>NC_141367.1:7013737-8468737 GCF_963921425.1 Dryas octopetala | reverse complement strand
TTATGGATTTGCATTGAGTTGGTGAGCTGTGAGGTTGAAAAGAAATGTTATTGCATAGCTTGAAAGAGAAGGAATTGTGCTTAAGATTGTTTGTCGTTCCCTTTCAAAAAAAAAAAAAAAAAAGAGGAACAATTTCAAAAGATTGAAGTTGAAAGTTGTTCAGAATAAGCTATGAGTGCAAATTATGCAAGGAATGCCTCTATTGTTTTCTTTGTACAAATCCATAGTCTGTAGCCCTTTGTTATCCGTTTCATTTCAATACCTTATCCTAACCTAAGCCTCCATTACAAACCTTATAAAAGCCCTATTTGATCTTGGGAGAAATGTGGTTCATTATGTGGAGTCTAGATTAAAGGGAAGCCTATGGTTATTGATTCTATTCCAAGTATTTTAATTCCTTCTCTTGAGATCAGTGTTGTGTGCCTTTCTTTCGTGATTAATATAAGAGCTTTTTGTATTTGTTACATATTATCTCTCACATATACTTGAGTGCACATGTCAACCCAATCTCTGAGCGTTTTATTATTAAGGGTATGTCATTCTGAAAATTGGAGTTGAATCTATTTTGTGTATGCTGATTTGGTCTTGTCTGTCTAACACCTAAGTTCATGTCAAGGATGGTCTATACATTCAATGGAGGAGTAAGGTATGTTAATTGAAGCATTATTAGAAATTGAAGAATAAATTCTATATGTGCTGTGCTTGACTATGTTATTGATGGCTGTATTCATGAAATCATGTGTTGGGATGTTTTGAGTCCGTCTTGAGTCTTTTCTTTGTTCTTTTTGCTCGAGGACTAGAAAAATCTAAGTTTGGGGGTGTATTGAGTGCTCATTTTATACTATTTTATGATACTAACTCCCTAACCTAGAGTGCAAGAACTTGGTATTTTGTGTTTCATTAGTTTGTTTTTGTTCTTATAGGATAAAATGAGCAAAGAAGAAAAAAGAAGCCAAAAGAGCCAATTTTAGACTTTTGCTAGTCAAACTAGGAAAAGTGGAGAAATCCTGGTCACACCAGGAAAAGCTGAATCTCAGTCAAACTAGGATTCCTAGTCTCACAAGGAAAGATCAAGCTTGAATAAGAAGAAATCATGATGATACGAAGCCAGAAATGAGAAATCCTAGTTAGAGCAGAAAATCCTATTTGAACTAGGAAACCTAATCCGAGTAGGAAATGGAGTCCTAATGAAGATAGGAGTCTTGAGGGGCAAAATGGTAATTGTGAAATTCCAAGTGAGATAGAAATCCTAAGTCAATAAGGATTCCTAGGTGGACAAGGAGAAGTGGTCAAAAGTCAAAGTCAACAAGTCAAAGGTTCTAGAAGCTTCTGGAAGACATTGGGCCAAAGCATGTTGATGTGTTTTCTTAGAACAAAATAAACATTTATCTCATTCTAAGTATACTCGCAAGTGCACGAATCGCATCAGTAGCAAAGCGCACAAGCATGAGGTCGATCCCACAAGGAATGGTTAATAAATAATGAATCCATGCAATTAATCACTAGAATAACTAAATGGGGGGTTTTGGAAAGATGAAACACACGCACACATCACCACACGCACACACCCTTTATTCTATCTTGCAATGTTAAGTTTTCAGTTTCAAATCAGATAAGCATGCAATAACCATCCAAGGCTAATGACAGTTAATTTGAACACAACATATTAAAGTTTGACTGCTAAAAAGGTTTGGCTAGTTACTTTCTCGCCATTGTTCTCCTAATGTATAAACTAAGAGCTTCTTGGGCCTTCCTTAGCCAGTTAACCTACATGTTCCCTAGTTCAAGCTAAGACAGCTGTTACCCATGCAGGAGTCATTAAGTTTTATGAGAACGTCAAACATGCACAACATATAAGCTTTGACTATTTCCTTATAGAGGTCGCCCAACCCCACTACCAAGAATAATCCCTTATTCCCTTGTTACTTGTGGTTTAGTGTCTTTGACTATTTCACAGCTAAACCTAACAAATAAACTAGATGCAATTACCCTAAGGTGGCCAGTCAAAGGATGCAAACAACTAGTGACGGGTTCAATTAGATAGTGGAAATTTAATACATGCAAACATCAAACTAACAGACCAAGAGACGGATAAACGATTTGTTAGAACATGCAAATCCATTAATCGACCTACAACTAACATGCAAGATAGAACAAATAACTACATAACTAAATTAAATAAAACAAAACAGCAACCAACAATAATAAAATCCCAATTCATGCTTGCTAAAGAAATCAGAAACACAAAGTTAATGAATTTAAAGGCATAAACGAATCGAAATCATAAACACAACTAAACTAGATTGACAAATATAAACTAATTAGAATCTGAAACATGCATTAAATAAAACCAAAGCTATAATTAATTAAATTCAGAAACTTAAATTAAATAAATTCAGAAACCAATATCCAACAATAAATCTGAAAACTAGAAGAAAAATCAAAGGAAACAGACAAGAGGGGCTGCGGCAAGACAAGGAAGAGAAGGCACCTTCCACAAGCAATTGGCTCACGGCTATGGTGAGCTAAGGCTTGCGGCTTAGGGTTGCTCTTCCTTGCAGCCACTCCAATCCTATCTCTCTCTCAACCTTCGGCTAGCCCTCTCAAGAACAAAACTCAAAACTGAAATTAAAATCCTAAAACAGAAAATAAACTAGGAGGCAAGGGAAATTTCGGCTGGAGTGTGTAAAGTGTGCTAGGGTTCTGAATTGATGGGATATATATAGAGGTGCAATCCTTGAGAGGCAAGGAGAAGGTGACTTGCGGCAGCAGTTAGGGTTTGCTGCTCCTTGTAGCTTGCGGCATCAGCTAGGGTTTCTAGCTATGGGCTTGCGGCAAGGGCTTGTCCTTTTGGGCTTAAGTGATGCATGCAAGTCAGCTAGGGCCTCCCTCCTTGCGCATGGGCTGATGGTCTTGGGCCTTGATAGTGCATTGGACTCACATGTGTTGGGCTGAAGTAGCTTGCACAAGATGGGCTAGGGTTTGGAGAGTAATTGCTAAAAGTAACTAGCCAAACCTTTTAGTAGACGAACTTTGTTAACATGTTTGCATATTGATTGTTAGTATCCATAGTAAGGTGAATGGTATGCTAGTGGTGGATTCTTACCCCTAGTGTTTCTTTATCATTGTTCTTATATAAATTAATTCAGTTTGTTATTTTAAAGTTTTGTTACTTATTTGTTAGTTTAGCCTCAGTCTCAAACCCAATCAAAACCCCCCATTTGCGTGTGTGAGTTAGGGTTGATTTAATTGAATTTAATTGAGTTAGTAATCGTAACACTAGTACAATTCCCTGTGGGATCGACCTCGTATCTGTAAGCTTTGCTACTCCGCGATTCGTGCACTTGCAAGTTAACCTAGAGTTGTTAAAAATGTTTAATATAATTGCTCTAGGAAAACATACAACAAGATCCGCAGCCAAATCCTCAAACCTCAGCACTGGACAGAATCCACACAACTTCAAGAGCCTCGGTGTTTGACCGTATCAATTTTGGAGCACCAAGAGCATCTGTGTTTGGTCGCATTGGTAGTTCTTCCTCTCATTGTGCTAATACACCAATTATTCCTGCCTCAGTATTCAACAGGCTGGCTTTTCCAGACCAGACAGAAAATGACCTACCATATGATGCAAGGAAATCCGTGTTTGAGAAAATTGAAACTTCAGGCAAGCCCTCTGGAAATAAGAATGGTAAGGTGTTAAAAATGAGAAGGCTCGACGAACCGATAGAAGATGGAAAGCTTCGAAGTCTTATCCCTTCGCGTATGCGTCGTCTTTCAACACTAGAAGTTAGGACGGAAGGGTACCTTAAAGTAAAACAGCACACAATCATATTGACGGGTCAATCAAAAGAACGTCCTGTCGAGGATGACGAAAAAGAAGAAATTGAAGCCGTCTTCCACATCACTATAAAGGCGGCGGATGACCAAGAATCTTCTGAAGATGAAATTGAAGAAGCTCCACCAATACTTGAGGATGGGGGGCAAGCTACTGTGGATGAGTTGAAGGAGCTTAACTTGAACATTGATGAAGAGCCTAAGCCAATTTTTGTCAGTACGATGTTGAGTGACGCTGAAGAAAAAAGTTATCATGAATTACTCCTTGAGTACAAGGATGTTTTCGCCTGGACATACAAAGAAATGCCAGGCCTTGATCCAAAGGTGGCAGTACATCACCTTGCAGTTCAGCCTGGTACACGTCCAATCAAGCAAACACAACGTCGCTTCCGTATGGAGCTTCTCACTCAAATTGAGGCTGAGGTGGACAAATTAAAAGCAGCTGGTTTCATAAAGGAAGTTCAGTATCCAAAGTGGATTGCAAACATTGTCCCAGTAAAGAAGAAAAACGGGCAAATTCGGGTTTGGGTTGATTTCCGGGATTTGAATGATGCTTGTCCAAAAGATGACTTCCCCTTGTCGATAATCGAACTTATGGTTGATGCAACTACGGGGCATGAAGCTTTTTCCTTTATGGATGGTTCGTCTGGGTACAATCAATGGCACTTGAGGATGAAGAATTGACAGCATTCCGTACTCCGAAAGGTATTTACTGTTACAAGATGATGCCGTTTGGACTGAAAAACGTGGAGCTACTTACCAACGCGCCATCAAGAAGATCTTTGACGATATTCTTCATAAGAAAGTTGAATTCTATGTTGATGATCTAGTGGTCAAGACTAAAAGGAAGGAAGATCTGCAAGACTTGCGTACGGTATTTGACAGGTTGCGGAAGTATAAGCTCAAAATGAATCCATTGAAATGTGCTTTCGGTGTCTCATCTGGGAAATTTCTCGGTTTCATTGTCAAACATCGTGGCATTGAAGTGGATCAGTCAAAGATCAAGGCTATCCAAGACATGCCTGCACCACGGAACCTGAATGAGTTAAAGAGTCTGCAAGGTCGGCTTGCTTTTATCCGGCTGTTTATCTCGAATTTAGCAGGGCGTTGCCAGCCCTTCAGCGGACTCAGGAAGAAAGACGTACCGTTTGTATGGGATGAGGCGTGTCATAACGCTTTTCAAAGTATAAAGAAATATTTGTCAAGCCCACCTGTCTTAGGTGCACTAGTAGCTGGTAAGCCACTTGTACTCTATATTGCCGCGTAGGAAATGTCGGTAGGAGCGCTTCTCGCACAAGAGAATGAGTCTGGTAAAACAAGAGCACTCTATTATCTAAGCCGAACACACACCGGTCCATAATTGAATTACACTCCGATAGAGAAAACGTGCCTTGCCCTTATCTTTGCAATACAAAGCTCAGACATTACATGCAAGCGTACACTGTGCACTTGGTGGCACGAGCTGACCCAGTCAAATACATTATCTCAAAGTCAGTTTTGATAGGATGATTGGCAAAATGGGCCTTCTCAATTAGTATGAAATCATTTACATTCCCGCAAAGGCAGTCAAGGGTCAGGCCTTGTGATGAGTGTGCATTTTGCATCACTTTATGATACTAATTCCTTAACCTAGAGTTTTAGAACTCGATATTTTGTGTTTCTTGTCTTGTTTTTGTATTTTCAGGTCAAATGAAGCAGAAATAGGAAAAGGAAGCAAATGGAGCCATTTTGGGACATTTCCTGGTCAAACTAGGAAAACGAGTGAAATCTTGGTCAAACCAGGAAAAGTGCAGAAATCCTAATCAAATGAGGATTCCTAGTCACACTAGGAAATATCAAGTCCAGAACCATCATTGCAGAGCCAGAAATGAGAAATTCTGATTTGAACAGGAATTCCTGGTTGAATTAGGAAACCTAACCCTACTAGGGAAAGGAGTCCTAATGACACTAGGAGACCCCAGGGGCAATATGGTCATTACGAGAAGTCGAAATGGATAAGGAATCCTTCATTTATAAGAAATCCTAGTTGGACTAGGAAATGTTGGTCAAAGTCAACTCTACAAAGTCAAGGTTCCAGAAGCTTCTAGAAGGTGGTGGACATCCATGGAAATGAATGGAGGGAAGAAATGAATTCAAATTCAAATGGAAATGAGGGGCAAAATGGGAAGTCAAAGTCAATGGTCAAGGGTCAACTCTGGCAAGTCAACAAGTTAAATGGGCCATGGGCCATGTCATGCCGAAATCTGAAGGGGCCATGCATGCATGCATGCGCCAGCCCAAGATGAAGCCCAATGCGCAAGACTCAAGGTCACAGCCCATGAAGTGAAACCCTAGCCCACCTTGTGTAAGCCCAACGCGCCAGCCCAAGACCAGCAGCCCATCACGCCAAGACCTAACAGCCAGCAGCCCATGCGCATGAAGGAAACCCTAGGCCTTGCGTGAGTCACTTAAGCCCAAGGAGCAGCCATTGCCGCAAGCCCATGCACTCCTAACCCTAGCTGCTGCCGCATAACCCTGAGCCTTGCCTCCTGTTGAATGTTTTCTTAGAACAAAATAAACATCTATTTCATTCCAAGTATACTCGCAAGTGCACGAATCGCATCAGTAGCAAAGCGTACAAGCACGAGGTCGATCCCACAGGGAATGGTTAATACACAACAAATCAATTCAATTAATCAATAGAATAACTAAATGGTGGGGTTTTTGGAAAGATGGAAACACACAGACACCACACCACACGCACACACCCTTTATTCTATCTTGTAATGTTAAGTTTTTAGTTTCAAATCAGATAAGCATGCAATAAGCATCCAAGGCTAATGACAATTAATTTGAACACAATGTATTAAAGTTTGACTGCTAAAAAGGTTTGGCTAATTACTTTCTCGCAATTGTTCTCCTAAGGCATAAACTAAGAGCTTCTTGGGCCTTCCTTAGCCAGTTAACTTACATGTTCCCTAGTTCAAGCTAAGGCAGCTGTTACCCATGTAAGAGTCATTAAGATTCGTGAGAACGTCAAACATGCACAACATATAAGCTTTGACTATTTCCTTATAGAGGTCGCCCAACCCCATTACCAAGAATAATCCCTTATTCCCTTGTTACTTGTGGTTTAGTGTTTTTGACTATTTCACAGCTAAACCTAACAAATAAACTAGATGCAATTACCCTAAGGTGGCCAGTCAAAGGATGCAAACAACTAGTGACGGGTTCAAATAGATAATGAAAATTTAATACATGCAAACATCAAACTAACAGACCAAGAGACGGATAAACGATTTGTTAAAGCATGCAAATCCATTAATCAACCTACAACTAACATGCAAGATAGAATAAATAAACCTACATAATTAAAATAGAAAAGAAAATCAGAATAATAGAAATAAATTCCCAATCCATGTTGGAAAGCAAACTAATTAAACAAAACAATTAAAAACTAGAATTCCAAAAGAAAAACAAAGAGAACATCCTAAGAGAGTGGCAGCAGCGGCGACACAAGGTGGCAGCAGCGGTGGCACAAGGTTGCAGCGGCTCGACTCCTTCCTCCTCCTTCGGTTCAGCAGAAAAATAAAGAAAGAGAGATGATGGTGGCTGCGGCAAGGGAAGAGAAATAATGGGGGCTGCTAGGGTTCCTAGGCTGCGTGAGAAAAGAAAGAGAGAGAAAGGAGGCTAGGGTGTGCGGCAAGAAGAGAGAGAGACTAGGCTAGGGTTTCTGAAATTTCAGAGAGGAGATCCCTCTCTTTGAGTTATAAAGATGTATTTATAGAGGAGAGTGGGGCTGAGATTTCTCTTTCTCTTCAATGTGGGATAAGTGCATTCCTTGCACACCAAGACTTATAATTTTCGGCCAAACATGGGCCTTGGGCTGATTTGGGCTCTTTTTGGGCGTAACTCTGTTTTCAGTTCGCGGAACTGCTGCGCTACCTCCACTAAAATGACCATATCTTGAGCTAGAAAACTCAGAATCGAAATCCGTAAAATTCCCTGCGAAGCTAACATCCGTATCTTTCCAACCATATATGGCATGCTACCTGATTTGTTCTGGAGAATTACAGAATTGCTGTCGAAATTGGTGCTCTATTTTCCAGGGTTTTTAATTCTTTTTCAGCTAGGTTTCCTTGGGCTTTCTCTTTGTAGGCGTGATGGGCTAGGGTTTCCTTTAAAAGAACATGGGCTGGCTGCAACAAGCAAGTGGCGTAATGGGCTTTAGGGATGCATGGCTTGCGCATGGTTGTATGACTTGGGCTGAATGGGCTGCAAGCATGCAAATAATGTGTTGGTGTTGTATGTTTTCCTAGAGCAAATTAAATAACCTTTTCTGAGCTCTAGGTTAACTCGCAAGTGCACGAATCGCTAAGTAGCAAAGCTTACAAATATGAGGTCGATCCCACAGGGAATTGTACTAGTGTACGATTACTAACTCAATTAAATTCAATTAACTCAACTCTAACTCACACACGCAAATGGGGGGTTTTGATTGGTTTTTAAGGCTAAACTAAACAAACAGAGAAATAACAAACTTTAAAATGACAACTGAAAGATTTCGGGTAAAACAATAATAAAGAAACACTAGGGGTCAGAATCCACCACTAGCATACCATTCACTCTACTATGGATATTAACAATCAATATATAAACATGTCAACAAAGTTCGTCTACTAAAAGGTTTGGCTAGTTATTTTTAGCAATTACTCCCCTTACTGTGCATAAATTAAGAGCTTCTTGGGCCTTCCTTAGCCAGTTAACTTGCATGTTCCCTAGTGCTAAGCTAAGGCAGCTGTTACCCATGCAAGAGTCATTACGATCTGTGAGAGTGACAAACACACAGCGCATAGCTCCAAATTAATGTACCCTATGTCCTCTATGATCCCTTTTCTCATGAATATTATCTTAGGATATCCACTTGTTGCCTATTGAAACTATCATCCTTTCGAGCTTATTTAGTTTCACAACATATATCTAGATGCATGCAACCTAAGGTGATCAGTCAAAGATGCGAAACAAATAGATTCAATTTAAACAGAGATCCAAGATTTGTCAATATGTAAATAATTAAAAATCAATAATCCATAGTGAGAGTAAGCAGCATCGCTAGGGCTTCATCCTAGCCCTAGCCCAATATTCAGTTACACATAATTAAATCCATAAATAAATAATGCATAATTAAAACAATTAAAATAAAAGAAAGGGACGAAGAAATCAAGCCACGGATGACGAGGTGGAGGCGGCTCCACCCTTGGACGGTGTGGCTGCAAGGTGGCGTGATGGCTGCTGCTCGGCAAAATGGGGGCAGCAAGAAGGTGGCGTGGCTAGGTGGTGGTGGCTGCAACGTGACTTCCTCCTCCTTCTTCAGTTCAGCCCAAAAATAAAAGAACACAAAGATAGGTGGCTGTAGCAGAAAAATAAAGAGAAGAGAAGGAGGTGACGGGGGCTGCGGCAAGAGAAAAGAAAGAGATGGTGGCTGCTAGGGTTTGCTTCAGAAAAATAAAAGGAAGAGAGAGAAAGGACAAGGGGTGTGCGGCAAGAAAGAGGGAGGCTAGCTAGGGTTTCCGAAAAATTAAAGAGAAGAGCCAAAACTTCGGACCCCCTTTTTCTGATTTTTAGAGATATATTTATAGAGGGAAGTGGGGCTGCTTTTCCTATTCCTCTCCAATGTGGGATTGATGTAACTTGACCTAATGGACCAAGGCCATACTCACTTAAGCCCAATACACATAACAGCAGCCCCCTTGCGCAAGTTACTTAAGCCCAAAGCCTTCAGCTCATGCGCCAATTACATGGCCCATCACTTGAGTCCATGCGCCAGCCCCTAGGGTTCCACTTAAGCCCATGCCGCACCCTCCTTAGGGTTTCACGCCTGGCCCAAGCCCAATCCCTTGGCTGAAATTCATCTCATCCATTTGTGCTTTGGCCCAATGTCTTCCAGAAGCTTCTAGAACCCTTGACTTGTTGACTTTGACTTTTGACCACTTCTCCTTGTTCACCTAGGAATCCTTGTTGACTTAGGATTTCTATCTCACTTGGAATTTCACAATTACCATTTTGCCCCTCATGATTCCTATCTTCAGTAGGACTCCATTTCCTACTTGGATTAGGTTTCCTAATTGAAACAGGATTTCCTGCTCCAACTAGGATTTCTCATTTCTGGCTTCTGATCATCATGATTCCTTCTTATTCAAGCTTGATCTTTCCTTGTGAGACTAGGAATCCTAGTTTGACTGGGATTCGGCATTTCCTGGTGAGACCAGGATTTCTCCACTTTTCCTAGTTTGACTAGGAAACATCTAAAAATGGCTCTTTTGGCTCCTTTTCACTTCTTTGCTCATTTCATCCTATAAAAACAAAAACAAGCTAACAACACACAAAATATCGAGTTCTTGCACTCTGAGTTAGGGAGTTAGTATCATAAAATAGTGTAAAATGAGCACTCAACACACCCCCAAACTTAGATTTTGCTAGTCCTCGAGCAGAAAGAACAAAGAAAAGACTCAAGACAGACTCAAAACATCCCAACACATGACTTCATAAGCACAGCCATAAATAGCATAATCAAGCAAGATATATATAGAATTTATTCCTCAATCTCTAATAATGTTTCAATTAACATACCTTACCCGTCATGAAGCATATAGACCATCCTTGACACAAACTAAAGTGGTTAGACAAACAAGACTAAATCAGCATACACAAAATAGATTCAACTTCAATTCTCACTAAGGCATACTCTCAACAATAAAACGCTCAGATATTGGGTCAATACGTGCACTCAAGTATATGTGAGAGATGATATGATAAACAAATACAAAAAGCTCACATATTAATCATGAAAGAAAGGCACAATGAAACAAAAACACTGATCTCAATAGAAGAAATTAAAATACTTGGAACAGAATCAATAACCATAAGCTTCCCTTTTATCTAGACTCCACATAATGAACCACATTTCTCCCAAGATCGAGTAGGGCTTTAATAAGGGTTGTAATGGAGGCTTAGGTTAGGATAAGGTTTTGAAATGAAAGGGAGAACAAAGGGCTACATACTATGGATTTGCACAAGGAAATCAATAGAGGCATTCTTTGCATAATTTGTACTCATAGCTCAAATTCGAACACCTTTCCACTTCCATCTTTTGAAATCGTCCCTTCCCTTTGATTTTTGATTCTTGATTTTTTTTTTTTTTTTTGAAAGGGAACGACAAACAATCTTAAACACAATTTCTTTTCCTTTTACATCGAGCTATGCATAGACATTTCTTTTCAACCTCACATTATCACCAACTCCATGCAAATTCATAGGTAAGGTAAACGGGTAGAGGAGTGAAACTCCCCCAAACTTAGGGTTTAGCATAGGGGTGAACAAAGAAAAGGTCATTAGGCTCAAAATGTTTGACTAGGGTTATAACATAGGGTAGGCTTTAGGCTATGGGTTAAAAACAAACAAGGCCTAATATCATCTCCTAAGATTTATGTAGTTATATTCATGCTTTGTATAGAATAAGAGAGAAGTTCTAGCTCTTTAATTCACAATTATATTCCAAGTACCTAATCAAAATAGAGAATAATGAGATCACAACGACTTTATATGACAAGAAAATATTAGAGTAACGTTAACACTCAAGAATTGAAGTACAGGGCTAAAAAGCTCACTTAGGTCATACAAGTCTACTCTATTAAGTATATGCATCTCTAAGCATGCAAGTCATCACTTAAGCTCATGAAAACAAGGCCACAAGTCCATAGAGTTGTAAAGCATGTTACGAAACAATACTAGATAAAGAAGAATACATACTATATATACAAGCTAGACATGTTCAAAATACCATACATAATGAAATCAATTAGTTGGGGACTCAAGACTTAAAACAAACAAAAACACTCAAAAATACTGTTGCATGCTTCTAAAGATTCGAATCCATCACTACGGTGAATGAAATCTTAAGAACAGATGCATTTTAATGTGGGTTTGATACCTCTAATTTACAACAAAAGTAAAATTTTTTTTTTTTTTTTTTTTTTTTTCACACTAAAAACTAAAAATGCATTGCATTCCCCACCCCCAAACTTGAAAGAAACATTGTCCTCAATGTTTAAATGAATGACAAATGTAATGCACAATGTAATGAAAAGAGGAAGGGAAAAACATCAAAACTTAATGAACGGAGCAAAGAGAGGGTGAAAACGTACCTTGGCTGATGTGAAAATGGCTTGCCCACGCATATGTACAAAATCACTCCCTCGCCGTCATCCATCCCTTGGGTTGCCTCCCAAGAAGCGCTAAGTTTCACGTCTTCAGCCAGACCTAGTCTTGTACTAGAAATCAATTTTCTCTTGGTTCAGCTCAAAATCAGGTTCAAGGAAAGGTTTCACACGATGACCATTGACCTTAAATATGTTCCCATTCTTCGGATTCTGGATTTCAACTGTACCATAAGGAAACACTCTAATCACCTCATAAGGTCCGGTCCATCTTGAACGTAACTTGCCTGGGAAGAGACGTAATCTTGTATCGTATAATAACACCTTCCCTCCAACAAAGAATTCTCTTGGGCGTAGCTTCTTATCATGGTACCTCTTGGTCCTTTCCTTGTACAACTTAGCATTCTCATATGCGAAATGTATTTCCTCCAGCTCACTAAGCTGCAACTTCCTTTTCTCACCAGCGGCATGAATATCAAAATTGAACTTCTTAATCGCCCAATATGCCTTATGCTCAAGCTCAACTGGTAAATGACAAGCTTTCCCATAGATCAGTCGAAACGGAGACATTCCAATGGGTGTCTTGTAAGCGGTGCGATAAGCCCATAATCCGTCACTAAGCTTGGTAGACCAATCCTTCCTATTGGCGAGCACTGTTCTTTCCAAAATGAACTTGATCTCACGATTCGATATTTCCACTTGTCCACTCGTCTGAGGATGGTAGGGAGTAGCCACTTTATGCCTTATTCCATATTTCTTCATCACTGCCTCAAACAACTTATTGCAAAAATGCGATCCCCCATCACTAATGATGGCTCTCGGGGTACCAAATCGTGCAAAGATATTGGTCTTAAGGAAATTCAAGACCACTCGAGCATCATTAGTCCTACAAGCGACAGCTTCCACCCACTTAGACACATAATCAACTCCAACCAGAATGTACTCGTATCCAAAGGAAGATGGAAATGGTCCCATGAAATCTATACCCCAAACATCAAAGATCTCAACTTCCAACATAAAGTTCAGCGGCATCTGATCACGAGCAGAAATATTTCCCATCTTCTGACATCTATCGCATGTGAGGTAAAACTGATGACAATCATGAAAGATAGTTGGCCAAAAGAAACCTGCTTGAAGAATCTTGTAAGCGGTCTTAGTCCCTCCACCACGGCCTCCACATTCTTTAGAATGACACATCTCAATATTCCTCTGCTCCAATTCCGGTACACATCGTCTTATCAACTGATCTGACCCATATTTGAACAAATAAGGATCATCCCACACATACTGTCTGACATCATGCAAAAACTTCTTCCTTTGGTAGTGTGTCAGATCATTGGGCAACACTACACTTGCTAAATAATTAGCTATGTCAGCATACCATGGAGTAGTCAGAATGGCGAAAAGCTGCTCGTCCGGGAATGACTCTCGTAACGGTAGTGTGTCCTCTTCAGACTGTTCCTCATTGACGAGTCTACTCAAATGGTCTGCTACCACATTCTCACAACCTTTCTTATCCTTGATCTCAATATCGAATTCCTGTAGCAACAGAGTCCATCTAATCAACCTCGGCTTGGCATCTTTCTTATTCAGCAGATACTTGAGAGCGGCATGATCCGTGTAGATGATGATCTTAGACCCAATCAAATAACTTCTAAATTTCTCCAAAGCAAAGATCACAGCAAGCAACTCCTTCTCTGTAGTAGAATAGTTCATCTGTGCATCATTCAGAGTCCTGCTTGCATAATAAATCACATGTGGCAGCTTATCGACTCTCTGACCCAAAACTGCTCCAACAGCATAGTCACTTGCATCACACATGAGCTCAAACGGCAAGTTCCAATCGGGTGGCATAATGATTGGAGCAGAAGTGAGTAGCTTCTTCAACTTGTTAAATGCAACCAAACAATCCTCATTAAACTCGAAATTCACCTCTTTTTGCAATAAGGTGCACAAAGGCCTAGAGATCTTGGAAAAATCCTTGATGAACCTCCTATAAAACCCAGCATGGCCTAGGAAACTTCTTACTTCCTTAACACTCGATGGAGGCGGCAATCTCTGTATCACATCAATCTTGGCCTTATCAACTTGTATGCCCTCCTTTGAAATCACATGACCCAATACTATCCCTTGTTGAACCATGAAGTGACATTTCTCCCAATTAAGCACTAGATTGGCTTCTTGACATCTTTTCAGAACTAAAGACAAGTTATCCAGACATGCATCAAAAGACGAACCAAAAACAGAAAAATCATCCATAAATACCTCAATGATTCGTTCCACCATGTCAGAGAAAATAGACATCATGCATCTCTGAAATGTTGCAGGCGCATTGCACAATCCGAATGGCATCCTCCTATAAGCAAACGTACCAAATGGACATGTGAACGTGGTCTTCTCTTGATCCTCGGGTGCAATAGCAATCTGATTATACCCACTATACCCATCCAAAAAGCAATAGTGACTATGACCGGCCAACCTTTCCAACATCTGGTCGATAAATGGCAAAGGGAAATGATGCTTCCTTGTTGCGGTGTTAAGCTTTCGATAATCAATACAGACACCCCAACCGGTTTGCGTCCTTTGGGGAACCAACTCATTATGCTCATTCTTCACCACAGTAATACCACTTTTCTTTGGCACTACTTGAACAGGACTAACCCACTTTGAATCACTAATAGGATAAATAATACCAACATCCAACAATTTGATTACCTCATTACGCACAACTTCCTTCAGAGTTGGATTCAGTCTTCTTTGGGCATCACGAGTAGGCTTGGATTCCTCCTCAAGTAAAATTCTGTGCATACACACTGTGGGTGAGATCCCCTTGATATCGGCTATGGTCCATCCCAATGCTAACCGATTTTCCTTCAGAATTCTCAAGAGTCTTTCTTCCTCGCTTGCACTCAAATTAGCTGCAATAATCACAGGCAAGGTCTCATTCTCTCCCAAAAATGCATATTTCAAATGCTCTGGTAACGGTTTCAGCTCCAACTTAGGTGCTTGCTCAATAGATGGAAGTGTCTTCTGATTAGTGGGTACTAGCATTTCAAACTGGTTAAACCACTTATTCCTGAGAGGTCGGTTGCCCTCCAAACGTATAGGAGTTGTTTCCACGTTTTCATCCAGCTCACTAGACTCGAGTGCTCCCAAAGCAACCTCCAATGTATCTGTTGATGTGTTTTATTAGAACAAAATAAACAATTACCTCATTCTAAGTTTACTCGCAAGTGCACGAATCGCATCAGTAGCAAAGCGTACAAGCACGAGGTCGATCCCACAGGGAATGGTTAATATACAACAAATCAGTGCAAATAATCACTAGAATAACTAAATGGGGGGTTTTGAAAGATGGAAACACACGCACACATCACCACACGCACACACACTTTATTCTATCTTGCAATGTTAATTTTCAGTTTCAAATCAGATAAGCATGCAATAACCATCCAAGGCTAATGACAGTTAATTTGAACACAACATATTAAAGTTTGACAGCTAAAAAGGTTTGGCTAGTTACTTTCTCGCCATTGTTCTCCTAATGCATAAACTAAGAGCTTCTTGGGCCTTCCTTAGCTAGTTAACCTACATGTTCCCTAGTTCAAGCTAGGGCAGCTGTTACCCATGCAGGAGTCATTAAGTTTTATGAGAATGTCAAACATGCACAACATATAAGCTTTGACTATTTCCTTATAGAGGTCGCCCAACCCCACTACCAAGAATAATCCCTTATTCCCTTGTTACTTGTGGTTTAGTGTCTTTGACTATTTCACAGCTAAACCTAACGGATAAACTAGATGCAATTACCCTAAGGTGGCCAGTCAAAGGATGCAAACAACTAGTGACGGGGGTTCTAATAGATAGTGGAAATTTAATATGCGCAAACATCAAACTAACAGACCAAGAGACGGATAAACGATTTGTTAAAGCATACGAATCCATTAATCAACCTACAACTAACATGCAAGATAGAATAACTAACCTACATAATTAAATAAAACAAATAAAAGAAACAAAACAGCAACAAATAAATGAAATCCCAATTCATGCTTGCAAAAGGAAATCAGAAACGCGAATTAAACAAACTTAAGAACATAAACTAAACAACTAATTTAAAGTGCATAAATTAAATGAAATCAGAAACATAAAGTAATTGAAACAACTAAACAATTAAATTAGATTACATCAATTAAATTGCATAAACTTAAACAATTAACTAAAATCAGAACCAAAGCTCTAAAAGAAATAAAAAGACAACTAAATAAAACCAGCAAATTAATTAAATAAAATCAGTAGCACAATCCAACAATAAGAATAGAAACTAGAAGGAAAAAGAAAACAAAAATCAGAGGTGCAACAAATCGGGGCTGCGGCAAGGAGAGAGGAAGAAGGAGGCACCTAGCACAAGCAATTGGCTCACGGCAAGGTGAGCTTGGGCTTGCGGCAGCAGGTGGTACTTCCCTCTCACTTGTCACGCCACCCTCTCTCTAAACCTCTCTCTGAATTCGGCTCACCTTACAAGAAAATAAAAGTCTGAAACTAAAACCCTAAAACAGAAAAATAAAACTAGGAGGGGGAGAGTGATTTCGGCTGGAGGAGGAGAGAAAAAGGTGTCTCTAAAAGTCTGAATGAGGGGGTTTAAATAGGAGAAGCCTTCCTTGAGAGGCAAGGAAGAGGAAGTTGCGGCTGGCTAGGGTTTGCTCTCCTAGTTCCTTGCGGCATCAGCTAGGGCTGGCTGCACCTTGGGCTTGCGGCATGGGCTGCCCCCTTTGGGCTTAAGTGGCTCACGCCTAGCCTAGCTAGGGTCCCTCCTTGGCGCATGGGCTGGTAGTCTTGGGCTTTGGGCTTGCATGTTGGGCTTCCATGTTGGGCTTCAGTTGCTTGTACAAGATGGGCTAGGGTTTCACTCCATGGGCTTCCATCTTGGGCTTGTCACCTTGGGCTTGCGCATGGCCCCTTGTCTTGCTAGGGTTTGCATGGCATGCATACGCATGCATGGCTGCCATCTACCCCCTTGCGTGTGGCTTTTGGACTGCTAGGGTTTGGGCCCATGCATGTGCATGCATGGCCCACTTGGTTCGGCATCCCTAGGGCCCATGGGCCTTCCACTTTTGACTTCCCATTTTGCCCCTCATTTCCATTTGAATTCAAATTCATTTCTTCCCTCCATTCATTTCCATGGATGTCCACCACCTTCTGGAAGCCTCTAGAACCTTGAAAAACATTTCCTGGTGCAACTAGGATTTCTTGAAAATGAGAGATTCCTTATCCGTTTCGACTTCTCGTAATGACCATATTGCCCCTGGGGTCTCCTAGTGTCACTCGGACTCCTTTCCCTAGTTGGGTTAGGTTTCCTAGTTCAACCAGGATTTCCTGTTCGAATCAGGATTTCACATTTCTGGCTCCGCAATGATGGTTCTGGACTTGATGTTTCCTAGTGTGACTAGGAATCCTCATTTGACTAGGATTTCTGCACTTTTCCTGGTTTGACCAGGATTTCACTCGTTTTCCTGGTTTGACCAGGAAATGTCCCAAAATGGCTCCATTTGCTTCTTTTTCTCATTTCTGCTTCATTTGACCTGAAAACGCAAAAACAAGACAAGAAACACGAAATAGCGAGTTCTAACACTCTAGGTTAAGGAATTAGTATCATAAAGTGATGCAAAATGCACACTCATCACACCCCCAAAATTAGATTTTGCTAGTCCTCGAGCAAATAAAGGAAAGAAAAGACTCAAGACTGACTCCAACATCCCAACAACTGAATTCATGCGCACAACCATTAATCACATAAGAAAGCAAGGCAAATAAATTGTATTCGTCAAATTCTAATAACATTTCAAATAACACACCTTGCTCCTCTATTGTCATATAGGCCATCCTTGACACAAATCCAAGTATTAGACAAACAAGACTAAATCAATACATACATAATAGATTCAACTCCAATCCTCACTATGGCATACTCTCAATGATAAACACTCAAGAATTGGGTTGATATGTGCACTTAAAAGTATATGTGAGAGGAAATATGTAACAAAAACAATTAGCTCACATATGTACATGAAATAAAGGCACATTTTAGAAAGAAATACTGATCTCATGAAAGGAATACAAATGCTTGAAATAGAATTAATAGCCATAGGCTCCCTTCTTAAATAGACTCCACATAAGTATAATACACACTCTTGAGATCAGCTAGGGCTTTAATAGGGTTATAATGAAGGCTTAGGCTAGGATAGAGTATTGAAATGAAAAGGAAAACACAAAGGGCTAATTTCATGGAATTGCAAGCACCAATAGAACATTCTGAGGTACACTTTGCTTCTTTGCACTTCATAGCTTAACTTGAGTTCTTTTTGCTCACTCTTTCTTTTTTTCTTTTTTTTTTTTTTCTTTTGAAACCGTCCCATCTCTTTTCTTTGATTTCTTTTCTTTTTCTTTTCTTTGGGTACGGTATACATACTTTTTTGACACTTTTTTGTACAAGCTATGCATTTTCACTTCTTTTTCACCTCAATCAACATATAAACAACTTGCTACACCATAAAAAGGGTAAAACGGGTAAAAGGGGTGGTACACCCCCAAACTTAGGGTTTGGTATGGGGTAACATAGAAAACGGCTTAAAAGGCTCAAAATGGGTAACTAAGGATAAAACATGTAATGGGTAGGCTTTCAGGCTATGGGGTACACAAACAGGGCCTAAATTCATTTCTCAAGAGTTATGCAAATACGGCATGCTTTGTGTACACAAGAAAAGAGTTCTAGCTCATTGATTCAAGATTATGCATATTCCAAGCAAATGACCAAATGAAAGACAATGAGATCAAAACAACGACTTATATGACAATGATAGAATCAGAGTGGCGCGCAACACTCAAGAATTGAAGAACAGGGCTCAAAAGCTCACTTAGGTCATGCAAGTCTACTCTATTATGCATATAATCATTAGTAATGCTAATCACAACCTAAATTCATATCAACAAGGCCAAATGACATAGAATTGCAAGATATGTTATGGAACACTATTAGAATGAAAAGAACACCAAATATACAGACAATACTAAAACATGCTCATAACAATCATGCACACTCGAATCAATTAGTTGGGGACTCAAAACGACCTGAAACAACCAAAATGACTCAAAAAATTTTTGTTTTTAAAACAATGTCGCACACTTCAAAAGAATCACATCCATCACTAAGGTGAATGAGATCTAACGAAAACGTGCATTTTGATGTGGGTTTTGACACCCTAAGTTTAAAAACAAAAGAAAAAGTTTTTTTCCTAACCTGAAAACACCTAAAAACACTAAAAACGAAAATTTTTTTTCTTTTTCTAAAAACACTCAAAAACACTTAAAACACCCTAAACACTTGTTCTAACCTAAAAACACTAACAAATGACAATTGCCCTTCCCCCCACACTTAAATGATACATTGCCCTCAATGTATATGAAATAAATGCAAGAATGATCAAATTAAGCGAAACGGGAAATTGCAAACATCCAAAACCAAATAAACACACCAAAATGAAAAATTGTCTTATGAAGCGAAATAAAGAAACTGTTTACTTGCATACGCAAGCGTGGACACTCCAAGGGTAGGCGCGGCCTCCTTGGTCCTCAATGACTTCTCCTCCATTATTCGAAACAAAAACTTGGGTTGCCTCCCAATAAGCGCTTGTTTTTCTGTCTTCAGCCCTGACATTGCCATCTCCTTTACTTGCGTCCTTTCCTCTTCCTCTTTTTGCCATTGCTACTCTCGGCATTCCCTAGGAACGAACTGAAGAAGCTCTCCATCTCTGACTTCTCCTCGCCATAAAAAGTGATCTCCTCGTTTTCTGGCATCTCGGAAGTGAGCACATACAGCTCTTGCTTGGTGTAGTACCGAATCGTCATGGCGCTCTCCAATGCTTTGTACTCCATGTTAGAGGTGCACAAAAATGGTCTCCCAAGAATAATAGAGACGTCGCCCGGAATTGTCGGCACATCTAGCACTATGAAATCAGAGGGAATTAGTAATTTACGACATTTAACCAAAACATCCACAAGCAAACCACAAGCTTTTTGGGCTGAAGAGTTGGCGAAGCGAATGTCCACGTCAAATGGTTGCAAATCAGCCTCCTTAAATCCAAGCCTCTCGAACACAACCAGCGGCATGACATTTATAGCTGAACCACTGTCAACTAAGGCATTGGTGATCTTATGCTCCCCTATGCTGCATGGTATGACCAACGAGCCCGGATCCTTCTTCTTGCTTGGAAAAGATGCAAAGAGATGACCACAAATCTCCCTAGGAACGTTGTGACTATGCCCTTGCTCCTCAACCTTCTTCTCAATAGACTTCAATTCCCTCATGGTTGCTGGAAATTTGGTGATGTCAATGTCCGGAATGAGGGGAATCACACGTGTATCAGCTTTCTCCTCTATCATTTCTGGATCCTCCTCTTCCTCACTATCACTGATCTCAATCCCTTCCTTAGTTTTGACCACTCTAACTCTCTTTCTTGCAGTAGTCCTCAAAATAGCATTTACATGCTCCTCATTCTTCGGGTTGACGATGGGCTGACTTGGCAACTTTCCCTTCTCTCTCTGACCCAAAGTAGTGGCAATCTGACCCATTTGACTCTCCAAGTGTGCAATAGCCTTCGAATTGGCTTGCATCTGCTGCTCGGTACGGTTCATGAAGGCATTGGTGCTTTGGGCAAGGGAAGTGGTGCTTTGAGCAATCTGAGCAATCTTGTCCTCCAAACTAGACCTCTCGGCATTAGGGTGCACATACGGCTTGTTGGTGCTCCCACTAGCTTGCTGTCCATTGTTGTTGCTCCACCTGAAATTGGGGTTGTTCTTCCATCCAGGGTTGTAAGTGTTGGAATATGGGTCATACGGCACCCTAGGATAGCTCCCAACCTGGTTCACTTGTTCCACGTCACCCCCTTGTCCTTGCACACTCATCATCTTCTCTTGAGCCAAAGATAACTTCTGCACCATAGTCTTGATTTCCATAATCTGTCCCTCCATGGTGTTTGGCACATCAGCCACCTCATATAACCCTCTCTTTGGTTCTCCTCTTGCACGATTGGAATCCCATTGTTGAGAACTCAAAGAAAGCGACTCAAACAATTCTGTAGCCTCATCCTCCGTTTTGGACATGAATGCACCACCACATGCCGAATCCACCTTGGCTTGGTCTCTCTCCAACAATCCTTGATAAAAACAGCAAATCACATACCAAGGAGATAGGTTATGGTGTGGGCAGCTAGTAAGTAACTCATTGAATCTGTCCCAAGTCTCATGGAATGGCTCGTCCGCCTTCTGCACAAATCCAAGGATCTCCTTCCGAATCGAATTAGTCTTGGAAATGGAATAGAACTTGTTCAACAACTTGCTCGAAAGATCATCCCATGTCGAAATGGAACCACTGGGCAGCGAATACAACCACCTCTTTGCCTTGTCCTTAAGCGCAAAAGGGAACATCCTCAAACTGTACTGATCGGCGTTCAGGCCCCTCAATTGTGCGGCTTCACAAACCCCGGAAAACTCCTTCAAGAAATGGATCAGATCCTCCCCATTCAGCCCATGCTAGCTCGGCAACAAGTGAATCTGACCACTCTTGATTTCGAAATCAGTGGCTATGGTGGCATACCGAATGCACGATGGTTGAGTGGGCAGCGAAGGCGCTGAAAAGTGGCTCAGGGGCTGCGGCACTATCTCGTTTGCTTCAGCCATGTCGACACTCTCAGTCTCTTCACTACTCGAATCTGATGCACTAGGTTGCGGGCTGACTTGTGATGCACCTAAAGCTTCGTCCTTGAGCCTCTCCAACCTAGCAACAAGTTCAGGGTTCATAAAACACACCTAATCAAGAGAAAAACACACAATCAGTAGAAAGAATGCATATAAAGGCATGGCATTTATTAAAAAGTAAAAATTAGCAAAAACTGAAATCTAACTAATATAACCTAATTCTAATGACTAATTACACCAATTCATTGATATTAGACACCATTCCCCGGCAACGGCGCCAAAAACTTGTTGATGTGTTTTCTTAGAACAAAATAAACAATTACCTCATTCTAAGTTTACTCGCAAGTGCACGAATCGCATCAGTAGCAAAGCGTACAAGCACGAGGT
Source organism: Dryas octopetala (assembly GCF_963921425.1). Taxonomy (NCBI): domain Eukaryota; kingdom Viridiplantae; phylum Streptophyta; class Magnoliopsida; order Rosales; family Rosaceae; genus Dryas; species Dryas octopetala. The sequence goes on along the minus strand of NC_141367.1, from coordinate 8,446,568 downwards.
CGATCCCACAGGGAATGGTTAATATACAACAAATCAGTGCAAATAATCACTAGAATAACTAAATGGGGGGTTTTGAAAGATGGAAACACACGCACACATCACCACACGCACACACACTTTATTCTATCTTGCAATGTTAATTTTCAGTTTCAAATCAGATAAGCATGCAATAACCATCCAAGGCTAATGACAGTTAATTTGAACACAACATATTAAAGTTTGACAGCTAAAAAGGTTTGGCTAGTTACTTTCTCGCCATTGTTCTCCTAATGCATAAACTAAGAGCTTCTTGGGCCTTCCTTAGCTAGTTAACCTACATGTTCCCTAGTTCAAGCTAGGGCAGCTGTTACCCATGCAGGAGTCATTAAGTTTTATGAGAACGTCAAACATGCACAACATATAAGCTTTGACTATTTCCTTATAGAGGTCGCCCAACCCCACTACCAAGAATAATCCCTTATTCCCTTGTTACTTGTGGTTTAGTGTCTTTGACTATTTCACAGCTAAACCTAACGGATAAACTAGATGCAATTACCCTAAGGTGGCCAGTCAAAGGATGCAAACAACTAGTGACGGGGGTTCTAATAGATAGTGGAAATTTAATATGCGCAAACATCAAACTAACAGACCAAGAGACGGATAAACGATTTGTTAAAGCATACGAATCCATTAATCAACCTACAACTAACATGCAAGATAGAATAACTAACCTACATAATTAAATAAAACAAATAAAAGAAACAAAACAGCAACAAATAAATGAAATCCCAATTCATGCTTGCAAAAGGAAATCAGAAACGCGAATTAAACAAACTTAAGAACATAAACTAAACAACTAATTTAAAGTGCATAAATTAAATGAAATCAGAAACATAAAGTAACTGAAACAACTAAACAATTAAATTAGATTACATCAATTAAATTGCATAAACTTAAACAATTAACTAAAATCAGAACCAAAGCTCTAAAAGAAATAAAAAGACAACTAAATAAAACCAGCAAATTAATTAAATAAAACCAGTAGCACAATCCAACAATAAGAATAGAAACTAGAAGGAAAAAGAAAACAAAAATCAGAGGTGCAACAAATGGGGGCTGCGGCAAGGAGAGAGGAAGAAGGAGGCACCTAGCACAAGCAATTGGCTCACGGCAAGGTGAGCTTGGGCTTGCGGCAGCAGGTGGTACTTCCCTCTCACTTGTCACGCCACCCTCTCTCTAAACCTCTCTCTGAATTCGGCTCACCTTACAAGAAAATAAAAGTCTGAAACTAAAACCCTAAAACAGAAAAATAAAACTTGGAGGGGGAGAGTGATTTCGGCTGGAGGAGGAGAGAAAAAGGTGTCTCTAAAAGTCTGAATGAGGGGGTTTAAATAGGAGAAGCCTTCCTTGAGAGGCAAGGAAGAGGAAGTTGCGGCTGGCTAGGGTTTGCTCTCCTAGTTCCTTGCGGCATCAGCTAGGGCTGGCTGCACCTTGGGCTTGCGGCATGGGCTGCTCCCTTTGGGCTTAAGTGGCTCACGCCTAGCCTAGCTAGGGTCCCTCCTTGGCGCATGGGCTGGTAGTCTTGGGCTTTGGGCTTGCATGTTGGGCTTCAGTTGCTTGTACAAGATGGGCTAGGGTTTCACTCCATGGGCTTCCATCTTGGGCTTGTCACCTTGGGCTTGCGCATGGCCCCTTGTCTTGCTAGGGTTTGCATGGCATGCATACGCATGCATGGCTGCCATCTACCCCCTTGCGTGTGGCTTTTGGGCTGCTAGGGTTTGGGCCCATGCATGTGCATGCATGGCCCACTTGGTTCGGCATCCCTAGGGCCCATGGGCCTTCCACTTTTGACTTCCCATTTTGCCCCTCATTTCCATTTGAATTCAAATTCATTTCTTCCGTCCATTCATTTCCATGGATGTCCACCACCTTCTGGAAGCTTCTGGAACCTTGAAAAACATTTCCTGGTGCAACTAGGATTTCTTGAAAATGAGAGATTCCTTATCCGTTTCGACTTCTCGTAATGACCATATTGCCCCTGGGGTCTCCTAGTGTCACTAGGACTCCTTTCCCTAGTTGGGTTAGGTTTCCTAGTTCAACCAGGATTTCCTGTTCGAATCAGGATTTCACATTTCTAGCTCCGCAATGATGGTTCTGGACTTGATGTTTCCTAGTGTGACTAGGAATCCTCATTTGACTAGGATTTCTGCACTTTTCCTGGTTTGACCAGGATTTCACTCGTTTTCCTGGTTTGACCAGGAAATGTCCCAAAATGGCTTTATTTGATTCTTTTTCTCATTTCTGCTTCATTTGACCTGAAAACGCAAAAACAAGACAAGACACACGAAATAGCGAGTTCTAACACTCTAGGTTAAGGAATTAGTATCATAAAGTGATGCAAAATGCACACTCATCAGTATCTTCTGCAAGATTAGTTTCGCCCACTTCCTCAACCAATGGGTCCAAACTATCAATCCTTAGGCAATCATCCTCCTCCTTTGGATACTTCATTTCACCAAAAACATCAAACTCAACCGTTTCACCAAGTACAGACATTGTCAACTTCATTTCGCTGTGGCCATGAACGGTCTTCCCAATATGATCGGTAGCTCATTCCCTCTAATTGGGGTATCCTCCATTTCAAGAATGATAAAATCAGCGGGCATGATCAAATCTGCAACCCGAACCAGCACATCTTCAACCACACCTTTCGGAACCTTTACTGAACGATCTGCCAATTGAAGAGTAACACTAGTAGGTTTAAGATCTCTTATGCCCAACTGTGCGAAAACTAAATACGGCATCAAATTTATACTTGCTCCCAAATCCAGCAATGCCTTCTCAAACTTATGATCCCCAACCAAACAAGGAATCGTAAAACTGCCAGGGTCCTTCAACTTGGGCGCAACTTTCTTTGCAAAACAGCACTGACTTCTTCACTTAGACACACCTGTTCATGTTCTTTGAATTTTCTCTTGTGTGTGCACAATTCCTTCAAGAACTTGGCATACTTAGGAATCTGCTGAATAGCATCAAGCAAAGGAATGTTGATTTCCACCTTCTTAAACATCTCCAAAATTTCCTTGGCTTGCTCATCCTTACTCTGCTTCCTTTGACGTTGAGGGAAAGGCAACGGAGCTCTTGGAATAGAGGAAGTAATCTCGGCCTTCTTGCTAGCACGTGTAGCAATGTGCTTTTCTTGCTTCTTTCTTTCCTCCTCTTCCTCATCCTTAACCTTAACTTTATCCCTCTTGTACTTTTCCACTTGTTCAGGCTCTAATATCTCAACTTCATCCTCATTGCCTGCATTATCATCTTGAGTAGTGCCCACTTTGTTGTCAATCACTTTCCCACTTCTCAAAGTAGTGATTGCTTCGGCCTTATCCTGAATTGGTGCACCCTTTACCACTTTGTCCAAGGTCAAAGTCACTTGTTCCAATTGGGCTTCCAAATTCGAGATAGCTTTAGCTGTGACACTCAATTGCTCCTCAGTCTTATTCATAAATGTCTTAGGGCCCGTTTGGCACTGCTTCTTAGAAGCACTTTTTAGTAGCGCTTTTATCAGAAGCGCTTATGTTAAGAAGCGCTTATGTTAAGAAGCACATATAAATTTTTATAAAATTTCTAAATTATTTATGCAAAAGCACTTGAAAGTGCTTCTTGAGAAAGCACCTGTCAGGTGCTTCTCAAAAAACCCCTTAGAAGTGCTTTTATAACTCAAAAGCACTTCTAATTATTTTTGTCAAACGCTATCAAAAGTGCTTTTACTAATTTGAAAGCGCTTTTGACAATTTTAAAAGCAGTGCCAAACGAACCCTTAGTATCATTAGACATCGAAGTTGTACTCTGAGCTAATGCAGCCATCATGTCCTCCAAATAAGTACTTCGCTGCTCAACTGGGGACTGTACACTCGGTCTAGCTTGAACTCTTTCAACCTCGAAACATGACTCTCCATGTGATGGCCTAGCTTCCTGATTTGCCATCAGAACCTGCATCATCTGCTTAAGCTCAGATATCTCAGCTTCCATAGCTGATTTCTTTTCCACTCTTTTTCGTCTATTCCACTGCTGTGAACTCAATGCCAATGTGTCAAAGAGTGTCCATGCTTCCTCAAAAGTCTTCTTTTTCAGTGCTCCTCCACATGTCATATCCACCATATTACGATCTTGATCCAACAGACCCTCATAAAAATACTCAATCTGCATCCACGGGGCAAGATTATGGTGCGGACACGAAGTCAGAAGCTCTTGATACCTTTCCCAACTCTCATGAAACACTTCGTCCTCTGATTGTGTAAACCCTAAGATCTGCTTCCTCATAATGATAGTCTTGCTAACTGGATAGAACCTCAGAAGAAACTTAGATGCCAGTTCCTCCCATGTTGTAATTGAAGCGACCTGCAAGGAAAACAACCACTGTTTAGCTTTATCTTTAAGAGAGAATGGAAAACCTTAACTTTCTTTGATCATCGCTCAACCCCCTCAGCTTGCCAATCTCGCATATCGCATGAAATTCCTTGATATGCACGTAGGGATCCTCTCCTTCTAACCCATGAAATGATGGAAGAAGTTTGATTGTCCCACTTGAAAGTTCAAAATCAACTTCCATTTGAGAGTAAGCAATGCACGTTGGTTGAGCTAGAAGTGTTGGAGACGAATAATCACTCAAAGGTATTCTCATTTGAGAGGCTTTCGACTGCAGGGTCTCCTCGACTTCCTCTTCTGATTTCTCTTCTTCATATGCTTCTTCAGATTCACTCCCTCTCGGCGACACAAGAGTCGACCTCATCCTTAATGGTGTCCGATTGAGTCTCTGCCTTCCCTTGTACGCACTCAACACCTTTTGGCCTTCTACGCGTGAAAGAGGAGTGATCTTCGGATTTGATTCTTCCATTGTACCTTAGAAACAAGAGAAATCAGTGAGAAACAAAAATAAAAACAGAAAATAAAACCTAACTAAAATGACTTAACTAAAGATAATTAAACTAGCAATCAACACAAATAACAATTCCCCGGCAACGGCGCCAAAAACTTGTTGTATGTTTTCCTAGAGCAAATTAAATAACCTTTTCTGAGCTCTAGGTTAACTCGCAAGTGCACGAATCGCTAAGTAGCAAAGCTTACAAATACGAGGTCGATCCCACAGGGAATTGTACTAGTGTACGATTACTAACTCAATTAAATTCAATTAACTCAACTCTAACTCACACACGCAAATGGGGGGTTTTCATTGGTTTTTAAGGCTAAACTAAACAAACAGAGAAATAACAAACTTTAAAATGACAACTGAAAGATTTCGGGTAAAACAATAATAAAGAAACACTAGGGGTCAGAATCCACCACTAGCATACCATTCACTCTACTATGGATATTAACAATCAATATATAAACATGTCAACAAAGTTCGTCTACTAAAAGGTTTGGCTAGTTACTTTTAGCAATTACTCCCCTTACTGTGCATAAACTAAGAGCTTCTTGGGCCTTCCTTAGCCAATTAACTTGCATGTTCCCTAGTGCTAAGCTAAGGCAGCTGTTACCCATGCAAGAGTCATTACGATCTGTGAGAGTGACAAACACACAGCGCATAGCTCCAAATTAATGTACCCTATGTCCTCTATGATCCCTTTTCTCATGAATATTATCTTAGGATATCCATTTGTTGCCTATTGAAACTATCATTCTTTCGAGCTTATTTAGTTTCACAACATATATCTAGATGCATGCAACCTAAGGTGATCAGTCAAAGATGCGAAACAAATAGATTCAATTTAAACAGAGATCCAAGATTTGTCAATATGTAAATAATTAAAAATCAATAATCCATAGTGAGAGTAAGCAGCATCGCTAGGGCTTCATCCTAGCCCTAGCCCAATATTCAGTTACACATAATTAAATCCATAAATAAATAATGCATAATTAAAACAATTAAAATAAAAGAAAGGGACGAAGAAATCAAGCCACGGATGACGAGGTGGAGGCGGCTCCACCCTTGGACGGTGTGGCTGCAAGGTGGCGTGATGGCTGCTGCTCGGCAAAGTGGGGGCAGCAAGAAGGTGGCGTGGCTAGGTGGTGGTGGCTGCAACGTGACTTCCTCCTCCTTCTTCAGTTCAGCCCAAAAATAAAAGAACACAAAGATAGGTGGCTGTAGCAGAAAAATAAAGAGAAGAGAAGGAGGTGACGGGGGCTGCGGCAAGAGAAAAGAAAGAGATGGTGGCTGCTAGGGTTTGCTTCAGAAAAATAAAAGGAAGAGAGAGAAAGGACAAGGGGTGTGCGGCAAGAAAGAGGGAGGCTAGCTAGGGTTTCCGAAAAATTAAAGAGAAGAGCCAAAACTTCGGACCCCCTTTTTCTGATTTTTAGAGATATATTTATAGAGGGAAGTGGGGCTGCTTTTCCTATTCCTCTCCAATGTGGGATTGATGTAACTTGACCTAATGGACCAAGGCCATACTCACTTAAGCCCAATACACATAACAGCAGCCCCCTTGCGCAAGTTACTTAAGCCCAAAGCCTTCAGCTCATGCGCCAATTACATGGCCCATCACTTGAGTCCATGCGCCAGCCCCTAGGGTTCCACTTAAGCCCATGCCGCACCCTCCTTAGGGTTTCACGCCTGGCCCAAGCCCAATCCCTTGGCTGAAATTCATCTCATCCATTTGTGCTTTGGCCCAATGTCTTCCAGAAGCTTCTAGAACCCTTGACTTGTTGACTTTGACTTTTGACCACTTCTCCTTGTTCACCTAGGAATCCTTGTTGACTTAGGATTTCTATCTCACTTGGAATTTCACAATTACCATTTTGCCCCTCATGATTCCTATCTTCAGTAGGACTCCATTTCCTACTTGGATTAGGTTTCCTAATTGAAACAGGATTTCCTGCTCCAACTAGGATTTCTCATTTCTGGCTTCTGATCATCATGATTCCTTCTTATTCAAGCTTGATCTTTCCTTGTGAGACTAGGAATCCTAGTTTGACTGGGATTCGGCATTTCCTGGTGAGACCAGGATTTCTCCACTTTTCCTAGTTTGACTAGGAAACATCTAAAAATGGCTCTTTTGGCTCCTTTTCACTTCTTTGCTCATTTCATCCTATAAAAACAAAAACAAGCTAACAACACACAAAATATCGAGTTCTTGTACTCTGAGTTAGGGAGTTAGTATCATAAAATAGTGTAAAATGAGCACTCAACAGTTGGGCTGCCACCTCACCATTCTTGTGGATTTCGACTTCACTTAGGCCCAAAGCCCAATTGACTTCATGACATGATATGGTTGACCCTTGACCATTGACTTTGACTTCCAATTTTACCCCTCTCTCCCTCTTGGATTCGAATTCATTCCTCCATCTGATTCCATGGATGTCCACCACCTTCTAGAAGCTTCTGGAACCTTGACTTCATTGAGTTGACTTTGACCAACCTTTCCTAGTCCAACTAGGATTTCTTATAAATGAAAGATTCCTTATCCATTTTGACTTCTCGTAATGACCATATTGCCCCTGGAGTCTCCTAGTGTCATTAGAACTCCTTTCCCTAGTAGAGTTAGGTTTCCTAGTTCAACCAGGAATTCCTGTTCCAATCAAGATTTCTCATTTCTGGCTCAACAATGATGGTTCTGGACTTGATGTTTCCTAGTGTGACTAGGAATCCTCATTTGACTAGGATTTCAGCTCTTTTCCTGGTTTGACCAGGAATTGACCCATTTTCCTAGTTTGACCAGGAAATGTCCCAAAACGGCTTCATCTGCTCCTATTTCTTATTTATGCTTCATTCGACCTAAAAACACAAAAACAAGACAACAGACACAAAAAAAATCGAGATCTAACACTCTAGGTTAGGGAGTTAGTATCATAAAATAGCGTAAAATGAACACTCATCACCTCCCAAGGATTCGTCCCTCACACCTCTATAAATATATCATATCCCTTCAGACTTCAGAACTTTTAATTCCCATATTTTTCAGAGAGGCCGAAATCAGAGAGAGAGAAAGGAAGAGAGTGGCGTGGCAGCAAGGAAGAAGGACCATTTGCCGCAAGCCCTAGCTCACCCTAGCCGTGAACCACTTGCTTGTGTGAGGTTCCCTTCTCTTCCTTGCCTTGCCGCAGCCCCTCTCCATCGTTTTCTTTAATTTTTCTTCTAGAATTCTGATTTTATTATTGGATTGTGTTTCTGATTTTTATATTAATATGGATTAGGATTTTGTTTATTTACTTATGTTTTCTTTTATTAATTTAATTATGTAGGTTTATTTATTCTATCTCGCATGTTAGTTGTAGGTCGATTATTGGATTTGCATGCTTTAACAAATCGTTTATTCGTCTCTTGATAGATTAGTTTGATGTTTGCATGTATTAAATTTCCATTATCTATTTGAACCCGTCACTAGTTGTTTGCATCCTTTGACTGGCCACCTTAGGATAATTGCATCTAGTTTATTTGTTAAGTTTAGCTGTGAAATAGTCAAACACACTAAATCACAAGTTACAAGGGAATAAGGGATTATTCTTGGTAATTGATGAGTGTGCATTTTGCATCACTCTATCTCTGCTATAGCTACTCTATATCTGAATTTTTATATAGTGCACAGATATAAGTGTATTTTTCACTTCAGCCCAACACATGTGAGCCCAATGCACCATCAAAGCCCAAGACCAGCAGCCCATGCACAAGGAGGGAAGCCCTAGCTGACTTGCATGCACCACTTAAGCCTAAAAAGCCATGCCTTTGCCGCAAGCCCACAAGCTAGAAACCCTAGCTGTTGCCGCAAGCCACAAGGAGAGGAAACCCTAGTTGTGCCGCAAGTCCTATCCTTGCCTCTCAAGGATTTGACCTCTATATATATCCCAGCAATTCAGAACCCTAGGGACCGAATTTTCTTGCCTCCTAGTTTTATTTTCAGTTTTTAGGTTTTTATATTTCAGAAAGTTAGAGTGAGAGGGTGGCGTGACAAGTGAGAGAGAGAAGGAACCAGCCCTTGCCGCAAGCCCTAGCTCACCTTGCCGTGAGTTCCTCCTGCTTGCGAGGTGCCTCCCTCTTCCTTTCTCCTTGCCGCAGCCCCCTGTGTTTGATTCCTTGATTTTGTTTTCTTTTTCTTTTATTTTGGAAGGACTGGTCTACCAAGCTTAATGATGCATTCTGGGCTTATCGCACTGCTTACAAGACGCCCATTGGAATGTCTTCGTTTCGACTAATCTATGGGAAAGCTTGCCATTTACCAGTTGAGCTGGAACATAAGGCATATTGGGCGATTAAGAAGTTCAATTTTGATATTCATGCTGCTGGAGAGAAAAGGAAGTTGCAACTTAGTGAGCTGGAGGAAATACGACATTTCGCATATGAGAATGCTAAGTTGTACAAGGAAAGGACCAAGAGGTATAATGATAAGAAGCTACGTCCGAGAGAATTCTTTGTTGGAGGGAAGGTGTTATTATATGATACAAGATTACGTCTCTTCCCAGGCAAGTTGCGTTCGAGATGGACCGGACCTTATGAGATGACTAGAGTATTTCCTTATGGTACAGTTGAACTTAAGAAACCGAAGAATGGGAACATATTTAAGGTCAATGGTCATCGTGTGAAGCCTTTCCTTGAACCTGAGTTTGAGCTGAACCAAGAAAAAATTGATTTTTAGTACAAGACTAGGTCTGGCTGAAGACGTGAAACTTAGCGCTTCTTGGGAGGCAACCCAAGGGATGGATGACAACGAGAAGGTGAGTGGTACATGTGCATGGGCGAGCCATTGTCACACCAGCCAAGGTACGTTTTCACCCTCTTTTTGCTCATTTAAGTAGTTTTGTTTTATTTATTGTTTTCCCCTTCCTCTTTTCATTACATTATGCATTACATTTGTCTTTCATTTAAACATTGAGGACAATGTTTCTTTTAAGTTTGGGGGTGGGGAATGCGATGCATTTTTGGTAAAAAAAAAAAAAAGTTTTTGAGTCTTTTAGTTTGTTTTTATCTTGAGTCCCCAACTAATTGATTTTATTATGTATGGTTGTTATGAGCATGTCTAGCTTGGATGTATAGTATGAATTCTTCTATCTCTAGTATTGGGGCTTAACATGCTTTACAACTCTATGAAGTGGGCCTTGTTTTCGTGAACTTAAGTAATAAATTGCATGACTAGAGATGCATATACTCAATAGAGTAGACTTGTGTGACCTAAGTGATCTTTTGAGTCCTGTACTTCAATTCTTGAGTGTTAATGATGAGTGTTCATTTTACGCTATTTTATGATACTAACTCCCTAACCTAGAGTGCTAGAACTCGATCCTTTTGTGTCTGTTGTCTTGTTTTTGTGTTTGTACGTTAAATGAAGCAATGATGGAGAAAGAAGCTAAATGAGGCTATTTTGAGCTAAAAATGGAAGAAATGGGAAAAAGAATCTTGAGGGAATCTGCTAGAAGAATTTAGAATCTGGAAGGAATCTTTAGAGAATCTCAGACAGAATCTTTTGGGGAATCTTTTTGGTCAAGGTTGACTTTTGGTCAGAGTCAAAGGTCAAAGGTCAAAGTCAATGGTCAACCGTGCCACATCATCACATGACATGGACTACACATGCAGCCCATGCACTTTTTAGCAGTCAAACTTTAATACATTGTGTTCAAATTAATTGTCATTAGCCTTGGATGGTTATTGCATGCTTATCTGATTTGAAACTGAAAACTTAACATTGCAAGATAGAATAAAGGGTGTGTGCGTGTGGTGATGTGTGCGTGTGTTCCATCTTTCCAAAACCCCCCATTTAGTTCTTCTATTGATTAATTGAATTGATTTGTTTTGTATTAACCATTCCCTGTGGGATCGACCTCGTGCTTGTACGCTTTGCTACTGATGCGATTCGTGCACTTGCGAGTATACTTGGAATGAAATAGATGTTTATTTTGTTCTAAAAAAACATTCAACAGTTAACATTACTCTAATAGCTTCGTGTCATATAAAGTCGTTGTGATCTCATTATTCTTTCTTTTCATTAAGTACTTGGAATATAATTGTGAATCAATGAGCTAGAACTTCTCTCTTATTCTATACAAAGCATGGATATAACTACATGAATCTTAGGAAATGATATTAGGCCTTGCTTGTTTTAACTCGTAGCCTAAGGCCTACCCTATGTTATAACCCTAGTCAGACATTTTGAGCCTAATGACCTTTTCTTTGTTTACCCCTATTCCAAACCCTAAGTTTGGGGGAGTTTCATTCCTCTACCTGTTTACCTTACTTATGGATTTGCATTGAGCTAGTGAATTGTGAGGTGGAAAAGAAATGTGTGTGCATAGCTTGGAAGAGAAGGAATTGTGCTTAAGATTGTTTGTCGTTCCCTTTAAAAAAAAAAAAAAAAAAAATTTTAAGGGAACGGATGATTTCAAAGATTGAAGAAGAAAAGTGTTCGAATTCAAGGCTATGAGTGCAAATTATGCAAGGAATGCCTCTACTGTTGTTTTGAGAAAATCCATAGTCTGTAGCCCTTTGTTATCCGTTTTGTTTCAATACCTTATCCTAACCTAAGCCTCCATTACAACCCCTAATCATGCCCTACTTGATCTTGGGAGAATTGTAGTTCATTATGTGGAGTCTAGATAAAAGGGAAGTTTATGGTTATTGATTCTGTTTCAAGTATTTTAAATCCTTTTCTTGAGATCAGTGTTTTTGTTCATGGTGCCTGTCTTTCATGATTAATATGTGAGCTTTTTGCATTTGTTTATCATATCATCTCTCACATATACTTGAGTGCACATTTCAACCCAATCTCTGAGCGTTTTATTGTTGAGAGCATGCCCTAGTGAGAATTGGAGTTGATGCTATTTTGTATATGCTGATTTAGTCTTGTTTGTCTAAGCACTTGAGTTTGTGTGGAGGATGGTCTATATTTTTCATGGAGATGTAAGGTATGTTAATTGAAGCATTATTAGAGGTCAAAGAATGAATTTTATATGTATCTTGCTTAACTATGCTAATTATTGCTATGCTTATGAAATCATGTGTTGGGATGTTTTAAGTCTTTTCATTCTAATAGTGTTCCATAACATATCTTGCAATTCTATGTCATTTGGCCCTGTTGATATGAATTTAGGTTGTGATTAGCATTTCTAATGATTATATGCATAATAGAGTAGACTTGCATGACCTAAGTGAGCTTTTGAGCCCTGTTCTTCAATTCTTGAGTGTTGCGCGCCACTCTGATTCTATCATTGTCATATAAGTCGTTGTTTTGATCTCATTGTCTTTCATTTGGTCATTTGCTTGGAATATTCATAATCTTGAATCAATGAGCTAGAACTCTTTTCTTGTGTACACAAAGCATGTGGTATTTGCATAACTCTTGAGAAATGAATTTAGGCCCTGTTTGTGTACCCCATAGCCTGAAAACCTACCCATTACATGTTTTATCCCTAGTTACCCGTTTTGAGCCTTTTAAGCCGCTTTCTTTGTTACCCTATACCAAACCCTAAGTTTGGGGGTGTTACACCCCTTTTACCCGTTTTACCCTTTTTATGGTATTGCAAGTTGTTTACATGTTGATTGAGGTGAAAAAGAAGTGAAAATGCATAGCTTATACAAAAATATGTCAGAAAAGTATGTATGCCGTGGCCAAAGAAAAGAAATCAAAGAAAAGAGATGGGACGGTTTCAAAAGAAAAAGTGAGCAAAAAGAAGTTTAAATTAAGCTATGAAGTGCAAAGAAGCAGAGTGTACCTCAGAGTGTTCTAGTAATGCTTGTAATTCCATGAATCTAACCCTTTGTGTTTCCTTTTCATTTCAATACCCTATCCTAGCCTAAGCCTTCATTATAACCCTATTAAAGCCCTAGCTGATCTCAAGAGGTGTGTATTATACTTATGTGGAGTCTATTCGAGATAGGAGCCTATGGTCATTGATTCTATTTCAAGCATTTGGATTCCTTTCATGAGATCAGTATTCTTTCTAAAATGTGCCTTTATTTCATGTACATATGTGAGCTAATTGTTTTTGTTACATATTTCCTCTCACATATACTTATGAGTGCACATATCAGCCCAATTCTTGAGTATTTATCATCGAGAGTATGCCATAGTGAGGATTGGAGTTGAATCTATTATGTATGTATTGATTTAGATGTGTTTGTCTAACACTTGGATTTGTGTCAAGGATGGCCTATATGACAATACATGAGCGATGTATGTTATTTGAAATGTTATTAGAATTTGGAGAATGCAATTTATATACCTTGCTTTCCTATGTGATTAATGGTTGTGCACATGAATTCAATTGTTGGGATGTTAGAGTCAGTTTTGAGTCTTTTCTTTCCTTTATTTGCTCGAGGACTAGCAAAATCTAAGTTTGGGGGTGTGATGAGTGTGCATTTTGCATCACTTTATGATACTAATTCCTTAACCTAAAGTGTTAGAACTCGATATTTTGTGTTTCTTGTCTTGTTTTTGTGTTTTCAGGTCAAATGAAGCAGAAATAGGAAAAAGAAGCAAATGGAGCCATTTTGAGACATTTCCTGGTCAAACTAGGAAAACGAGTGAAATCCTGGTCAAATCAGGAAAAGTGCAGAAATCCTAGTCAAATGAGGATTCCTAGTCACACTAGGAAACATCACGTCCAGAACCATCATTGCGGAGCCAGAAATGAGAAATCCTGATTGAAACAGGAAATCCTGGTTGAACTAGGAAACCTAACCCAACTAGGGAAAGAAGTCCTAATGACACTAGGAGACCCCAGGGGCAATATGGTCATTACGAGAAATCGAAATGGATAAGGAATCCTTCATTTTCAAGGAATCCTAGTTGCACTAGGAAATGTTGGTCAAAGTCAAACTCTACAAAGTCAAGGTTCCAGAAGCTTCTAGAAGGTGGTGGACATCCATGGAAGTGAATAGAGGGAAGAAATGAATTTGAATTCAAATGGAAATGAGGGGCAAAATGGGAAGTTAAAAGTCAAGGGCCCATGGGCCGAAGGGATGCCGAACCCAAGATAGGCCATGCATGCACATGCATGGGCCAAACCCTAAGGGATGCCCAAGCCCATGCGTAAGGAGCAGGGTGGCAGCCCATGCATGTGCATGCATGCCATGCAAACCCTAGCAGCCAAGAAGCCCTATGCACAAGCCCAAGATGCAAGCCCAAGTTGGAAGCCCATGAAGTGAAACCCTAGCCTATCTTGTGCAAGCCACTTCAGCCCAACACATGTGAGCCCAACGCACCATCAAGGCCCAAGACCAGCAGCCCATGCGCAAGGAGGGAGACCCTAGTTTACTTGCATGCACCACTTAAGCCCAAAAGGTCAAGCCTTTGCCGCAAGCCCATAGCTAGAAACCCTAGCTGTTGCCGCAAGCTACAAGGAGCAGGAAACCCTAGTTGTGCCGCAAGCCCTATCCTTGCCTCTCAAGGATTTGTCCTCTATATATATCCCATCAATTCAGAAACCTAGGACACCTACACACTTGACAGCCGAAATTTTCCTTGCCTCCTAGTTTATTTTCTGTTTTAGGTTTTTAATTTCAGTTTTTAGTTTTGTTCTTGTGAGGGCTAGCCGAAAGTTGAGAGAGAGGAAGGAGTGGCGTGGCTGCAAGGAAGAGCAACCCTAAGCCGCAAACCCTAGCTCACCATAGCCGTGAGCCAATTGCTTGTGGAAGGTGTCTTCTCTTCCTTGTCTTGCCGCAGCCCCTCTTGCTTGTTTCCTTTGATTTTTGTTCTAGTTTTCTATTTTATTGTTGGATTATGTTTCTGAATTTCTTTAAATTGAGTTTCTGAATTTAATTAGTTTATAGCTTTGGTTTTATTTAATGCATGTTTCAGATTCTAATTAGTTTATGCTTTTCAATCTAGTTTAGATAAACGATTTGTTAAAACATGCAAATCCAATAATCAACCTACAACTAACATGCAAGATAGAATAAATAAACCTACATAATTAAATTAATAAAAGAAAACAGAAGTAAATAAACAAAATCTCAATCCATATTAATATAAAAATCAGAAACACAATCTAATAATAAAATCAGAATTCTAGAAGAAAAATTAAAGAAAACAATAGAGAGGGGCTGCGGCAAGGCAAGGAAGAGAAGGGAACCTCATACAAGCAAGTGCCTCACGGCTAGGGTGAGCTAGGGCTTGCGGCAAAGGGTCCTTCTTCCTTGCTGCCACGCCACTCTCTTCCTCTCTCTCTCTCTGATTTCGGCCTCTCTGAAAAATATGGAAATTAAAAGTTCTGAAGTCTTAAGGGATATGATATATTTATAGAGGTGTGAGGAAGGAATCCCTGGGAGGCAAGGCTTAGGGTAATGTGGCAGCAGCTAGGGTTAGGAGTGCATGGGCTTGCGGCAAGGGCTGCTCCTTGGGCTTAAGTGACTCACGCAAGGCCTAGGGTTTCCTTCATGCGCATGGGCTGCTGGCTGCTAGGTCTTGGCATGATGGGCTGCTGGTCTTGGGTTGGCGCATTGGGTTTACACAAGGTGGGCTAGGGTTTCACTTCATGGGCTGCCACCTTGAGTCTTGCGCATTGGGCTTCATCTTGGGCTGGCGCATGCATGCATGCATGGCCCCTTCAGATTTCGGCATGACATGGCCCATGGCCCATTTAACTTGTTGACTTGCCATAGTTGACCCTTGACCATTGACTTTGACTTCCCATTTTGCCCCTCATTTCCATTTGAATTTGAATTTATTTCATCTCTTCATTCATTTAATGGATGTCCACCACCTTCTAGAAGCTTCTGGAACCTTGACTTTGTAGAGTTGACTTTGACCAACATTTCATAGTCCAACTAGGATTTCTTGTAAATGAAGGATTCCTTATCCATTTCGACTTCTCGTAATAACCATATTACCCCTGGGGTCTCCTAGTGTCATTAGGACTCTTTTCCCTAGTAGGGTTAGGTTTCCTAGTTCAACCAGGAATTTCTGTTCCAATCAGGATTTCTCATTTCTGGCTCTGCAATGATGGTTATGGACTTGATGTTTCCTAGTGTGACTAGGAATCCTCATTTGACTAGGATTTCTGCACTTTTCCTTATTTGACCAGGATTTGACTCGTTTTCCTAGTTTGACCAGGAAATGTCCCAAAATGGCTCCATTTGCTTCCTTTTCCTATTTCTACTTCATTTGACCTGAAAACGCAAAACCAAGACAAGAAACACAAAATATCGAGTTCTAACACCCTAGGTTAAGGAATTAGTATCATAAAGTGATGCAAAATGCACACACATCAGCAGCGAAGCGTAGAAGCACGAGGTCGATCCCACAGGGAATGGTTAATAAACAACAAATCAGTTCAAATAATCACAAGAATAACTAAATGGGGGTTTTAGAGAGATGAAAACACACACACACATCACCACACGCACATACCCTTTATTCTATCTTGCAATGTTAAGTTTTCAGTTTCAAATCAGATAAGCATGCGATAACCATCCAAGGCTAATGACAATTAATTCAAACACAATGTATTGAAGTTTGACTGCTAAAAAGGTTTGATTAGTTACTTTCTCGCAATTGTTCTCCTAAGGCATAAACTAAGAGTTTCTTGGGTCTTCCTTAATCAGTTAACTTACATGTTCCCTAGTGCTAAGTTAAGGCAGCTGTTACCCATGCAAGAGTCATTAAGATCTGTGAGAACGTCAAACATGCACAACATATAAGCTTTGATTATTTCCTTATAGAGGTCGCCCAACCCCATTACCAAGAATAATCCCTTATTCCCTTGTTACTTGTGATTTAGTGTCTTTGATTAGTCTACAGCTAAACCTAACAAATAAACTAGATGCAATTATCCTAAGGTAACCAGTCAAAAGACGCAAACAACTAGTGACGGATTTAAATAGATAATGGAAATTTAATACACGCAGACATCAAACTAATCGATCAAGAGACGGATAAACAATTTGTTAAAGCATGCAAATCCAATAATCAACCTACAACTAACATGCAAGATAGAATAAATAAACCTACATAATTAAATTAATAAAAGAAAAAAGAAATAAATAAACAAAATCTCAATCCATATTAATATAAAAATCAGAAACTCAAACTAATAATAAAATCAAAATTCTAGACAAAAAGAAAATCAAAAACCAAGAGATGCATCACTATGGTGGCTGCGGCAAGAAGAAAAGAAGGAGGCACTTAGCAAGCTGGAGGAACCCACGGCAAGGTGAGTTAGGGCTTGCGGCAAGGCTGGCTTTCTTCTCTCTCTAACTTGTCACGCCACACTCTCTCTCTTCCTCTTTCTAAGTTTCGGCTATTCCTCTCTCTAACTTTCTAAAAAATACAAATTATGAAAACAGAAAAATAACTAGGAGCAGGGGTTTTGAGTTCTGAAGGTATATGATGTATTTATAGAGGAGAAATCCTTGTAAGGCAGGGCTAGGGTTACTTGCGGCAGCAGCTAGGGTTAGGAGACACTTGGGCTTGCGGCAAGGCTTGGCCTTTTGGGCTTAAGTGAGTCACGCAAGGGCCAGCTAGGGTTTTCCTCATCCCTACGCATGGGCTGATACCTTGGGCTTGCGCATTAGGTTTCATGGCTGATTGGGTTTGCATGGCATGCATGGCCCATCTGACTTCAGCATCCCATAGGCCCATGGCCCATTTGACTAGTTGACTTGTCATCTTTGACCCTTGACCATTGACTTTGACTTCCCATTTTGCCCCTCATTTCCATTTGAATTTGAATTCATTTCTTCCCTCCATTCATTTCCATGGATGTCCACCACCTTCTAGAAGCTTCTGGAACCTTAACTTTGTAGAGTTGACTTTGACCAACATTTCCTAGTCCACCTAGGATTTCTTGTAAATGAACGATTCCTTATCCATTTCGACTTCTCGTAATGACCATATTGCCCCTGGGGTCTCCTAGTGTCATTAGGACTCCTTTTCCTAGTAGGGTTAGGTTTCCTAGTTCAACCAGGAATTCATGTTCCAATCAGGATTTCTCTTTTCTGGCTCCGAAATGATGGTTATGGACTCGATGTTTCCTAGTGTGACTAGGAATCCTCATTTGACTAGGATTTCTGCACTTTTCCTGGTTTGACCAGGATTTGACTCGTTTTCCTAATTTGACCAGGAAATGTCCTAAAATGGCTCCATTTGCTTCTTTTTCCTATTTCTGCTTCATTTGACCTTAAAACACAAAAACAAGACAAGAAACACAAAATATCGAGTTCTAACACTCTAGGTTAAGGAATTAGTATCATAAAGTGATGCAAAATGCATACTCATCACACCCCCAAACTTAGATTTTGCCTAGTCCTCGAGCAAATAAAATAAAGAAAAGACTCAAAACTGATTCTAACATCCCAACAATTGAATTCATGCGCACAACCATCAATTACATAGGAAAGTAAGGCATATAAATTGCATTCTCCAAATTCTAATAACATTTCAAATAACATACCTCACTCCTCTATTGTCATATAGGTGTTGATGTGTTTTCTTAGAATAAAATAAACAATTATCTCATTCTAAGTTTACTCGCAAGTGCACGAATCGCATCAGTAGCAAAGCGTACAAGCACGAGGTCGATCCCACAGGGAATGGTTAATATACAACAAATCAGTGCAAGTAATCACTAGAATAACTAAATGGGGGATTTTGAAAGATGGAAACACACGCACACATCACCACACGCACACACACTTTATTCTATCTTGCAATGTTAATTTTCAGTTTCAAATCAGATAAGCATGCAATAACCATCCAAGGCTAATGACAGTTAATTTGAACACAACATATTAAAGTTTGACAGCTAAAAAGGTTTGGCTAGTTACTTTCTCGCCATTGTTCTCCTAATGCATAAACTAAGAGCTTCTTGGGCCTTCCTTAGCTAGTTAACCTACATGTTCCCTAGTTCAAGCTAAGGCAGCTGTTACCCATGCAGGAGTCATAAAGTTTTATGAGAACGTCAAACATGCACAACATATAAGCTTTGACTATTTCCTTATAGAGGTCGCCCAACCCCACTACCAAGAATAATCCCTTATTCCCTTGTTACTTGTGGTTTAGTGTCTTTGACTATTTCACAGCTAAACCTAACAGATAAACTAGATGCAATTACCCTAAGGTGGCCAGTCAAAGAATGCAAACAACTAGTGACGGGGGTTTTAATAGATAGTGGAAATTTAATATGTGCAAACATCAAACTAACAGACCAAGAGACGGATAAACGATTTGTTAAAGCATACGAATCCATTAATCGACCTACAACTAACATGCAAAATAGAATAACTAACCTACATAATTAAATACAATAAATAAAAGAAACAAAACAGCAACAAATAAATGAAATCCCAATTCATGATTGCTAACGGAAATCAGAAACGCAAATTAAACGAACTTAGAAGCATAAACTAACAACTAATTTAAAGTGCATAAACTAAATGAAATCAGAAACGTAAAGTACACAAGATTAAATGCATGAACTAATTAAAAATCAGAAACATAACTAAACTAGATTGACAAATATAAACTAATGAAAATCTGAAACATGCATTAAACAAAACCAAAGCTATAAACTAATTGAATTCAGCAACTCAAATAAAATCAGAACCAAAGCTATAAAAGAAATAAAGAGACAACTAAATAAATCCAGCAAATTTATTAAATAGAATCAGTAGCATAATCCAACAATAAAAATGGTAACTAGAAAGGAAAGGAAAACAAAAATCAGAGGTGCAACAAGTGGGGGCTGCGGCAAGGAGGGAGGAAGAAGGAGGCACCTAGCACAAGCAATTGGCTCACGGCAAGGTGAGCTTGGGCTTGCGGCAGCAGGTGATCCTTCCCTCTCAATGTCACGCCACCCTCTTCCTAAACCTCTCTCTGAATTCGGCTCACCTTACAAGAATGAAAGTCTGAAACTAAAAACCTAAATCAGCAAAATAAAACTAAGAGAGAGAAGAGAGAATTCGGCTGAACCTAGGAGGAGTAAAAAGTAATGATTAAAAGGTGTCTCTAAAAGTCTGAATGAGGGGGTTTAAATAGGAGAAACCTTCCTTGAGAGGCAAGGAAAAGGAAACATGCGGCTGCTAGGTTTCCCTTTCCTAGTTCCTTGCGGCATCAGCTAGGGTTAGCTGACCCTTGGGCTTGCGGCATGGGCTGGTCCCTTTGGGCTTGAGTGGCTCACGCCTAGCCTAGCTAGGGTCCCTCCTTGGTGTTTGGGCTGGTAGTCTTGGGCTTTGGGCTTGCATGTTGGGCTTCCATGTTGGGCTTCAGTAGCTTGCACAAGATGGGCTAGGGTTTCACTCCATGGGCTTCCACCTTGGGCTTGTCACCTTGGGCTTGCGCATGGCCCCTTGTCTTGCTAGGGTTTGCATGGCATGCATGCGCATGCATGGGCTGCCATCTTCCTCCTTGCGTGTGGCTTTTGGGCTGCTAGGGTTTGGGCCCATGCATGTGCATGCATGGCCCACTTGGTTCGGCATCCCTAGGGCCCATGGGCCCTCCACTTTTGACTTCCCATTTTGCCCCTCATTTCCATTTGAATTCAAATTCATTTCTTCCCTCCATTCATTTCCATGGATTTCCACCACCTTCTGGAAGCTTCTGGAACCTTGAAAAACATTTCCTGGTGCAACTAGGATTTCTTGAAAATGAGAGATTCCTTATCCATTTCGACTTCTCGTAATGACCATATTGCCCCTGGGGTCTCCTAGTGTCACTAGGACTCCTTTCCCTAGTTGGGTTGGGTTTCCTAGTTCAACCAGGATTTCCTGTTCGGATCAGGATTTCACATTTCTGGCTCCGCAATGATGGTTCTGAACTTGATGTTTCCTAGTGTGACTAGGAATCCTCATTTGACTAGGATTTCTGCACTTTTCCTGGTTTGACCAGGATTTCACTCGTTTTCCTGGTTTGACCAGGAAATGTCCCAAAATGGCTCCATTTGCTTCTTTTTCTCATTTCTGCTTCATTTGACCTGAAAACACAAAAACAAGACAAGAAACACAAAATAGCGAGTTCTAACACTCTAGGTTAAGGAATTAGTATCATAAAGTGATGCAAAATGCACACTCATCAGCGCCTCCAAGCCGCAGCCACCTCCAGCAGCCACGCCATCACCACCTTGCTACCACCTTGCCGAGCACCTCAGCCTCCTCGCCGTGGAGCCCAAGGCCGAGCAGCCCCATTACGCACCACCATTGCAGCCGCACCTCCACCTTGCTGCCCCGGCTTGATCTCTCTCCCTTTCTTTTATTTTCATTATTTTAATCATGCATTATTTATTTGTGAATTTAATTATGTGTAGCTGAATATTGGGCTAGGGCTAGGATGAAGCCCTAGCGATGCTGTTTACTCTAACTATGGATTATTGATATTTTAATTATTTACATGTTGACAAATCTTGGATCTCTGTTTAAATTGAATCTATTTGTTTCGCATCTTTGACTAATCACCTTAGGTTGCATGCATCTAGATATTTGTTGTGAAACTAAATAAGCTCGAAAGGATGATAGTTTCAATAGGCAACAAGTGGGTATCCTAAGATAATATTCATGAGAAAAGAGATCATAGATGACATACAGTACATTAATTTGGAGCCATGCGCTATGTGTTTGTCACTCTCACAGATCGTAACGACTCTTGCATGGGTAACAGCTGCCTTAGCTTAGAACTAGGGAACATGCAAGTTAACTGGCTAAGGAAGGCCCAAGAAGCTCTTAGTTTATGCACAGTAAGGGGAGTAATTGCTAAAAGTAACGAGCCAAACCTTTTAGTAGACGAACTTTGTTGACATGTTTATATATTGATTGTTAATATCCATAGTAGAGTAAATGGTATGCTAGTGGTGGATTCTGACCCCTAGTGTTTCTTTATTATTGTTTTATCCAAATTCATTCAGTAGTTATTTTAAAGTTTTGTCATTTATCTGTTAGTCTTTTCCAGTCTCAAAAACCAATCAAAACCCCCCATTTGCGTGTGTGAGTTAGAGTTGAGTTAATTGAATTTAATTGAGTTAGTTGTACACTAGTACAATTCCCTGTGGGATCAACCTCGTATTTGTAAGCTTTGCTACTTAGCGATTCGTGCACTTGCGAGTTAACCTAGAGCTCAGAAAAGGTTATTTAATTTGCTCTAGGAAAACATACAAGTTTTTGGCGCCGTTGCCGGGGAATTGTTATTTGTGTTGATTGCTAGTTTAATTATCTTTAGTTAAGTCATTTTAGTTAGGTTTTATTTTCTGTTTTTATTTTTGTTTCTCACTGATTTCTCTTGTTTCTAAGGTACAATGGAAGAATCAAATCCGAAGATCACTCCTCTTTCACGCGTAGAAGGCCAAAAGGTGTTGAGTGCGTACAAGGGAAGGCCGAGACTCAATTGGACACCATTAAGGATGAGGTCGACTCTTGTGTCGCCGAGAGGGAGTGAATCTGAAGAAGCATACGAAGAAGAGAAATCAGAAGAGGAAGTCGAGGAGACCCTGCAGTCGAAAGCCTCTCAAATGAGAATACCTTTGAGTGATTATTCGTCTCCAACGCTTCTAGCTCAACCAACGTGCATTGCTTACTCTCAAGTGGAAGCTGATTTTGAACTTTCAAGTGGGACAATCAAACTTCTTCCATCATTTCATGGGTCAGAAGGAGAGGATCCCTACGTGCATATCAAGGAATTTCATGCGATATGCGAGATTGGCAAGCTGAGGGGGTTGAGTGATGATCAAAGGAAGTTAAGGTTATTTCCATTCTCTGTTAAAGATAAAGCTAAACAGTGGTTGTTTTCCTTGCAGGTCGCTTCAATTACAACATGGGAGGAACTGGCATCTAAGTTTCTTCTGAGGTTCTATCCAGTTAGCAAGACTATCATTATGAGGAAGCAGATCTTAGGGTTTACACAATCAGAGGACGAAGTGTTTCATGAGAGTTGGGAAAGGTATCAAGAGCTTCTGACTTCGTGTCCGCACCATAATCTTGCCCCGTGGATGCAGATTGAGTATTTTTATGAGGGTCTGTTGGATCAAGATCGTAATATGGTGGATATGACATGTGGAGGAGTACTGAAAAAGAAGACTTTTGAGGAAGCATGGACACTCTTTGACACATTGGCATTGAGTTCACAGCAGTGGAATAGACGAAAAAGAGTGGAAAAGAAATCAGCTATGGAAGCTGAGATATCTGAGCTTAAGCAGATGATGCAGGTTCTGATGGCAAATCAGGAAGCTAGGCCATCACATGGAGAGTCATGTTTCGAGGTTGACAAAGTTCAAGCTAGACCGAGGGTACAGTCCCCTGTTGAGCAGCGAAGTACTTATTTGGAGGACATGATGGCTGCATTAGCTCAGAGTACAACTTCGATGTCTAATGATACTAAGACATTTATGAATAAGACTGAGGAGCAGTTGAGTGTCACAGCTAAAGCTATCTCGAATTTGGAAGCCCAATTGGAACAAGTGACTTTGACCTTGGACAAAGTTGTAAAGGGTGCACCAATTCAGGATAGGGCAGAAGCGATCACTACTTTGAGAAGTGGGAAAGTGATTGACAACAAAGTGGGCATTACTCAAGAGGATAATCCAGGCAATGAGGATGAAGTTGAGATATTAGAGCCTGAACAAGTGGAAAAGTACAAGAGGGATAAAGTTAAGGTTAAGGATGAGGAAGAGGAGGAAAGAAAGAAGCAAGAAAAGCACATTGCTACACGTGCTAACAAGAAGGCCGAGATTACTTCCCCTATTCCAAGAGCTCCATTACCTTTCCCTCAACGCCAAAGGAAGCAGAGTAAGGATGAGCAAGCCAAGGAAATTTTGGAGATGTTTAAGAAAGTGGAAATCAACATTCCTTTGCTTGATGCTATTCAACAGATTCCTAAGTATGCCAAGTTTTTGAAGGAATTGTGCACACACAAGAGGAAATTTAAAGAGCATGAGCAGGTGTGTTTGAGTGAAGAAGTCAGTGCGGTTTTGCAGAGGAAGCTACCACCAAAGTTGAAAGACCCTGGCAATTTTACGATTCCATGTTTGGTTGGGGATCACAAGTTTGAGAAGGCATTGCTGGATTTTGGAGCAAGTATTAATTTGATGCCATATTCAGTTTTCGCACAGTTGGGCATAGGAGACCTTAAACCTACTAGTGTCACTCTTCAATTGGCAGATCGTTCAGTAAAGGTTCCGAAAGGTGTGGTTGAAGATGTGCTGGTCCGGGTTGCAGATTTGATTATGCCCGCTGATTTTATCATTCTTGAAATGGAGGACACCCCAATTAGAGGGAATGAGCTACCGATCATATTGGGAAGACCGTTCATGGCCACAGCGAACACCAAGATTGATGTGAGTAATGGGAAGTTGACAATGTCTGTTCTTGGTGAAACAGTTGAGTTTGATGTTTTTGGTGCAATGAGGTATCCAAAGGAGGAGGATGATTGCCTAAGGATTGATAGTTTGGACCCATTGGTTGAGGAAGTGGGCGAAACTAATCTTGCAGAAGATACATTGGAGGTTGCTTTGGGAGCACTCGAGTCTAGTGAGTTGGAAGAAAACGTGGAAACAACTCCTACACGTTTGGAGGGCAACCGACCTCTCAAGAATAAGTGGTTTAACCAGTTTGAAATGCTAGTACCCACTAATCAGAAGACACTTCCATCTATTGAGCAAGCACCTAAGTTGGAGCTGAAACCGTTACCAGAGCATTTGAAATATGCATTTTTGGGAGAGAATGAGACCTTGCCTGTGATTATTGCAGCTAATTTGAGTGCAGGCGAGGAAGAAAGACTTTTGAGAGTTCTGAAGGAAAATCGGTTAGCATTGGGGTGGACCATAGCCGATATCAAGGGAATCTCACCCACAGTATGTATGCATAGAATTTTACTTGAGGAGGAATCTAGGCCTACTCGTGATGCCCAAAGAAGACTGAATCCAACTCTGAAGGAAGTTGTGCGTAATGAGGTAATCAAATTGTTGGATGTTGGTATTATTTATCCTATCAGTGATTCGAAGTGGGTTAGTCCTGTTCAAGTGGTGCCGAAGAAAAGTGGTATTACTGTGGTGAAGAATGAGCATAATGAGTTGGTTCCCCAAAGGACGCAAACCGGTTGGCGTGTTTTTATTGACTATTGGAAGCTTAACACCGCAACAAGGAAGGATCATTTCCCTTTGCCATTTATCGACCAGATGTTGGAAAGGTTGGCCGGCCATAGTCACTATTGCTTTTTGGATGGGTATAGTGGGTATAATCAGATTGCTATTGCACCGGAGGATCAAGAGAAGACCACGTTCACATGTCCATTTGGTACATTTGCTTATAGGAGGATGCCATTCGGATTGTGCAATGCGCCCGCAACATTTCAGAGATGCATGATGTCTATTTTCTCCGATATAGTGGAACGAATCATTGAGGTATTTATGGATGATTTTTCTGTTTTTGGTTCGTCTTTTGATGCATGTCTGGATAATTTGTCTTTAGTTCTGAAAAGATGTCAAGAAGCCAATCTAGTGCTTAATTGGGAGAAATGTCACTTCATGGTTCAACAAGGGATAGTATTGGGTCATGTGATTTCAAAGGAGGGCATACAAGTTGATAAGGCCAAGATTGATGTGATACAGAGATTGCCGCCTCCATCGAGCGTTAAGGAAGTAAGAAGTTTCCTAGGCCATGCTGGGTTTTATAGGAGATTCATCAAGGATTTTTCAAAGATTTCCAGGCCTTTGTGTACCTTATTGCAAAAAGAGGTGAATTTCGAGTTTAATGAGGATTGCTTGGTTGCCTTTAACAAATTGAAGAAGCTACTCACTTCTGCTCCGATCATCATGCCACCCGATTGGAACTTGCCGTTTGAGCTTATGTGTGATGCAAGTGATTATGCTGTTGGAGCTGTTTTGGGTCAGAGAGTCGATAAGCTGCCACATGTGATTTATTATGCAAGCAGGACTCTGAATGATGCACAGTTGAACTATTCTACTACAGAGAAGGAGTTGCTTGCTGTGATCTTTGCTTTGGAGAAATTTAGAAGTTATTTGATTGGGTCTAAGATCATCATCTACACGGATCATGCCGCTCTCAAGTATTTGCTGAATAAGAAAGACGCCAAGCCGAGGTTGATTAGATGGACTCTGTTGCTACAGGAATTTGATATTGAGATCAAGGATAAGAAAGGGTGTGAGAATGTGGTAGCAGACCATTTGAGTAGACTCGTCAATGAGGAACAGTCTAAAGAGGACACACTACCATTACGAGAGTCATTCCCGGACGAGCAGCTCTTTGCCATCTTGACTACTCCATGGTATGCTGACATAGCTAATTATTTAGCAAGTGGAGTGTTGCCCAATGATCTGACACACTACCAAAGGAAGAAGTTTTTGCATGATGTCAGACAGTATGTGTGGGATGATCCTTATTTGTTCAAATATGGGTCAGATCAGTTGATAAGACGATGTGTATCGGAATTGGAGCAGAGGAATATCATTGAGATGTGTCATTCTAAAGAATGTGGAGGCCATGGTGGAGGGACTAAGACCGCTTACAAGATTCTTCAAGCAGGTTTCTTTTGGTTAACTATCTTTCATGATTGTCATCAGTTTTACCTCACATGCGATAGATGTCAGAAGATGGGAAATATTTCTGCTCGCGATCAGATGCCGCTAAACTTCATGTTGGAAGTCGAAATCTTTGATGTTTGGGGTATAGATTTCATGGGATGTTGATATGTTTTCTTAGAATAAAATAAACAATTACTTCATTCTAAGTTTACTCGCAAGTGCACGAATCGCATTAGTAGCAAAGCGTACAAGCACGAGGTCGATCCCACAGGGAATGGTTAATATACAACAAATCAGTGCAAATAATCAATAGAATAACTAATGGGGGGTTTTGAAAGATGGAAACACACGCACACACACCTTATTCTATCTTGCAATGTCAAGTTTTCGGTCTCAAATCAGATAAGCATGCAATAACCATCCAAGGCTAATGACAGTTAATTTGAACACAACATATTAAAGTTTGACAGCTAAAAAGGTTTGGCTAGTTACTTTCTCGCCATTGTTCTCCTAATGCATAAACTAAGAGCTTCTTGGGCCTTCCTTAGCTAGTTAACCTACATGTTCCCTAGTTCAAGCTAGGGCAGCTGTTACCCATGCAGGAGTCATTAAGTTTTATGAGAACGTCAAACATGCACAACATATAAGCTTTGACTATTTCCTTATAGAGGTCGCCCAACCCCACTACCAAGAATAATCCCTTATTCCCTTGTTACTTGTGGTTTAGTGTCTTTGACTATTTCACAGCTAAACCTAACGGATAAACTAGATGCAATTACCCTAAGGTGGCCAGTCAAAGGATGCAAACAACTAGTGACGGGGGTTTTAATAGATAGTGGAAATTTAATATGTGCAAACATCAAACTAACAGACCAAGAGACGGATAAACGATTTGTTAAAGCATACGAATCCATTAATCAACCTACGACTAACATGCAAGATAGAATAACTAACCTACATAATTAAATAAAACAAATAAAAGAAATAAAACAGCAGCAAGTAAACAAAGTCCCAATTCATGATTGCAAAAGGAAATCAGAAACGCAACTTAAATGAACCTAGAAGCATAAACTAAACAACTACTCTAAAGTGCATCAATTAAATGAAATCAGAAACGCAAAATTAAAGAAACTAAAAGCATAAACAAATGGAAATCAGCAACATGAATTAAAAGCAATAAAGAGATAAATAAACAAAATCAGATTGCAAGATTAAATAACAACTAACTAAAATCAGAACCCAAACTATAAACTAATTAAATTCAGAAACTTAAATTAAATAGAATCAGAAACCAATATCCAACATCAAATCTGAAATTAGAAGGAAAAAGAAAACAAAAATCAGAGGTGTAAGTGCATGGGGGCTGCGGCAAGGAGGGAGAAGAAGGAAGCACCAGCACAAGCAATTGGCTCACGGCAAGGTGAGCTTGAGCTTGCGGCAGCAGGTGATCCTCCCCTCTCAATGTCACGCCACCCTCTCCCTAGACCTCTCTCTGAATTTGGCTCACCTTACAAGAAAATAAAGTCTGAAACAAAAAACCCTAAAACAGCAAAATAAAACTAAGAGAGAGAAGAGAGAATTCGGCTGGAGGAGGAGAGAATGAATGAATGCCTCAAGTCTGAATAAGAGGGGGTTTAAATAGGAGAAGCTTTCCTTGAGAGCCAAGGAAAGCTAGTTGCGGCTGGCTAGGGTTTCTCTCCTAGTGCCTTGCGGCTTCAGCTAGGTCCAGCTGGACTAGGCCTTGGCGTGATGGGCTGGTAGTCTTGGGCTTTGGGCTTGCATGTTGGGCTTCCATGTTGGGCTTCAGTAGCTTGCACAAGATGGGCTAGGGTTTCACTCCATGGGCTTCCATCTTGGGCTTGTCACCTTGGGCTTGCGCATGGCCTCTTCCTTGCTAGGGTTTGCATGGCATGCATGCGCATGCATGGGCTGCCATCTTCCTCCTTGCGTGTGGCTTTTGGGCTGCTAGGGTTTGGGCCCATGCATGTGCATGCATGGCCCACTTGGTTCGGCATCCCTAGGGCCCATGGGCCCTCCACTTTTGACTTCCCATTTTGTCCCTCATTTCCATTTGAATTCAAATTCATTTCTTCCCTCTATTCATTTCCATGGATTTCCACCACCTTCTGGAAGCTTCTGGAACCTTGAAAAACATTTCCTGATGCAACTAGGATTTCTTGAAAATGAGAGATTCCTTATCCATTTCGACTTCTCATAATGACCATATTGCCCCTGGGGTCTCCTAGTGTCACTAGGACTCCTTTCCCTAGTTGGGTTAGGTTTCCTAGTTCGACCAGGAATTCCTGTTTGAATCAGGATTTCACATTTCTGGCTCCGCAATGATGGTTCTGGACTTGATGTTTCCTAGTGTGACTAGGAATCCTCATTTGACTAGGATTTCTGCACTTTTCCTGATTTGACCAAGATTTCACTCGTTTTCCTGGTTTGACCAGGAATTGTCCCAAAATGGCTCCATTTGCTTCTTTTTCTCATTTCTGCTTCATTTGACCTGAAAACACAAAAACAAGACAAGAAACACAAAATAGCGAGTTCTAACACTCTAGGTTAAGGAATTAGTATCATAAAGTGATGCAAAATGCACACTCATCACACCCCCAAACTTAGATTTTGCTAGTCCTCGAGCAAATAAAAGAAAGAAAAGACTCAAGACTGACTCCAACATCCCAACAACTGAATTCATGCGCACAACCATTAATCACATAAGATAGCAAGGCATATAAATGATATTCTTCAAATTCTAATAACATTTCAAATAACATACCTCGCTCCTCTATTGTCATATAGGCCATCCTTGACACAAATCCAAGTCTTAGACAAACAGAACTAAATCAATACATACATAATAGATTCAACTCCAATTCTTACTATGGCATACTCTCAATGATAAACACTCAAGAATTGGGTTGATATGTGCACTCAAAAGTGTATGTGAGAGAAAATATGTAACAAAAGCAATTAGCTCACATATGTACATGAAATAAAGGCACATTTAAGAAAGAAATACTGATCTCATGAAAGGAATACAAATGCTTGAAATAGAATCAATAACCATAGGCTCCCTTCTTAAATAGACTCCACATAAGTATAATACACACTCTTGAGATCAGCTAGGGCTTTTAATAGGGTTATAATGAAGGCTTAGGCTAGGATAGGGTATTGAAATGAAAAGGAAACACAAAGGGCTAATTTTATGGAATTGCAAGCATCAATAGAACATTCTGAGGTACACTTTGCTTCTTTGCACTTCATAGCTCAACTTGAGCTCTTTTTGCTCACTCTTTCTTTTTTTTTTTTTTTTTTAAACCGTCCCATTTCTTTGATTTCTTTTCTTTTTCTTTTCTTTGGGTACGGCATACATACTTTTCTAACACATTTTTGTACAAGCTATGCATTTTCACTTCTTTTTCACCTCAATCAACATATAGACAACTTGCAACACCATAAAAGGGTAAAACGGATGAAAGGGGTGGTACACCCCCAAACTTAGGGTTTGGTATGGGGTCACAAAGAAAACAGCTTAACAGGCTCAAAATGGGTAACTAAGGATAAAACATGTAATGGGTAGGCTTTCAGGCTATGGGGTACACAAACAGGGCCTAAATTCATTTCTCAAGAGTTATGCAAATACGACATGCTTTGTGTACACAAGAAAAGAGTTCTAGCTCATTGATTCAAGATTATGCATATTCCAAGAAAATGACCAAATGAAAGACAATGAGATCAAAACAACGACTTATATGACAATGATAGAATCAGAGTGGCGCGCAACACTCAAGAATTGAAGAACAGGGCTCAAAAGCTCACTTAGGTCATGCAAGTCTACTCTATTATGCATATAATCATTAGTAATGCTAATCACAACCTAAATTCATATCAACAAGGCCAAATGACATAGAATTGCAAGATATGTTATGGAACACTATTAGAATGAAAAGAACACCAAATATACACACAATACTAAAACATGCTCATAACAATCATGCACACTCAAATCAATTAGTTGGGGACTCAAAACGACCTGAAACAACCAAAATGACTCAAAAACTTTTTGTTTTTAAAACAATGTCGCACACTTCAAAAGAATCACATCCATCACTAAGGTGAATGAGATCTAATGAAACCGTGCATTTTGATGTGGGTTGTGACACCCTAAGTTTAAAAACAAAAGAAAAAGTTTTTTCCTAACCTAAAAACACCTAAAAACACTAAAAACGAAAATTTTTTTTTTCTTTTTCCTAAAAACGCTCAAAAACACTTAAAACACTCTAAACACTTGTTTTAACCTAAAAACACTAACAAATGACAATTGCCCTTCCCCCCACACTTAAATGATACATTGCCCTCAATGTATGTGTAATAAATGCAAGAATGATCAAATTAAGCGAAACGGGAAATTGCAAACATCCAAAACCAAATAAACACACCAAAAATGAAAAATTGTCTCATGAAGCGAAATAAAGAAACTGTTTACTTGCATACGCAAGCGTGGACACTCCAAGGGTAGGCGCGGCCTCCTTGGTCCTCAATGACTTCTCCTCCATTATTCGAAACAAAAACTTGGGTTGCCTCCCAATAAGCGCTTGTTTTTCTGTCTTCAGCCTGACATTGCCATCTCCTTTACTTGCGTCCTTTCCTCTTCCTCTTGCCATTGCTACTCTCGGCATTCCCTAGGATCGAACTGAGGAAGCTCTCCATCTCGGACTTTTCCTCTCCATAAAAAGTGACCTCCTCGTTTTCTGGCATCTCGGAAGTGAGCACATACAGCTCTTGCTTGGCGTAGTGCCGAATTGTCATGGCGCTCTCCAATGCTTTGTACTCCATGTTAGAGGTGCACAAAAATGGTCTCCCAAGAATAATAGAGACATCGCCCGGAATTGTCGGCACATCTAGCACTATGAAATCAGAGGGGATTAGTAATTTACGACATTTAACCAAAACATCCACAAGCATACCACAAGCTTCTTGGGCTGAAGAGTTGGCGAAGCGAATGTTCACATCAGCTGGTTGCAAATCAGCCTCTTTGAATCCAAGCCTCTCGAACACAACCAGCGGCATGACATTGATAGCTGCACCACTGTCAATTAAGGCATTGGCGATCTTATGCTCCCCTATGCTGCATGATATGACCAACGAGCCCGGATCCTTCTTCTTGCTTGGAAAAGATGCAAAGAGATAACCACGAATCTCCCTAGGAACATTGTGACTATGCCCTTGCTTCTCAACCTTCTTCTCAATAGATTTCAACTCCCTCATGGTTGCTGGAAATTTGGTGATGTCGATGTCCGGAATGAGGGGAATCACACGTGTATCCTTATGCTCTTCAGTCATTTCCGGATCCTCCTCTTCCTCACTATCACTGATCTCAATTACTTCCTTCACCACCTTAGTTTTGACCATTCTAACTCTTTTTCTTGGAGTAGTCCTCAAAATAGCATTTACATGCTCCTCATTCTTTGGGTTGACGATGGGCTGACTTGGCAACTTCCCCTTCTCTCTCTGACCCAAAGTAGTGGCAATCTGACCCATTTGACTCTCCAAGTGTGCAATAGCCTTCGAATTGGCTTGCATCTGCTGCTCGGTACGGTTCATGAAGGCATTGGTGCTTTGGGCAAGGGAAGTGGTGCTTTGAGCAATCTGAGCAATCTTGTCCTCCAAACTAGACCTCTCGGCATTAGGGTGCACATACGGCTTGTTGGTGCTCCCACTAGCTTGCTGTCCATTGTTGTTGCTCCATCTGAAATTTGGGTTGTTCTTCCATCCAGGGTTGTAAGTGTTGGAATATGGGTCATATGGCACCCTAGGATAGCTCCCAACCTGGTTCACTTGTTCCACGTCACCCCCTTGTCCTTGCGCACTCATCATCTTCTCTTGAGCCATAGATAACTTCTGCACCATAGTCTTGATTTCCAAAATCTGTCCCTCCATGGTGTTTGGCACATCAGCCACCTCATATAACCCTCTCTTTGGTCCTCCTCTTGCACGATTGGAATCCCATTGTTGAGAACTCAAAGAGAGCGACTCAAACAATTCTGTAGCCTCATCCTCCGTTTTAGACATGAATGCACCACCACATGCCGAATCCACCTTGGCTTGGTCTCTCTCCAACAATCCCTGATAAAAACAACAAATCACATACCAAGGAGATAAGTTGTGGTGTGGGCAGCTAGTAAGTAACTCATTGAATCTGTCCCAAGTCTCATGGAATGGTTCGTCCGCCTTTTGCACAAATCCAAGGATCTCCTTCCGAATCGAATTAGTCTTGGAAATGGAATAGAACTTGTTCAAAAACTTGCTCGAAAGATCATCCCATGTCGAAATGGAACCACTGGGCAGCGAATACAACCACCTCTTTGCCTTGTCCTTAAGCGCACAAGGGAACATCCTCAAACGGTACTGATCGGCATTCAGGCCCCTCAATTGTGCGGCTTCACAAACCCCGGAAAACTCCTTCAAAAAGTGGATCGGATCCTCCCCATTCAGCCCATGGTAACGGCAACAAATGAATCTGACCACTCTTGATTTCGAAATCAGTGGCTATGGTGGCATACCGAATGCATGATGGTTGAGTGGGCAGCGAAGGTGCTGAAAAATGGCTCAGGGGCTGCGGCACTATCTCGTTTGCTTCAGCCATGTCGACACTCTCAGTCTCTTCACTACTCGAATCTGATGCACTAGGTTGCGGGCGGACTTGTGATGCACCTAAAGCTTCGTTCTTGAGCCTCTCCAACCTAGCAACAAGATCAGGGTTCATAAACACACCTAATTAAGAGAAAAACACACAATCAGTAGAAAGAATGCATCTAAAGGCATGGCATTTATTAAAAACTGAAAATTAGCAAAAACTGAAATCTAACTAATATAACCTAATTCTAATGACTAATTACACCAATTCATTGATATTAGACACCATTCCCCGGCAACGGCGCCAAAAACTTGTTGATATGTTTTCTTAGAATAAAATAAACAATTACTTCATTCTAAGTTTACTCGCAAGTGCACGAATCGCATTAGTAGCAAAGCGTACAAGCACGAGGTCGATCCCACAGGGAATGGTTAATATACAACAAATCAGTGCAAATAATCAATAGAATAACTAATGGGGGGTTTTGAAAGATGGAAACACACGCACACATCACCACACGCACACACACCTTATTCTATCTTGCAATGTCAAGTTTTCGGTCTCAAATCAGATAAGCATGCAATAACCATCCAAGGCTAATGACAGTTAATTTGAACACAACATATTAAAGTTTGACAGCTAAAAAGGTTTGGCTAGTTACTTTCTCGCCATTGTTCTCCTAATGCATAAACTAAGAGCTTCTTGGGCCTTCCTTAGCTAGTTAACCTACATGTTCCCTAGTTCAAGCTAGGGCAGCTGTTACCCATGCAGGAGTCATTAAGTTTTATGAGAACGTCAAACATGCACAACATATAAGCTTTGACTATTTCCTTATAGAGGTCGCCCAACCCCACTACCAAGAATAATCCCTTATTCCCTTGTTACTTGTGGTTTAGTGTCTTTGACTATTTCACAGCTAAACCTAACGGATAAACTAGATGCAATTACCCTAAGGTGGCCAGTCAAAGGATGCAAACAACTAGTGACGGGGGTTTTAATAGATAGTGGAAATTTAATATGTGCAAACATCAAACTAACAGACCAAGAGACGGATAAACGATTTGTTAAAGCATACGAATCCATTAATCAACCTACGACTAACATGCAAGATAGAATAACTAACCTACATAATTAAATAAAACAAATAAAAGAAATAAAACAGCAGCAAGTAAACAAAGTCCCAATTCATGATTGCAAAAGGAAATCAGAAACGCAACTTAAATGAACCTAGAAGCATAAACTAAACAACTACTCTAAAGTGCATCAATTAAATGAAATCAGAAACGCAAAATTAAAGAAACTAAAAGCATAAACAAATGGAAATCAGCAACATGAATTAAAAGCAATAAAGAGATAAATAAACAAAATCAGATTGCAAGATTAAATAACAACTAACTAAAATCAGAACCCAAACTATAAACTAATTAAATTCAGAAACTTAAATTAAATAGAATCAGAAACCAATATCCAACATCAAATCTGAAATTAGAAGGAAAAAGAAAACAAAAATCAGAGGTGTAAGTGCATGGGGGCTGCGGCAAGGAGGGAGAAGAAGGAAGCACCAGCACAAGCAATTGGCTCACGGCAAGGTGAGCTTGAGCTTGCGGCAACAGGTGATCCTCCCCTCTCAATGTCACGCCACCCTCTCCCTAGACCTCTCTCTGAATTTGGCTCACCTTACAAGAAAATAAAGTCTGAAACAAAAAACCCTAAAACAGCAAAATAAAACTAAGAGAGAGAAGAGAGAATTCGGCTGGAGGAGGAGAGAATGAATGAATGCCTCAAGTCTGAATAAGAGGGGGTTTAAATAGGAGAAGCTTTCCTTGAGAGCCAAGGAAAGCTAGTTGCGGCTGGCTAGGGTTTCTCTCCTAGTGCCTTGCGGCTTCAGCTAGGTCCAGCTGGACTAGGCCTTGGCGTGATGGGCTGGTAGTCTTGGGCTTTGGGCTTGCATGTTGGGCTTCCATGTTGGGCTTCAGTAGCTTGCACAAGATGGGCTAGGGTTTCACTCCATGGGCTTCCATCTTGGGCTTGTCACCTTGGGCTTGCGCATGGCCTCTTCCTTGCTAGGGTTTGCATGGCATGCATGCGCATGCATGGGCTGCCATCTTCCTCCTTGCGTGTGGCTTTTGGGCTGCTAGGGTTTGGGCCCATGCATGTGCATGCATGGCCCACTTGGTTCGGCATCCCTAGGGCCCATGGGCCCTCCACTTTTGACTTCCCATTTTGCCCCTCATTTCCATTTGAATTCAAATTCATTTCTTCCCTCTATTCATTTCCATGGATTTCCACCACCTTCTGGAAGCTTCTGGAACCTTGAAAAACATTTCCTGATGCAACTAGAATTTCTTGAAAATGAGAGATTCCTTATCCATTTCGACTTCTCATAATGACCATATTGCCCCTGGGGTCTCCTAGTGTCACTAGGACTCCTTTCCCTAGTTGGGTTAGGTTTCCTAGTTCGACCAGGAATTCCTGTTTGAATCAGGATTTCACATTTCTGGCTCCGCAATGATGGTTCTGGACTTGATGTTTCCTAGTGTGACTAGGAATCCTCATTTGACTAGGATTTCTGCACTTTTCCTGATTTGACCAAGATTTCACTCGTTTTCCTGGTTTGACCAGGAATTGTCCCAAAATGGCTCCATTTGCTTCTTTTTCTCATTTCTGCTTCATTTGACCTGAAAACACAAAAACAAGACAAGAAACACAAAATAGCGAGTTCTAACACTCTAGGTTAAGGAATTAGTATCATAAAGTGATGCAAAATGCACACTCATCATGGGACCATTTCCATCTTCTTTTGGATACGAGTACATTCTGGTTGGAGTTGATTATGTGTCTAAGTGGGTGGAAGCTGTCGCTTGTAGGACTAATGATGCTCGAGTGGTCTTGAATTTCCTTAAGACCAATATCTTTGCACGATTTGGTACCCCGAGAGCAATCATTAGTGATGGGGGATCGCATTTTTGCAATAAGCTGTTTGAGGCCGTGATGAAGAAATATGGAATAAGGCATAAAGTGGCTACTCCCTACCATCCTCAGACGAGTGGGCAAGTGGAAATTTCGAATCGTGAGATTAAGTTCATTTTGGAAAGAACGGTGCTCGCCAATAGGAAGGATTGGTCTACTAAGCTTAATGATGCATTGTGGGCTTATCGCACCGCTTACAAGACGCCCATTGGAATGTCTCCGTTTCGACTGATCTATGGGAAAGCTTGTCATTTACCAGTTGAGCTTGAGCATAAGGCATATTGGGCGATTAAGAAGTTCAATTTCGATATTCATGCCGCTGGTGAGAAAAGGAAGTTGCAACTTAGTGAGCTGGAGGAAATACGACACTTCGCATATGAGAATGCTAAGTTGTACAAGGAAAGGACCAAGAGGTACCATGATAAGAAGCTACGTCCGAGAGAGTTCTTTGTTGGAGGGAAGGTGTTATTATATGACACACGATTACGTCTCTTCCCAGGAAAGTTGCGTTCGAGATGGACCGGACCTTATGAGGTGATTAGAGTGTTTCCCTATGGTACAGTTGAAATCAAGAATCCGAAGAATGGGAACATATTTAAGGTCAATGGCCATCGTGTGAAGCCTTTCCTTGAACCTGATTTTGAGCTGAACCAAGAGAAAATTGATTTCTAGTAGAAGACTAGGTCTGGCTGAAGACGTGAAACTTAGCGCTTCTTGGGAGGCAACCCAAGGGATGGATGACGATGAGGAGGTGATTTTGTACATATGCGTGGGCGAGCCATTTTCACATTAGCCAAGGTACGTTTCCACCCTCTCTTTGCTCCGTTCATTAGTTTTGTTTTATTTGATGTTTTTTCCCTTCCTCTTTTCATTACATTGTGCATTACATTTGTCATTCATTTAAACATTGAGGACAATGTTTCTTTTAAGTTTGGGGGTGGGGAATTGTTGTATGTTTTCCTAGAGCAATTATAATAAACCTTTTTAACAACTCTAGGTTAACTCGCAAGTGCACGAATCGCTAAGTAGCAAAGCTTACAAATACGAGGTCGATCCCACAGGGAATTGTACTAGCGTACGATTACTAACTCAATTAAATTCAATTAACCCAACTCTGACTCACACACGCAAATGGGGGTTTTGATTGGTTTTAAGGCTAAACTAAACAAACAGATAAATAATCAAACTTTAAAATGATAACTTAAAGATTCAGATAAAACAATAATAAAGAAACACTAGGGGTCAGAATCCACCACTAGCATACCATTCACTCTACTGTGGATATTAACAATCAATAGATAAACATGTTGACAAAGTTCGTCTACTAAAAGGTTTGGCTAGTCACTTTTAGCAATTACTCCCCTTACTGTGCATAAACTAAGAGCTTCTTGGGCCTTCCTTAGCCAGTTAACTTGCATGTTCCCTAGTTCTAAGCTAAGGCAGCTGTTACCCATGCAAGAGTCGTTACGATCTGTGAGAGTGACAAACACATAGCGCATGGCTCCAAATTAATGTACTGTATGTCATCTATGATCTCTTTTCTCATGAATATTATCTTAGGATATCCACTTGTTGCCTATTGAAACTATCATCCTTTCGAGCTTTTTTAGTTTCACAACATAATTCTAGATGCATGCAACCTAAGGTGATCAGTCAAAGATGCGAAACAAATAGATTCAATTTAAACAGAGATCCAAGATTTGTCAACATGTAAATAATTAAAAATCAATAATCCATAGTGAGAGTAAACAGCATCGCTAGGGCTTCATCCTAGCCCTAGCCCAATATTCAGCTACACATAATTAAATTCACAAATAAATAATACATGATTAAAATAATGAAAATAAAAGAAAGGGAAAGAGATCAAGCCGGGGCAGCAAGGTGGAGGTGCGGCTGCAATGGTGGTGCGCAATGGGGCTGCTCGGCCTTGGGCTCCACGGCGAGGAGGCTGAGGTGCTCGGCAAGGTGGCAGCAAGGTGGTGATGGCGTGGCTGCTGGAGGTGGCTACGGCTTGGTGGCGCAACTTGGTGGTGGTGGCTGCGGCTTCACTTGATCCTCCTTCTTCAGTTCAGCACAAAATAAAAGAAAGCACACAAGAAAAGGTGGCTGCTAGGTTCGGCCACAAAAGAAAAGAAGAAGAATAAAAAGGAAGGGAGAGAAGGTGGCTGCGGCACAAGAAAAACAGGGGAGAGGGAAGCTGCTAGGGTTTGCGGCAAGAGGAGAGGAGAGAGGCTGCTAGGGCTACGAAAATTAAAAGAAATAGAAGAGAACTTCAGAACAGAACCCCTTTTCTGATTTTTAGAGATATATTTATAGAGGGAAGTGGGGCTGAGATTTCTCTTTCTCTTCAATGTGGGATAAGTGCATTCCTTGCATACCAAGGCTTATAATTTTCGGCCAAGCATGGGCCTTGGGCTGATTTGGGCTCTTTTTGGGCGTAACTCCTTTTTCAGCTCGCGGAACTGCTGCGCTACCTCCACTAAAATGGCCATATCTTGAGCTAGAAAACTCGGAATCGAAATCCGTAAAATTCCCTGCGAAGCTAACATCCGTATCTTTCCAACCATATATGGCATGCTACCTGATTCATTCTGGAGAAGTACAGAATCACTGTCGAAATTTAGTGTCTAGTTTCCAGGGTTTTGACTTTTTTCTTCAACTAGGACTCCTTGTGATCTTTGACTGAATCTTGTGAGATTTTTTTCTTGAGCATGAAGGATTCCTTTCATTTGGGCCTTGGATCAGCTGAGTGGGTGCGAATTCCTTGGGCTTGCGGACTCTTGGATAACACAACTTGGGCTTCCACCATTTGGGCTAGCAATAGGCGTATGGCCTTGGTCTTTTGGGCTAGGGTTATGTGCATGGCCCATAGTGCATGGGCTGCATGGGTGGTCCATGTCATGAGATGATGTGGCACAGTTGACCATTGACTTTGACCTTTGACTTTGACCAAAAGTCAACCTTGACCAAAAAGATTCCCCAAAAGATTCTGTCTAAGATTCTTCAAAGATTCCTTCCAGATTCCAGATCCTTCTAGAAGATTCCCTCAAGATTCTTTTTCTCATTTTTTCCATTTTTAGCTCAAAATAACTTCATTTAGCGTCTTTCTCCATCATTGCTTCATTTAACCTGCAAAACACTAAAACAAACTAACAAGACCTAAAATATCGAGTTCTTGCACTCTAGGTTAGGGAATTAATATCATAAAATGATGCAAATTGGACACTCAACAGGAATGCAACACATTTTTCGTTTTTAGTTTCGAAAAAAAAAAAAAAAAAAAAAAAGAAAGAAGGGACGGTTTCAAAAGAAAAGAAAAATGATGATGAAAGGTGCTCAATTATCAAGCTATGAAGTGCAAGTATGCAAGGTATGCCTCTAAAGTGTTATTCTGTGTTGCAAAACCATAGTTTGTAGCCTTTGTATTATCCTTTCATTTCAATATCATATCCCTACCACAAGCCTACGTTACAACCTTGAGTAAAGCCCTATTTGATTTTAAGGGAAATGTAGTATAAAATGTGGAGTCTAGATGAAAGAGAAGCCTATGGTGATTGATTCTATTTCAAGTTTTTGATATTCCTTTCATGAGATCATTGCTTCCTTTCAAATGTGCCTTTCTTTAATGCCAATATGTGAGCTATTTGTTTTTGTTTACATAAATTCTCTCACATATAATTTTGAGTGCACAATTCAACCCAATTTCTGAGTGCTTTATTGTTGAGAGTATGCCTTAGTGAGGATTGGAGTTCAATCTATGTTGTTCATGTTCATTCAGTCTTGTTTATCTAACACTTGGGTTTATGTTAAGGATGGTCTATATGTACAATAGAGGAGTGAGGTATGTTGTTGAAGCAGTATTAGAATTAGAAGATTACATAACCTATATGCCTTGCTTTGCTATGATTATTGGTGGCTAAACTCATGAAATCATTTGTTGGGAAAGTTTGTTGGGTCAGTTTTTAGTCTTTTCTTTATTTTGTTTGCTCGAGGTCTAGCAAAGTCTAAGTTTGGGGGTGTGTTGAGTGTCCAATTTGCATCATTTTATGATATTAATTCCCTAACCTAGAGTGCAAGAACTCGATATTTTAGGTCTTGTTAGTTTGTTTTAGTGTTTTGCAGGTTAAATGAAGCAATGACGGAGAAAGAAGCTAAATGAAGCTATTTTGAGCTAAAAATGGAAAAAATGAGAAAAAGAATCTTGAGGGAATCTTCTAGAAGGATCTGGAATCTAGAAGGAATCTTTGAAGAATCTTAGACAGAATCTTTTGGGGAATCTTTTTGGTCAAGGTTGACTTTTGGTCAAAGTCAATGGTCAACCGTGCCACATCATCTCATGACATGGACCACAAATGTAGCCCATGCACTATGGGCCATGCACATAACCCTAGCCCAAAGGACCAAGGCCATACGCCTATTGCTAGCCCAAATGGTGGAAGCCCAAGTTGTGTTATCCAAGAGTCCGCAAGCCCAAGGAATTCGCACCCACTCAGCTGATCCAAGGCCCAAATGAAAGGAATCCTTCATGCTCAAGAAAAAAATCTCACAAGATTCAGTCAAAGATCACAAGGAGTCCTAGTTGAAGAAAAAGTCAAAACCCTGGAAACTAGACACTAAATTTCGACAGTGATTTGTTCGTTTTAAATTTAAATACTCGCAGTGCACGAATCTATATATAATATAGATGGCAAGCAAGGTCGATCCCACGAGGACTATTATTGATCTTTAAATGATAATCCGTATGCTAAAAGGAAACAAGAAAACAAGACACGAGTGGCTGCCCAAGTTGTCACGCCTAGGGCAGCTGCTCACTTGAAATGAAACACACGCACACACACACGAATGAGAGGGAGTTTGTATGACTTGAAAACAGCAAATTAAACCTAACTTTAAAGACTAAAATGCGCAACTAGCAAAGAGTATGGAAACAGCAAGTTATCTTGTGAAAATAGATTGATAGATGATACTAGGACTCTAGGACTTTACCACTAGACCTCATATCCAATGTCATGGTGCAATTTCTGAAACCTTTAATTCCTATTGATGAATGCATTCGCATATTCACCTATGGCATAGCATGAAATGCATGATTCCCCAAATGTACAAACTAGTGCATGGCGTCTACCCTAGTTCTTGTACTCTATATGTGACCTATGCATGGCATCTACATAGGAACACACAAACAGAATTCATTAAGCTTATATGAGAAAATAAATGCAATTAAACCCCTAGTGCATGGCGTCTACCCTAGGTGATTTAAAATTGATTTCACACAATTAGAATTCAGCCAATTACTAAATCCTAAGTTGTTTATCACTTGTATTAGGGGCTGATTGGTTGTCCTCACCCTAAATTGATTAAATTCTAGATGCAATAACCCTAGGTGATCAATCAAGGATTAAAAACACATAGAGAACAATGATAACAGTGAAATCAAAATCATCAATCCATGGAATTAAACAAACAGCAACTACATCACCAATCCATTGAATATTCGGCCTAGGGCTGAATCCTAGGCCCTAGAAAACGTGATTAGTTCATGCTAGAGAACAAGAAC
The DNA here is from genome assembly GCF_963921425.1 of Dryas octopetala. Lineage (NCBI taxonomy): Eukaryota > Viridiplantae > Streptophyta > Magnoliopsida > Rosales > Rosaceae > Dryas > Dryas octopetala. The sequence continues at coordinate 8,404,980 of NC_141367.1, read as the reverse complement.
AGCCACGAAATCATGTTTATCATCTAACAATTACAAGAAAAGAAGAAGAAGAAGAGAAAACACCCCAAGGAGAGCTCACGCCTCCAGCAGCCCCTCTCTCTCTATTTTCTGATTTTTTCCAAGTGTCTGAACTCCTAAAATGATAGAAAGAGATGTATATATAAGGGTGTGCAGCAGCTAGGGTTTTGGGAAGGAAGGATGTGCGGCCAGCTAGGGTTAGGTTTAGAAAACTAGGGTGTGCGGCATGGGCTTGGCTTCTTGGGCTTAAGTGACTTGCGCAAGGCCCTAGGGTTTCTCCCTCTCTTTTGCGCAAGGTGCAGCTGACTTCTATGGGCTTGGTGTAGCTGATTTCCTCCCCATTGAGCCTCCAATAAATCAGGAATTAAAATGAAATAAATAAGGTAATATCAAATCTGATTTTTAGAGCCCAATTAGGGAAGGAGAGCCTTGCAAGGTGCGGCCAGCTACTCTCTCTTAGCACACACGCCACTTCCTATGTGGTTTGGGCTGGGCTTTCATTTCTTCATGCTCTTGAACCCTCTCTTGATCTTGGGCTTCCATTTAAACAGCAAATATTCATTTAAGCTCAAAATGGGCTGATTTGCATCCATTTAATTCCTATGGGCTTTCCACCTACAAAAGAGAAAAACACAAATAAATAACATAAAATATAGGGACTAAGTACTAAATACATGAAGATAGAGGGCCTAAAATGCAAACATTTAAGGACCTAACATGATTCGGTATTTCTACAGATCGAATCAGATGTCATGCCATATATGGTTGGAAAGCTACGGATGTTAGCTTCGCAGGGAATTTTACGGATTTCGATTCCGAGTTTTCTAGCTCAAGATATGGCCATTTTAGTGGAGGTAGCGCAGCAGTTCCGCGAGCTGAAAAAAGAGTTACGCCCAAAAAGAGCCCAAATCAGCCCAAGGCCCATGCTTGGCCGAAAATTATAAGCCTTGGTGTGCAAGGAATGCACTTATCCCACATTGAAGAGAAAGAGAAATCTCAGCCCCACTTCCCTCTATAAATATATCTCTAAAAATCAGAAAAGGGGTTCTGTTCTGAAGTTCTCTTCTATTTCTTTTAATTTTCGTAGCCCTAGCAGCCTCTCTCCTCTCCTCTTGCCGCAAACCCTAGAAGCTTCCCTCTCCCCTGTTTTTCTTGTGCCGCAGCCACCTTCTCTCCCTTCCTTTTTATTCTTCTTCTTTTCTTTTGTGGCCGAACCTAGCAGCCACCTTTTCTTGTGTGCTTTCTTTTATTTTGTGCTGAACTGAAGAAGGAGGATCAAGTGAAGCCGCAGCCACCACCACCAAGTTGCGCCACCAAGCCGCAGCCACCTCCAGCAGCCACGCCATCACCACCTTGCTGCCACCTTGCCGAGCACCTCAGCCTCCTCGCCGTGGAGCCCAAGGCCGAGCAGCCCCATTACGCACCACCATTGCAGCCGCACCTCCACCTTGCTGCCCCGGCTTGATCTCTCTCCCTTTCTTTTATTTTCATTATTTTAATCATGCATTATTTATTTGTGAATTTAATTATGTGTAGCTGAATATTGGGCTAGGGCTAGGATGAAGCCCTAGCGATGCTATTTACTCTAACTATGGATTATTGATATTTTAATTATTTACATGTTGACAAATCTTGGATCTCTGTTTAAATTGAATCTATTTGTTTCGCATCTTTGACTGATCACCTTAGGTTGCATGCATCTAGATATTTGTTGTGAAACTAAATAAGCTCGAAAGGATGATAGTTTCAATAGGCAACAAGTGGGTATCCTAAGATAATATTCATGAGAAAAGAGATCATAGATGACATACAGTACATTAATTTGGAGCCATGAGCTATGTGTTTGTCACTCTCACAGATCGTAACGACTCTTGCATGGGTAACAGCTGCCTTAGCTTAGAACTAGGGAACATGCAAGTTAACTGGCTAAGGAAGGCCTAAGAAGCTCTTAGTTTATGCACAGTAAGGGGAGTAATTGCTAAAAGTAACTAGCCAAACCTTTTAGTAGACGAACTTTGTTGACATGTTTATATATTGATTGTTAATATCCATAGTAGAGTAAATGGTATGCTAGTGGTGGATTCTGACCCCTAGTGTTTCTTTATTATTGTTTTATCCAAATTCATTCAGTAGTTATTTTAAAGTTTTGTCATTTATCTGTTAGCCTTTTCCAGTCTCAAAAACCAATCAAAACCCCCCATTTGCGTGTGTGAGTTAGAGTTGAGTTAATTGAATTTAATTGAGTTAGTAATCGTACACTAGTACAATTCCCTGTGGGATCGACCTCGTATTTGTAAGCTTTGCTACTTAGCGATTCGTGCACTTGCGAGTTAACCTAGAGCTCAGAAAAGGTTAATTAATTTGCTCTAGGAAAACATACAACAGATGGTGCCGCAGCCCCTGAGCCACTTTTCAGCGCCTTCGCTGCCCACTCAACCAACGTGCATTCGGTATGCCACCATAGCCACTGATTTCGAAATCAAGAGTGGTCAGATTCACTTGTTGCCGAGCTACCATGGGCTGAATGGGGAGGATCCGATCCACTTTTTGAAGGAGTTTTCCGGGGTTTGTGAAGCCGCACAATTGAGGGGCCTGAATGCCGATCAGTACCGTTTGAGGATGTTCCCTTTTGCGCTTAAGGACAAGGCAAAGAGGTGGTTGTATTCGCTGCCCAGTGGTTCCATTTCGACATGGGATGATCTTTTGAGCAAGTTCCTGAACAAGTTTTATTCCATTTCCAAGACGAATTCTATTTGGAAGGAGATCCTTGGATTTGTGCAGAAGGCGGACGAGCCATTCCATGAGACTTGGGACAGATTCAATGAGTTACTTACTAGCTGCCCACACCATAACCTATCTCCTTGGTATGTGATTTGTTGTTTTTATCAGGGATTATTGGAGAGAGACCAAGCCAAGGTGGATTCGGCATGTGGTGGTGTATTCATGTCAAAAACGAAGGATGAGGCTACAGAATTGTTTGAGTCGCTTTCTTTGAGTTCTCAACAATGGGATTCCAATCGTGCAAGAGGAGGACCAAAGAGAGGGTTGTATGAGGTAGCTGATGTTCCGAACACCATGGAGGGACAGATTTTGGAAATCAAGACTATGGTGCAGAAGTTATCTTTGGCTTAAGAGAAGATGATGAGTGCGCAAGGACAAGGGGGTGACGTGGAACAAGTGAACCAGGTTGGGAGCTATCCTAGGGTGCCGTATGACCCATATTCCAACACTTACAACCCTGGATGGAAGAACAACCCGAATTTCAGGTGGAGCAACAACAATGGACAGCAAGCTAGTGGGAGCACCAACAAGCCATATGTGCACCCTAATGCCGAGAGGTCTAGTTTGGAGGACAAGATTGCTCAGATTGCTCAAAGCACCACTTCCCTTGCCCAAAGCACCAATGCCTTCATGAACCGTACCGAGCAGCAGATGCAAGCCAATTCGAAGGCTATTGCACACTTGGAGAGTCAAATGGGTCAGATTGCCACTACTTTGGATCAGAGAGAGAAGGGGAAGTTGCCAAGTCAACCCATAGTCAACCCGAAGAATGAGGAGCATGTAAATGCTATTTTGAGGACTACTCCAAGAAAGAGAGTTAGAGTGGTCAAGACTAAGGAGGTGATTGAGATCATGGATAGTGAGGAAGAGGAGGATCCGGAAATGATAGAGGAGAAAGCTGATACACGTGTGATTCCCCTCATTCCGGACATTGACATCACCAAATTTCCAGCAACCATGAGGGAATTGAAGTCTATTGAGAAGAAGGTTGAGGAGCAAGGGCATAGTCACAACGTTCCTAGGGAGATTTGTGGTTATCTCTTTGCATCTTTTCCAAGCAAGAAGAAGGATCCGGGCTCGTTAGTCATACCATGCAGCATAGGGGAGCATAAGATCGCCAATGCCTTAGTTGACAATGGCTCAGCTATCAATGTCATGCCGCTGGTTGTGTTCGAGAGGCTGGGATTTAAGGAGGCTGATTTGCAACCATTTGATGTGGACATCCGCTTCGCCAACTCTGCAGCCCAAAAAGCTTGTGGTATGCTTGTGGATGTTTTGGTTAAATGTCGTAAATTACTAATCCCCTCTGATTTCATAGTGCTAGATGTGCCGAGAATTCCGGGCGACGTCTCTATTATTCTTGGGAGACCATTTTTGTGCACCTCTAACATGGAGTACAAAGCATTGGAGAGTACCATGAAGATTCGGTACTACACCAAGCAAGAGGTGTATTTGCTCACTTCCGAGATGCCAGAAAACGAGGAGATCACTTTTTATGGGGAGGAGAAGTCAGAGATGGAGAGCTTCTTCAGTTCGTTCCTAGGGAGTGCCGAGAGTAGCAATGGCAAAAAGAGGAAGAGGAAAGGACGCAAGTAAAGGAGATGGCAATGTCAGGCTGAAGACAGAAAAACAAGCGCTTATTGGGAGGCAACCCAAGTTTTTGTTTCCAATAATGGAGGAGGAGTCATTGAGGACCAAGGAGGCCGCGCCTACCCTTGGAGTGTCCACGCTTGCGTACGCAAGTAAACAGTTTCTTTATTTCGCTTCATAAGACAATTTTTCATTTTGGTGTGTTTATTTGGTTTTGGATATTTGCAATTTCCCGTTTCGCTTAATTTGATCATTCTTATATTTATTTCTTATACATTGAGGGCAATGTATCATTTAAGTGTGGGGGGAAGGGCAATTGTCATTTGTTAGTGTTTTTAGGTTAGAACAAGTGTTTAGGGTGTTTTAAGTGTTATTGAGTGTTTTTAGAAAAAGAAAAAAAAAAAAATTTTCGTTTTTAGTGTTTTTAGGTGTTTTTAGGTTAGGAAAAAACTTTTTCTTTTGTTTTTAAACTCAGGGTGTCAAAACCCACATCAAAATGCACGTTTTCATTAGATCTCATTCACCGTAGTGATGAATGTGACTCTTTAGAAGTGTGCGACATTGTTTTAAAAACAAAAAAAGTTTTTGAGTCATTTTGGTTGTTTCAGGTCGTTTTGAGTCCCCAACTAATTGATTTGAGTGTGCATGATTGTTATGAGCATGTTTTAGTATTGTGTGTATATTTGGTGTTCTTTTCATTCTAATAGTGTTCCATAACATATCTTGCAATTCTATGTCATTTGGCCTTGTTGATATGGATTTAGGTTGTGATTAGCATTACTAATGATTATATGCATAATAGAGTAGACTTGCATGACCTAAGTGAGCTTTTGAGCCCTGTTCTTCAATTCTTGAGTGTTGCGCGCCACTCTGATTCTATCATTGTCATATAAGTCGTTGTTTTGATCTCATTGTCTTTCATTTGGTCATTTGCTTGGAATATGCATAATCTTGAATCAATGAACTAGAACTCTTTTCTTGTGTACACAAAGCATGCCGTATTTGCATAACTCTTGAGAAATGAATTTAGGCCCTGTTTGTGTACCCCATAGCCTGAAAACCTACCCATTACATGTTTTATCCTTAGTTACCCATTTTGAGCCTTTTAAGCCGTTTTCTTTGTTACCCCATACCAAACCCTAAGTTTGGGGGTGTACCACCCTTTTTACCCGTTTTACCCTTTTTATGGTATTGCAAGTTGTTTATATGTTGATTGAGGTGGAAAAGTAGTGAAAGTGCATAGCTTATACAAAAATGTGTTAGAAAAGTATGTATGCCGTGCCCAAAGAAAAGAAAAAGAAAAGAAATCAAAGAAAAGAGATGAGACGGTTTCAAAAGAAGAAAAAAATGAGCAAAAAGAGTTCAAAGTAAGCTATGAAGTGCAAAGAAGCAAAGTGTACCTCAGAATGTTCTATTGGTGCTTGCAATTCCATGAAATTAGCCCTTTGTGTTTCCTTTTCATTTCAATACCCTATCCTAGCCTAAGCCTTCATTATAACCCTATTAAAGCCCTAGCTGATCTCAAGAGTGTGTATTATACTTATGTGGAGTCTATTTAAGAAGGGAGCCTATGGTTATTGATTCTATTTCAAGCATTTGTATTCCTTTCATGAGATCAGTATTTCTTTCTAAAATGTGCCTTTATTTCATGTACATATGTGAGCTAATTGTTTTTGTTACATATTTCCTCTCACATATAATTTTGAGTGCACATATCAACCCAATTCTTGAGTGTTTATCATTGAGAGTATGCCATAGTGAGGATTGGAGTTGAATCTATTATGTATGTATTGATTTAGTTTTGTTTGTCTAATACTTGGATTTGTGTCAAGGATGGCCTATATGACAATAGAGGAGCGAGGTATGTTATTTGAAATGTTATTAGAATTTGAAGAATACAATTTATATGCCTTGCTTTCCTATGTGATTAATGGTTGTGCGCATGAACTCAGTTGTTGGGATGTTGGAGTCAGTCTTGAGTCTTTTCTTTCCTTTATTTGCTCGAGGACTAGCAAAATCTAAGTTTGGGGGTGTGATGAGTGTGCATTTTGCATCACTTTATGATACTAATTCCTTAACCTAGAGTGTTAGAACTCGCTATTTTGTGTTTCTTGTCTTGTTTTTGTGTTTTCAGGTCAAATGAAGCAGAAATGAGAAAAAGAAGCAAATGGAGCCATTTTGGGACATTTCCTGGTCAAACCAGGAAAACGAGTGAAATCCTGGTCAAACCAGGAAAAGTGCAGAAATCCTAGTCAAATGAGGATTCCTAGTCACACTAGGAAACATCAAGTCCAGAACCATCATTGCGGAGCCAGAAATGTGAAATCCTGATTCGAACAGGAAATCCTGGTTGAACTAGGAAACCTAACCCAACTAGGGAAAGGAGTCCTAGTGACACTAGGAGACCCCAGGGGCAATATGGTCATTACGAGAAGTCGAAATGGATAAGGAATCTCTCATTTTCAAGGAATCCTAGTTGCACCAGGAAATGTTTTTCAAGGTTCCAGAAGCTTCCAGAAGGTGGTGGACATCCATGGAAATGAATGGAGGGAAGAAATGAATTTGAATTCAAATGGAAATGAGGGGCAAAATGGGAAGTTAAAAGTGGAGGGCCCATGGGCCCTAGGGATGCCGAACCAAGTGGGCCATGCATGCACATGCATGGGCCCAAACCCTAGCAGCCCAAAGGCCATGCGCAAGGAGGAAGATGGCAGCCCATGCATGCGCATGCATGCCATGCAAACCCTAGCAGCCAAGGGGCCATGCGCAAGCCCAAGGTGACAAGCCCAAGATGGAAGCCCATGGAGTGAAACCCTAGCCCATCTTGTGCAAGCAACTGAAGCCCAACATGGAAGCCCAACATGCAAGCCCAAAGCCCAAGACTACCAGCCCATGCGCCAAGGAGGGACCCTAGCTAGGCTAGGCGTGAGCCACTTAAGCCCAAAGGGAGCAGCCCAACACGCAAGGCCCTAGTCAGCTAGCCCTAGCTGAAGCCGCAAGCAACTAGGAAAGGGAAACCCTAGCAGCCGCAAGCTTCAGCCTCCTTGCCTCTCAAGGAATGTTCCTCTATTTAAATCCCTTTCATTCAGAACCCTAGCATCACTTTTGGCACCTACACACTCCAGCCGAAATTTCCTTCTCTTCTCCTACTTTTATTTTTCTGTTTTAGGTTTTTAGTTCAGCCTTTATTTTGTGTGAGGAATAGCCGAAGGGTGAGAGAGAGAGAGGAGAGGCGTGGAAGCAAGGAAGGAGGACCCCATTGCCGCAAGCCCTAGCTCACCCCAGCCGTGAGCCAATTGCTTGTGGAGGTTGCCTTCTCTCTTGCCTTGCCGCAGCCCTCTCACTTGGTTTCTTTGATTTTTCGTCTAGTTTTCTTATTTCAAGTTAGTTTATGTTTCTGAATTCATTATCTTGTGACTCTGAATTTATTTAATTAAGTTTCTAAATTTCATTAGTTATAGCCTTGGTTCTGATTTTAGTTAGTTGTTTATGTTTATGCAATTTAATTTATGCAATCTGATTTAGTTGTTTAGTTTATGTTTTTAAGTTTGTTTAATTTGCGTTTCTGATTTCCTTTTGCAAGCATGAATTGGGATTTTATTTATTGGTTGCTGTTTTGTTTTTATTTATTTTATTTAATTATGTAGGTTAGTTATTCTATCTTGCATGTTAGTCGTAGGTCGATTAATGGATTCGTATGCTTTAACAGATCGTTTATCCGTCTCTTGGTCTGTTAGTTTGATGTTTGCGCGTATTAAATTTCCACTATCTATTAGAACCCCCGTCACTAGTTGTTTGCATCCTTTGACTGGCCACCTTAGGGTAATTGCATCTAGTTTATCTGTTAGGTTTAGCTGTGAAATAGTCAAAGACACTAAACCACAAGTAACAAGGGAATAAGGGATTATTCTTGGTAGTGGGGTTGGGCGACCTCTATAAGGAAATAGTCAAAGCTTATATGTTGTGCATGTTTGACGTTCTCATAAAACTTAATGACTCCTGCATGGGTAACAGCTGCCTTAGCTTGAATTAGGGAACATGTAGGTTAACTGGCTAAGGAAGGCCCAAGAAGCTCTTAGTTTATGCATTAGGAGAACAATGGCGAGAAAGTAACTAGCCAAACCTTTTTAGCTGTCAAACTTTAATATGTTGTGTTCAAATTAACTGTCATTAGCCTTGGATGGTTATTGCATGCTTATCTGATTTGAAACTGAAAGCTTAACATTGCAAGATAGAATAAAGTGTGTGTGCGTGTGGTGATGTGTGCGTGTGTTTCATCTTTTCAAAACCCCCCATTTAGTTATTTTAGAGATTAATTGCATTGATTTATTGTATATTAACCATTCCCTGTGGGATCGACCTCGTGCTTGTACGCTTTGCTACTGATGCGATTCGTGCACTTGCGAGTAAACTTAGAATGAGATAATTGTTTATTTTGTTCTAAGAAAACACATCAACACCAACATACGTAATTCGAATCAAATTCAATATACATAAATCAAAATAATACTTTTCGACAAAACCGAAATATTAAATGAAACTTGTATATAAAATGAGAAACTAAATTCCTTTCCCAAAGCCCAACAACTCACTAAAACCAACATGTAAATATATTTTTTAAAAACTTACTTATGAAACATTTGAAATCCGAAATCCAACATTTTTTTCATCAAATCCCAAATCAAATTTAAGCTATCATGCATAATAGGAATAATGAATTTATTTGAAGACCAAAGTTCGCTCACATTTGTTATTACTAAAACGAATTCAATTAACCAAGATAAAAATGCAAATTTCATAAATCATTTTAAGGAAGTAAGGTCCACTCACAGAGATAGCCCTAGCTTCGATCCTCCGCCGGATCGTCACGAGCCACGGTCGTCTCGCCTATAAAATAAACAACAAAAACATAGATTAGTCTCGGTTCTACGGCCTTTAAAGGGTGTGTGTGTGTAGCCTAACATCCACTCAACTTCGTTCCTAAGCGATTGGTTTACGATCTACACGAATTGACCAATAACACTTCCACAAACGCCCCTAAGGTTTCCCGGCTCAACCTAACCACAATCACTATTACTAATAACGATAACCCAATCAACCAATTATCATAAATACTCTAAAATCATGGAATATTAGTGGGGGTTCGAAATCACAATGGTCGCTGCCCAGGGTGGCTGTTTCCAGCCCAAATTAACCGAAATACAAAAATTTCTCAAAATTTCTCATTCATTCAAATCTAGTATTAAATTTTTTGGGTTTCCTAAAGATGGGATTGTCCAAACCACACCAAAATTACCCCAAGACTCAGCCAATCCTCAGCAAACCCGAAATGGGTTCCAACCCTTGCAAATCCAACGTCTCAAATCTATTCAATCTTTACTTCCAAACATCCATTTGGTTTCCTAGAGATGAAATTGCCTAAAATAACGACTATAGTCGTCCCTAATCCAGAAACCCAAAATAAATCCCGAAATGGCCTCCTAAACCCATAAATCAATTTTTTTCCAATTACTCAAAATAAAACCATAAAAATGTAAGGGGAGGAGAACCCATATGTAGGGGAAGAAAACCCACCTAGAGGTTAAGTGATTGGTGCCAAAACTTGGCCGGAATTCGACGAGTCAATGGTGAAGCAGCAGCTGGGGTTTCTGGCTGATCTCTGTGCGCGCGAGGCTGAGGTGACCAAGGCTCGCTGCTGGGTGGTTTATGCGCCGGCGAGGGGAGTCGACCGGTGAGCTTGGGTCGTCGAGAAGGTGGCCGGAATGAGGCTGGGTTGTCTGGGTTGGTCGCGCACAGTGAAAAGGGGGAGAGAGAGAATGAGGAGAGAGAGTGAGCTTGGGAGTGGTCAGCGCCTGGGGGGAATCACGCCGATGAGGCCGGGTCTGCGAGGGGTGGTCGACGGTGAGCTGGGCTGTGGGTGTAGGGGAGGGGTGCGGGAGTTGAGAGGGAGAGAGTGTCAGGGAGAGAGAAATAAAGGGAGAGAGATAGAGACAGAGAGTTGTAGAGAATTCTAGAGAGAGAGAGAGAAATCAGAAAAAAATTTCTGATTTAGGGTATTTAAAAAACTCACTTTTATAAATTACAAAATTGCCCCTCTCTTCACATGTCCGTATCTTTCAAACCGTAACTCGAATCGACGCGTGCTACGTGTCTATGAAATCGTGGGCTCGAAACCTATCCAACGGACCCAAAGTCAAAATCGAACGCCCATTTATTTTAAAAGTCAACTTTGGGTCAACCCCAAAATTTTTAAAATACAATTCAACATCCTTTAAAAACCTCTTAAAACCATAGTTAAATAAAAATTCAATTTTCTAGTGGAAATTTGGGTTGGGTTGTTACAAGAGGAAATATGTAACAAAAACAATTCGCTCACATATATACAAGAAATAATGGCACATTTAGAAAGAAATACTGATCTCATGGAAAGGAATCCAAATTAGAATCAATGACCATAGGCTCCCTTCTCAAATAGACTCCACATAAGTATAATACACACCTCTTGAGATCAGATAGGGCTTAAATAGGGTTATAATGAAGCCTTAGGCTAGGATAGGGTATTTGATGAGTGTCCAATTTGCATCACTTTATGATACTAACTTCCTAACCTAGAATGCAAGAACTTGATACTTTATGTACTTTTAGTTTGTTTTTGTGCTTGTAGGATTAAATGAGCAAATGAGAGGAAATGAGCTTAAAAGACCAATTTTGGAGGTTTTCCTAGTCAAACTAGGAAATGAGAAGAAATCCTGGTCACACCAGGAAAGGTGCAATCCTAGTTCAATAAGGATTCCTGATCACATCAGGAAGTGTCATTCTTGGGGAAGAAGAAATCACCATTGCCAGAAGTCATAAATGAGAAGTCCTAGTTGGAGCAGGAAATCCTGAATGAACTAGGAAACTTAATCCTTGTTGGAGAAAGAGTCCTAACCATGTTAGGAGACATCAAGGGCATTATGGTAAAAGTGGAAAAAATGGGAAAAAGAATCTTGAGGAAATTTTCTAGAAGGATCTGGAATCTGGAAGGAATCTTTGGAGAATCTCAGACAGAATCTTTTGGGGAATCTTTTTGGTCAAGGTTGACTTTCGGTCAAAGTCAATGGTCAACCGTGCCACATCATCACATGACATGAACCACACATGCAGCCCATGCACTATGGGCCATGCACATAACCCTAGCCCAAAGGACCAAGGTCATGCGCCTATTGCAAGCCCAATTGGAGGAAGCCCAAGTTGTGCCATTCCAAGGTCCAAGAGCCCAAGCCTATGCCACACTCACTCAGCTGATCCAAGGTCCAAGGAAGGAATCCTTCATGCTCAAGGGAAATCTCATAAGATTCAGTCAAAGATCACAAGGAATCCTAATTGAACAAGAAGTGAAAACCCTGGAAAATGAACACTAAATTTCGACAGTGATTCTGTATTTCTACAGAGCGAATCAGATGTCATGCCATATATGGTTGGAAAGCTACGGATGTTAGCTTCGCAAGGAATTTTACGGATTTCGATTCCGAGTTTTCTAGCTCAAGATATGGCCATTTTAGTAAAGGTAGCGCAGCAGTTCCGCGAGCTGAAAATAAGTTACGCCCAAAAAGAGCCCAAATCAGCCCAAGGCCCATGCTTGGCCGAAAATTACAAGTCTTGATGTGCAAGGAAAGTGTCAATCCCACATTGAAAAGGAGAGGAAAGCTTCAGCCCCCTTCACTCTATAAATACATCTTTATAACACAAAGAGAGGGTTCCTTTTTGCAAGTTCTGAAACCCTAGCCTCTCTATCTCTTTTCTTGCCGCCTACCCTAGCTCTCTCTCTTTCTCTTTTCTTTTCTTGCTGCAGCCACCTCTTTCTCTTCTCTTTTATTTTGTGCCAAAGCCTTTGGGAAGGAGGACCTTGCAGCCACGCCACCACCTTGTGCCACCTTGTCGCTACCACTTTGAGTCATCACGCCACTGCTGCCACGTTGCTGCTCCTTTGTTCCGTTGCAGCCACCTAGCAGCCATCTTGCCACCTTGTTGCAGCCTTGCCGTGGAGCCCAAGGGCAGCCAAGCTGCCACCTCTTCTCTTCTCTTCCTTTTTATTTGCCTAGTTTTAATGATGTTTTATTTTATTGTGAATTTAATTATGTGTAGCTAAACATCTAGCTAGGGCGAGGATGAAGCCCTAGTTATGCTATTCACTTTTGCTATGGATTGTTGAATTTTTATTTATATTACATGTTGATAAATCTCGAATCTCTGTTATATTTGAATCTATTTGTTTTGCATCTTTGATTGATCACCTTAGGTTGCATGCATCTAGAATTTGTTATGAAATTAAATAAGCTCAAAAGGATGATAATTTCAGTTGGTAACAAGTGAATATCCTAAGAAAATATTCATGAGAAAAGTGGTCATAGATGACGTAGGGTACATTAATTTGGATCTATGCTCTATGTGTTTGTTGTTCTTACAAATCTTAAGAAATCTCACATGGTTAACATGCGCCTAGGGAATGCCTAACAAAGCTCTTAGGACACATGTGTAGATAACTAACTTTGGAAGCTTAATAGGCTCTTAGTTATGCAAAAGAAGAATGATTGCTAGAAGGGGAATAACCAAAGCCTTTTGGTAGACAAACTTTATTGACATGTATGTTTTGTGATTGTTCATATATCCATAGTAAAGTGAATGGTATGCTTGTGGTGGATTCTGATCCCTAGTACTTCTTTATTATTGTTTTCATTCAAATCAAGTCTGTTGCTATTTTAGTTGCTTTTCATATAATTGTTTTGTTTTAGTTCTCTAAATCAATCCAAACCCCCCCTATTGCGTGTGTGAGTTAGTGTAGATTTAATTGAATTTAATTGAATTAGTAATTGTGACATTGATACAATTCCTTGAGGGATCGACCTCGTATTTGCAAGCTTTGCTACTCTGCGATTCGTGCACTTGCGAGTTAACCTAGAGTTGTTAAAAAGGTGTAATATAATTGCTCTAGGAAAACAACAACAAGTTTTTGGCGCCGTTGCCGGGGAATTGTTATTGGTGTTAATTACTAGTTTAATTACTTTTAATTGAGTCTTTTTATTTTTCTGTTTATATCTTGGTCTATTACTAATTCTCTTGTTTTTAAGGTACAATGGAATCAAGCTCAAAGACCACTCTGTTAAAACAAGAGAAGGAAGCCAAGGAGAAAGTGGTGCCGATTGCTACTGAACTCAAACGACCATTGAGTTATTTTTCTTCTCCAACATTACTTGAGCAGCCCACGTGCATAGCCTACTCTCAAGTGGAAGCTGACCAATTTGAGATCTCAAGTGGGACAATCAAACTCCTACCAACCTTTCATGGTCAAGAGGGCGAGGATCCTTATTTGCACATCAAGGAATTCCATGTGATATGCGAGATTGGCAAGCTGCGAGGATTAAGTGACGAGCAAAGGAAGTTAAGGTTATTTCCTTTCTCTCTTAAAGATAAAGCTAAAACTTGGTTATATTCTCTGCAGGTTGGTTCTATTAGAACATGGAAGGAATTGGCAGATAAGTTTCTTTTGAGGTTCTATCCAGCTAGTAAAACAACCATTGTGAAGAAGCAGATATGGGGATTCACACAAGCTGAAGATGAAGTTTTTCATGAAAGTTGGGATAGGTACCAAGAGCTTTTGAATTCTTGTCCCCACCACGGTTTTGCTCCATGGATGCAAATTGACTACTTTTATGAGGGTTTATTGGAACAAGATCGCGCTATGGTGGATATGTCTAGTGGAGGGGCGTTGAAAGAGAAAACATTTGAGGATGCATGGGCGCTATTTGAGACGTTAGCATTGAATTCTCAACAATGGAACAGGAAGAAGAAAATGGAAAAGAAATCAGCTATGGAAGTTGAGATGGCTGAACTTAAGCAGATGATGCAGATGATGGCAATTCAGGTTTCAAAGTTATCACAAGAAGAGTCGTGCAATGAAGTTCAAGTTAGGCCGAATACACCACCTCCTATGGAACATAGAAGTACTTATTTGGAAGGCATGATTGCTGCATTGGCTCAGAGTACAACTTCTATGTCCAATGATACAAGGTCTTTTATGGACAAGACGGAGGAGCAGATGAGTGCCACAACAAGCGCCATATCAAGTTTGGAAGCCCAACTAGAACAAGTGACTTCAACTTTGGACAAAGTCGTAAAGGGTGTACCAATTCGTGATGAACTTGAAGCAATTACTACTTTGAGAAGTGGAAGGGTTGTTGATAACAAAGTGGGCACTACTCGAGTTGAAAAGAATGATGATCAAGATGATGATGAGATCGAGATATTAGAGCCTAGACAAGTTCAGAAGTACAAGGTGGATAAGGAAAAGATCAAGCAAGAGGAGGAAGATGAAAGAAAGAAGCAAGATAAGCTCACAGCCACTGAAGCTAGCAAGCAGGTGATGAGTGTGCATTTTGCATCACTTTATGATACTAATTCCTTAACCTAGAGTGTTAGAACTCGCTATTTTTTGTTTCTTGTCTTGTTTTTGTGTTTTCAGGTCAAATGAAGCAGAAATGAGAAAAAGAAGCAAATGGAGCCATTTTGGGACAATTCCTGGTCAAACCAGGAAAAGTGTAGAAATCCTAGTCAAATGAGGATCCCTAGTCACACTAGGAAACATCAAGTCCAGAACCATCATTGCGGAGCCAGAAATGTGAAATCCTGATTCGAACAGGAAATCCTGGTTGAACTAGGAAACCTAACCCAACTAGGGAAAGGAGTCCTAGTGACACTAGGAGATCCCAGGGGCAATATGGTCATTATGAGAAGTCGAAATGGATAAGGAATCTCTCATTTTCAAGAAATCCTAGTTGCACCAGGAAATGTTTTTCAAGGTTCCAGAAGCTTCCAGAAGGTGGTGGAAATCCATGGAAATGAATGGAGGGAAGAAATGAATTTGAATTCAAATGGAAATGAGGGGCAAAATGGGAAGTCAAAAGTGGAGGGCCCATGGGCCCTAGGGATGCCGAACCAAGTGGGCCATGCATGCACATGCATGGGCCCAAACCCTAGCAGCCCAAAAGCCACACGCAAGGAGGTAGATGGCAGCCATGCATGCGCATGCATGCCATGCAAACCCTAGCAAGATAAGGGGCCATGCGCAAGCCCAAGGTGGAAGCCCATGGAGTGAAACCCTAGCCCATCTTGTGCAAGCTACTGAAGCCCAACATGGAAGCCCAACATGCAAGCCCAAAGCCCAAGACTACCAGCCCATGCGCCAAGGAGGGACCCTAGCTAGGCTAGGCGTGAGCCACTCAAGCCCATAAGGGAGCAGCCCATCACGCCAAGGCCCTAGTCAGCTAACCCTAGCTGAAGCCGTAAGGCACTAGGAGAAGGAAAACCCTATGCAGCCGCAAGTCTTTTCCTTGCCTCTCAAGGAAGGCTTCTCCTATTTAAATCCCCTCATTCAGACTTTTAGAGACACTTTTTACTCCTCCTAGGTTCAGCCGAATTCTCTCTTCTCTCTCTTAGTTTTATTTTGCTGATTTAGGTTTTTAGTTTCAGACTTTCATTCTTGTAAGGTGAGCCGAATTCAGAGAGAGGTTTAGGAAGAGGGTGGCGTGACATTGAGAGGGAAGGATCACCTGCTGCCGCAAGCCCAAGCTCACCTTGCCGTGAGCCAATTGCTTGTGCTAGGTGCCTCCTCCTTCTTCTCTCCTTGCCGCAGCCCCCATTTGTTGCACCTCTGATTTTTGTTTTCCTTTTCCTTCTAGTATCTATTCTTATTGTTGGATCATGTTACTGATTTTATTTAATTAATTTGCTGGTTTTATTTAGTTGTCTTTTTATTTCTTTATTAGCTTTGGTTCTGATTTTAGTTAATTGTTTATGTTTATGTAATTTAATTTATGTGATCTCATTTAATTGTGTAGTTGTTCTAGTTGCTTTAAGTTTCTGATTTTTAATTAGTGCATGCGTTTAATCTTGTGTGTCTTGCGTTTCTGATTCCATTTAGTTTTTGCACTTTAAATTAGTTGTTTAGTTTATGTTTCTAAGTTTGTTTAGTTTGCGTTTCTGATTTCCGTTAGCAATCATGAATTGGGACTTCATTTATTTGTTGCTGTTTTCTTTTATTTATTGTATTTAATTATGTAGGTTAGTTATTCTATTTTGCATGTTAGTTGTAGGTCGATTAATGGATTCGTATGCTTTAACAAATCGTTTATCCGTCTCTTGGTCTGTTAGTTTGATGTTTGCACATATTAAATTTCCACTATCTATTAAAACCCCCGTCACTAGTTGTTTGCATCCTTTGACTGGCCACCTTAGGGTAATTGCATCTAGTTTATCTGTTAGGTTTAGCTGTGAAATAGTCAAAGACACTAAACCACAAGTAACAAGGGAATAAGGGATTATTCTTGGTAGTGGGGTTGGGCGACCTCTATAAGGAAATAGTCAAAGCTTATATGTTGTGCATGTTTGACGTTCTCATAGAACTTAATGACTCCTGCATGGGTAACAGCTGCCTTAGCTTGAACTAGGGAACATGTAGGTTAACTGGCTAAGGAAGGCCCAAGAAGCTCTTAGTTTATGCATTAGGAGAACAATGGCGAGAAAGTAACTAGCCAAACCTTTTTAGCTGTCAAACTTTAATATGTTGTGTTCAAATTAACTGTCATTAGCCTTGGATGGTTATTGCATGCTTATCTGATTTGAGACTGAAAATTAACATTGCAAGATAGAATAAAGTGTGTGTGCGTGTGGTGATGTGTGTGTGTGTTTCCATCTTTCAAAACCCCCCATTTAGTTATTCTAGTGATTATTTGCACTGATTTGTTGTATATTAACCATTCCCTGTGGGATCGACCTCGTGCTTGTACGCTTTGCTACTGATGCGATTCGTGCACTTGCGAGTAAACTTAGAATGAGGTAATTGTTTATTTGATTCTAAGAAAACACATCAACAGCAGGCCGTGACTCCTCAACCCATTCCGAGAGCTCCATTGCCTTTTCCTCATCGCAGAAGGAATTTAGGAAAGAAGGATCAAGAAATGGAAATTTTGGAAATGTTTAAAAAGCTGGAGATTAACATTCCGTTGCTTGATGCCATTCAACAAATTCCTAAGTATGCCAAGTTTTTGAAGGAGTTATGCACTCATAAGAGGAAATTCAAAGAGCATGAGCAAGTGGCTTTAAGTGAAGAAGTGAGTGCTGTTTTGTTAAGGAAGTTGCCACCCAAGTTGAAGGATCCAGGTAGCTTTACAATTCCGTGTTTGGTTGGGAATCACAAATTTGAGAAAGCATTGTTAGATCTTGGAGCAAGCATTAATTTGATGCCATATTCAGTTTTTGAGCAATTGAGTTTAGGAGAACTCAAACCCCCTGGTGTTACACTTCAATTGGCAGACCGTTCAGTGAAAGTTCCGAAAGGTATAGTTGAGGATGTATTGGTTCAGGTTGCCGATTTGATTATGCCAGCTGACTTCATTATTCTAGAGATGGAGGATATCCCAGCTAAAGGAAATGAGTTGCCAATCATATTGGGAAGACCATTCATGGCCACAGCAAACACTAAGATTGATGTGAGTACTGGGAAGTTGACAATGACTGTGCTTGGTGAAACTGTTGAGTTCGATGTGTTTGGTGCTATGAGATATCCACGTGAGGAGGATGATTGTCTAAGAATTGACTATATGGATTCACTACTTCAGGAGGTCACGAAGGCAAGTTTAGTAGAAGAGCCGTTGGAAGTTGCATTAGGGGAGTCTGATTATTCTACGTGTCAAATGGTGGAAAATGTGCACTCATTATTTGGAGGGAGTTCAACACAAAAAGGCAAATGGTCCAACCAGTTTGAAACGTTGGTCTCTACTAATCCGAAATCACTACCTTCCATTGAGCAGGCACCTAAGTTAGAACTGAAGCCACTCCCTGAGCACTTGAAATACGCATTTTTGGAAAAGACAAGACCTTGCCGGTTATTATTGCATCTAATCTGAGCGCAAGCGAAGAAAAGAGACTATTGGCCGTTCTGAAAGAAAATCGTTTAGCATTGGGATGGACCATAGCCGATATCAAGGGGATCTCGCCAACAGTATGTATGCATCGAATTTTGCTTGAGGAGGAGTCTAAGCCTACCCGTGATGCTCAAAGGAGATTGAATCCAACGCTTAAGGAAGTGGTGCGCAATGAGGTAATCAAGTTATTTGATGTTGGCATCATTTATCCTATTAGTGATTCAAAATGGGTTAGTCCTGTTCATGTGGTTCCAAAGAAAAGTGGAATCACAGTTGTGAAAAATGATGAGAATGCGTTGGTTCCCCAAAGAACAAAGACTGGTTGGCGAGTATGTATTGATTATAGGAAGCTCAACACCGCAACAAGAAAGGATCATTTTCCTTTGCCGTTCATTGATCAGATGTTGGAAAGGTTGGCTGGCCATAGTCACTACTGTTTCTTGGATGGGTATAGTGGATACAATCAGATTTTTATTGCACCCGAAGATCAGGAGAAGACGACTTTTACATGTCCTTTTGGCACATTTGCATACAGAAGGATGCCGTTCGGACTGTGCAACGCACCGGCCACATTTCAGAGATGTATGATGTCTATCTTCTCAGACATGGTGGAGCGGATTATCGAGGTATTTATGGACGATTTCTCTGTTTTTGGTTCTTCTTTTGATACATGCCTTAGTAATTTGTCTCTAGTATTGAAAAGATGCCAAGAGGCCAATTTAGTGCTTAATTGGGAGAAGTGTCATTTTATGGTGCAACAAGGGATAGTTCTTGGTCATGTTGTCTCTAAGGATGGTATTCAAGTTGACAAGGCTAAGATAGATGTGATACAAAAGTTGCCGCCTCCAACAATCGTGAAAGAGTTGAGAAGTTTTTTAGGGCATGCTGGGTTCTATAGAAGATTCATTAAGGATTTTTCCAAGATCTCAAGACCTCTGTGCATGTTATTACAAAAGGATGTGTATTTTGAGTTTGATGAAGCATGCTTGGATGCGTTCAATAAGTTGAAGACACTACTCACATCAGCTCCTATCATTATGCCACCCGATTGGAATTTGCCATTTGAGCTCATGTGTGATGCAAGTGATTATGCAGTTGGTGCTCTTTTGGGTCAATGTTGATGTGTTTTCTTAGAACAAAACAAACAATTATCTCATTCTAAGTTTACTCGCAAGTGCACGAATCGCATCAGTAGCAAAGCGTACAAGCACGAGGTCGATCCCACAGGGAATGGTTAATATACAACAAATCAGTGCAAATAATCACTAGAAAAACTAAATGGGGGGTTTTGAAAGATGGAAACACACGCACACATCACCACACGCACACACACTTTATTCTATCTTGCAATGTTAATTTTCAGTTTCAAATCAGATAAGCATGCAATAACCATCCAAGGCTAATGACAGTTAATTTGAACACAACATATTAAAGTTTGACAGCTAAAAAGGTTTGGCTAGTTACTTTCTCGCCATTGTTCTCCTAATGCATAAACTAAGAGCTTCTTGGGCCTTCCTTAGCTAGTTAACCTACATGTTCCCTAGTTCAAGCTAAGGCAGCTGTTACCCATGTAGGAGTCATTAAGTTTTATGAGAACGTCAAACATGCACAACATATAAGCTTTGACTATTTCCTTATAGAGGTCGCCCAACCCCACTACCAAGAATAATCCCTTATTCCCTTGTTACTTGTGGTTTAGTGTCTTTGACTATTTCACAGCTAAACCTAACGGATAAACTAGATGCAATTACCCTAAGGTGGCCAGTCAAAGGATGCAAACAACTAGTGACGGGGGTTTTAATAGATAGTGGAAATTTAATACGTGCAAACATCAAACTAACAGACCAAGAGACGGATAAACGATTTGTTAAAGCATACGAATCCATTAATCAACCTACGACTAACATGCAAGATAGAATAACTAACCTACATAATTAAATAAAACAAATAAAAGAAGCAAAACAGCAACAAATAAACAAAGTCCCAATTCATGATTGTTAACGGAAATCAGAAACGCAACTTAAATAAACCTAGAAGCATAAACTAAACAACTACTTTAAAGTGCATCAATTAAATGAAATCAGAAACGTAAAGTACACGAGATTGAATGCATGAACTAATTAAAAATCAGAAACATAAAGTAACTGAAACAACTACACAATTAAATTAGATTACATAAATTAAATTGCATAAACATAAATAACTTAACTAAAATCAGAACCATGCACTAAAAGAAATAAAGAGACAAATTAAATAAAACCAGCAAATTAATTAAATAGCTTCAGTAGCATAATCCAACAATAAAAGAAGAAACTAGAACAAAAATCAGAAGAAGCAAGGGGAAGGGGCTGCGGCAAAACAGCAAGGGGAAGGCACCTTGCACAAGCAATTGGCTCACGGCTATGGTGAGCTAGGGCTTGCGACTTAGGGGTGTCCCTCCTTGCAGCCACGCCACTTCTCTTTCTCTCTTTACCTTTGGCTAGCTCTCCCTAGAACAATACTAAATTCTGAAATTAAAATCCTAGATCAGAAAAATAAAACAAAGAGAGGAGAGGGTTTCGGCTGGAGGAGGAGAGAAAATAATGTGTCTAAAAGTCTGAATGAGGGGATTTAAATAGGGGAAGCCTTCCTTGAGAGGCAAGGAAAAGACTTGCGGCTGCATAGGGTTTTCCTTCTCCTAGTGCCTTACGGCTTCAGCTAGGGTTAGCTGACTAGGGCCTTGGCGTGATGGGCTGCTCCTTTATGGGCTTGAGTGGCTCACGCCTAGCCTAGCTAGGGTCCCTCCTTGGCGCATGGGCTGGTAGTCTTGGGCTTTGGGCTTGCATGTTGGGCTTCCATGTTGGGCTTCAGTAGCTTGCACAAGATGGGCTAGGGTTTCACTCCATGGGCTTCCACCTTGGGCTTGCGCATGGCCCCTTATCTTGCTAGGGTTTGCATGGCATGCATGCGCATGCATGGCTGCCATCTACCTCCTTGCGTGTGGCTTTTGGGCTGCTAGGGTTTGGGCCCATGCATGTGCATGCATGGCCCACTTGGTTCGGCATCCCTAGGGCCCATGGGCCCTACACTTTTGACTTCCCATTTTGCCCCTCATTTCCATTTGAATTCAAATTCATTTCTTCCCTCCATTCATTTCCATGGATTTCCACCACCTTCTGGAAGCTTCTGGAACCTTGAAAAACATTTCCTGGTGCAACTAGGATTTCTTGAAAATGAGAGATTCCTTATCCATTTCGACTTCTCATAATGACCATATTGCCCCTGGGGTCTCCTAGTGTCACTAGGACTCCTTTCCCTAGTTGGGTTAGGTTTCCTAGTTCAACCAGGATTTCCTGTTCGAATCAGGATTTCACATTTCTGGCTCCGCAATGATGGTTCTGGACTTGATGTTTCCTAGTGTGACTAGGAATCCTCATTTGACTAGGATTTCTACACTTTTCCTGGTTTGACCAGGAATTGTCCCAAAATGGCTCAATTTGCTTCTTTTTCTCATTTCTGCTTCATTTGACCTGAAAACACAAAAACAAGACAAGAAACACAAAATAGCGAGTTCTAACACTCTAGGTTAAGGAATTAGTATCATAAAGTGATGCAAAATGCACACTCATCACACCCCCAAACTTAGATTTTGCTAGTCCTCGAGCAAATAAAGGAAAGAAAAGACTCAAGACTGACTCCAACATCCCAACAACTGAATTCATGCGCACAACCATTAATCACATAAGAAAGCAAGGCATATAAATGGCATTCTTCAAATTCTAATAACATTTCAAATAACATACCTCGCTCCTCTATTGTCATATAGGCCATCCTTGACACAAATCCAAGTATTAGACAAACAAGACTAAATCAATACATACATAATAGATTCAACTCCAATCCTCACTATGGCATACTCTCAATGATAAACACTCAAGAATTGGGTTGATATGTGCACTCAAAAGTATATGTGAGAGGAAATATGTAACAAAAGCAATTAGCTAACATATGTACATGAATTAAAGGCACATTTAGAAAGAAATACTGATCTCATGAAAGGAATACTAATGCTTGAAATAGAATCAATAGCCATAGGCTCCCTTCTTAAATAGACTCCACATAAGTAGAATACACACTCTTGAGATCAGCTAGGGCTTTAATAAGGTTATAATGAAGGCTTAGGCTAGGATAGGGTATTGAAATGAAAGGGAAACACAAAGGGCTAATTTCATGGAATTGCAAGCATCAATAGAACATTCTGAGGTACACTTTGCTTCTTTGCACTTCATAGCTTACTTTGAACTCTTTTTTTTTTTTTTTTTTTTTTTTCTTTTGAAACCGTCCCATCTCTTTTCTTTGATTTCTTTTCTTTTTCTTTTCTTTGGGCACGGCATACATACTTTTATGACACATTTTTTTATAAGCTATGCTTTTTCACTTCTTTTCCACCTCAATCAACATATAGACAACTTGCAACACCATAAAAAGGGTAAAACGGGTGAAAGGGGTGGTACACCCCCAAACTTAGGGTTTGGTATGGGGTAACAAAGAAAACGGCTTAAAAGGCTCAAAATGGGTAACTAAGGATAAAACATGTAATGGGTAGGCTTTCAGGCTATGGGGTACACAAACAGGGCCTAAATTCATTTCTCAAGAGTTATGCAAATACGGCATGCTTTGTGTACACAAGAAAAGAGTTCTAGCTCATTGATTCAAGATTATGCATATTCCAAGCAAATGACCAAATGAAAGATAATGAGATCAAAACAACGACTTATATGACAATGATAGAATCAGAGTGGCGCGCAACACTCAAGAATTGAAGAACAGGGCTCAAAAGCTCACTTAGGTCATGCAAGTCTACTCTATTATGCATATAATCATTAGTAATGCTAATCACAACCTAAATTCATATCAACAAGGCCAAATGACATAGAATTGCAAGATATGTTATGGAACACTATTAGAATGAAAAGAACACCAAATATACACACAATACTAAAACATGCTCATAACAATCATGCACACTCAAATCAATTAGTTGGGGACTCAAAACGACCTGAAACAACCAAAATGACTCAAAAAAACTTTTTGTTTTTAAAACAATGTCGCACACTTCAAAAGAATCACATCCATCACTAAGGTGAATGAGATCTAACGAAAACGTGCATTTTGATGTGGGTTTTGACACCCTAAGTTTAAAAACAAAAGAAAAAGTTTTTTCCTAACCTAAAAACACCTAAAAACACTAAAAACGAAATTTTTTTTTCTTTTTTTCTAAAAACGCTCAAAAACACTTAAAACACCCTAAACACTTGTTCTAACCTAAAAACACTAACAAATGACAATTGCCCTTCCCCCCACACTTAATTGATACATTGCCCTCAATGTATATGAAATAAATGCAAGAATGATCAAATTAAGCGAAACAGGAAATTGCAAACATCCAAAACCAAATAAACACACCAAAATGAAAAATTGTCTTATGAAGCGAAATAAAGAAACTGTTTACTTGCGTACGCAAGCGTGGACACTCCAAGGGTAGGCGCGGCCTCCTTGGTCCTCAATGACTCCTCTTCCATTATTCGAAACAAAAACTTGGGTTGCCTCCCAATAAGCGCTTGTTTTTCTGTCTTCAGCCTGACATTGCCATCTCCTTTACTTACGTCCTTTCCTCTTCCTCTTGCCATTGCTACTCTCGGCATTCCCTAGGAACGAACTGAGGAAGCTCTCCATCTCGGACTTCTCCTCTCCATAAAAAGTGACCTCCTCGTTTTCTGGCATCTCGGAAGTGAGCAAATACACCTCTTGCTTGGTGTAGTGCCGAATTGTCATGGCGCTCTCCAATGCTTTGTACTCCATGTTAGAGGTGCACAAAAATGGTCTCCCAAGAATAATAGAGACATCGCCCGGAATTGTCGGCACATCTAGCACTATGAAATCAGAGGGGATTAGTAATTTACGACATTTAACCAAAACATCCACAAGCATACCACAAGCTTTTTGGGCTGAAGCGTTGGCGAAGCGAATGTCCACATCAAATGGTTGCAAATCAGCCTCCTTAAATCCAAGCCTCTCGAACACAACCAGCGGCATGACATTGATAGCTGCACCACTGTCAACTAAGGCATTGGTGATCTTATGCTCCCCTATGCTGCATGATATGACCAACGAGCCCGGATCCTTCTTCTTGCTTGGAAAAGATGCAAAGAGATAACCACGAATCTCCCTAGGAACATTGTGACTATGCCCTTGCTCCTCAACCTTCTTCTCAATAGACTTCAATTCCCTCATGGTTGCTGGAAATTTGGTGATGTCAATGTCCGGAATGAGGGGAATCACACGTGTATCAGCTTTCTCTTCAATCATTTCCGGATCCTCCTCTTCCTCACTATCACTGATCTCAATCACTTCCTTCACCTCCTTAGTCTTGACCACTCTAACTCTTTTTCTTGCAGTAGTCCTCAAAATAGCATTTACATGCTCCTCATTCTTCGGGTTGACGATGGGCTGACTTGGCAACTTCCCCTTCTCTCTCTGACCCAAAGTAGTGGCAATCTGACCCATTTGACTCTCCAAGTGTGCAATAGCCTTCGAATTGGCTTGCATCTGCTGCTCGGTACGGTTCATGAAGGCATTGGTGCTTTGGGCAAGGGAAGTGGTGCTTTGAGCAATCTGAGCAATCTTGTCCTCCAAACTAGACCTCTCGGCATTAGGGTGCACATACGGCTTGTTGGTGCTCCCACTAGCTTGCTGTCCATTGTTGTTGCTCCACCTGAAATTCGGGTTGTTCTTCCATCCAGGGTTGTAAGTGTTGGAATATGGGTCATACGGCACCCTAGGATAGCTCCCAACCTGGTTCACTTGTTCCACGTCACCCCCTTGTCCTTGCGCACTCATCATCTTCTCTTGAGCCAAAGATAACTTCTGCACCATAGTCTTGATTTCCATAATCTGTCCCTCCATGGTGTTTGGCACATCAGCCACCTCATATAACCCTCTCTTTGGTCCTCCTCTTGCACGATTGGAATCCCATTGTTGAGAACTCAAAGAAAGCGACTCAAACAATTCTGTAGCCTCATCCTCCGTTTTTGACATAAATGCACCACCACATGCCGAATCCACCTTGGCTTGGTCTCTTTCCAACAATCCCTGATAAAAACAGCAAATCACATACCAAGGAGATAAGTTATGGTGTGGGCAGCTAGTAAGTAACTCATTGAATCTGTCCCAAGTCTCATGGAATGGTTCGTCCGCCTTTTGCACAAATCCAAGGATCTCCTTCCGAATCGAATTAGTCTTGGAAATGGAATAGAACTTGTTCAAAAACTTGCTCGAAAGATCATCCCATGTCGAAATGGAACCACTGGGCAGCGAATACAACCACCTCTTTGCCTTGTCCTTAAGCGCAAAAGGGAACATCCTCAAACGGTACTGATCAGCGTTTAGGCCCCTCAATTGTGCGGCTTCACAAACCCCGGAAAACTCCTTCAAAAAGTGGATCGGATCCTCCCCATTCAGCCCATGGTAGCTCGGCAACAAGTGAATCTGACCACTCTTGATTTCGAAATCAGTGGCTATGGTGGCATACCGAATGCACGATGGTTGAGTGGGCAGCGAAGGTGCTGAAAAATGGCTCAGGGGCTGCGGCACTATCTCATTTGCTTCAGCCATGTCGACACTCTCAGTCTCTTCACTACTCGAATCTGATGCACTAGGTTGCGGGCTGACTTGTGATGCACCTAAAGCTTCGTCCTTGAGCCTCTCCAACCTAGCAACAAGTTCAGGGTTCATAAAACACACCTAATCAAGAGAAAACACACAATCAGTAGAAGGAATGCAAATAAAGGCATGGCATTTATTAAAAACTAAAAATTAGCAAAAACTGAAATCTAACTAATATAACCTAATTCTAATGACTAATTACACCAATTCATTGATATTAGACACCATTCCCCGGCAACGGCGCCAAAAACTTGTTGATGTGTTTTCTTAGAACAAAACAAACAATTATCTCATTCTAAGTTTACTCGCAAGTGCACGAATCGCATCAGTAGCAAAGCGTACAAGCACGAGGTCGATCCCACAGGGAATGGTTAATATACAACAAATCAGTGCAAATAATCACTAGAAAAACTAAATGGGGGTTTTGAAAGATGGAAACACACGCACACACACTTTATTCTATCTTGCAATGTTAATTTTCAGTTTCAAATCAGATAAGCATGCAATAACCATCCAAGGCTAATGACAGTTAATTTGAACACAACATATTAAAGTTTGACAGCTAAAAAGGTTTGGCTAGTTACTTTCTCGCCATTGTTCTCCTAATGCATAAACTAAGAGCTTCTTGGGCCTTCCTTAGCTAGTTAACCTACATGTTCCCTAGTTCAAGCTAAGGCAGCTGTTACCCATGTAGGAGTCATTAAGTTTTATGAGAACGTCAAACATGCACAACATATAAGCTTTGACTA
Organism: Dryas octopetala; assembly: GCF_963921425.1. NCBI lineage: Eukaryota > Viridiplantae > Streptophyta > Magnoliopsida > Rosales > Rosaceae > Dryas > Dryas octopetala. The sequence continues at coordinate 8,378,177 of NC_141367.1, read as the reverse complement.
TTTCCTTATACAGGTCGCCCAACCCCACTACCAAGAATAATCCCTTATTCCCTTGTTACTTGTGGTTTAGTGTCTTTGACTATTTCACAGCTAAACCTAACGGATAAACTAGATGCAATTACCCTAAGGTGGCCAGTCAAAGGATGCAAACAACTAGTGACGGGGGTTTTAATAGATAGTGGAAATTTAATACGTGCAAACATCAAACTAACAGACCAAGAGACGGATAAACGATTTGTTAAAGCATACGAATCCATTAATCAACCTACGACTAACATGCAAGATAGAATAACTAACCTACATAATTAAATAAAACAAATAAAAGAAGCAAAACAGCAACAAATAAACAAAGTCCCAATTCATGATTGTTAACGGAAATCAGAAACGCAACTTAAATAAACCTAGAAGCATAAACTAAACAACTACTTTAAAGTGCATCAATTAAATGAAATCAGAAACGTAAAGTACACGAGATTGAATGCATGAACTAATTAAAAATCAGAAATATAAAGTAACTGAAACAACTACACAATTAAATTAGATTACATAAATTAAATTGCATAAACATAAATAACTTAACTAAAATCAGAACCATGCACTAAAAGAAATAAAGAGACAAATTAAATAAAACCAGCAAATTAATTAAATAGCTTCAGTAGCATAATCCAACAATAAAAGAAGAAACTAGAACAAAAATCAGAAGAAGCAAGGGGAAGGGGCTGCGGCAAAACAGCAAGGGGAAGGCACCTTGCACAAGCAATTGGCTCACGGCTATGGTGAGCTAGGGCTTGCGACTTAGGGGTGTCCCTCCTTGCAGCCACGCCACTTCTCTTTCTCTCTTTACCTTTGGCTAGCTCTCCCTAGAACAATACTAAATTCTGAAATTAAAATCCTAGATCAGAAAAATAAAACAAAGAGAGGAGAGGGTTTCGGCTGGAGGAGGAGAGAAAATAATGTGTCTAAAAGTCTGAATGAGGGGATTTAAATAGGAGAAGCCTTCCTTGAGAGGCAAGGAAAAGACTTGCGGCTGCATAGGGTTTTCCTTCTCCTAGTGCCTTACGGCTTCAGCTAGGGTTAGCTGACTAGGGCCTTGGCGTGATGGGCTGCTCCCTTATGGGCTTGAGTGGCTCACGCCTAGCCTAGCTAGGGTCCCTCCTTGGCGCATGGGCTGGTAGTCTTGGGCTTTGGGCTTGCATGTTGGGCTTCCATGTTGGGCTTCAGTAGCTTGCACAAGATGGGCTAGGGTTTCACTCCATGGGCTTCCACCTTGGGCTTGCGCATGGCCCCTTATCTTGCTAGGGTTTGCATGGCATGCATGCGCATGCATGGCTGCCATCTACCTCCTTGCGTGTGGCTTTTGGGCTGCTAGGGTTTGGGCCCATGCATGTGCATGCATGGCCCACTTGGTTCGGCATCCCTAGGGCCCATGGGCCCTACACTTTTGACTTCCCATTTTGCCCCTCATTTCCATTTGAATTCAAATTCATTTCTTCCCTCCATTCATTTCCATGGATTTCCACCACCTTCTGGAAGCTTCTGGAACCTTGAAAAACATTTCCTGGTGCAACTAGGATTTCTTGAAAATGAGAGATTCCTTATCCATTTCGACTTCTCATAATGACCATATTGCCCCTGGGGTCTCCTAGTGTCACTAGGACTCCTTTCCCTAGTTGGGTTAGGTTTCCTAGTTCAACCAGGATTTCCTGTTCGAATCAGGATTTCACATTTCTGGCTCCGCAATGATGGTTCTGGACTTGATGTTTCCTAGTGTGACTAGGAATCCTCATTTGACTAGGATTTCTACACTTTTCCTGGTTTGACCAGGAATTGTCCCAAAATGGCTCCATTTGCTTCTTTTTCTCATTTCTGCTTCATTTGACCTGAAAACACAAAAACAAGACAAGAAACACAAAATAGCGAGTTCTAACACTCTAGGTTAAGGAATTAGTATCATAAAGTGATGCAAAATGCACACTCATCAGTCAAAGAGTGAACAAGTTGCCACATGTGATCTACTACTCAAGCCGAACTCTGAATGACGCTCAGTTGAATTATTCGACTACTGAAAAGGAGTTACTTGCTGTGATCTTTGCGTTGGAGAAGTTTCGATGCTATTTAATTGGTTCAAAGATCATCATCTACACTGATCATGTAGCTCTGAAGTATTTGCTAAATAAGAAGGATGCAAAGCCAAGATTGATTAGATGGACTCTGTTGCTACAAAAATTTGATATTGAGATCAAGGACAAGAAAGGGTGTAAAAATGTGGTAGCAGATCATTTGAGTAGAATAGTCAATGAGGAGAAAGCTGAAGAGGACACATTGCCTTTGAGAGAATCATTTCCAGATGAGCAACTTTTTGCTATTCTTACAACTCCTTGGTATGCGGACATAGCAAACTATTTGGCAAGTGGAGTGCTTCCTGAAGATTTGACATATAATCAAAGGAAGAAGTTTTTGAGTGATGCGAAGAAGTATGTGTGGGATGATCCTTATTTGTTTAAATATGGAGCTGATCAATTGATAAGGAGATGCGTGCCGGAATTGGAGCTAAAGAGCATAATTGAAATGTGCCATACTCGAGAATGTGGAGGACATGGAGGAGGAAAGAAGACCGCTTACAAAATTCTTCAATCAGGTTTCTTCTGGCCTTCTATTTTTCATGATTGCCATCAGTTTTACCTTACATGTGTGCGATGTCAAAGAATGGGAAACATCTCCGCTAGGAATCAGATGCCACTTAATGTCATTTTGGAAGTCGAGATTTTCGATGTTTGGGGCATAGATTTTATGGGACCATTCCCTTCATCTTTTGGATATGAGTATATCTTGGTTGGAGTGGATTATGTATCCAAATGGGTGGAAGCTATTGCATGTAGAACTAATGATGCTCCACTGGTTACCAATTTTCTCAAGACCAACATCTTTGCGCGTTTTGGCACCCCAAGGGCAATCATTAGTGATGGAGGATCTCATTTTTGCAATAAATTGTTTGAGGCATTGATGAAGAAATATGGGATTAGGCACAAAGTAGCTACTCCATACCATCCACAAACAAGTGGGCAAGTGGAAATTTCGAATCGTGAGATTAAGTTCATTCTGGAAAGAACGGTGAATGCTAATAGGAAGGATTGGTCGACAAAGTTGAATGACGCTTTATGGGCTTATCGTACAGCTTACAAGACGCCCATTGGAATGTCTCCATTTTGTTTGGTGTATGGGAAAGCTTGTCATCTACCGGTTGAGCTTGAGCACAAGGCTTATTGGGCAATAAAGAAGTTCAATTATGATTTGAAATCACCTGGGGACCAACGGAAATTGCAACTTAATGAATTGGAAGAAATGCGACATTTCGCGTATGAGAATGCTAAGTTGTACAAAGAAAGGACAAAGCTCTATCACGATAAGAAGTTGGTGCCAAAGGAGTTTTGCATTGGTATGAAAGTGTTGCTTTATAATACTCGATTGCGTCTCTTTCCTGGCAAGCTACGTTCTAGGTGGCACGGGGCTTTTGAGGTTCTCCAAGTATTCCCATATGGCGCTGTTGAGATTAAGAATCCTAAAGATGGAACAGTGTTTAGAGTCAATGGTCATCGCCTTAAGCCCTTTATTGAGATTGACTTCGATCCACAAGAGAAGACTGTGACTTTTAAGTGAAGATGGGCATGTCTGGCTGAAGACATGAAACTTAGCGCTTCTTGGGAGGCAACCCAACTGTTCAAAGGGAAGAAGGACGAAAGTATGGATATGGAGTCAAGATGATGCTTCATTTCGCGGCATGGCCAGGGAAGTCCTAAAACCCTATCTTTATTTACTTAGTTAGTTGTGTTTCTTTATTTTAGCTTTTGTGCATTGCATATTCACATCTTTTAAACATTGAGGACAATGTTTCTTTTAAGTTTGGGGGTGGGGAATGCAACGCATTTTTATTTTTGTTTAGTTAGTGTGTTTATCATTAGTTTTTAAGTTTTTTTTTTAAAAAAAAAAAAAAGTTTTGAGGGTGTCAAATTCACATTAAAGGCATCTATTCTTAAGATTTCATCTACCGTAGTGATGGATTTGAATCTTTAGAAGTGTGCAACAGTGTTTTAACAACAAAGTCTTTGAGTCTTTTGGTTTGTTTTAGTCTTGAGTCCCCAACTAATTGATTTGATTGTGTATAGTTGTTATGAGCATAGTTTACCTGTATATATAGTATGTATTCTTCTTTTTCTAGTATTGCTTCATAATATGCTTTACAACTCTATGAATTTGGGCTTTGTTTTCATGAACTTAAGTGATGATTTGCATGACTAGAGATGCATATACTTGATAGAGTAGACTTATATGACCTAAGTGAGCTTTCGAGCCTTGTACTTCAATTATTGAGTGTTAATAGTACTCTAATCTTTTCTTGTCATATAAAGTCGTTGTGATCTCATTACTCATTCTTTTGATTAAGTACTTGGAATACAATTGTGAATCAAGAAACTAGAACTTCTTTTTTTTATTCTGTACAAAGCATGGATATAACTACATGAATCTTAGGAGATGATATTAGGCCTTATTTGTTTTTAACCCATAGCCTAAAGCCTACCTGTTGCTCCTTTTTGTACAACTTGTTTTACTTGGAATTTAGAAACGAATACCAAGTTGTAGCTCGCAAGTATACGAATCGCTCATGTAAGCATAGCGTATAAGTACGAGGTCGATCCCACGAGGAATAGGTAAATACACATCAAACCAATTCAACTTACCAATTAGAATCACCAAACACACACACACGGCAGGGGGGGTTTGTAGATTGTTAAACTCACACACACCATATACACACACACACACACAATTGCAATGCTAAGAATTCAGAATCCACACCAATTGATGGAAATACAACCAAGCAATTCAAGATAATGCATATAATAAAGTTCGTCTACTAAAAGGTTTGGCTAGTCACTTTTAGCAATTACTCCCCTTACTGTGCATAAACTAAGAGCTTCTTGGGCCTTCCTTAGCCAGTTAACTTGCATGTTCCCTAGTTCTAAGCTAAGGCAGCTGTTACCCATGCAAGAGTCGTTACGATCTGTGAGAGTGACAAACACATAGCGCATGGCTCCAAATTAATGTACTGTATGTCATCTATGATCCCTTTTCTCATGAATATTATCTTAGGATACCCACTTGTTGCCTACTGAAACTATCATCCTTTCGAGCTTGTTTAGTTTCACAACATAAATCTAGATGCATGCAACCTAAGGTGATCAGTCAAAGATGCAAAACAAATAGAGTCAATTTAAATAGAGATCAAGGATTTACTACATGCATCAAATTAAATCACAAGTGTCACCATTGCATAACTCACAATTAAAGTTTCATCATCCAACTTAGCAAAGCAATAAAAAACTCAAAACATAATAATAAAGAAAATAAAATATCTAGCTTCCATTATAATAATTAAATCCACAATGAAAAACAAGAACAAACTAATTAACTAAGGAAAAAGAAGAGAATCAAAAGAAAAACAAAGAACATCATAAGAGGGTGGCAGCGGCACAAGAGAGAAGAAGAGGAGAGACATAGCAGCAAGGAGGCTCACGGCAAAGGTGAGCTAGGGCTGCGGCACATGGTCTCTCATTCTCCCTCAAGTGGCGCCACCCTCTCACTCTCTCCTTCTGAAATTCGGCCTCCCTCTCTCTCTTTGAATTCTGAAAATATAAAATATGGGAACCAAAAATTATGAAGTCTGAAGGGATATGATATATTTATAGAGGTGTAAGAGAGGAATCCTTGGGAGGCAAGGAGAAGACAAGGTGCGGCTAGGGTTTCATTAAAAGAACATGGGCTTAAGTGAATTTCTTGCTCCTTAAGACTTCTAATTTTCGGCCAAAAGTGGGCTTTCGGCTGATTTGGGCTCTTTTTGGGCGTAACTTATTTTCAGCTCGCGGAACTGCTGCGCTACCTCCACTAAAATGACCATAACTTGAGCTAGAAAACTCGGAATCGAAATCCGTAAAATTCCCTGCGAAGCTAACATCCGTATCTTTCCAACCATATATGGCATGCTACCTGATTCGTTCTGGAGAAGTACAGAATTGCTGTCGAAATTTGATGTTCAGATTTCAGGGTTTTGACTTCCTTGCAAGATAAGGACTCCTTGTGTGTCGACTTGGGCTAGGGTTTACAAACACACATGTGGGCTGCTGCAACCTTGTAAGCGTGATGGGCTTAAGTGACTTGCAAGTGGGCTGGCGCAAGGAAGCTTGGAATGGGCTGCTAGTGGCGTGATGGGCTTGCTCCCTTCTAGCTTGCGCATGGCTGTATGACTTGGGCTGAATGGGATGCACATAGGCCCTAGGGTTTTAGTGCATGGGCTACCACCTTGCATGGTGTGATGGACTTGGGCTGCTAGGTTTAGGCGCATGGCCTTGGTCCTTTGGGCTAGGGTTATGCGCATGGCCCATAGTGCATGGGCTGCATGTGTGGTCCATGTCATGTGATGATGTGGCACGGTTGACCATTGACTTTGACCTTTGACCTTTGACTTTGACCAAAAGTCAACTTTGACCAAAAAGATTCCCCAAAAGATTCTGTCTGAGATTCTCCAAAGATTCCTTTCAGATTCCAGATCCTTCTAGCAGATTCCCTCAAGATTCTTTTTCCCATTTCTTCCATTTTTAGCTCAAAATAGCCTCATTTAGCTTCTTTCTCCATCATTACTTCATTTAACCTAAAAACACAAAAACAAGACAACAGACACAAAAGTATCGAGTTCTAACACTCTAGGTTAGGGAGTTAGTATTATAAAATAACGTAAAATGAACACTCATCACTACCTTATGTTATAACCCTAGTCAAACATTTTGAGCCTAATGACCTTTTCTTTGTTTACCCCTATACCAAACCCTAAGTTTGGGGGAATTTTACTCCTCTACCCGTTTACCTTACTTATGGTTTTGCATTGAGTTTGTGAATTAGGAGGTTGAAAAGAAATATCTATGCATAGCTTGATACAAAAGAAAATGAATTGTGCTTAAAGTGTGTATGCCGTACCCTAAAAAAAAAAAAAAAAAAAAAAAAAAAAAGGGACGATTTCAAAAGATTGAAGTAGGAAGGTGTTCAAATTCGAGCCATGAGTGCAAATTATGCAAGGAATACCTCCATTGTTTTCTCTATGCAAACCCATAGTTTTAAACCCTTTGTTATCCATTTCATTTCAATACCATATCCTGACCTAAGCCTCTATTACAACCCTTATGGAAGCCCTACTTGATCTTGGGAGAATTGTAGTTCATTATGTGGAGTTTAGATAAAAGGGAAGCCTATGGTTATTGATTCTATTCCAAGTATTTTAATTCCCTCTCTTGAGATCAGTGCTTTTGTTTCAATGGGCCTTTCTTTCATGATTAATATGTGGCTTTGTGTATTTGTTACATATTATCTCTCACATATACTTGAGTGCACATGTCAACCAAATCTCTGAGCGCTTTATTATTGAGGGTATGTCATTGTGAGAATTGGTGTTGATGCTATTTTGTATATGCTGATTTAGTCTTGTTTGTCTAATACTTGAGTTTGTGTCAAGGATGGTCTAAATGTTTCGTGGAGGAGTAAGGTATGTTATTTGAAGCACTATTAGAAGTTGCAGAGTAAATTCTATATGTACCTTGCTTAACTATGCTATTGATGGCTACACTCATGAATTCATGTGTTGGGATGTTTTGAGTCTGTCTTGAGTCTTTTCTTTGCTTTTTTTTTTTTTTTTTGCTCGAGGACTAGCAAAATCTAAGTTTGGGGGTGTTATGAGTGTGGAATTTGCATCACTTTATGATACTAACTTCCTAACCTAAAATGCAAGAACTTGATACTTTATGTACTTTTAGTTTGTTTTTGTGCTTGTAGGATTAAATGAGCAAATGAGAGGAAATGAGCTTAAAAGACCAATTTTGGAGGTTTTCCTAGTCAAACTAGGAAATGAGAAGAAATCTTGGTCACACCAGGAAAGGTGCAATCCTAGTTCAATAAGGATTCCTGATCACATCAGGAAGTGTCATTCTTGGGGAAGAAGAAATCACCATTGCCAGAAGTCATAAATGAGAAGTCCTAGTTGGAGCAAGAAATCCTGAATGAACTAGGAAACTTAATCCTTGTTGGAGAAAGAGTCCTAACCATGTTAGGAGACATCAAGGGCATTATGGTAAAAGTGGAAAAAATGGGAAAAAGAATCTTGAGGAAATTTTCTAGAAGGATCTGGAATCTGGAAGGAATCTTTGGAGAATCTCAGACAGAATCTTTTGGGGAATCTTCTTGGTCAAGGTTGACTTTTGGTCAAAGTCAAAGGTCAAATGTCAAAGTCAATGGTCAACCGTGCCACATCATCACATGACATGAACCACACATGCAGCCCATGCATTATGGGCCATGCACATAACCCTAGCCCAAAGGACCAAGGTCATGCGCCTATTGCAAGCCCAATTGGAGGAAGCCCAAGTTGTGTCATTCCAAGGTCCAAGAGCCCAAGCCTATGCCACACTCACTCAGCTAATCCAAGGTCCAAGGAAGGAATCCTTCATGCTCAAGGGAAATCTCATAAGATTCAGTCAAAGATCACAAGGAATCCTAATTGAACAAGAAGTCAAAACCCTGGAAAATGAACACTAAATTTCGACAGTGATTCTGTATTTCTACAGAGCGAATCAGATGTCATGCCATATATGGTTGGAAAGCTACGGATGTTAGCTTCGCAAGGAATTTTACGGATTTCGATTCCGAGTTTTCTAGCTCAAGATATGGCCATTTTAGTAAAGGTAGCGCAGCAGTTCCGCAAGCTGAAAATAAGTTACGCCCAAAAAGAGCCCAAATCAGCCCAAGGCCCATGCTTGGCCGAAAATTACAAGTCTTGATGTGCAAGGAAAGTGTCAATCCCACATTGAAAAGGAGAGGAAAGCTTCAGCCCCCTTCACTCTATAAATACATCTTTATAACACAAAGAGAGGGTTCCTTTTTGCAAGTTCTGAAATGATGAGTGTTCATTTTACGCTATTTTATGATACTAACTCCCTAACTTTGAGTGTCAGAACTCGATACTTTTGTGTCTATTGTCTTGTTTTTGTGTTTTTAGGTAAAATGAAGCAATGATGGAGAAAGAAGCTAAATGAGGCTATTTTGAGCTAAAAATGGAAGAAATGGGAAAAAGAATCTTGAGGGAATCTACTAAAAGGATCTGGAATCTGGAAGGAATCTTTGGAGAATCTCAGACAGAATCTTTTCGAGAATCTTTTTGGTCAAGGTTGACTTTTTGTCAAAGTCAAAGGTCAAAGGTCAAAGTCAATGGTCAACCGTGCCACATCATCACATGACATGGACTACACATGCAGCCCATGCACTATGGGCCATGCGCATAATCCTAGCCCAAAGGACCAAGGCCATGCGCCTATTGCAAGCCCAATTGGAAGAAGCCCAAGTTGTGCCATTCCAAGGTCCAAGAGCCCAAGTCATACAGCCATGCTCAAGCCATGCATCCCTAAAGCCCATCATGCCACTTGCTTGATGCAGCCAGCCCATGTTCTTTTAATTGAAACCCTAGCCCATCACGCCTACAAAGAGAAAGCCCAAGGAATCCTAGCTGAAAAAGAAGTCAAAACCCTGGAAAATAAAGCACCAATTTCGACAGCAATTCTGTAATTCTCAAGAACGAATCAGGTAGCATGCCATATATGGTTGGAAAGATACAAATGTTAGCTTCGCAGGGAATTTTACGGATTTCGATTCCGAGTTTTCTAGCTCAAGATATGGTCATTTTAGTGGAGGTAGCGCAGCAGTTCCGCGAGCTGAAAAGGGAGTTACGCCCAAAAAGAGCCCAAATCAGCCCAAGGCCCATGTTTGGCCGAAAATTATAAGTCTTGGTGTGCAAGGAATGCACTTATCCCACATTGAAGAGAAAGAGAAATCTCAGCCCCACTCTCCTCTATAAATACATCTTTATAACTCAAGAAGAGAGAGCTCTCTCTGAAATTTCAGAAATCCTAGCCTAGTCTCTCTCTCTTGTAGCCGCCAACACCCTAGCCTCCATTCTCTCTCTTTCTTTTCTCACGCACCCTAGGAACCCTAGCAGCCCCCATTATTTCTCTTCCCTTGCCGCAGCCACCATCATCTCTCTTTCTTTATTTTTCTGCTGAACCAAAGGAGGAGGAAGAAGTCGAGCTGCTGCCACCTTGTGCCACTGCCACCTTGTGCCGCCGCTGCTGCCACTCTCTAAGGATGTTCTCTTTGTTTTTCTTTTGGAATTCTAGTTTTTAATTGTTTTGTTTCATTAGTTTGCTTTCCAACATGGATTGGGAATTTATTTATATTATTCTGATTTTCTTTTCTATTTTAATTATGTAAGTTTATTTATTCTATCTTGCATGTTAGTTGTAGGTTGATTATTGGATTTGCATGCTTTAACAATCGTTTATCCGTCTCTTGGTCTGTTAGTTTGATGTTTGCATGTATTAAATTTCCACTATCTATTAGAACCCATCACTAGTTGTTTGCATCCTTTGACTGGCCACCTTAGGGTAATTGCATCTAGTTTAATTGTTAGGTTTAGCTGTGAAATAGTCAAAGACACTAAACCACAAGTAACAAGGGAATAAGGGATTATTCTTGGTAGTGGGGTTGGGTGACCTCTATAAGGAAATAGTCAAAGCTTATATGTTGTGCATGTTTGACGTTCTCATAAAACTTAATGACTCCTACATGGGTAACAGCTGCCTTAGCTTGAACTAGGGAACATGTAGGTTAACTGGCTAAGGAAGGCCCAAGAAGCTCTTAGTTTATGCATTAGGAGAACAATTGCGAGAAAGTAACTAGCCAAACCTTTTTAGCAGTCAAACTTTAATATGTTGTGTTCAAATTAACTGTCATTAGCCTTGGATGGTTATTGCATGCTTATCTGATTTGAAACTGAAAACTTAACATTGCAAGATAGAATAAAGGGTGTGTGTGTGTGGTGTGGTGTGTGTGTGTTTCCATCTTCCAAAACCCTCCATTTAGTTATTCTAGTGATTAATTACATTGATTTGTTGCTTATTAACCATTCCCTGTGGGATCGACCTCGTGCTTGTACGCTTTGCTACTAATGTGATTCGTGCACTTGCGAGTAAACTTGGAATGAAATAGATGTTTATTTTGTTCTAAGAAAACATTCAACATGAAACCCTAGCCTCTCTGTCTCTTTTCTTGCCGCCTACCCTAGCTCTCTCTCTTTCTCTTTTCTTTTCTTGCTGCAGCCACCTCTTTCTCTTCTCTTTTATTTTGTGCCAAAGCCTTTGGGAAGGAGGACCTTGCAGCCACGCCACCACCTTGTGCCACCTTGTCGCTGCCACTTTGAGTCATCACGCCACTGCTGCCACGCTGCTGCTCCTTTGTTCCGTTGCAGCCACCTAGCAGCCATCTTGCCACCTTGTTGCAGCCTTGCCGTGGAGCCCAAGGGCAGCCAAGCTGCCACCTCTTCTCTTCTCTTCCTTTTTATTTGCCTAGTTTTAATGATGTTTTATTTTATTGTGAATTTAATTATGTGTAGCTAAACATCTAGCTAGGGCAAGGATGAAGCCCTAGTTATGCTATTCACTTTTGCTATGGATTGTTGAATTTTTATTTATATTACATGTTGATAAATCTCGAATCTCTGTTATATTTGAATCTATTTGTTTTGCATCTTTGATTGATCACCTTAGGTTGCATGCATCTAGAATTTGTTATGAAATTAAATAAGCTCAAAAGGATGATAATTTCAGTTGGTAACAAGTGAATATCCTAAGAAAATATTCATGAGAAAAGAGGTCATAGATGACGTAGGGTACATTAATTTGGATCTATGCTCTATGTGTTTGTTGTTCTTACAAATCTTAATAAATCTCACATGGTTAACATGCGCCTAGGGAATGCCTAACAAAGCTCTTAGGACACATGTGTAGATAACTAACTTTGGAAGCTTAATAGGCTCTTAGTTATGCAAAAGAAGAATGATTGCTAGAAGGGGAATAACCAAAGCCTTTTGGTAGACAAACTTTATTGACATGTATGTTTTGTGATTGTTCATATATCCATAGTAAAGTGAATGGTATGCTTGTGGTGGATTCTGATCCCTAGTACTTCTTTATTATTGTTTTCATTCAAATCAAGTCTGTTGCTATTTTAGTTGCTTTTCATATAATTGTTTTGTTTTAGTTCTCTAAATCAATCCAAACCCCCCCTATTGCGTGTGTGAGTTAGTGTAGATTTAATTGAATTTAATTGAATTAGTAATTGTGACATTGATACAATTCCTTGAGGGATCGACCTCGTATTTGCAAGCTTTGCTACTCTGCGATTCGTGCACTTGCGAGTTAACCTAGAGTTGTTAAAAAGGTGTAATATAATTGCTCTAGGAAAACAACAACAGTATTGAAATGAAAGGAAAACACAAAAGGCTAAATACATGGAATTGTAAGCAATAATAGAATATTCTGAGGTATCCTTTGTTTCTTTGCACTGCACAGCTCAATTTGAACTCTTTTTGCTCACTTTTTCTTTTGAAACTGCCCCATCTCTTTTCTTTTGCTTTCTTTTTCTTTTCCTTTTCTTTGGGCATGGCATACATACTTTTCTGACAGATTTTTGTATAAGAAATGCATTTTCACTTCTTTTCCACCTCAAACAACATGTAAACTCATTGCAATACCATAAATAGTGTAAAACAAGTAAAAGGGGTGTAGCACCCCCAAACTTAGGGTTTTGTATGGGGTAACAAAGAAAACGACTTAAAAAGCTCAAAATGGGTAACTAAGGATAAAACATGTAATGGGTAGGCTTTCAGGCTATGGGGTACACAAACAGGGCCTAAATTCATTTCTCAAGAGTTATGCAAATTCGACATGCTTTGTGTACACAAGAAAATAGTTCTAGCTCATTGATTCAAGATTATGCATATTCCAAGCAAATGACTAAATGAAAGATAATTTGATCAAAACAACGACTTATATGACAACGATAGAATTAGAGTGGCGATAGAATTACAGTGGCGCGCAACACTCAAGAATTTAAGAACAAGGCTCAAAAACTCACTTAGGTCATGCAAGTCTACTCTATTATGCACATAATCATTAGAAATGCTAATCACCACCTAAATTCATATCAACAAGGCCAAATGACATAGAATTGTAAGATATGTTACGGAACACTATTAGAATGAAAAGAACATCAAATATATGTACAATACTAAACATGCTCATAACAATCATGCACAATCACATCAATTGGTTGGGGACTCAAAACTACCCAAAACAACAAAAAGACTCAAAAACTTTGTTTTTAAAACAATGTCGCACACTTCTAAAGATTCAAATCTATCACTAAGGTGGATGAAATCTTAAAGAACAAGTGCATTTTGATGTGGGATTTAACACCCTAAGTTTAAAAACGAAAGTAAAAATTTTTCCTAACCTAAAAACACCAAATAAACGAAAATTTTTTTGTTCTAACCTAAAAACACTTGAAAAATGACAAATGCCTTTCCTCCCACACTTAAATGATACATTGCCCTCAATGTATAAGAAATAAATGCACGAATGCTCAAAGTAAGCGAAACGGGAAATTGCAACTATCCAAAACCAAATAAACACAACAAAATGAAAATTGTCTTATGAAGCAAAATAAGGAAACTGTTTACTTGCGGCTGCAAGTGTGGACACTCCAAGGGTAGGCGCAGCCTTCTTGGTCTTCAGTGCTCCTCTTAGATTCTTCAAAACAAAAAAAAAAAACTTGGGTTGCCTCCCAATCAGCGCTTGGTTTTCTGTCTTCAGCCTGACATTGCCTCTCCTTTACTTGCGTCCTTTCCTCTTCTTCTTACCACTGCTACTCTCGACACTCCCTAAGAACAGGCTGAAGAAGCTTTCCATCTCAGATTTCTCATCTCCATAAAAAGTGATCTCCTCGCTCTGCGGAGGCTCGGAAGTGAGACAATACACCTCTTGCTATGTGTTGTGACGAATCTTCATTAAGCACTCCATTGCTTTGTACTCCATGTTAGAGGTGCACAAAAATGGTCTCCCAAGAAGGATAGAAATGTCACCAGGAAGTCTCGGCACATCTAGCACTATGAAATCAGAGGGAATTAGTAAATTACGACATCTAACCAAAACGTCCACAAGCATACCAAGGGCTTTCTTGACTGAAGAGTTGGCGAAGAGAATGTTCGAATCAAACGGGTGCAAATCAGCTTCCACAAATCCAAGCTTCTTGAACATTACCAGGGGCATGACATTGATAGCTGAGCCATTGTCAATTAAGGCATTGGCAATCTCATACTCCCCTATGCTGCACGGTATGACCAATGAGCCTAGATCTCTCTTCTTGCTCGGAAAAGTTGCAAAGAGATAACCACAAATCTCCCTAGGAACCTTGCGACTATGCCCTTGCTCCTCAACCTTTTTCTCAATTGACTTCAATTCCCTCATGGTTGCTGGAAACTTGGTGACATTGTTGTATGTTTTCCTAGAGCAAATTAAATAACCTTTTATGAGCTCTAGGTTAACTCGCAAGTGCACGAATCGCTAAGTAGCAAAGCTTACAAATACGAGGTCGATCCCACAGGGAATTGTATTAGCGTACGAATACTAACTTAACTAAATTCAATTAACTCAACTCTGACTCACACATGCAAATGGGGGGGTTTTGATTGGTTTTAGGGCTAAACTAAACTAACAGAGAAATAACAAACTTTAAAATGACAGCTGAAAGATTTCGGATAAAACAATAATAAAGAACACTAGGGGTCATAATCCACCTCTAGCATACCATTCACTTTACTATGGATATTAACAATCAATATATAAACATGTTGACAAAGTTCATCTACTAAAAGGTTTGGCTAGTCACTTTTAGCAATTACTCCCCTTACTGTGCATAAACTAAGAGCTTCTTGGGCCTTCCTAAGCCAGTTAACTTGCATGTTCCCTAGTTCTAAGCTAAGGCAGCTGTTACCCATGCAAGAGTCGTTACGATCTGTGAGAGTGACAAACACATAGCGCATAGCTCCAAATTAATGTACCCTATGTCCTCTATGATCTCTTTTCTCATGAATATTATCTTAGGATACCCACTTGTTGCCTATTGAAACTATCATCCTTTCGAGCTTGTTTAGTTTCACAACATAAATCTAGATGCATGCAACCTAAGGTGATCAGTCAAAGATGCAAAACAAATAGAGTCAATTTAAACAGAGATCCAAGATTTGTCAACATATAAACAATTAAATTATTGATAATCCATAGTGAAAATGAACAGCAATGCCAGGGCTTCATCCTAGCCCTAGCCCAATATTTAACTATGCATAATTAAATCCACAACTAAACAATGCATAATTAAAATAATGGAAATAAAGAAAAGAGGGAGAGAAATCAAGCCGGGGCAGCAAGGTGGAGGTGCGGCTGCAATGGTGTTGCGCAATGGGGCTGCTCGGCCTTGGGGCTCGGCCTTCGGCTCCACGGCAAGGAGGCTGAGGTGCTCGGCAATGTTGCAGCAAGATGGTGAAGGTGTGGCTGCTGGAGGGAAGAGAAGGGAGATAGAGAAGGTGGCTGCTAGGGTGTGCGGCAAGAGAAGAGAAAGGAGGCTGCTAGGGTTGCGAAAATTAAAAGAAGAGAAAACCAAACTTCAGCACACCTTTTCTGATTTTTAAAGATATATTTATAGAGGTGAGTGGGCTGCCTTTTCTATACCTCTCCAATGTGGGATTGATGTAACTTGACCTACTGAACCAAGGCCATACTCTCTTAAGCTCAATACACATAACAGCAGCCCCTTGCGCAAGTCACTTAAGTCTTTCTCCTTCAGCCCATGCGCCAATTGCATGGCCCATCACCTAAAGTCCATGCGCCAGCCCCTAGGGTTTCACTTAAGCCCATGCCGCACCCTCCTTAGGGTTTCACGCCTGGCCCAAGCCCAATCCCTTGGCTGAAATTCATCTCATCCATTTGTGCTTTGACCCAATGTCTTCCAGAAACTTCTAGAACCTTTGACTTGTTGACTTTGACTTTTGACCATTTCTCCTTGTCGACCTAGGAATCCTTGTTGACTTAGGATTTCTATCGCACTTGGAACATCACAATTACCATTTTGCCCCTCATGATTCCTATCTTCATTAGGACTCCATTTCCTACTTGGATTAGGTTTCCTAGTTGAAACAGGATTTTCTGCTCCAACTAGGATTTCTCATTTCTGGCTTCTGATCATCATGATTCCTTCTTATTCAAGCTTGATCATTCCTTGTAAGACTACGAATCCTAGTTTGACAGGGATTCGGCATTTCCTGGTGTGACCAGGATTTCTCCACTTTTCCTAGTTTGACTAGGAAACGTCTAAAAATGGCTCTTTCGGCTCCTTTTCTCTTCTTTGCTCATTTTATCCTATAAAAACAAAAACAAACTAACAACACACAAAATATCGAGTTCTTGCACTCTGAGTTAGGGAGTTAGTATCATAAAATAGTGTAAAATGAGCACTCAACAGACATCGATGTCTGGAATGAGGGGAATCACACGTGTATCCACTTTCTCTTCAATCATGATCGGATCCTCCTCTTCCTCACTATCCATGATCTCAATCACTTCCTTCGTCTTGATTACTCTAACTCTTTTTCTTGGAGTTGTCTTCAGAATAGCATTCACATGCTCCTCATTCTTTGGGTTGACGACGGGCTGACTAGGCAACTTTCCCTTCTCTTTCGGACGTAAAGTAGTAGCAATCTGACCCACTTGACTTTCCAAGTTTGCAATAGCCTTCGAGTTGGCTTGCATCTGTTTCTCGGTTCTATTCATGAAGGCATTGGTGCTTTGAGCTAGGGAAGTGGTGCTTTGAGCAATCTAAGCAATCTTATCCTCCAAGCTAAACCCCTCGGCATTAGGGTGCACATACGGCTTGTTGTTGCTCCCACTAGCTTGCTGTCCATTAGTGTTGCTCCACCTAAAATTGAGGTTGTTCCTCCATCCAGGGTTGTAAGTGTTGGAATAAGGATCATATGGCGCCCTAGGATAGTTCCCATCCTGATTCACTTGTTCCACATCATTCCCTTGTCCTTGCACACACATCAACTTTTCTTGAGCCAATGACAACTTCTGCACCATAGTCTTGATTTCCAAAATCTGTCCCTCCTCGGTGTTTGGCACATCAGCCACCTCATATAACCCTTTCTTTGGTCCTCCTCTTGAACGATTAGAATCCCATTGTTGAGAACTCAAAGAAAGTGACTCAAACAACTCAGTAGCCTCATCTTCAGTTTTCGACATAAACGCACCAGCACATGCCGAATCCACCTTGGTTTGATCCCTCTCCAATAATCCTTGATAAAAACAGAAAATCACATACCAAGGAGATAAGTTGTGGTGCGGGCAGCTAGTAAGCAACTCATTGAATCTGTCCCAAGTCTCATGGAATGGCTCGTTCGCTTTTTGCACAAATCCAAGGATCTCCTTCCGAATCGAATTTGTCTTGGAAATGGAATAGAACTTGTTCAGGAACTTGTTCGAATGGTCATCCCAAGTTGAAATGGAACCACTGGGCAGCAAATGCAAGCACCTCTTTGCCTTGTCCTTAAGCGCGAAAGGGAACATTGATGAGTGTGCATTTTGCATCACTTGATGATACTAATTCCTTAACCTAGAGTGTTAGAACTCGATATTTCGTGTTTCTTGTCTTGTTTTTGTATTTTTAGGTCAAATGAAGCAGAAAATGGAAAAGGAAGCAAATGGAGCCATTTTGGGACATTTCCTGGTCAAACTAAGAAAACGAGTGAAATCCTGGTCAAACCAGGAAAAGTGCAGAAATCCTAGTCAAATGAGGATTCCTAGTCACACTAGGAAACATCAAGTCCAGAACCATCATTGCGGAGCCAGAAATGAGAAATCCTGATTGAAAAAGGAAATCCTGGTTGAACTAGGAAACCTAACCCTACTAAGGAAAGGAGTCCTAATGACACTAGGAGACTCCAGGGGCAATATGGTCATTACGAGAAGTTGAAATGGATAAGGAATCCTTCATTTACAAGAAATCCTAGTTGCACTAGGAAATGTTGGTCAAAGTCAACTCTACAAAGTCAAGGTTCCAGAAGCTTCTAGAAGGTGGTGGACATCCATGGAAATGAATAGAGGGAAGAAATGAATTCAAATTCAAATCGAAATGAGAGGCAAAATGGGAAGTCAAAGTCAATGGTCAAGGGTCAAAGATGACAAGTCAACAAGTCAAATGGGCTGATGAGTGTGCATTTTGCATCACTTTATGATACTAATTCCTTAACCTAGAGTGTTAGAACTCGATATTTTGTGTTTCTTGTCTTGTTTTTGTGTTTTCAGGTCAAATGAAACAGAAATGAGAAAAAAGCAAATGGAGCCATTTTGGGACATTTCCTAGTCAAACTAGGAAAACGAGTGAAATCCTGATCAAACCAGGAAAAGTGCAGAAATCCTAGTCAAATGAGGATTCCTAGTCACACTAGGAAACATCACGTCTAGAACCATCATTGCGGAGCCAGAAATGAGAAATCCTGATTGAAACAGGAAATCCTGGTTGAACTAGGAAACCTAACCCAACTAGGGAAAGGAGTCCTAATGACACTAGGAAACCCCAGGGGCAATATGGTCATTACGAGAAGTCGAAATGGATAAGGAATCCTTCAGTTTCAAGGAATCCTAGTTGCACTAGGAAATGTTGGTCAAAGTCAACTCTACAAAGTCAAGGTTCCAGAAGCTTCTAGAAGGTGGTGGACATCCATGGAAATGAATAGAGAGAAGAAATGAATTTGAATTCAAATGGGAAGTCAAAAGTCAATGGTCAAGGGTCAAAGATGGAAGTCAACAGGTCAAATGGGCCATGGGCCTAAGGGATGCCGAACTCATGATGGGCCATGCATGCGCATGCATGCCATGCAAACCCTAGCAGCCCAACAAGCCCAAGGTGCAAGCCCATGAAGTGAAACCCTAGCCCATCTTGTGCAAGTCACTTCAGCCCAACACATGTTAGCCCAATGCACCATCAAATCCCAAGATCAGCAGCCCATGCGCAAGGAGGGAAGCCCTAGCTGACTTGCATGCGCCACTTAAGCCCAAAGGGCCATGCCTTTGCCGCAAGCCCACAAGCTAGAAACCCTAGCTTTGCCGCAAGCCTCAAGGAAGAGGAAACCCTAGTTGTGCCACAAGTTCTATCCTTGTCTCTCAAGGATTTGACCTCTATATATATCCCATCAATTCAGAACCCTAGGGACCGAATTTTCTTGCCTCCTAGTTTTATTTTCAGTTTTTAGGTTTTTATTTCAGAAAGTTAGAGTGAGAGAGGGAGCCGAATTGAGTGAGTTAGAGAGAGAGGGTGGCGTGACGAGTGAGAGAGAGAAGGAACCAGCCCTTGCCGCAAGCCCTAGCTCACCTTGCCGTGAGTTCCTCCTGCTTGCGAGGTGCCTCCTTCTTCCTCTCTCCTTGCCGCAGCCCCCTTGTGTTTGATTCCTTGATTTTGTTTTCTTTTTCCTTCTAGAATTCTAATTTCATGTTGATTTATGCTTCTGAAATTAATTATTTTATAATTCTGATTTTATTTAATGCATGGTTTTGATTTTAGTTAGTTTATGCGTTTTAATTTAGTTAGTTTGCGTTTCTGATTTCATTGTTAAGCATGAATTGGGATTTTGTTTATTGTTGCTGTTTTCATTTGTTTAATTTAAGTATGTAGTTATTTATTCTATCTTGCATGTTAGTTGTAGGTTGATTAATGGATTTGCATGTTCTAACAAATCGTTTATCCGTCTCTTGGTCTGTTAGTTTGATGTTTGCATGTATTAAATTTCCACTATCTATTTGAACCCGTGTTGATGTGTTTTCTTAGAACAAAATAAACAATTATCTCATTCTAAGTATACTCGCAAGTGGACGAATCGCATCAGTAGCAAAGTGTACAAGCACGAGGTTGATCCCACAGGGAATGGTTAATAAACAACAAATCAATGCAATTAATCACTAGAATAACTAAATGGGAGGTTTTGGAAGATGGAAACACACGCACACATCACCACACGCACACACCCTTTATTCTATCTTGCAATGTTAAGTTTTCGGTTTCAAATCAGATAAGCATGCAATAACCATCCAAGGCTAATGACAGTTAATTTGAACACAACATATTAAAGTTTGACTGCTAAAAAGGTTTGGCTAGTTACTTTCTCGCAATTGTTCTCTTAATGCATAAACTATGAGCTTCTTGGGTCTTCCTTAGCCAGTTAACCTACATGTTCCCTAGTTCAAGCTAAGGCAGCTGTTACCCATGCATGAGTCATTAAGTTTTATGAGAACGTCAAACATGCACAACATATAAGCTTTGACTATTTCCTTATAGAGGTCGCCTAACCCCACTACCAAGAATCATCCCTTATTCCCTTGTTACTTGTGGTTTAGTGTCTTTGACAATTTCACAGCTAAACCTAACAAATAAACTACATGCAATTACCCTAAGGTGGCCAGTCAAAGGATGCAAACAACTAGTGACGGGTTCTAATAGATAGTGGAAATTTAATACATGCAAACATCAAACTAACAGACCAAGAGACGGATAAACGATTTGTTAGAACATGCAAATCCATTAATCGACCTACGACTAACATGCAAGATAGAATAACTAACCTCCATAATTAAATTAAATAAATAAAAACAGCAACAATAAACAAAGTCCCAATTCATGCTTGATAATAAAATCAGAAATGCAAAGTTAACGAAATTAAATGCATAAACAAATTGAAACCAGCAGCATGAATTAAATGAAATCAAAGAGATAAACTAATGGAATTCAGAAACTTAATTTAAATAAATTCAGAGGCATAGAATAAATTCAGAAACCAATATCCAAATAATAAACTAGAGAACTAGAACAAAAAGTGAAGGAAAACAACAAGAGGAGCTGCGGCAAGACAAGGGAGAGAGGCACCTGCACAAGCAATTGGCTCACGGCTATGGTGAGCTAGGGCTTGCGGCTTAGGGTTGCTCTTCCTTGCAGCCATGCCACTCTTCTTTCTCTCTCTCTCACCCTTCGGCTAATCCTCACAATAATAAAATAAAAGCTGAAACTAAAAACCTAGATCAGAAAAATAAAACTAGAGACTTAAGAGATTTCGGCTGGAGTGTAGGAAGTGAGAAGTGAGGTCCCTAGGGTTTTGAATTAAGGGGATATATATAGAGGTGCAATCCTTGAGAGGCAAGGAAGAGAAAACATGCGGCTGCTAGGGTTTCTTCTCCTTGTAGCTTGCGGCATCAGCTAGGGTTAGAGCTTGTGGGCTTGCGGCAAGGGCTTGGTCCTTTGGGCTTAAGTGGCGCATGCAAGTCAGCTAGGCCTCCCTCCCTTGCGCATGGGCTGCTGGTCTTGGACCTTGATGTGCATTGGGCTCGAATGTGTTGGGCTGAAGTGGCTTGCACAAGATGGGCTAGGGTTTCTGATGAGTGTGCATTTTGCATCACTTTATGATACTAATTCTTTAACCTAGAGTGTTAGAACTCTATATTTTGTGTTTCTTGTCTTGTTTTTGTGTTTTCACGTCAAATGAAGAAGAAATGAGAAAAAGAAGCAAATGGAGCCATTTTAGGACATTTCCTGGTCAAACCAGGAAAAGTGCAGAAATCCTAGTCGAATGAGGATTCCTAGTCACACTAGGAAACATCAAGTTCAGAACCATCATTGCAGAGCCAGAAATGTGAAATCCTGATTCGAACAGGAAATCCTGGTTGAACTAGGAAACCTAACCCAACTAGGGAAAGGAGTCCTAATGACACTAGGAGACCCCAGGGGCAATATGGTCATTACGAGAAGTCGAAATGGATAAGGAATCCTTCATTTTCAAGGAATCCTAGTTGCACCAGGAAATGTTGGTCACAGTCAACTCTACAAAGTCAAGGTTCCAGAAGCTTCTAGAAGGTGGTGGACATCCATGGAAATGAATGGAGGGAAGAAACGAATTTGAATTCAAATGGAAATGAGGGGCAAAATGGGAAGTCAAAAGTCAAGGGCCGATGGGCCTAAGGGATGCCGAACCAAGATGGGCCATGTATGCACATGCATGGGCCCAAACCCTAGCAGCCCAAAGACCATGCGTAAGGAGCAAGATGGCAGCCCATGCATGCGCATGCATGCCATGCAAACCCTAGCAGCCAAGGAGCCCATGCGCAAGCCCAAGATGCAAGCCCAAGGTGGAAGCCCATGGAGTGAAACCCTAGCCCATCTTGTGCAAGCCACTGAAGCCCAACATGCAAGCCCAAAGCCCAAGACCAGCAGCCCATGGGCAAGGAAGGAACCCTAGCTAGGCTAGGCGTGAATCACTTAAGCCTAAGGAGCAGCCCATGCCGCAAGGCCTGATGCACCCAAACCCTAGCTGCTGCCGCAAGTTACCTTCTCCTTGCCTCTCAAGGATTTCACCTCTATAAATATATCATGTACTTCAGAACCCTGGAGCCTCTTCCCTCCTCCTAGTTTAATTTTCAGTTTGTAGGTTTTTATTTTCAGAAGTTAGAAAAAGTGAGAGAGAGCCGAATTTAGAGGGATTTAGAGAGAGAAGGTGGCGTGACAAGTGAGAGAGAGAAGGACCAGCCTACTGCCGCAAGCCCTAGCTCACCTTGCCGTGAGTTCCTCCAGCTTGCTAGGTGCCTCCTTCTTCCTCTCTCCTTGCTGCAGCCACCCTAGTGTTTGCATCTCTGATTTTGTTTCTTTTTCCTTCTAGTTTTCTATTTTATTGTTGGTTTATGCTACTGAAATTAATTAGTTTATGATTCTGATTTTATTTAATGCATGGTTCTGATTTCATTTGGTTTATGCAAT
Organism: Dryas octopetala; assembly: GCF_963921425.1. Lineage (NCBI taxonomy): Eukaryota > Viridiplantae > Streptophyta > Magnoliopsida > Rosales > Rosaceae > Dryas > Dryas octopetala. The sequence continues at coordinate 8,355,347 of NC_141367.1, read as the reverse complement.
TTAATTTAGTTGTTTAGTTTATGTTTTTAAGTTTGTTTACTTTGTGTTTCTGATTTCTTTTGCAAGCATGAATTGAGACTTTGTTTATTGTTTCTGTTTTGTTTTCTTTAATTTAATTATGTAGGTTAGTTATTCTATCTTGCATGTTAGTCGTAGGTCGATTAATGGATTTGCATGTTCTAACAAATCGTTTATCCGTCTCTTGGACTGTTAGTTTGATGTTTGCATGGATTAAATTTCCACTATCTATTAGAACCCGTCACTAGTTGTTTGCATCCTTTGACTGGCCACCTTAGGGTAATTGCATCTAGTTTATTTGTTAGGTTTAGCTGTGAAATAGTCAAAGACACTAAACCACAAGTAACAAGGGAATAAGGGATTATTCTTGGTAGTGGGGTTGGGCGACCTGTATAAGGAAATAGTCAAAGCTTATATGTTGTACATGTTTGACGTTCTCATAAAACTTAATGACTCCTGCATGGGTAACAGCTGCCTTAGCTTGAACTAGGGAACATGTAGGTTAACTGGCTAAGGAAGGACCAAGAAGCTCTTAGTTTATACATTAGGAGAACAATTGCGAGAAAGTAACTAGCCAAACCTTTTTAGCAGTCAAACTTTAATATGTTGTGTTCAAATTAACTGTCATTAGCCTTGGATGGTTATTGCATGCTTATCTGATTTGAAACCGAAAACTTAACATTGCAAGATAGAATAAAGGGTGTGTGCGTGTGGTGATGTGTGCGTGTGGTGATGTGTGCGTGTGTTTCCATCTTCCAAAACCCCCCATTTAGTTATTCTAGTGCTTAATTACATTGATTTGTTGTTTATTAACCATTCCTTTGGGATCGACCTCGTGCTTGTACGCTTTGCTACTGATGCGATTCGTGCACTTGCGAGTAAACTTAGCATGAGATAATTGTTTATTTTGTTCTAAGAAAACATTCAACAGTTTCACTCCATGGGCTTCCACCTTGGGCTTGCACATGGGCTTGCGCATGGGACTCCTTGGCTGCTAGGGTTTGCATGGCATGCATGCGCATGCATGGGCTGCCATCTTGCTCCTTACGCATGGACTTTGGGCTGCTAGGGTTTGGGCCCATGCATGTGCATGCATGGCCCATCTTGGTTCGGCATCCCTAGGGCCCATGGGCCCTTGACTTTTGACTTCCCATTTTGCCCCTCATTTCCATTTAAATTCAAATTCATTTCTTCCCTCCATTCATTTCCATGGACGTCTACCACCTTCTAGAAGCTTCTGGAACCTTGACTTTGTAGAGTTGACTTTGACCAACATTTCCTGGTGCAACTAGGATTCCTTGAAAATGAGAGATTCCTTATCCATTTCGACTTCTCGTAATGACCATATTGCCCCTGGGGTCTCCTAGTGTCATTAGGACTTCGTTCCCTAGTTGGGTTAGGTTTCCTAGTTCAACCAGGATTTCCTGTTCGAATCAGGATTTCACATTTTTGGCTCTGCAATGATGGTTCTGAACTTGATGTTTCCTAGTGTGACTAGAAATCCTCATTCGACTAGGATTTCTGCACTTTTCATGGTTTGACCAGGATTTCACTCGTTTTCCTGGTTTGACCAGGAAATGTCCCAAAATGGCTCTATTTGCTTGTTTTTCTCATTTCTGCTTTATTTGACCTGAAAACACAAAAACAAGACAAGAAACACAAAATATCGAGTTCTAACACTCTAGGTTAAGGAATTAGTATCATAAAGTGATGCAAAATGCACACTCATCAACCCGTCACTAGTTGTTTGCATCCTTTGACTGGCCACCTTAGGGTAATTGTATCCAGTTTAATTGTTAGGTTTAACTGTGAAATAGTCAAAGACACTAAACCACAAGTAAGAAGGGAATAAGGGATTATTCTTGGTAATGGGGTTGGGCGACCTCTATAAGGAAATAGTAAAGCTTATATGTTGTGCATGTTTGACGTTCTCGTAAAACTTAATAACTCCTGCATGGGTAACAGATGCCTTAGCTTGAACTAGGAAACATGTACGTTAAATGGCTAAGGAAGGCCCAAGAAGCTCTTAGTTTATGCATTAGGAGAACAATGGCGAGAAAGTAACTAGCCAAACCTTTTTAGCAGTCAAACTTTAATATGTTGTGTTCAAATTAACTGTCATTAGCCTTGGATGGTTATTGCATGCTTATCTGATTTGAAACCGAAAACTTAATATTGCAAGATAGAATAAAGGGTGTGTGCATGTGGTGATGTGTGTCTGTGTTTCCATATTTCAAAACCCCTCATTTAGTTATTCTAGTGATTAATTGCATTGATTTATTGTTTGTTAACCATTCCCTGTGGGATCGACCTCGTGCTTGTACGCTTTGCTACTGATGCGATTCGTGCACTTGCGAGTATACTTGGAATGAAATAGATGTTTATTTTGTTCTAAGATAACATTCAACAAGTTTTTGGCGCCGTTGCGGGGGAATGGTGTCTAATATCAATGAATTGGTTTAATTAGTCATTAGAATTAAGTTGTATTAGTTAGAATTTATTTTTGGTTAATTTTTAGTTTTTAATAAATGCCATGCCTTTATGAGCAGTCTTTCTACTGATTGTGTGTTTGCTTTTGATCAGGTGTGTTTTAAGAACCCTGAGCTTGTTGCAAGGTTAGAGAGGCTCAAAAACGAAGCGTTAGGTACTTTTCAAGTCAGCCCTCAACCTAGTGCATTAGATTCGAGTAGATTGGAAGTGTCAACATGGCTGAGACAAATGAGAATATGCTGCAGCCCCTGAGTCATTTTTCAGCACCCTCGCTGCCCACACAAGCGTCCAGTCATGATTGAAGAGAAAGTTGATACACGTGTGATTTCCCTCATTCCGGACATCGACGTCACCAAATTTCCAGCAACCATGAGGGAATTGAAGTCTATTGAGAAAAAGGTTGAGGAGCAAGGGCATAGTCACAACGTTCTTAGAGAGATTTGTGGTTATCTCTTTGCAACTTTTCAGAGCAAGAAGAGAGATCCGGGCTCATTGGTCATACCGTTGTTGATGTGTTTTCTTAGAACAAAATAAACAATTATCTCATTCTAAGTTTACTCGCAAGTGCACGAATCGCATCAGTAGCAAAGCGTACAAGCACGAGGTCGATGATGAGTGTGCATTTTGCATCACTTTATGATACTAATTCCTTAACCTAGAGTGTTAGAACTCGCTATTTTGTGTTTCTTGTCTTGTTTTTGTGTTTTCAGGTCAAATGAAGCAGAAATGAGAAAAAGAAGCAAATGGAGCCATTTTGGGACATTTCCTGGTCAAACCAGGAAAACGAGTGAAATCCTGGTCAAACCAGGAACAGTGCAGAAATCCTAGTCGAATGAGGATTCCTAGTCACACTAGAAAACATTCAACAAGTTTTTGGCGCCCTTGCCGGGGAATGGTGTCTAATATCAATGAATTGGTGTAATTAGTCATTAGAATTAGGTTATATTAGTTAGATTTCAGTTTTTGTTAATTTTTAGTTTTTAATAAATGCCATGCTTTTATATGCATTCTTTCTACTGATTGTGTGTGTTTTCTCTTGATTAGGTGTGTTTTATGAACCCTGAACTTGTTGCTAGGTTGGAGAGGCTCAAGGACAAAGCTTTAGGTGCATCACAAGTCAGCCCGCAACCTAGTGCATCAGATTCGAGTAGTGAAGAGACTGAGAGTGTCGACATGGCTGAAGCAAATGAGATCGTACCGCAGCCCCTGAGCCACTTTTCAGCGCCTTCGCTGCCCACTCAACCATCGTGCATTCGGTATGCCACCATAGCCACTGATTTCGAAATCAAGAGTGGTCAGATTCACTTGTTGCCGAGCTACCATGGGCTGAATGGGGAGGATCCGATCCACTTTTTGAAGGAGTTTTCTGGGGTTTGTGAAGCCGCACAATTGAGGGGCCTGAATGCCGATCAGTACCGTTTGAGGATGTTCCCTTTTGCGCTTAAGGACAAGGCAAAGAGGTGGTTGTATTCGCTGCCCAGTGGTTCCATTTCGACATGGGATGATCTTTCAAGCAAGTTCCTGAACAAGTTCTATTCCATTTCCAAGACCAATTCGATTCGGAAGGAGATCCTTGGATTTGTGCAGAAAGCGGACGAGCCATTCCATGAGACTTGGGACAGATTCAATGAGTTACTTACTAGCTGCCCACACCATAACCTATCTCCTTGGTATGTGATTTGTTGTTTTTATCAGGGATTATTGGAGAGAGACCAAGCCAAGGTGGATTCGGCATGTGATGGTGCATTCATGTCCAAAACGGAGGATGAGGCTACAGAATTGTTGGAGTCGCTTTCTTTGAGTTCTCAACAATGGGATTCCAATCGTGCAAGAGGAGGACCAAAGAGAGGGTTGTATGAGGTAGCTGATGTGCCGAACACCATGGAGGGACAGATTTTGGAAATCAAGACTATGGTGCAGAAGTTATCTTTGGCTCAAGAGAAGATGATGAGTGTGCAAGGACAAGGGGGTGACGTGGAACAAGTGAACCAGGTTGGAAGCTATCCTAGGGTACCGTATGACCCATATTCCAACACTTACAACCCTGGATGGAAGAACAACCCGAATTTCAGGTGGAGCAACAACAATGGACAGCAAGCTAGTGAGAGCACCAACAAGCCATATGTGCACCCTAATGCCGAGAGGTCTAGTTTGGAGGACAAGATTGCCCAAAGCACCAATGCCTTCATGAACCGTACCGAGCAGCAGATGCAAGCCAATTCGAAGGCTATTGCACACTTGGAGAGTCAAATGGGTCAGATTGCCACTACTTTGGGTCAGAGAGAGAAGGGGAAATTGCCAAGCCAGCCCATCGTCAACCCGAAGAATGAGGAGCATGTAAATGCTATTTTGAGGACTACTCCAAGAAAGAGAGTTAGAGTGGTCAAGACTAAGGAGGTGATTGAGATCATGGATAGTGAGGAAGAGGAGGATCCGGAAATGATAGAGGAGAAAGCTGATACACGTGTGATTCCCCTCATTCCGGACATTGACATCACCAAATTTCCAGCAACCATGAGGGAATTGAAGTCTATTGAGAAGAAGGTTGAGGAGCAAGGGCATAGTCACAACGTTCCTAGGGAGATTTGTGGTTATCTCTTTGCATTTTTTCCAAGCAAGAAGAAGGATCCGGGCTCGTTAGTCATACCATGAAGCATAGGGGAGCATAAGATCGCCAATGCCTTAGTTGACAATGGCTCAGCTATAAATGTCATGCCGTTGGTTGTGTTCGAGAGGCTGGGATTTAAGGAGGCTGATTTGCAACCATTTGATGTGGACATCCGCTTCGCCAACTCTTCAGCCCAAAAAGCTTGTGGTATGCTTGTGGATGTTTTGGTTAAATGTCGTAAATTACTAATCCCCTCTGATTTCATAGTGCTAGATGTGCCGAGAATTCCGGGCGACGTCTCTATTATTCTTGGGAGACCATTTTTGTGCACCTCTAACATGGAGTACAAAGCATTGGAGAGTACCATGAAGATTCGGTACTACACCAAGCAAGAGGTGTATTTGCTCACTTCCGAGATGCCAGAAAACGAGGAGATCACTTTTTATGGGGAGGAGAAGTCAGAGATGGAGAGCTTTTTCAGTTCGTTCCTGGGGAGTGCCGAGAGTAGCAATGGCAAAAAGAGGAAGAGGAAAGGACGCAAGTAAAGGAGATGGCAATGTCAGGCTGAAGACAGAAAAACAAGCGCTTATTGGGAGGCAACCCAAGTTTTTGTTTCAAATAATGGAGGAGGAGTCATTGAGGACCAAGGAGGCCGCGCCTACCCTTGGAGTGTCCACGCTTGCGTACGCAAGTAAACAGTTTCTTTATTTCGCTTCATAAGACAATTTTTCATTTTGGTGTGTTTATTTGGTTTTGGATATTTGCAATTTCCCGTTTCGCTTAATTTGATCATCCTTGCATTTATTTCTTATACATTGAGGGCAATGTATCATTTAAGTGTGGGGGGAAGGGCAATTGTCATTTGTTAGTGTTTTTAGGTTAGAACAAGTGTTTAGGGTGTTTTAAGTGTTTTTGAGTGTTTTTAGAAAAAGAAAAAAAAAATTTTTTTTTTGTTTTTAGTGTTTTTAGGTGTTTTTAGGTTAGGAAAAAACTTTTTCTTTTGTTTTTAAACTCAGGGTGTCAAAACCCACATCAAAATGCACGTTTTCATTAGATCTCATTCACCGTAGTGATGAATTGTTGAGTGCTCATTTTACACTATTTTATGATACTAACTCCCTAACTCAGAGTGCAAGAACTCGATATTTTGTGTGTTGTTAGTTTGTTTTTGTTCTTATAGGATAAAATGAGCAAAGAAGAGAAAAGGAGCCAAAAGGACCATTTTTAGACATTTCCTAGTCAAACTAGGAAAACAAGAGAAATCCTGGTCAAACCAGGAAAGGGGCCGAAATCCTAGTCGAATGAGGATTCCTAGTCACACTAGGAAACATCAAGTCCAGAACCATCATTGCGGAGCCAGAAATGAGAAATCCTGGTTGAATTAGGAAACCTAACCCAACTAGGGAAAGGAGTCCTAATGACACTAGGAGTCCCCAGGGGCAATATGGTCATTACGAGAAGTCGAAATGGATAAGGAATCCTTCATTTACAAGAAATCCTAGTCACACTAGGAAATGTTGGTCAAAGTCAACTCTACAAAGTCAAGGTTCCAGAAGCTTCTAGAAGGTGGTGGACATCCATGGGAATAAATGGAGGGAAGAAATGAATTCGAATTCAAATGGAAATGAGGGTCAACTATGAAAAGTCAACAAGTCAAATGGGCCATGGGCCTATGCAAATGCCGAAATCTGAGGGGCCATGCATGCATGCATGCACCAGCCCAAGATGAAGCTCAATGCGCAAGCTTGAAGGTGGCAGCCATGAAGTGAAACCCTAGGGGGGCTGGCGTGTGTCACTTAAGCCCAAAGCCAAAGCCTTTGCCGCAAGCCCAATGCTCTCCTAACCCTAGCTGCTGCTGCACTTTCTTGTTCTTGCCTCCCAAGGAATCCTAGCTGAAAAAAGAAGTCAAAACCCTGGAAAACAGAGCACCAATTTCGACAGCAATTCTGTACTTCTCCAGAATGAATCAGGTAGCATGCCATATATGGTTGGAAAGATACGGATGTTAGCTTCGCAGGGAATTTTACGGATTTCGATTCCGAGTTTTCTAGCTCAAGATATGGCCATTTTAGTGGAGGTAGCGCAGCAGTTCCGCGAGCTGAAAAAGGAGTTACGCCCAAAAAGAGCCCAAATCAGCCCAAGGCCCATGCTTGGCCGAAAATTATAAGCCTTGGTGTGCAAGGAATGCACTTATCCCACATTGAAAAGAAAGAGAAATCTCAGCCCCACTTCCCTCTATAAATATATCTCTAAAAATCAGAAAAGGGGGCTGTTCTGAAATTTGTTTTTCTCCTCTTTTATTTTTCGAAAACCCTAGCTAGTGTTTCTTCCTTGTCCTAGCCGCAGCACCCTCTCTCTCTTGTTCATCTTGTGCCGTAGCCACCATCTCCTTCTCTCTCTTTCTTTTTCTTCTTCTCTCTTGTGGCCGAGCACCCCAGCCCCTCTCATTGTGTTTCTTTTATTGTGTGCTGAACCGAAGAAGGAGGAATCATTGAAGCCGCAGCCACCACCACTAAGTTGCGCCACCAAGCCGCAGCCACCGACGTTAGCCACGCATCACCACCTTGCTGCCACCTTGCCGAGTATCTTCACCTCTTTGCCGTGGAGCCCAAGGCCGAGCAGCAGCCCAATCACGCCATCACCTTGCAGCCGCACCTCCACTCCATCATTCGTGGCTTGATTTCTTCTTCCCTTTCTTTTATTTTAATTGTTTTAATTATGTTTTGTTTATTTGTGATTTTAATTATGTGTAGCTGAATATTGGGCTAGGGCTAGGATGAAGCCCTAGCATTGCTGTTCACTTTTACTATGGATTATTAATATTTTGATTGTTTATATGTTGACAAATCTTGGATCTCTGTTTAAATTGAATCTATTTGTTTCGCATCTTTGACTGATCACCTTAGGTTGCATGCATCTAGAATTATGTTGTGAAACTAAACAAGCTCGAAAGGATGATAGTTTCAATAGGCAACAAGTGGATATCCTAAGAAAATATTCATGAGAAAAGAGATCATAGATGACATACAGTACATTAATTTGGAGCCATGCGCTATGTGTTTGTCACTCTCACAGATCGTAACGACTCTTGCATGGGTAACAGCTGCCTTAGCTTAGAACTAGGGAACATGCAAGTTAACTGGCTAAGGAAGGCCCAAGAAGCTCTTAGTTTATGCACAGTAAGGGGAGTAATTGCTAAAAGTGACTAGCCAAACCTTTTAGTAGACGAACTTTGTCAACATGTTTACTTATTGATTGTTAATACCCATAGTAGAGTGAATGGTATGCTAGTGGTGGATTCTGACCCCTAGTGTTTCTTTATTATTGTTTTATCCGAAATCTTTCAGTTATCATTTTAAAGTTTGTTATTTCTCTGTTTGTTTAGTTTAGCCTTAAAACCAATCAAAACCCCCCATTTGCGTGTGTGAGTCAGAGTTGGGTTAATTGAATTTAATTGAGTTAGTAATCGTACACTAGTACAATTCCCTGTGGGATCGACCTCGTATTTGTAAGCTTTGCTACTTAGCGATTCGTGCACTTGCGAGTTAACCTAGAGCTCAGAAAAGGGTATTTAATTTGCTCTAGGAAAACATACAACAAGTTTTTGGCGCCGTTGCCGGGGAATTGTTATTTGTGTTGATTGCTAGTTTAATTAACTTTAGTTAAGTCATTTTAGTTAGGTTTTATTTTCTGTTTTTATTTTTGGTTCTTACTGATTTCTCTTGTTTCTAAGGTACAATGGAAGATTCAAATTCGAAGATCACCCCCCTTTCACGTGCAGAAGGCCAAAAGGTGTTGAGTGCGTACAAGGGCAGGCCGAGACTCAATTGGACACCGTTAAGGATGAGGTCAACTCTTGTGTTGCCGAGAGGGAGTGAATCTGAAGAAGCATACAAAGAAGAGAAGTCAGAAGAGGAAGTCGAGGAGACCCTGCAGCCGAAAGCCTCTCAAATGAGAATACCTTTGAGTGATTATTCGTCTCCAACACTTCTAGCTCAACACACGTGCATTGCTTACTCTCAAGTGGAAGCTGATTTTGAACTTACAAGTGGGACAATCAAACTTCTTCCATCATTTCATGGTCTAGAAGGAGAGGATCCCTACGTGCATATCAAGGAATTTCATGCGATATGCGAGATTGGCAAGCTGAGGGGGTTGAGCGATGATCAAAGGAAGTTAAGGTTATTTCCATTCTCTCTTAAAGATAAAGCTAAACATTGGTTGTTTTCCTTGCAGGTCGCTTCTATTAAGACATGGGAAGAACTGGCATCCAAGTTTCTATTGAGATTCTATCCAGTTAGCAAGACTACCATTGTGAGGAAGCAGATCTTAGGGTTTACACAATCAGAGGACGAAGTGTTTCATGAGAGTTGGGAAAGGTACTAAGAGCTTCTGACTTCGTGTCCACATCATAATTTTGCCCCATGGATGCAGATTGAGTACTTTTATGAGGGTTTGTTGGATCAAGATCGTAGTATGGTGGACATGACATGTGGAGGAGCACTGAAAAAGAAGACTTTTGAAGAAGCATGGACACTCTTTGATACATTGGCGTTGAATTCACAACAGTGGAATAGATGAAAAAGAGTGGAAAAGAAATCAGCTATGGAAGCTGAGATATCTGAGCTTAAGCGGATGATGCAGGTTCTGATGGCAAATCAGGAAGCTAGGCCATCACATGGAGAGTCATGTTTCGAGGTTGAAAGAGTTCAAGCTAGACCGAGTATACAGTCCCCTGTTGAGCAGCGAAGTACTTATTTGGAGGACATAATGGCTGCATTAGCTCATAGTACAACTTCGATGTCTAATGATACTAAGACATTTATGAATAAGACTGAGGAGCAGTTGAGTGTCACAGCTAAAGCTATCTCGAATTTGGAAGCCCAATTGGAACAAGCGACTTTGACCTTGGACAAAGTGGTAAAGGGTGCACCAATTCAGGATAGGGCAGAAGCGATCACTACTTTGAGAAGTGGGAAAGTGATTGACAACAAAGTGGGCACTACTCAAGAGGATAATCCGGGTACCGAGGATGAGGTTGAGATACTAGAGCCTGAACAAGTGGAAAAGTATAAGAGGGATAAAGTTAAGGTTAAGGATGAGGAAGAGGAGGAAAGAAAGAAGCAAGAAAAGCACATTGCTACACGTGCTAGCAAGAAGGCCGAGATTACTTCCTCTATTCCAAGAGCTCCGTTGCCTTTCCCTCAACGTCAAAGGAAGCAGAGTAAGGATGAGCAAGCCAAGGAAATTTTGGAGATGTTTAAGAAAGTGGAAATCAACATTCCTTTGCTTGATGCCATTCAGCAGATTCCTAAGTATGCCAAGTTTTTGAAGGAATTGTGCACACACAAGAGAAAATTCAAAGAACATGAACAGGTGTGTCTAAGTGAAGAAGTCAGTGCTGTTTTGCAAAGAAAGTTGCCGCCCAAGTTGAAGGACCCTGGCAGTTTTACGATTCCATGTTTGGTTGGGGATCATAAGTTTGAGAAGGCATTGCTGGATTTGGGAGCAAGTATTAATTTGATGCCGTATTCAGTTTTCGCACAGTTGTGCATAGGAGATCTTAAACCTACTAGTGTTACTCTTCAATTGGCAGATCGTTCAGTTAAGGTTCCAAAAGGTGTGGTTGAAGATGTGCTGGTCCGGGTTGCAGATTTGATCATGCCCGCTGATTTTATCATTCTTGAAATGGAGGACACCCCAATTAGAGGGAATGAGCTACCGATCATATTGGGAAGACCGTTCATGGCCACAGCGAACACCAAGATTGATGTGAGTAATGGGAAGTTGACAATGTCTGTACTTGGTGAAACGGTTGAGTTTGATGTTTTTGGTGCAATGAAGTATCCAAAGGAGGAGGATGATTGCCTAAGGATTGATAGTTTGGACCCATTGGTTGAGGAAGTGGGCGAAACTAATCTTGCAGAAGATACATTGGAGGTTGCTTTGGGAGCACTCGAGTCTAGTGAGTTGGAAGAAAACGTGGAAACAACTCCTACACGTGTGGAGAGCAACCGACCTCTCAGGAATAAGTGGTTCAACCAGTTTGAAATGTTAGTACCCACTAATCAGAAAACGCTTCCTTCTATTGAGCAAGCACCTAAATTGGAGCTGAAACCATTACCGGAGCACTTGAAATATGCATTTTTGGGAGAAAATGAGACTTTGCCTGTGATTATTGCAGCTAATTTGAGTGCAAGCGAGGAAGAAAGACTGTTGAGAATTCTGAAGGAAAATCGGTTAGCATTGGGATGGACCATAGCCGATATCAAGGGAATCTCACCCACAGTGTGTATGCATAGAATTTTACTTGAGGAGGAATCTAGGACTACTCGTGATGCCCAAAGAAGACTGAATCCAACTCTGAAGGAAGTTGTGCGTAATGAGGTAATCAAATTGTTGGATGTTGGTATTATTTATCCTATCAGTGATTCGAAGTGGGTTAGTCCTGTTCAAGTGGTGCCGAAGAAAAGTGGTATTACTGTGGTGAAGAATGAGCATAATGAGTTGGTTCCCCAAAGGACACAAACCGGTTGGCGTGTTTGTATTGACTATCGGAAGCTGAACACCGCGACAAGAAAGGATCATTTTCCTTTGCCATTTATTGACCAGATATTGGAAAGGTTGGCCGGCCATAGTCACTATTGTTTTTTGGATGGGTATAGTGGGTACAATCAGATTGCTATTGCACCCGAGGATCAAGAGAAGACCACGTTCACATGTCCATTTGGTACATTTGCTTATAGGAGGATGCCATTCGGATTGTGCAATGCGCCCGCAACATTTCAGAGATGCATGATGTCTATTTTCTCCGATATGGTGGAACGAATCATTGAGGTATTTATGGATGATTTTTCTGTTTTTGGTTCGTCTTTTGATGCATGTCTGGATAATTTGTCTTTAGTTCTGAAAAGATGTCAAGAAGCCAATCTAGTGCTTAATTGGGAGAAATGTCACTTCATGGTTCAACAAGGGATAGTATTGGGTCATGTGATTTCAAAGGAGGGCATACAAGTTGATAAGGCCAAGATTGATGTGATACAGAGATTGCCGCCTCCATCGAGCGTTAAGGAAGTAAGAAGTTTCCTAGGCCATGCTGGGTTTTATAGGAGGTTCATCAAGGATTTTTCCAAGATCTCTAGGCCTTTGTGCACCTTATTGCAAAAGGAGGTGAATTTCGAGTTTAATAAGGATTGCTTGGTTGCATTTAACAAGTTAAAGAAGCTACTCACCTCCGCTCCGATCATTATGCCACCCGATTGGAACTTGCCGTTTGAGCTTATGTGTGATGCAAGTGACTATGCTGTTGGAGCTGTTTTGGGTCAGAGAGTCGATAAGCTGCCACATGTGATTTATTATGCAAGCAGGACTCTGAATGATGCACAGTTGAACTATTCTACTACAGAGAAGGAGTTGCTTGCTGTGATCTTTGCTTTGGAGAAATTTAGAAGTTATTTGATTGGGTCTAAGATTATCATCTACACGGATCATGCCGCTCTCAAGTATCTGCTGAATAAGAAAGACGCCAAGCCGAGGTTGATTAGATGGACTCTGTTGCTACAGGAATTTGATATTGAGATCAAGGATAAGAAAGGTTGTGAGAATGTGGTAGCAGACCATTTGAGTAGACTCGTCAATGAGGAACAGTCTGAAGAGGACACACTACCGTTACGAGAGTCATTCCCGGACGAGCAGCTTTTTGCCATCTTAACTACTCCATGGTATGCTAACATAGCTAATTATTTAGCAAATGGAGTGTTGCCCAATGATCTGACACACTACCAAAGGAAGAAGTTTTTGCATGATGTCAGACAGTATGTGTGGGATCATCCTTATTTGTTCAAATATGGGTCAGATCAGTTGATAAGACGATGTGTACCGGAAATGGAGCAGAGGAATGTCATTGAGATGTGCCATTCTAAAGAATGTGGAGGCCATGGTGGAGGAACTAAGACCGCTTACAAGATTCTTCAAGCAGGTTTCTTTTGGCCCACTATTTTTCATGATTGTCATCAGTTTTATCTCACATGTGACAGGTGTCAGAAGATGGGAAATATTTCGACTCGCGATCAGATGCCGCTAAACTTCATGTTGGAAGTCGAGATCTTTGATGTTTGGGGTATAGATTTCATGGGGCCATTTCCATCTTCTTTTGGATACGAGTACATTCTGGTTGGAGTTGATTATGTGTCTAAGTGGGTGGAAGCTGTCGCTTGTAGGACTAATGATGCTCGAGTGGTCTTGAATTTCCTTAAGACCAATATCTTTGCACGATTTGGTACCCCGAGAGCAATCATTAGTGATGGGGGATCGCATTTTTGCAATAAGCTGTTTGAGGCCGTGATGAAGAAGTATGGAATAAGGCATAAAGTGGCTACTCCCTATCATCCACAGACGAGTGGGCAAGTGGAAATATCGAATCGTGAGATCAAGTTCATTTTGGAAAGAACAGTGCTCGCCAATAGGAAGGATTGGTCTACTAAGCTTAATGATGCATTATGGGCTTATCGCACCGCTTACAAGACGCCCATTGGAATGTCTCCGTTTCGACTGATCTATGGGAAAGCTTGTCATTTACCAGTTGAGCTTGAGCATAAGGCATATTGGGCGATTAAGAAGTTCAATTTTGATATTCATGCCGTTGGTGAGAAAAGGAAGTTGCAACTTAGCGAGCTGGAGGAAATACGACATTTCGCATATGAGAATGCTAAGTTGTACAAGGAAAGGACCAAGAGGTACCATGATAAGAAGCTACGCCCAAGAGAATTCTTTGTTGGAGGGAAGGTGTTATTATATGATACAAGATTACGACTCTTCCCAGGCAAGTTGCGTTCGAGATGGACCGGACCTTATGAGGTGATTAGAGTGTTTCCCTATGGTACAGTTGAAATCAAGAATCCGAAGAATGGGAACATATTTAAGGTCAATGGTCATCGTGTGAAACCTTTCCTTCAACCTGATTTTGAGCTGAACCAAGAAAAAATTGATTTCTAGTACAAGACTAGGTCTGGCTGAAGACGTGAAACTTAGCGCTTCTTGGGAGGCAACCCAAGGGATGGATGACGACGAGGAGGTGATTTTGTACATATGCGTGGGCAAGCCATTTTCACATCAGCCAAGGTACGTTTTCACCCTCTCTTTGCTCCGTTCATTAGTTTTGTTTTATTTGATGTTTTTCCCTTCCTCTTTTCATTACATTGTGCATTACATTTGTCATTCATTTAAACATTGAGGACAATGTTTCTTTTAAGTTTGGGGGTGGGGAATGCAATGCATTTTTAGTTTTTAGTGTGAAAAAAAAAAAAAAAAAATTTTTGAGTTTTTTTATTTGTTTTAGGTCTTGAGTCCCCAACTAATTGATTTCATTATGTATGGTTATTTTGAGCATATCTAGCTTGTATATATAGTATGTATTTTTCTTTATCTAGTATTGTTTCGTAACATGCTTTACAACTCTATGGACTTGTGGCCTTGTTTTCATGAGCTTAAGTGATGACTTGCATGCTTAGAGATGCATATACTTAATAGAGTAGACTTGTATGACCTAAGTGAGCTTCTGAGCCCTGTACTTCAATTCTTGAGTGTTAACGTTACTCTGATATTTTCTTGTCATATAAAGTCGTTGTGATCTCATTATTCTTTCTTTTGATTAAGTACTTGGAATATAATTGTGAATCAAAAAGCTAGAACTTCTCTCTTATTCTATTCAAAGCATGGATATAACTACATGAATCCTAGGAGATGATATTAGGCCTTGTTTGTTTTTAACCCATAGCCTAAAGCCTACCCTGTGTTATAACCCTAGTCAAACATTTTGAGCCTAATGACCTTTTCCTTGTTCACCCTTATACCAAACCCTAAGTTTGGGGGAGTTTCACTCCTCAACCTGTTTACCTTACTGATGGATTTGCATTGAGCTAATGAAGCTGTGAAGTTAAAAAGAAATGTGTGTGCATAGCTTGGAAGAGAATGAATTGTGCTTAAGAGTGTTTGTCGTTCCCTTTCCACAAAAAAAAAAAAAAAAAAAAAAAAATCAATCAAGAATCAAAAATCAAAGGGAAGGGACGATTTCAAAAGATGGAAGTGGAAAGGTGTTCGAATTTGAGCTATGAGTGCAAAATTATGAAGGAATGCCTCCATTATTGTTTGGTGCAAATCCATAGTCTGTAGCCCTTTGTTATCCCTTTCATTTCAATACCTTGTCCTAACCTAAGCCTCTATTACAACCCGCATAAAAGTCCTAATTGATCTTGGGAGGAATGTGGTTCATTATGTGGAGTCTAGATACAAGGGAAGCTTATGGTTACTTCTGCTCCAAGTATTTTAATTCCTTCTATTGAGATCAATGTTTTTGTTCCATTGTGCCTTTCTTTCATGATTATTATGTGAGCTTTTTGTATTCGTTTATCATATCATCTCTCACATATACTTGAGTGCACGTATTGACCAAATATCTGAGCGTTTTATTGTTGAGAGTATGCCTTAGTGAGACTTGAAGTTGAATCTATTTTGTGTATGCTGATTTAGTTTTGTTTGTCTAACCACTTGAGGTTGTGTCAAGGATGGTCTATATATTTCATGGAGGAATAAGGTATGTTAATAGAAGCATTATTAGAGATTGAGGAATAAATTCTATATGTATCTTGCTTGACTATGCTATTTATGGCTGTACTAATGAAGTCATGTGTTGGGATGTTTTGAGTCTGTCTTGAGTCTTTTCTTTGTTCTCTTTGCTCGAGGACTAGCAAAATCTAAGTTTGGGGGTGTGTTGAGTGCTCATTTTACACTATTTTATGATACTAACTCCCTAACTCAGAGTGCAAGAACTCGATATTTTGTGTGTTGTTAGTTTGTTTTTGTTCTTATAGGATAAAATGAGCAAAGAAGAGAAAAGGAGCCAAAAGGACCATTTTTAGACATTTCCTAGTCAAACTAGGAAAACAAGAGAAATCCTGGTCAAACCAGGAAAGGGGCCGAAATCCTAGTCGAATGAGGATTCCTAGTCACACTAGGAAACATCAAGTCCAGAACCATCATTGCGGAGCCAGAAATGAGAAATCCTGGTTGAATTAGGAAACCTAACCCAACTAGGGAAAGGAGTCCTAATGACACTAGGAGACCCCAGGGGCAATATGGTCATTACGAGAAGTCGAAATGGATAAGGAATCCTTCATTTACAAGAAATCCTAGTCACACTAGGAAATGTTGGTCAAAGTCAACTCTACAAAGTCAAGGTTCCAGAAGCTTCTAGAAGGTGGTGGACATCCATGGGAATAAATGGAGGGAAGAAATGAATTCGAATTCAAATGGAAATGAGGGTCAACTATGAAAAGTCAACAAGTCAAATGGGCCATGGGCCTATGCAAATGCCGAAATCTGAGGGGCCATGCATGCATGCATGCACCAGCCCAAGATGAAGCTCAATGCGCAAGCTTGAAGGTGGCAGCCATGAAGTGAAACCCTAGGGGGGCTGGCGTGTGTCACTTAAGCCCAAAGCCAAAGCCCTTGCCGCAAGCCCAATGCTCTCCTAACCCTAGCTGCTGCTGCACTTTCTTGTTCTTGCCTCCCAAGGAATCCTAGCTGAAAAAAGAAGTCAAAACCCTGGAAAACAGAGCACCAATTTCGACAGCAATTCTGTACTTCTCCAGAATGAATCAGGTAGCATGCCATATATGGTTGGAAAGATACGGATGTTAGCTTCGCAGGGAATTTTACGGATTTCGATTCTGAGTTTTCTAGCTCAAGATATGGCCATTTTAGTGGAGGTAGCGCAGCAGTTCCGCGAGCTGAAAAAGGAGTTACGCCCAAAAAGAGCCCAAAAAGAGCCCAAGGCCCATGCTTGGCCGAAAATTATAAGCCTTGGTGTGCAAGGAATGCACTTATCCCACATTGAAAAGAAAGAGAAATCTCAGCCCCACTTCCCTCTATAAATATATCTCTAAAAATCAGAAAAGGGGGCTGTTCTGAAATTTGTTTTTCTCCTCTTTTATTTTTCGAAAACCCTAGCTAGTGTTTCTTCCTTGTCCTAGCCGCAGCACCCTCTCTCTCTTGTTCATCTTGTGCCGTAGCCACCATCTCCTTCTCTCTCTTTCTTTTTCTTCTTCTCTCTTGTGGCCGAGCACCCCAGCCCCTCTCATTGTGTTTCTTTTATTGTGTGCTGAACCGAAGAAGGAGGAATCATTGAAGCCGCAGCCACCACCACTAAGTTGCGCCACCAAGCCGCAGCCACCGACGTTAGCCACGCATCACCACCTTGCTGCCACCTTGCCGAGCATCTTCACCTCTTTGCCGTGGAGCCCAAGGCCGAGCAGCAGCCCAATCACGCCATCACCTTGCAGCCGCACCTCCACTCCATCATTCGTGGCTTGATTTCTTCTTCCCTTTCTTTTATTTTAATTGTTTTAATTATGTTTTGTTTATTTGTGATTTTAATTATGTGTAGCTGAATATTGGGCTAGGGCTAGGATGAAGCCCTAGCATTGCTGTTCACTTTTACTATGGATTATTAATATTTTGATTGTTTATATGTTGACAAATCTTGGATCTCTATTTAAATTGAATCTATTTGTTTCGCATCTTTGACTGATCACCTTAGGTTGCATGCATCTAGAATTATGTTGTGAAACTAAACAAGCTCGAAAGGATGATAGTTTCAATAGGCAACAAGTGGATATCCTAAGAAAATATTCATGAGAAAAGAGATCATAGATGACATACAGTACATTAATTTGGAGCCATGCGCTATGTGTTTGTCACTCTCACAGATCGTAACGACTCTTGCATGGGTAACAGCTGCCTTAGCTTAGAACTAGGGAACATGCAAGTTAACTGGCTAAGGAAGGCCCAAGAAGCTCTTAGTTTATGCACAGTAAGGGGAGTAATTGCTAAAAGTGACTAGCCAAACCTTTTAGTAGACGAACTTTGTCAACATGTTTACTTATTGATTGTTAATACCCATAGTAGAGTGAATGGTATGCTAGTGGTGGATTCTGACCCCTAGTGTTTCTTTATTATTGTTTTATCCGAAATCTTTCAGTTATCATTTTAAAGTTTGTTATTTCTCTGTTTGTTTAGTTTAGCCTTAAAACCAATCAAAACCCCCCATTTGCGTGTGTGAGTCAGAGTTGGGTTAATTGAATTTAATTGAGTTAGTAATCGTACACTAGTACAATTCCCTGTGGGATCGACCTCGTATTTGTAAGCTTTGCTACTTAGCGATTCGTGCACTTGCGAGTTAACCTAGAGCTCAGAAAAGGGTATTTAATTTGCTCTAGGAAAACATACAACATGAATGTGACTCTTTAGAAGTGTGCGACATTGTTTTAAAAACAAAAAAGTTTTTGAGTCATTTTGGTTGTTTCAGGTCGTTTTGAGTCCCCAACTAATTGATTTGAGTGTGCATGATTGTTATGAGCATGTTTTAGTATTGTGTGTATATTTGGTGTTCTTTTCATTCTAATAGTGTTCCATAACATATCTTGCAATTCTATGTCATTTGGCCTTGTTGATATGAATTTAGGTTGTGATTAGCATTACTAATGATTATATGCATAATAGAGTAGACTTGCATGACCTAAGTGAGCTTTTGAGCCCTGTTCTTCAATTCTTGAGTGTTGCGCGCCACTCTGATTCTATCATTGTCATATAAGTCGTTGTTTTGATCTCGTTGTCTTTCATTTGGTCATTTGCTTGGAATATGCATAATCTTGAATCAATGAACTAGAACTCTTTTCTTGTATACACAAAGCATGCCGTATTTGCATAACTCTTGAGAAATGAATTTAGGCCCTGTTTGTGTACCCCATAGCCTGAAAACCTACCCATTACATGTTTTATCCTTAGTTACCCATTTTGAGCCTTTTAAGCCGTTTTCTTTGTTACCCCATACCAAACCCTAAGTTTGGGGGTGTACCACCCCTTTTACCCGTTTTACCCTTTTTATGGTATTGCAAGTTGTTTATATGTTGATTGAGGTGGAAAAGTAGTGAAATGGCATAGCTTATACAAAAGTGTGTTAGAAAAGTATGTATGCCGTGCCCAAAGAAAAAAAAAAGAAAAGAAACCAAAGAAAAGAGATGGGACGGTTTTAAAAGAAGAAAAAATGAGCAAAAAGAGTTCAAAGTAAGCTATGAAGTGCAAAGAAGCAAAGTGTACCTCAGAATGTTCTATTGGTGCTTGCAATTCCTTGAATTTAGCCCTTTGTGTTTCCTTTTCATTTCAATACCCTATCCTAGCCTAAGCCTTCATTATAACCCTATTAAAGCCCTAGCTGATCTCAAGAGGTGTGTATTACACTTATCTGGAGTCTATTTGAGAAGGGAGCCTATGGTTATTGATTCTATTTCAAGCATTTGTATTCCTTTCATGAGATCAGTATTTCTTTCTAAAATGTGCCTTTATTTCATGTACATATGTGAGCTAATTGTTTTTGTTACATATTTCCTCTCACATATACTTTTGAGTGCACATATCAACCCAATTCTTGAGTGTTTATCATTGAGAGTATGCCATAGTGAGGATTGGAGTTGAATCTATTATGTATGTATTGATTTAGTTTTGTTTGTCTAATACTTGGATTTGTGTCAAGGATGGCCTATATGACAATAGAGGAGCGAGGTATGTTATTTGAAATGTTATTAGAATTTGGAGAATACAATTTATATGTCTTGCTTTCCTATGTGATTAATGGTTGTGCGCATGAATTCAGTTGTTGGGATGTTAGAGTCAGTCTTGAGTCTTTTCTTTCTTTTATTTGCTCGAGGACTAGCAAAATCTAAGTTTGGGGGTGTGATGAGTGTGCATTTTGCATCACTTTATGATACTAATTCCTTAACCTAGAGTGTTAGAACTCGCTATTTTGTGTTTCTTGTCTTGTTTTTGTGTTTTCAGGTCAAATGAAGCAGAAATGAGAAAAAGAAGCAAATGGAGCCATTTTGGGACATTTCCTGGTCAAACCAGGAAAACGAGTGAAATCCTGGTCAAACCAGGAAAAGTGCAGAAATCCTAGTCGAATGAGGATTCCTAGTCACACTAGAAAACATTCAACAGTCGATCCCACAGGGAATGGTTAATAAGCAACAAATCAATGCAATTAATCACTAGAATAACTAAATCGGGGGTTTTGAAAAGATGGAACACACGCACACATCACCACACGCACACACACTTTATTCTATCTTGCAATGTTAAGTTTTCAGTTTCAAATCAGATAAACATGCAATAACCATCCAAGGCTAATGACAGTTAATTTGAACACAACATATTAAAGTTTGACAGCTAAAAAGGTTTGGCTAGTTACTTTCTCGCCATTGTTCTCCTAATGCATAAACTAAGAGCTTCTTGAGCCTTCCTTAGCCAGTTAACCTACATGTTCCCTGTTCAAGCTAAGGCAGCTGTTACCCATGTAGGAGTCATTAAGTTTTATGAGAACGTCAAACATGCACAACATATAAGTTTTCACTATTTCCTTATAGAGGTCGCCCAACCCCACTACCAAGAATAATCCCTTATTCCCTTGTTACTTGTGGTTTAGTGTCTTTGACTATTTCACAGCTAAACCTAACAGATAAACTAGATGCAATTACCCTAAGGTGGCCAGTCAAAGGATGCAAACAACTAGTGACGGGGGTTCTAATAGATAGTGGAAATTTAATACGTGCAAACATCAAACTAACAGACCAAGAGACGGATAAACGATTTGTTAGAACATGCAAATCCATTAATCGACCTACAACTAACATGCAAGATAGAATAACTAACCTACATAATTAAATAAAATAAATAAAAACAGAAACTAACAAATAAACAAAGTCCCAATTCATGCTTGCTAAAGAAAATCAGAAACGCAAAATTAAAGGCACAACTAAACAACTAAATTAAATTGCATAAATTAAATTGCATAAACATAAACAACTAAATGAAATCAGAACCATGCATTAAATAAATTCAGAATCATAAACTAATTAACTTCAGTAGCATAAACCAACAATTAAAATAGAAACTAGAACGAAATTCAAAAGAAACAAGGGGAAGAGGCTGCGGCAAGACAAGGAAGAGAAGGCACCTTGCACAAGCAATTTGGCTCACGGCTATGGTGAGCTAGGGCTTGCGGCTTAGGGGTGTCCTTCCTTGCAGCCACGCCACTCCTCTCTCTCTCTCTACCTTCGGCTAGCCCTCACAAGAATTAAACTAAAACTAACCTAGAACAGCAAAATAAAACTAGAGAACAAAAGGAATTTCGGCTGGAGTTGGAGGTGAGAAAAAGTGATCCCTAGGGTTCTGAATGAAGGGGATATATATAGAGGTGCATTCCTTGAGAGGCAAGGAGAAGGAAACATGCGGCTGCTAGGGTTCCTTGTCCTTGTTGCTTGCGGCTTCAGCTAGGGTTAGGTGCATCAGGGCCTTGCGGCATGGGCTGCTCCTTTTGGGCTTAAGTGGCGCATGCAAGTCAGCTAGGGCCCCCTCCTTGGCGCATGGGCTGCTGGTCTTGGACCTTGATGTGCTTTGGGCTCACATGTGTTGGGCTGAGGTGGCTTGCACAAGATGGGCTAGGGTTTGCATGGCATGCATGGGCTGCCATCTTCCTCCTTGGGCATGGCCTTTGGGCTGCTAGGGTTTGGGCCCATGCATGTGCATGCATGGCCCATCTTGGTTCGACATCCCTAGGGCCCATGGGCCCTCCACTTTTGACTTCCCATTTTGCCCCTCATTTCCATTTGAATTGAAATTCATTTCTTCCCTCCATTCATTTCCATGGATGTCCACCACCTTCTGGAAGCTTCTGGAACCTTGAACAACATTTCCTGGTGCAACTAGGATTCCTTGAAAATGAGAGATTCCTTATCTATTTCGACTTCTCGTAATGACCATATTGCCCCTGGGGTCTCCTAGTGTCATTAGGACTCCTTTCCCTAGTTGGGTTAGGTTTCCTAGTTCAACCAGGATTTCCTATTCGAATCAGGATTTCACATTTCTGGCTCCGCAATGATGGTTCTGGACTTGATGTTTCCTAGTGTGACTAGGAATCCTCATTTGACTAGGATTTCTGCACTTTTCCTGGTTTGACTAGGATTTCACTCGTTTTCCTGGTTTGACCAGGAAATGTCCTAAAATGGCTCCATTTGCTTCTTTTTCTCATTTCTGCTTCATTTGACCTGAAAACACAAAAACAAGACAAGAAACACAAAATATCGAGTTCTAACACTCTAGGTTAAGGAATTAGTATCATAAAGTGATGCAAAATGCACACTCATCACACCCCCAAACTTAGATTTTGCTTGTCCTCGAGCAAATAAAGGAAAGAAAAGACTCAAGACTGACTCCAACATCCCAACAACTGAATTCATGCGCACAACCATTAATCACATAGGAAAGCAAGGCATATAAATTGTACTCTCCAAATTCTAATAACATTTCAAATAACATACCTCGCTCCTCTATTGTCATATAGGCCATCCTTGACACAAATCCAAGTATTAGACAAACAAAACTAAATCAATACATACATAATAGATTTAACTCCAATCCTCACTTATGGCATACTCTCAATGATAAACACTCAAGAATTGGGTTGATATGTGCACTCAAAAGTATATGTGAGAGGAAATATGTAACAAAAACAATTAGTTCACATATGTACATGAAATAAAGGCACATTTTAGAAAGAATACTGATCTCATGAAAGGAATACAAATGCTTGAAATAGAATCAATAACCATAGGCTCCCTTCTTAAATAGACTCCACATAAGTATAATACACACCTCTTGAGATCAGCTAGGGCTTTAATAGGGTTATAATGAAGGCTTATGCTAGGATAGGGTATTGAAACGAAACGGAAACACAAAGGGCTAAATTCATGGAATTGCAAGCATTAAAAGAACATTCTGAGGTTTACCTTGCTTCTTTGCACTTCATAGCTCAATTTGAACTCTTTTTGCTCACTTTTTCTTTTGAAACTGTCCCATCTTTTTCTCTTTGATTTCTTTTCTTTTTCTTTTCTTTGGGCACGACATACATATATTTTTTTTTTGACACATTTTTGTATAAGCTATGCATTTTCACTTCTTTTCCACCTCAATCAACATATAAACAACTTGCAATACCATAAAAAGGGTAAAACGGATGAAAGGGGTGGTACACCCCCAAACTTAGGGTTTGGTATGGGGTAACAAAGAAAACGGCTTAAAAGGCTCAAAATGGGTAACTAAGGATAAAACATGTAATGGGTAGGCTTTCAGGCTATGGGGTACACAAACAGGGCCTAAATTCATTTCTCAAGAGTTATGCATATACAACATGCTTTGTGTACACAAGAAAAGAGTTCTAGCTCATTGATTCAAGATTATGCATATCCCAAGCAAATGACCAAATGAAAGACAATGAGATCAAAACAACGACTTATATGACAATGATAGAATCAGAGTGGCGCGCAACACTCAAGAATTGAAGAACAGGGCTCAAAAGCTCACTTAGGTCATGCAAGTCTACTCTATTATGCATATAATCATTAGTAATGCTAATCACAACCTAAATTCATGTCAACAAGGCCAAATGACATAGAATTGCAAGATATGTTATGGAACACTATTAGAATGAAAAGAACACCAAATATACACACAATACTAAAACATGCTCATAACAATCATGCACACTCAAATCAAGTAGTTGGGGACTCAAAACGACCTGAAACAACCAAAATGACTCAAAAACTTTTTGTTTTTAAAACGATGTCGCACACTTCAAAAGAATCACATCCATCACTAAGGTGAATGAGATCTAATGAAAACGTGCATTTTGATGTGGGTTTTGACACCCTAAGTTTAAAAACAAAAGAAAAAGTTTTTTCCTAACCTAAAAACACCTAAAAACACTGAAAACGAAATTTTTTTTTTTCTTTTTTCTAAAAACACTTAAAACACCCTAAACACTTGTTCTAACCTAAAAACACTAACAAATGACAATTGCCCTTCTCCCCACACTTAAATGATACATTGCCCTCAATGTATATGAAATAAATGCAAGAATGATCAAATTAAGCGAAACGGGAAATTGCAAATATCCGAAACCAAATAAACACACCAAAATGAAAAATTGTCTTATGAAGCGAAATAAAGAAACTGTTTACTTGCGTACGCAAGCGTGGACACTCCAAGGGTAGGCGCGGCCTCCTTGGTCCTCGACGACTCCTCCTCCATTATTCGAAACAAAAACTTGGGTTCCCTCCCAATAAGCGCTTGTTTTTCTGTCTTCAGCCTGACATTGCCTTCTCCTTTACTTGCGTCCTTTCCTCTTCCTCTTGCCATTGCTACTCTCGGCACTCCCTAAGAACGAACTGAAGAAGCTCTCCATCTCTGACTTCTCCTCTCCATAAAAAGTGATCTCCTCGTTTTCTGGCATCTCGGAAGTGAGCAAATACACCTCTTGCTTGGTGTAGTGCCGAATCTTCATAGTACTCTCCAATGCTTTGTACTCCATGTTAGAGGTGCACAAAAATGGTCTCCCAAGAATAATCGAAACGTCACCCGGAAGTCTCGGCACATCTAGCACTATGAAATCAGAGGGAATTAGTAATTTACGACATTTAACCAAAACATCCACAAGCATACCACGGGCTTTCACGACTGAAGAGTTGGCGAAGCGAATGTCCAAATCAAACGGTTGCAAATCAGCCTCCACAAATCCAAGCCTCTCGAACACAACCAGCGGCATGACATTGATAGCTGAGCCATTGTCAACTAAGGCATTGGCGATCTCATACTCCCCTATGCTGCATGGTATGACCAACGAGCCCGGATCCCTCTTCTTGCTTGGAAAAGATGCAAAGAGATAACCACAAATCTCTCTATGAACGTTGTGACTATGCCCCTGCTCCTCAACCTTCTTCTCAATAGACTTCAACTCCCTCATGGTTGCTGGAAATTTGGTGATGTCGATGTCCGGAATGAGGGGAATCACACGTGTATCAGCTTTCTCCTCAATCATTTCCGGATCCTCCTCTTCCTCGCTATCCATGATCTCAATCACCTCCTTAGTCTTGACCACTCTAACTCTTTTTCTTGGAGTAGTCCTCAAAATAGCATTTACATGCTCCTCATTCTTTGGGTTGACGATGGGCTGACTTGGCAATTTCCCCTTCTCTCTCTGACCCAAAGTAGTGGCAATCTGACCCATTTGACTCTCCAAGTGTGCAATAGCCTTCGAATTGGCTTGCATCTGCTGCTCGGTACGGTTCATGAAGGCATTGGTACTCTGAGCAAGGGAAGTGGTGCTTTGAGCAATCTGAGCAATCTTGTCCTCCAAACTAGACCTCTCGGCATTAGGGTGCACATACGGCTTGTTGGTACTCTGTCCATTGTTGTTGCTCCACCTGAAATTAGGGTTGTTCTTCCATCCAGGGTTATAAGTGTTGGAATATGGATCATATGGCACCCTAGGATAACTCCCAACCTGATTCACGTGTTCCACATCACCTCCTTGTTCTTGCATACCCATCATCTTCTCTTGAGCCAAAGATAACTTCTGCACCATAGTCTTGATTTCCAAAATCTGTCCTTCCATGGTGTTCGGCACATCAGCTACCTCATACAACCCTCTCTTTGGTCCTCCTCTTGCACGATTGGAATCCCATTGTTGAGAACTCAAAGAAAGTGACTCAAACAAATCTGTAGCCTCATCCTCCGTTTTTGACATAAACGCACCACCACATGCCGAATCCACCTTGGCTTGGTCTCTCTCCAATAATCCCTGATAAAAACAACAAATCACATACCAAGGAGATAGGTTATGGTGTGGGCAGCTAGTAAGTAACTCTTTGAATCTGTCCCAAGTCTCATGGAATGGCTCGTCCGCTTTCTGCACAAATCCAAGGATCTCCTTCCGAATAGAATTTGTCTTGGAAATGGAATAGAACTTGTTCAGGAACTTGCTTGAAAGATCATCCCATGTCGAAATGGAACCACTGGGCAGCGAATACAACCACCTCTTTGCCTTGTCCTTAAGTGCAAAAGGGAACATTCTCAAACGGTACTGATCGGCATTCAGGCCCCTCAATTGTGCGGCTTCACAAACCCCGGAAAACTCCTTCAAAAAGTTGATCGGATCCTCCCCATTCAGTCCATGGTAGCTCGGCAACAAGTGAATCTGACCACTCTTGATTTCGAAATCCGTGGCTATGGTTGCATACCGAATGAAAGATGGTTGAGTGGGCAGCGAAGGTGCTGAAAAATGGCTCAGGGGCTGCGGCATCATCTCATTTGCTTCAGCCATGTCGACACTCTCAGTCTCTTCACTACTCGAATCTGATGCACTAGGTTGTGGGCTGACTTGTGATGTACCTAAAGCTTCGTTCTTGAGCCTCTCCAACCTTGCAACAAGTTCAGGGTTCATAAAACACACCTAATCAAGAGAAAAACACACAATCAGTAGAAAGAATGCAAATAAAGGCATGGCATTTATTAAAAACTAAAAATTAACCAAAACTGAAATCTAACTAATATAACCTAATTCTAATGACTAATTAAACCAATTCATTGATATTAGACACCATTCCCTGGCAACGGCGCCAAAAACTTGTTGATGTGTTTTCTTAGAACAAAATAAACAATTATCTCATTCTAAATTTACTCGCAAGTGCACGAATCGCATCAGTAGCAAAGCGTACAAGCACGAGGTCGATCCCACAGGGAATGATTAATAAGCAACAAATCAATGCAATTAATCACTAGAATAACTAAATGGGGGGTTTTGAAAAGATGGAACACAAGCACACATCACCACACGCACACACACTTTATTCTATCTTGCAATGTTAAGTTTTCAGTTTCAAATCAGATAAGCATGCAATAAGCATCCAAGGCTAATGACAGTTAATTTGAACACAACATATTAAAGTTTGACAGCTAAAAAGGTTTGGCTAGTTACTTTCTCGCCATTGTTCTCCTAATGCATAAACTAAGAGCTTCTTGGGCCTTCCTTAGCCAGTTAACCTACATGTTCCCTAGTTCAAGCTAAGGCAGCTGTTACCCATGCAGGAGTCATTAAGATTTGTGAGAACGTCAAACATGCACAACATATAAGCTTTGACTATTTCCTTATAGAGGTCGCCCAACCCCACTACCAAGAATAATCCCTTATTCCTTTGTTACTTGTGGTTTAGTGTCTTTGACTATTTCACAGCTAAACCTAACAGATAAACTAGATGCAATTACCCTAAGGTGGCCAGTCAAAGGACGCAAACAACTAGTGACGGGGGTTCTAATAGATAGTGGAAATTTAATACGTGCAAACATCAAACTAACAGACCAAGAGACGGATAAACGATTTGTTAGAACATGTAAATCCATTAATCGACCTACAACTAACATGCAAGATAGAATAACTAACCTACATAATTAAATAAAATAAATAAAAACAGAAACTAACAAATAAACAAAGTCCCAATTCATGCTTGCTAAAGAAAATCAGAAACGCAAAATTAAAGGCACAACTAAACAACTAAATTAAATTGCATAAATTAAATTGCATAAACATAAACAACTAAATGAAATCGGAACCATGCATTAAATAAATTCAGAATCATAAACTAATTAACTTCAGTAGCATAAACCAACAGTTAAAATAGAAACTAGAACAAAATTCAAAAGAAACAAGGGGAAGAGGCTGCGGCAAGACAAGGAAGAGAAGGCACCTTGCACAAGCAATTTGGCTCACGGCTATGGTGAGCTAGGGCTTGCGGCTTAGGGGTGTCCTTCCTTGCAGCCACGCCACTCCTCTCTCTCTCTCTACCTTCGGCTAGCCCTCACAAGAATTAAACTAAAACTAACCTAGAACAGTAAAAATAAAACTAGAGAACAAAAGGAATTTCGGCTGGAGTTGGAGGTGAGAAAAAGTGATCCCTAGGGTTCTGAATGAAGGGGATATATATAGAGGTGCATTCCTTGAGAGGCAAGGAGAAGGAAACATGCGGCTGCTAGGGTTCCTTGTCCTTGTTGCTTACGGCTTCAGCTAGGGTTAGGTGCATCAGGGCCTTGCGGCATGGGCTGCTCCTTTTGGGCTTAAGTGGCGCATGCAAGTCAGCTAGGGCCCCCTCCTTGGCGCATGGGCTGCTGGTCTTGGACCTTGATGTGCTTTGGGCTCACATGTGTTGGGCTGAGGTGGCTTGCACAAGATGGGCTAGGGTTTGCATGGCATGCATGCGCATGCATGGACTGCCATCTTCCTCCTTGCGCATGGCCTTTGCGCTGCTAGGGTTTGGGCCCATGCATGTGCATGCATGGGCCCAAACCCTAGCAGCCCAAAGACCATGCGCAAGGAGGAAGATGGCAGCCCATGCATGCGCATGCATACCATGCAAACCCTAGCAGCCAAAGAGCCCATGCGCAAGCCCAAGATGCAAGCCCAAGGTGGAAGCCCATGGAGTGAAACCCTAGCCCATCTTGTGCAAGCCACTTCAGCCCAACACATGTGAGCCCAAAGCACATCAAGGTCCAAGACCAGCAGCCCATGCGCAAGGGAGGGGGGCCTAGCTGACTTGCATGCGCCACTTAAGCCCAAGAGGACCAAGCCTTGCCGCAAGCCCACAAGCCCTAACCCTAGCTGATGCCGCAAGCAACAAGGAGAAGAAACCCTAGCAGCCGCAAGTTTTCTCTTCCTTGCCTCTCAAGGATTGCACCTCTATATATATCCTCTTCATTCAGAACCCGAGGGATCATATTTTTCTCACCTCCTACACTCCAGCCGAAATTCCTTTAGCCTCTAGTTTATTTTTCTGTTCTAGGTTTTTAATTTCAGAATTTAGTTTTGTTTTAGGGAGAGCTAGCCGAAGGTAGAGAGAGAGAGAGGAGTGGCGTGGCTGCAAGGAAGGACACCCCTAAGCCGCAAGCCCTAGCTCACCATAGCCGTGAGCCAATTGCTTGTGCAAGGTGCCTTCTCTTCCTTGTCTTGCCGCAGCCCCTTCCCCTTGCTTCTTTTGATTTTCGTTCTAGTTTTCTATTTTATTGTTGGATTGTGCCTCTGAATATTTTTAATTGAGTTTCTGAATTTATTTAGTTTCCCTTTTGATTTCAATTAATTTATGTTGCTGATTTTAATTCGTGCATGCATTTAATTTTGTTTACTTTGCGTTTCTGATTTCTTTTGCAAGCATGAATTGGGATTTCATTATTGTTTGTTGCTGTTTTTATTTATTTAATTTAAGTATGTAGGTTAGTTATTCTATCTCGCATGTTAGTCGTAGGTCGATTAATGGATTTGCATGTTCTAATAAATCGTTTATCCGTCTCTTGGTCTGTTAGTTTGATGTTTGCATGTATTAAATTTCCACTATCTATTAGAACCCGTCACTAGTTGTTTGAGTCCTTTGACTGGCCACCTTAGGGTAATTGCATCTAGTTTATTTGTTAGGTTTAGCTGTGAAATAGTCAAAGACACTAAACCACAAGTAACAAGGGAATAAGGGATTATTCTTGGTAGTGGGGTTGGGCGACCTCTATAAGGAAATAGTCAAAGCTTATATGTTGTGCATGTTTGACGTTCTCATAAAACTTAATAACTCCTGCATGGGTAACAGCTGCCTTAGCTTGAACTAGGGAACATGTAGGTTAACTGGCTAAGGAAGGCCCAAGAAGCTCTTAGTTTATGCATTAGGAGAACAATTGCGAGAAAGTAACTAGCCAAACCTTTTTAGCAGTCAAACTTTAATATGTTGTGTTCAAATTAACTGTCATTAGCCTTGGATGGTTATTGCATGCTTATCTGATTTGAAACCGAAAACTTAACATTGCAAGATAGAATAAAGGGTGTGTGCGTGTGGTGATGTGTGCGTGTGTTCCATCTTTCCAAAACCCCCCATTTAGTTATTCTAGTGATTAATTGCATTGATTTATTGTATATTAACCATTCCCTGTGGGATCGACCTCGTGCTTGTACGCTTTGCTACTGATGCGATTCGTGCACTTGCGAGTAAACTTAGAATGAGGTAATTGTTTATTTTGTTCTAAGAAAACACATCAACAAGTTTTTGGCGCCGTTGCCGGGGAATGGTGTCTAATATCAATGAATTGGTTTAATTAGTCATTAGAATTAGGTTATATTAGTTAGATTTCAGTTTTGGTTAATTTTTAGTTTTTAATAAATGCCATGCCTTTATATGCATTCTTTCTATTGATTGTGTGTTTTTCTCTTGATTAGGTGTGTTTTATGAACCCTGAACTTGTTGCAAGGTTGGAGAGGCTCAAGAACGAAGCTTTAGGTACATCACAAGTCAGCCCACAACCTAGTGCATCAGATTCGAGTAGTGAAGAGACTGAGAGTGTCGACATGGCTGAAGCAAATGAGATGATGCCGCAGCCCCTGAGCCATTTTTCAGCACCTTCGCTGCCCACTCAACCAGGGTTTGCATGGCATGCATGCGCATGCATGGGCTGCCACCTTGCTCCTTACGCATGCATAATGGGCTGCTAGGGTTTGGCCCATGCATGTGCACGCATGATGAGTGTGCATTTTGCATCACTTTATGATACTAATTCCTTAACCTAGAGTGTTAGAACTCGCTATTTTGTGTTTCTTGTCTTATTTTTGTGTTTTCAGGTCAAATGAAGCAGAAATGAGAAAAAGAAGCAAATGGAGCCATTTTGGGACAAATCCTGGTCAAACCAGGAAAAGTGCAGAAATCCTAGTCAAATGAGGATTCCTAGTCACACTAGGAAACATCAAGTCCAGAACCATCATTGCGGAGCCAGAAATGTGAAATCCTGATTCAAACAGGAATTCCTAGTCGAACTAGGAAATCTAACCCAACTAGGGAAAGGAGTCCTAGTGACACTAGGAGACCCCAGGGGCAATATGGTCATTACGAGAAGTCGAAATGGATAAGGAATCTCTCATTTTCAAGAAATCCTAGTTGCACCAGGAAATGTTTTTCAAGGTTCCAGAAGCTTCCAGAAGGTGGTGGAAATCCATGGAAATGAATGGAGGGAAGAAATGAATTTGAATTCAAATGGAAATGAGGGGCAAAATGGGAAGTCAAAAGTGGAGGGCCCATGGGCCCTAGGGATGCCGAACCAAGTGGGCCATGCATGCACATGCATGGGCCCAAACCCTAGCAGCCCAAAAGCCACACGCAAGGAGGAAGATGGCAGCCCATGCATGCACATGCATGCCATGCAAACCCTAGCAAGACAAGGGGCCATGCGCAAGCCCAAGGTGACAAGCCCAAGGTGGAAGCCCATGGAGTGAAACCCTAGCCCATCTTGTGCAAGCTACTGAAGCCCAACATGGAAGCCCAACATACAAGCCCAAAGCCCAAGACTACCAGCCCAAACACCAAGGAGGGACCCTAGCTAGGCTAAGCGTGAGCCACTCAAGCCCAAAAGGGAGCAGCCCATCACGCCAAGGCCTGATCAGCTAACCCTAGCTGAAGCCGCAAGGCACTAGGAGAGCAAACCCTAGCCAGCCGCAACTTGCTCTTCCTTGCCTCTCAAGGAAGGCTTCTCCTATTTAAATCCCCTCATTCAGACTTTTAGAGAACATTATTTTCTCTCCTCCTCCAGCCGAAATCACTCTCTCTCCCTCTTAGTTTTATTTTGCTGTTTTAGGGTTTTAGTTTCAGACTTTTATTCTTGTAAGGTGAGCCGAATTCAGAGAGAGGTTTAGGAAGAGGGTGGCGTGACAAGTGAGAGGGAAGGACCACCTGCTGCCGCAAGCCCAAGCTCACCTTGCCGTGAGCCAATTGCTTGTGCTAGGTGCCTCCTTCTTCCTCCCTCCTTGCCGCAGCCCCCATTTGTTGCACCTCTGATTTTTGTTTTCCTTTTCCTTCTAGTATCTATTCTTGTTGTTGGATCATGTTACTGATTTTATTTAATTAGTTTGCTGTTTTATTTAGTTGTCTCTTTAATTCTTTTATAGCTTTGGTTCTGAAATTATTTAGCTATTTATGTTTATGCAATTTAATTTATGTGATCTCATTTAATTGTGTAGTTGTTCTAGTTGCTTTATGTTTCTGATTTTTAATTAGTGCATGCGTTTAATCTTGTGTGTCTTGCGTTTCTGATTTCATTTAGTTTATGCTTCTAAGTTTGTTTAATTTGTGTTTCTGATTTCCGTTAACAATCATGAATTGGGATTTCATTTATTTGTTGCTGTTTTGTTTCTTTTATTTGTTTTATTTAATTATGTAGGTTAGTTATTCTATCTTGCATGTTAGTCGTAGGTTGATTAATGGACTCGTATGCTTTAACAAATCGTTTATCCGTCTCTTGGTCTGTTAGTTTGATGTTTGCACTTATTAAATTTCCACTATCTATTAAAACCCCCGTCACTAGTTGTTTGCATCCTTTGACTGGCCACCTTAGGGTAATTGCATCTAGTTTATCTGTTAGGTTTAGCTGTGAAATAGTCAAAGACACTAAACCACAAGTAACAAGGGAATAAGGGATTATTCTTGGTAGTGGGGTTGGGCGACCTCTATAAGGAAATAGTCAAAGCTTATATGTTGTGCATGTTTGACGTTCTCATAAAACTTAATGACTCCTGCATGGGTAACAGCTGCCTTAGCTTGAACTAGGGAACATGTAGGTTAACTAGCTAAGGAAGGCCCAAGAAGCTCTTAGTTTATGCATTAGGAGAACAATGGCGAGAAAGTAACTAGCCAAACCTTGTTAGCTGTCAAACTTTAATATGTTGTGTTCAAATTAACTGTCATTAGCCTTGGATGGTTATTGCATGCTTATCTGATTTGAAACTGAAAATTAACATTGCAAGATAGAATAAAGTGTGTGTGCGTGTGGTGATGTGTTCGTGTGTTTCCATCTTTCAAAATCCCCCATTTAGTTATTCTAGTGATTACTTGCACTGATTTGTTGTATATTAACCATTCCCTGTGGGATCGACCTCGTGCTTGTACGCTTTGCTACTGATGCGATTCGTGCACTTGCGAGTAAACTTAGAATGAGATAATTGTTTATTTTATTCTAAGAAAACACATCAACAACGCATGGCCCATCTTGGGTTCGGCATCCCTTAGGCCCATGGGCCCTTAACTTTTGACTTCCCATTTTGCCCCTCATTTCCATTTGAATTCAAATTCATTTCTTCCCTATATTCATTTCCGTGGATGTCCACCACCTTCTAGAAGCTTTTGGAACCTTGACTTTGTAGAGTTGACTTTGACCATCATTTCCTTATCCATTTTGACTCCTCGTAATGACCATATTTCCCCTGGGGTCTCCTAGTGTCATTAGGACTCCTTTCCCTATTTGGGTTAGGTTTCCTAGTTCAACCAGGATTTCCTGTTTCAGTTAGGATTTCTCATTTCTGGCTCCGCAATGATGGTTCTGGACTTGATGTTTCCTAGTGTGACTAGGAATTCTCATTTGACTAGGATTTCTGCACTTTTCCTGGTTTGACCAGGATTTCACTCATTTTCCTAGTTTGACCAGGAAATGTCCCAAAATGGCTCTATTTGCTTCTTTTTCTCATTTCTGCTTCATTTGACCTGAAAACACAAAAACAAGACAAGAAACACAAAATATCGAGTTCTAACACTCTAGGTTAAGGAATTAGTATCATAAAGTGATGCAAAATGCACACTCATCAGTTAAGAACGCTCGAAATCGTCATGTCGGTACAAGCTAGGTCCAATTTTGTCTAAATTGTACCAAAACGAGTATGATTGGTAAGAAAGACAAGGGGAAACACTTTCTCATGTTAGGATTAGCGTTCCAGACCAATTGAACCACATTAGGTATTAAGAATGCAAGAAAATGTTATTTGGGTACATACTTGGTCCAATTTCTCTATAATTAAAACAAAACATGCCCGGTTGGCAAGAAGGACATGCGGAAGCACTTTCTCATGTTAAGATTAGCGTTATAGACGAATTGAACCACATTGGGTGTGGAGAACGCACGAAATCGTCATTTCGGTACAAAATAGGTCGAATTTCGTCTAAATTGTAGCAAAATGAGCACGATTGGTAAGAAAAACATGGGGAAACACTTTCTCATGCTACGATTACCGTTCTACACCTATTGAACCACATTTAATATTAAAAAGGACATAAATCATCATTTCGGTACATACTTGGTCCAATTTCGTCTAAATTGTAACAAAACATGCCCGGTTGGCAAGAAACACATGGGGAAGCACCTTCTCATCTTAGGGTTAGCGTTCTAGTTCAATTGAACCACATTAGGTATTAAGAACAGAAGAAAATGTTATATCGGTATATACTTGGTCCAATTTCGTTAAAATTATACCAAAACGTGCCCGATTGGCAAGAAAGACATGCGGAAGCACTTTCTCATGTTAAGATTAGTGTTCTAGACTAATTGAACCACATTGAGTGCTAAGAACGCACGAAATCGTCATTTCGAAACAAACTAGCTATAATTTCATCTAAATTCTACCAAAACGAGCACCATATGTAAAAAAGACATGGGAAACAGTTTCTCATGTTAGGATTAGCGTTATTGACCAATTGAACCACATTTGGTGCAATGTGGACAATTTGGTACGCATCAAATTGGACAATTT
Source organism: Dryas octopetala (assembly GCF_963921425.1). Taxonomy (NCBI): domain Eukaryota; kingdom Viridiplantae; phylum Streptophyta; class Magnoliopsida; order Rosales; family Rosaceae; genus Dryas; species Dryas octopetala. The sequence goes on along the minus strand of NC_141367.1, from coordinate 8,320,701 downwards.
GGTGCAATAAGGACAATTTCGGTGCATGCTTGGTCCAATTTCATCCACATTTGGTGTTAAGAACGCACCGAAACATTATTTCAGTGCATACTTGATCCCATTTTGTCCTTAATGGCACAAAAACAAGCCCGGTTGGCAAGAAAGACATGGGGAAGCACTTTCTCATGTTAGGAATAGCGTTATTGACCAATTGAACCACATTTGTGCAATATGGACAATTTGGTACGTACCAAATTGGACAATTTGGTGCAATATGGATAATTTCGGTGCATACTTGGTCCAATTTCATCCACATTTGGTATTAAGAACGCACCGGAACGTCATTTTGGTGCATACTTGATCCCATTTCATGCAAATGTCACCAAAATGTGACCGGTTGGCAAGAAAGACATGGGGAAGCACTTTCTCATGTTAGGATTAGCAATCTAGACCAATTGAGCCACATTGGGTGTTAAGAACGCACGACATCGTCTTTTCGGTACAAACTTGATCCAATTTGCTCTAAATTGTTCCAAAACGAGCACGATTGGTAAGAAAGACATGGGGAAACACTTTCGCATGTTAGGATTAGCGTTATGGACAAATTGAAATAGATTTGGTGCAATGTGGACAATTTGGTACATACTGAATTGGACAATTTCGTGCAAGATGGACCATTTCGGTGCATACTTGGTCCAATTTCATCCACATTTGGTGTTCAGAATGCACCAAAACGTCATTTCGGTGCATACTTGATCCCATTTCGTCCAAATGGCACTAAAACGTGACCATTTGGTAAGAAAGACATGGGGAAACATTTTCTCATGTTAGGATTAGCGTTCTAGACTAATAAAACCACATTTGGTGCAATATGGACAATTTGGTACGTATCGAATTGGAAAATTTGATGCAAAATGAACAATTTCGGTGCATACTTGGTCTAATTTCGTCCATATTGCACCAAAAAATGCTTGGTTTGCAAGATAGACAAGGGGAAGGACTTTCTAATGTTAAGATTAGCGTTCTAGACCTATAGAACCACATTTGGTGTTAAGAACGCAGGAAAATGTCATTTTGGTGTATACTTGGTCCAATTTCGTCTAAATTGCACCAAAACATACTTGGTTAGCAAGAAAGATAACGGAATGCTCTTTCTCTTGATAGGATTAGTGTTCTAGACCTATTGAATCACATACGGTGTTAAGAACGCACGAAAATGTCATTTCGGTACATTCTTGGTCCAATTTCATCCATATTGCACCAAAACGTGACCGATTGGTAAGAAATACATGGGGAACCTCTTTGTCTTGTAGAGATTAGTGTTTTACACCTATTGAACCACATTTGGTGTTAAGAACACATGAAAATGTCATTTTGGTAAATACTTGGTCTAATTTCATCCAAATTGTACCAAAACGTGGCCGGTAAGCAAGAAAGACATGGGGAAGCATATTCTCATGTTAGAATTAGTGTTCTAGACTTATTGAACCACATTTAGTGTTAAGAACGCAAGAAACTGTTATTTCGGTACATACTTGGTCTAATTTTGTCAAAATTATACTAAAACGTGCTCGGTTGTCAAGAAAGACATGCGGAAGCACTTACTCATGTTAAGATTAGCGTTCAAGACCAATTGAACCACATTGGGTGTAACGAACGCACGAAATCATCATTTCGGTGCAAACTTGGTGCAATTTTGTCTAAATTGTACCAAAACGAGCATGATTGGTAAGAAAGACAAGGGTAAACACTTTCTCATGTTAGGATTAGCGTTCTAGACCTATTGAACCACATTAGATATTAAGAACTCAAGAAAATGTTATTTAGGTACATACTTGGTCCAATTTTGTTAAAATTATACCAAAACATGCCCGGTTGGCAAGAAGGATATGTGGAAGGACTTTCTCGTGTTAAGATTAGCGTTCTAGACAAATTGAACCACATTGGGTGTTGAGAACACACGAAATCGTCATTTCGGTACACAATAGGTCTAATGAGTGTTCATTTTACGCTATTTTATGATACTAACTCCCTAACCTAGAGTGTTAGAACTCGATTCTTTTGTGTCTGTTGTCTTGTTTTTGTGTTTTTAGGTCGAATGAAGCATAAATAGGAAATAGGAGCAAATGGAGCCGTTTTGGGACATTTCCTGGTCAAATTAGGAAAATGGATCAATTCCTGGTCGAACCAGGAAAAGAGCTGAAATCCTAGTCAAATGAGGATTACTAGTCACACTATGAAACATCAAGTCCAGAACCATCATTGTCGAGCCAGAAATGAGAAATCCTGATTGGAACAGGAATTCCTAGTTGAACTAGGAAACCTAACCCTATTAGGGAAAAGAGTCCTAACGACACTGGGAGACTCCAGGGGCAATATGGTCATTACGAGAAGTCAAAATGGATAAGGAATCTTTCATTTACAAGAAATCCTAGTTGGACTAGGAAAGGTTGGTCAAAGTCAACTCAATGAAGTCAAGGTTCCAGAAGCTTCTAGAAGGTGGTGGGCATCCAAGGTATCAAATGGAGGGAAGAAATGAATTCGAATCCAAGAGGAAGAGAGGGGCAAAATTGAAAGTCAAAGTCAATGGTCAAGGGTCAACCATATCATGTCATGAAGTCAATTGGGCTTTGGGCCTAGGTGAAGTCGAAATCCACAAGTTTTTGGCGCCGTTGCCGGGGAATGGTGTCTAATATCAATGAATTGATTTTCTTAGAACAAAATAAGCATCTATTTCATTCCAAGTATACTCGCAAGTGCACGAATCGCATCAGTAGCAAAGCGTACAAGTGCAAGGTCGATCCCACAGGGAATGGTTAATACACAACAAATCAATTCAATTAATCAATAGAATAACTAAATGGAGGTTTTTGGAAAGATGGAAACACACACACAACACACCACACGCACACACCCTTTATTCTATCTTGCAATGTTAAGTTTTCAGTTTCAAATTAGATAAGCGTGCAATAACCATCCAAGGCTAATGACAATTAATTTGAACACAATGTATTAAAGTTTGACTGCTAAAAAGGTTTCGCTAGTTACTTTCTCGCAATTGTTCTCCTAAGGCATATACTAAGAGCTTCTTGGGCCTTCCTTAATCAGTTAACTTACATGTTCCCTAGTTCAAGCTAAGGCAGCTGTTACCCATGCAAGAGTCATTAAGATCCGTGAGAACGTCAAACATGCACAACATATAAGCTTTGACTATTTCCTTATAGAGGTCGCCCAACCCCATTACCAAGAATAATCCCTTATTCCCTTGTTATTTGTGGTTTAGTGTCTTTGACTATTTCACAGCTAAACCTAACAAATAAACTATATGCAATTACCCTAAGGTGGCCAGTCAAAGGATGCAAACAACTAGTGACGGGTTCAAATAGATAATGGAAATTTAATACACGCAAACATCAAACTAACAGACCAAGAGACGGATAAACGATTTGTTAAAGCATGCAAGTCCATTAATCAACCTACAACTAACATGTAAGATAGAATAAATAAACCTACATAATTAAAATAGAAAAGAAAATCAGAATAATATAAATAAATTTCCAATTCATGTTGGAAAGCAAACTAATTAAACAAAACAATTAAAAACTAGAATTCCAAAAGAAAAACAAAGAGAACATCCTTAGAGAGTGGAAGCAGCGGCGGCACAAGGTTGCAGCAGTGGCGGCACAAGGTGGCAGCAGCGGCACAAGGTGGCAGCGGCGGCACTAGGTGGCAGCAGCGGCACAAGGTGGCAGCGGCTTGACTCCTTACTCCTCCTTCTGTTCAGTAGAAAAATAAAGAGAAGAGAAAGATGATGGTGGCTGCAGCAAGGGAAGAGAAATAATGGGGGCTGCTAGGGTTCCTAGGCTGCGTGAGAAAAGAAAGAGAGAGAAAGGAGGCTAGGGTATTGGCGGCTACAAGAGAGAGAGAGAGAACAGCTAGGGTTTCTGAAATTTCAGAGAGAAGAACCTCTCTTTGAGCTATAAAGATGTATTTATAGAGGAGAGTGGGGATGAGATTTCTCTTTCTCTTCAATGTGGGATGATGAGTGTGCATTTTGCATCACTTTATGATACTAATTCCTTAACCTAGAGTGTTAGAACTCGATATTTTGTGTTTCTTGTCTTGTTTTTGTGTTTTCAGGTCAAATGAAGCAGAAATGAGAAAAAGAAGCAAATGGAGCCATTTTAGGACATTTCCTGGTCAAACCAGGAAAACTGCAGAAATCCTAGTCAAATGAGGATTCCTAGTCACACTAGGAAACATCAAGTCCAGAACCATCATTGCGGAGCCAGAAATGTGAAATCCTGATTCGAATAGGAAATCCTGGTTGAATTAGGAAACTAACCCAACTAGGGAAAGGAGTCCTAGTGACACTAGGAGACCCTAGGGGCAATATCGTCATTACGAGAAGTCGAAATAGATAAGGAATCTCTCATTTTCAAGGAATCTTAGTTGCACCAGGAAATGTTGTCCAAGGTTCCAGAAGCTTCCAGAAGGTGGTGGACATCCATGGAAATGAATGGAGGGAAGAAACGAATTTGAATTCAAATGGAAATGAGGGGCAAAATGGGAAGTCAAAAGTGGAGGGCCCATGGGCCCTAGGGATGCCGAACCAAGATGGGCCATGCATGCACATGCATGGGCCCAAACCCTAGCAGCCCAAAGGCCATGCGCAAGGAGGAAGATGGCAGCCTATGCATACGCATGCATGCCATGCAAACCCTAGCAGCCAAGGGGGCCCATGCGCAAGCCCAAGGTGGAAGCCCATGAAGTGAAACCCTAGCCCATCTTGTGCAAGCCACCTCAGCCCAACACATGTGAACCCAAAGCACATCAAGGTCCAAGACCAGCAGCCCATGCGCCAAGGAGGGGGCCCTAGCTGACTTGCATGCGCCACTTAAGCCCAAAAGGAGCAGCCCATGCCGCAAGGCCCTGATGCACCTAACCCTAGCTGAAGCCGCAAGCAACAAGGAGAGGGAAACCTAGCAGCCGCAAGTTTTCTCCTCCTTGCCTCTCAAGGAATGCTTCCTCTATATATACCCCCTTCATTCAGAACCCTAGGGATCACTTTTTCTCACCTCCAACTCCAGCCGAAATTCCTTTTTGTTCTCTAGTTTTATTTTTGCTGTTCTAGGTTAGTTTTAGTTTAATTCTTGTGAGGGCTAGCCGAAGGTAGAGAGAGAGAGAGGAGTGGCGTGGCTGCAAGGAAGGACACCCCTAAGCCGCAAGCCCTAGCTCACCATAGCCGTGAGCCAAATTGCTTGTGCAAGGTGCCTTCTCTTCCTTGTCTTGCCGCAGCCTCTTCCCCTTGTTTCTTTTGAATTTCGTTCTAGTTTCTATTTTAATTGTTGGTTTATGCTACTGAAGTTAATTAGTTTATGATTCTGAATTTATTTAATGCATGGTTCTGATTTCATTTAGTTGTTTATGTTTATGCAATTTAATTTATGCAATTTAATTTAGTTGTTTAGTTGTGCCTTTAATTTTGCGTTTCTGATTTTCTTTAGCAAGCATGAATTGGGACTTTGTTTATTTGTTAGTTTCTGTTTTTATTTATTTCATTTAATTATGTAGGTTAGTTATTCTATCTTGCATGTTAGTTGTAGGTCGATTAATGGATTTGCATGTTCTAACAAATCGTTTATCCGTCTCTTGGTCTGTTAGTTTGATGTTTGCACGTATTAAATTTCCACTATCTATTAGAACCCCCGTCACTAGTTGTTTGCATCCTTTGACTGGCCACCTTAGGGTATTGCATCTAGTTTATCTGTTAGGTTTAGCTGTGAAATAGTCAAAGACACTAAACCACAAGTAACAAGGGAATAAGAGATTATTCTTGGTAGTCGTTAGGTCCTTAAATGTTTGCATTTTAGGCCCTCTATCTTCATGTATTTAGTACTTAGTCCCTATATTTTATGTTATTTATTTGTGTTTTTCTCTTTTGTAGGTGGAAAGCCCATAGGAATTAAATGGATGCAAATCAGCCCATTTTGAGCTTAAATGAATATTTGCTGTTTAAATGGAAGCCCAAGATCAAGAGAGGGTTCAAGAGCATGAAGAAATGAAAGCCCAGCCCAAACCACATAGGAAGTGGCGTGTGTGCTAAGAGAGAGGAGCTGGCCGCACCTTGCAAGGCTCTCCTTCCCTAATTGGGCTCTAAAAATCAGATTTGATATTACCTTATTTATTTCATTTTAATTCCTGATTTATTGGAGGCTCAATGGGGAGGAAATCAGCTACACCAAGCCCATAGAAGTCAGCTGCACCTTGCGCAAAAGAGAGGGAGAAACCCTAGGGCCTTGCGCAAGTCACTTAAGCCCAAGAAGCCAAGCCCATGCCGCACACCCTAGTTTTCTAAACCTAACCCTAGCTGATGAGTGTGCATTTTGCATCACTTTATGATACTAATTCCTTAACCTAGAGTGTTAGAACTCGCTATTTTGTGTTTCTTGTCTTGTTTTTGTGTTTTCAGGTCAAATGAAGCAGAAATGAGAAAAAGAAGCAAATGGAGCCATTTTGGGACAATTCCTGGTCAAACCAGGAAAAGTGTAGAAATCCTAGTCAAATGAGGATCCCTAGTCACACTAGGAAACATCAAGTCCAGAACCATCATTGCGGAGCCAGAAATGTGAAATCCTGATTCGAACAGGAAATCCTGGTTGAACTAGGAAACCTAACCCAACTAGGGAAAGGAGTCCTAGTGACACTAGGAGATCCCAGGGGCAATATGGTCATTATGAGAAGTCGAAATGGATAAGGAATCTCTCATTTTCAAGAAATCCTAGTTGCACCAGGAAATGTTTTTCAAGGTTCCAGAAGCTTCCAGAAGGTGGTGGAAATCCATGGAAATGAATGGAGGGAAGAAATGAATTTGAATTCAAATGGAAATGAGGGGCAAAATGGGAAGTCAAAAGTGGAGGGCCCATGGGCCCTAGGGATGCCGAACCAAGTGGGCCATGCATGCACATGCATGGGCCCAAACCCTAGCAGCCCAAAAGCCACACGCAAGGAGGTAGATGGCAGCCATGCATGCGCATGCATGCCATGCAAACCCTAGCAAGATAAGGGGCCATGCGCAAGCCCAAGGTGGAAGCCCATGGAGTGAAACCCTAGCCCATCTTGTGCAAGCTACTGAAGCCCAACATGGAAGCCCAACATGCAAGCCCAAAGCCCAAGACTACCAGCCCATGCGCCAAGGAGGGACCCTAGCTAGGCTAGGCGTGAGCCACTCAAGCCCATAAGGGAGCAGCCCATCACGCCAAGGCCCTAGTCAGCTAACCCTAGCTGAAGCCGTAAGGCACTAGGAGAAGGAAAACCCTATGCAGCCGCAAGTCTTTTCCTTGCCTCTCAAGGAAGGCTTCTCCTATTTAAATCCCCTCATTCAGACTTTTAGAGACACTTTTTACTCCTCCTAGGTTCAGCCGAATTCTCTCTTCTCTCTCTTAGTTTTATTTTGCTGATTTAGGTTTTTAGTTTCAGACTTTCATTCTTGTAAGGTGAGCCGAATTCAGAGAGAGGTTTAGGAAGAGGGTGGCGTGACATTGAGAGGGAAGGATCACCTGCTGCCGCAAGCCCAAGCTCACCTTGCCGTGAGCCAATTGCTTGTGCTAGGTGCCTCCTCCTTCTTCTCTCCTTGCCGCAGCCCCCATTTGTTGCACCTCTGATTTTTGTTTTCCTTTTCCTTCTAGTATCTATTCTTATTGTTGGATCATGTTACTGATTTTATTTAATTAATTTGCTGGTTTTATTTAGTTGTCTTTTTATTTCTTTATTAGCTTTGGTTCTGATTTTAGTTAATTGTTTATGTTTATGTAATTTAATTTATGTGATCTCATTTAATTGTGTAGTTGTTCTAGTTGCTTTAAGTTTCTGATTTTTAATTAGTGCATGCGTTTAATCTTGTGTGTCTTGCGTTTCTGATTCCATTTAGTTTTTGCACTTTAAATTAGTTGTTTAGTTTATGTTTCTAAGTTTGTTTAGTTTGCGTTTCTGATTTCCGTTAGCAATCATGAATTGGGACTTCATTTATTTGTTGCTGTTTTCTTTTATTTATTGTATTTAATTATGTAGGTTAGTTATTCTATTTTGCATGTTAGTTGTAGGTCGATTAATGGATTCGTATGCTTTAACAAATCGTTTATCCGTCTCTTGGTCTGTTAGTTTGATGTTTGCACATATTAAATTTCCACTATCTATTAAAACCCCCGTCACTAGTTGTTTGCATCCTTTGATTGGCCACCTTAGGGTAATTGCATCTAGTTTATCTGTTAGGTTTAGCTGTGAAATAGTCAAAGACACTAAACCACAAGTAACAAGGGAATAAGGGATTATTCTTGGTAGTGGGGTTGGGCGACCTCTATAAGGAAATAGTCAAAGCTTATATGTTGTGCATGTTTGACGTTCTCATAGAACTTAATGACTCCTGCATGGGTAACAGCTGCCTTAGCTTGAACTAGGGAACATGTAGGTTAACTGGCTAAGGAAGGCCCAAGAAGCTCTTAGTTTATGCATTAGGAGAACAATGGCGAGAAAGTAACTAGCCAAACCTTTTTAGCTGTCAAACTTTAATATGTTGTGTTCAAATTAACTGTCATTAGCCTTGGATGGTTATTGCATGCTTATCTGATTTGAGACTGAAAATTAACATTGCAAGATAGAATAAAGTGTGTGTGCGTGTGGTGATGTGTGTGTGTGTTTCCATCTTTCAAAACCCCCCATTTAGTTATTCTAGTGATTATTTGCACTGATTTGTTGTATATTAACCATTCCCTGTGGGATCGACCTCGTGCTTGTACGCTTTGCTACTGATGCGATTCGTGCACTTGCGAGTAAACTTAGAATGAGGTAATTGTTTATTTGATTCTAAGAAAACACATCAACACTAGCTGGCCGCACATCCTTCCTTCCCAAAACCCTAGCTGCTGCACACCCTTATATATACATCTCTTTCTATCATTTTAGGAGTTCAGACACTTGGAAAAAATCAGAAAATAGAGAGAGAGGGGCTGCTGGAGGCGTGAGCTCTCCTTGGGGTGTTTTCTCTTCTTCTTCTTCTTTTCTTGTAATTGTTAGATGATAAACATGATTTCGTGGCTGTTCTTGTTCTCTAGCATGAACTAATCACGTTTTCTAGGGCCTAGGATTCAGCCCTAGGCCGAATATTCAATGGATTGGTGATGTAGTTGCTGTTTGTTTAATTCCATGGATTGATGATTTTGATTTCACTGTTATCATTGTTCTCTATGTGTTTTTAATCCTTGATTGATCACCTAGGGTTATTGCATCTAGAATTTAATCAATTTAGGGTGAGGACAACCAATCAGCCCCTAATACAAGTGATAAACAACTTAGGATTTAGTAATTGGCTGAATTCTAATTGTGTGAAATCAATTTTAAATCACCTAGGGTAGACGCCATGCACTAGGGGTTTAATTGCATTTATTTTCTCATATAAGCTTAATGAATTCTGTTTGTGTGTTCCTATGTAGATGCCATGCATAGGTCACATATAGAGTACAAGAACTAGGGTAGACGCCATGCACTAGTTTGTACATTTGGGGAATCATGCATTTCATGCTATGCCATAGGTGAATATGCGAATGCATTCATCAATAGGAATTAAAGGTTTCAGAAATTGCACCATGACATTGGATATGAGGTCTAGTGGTAAAGTCCTAGAGTCCTAGTATCATCTATCAATCTATTTTCACAAGATAACTTGCTGTTTCCATACTCTTTGCTAGTTGCGCATTTTAGTCTTTAAAGTTAGGTTTAATTTGCTGTTTTCAAGTCATACAAACTCCCTCTCATTCGTGTGTGTGTGCGTGTGTTTCATTTCAAGTGAGCAGCTGCCCTAGGCGTGACAACTTGGGCAGCCACTCGTGTCTTGTTTTCTTGTTTCCTTTTAGCATACGGATTATCATTTAAAGATCAATAATAGTTCTCGTGGGATCGACCTTGCTTGCCATCTATATTATATATAGATTCGTGCACTGCGAGTATTTAAATTTAAAACAAACAGTTTTTGGCGCCGTTGCCGGGGACTAGTTTTGATCTTTGTGACAATCTTAGTGCGTTATTTTAGTGTTTTTATTTACTGATTATTGGCTGTTTTCTTTTTATTAATTTAGTTTCCTTTCTTTTTGTTCTTGTGTCGTGAGTCACAAGTTAGGTAGGATTGTGTCTTGTGTTTCCTTCTTAACTTGTTTTGGTTTCTGATTTGGTTTTAGTTGTGCATCTGATTAGGAAGGTAAGTTTAAATTTAAATTCCTTGCCTTATTTGCATGATCTGATTTGGTGATTGTTCCTAATTAGTTTGGGCTAATTAATTTCCAAGTTAGGTAGGATTGCATCCAATTAGGGAATTTGAATTTGAATTGATTCTTGTTTTAGTTTTCTGATTTGATAATTTCCCTTTTAGTTTTTTCACTTTGATTAATTGATTTTCCTTTTCTGTTTTTATTTTTCGTTTTATTTTCTGATTTTCGTATTTATTTAGTTACATAATTTACTTATTTCAAAAAAAAAAAAATCCGAAAAAAATTACTTTTCTTTCTTATTGTTTAATTGTGGTTCTAACGTGTTTGTCTCTTATTTTGTAGGTACTTGTGCATGTCCCAGCCAGATCCTAACAAGTCAATTGAGGACACATATTTGGATGAGAGATTAGCCGAAATCAGGTTGTTTTGTGAAAGGAGTAAGGCGGAGTTAGTTCGAGCAGCAACACGTCTACCTTTGCCATCCCCTACACCGTCTCTTACATCTTCATCAAGCTCTCACCAATTTGAAAAAGTTATGGCCGAGGAAGACAACGTGGAACACATGGGGGATCTAGACATCCCGACCATCCCTGCTTCCCCTTCGAGCATTGCCTTGCCACCTGCTGCAAGAAATTATGAGCTCTCTTCTCACTTTAATATGCTACCCTCTTTTCATGGTTTACCTAGTGAAGATCCGCTAACTCACCTTAAAGATATATTTAATGCTGTGAGCTTTTTGCCCTTGACAGGTGTGAATGAGAATCAACTCAAGATGAGGGTGTTTCCTTACACTCTGAAGGATAAAGCTAAGTTTTGGCTGAATTCTTTGAAACCTGGATCACTGAGGACTTGGGATGAAATTGAGAAGAAGTTCCTAGAAAAGTTCTTTTCATCTCAAAAGACGGATATGCTGCGAGACAAGATTATGCAGTTTTCTCAACAAGATGAGTCATTCTCAGAGGCTTGGGAGCGTTTTAATACATTGCTACTTCAATGTCCACATCATGGACTTCCTTTGAACTTATTGATGCGCATATTTTATAAAGGACTAACCCTTGCGAGTAGGAATGCTGTGATTAATTTTTCAGGTGGTTCTATCAGGAATAAGACAGCCCAGGAAGCCTCTGACCTCTATGAAGAGATGGCAAGAGAAACAATGCATTCAGATACTCGAGGTAAGTGCGCTGGTGTTAATGAGGTCAATACTTCTAATAATCTTGCATCTAATGCGCAGATCGCTCGGCTGGAACGCAAGATGGATGTCATACTTGCCCTAAATCAGAAAGCTCCATCATTGGAGGTTTGCGCCATTTGTGCTACACCTGGACATGAAACGATTTCTTGCCCTCATGGTGCCGATTTCCCTGAGTTTGTGCAAGAACAGGCCAACATGCTCAACTCATATAATCAGAGGCCCAGGAATGATCCATTCTCTCCTACTTACAATCCGGGGTGGCGGAATCATCCCAATTTCAGGTGGAGTAATAACCAGAATCAGCAGCAGCCTCAAGGTTCATTTCCACAACATCAGGCACATCAGGGCTATCAACAACAACAGCCTCAGAAGAAGTCCTTGGAAGATTTGATTGCATCCATGGCTCAGAGCACACAGTCTTTCATTCAGAAGTCAGAGACACATATGCAGAAGACTGATAGGGCCATTGCGAATCTTGAGCAACAAATGGGCCAGTTAGCTACCGCACTGAATCAAAGAGAGCCAGGGAGACTTCCAGGGCAAGTGATCATTAACCCCAAGAACAATGAGCAGGTGAATGCAATTACTCTCAGAGGGGGTAAGATAGTTGGGAAAGAGGAGAAAGAAGTTGTGAAGGAAGGTGTCAAGTCAGAAGATGCACCTGAGATCATAGCCGAACCTGTTAAGGGTACCTTAGACTCTTCTGTGCCATCTTCAGGCAACCATGTGGTAGTTCCCAAGGGGTTTCCCTTACCTCAGTGATGAGTGTTCATTTTACGTTATTTTATAATACTAACTCCCTAACCTAGAGTGTTAGAACTCGATACTTTTGTGTCTGTTGTCTTGTTTTTGTGTTTTTAGGTTAAATGAAGTAATGATGGAGAAAGAAGCTAAATGAGGCTATTTTGAGCTAAAAATGGAAGAAATGGGAAAAAGAATCTTGAGGGAATCTGCTAGAAGGATCTGGAATCTGAAAGGAATCTTTGGAGAATCTCAGACAGAATCTTTTGGGGAATCTTTTTGGTCAAAGTTGACTTTTGGTCAAAGTCAAAGGTCAATGGTCAAAGTCAATGGTCAACCGTGCCACATCATCACATGACATGGACCACACATGCAGCCCATGCACTATGGGCCATGCGCATAACCCTAGCCCAAAGGACCAAGGCCATGCGCCTAAACCTAGCAGCCCAAGTCCATCACACCATGCAAGGTGGTAGCCCATGCACTAAAACCCTAGGGCCTATGTGCATCCCATTCAGCCCAAGTCATACAGCCATGCGCAAGCTAGAAGGGAGCAAGCCCATCACGCCACTAGCAGCCCATTCCAAGCTTCCTTGCGCCAGCCCACTTGCAAGTCACTTAAGCCCATCACGCTTACAAGGTTGCAGCAGCCCACATGTGTGTTTGTAAACCCTAGCCCAAGTCGACACACAAGGAGTCCTTATCTTGCAAGGAAGTCAAAACCCTGAAATCTGAACATCAAATTTCGACAGCAATTCTGTACTTCTCCAGAACGAATCAGGTAGCATGCCATATATGGTTGGAAAGATACGGATGTTAGCTTCGCAGGGAATTTTACGGATTTCGATTCCGAGTTTTCTAGCTCAAGTTATGGTCATTTTAGTGGAGGTAGCGCAGCAGTTCCGCGAGCTGAAAATAAGTTACGCCCAAAAAGAGCCCAAATCAGCCGAAAGCCCACTTTTGGCCGAAAATTAGAAGTCTTAAGGAGCAAGAAATTCACTTAAGCCCATGTTCTTTTAATGAAACCCTAGCCGCACCTTGTCTTCTCCTTGCCTCCCAAGGATTCCTCTCTTACACCTCTATAAATATATCATATCCCTTCAGACTTCATAATTTTTGGTTCCCATATTTTATATTTTCAGAATTCAAAGAGAGAGAGGGAGGCCGAATTTCAGAAGGAGAGAGTGAGAGGGTGGCGCCACTTGAGGGAGAATGAGAGACCATGTGCCGCAGCCCTAGCTCACCTTTGCCGTGAGCCTCCTTGCTGCTATGTCTCTCCTCTTCTTCTCTCTTGTGCCGCTGCCACCCTCTTATGATGTTCTTTGTTTTTCTTTTGATTCTCTTCTTTTTCCTTAGTTAATTAGTTTGTTCTTGTTTTTCATTGTGGATTTAATTATTATAATGGAAGCTAGATATTTTATTTTCTTTATTATTATGTTTTGAGTTTTTTATTGCTTTGCTAAGTTGGATGATGAAACTTTAATTGTGAGTTATGCAATGGTGACACTTGTGATTTAATTTGATGCATGTAGTAAATCCTTGATCTCTATTTAAATTGACTCTATTTGTTTTGCATCTTTGACTGATCACCTTAGGTTGCATGCATCTAGATTTATGTTGTGAAACTAAACAAGCTCGAAAGGATGATAGTTTCAGTAGGCAACAAGTGGGTATCCTAAGATAATATTCATGAGAAAAGGGATCATAGATGACATACAGTACATTAATTTGGAGCCATGCGCTATGTGTTTGTCACTCTCACAGATCGTAACGACTCTTGCATGGGTAACAGCTGCCTTAGCTTAGAACTAGGGAACATGCAAGTTAACTGGCTAAGGAAGGCCCAAGAAGCTCTTAGTTTATGCACAGTAAGGGGAGTAATTGCTAAAAGTGACTAGCCAAACCTTTTAGTAGACGAACTTTATTATATGCATTATCTTGAATTGCTTGGTTGTATTTCCATCAATTGGTGTGGATTCTGAATTCTTAGCATTGCAATTGTGTGTGTGTGTGTGTATATGGTGTGTGTGAGTTTAACAATCTACAAACCCCCCCTGCCGTGTGTGTGTGTTTGGTGATTCTAATTGGTAAGTTGAATTGGTTTGATGTGTATTTACCTATTCCTCGTGGGATCGACCTCGTACTTATACGCTATGCTTACATGAGCGATTCGTATACTTGCGAGCTACAACTTGGTATTCGTTTCTAAATTCCAAGTAAAACAAGTTGTACAAAAAGGAGCAACAAGTTTTTGGCGCCGTTGCCGGGGAATGGTGCTAAATATCATCGAATTGGTTTTACTTATCATTCGAATTAGGTTAGGTTATTTATTTTTCTTTGTAGTCTTTTTTTAGGTTTTAATAATGCTATTTTCTACTTGAATTCTTTTTCTAACCAATTATTGTTTTTGAGAGTTTTTGGAAGGTTCAAAGAGTCCATGAAGGATGGCGAGCTTTCCAAAGCCGAGAGCAAGAAAGGGAAGAAGAGGACATTTGAGTAGACGATTGGCAACGTCTGGCTGAAGACGTACAAACTTAGCGCTGTTTGGGAGGCAACCCAAAGCTTTTGAAGAAATCAAGGGAGTGAGTCGAGAAGACCAAGGAGGTCGCGTCTATGCTTTGAGGATCATGGTGGCTGTGCATTCATTGGGCCATGCTTGCAATCCAAGTACACAATTTCTTTCATCCTTGCTTCATTGAACCAATTTTTAGTTTTTTGTATTTTTGGTTTTGTTGGATAATTGTTTTGATTCCCTTACTTTAACTGATCATGCATGTTTGTTATTTCTTTCACATTGAGGACAATGTGTCATTTAAGTTTGGGGGGAAAGGCAATTTCTTTGTTTTTAGGTTTCTAGGTTTTTCTACAAAAAAAAAATTTTCTTTCTGTTTGTTTTCAATTAGGGTGTCAAAACCCACAACAAAATGCAATTCTCTAAGATTCATTCCACTCTAATGATGGAGTTGAATCCTTAGAACCGTGTTGCGACATTGTTTTAAATAAAAACAAAGTTTTGAGTCTTTTTGTTTTTAATTGTGTTTCTAGAGTCCCCAACAAGTTGATTGATTGTTTATGGTCTTTGAGAAGCATGTTTAGCATTGTTGTATATGATATGTGTTCTTCTTTTTCTAATATTGTTCCATAACCTATATTATGATTCTATGTGATTAGATCTTGTTTTCATAAGCTTGAGTTATGATTTGCATGATTTAGTGATTCATATACATTTTAGAGTAGACTTATATGACCTAAGTGAGCTTTTGAGCCTTGTCCTTCATTTTTCGAGTGTTAGACACCACTCTATTCCTTTCTTGTCATTTAAGTCGTTGTGTGATCTCATTATTCATTCTTTTGATCAAATGCTTGAAATACACATGATTTGAATCAATGAGCTAGAACTTCTCTCTTATTCTATGCAAAGCATGTTTATAACTACATGGAACCTAGGAAATGATTTTAGGCCCTGTTTGTTGTATTTTTAACCTTTAGTTAACCCTTTACTTTCTAACCCTAGTTTAACCTTAAGTTTGGGGGAGTTACATCCCTTGACCTAATTATTCTTTTATCTATGGTGTTGCATTGATTTGTGGCTTTTGGAGGTTGAAGAAAAGTGTTTATGCATAGCTTGAAACAAAAGAAAAATGAAAAGTGCTACAAAAGTGTGTATGTCGTACTCTTTAAAAAAAAAAAAAAAAAAAGGTGAAGTGTATGGGACGGTTCCCAAAGAAAACAAAAAGAAAAAAAAAAAAGAAGAAAAAAAAATTTGAAATAGTCAAGCTATGTAGTGCAATTGTGGAAGGTATGCCTCTAAGAGTTGTGTTGGTTGCAATTCCATAGATCTAGCCCTTTGTTGTATACCCTTTTCATTGTTTATATCCCACCTAACCCAAGCTAACCCTTTTGAAAGTCCTAATTGATCTTAGGAGAAATGTGGTTCTTGATGTGGAGTGTAGATGAGAGAGGAGCATATGGTTTTTGATTTTATTTCAAGTATTTTGATATTCCTTTCATGAGATCATGTTTCCTTTCAAATGTGCCCTTGTTTCATGCTAATATGTGAGCTATTTGTCTTTGATTACATAACCTCTCTCACATATACTTATGAGTGCACGAATCAACCTAATTCTTGAGTGCTTTATTGTTGAGAGTATGCCTTTGCGAGGATTGGAGTTGAATCTATTTTGTATATGTTGATCTATTCCTTGCTTTTCTGACACTTGGGTTATGAAGAGAATGACCTATATGCACAATGGAGGAGTAAGGTACGTTATTTGAAGCATTATTAGAATTTGAAGAATAAATGTTATATATGCCTTGCTCTACTATGTTATTGTTGGTCATACTCATGATATCATCTGTTGGGAAAGTAAGTAGTTTGTTTTTGAGTCTTTGAGTCTTTTCTTTATTTTCTTTGCTCGAGGACTAGCAAAGTCTAAGTTTGGGGGTGTGATGAGTGTTCATTTTACGTTATTTTATAATACTAACTCCCTAACCTAGAGTGTTAGAACTCGATACTTTTGTGTCTGTTGTCTTGTTTTTGTGTTTTTAGGTTAAATGAAGTAATGATGGAGAAAGAAGCTAAATGAGGCTATTTTGAGCTAAAAATGGAAGAAATGGGAAAAAGAATCTTGAGGGAATCTGCTAGAAGGATCTGGAATCTGAAAGGAATCTTTGGAGAATCTCAGACAGAATCTTTTGGGGAATCTTTTTGGTCAAAGTTGACTTTTGGTCAAAGTCAAAGGTCAATGGTCAAAGTCAATGGTCAACCGTGCCACATCATCACATGACATGGACCACACATGCAGCCCATGCACTATGGGCCATGCGCATAACCCTAGCCCAAAGGACCAAGGCCATGCGCCTAAACCTAGCAGCCCAAGTCCATCACACCATGCAAGGTGGTAGCCCATGCACTAAAACCCTAGGGCCTATGTGCATCCCATTCAGCCCAAGTCATACAGCCATGCGCAAGCTAGAAGGGAGCAAGCCCATCACGCCACTAGCAGCCCATTCCAAGCTTCCTTGCGCCAGCCCACTTGCAAGTCACTTAAGCCCATCACGCTTACAAGGTTGCAGCAGCCCACATGTGTGTTTGTAAACCCTAGCCCAAGTCGACACACAAGGAGTCCTTATCTTGCAAGGAAGTCAAAACCCTGAAATCTGAACATCAAATTTCGACAGCAATTCTGTACTTCTCCAGAACGAATCAGGTAGCATGCCATATATGGTTGGAAAGATACGGATGTTAGCTTCGCAGGGAATTTTACGGATTTCGATTCCGAGTTTTCTAGCTCAAGTTATGGTCATTTTAGTGGAGGTAGCGCAGCAGTTCCGCGAGCTGAAAATAAGTTACGCCCAAAAAGAGCCCAAATCAGCCGAAAGCCCACTTTTGGCCGAAAATTAGAAGTCTTAAGGAGCAAGAAATTCACTTAAGCCCATGTTCTTTTAATGAAACCCTAGCCGCACCTTGTCTTCTCCTTGCCTCCCAAGGATTCCTCTCTTACACCTCTATAAATATATCATATCCCTTCAGACTTCATAATTTTTGGTTCCCATATTTTATATTTTCAGAATTCAAAGAGAGAGAGGGAGGCCGAATTTCAGAAGGAGAGAGTGAGAGGGTGGCGCCACTTGAGGGAGAATGAGAGACCATGTGCCGCAGCCCTAGCTCACCTTTGCCGTGAGCCTCCTTGCTGCTATGTCTCTCCTCTTCTTCTCTCTTGTGCCGCTGCCACCCTCTTATGATGTTCTTTGTTTTTCTTTTGATTCTCTTCTTTTTCCTTAGTTAATTAGTTTGTTCTTGTTTTTCATTGTGGATTTAATTATTATAATGGAAGCTAGATATTTTATTTTCTTTATTATTATGTTTTGAGTTTTTTATTGCTTTGCTAAGTTGGATGATGAAACTTTAATTGTGAGTTATGCAATGGTGACACTTGTGATTTAATTTGATGCATGTAGTAAATCCTTGATCTCTATTTAAATTGACTCTATTTGTTTTGCATCTTTGACTGATCACCTTAGGTTGCATGCATCTAGATTTATGTTGTGAAACTAAACAAGCTCGAAAGGATGATAGTTTCAGTAGGCAACAAGTGGGTATCCTAAGATAATATTCATGAGAAAAGGGATCATAGATGACATACAGTACATTAATTTGGAGCCATGCGCTATGTGTTTGTCACTCTCACAGATCGTAACGACTCTTGCATGGGTAACAGCTGCCTTAGCTTAGAACTAGGGAACATGCAAGTTAACTGGCTAAGGAAGGCCCAAGAAGCTCTTAGTTTATGCACAGTAAGGGGAGTAATTGCTAAAAGTGACTAGCCAAACCTTTTAGTAGACGAACTTTATTATATGCATTATCTTGAATTGCTTGGTTGTATTTCCATCAATTGGTGTGGATTCTGAATTCTTAGCATTGCAATTGTGTGTGTGTGTGTGTATATGGTGTGTGTGAGTTTAACAATCTACAAACCCCCCCTGCCGTGTGTGTGTGTTTGGTGATTCTAATTGGTAAGTTGAATTGGTTTGATGTGTATTTACCTATTCCTCGTGGGATCGACCTCGTACTTATACGCTATGCTTACATGAGCGATTCGTATACTTGCGAGCTACAACTTGGTATTCGTTTCTAAATTCCAAGTAAAACAAGTTGTACAAAAAGGAGCAACAAGTTTTTGGCGCCGTTGCCGGGGAATGGTGCTAAATATCATCGAATTGGTTTTACTTATCATTCGAATTAGGTTAGGTTATTTATTTTTCTTTGTAGTCTTTTTTTAGGTTTTAATAATGCTATTTTCTACTTGAATTCTTTTTCTAACCAATTATTGTTTTTGAGAGTTTTTGGAAGGTTCAAAGAGTCCATGAAGGATGGCGAGCTTTCCAAAGCCGAGAGCAAGAAAGGGAAGAAGAGGACATTTGAGTAGACGATTGGCAACGTCTGGCTGAAGACGTACAAACTTAGCGCTGTTTGGGAGGCAACCCAAAGCTTTTGAAGAAATCAAGGGAGTGAGTCGAGAAGACCAAGGAGGTCGCGTCTATGCTTTGAGGATCATGGTGGCTGTGCATTCATTGGGCCATGCTTGCAATCCAAGTACACAATTTCTTTCATAGGACAATGTGTCATTTAAGTTTGGGGGGAAAGGCAATTTCTTTGTTTTTAGGTTTCTAGGTTTTTCTACAAAAAAAAAATTTTCTTTCTGTTTGTTTTCAATTAGGGTGTCAAAACCCACAACAAAATGCAATTCTCTAAGATTCATTCCACTCTAATGATGGAGTTGAATCCTTAGAACCGTGTTGCGACATTGTTTTAAATAAAAACAAAGTTTTGAGTCTTTTTGTTTTTAATTGTGTTTCTAGAGTCCCCAACAAGTTGATTGATTGTTTATGGTCTTTGAGAAGCATGTTTAGCATTGTTGTATATGATATGTGTTCTTCTTTTTCTAATATTGTTCCATAACCTATATTATGATTCTATGTGATTAGATCTTGTTTTCATAAGCTTGAGTTATGATTTGCATGATTTAGTGATTCATATACATTTTAGAGTAGACTTATATGACCTAAGTGAGCTTTTGAGCCTTGTCCTTCATTTTTCGAGTGTTAGACACCACTCTATTCCTTTCTTGTCATTTAAGTCGTTGTGTGATCTCATTATTCATTCTTTTGATCAAATGCTTGAAATACACATGATTTGAATCAATGAGCTAGAACTTCTCTCTTATTCTATGCAAAGCATGTTTATAACTACATGGAACCTAGGAAATGATTTTAGGCCCTGTTTGTTGTATTTTTAACCTTTAGTTAACCCTTTACTTTCTAACCCTAGTTTAACCTTAAGTTTGGGGGAGTTACATCCCTTGACCTAATTATTCTTTTATCTATGGTGTTGCATTGATTTGTGGCTTTTGGAGGTTGAAGAAAAGTGTTTATGCATAGCTTGAAACAAAAGAAAAATGAAAAGTGCTACAAAAGTGTGTATGTCGTACTCTTTAAAAAAAAAAAAAAAAAAAGGTGAAGTGTATGGGACGGTTCCCAAAGAAAACAAAAAGAAAAAAAAAAAAGAAGAAAAAAAAATTTGAAATAGTCAAGCTATGTAGTGCAATTGTGGAAGGTATGCCTCTAAGAGTTGTGTTGGTTGCAATTCCATAGATCTAGCCCTTTGTTGTATACCCTTTTCATTGTTTATATCCCACCTAACCCAAGCTAACCCTTTTGAAAGTCCTAATTGATCTTAGGAGAAATGTGGTTCTTGATGTGGAGTGTAGATGAGAGAGGAGCATATGGTTTTTGATTTTATTTCAAGTATTTTGATATTCCTTTCATGAGATCATGTTTCCTTTCAAATGTGCCCTTGTTTCATGCTAATATGTGAGCTATTTGTCTTTGATTACATAACCTCTCTCACATATACTTATGAGTGCACGAATCAACCTAATTCTTGAGTGCTTTATTGTTGAGAGTATGCCTTTGCGAGGATTGGAGTTGAATCTATTTTGTATATGTTGATCTATTCCTTGCTTTTCTGACACTTGGGTTATGAAGAGAATGACCTATATGCACAATGGAGGAGTAAGGTACGTTATTTGAAGCATTATTAGAATTTGAAGAATAAATGTTATATATGCCTTGCTCTACTATGTTATTGTTGGTCATACTCATGATATCATCTGTTGGGAAAGTAAGTAGTTTGTTTTTGAGTCTTTGAGTCTTTTCTTTATTTTCTTTGCTCGAGGACTAGCAAAGTCTAAGTTTGGGGGTGTGATGAGTGTTCATTTTACGTTATTTTATAATACTAACTCCCTAACCTAGAGTGTTAGAACTCGATACTTTTGTGTCTGTTGTCTTGTTTTTGTGTTTTTAGGTTAAATGAAGTAATGATGGAGAAAGAAGCTAAATGAGGCTATTTTGAGCTAAAAATGGAAGAAATGGGAAAAAGAATCTTGAGGGAATCTGCTAGAAGGATCTGGAATCTGAAAGGAATCTTTGGAGAATCTCAGACAGAATCTTTTGGGGAATCTTTTTGGTCAAAGTTGACTTTTGGTCAAAGTCAAAGGTCAATGGTCAAAGTCAATGGTCAACCGTGCCACATCATCACATGACATGGACCACACATGCAGCCCATGCACTATGGGCCATGCGCATAACCCTAGCCCAAAGGACCAAGGCCATGCGCCTAAACCTAGCAGCCCAAGTCCATCACACCATGCAAGGTGGTAGCCCATGCACTAAAACCCTAGGGCCTATGTGCATCCCATTCAGCCCAAGTCATACAGCCATGCGCAAGCTAGAAGGGAGCAAGCCCATCACGCCACTAGCAGCCCATTCCAAGCTTCCTTGCGCCAGCCCACTTGCAAGTCACTTAAGCCCATCACGCTTACAAGGTTGCAGCAGCCCACATGTGTGTTTGTAAACCCTAGCCCAAGTCGACACACAAGGAGTCCTTATCTTGCAAGGAAGTCAAAACCCTGAAATCTGAACATCAAATTTCGACAGCAATTCTGTACTTCTCCAGAACGAATCAGGTAGCATGCCATATATGGTTGGAAAGATACGGATGTTAGCTTCGCAGGGAATTTTACGGATTTCGATTCCGAGTTTTCTAGCTCAAGTTATGGTCATTTTAGTGGAGGTAGCGCAGCAGTTCCGCGAGCTGAAAATAAGTTACGCCCAAAAAGAGCCCAAATCAGCCGAAAGCCCACTTTTGGCCGAAAATTAGAAGTCTTAAGGAGCAAGAAATTCACTTAAGCCCATGTTCTTTTAATGAAACCCTAGCCGCACCTTGTCTTCTCCTTGCCTCCCAAGGATTCCTCTCTTACACCTCTATAAATATATCATATCCCTTCAGACTTCATAATTTTTGGTTCCCATATTTTATATTTTCAGAATTCAAAGAGAGAGAGGGAGGCCGAATTTCAGAAGGAGAGAGTGAGAGGGTGGCGCCACTTGAGGGAGAATGAGAGACCATGTGCCGCAGCCCTAGCTCACCTTTGCCGTGAGCCTCCTTGCTGCTATGTCTCTCCTCTTCTTCTCTCTTGTGCCGCTGCCACCCTCTTATGATGTTCTTTGTTTTTCTTTTGATTCTCTTCTTTTTCCTTAGTTAATTAGTTTGTTCTTGTTTTTCATTGTGGATTTAATTATTATAATGGAAGCTAGATATTTTATTTTCTTTATTATTATGTTTTGAGTTTTTTATTGCTTTGCTAAGTTGGATGATGAAACTTTAATTGTGAGTTATGCAATGGTGACACTTGTGATTTAATTTGATGCATGTAGTAAATCCTTGATCTCTATTTAAATTGACTCTATTTGTTTTGCATCTTTGACTGATCACCTTAGGTTGCATGCATCTAGATTTATGTTGTGAAACTAAACAAGCTCGAAAGGATGATAGTTTCAGTAGGCAACAAGTGGGTATCCTAAGATAATATTCATGAGAAAAGGGATCATAGATGACATACAGTACATTAATTTGGAGCCATGCGCTATGTGTTTGTCACTCTCACAGATCGTAACGACTCTTGCATGGGTAACAGCTGCCTTAGCTTAGAACTAGGGAACATGCAAGTTAACTGGCTAAGGAAGGCCCAAGAAGCTCTTAGTTTATGCACAGTAAGGGGAGTAATTGCTAAAAGTGACTAGCCAAACCTTTTAGTAGACGAACTTTATTATATGCATTATCTTGAATTGCTTGGTTGTATTTCCATCAATTGGTGTGGATTCTGAATTCTTAGCATTGCAATTGTGTGTGTGTGTGTGTATATGGTGTGTGTGAGTTTAACAATCTACAAACCCCCCCTGCCGTGTGTGTGTGTTTGGTGATTCTAATTGGTAAGTTGAATTGGTTTGATGTGTATTTACCTATTCCTCGTGGGATCGACCTCGTACTTATACGCTATGCTTACATGAGCGATTCGTATACTTGCGAGCTACAACTTGGTATTCGTTTCTAAATTCCAAGTAAAACAAGTTGTACAAAAAGGAGCAACAAGTTTTTGGCGCCGTTGCCGGGGAATGGTGCTAAATATCATCGAATTGGTTTTACTTATCATTCGAATTAGGTTAGGTTATTTATTTTTCTTTGTAGTCTTTTTTTAGGTTTTAATAATGCTATTTTCTACTTGAATTCTTTTTCTAACCAATTATTGTTTTTGAGAGTTTTTGGAAGGTTCAAAGAGTCCATGAAGGATGGCGAGCTTTCCAAAGCCGAGAGCAAGAAAGGGAAGAAGAGGACATTTGAGTAGACGATTGGCAACGTCTGGCTGAAGACGTACAAACTTAGCGCTGTTTGGGAGGCAACCCAAAGCTTTTGAAGAAATCAAGGGAGTGAGTCGAGAAGACCAAGGAGGTCGCGTCTATGCTTTGAGGATCATGGTGGCTGTGCATTCATTGGGCCATGCTTGCAATCCAAGTACACAATTTCTTTCATCCTTGCTTCATTGAACCAATTTTTAGTTTTTTGTATTTTTGGTTTTGTTGGATAATTGTTTTGATTCCCTTACTTTAACTGATCATGCATGTTTGTTATTTCTTTCACATTGAGGACAATGTGTCATTTAAGTTTGGGGGGAAAGGCAATTTCTTTGTTTTTAGGTTTCTAGGTTTTTCTACAAAAAAAAAATTTTCTTTCTGTTTGTTTTCAATTAGGGTGTCAAAACCCACAACAAAATGCAATTCTCTAAGATTCATTCCACTCTAATGATGGAGTTGAATCCTTAGAACCGTGTTGCGACATTGTTTTAAATAAAAACAAAGTTTTGAGTCTTTTTGTTTTTAATTGTGTTTCTAGAGTCCCCAACAAGTTGATTGATTGTTTATGGTCTTTGAGAAGCATGTTTAGCATTGTTGTATATGATATGTGTTCTTCTTTTTCTAATATTGTTCCATAACCTATATTATGATTCTATGTGATTAGATCTTGTTTTCATAAGCTTGAGTTATGATTTGCATGATTTAGTGATTCATATACATTTTAGAGTAGACTTATATGACCTAAGTGAGCTTTTGAGCCTTGTCCTTCATTTTTCGAGTGTTAGACACCACTCTATTCCTTTCTTGTCATTTAAGTCGTTGTGTGATCTCATTATTCATTCTTTTGATCAAATGCTTGAAATACACATGATTTGAATCAATGAGCTAGAACTTCTCTCTTATTCTATGCAAAGCATGTTTATAACTACATGGAACCTAGGAAATGATTTTAGGCCCTGTTTGTTGTATTTTTAACCTTTAGTTAACCCTTTACTTTCTAACCCTAGTTTAACCTTAAGTTTGGGGGAGTTACATCCCTTGACCTAATTATTCTTTTATCTATGGTGTTGCATTGATTTGTGGCTTTTGGAGGTTGAAGAAAAGTGTTTATGCATAGCTTGAAACAAAAGAAAAATGAAAAGTGCTACAAAAGTGTGTATGTCGTACTCTTTAAAAAAAAAAAAAAAAAAAGGTGAAGTGTATGGGACGGTTCCCAAAGAAAACAAAAAGAAAAAAAAAAAAGAAGAAAAAAAAATTTGAAATAGTCAAGCTATGTAGTGCAATTGTGGAAGGTATGCCTCTAAGAGTTGTGTTGGTTGCAATTCCATAGATCTAGCCCTTTGTTGTATACCCTTTTCATTGTTTATATCCCACCTAACCCAAGCTAACCCTTTTGAAAGTCCTAATTGATCTTAGGAGAAATGTGGTTCTTGATGTGGAGTGTAGATGAGAGAGGAGCATATGGTTTTTGATTTTATTTCAAGTATTTTGATATTCCTTTCATGAGATCATGTTTCCTTTCAAATGTGCCCTTGTTTCATGCTAATATGTGAGCTATTTGTCTTTGATTACATAACCTCTCTCACATATACTTATGAGTGCACGAATCAACCTAATTCTTGAGTGCTTTATTGTTGAGAGTATGCCTTTGCGAGGATTGGAGTTGAATCTATTTTGTATATGTTGATCTATTCCTTGCTTTTCTGACACTTGGGTTATGAAGAGAATGACCTATATGCACAATGGAGGAGTAAGGTACGTTATTTGAAGCATTATTAGAATTTGAAGAATAAATGTTATATATGCCTTGCTCTACTATGTTATTGTTGGTCATACTCATGATATCATCTGTTGGGAAAGTAAGTAGTTTGTTTTTGAGTCTTTGAGTCTTTTCTTTATTTTCTTTGCTCGAGGACTAGCAAAGTCTAAGTTTGGGGGTGTGATGAGTGTTCATTTTACGTTATTTTATAATACTAACTCCCTAACCTAGAGTGTTAGAACTCGATACTTTTGTGTCTGTTGTCTTGTTTTTGTGTTTTTAGGTTAAATGAAGTAATGATGGAGAAAGAAGCTAAATGAGGCTATTTTGAGCTAAAAATGGAAGAAATGGGAAAAAGAATCTTGAGGGAATCTGCTAGAAGGATCTGGAATCTGAAAGGAATCTTTGGAGAATCTCAGACAGAATCTTTTGGGGAATCTTTTTGGTCAAAGTTGACTTTTGGTCAAAGTCAAAGGTCAATGGTCAAAGTCAATGGTCAACCGTGCCACATCATCACATGACATGGACCACACATGCAGCCCATGCACTATGGGCCATGCGCATAACCCTAGCCCAAAGGACCAAGGCCATGCGCCTAAACCTAGCAGCCCAAGTCCATCACACCATGCAAGGTGGTAGCCCATGCACTAAAACCCTAGGGCCTATGTGCATCCCATTCAGCCCAAGTCATACAGCCATGCGCAAGCTAGAAGGGAGCAAGCCCATCACGCCACTAGCAGCCCATTCCAAGCTTCCTTGCGCCAGCCCACTTGCAAGTCACTTAAGCCCATCACGCTTACAAGGTTGCAGCAGCCCACATGTGTGTTTGTAAACCCTAGCCCAAGTCGACACACAAGGAGTCCTTATCTTGCAAGGAAGTCAAAACCCTGAAATCTGAACATCAAATTTCGACAGCAATTCTGTACTTCTCCAGAACGAATCAGGTAGCATGCCATATATGGTTGGAAAGATACGGATGTTAGCTTCGCAGGGAATTTTACGGATTTCGATTCCGAGTTTTCTAGCTCAAGTTATGGTCATTTTAGTGGAGGTAGCGCAGCAGTTCCGCGAGCTGAAAATAAGTTACGCCCAAAAAGAGCCCAAATCAGCCGAAAGCCCACTTTTGGCCGAAAATTAGAAGTCTTAAGGAGCAAGAAATTCACTTAAGCCCATGTTCTTTTAATGAAACCCTAGCCGCACCTTGTCTTCTCCTTGCCTCCCAAGGATTCCTCTCTTACACCTCTATAAATATATCATATCCCTTCAGACTTCATAATTTTTGGTTCCCATATTTTATATTTTCAGAATTCAAAGAGAGAGAGGGAGGCCGAATTTCAGAAGGAGAGAGTGAGAGGGTGGCGCCACTTGAGGGAGAATGAGAGACCATGTGCCGCAGCCCTAGCTCACCTTTGCCGTGAGCCTCCTTGCTGCTATGTCTCTCCTCTTCTTCTCTCTTGTGCCGCTGCCACCCTCTTATGATGTTCTTTGTTTTTCTTTTGATTCTCTTCTTTTTCCTTAGTTAATTAGTTTGTTCTTGTTTTTCATTGTGGATTTAATTATTATAATGGAAGCTAGATATTTTATTTTCTTTATTATTATGTTTTGAGTTTTTTATTGCTTTGCTAAGTTGGATGATGAAACTTTAATTGTGAGTTATGCAATGGTGACACTTGTGATTTAATTTGATGCATGTAGTAAATCCTTGATCTCTATTTAAATTGACTCTATTTGTTTTGCATCTTTGACTGATCACCTTAGGTTGCATGCATCTAGATTTATGTTGTGAAACTAAACAAGCTCGAAAGGATGATAGTTTCAGTAGGCAACAAGTGGGTATCCTAAGATAATATTCATGAGAAAAGGGATCATAGATGACATACAGTACATTAATTTGGAGCCATGCGCTATGTGTTTGTCACTCTCACAGATCGTAACGACTCTTGCATGGGTAACAGCTGCCTTAGCTTAGAACTAGGGAACATGCAAGTTAACTGGCTAAGGAAGGCCCAAGAAGCTCTTAGTTTATGCACAGTAAGGGGAGTAATTGCTAAAAGTGACTAGCCAAACCTTTTAGTAGACGAACTTTATTATATGCATTATCTTGAATTGCTTGGTTGTATTTCCATCAATTGGTGTGGATTCTGAATTCTTAGCATTGCAATTGTGTGTGTGTGTGTGTATATGGTGTGTGTGAGTTTAACAATCTACAAACCCCCCCTGCCGTGTGTGTGTGTTTGGTGATTCTAATTGGTAAGTTGAATTGGTTTGATGTGTATTTACCTATTCCTCGTGGGATCGACCTCGTACTTATACGCTATGCTTACATGAGCGATTCGTATACTTGCGAGCTACAACTTGGTATTCGTTTCTAAATTCCAAGTAAAACAAGTTGTACAAAAAGGAGCAACACTCAGGTACAATCTGACCCTTCTAAGTTGACTTCTATACATGCTCCTTTTCCTAGCAGGTTGCAGAAGGCTAAGAAAGAGGACCCTCTGAAGGGTGTTATGGAGATATTCAGGAAGGTGGAGATCAATATTCCCCTTCTAGATGCGATTAAGCAAGTGCCAAGGTATGCAAAGTTCCTCAAGGACTTGTGCACGAACAAGAGGAGGTTCAAGGAGTTCGAGACAGTGAAGGTCTCTGAGGAGGTTTCAGCAGTGCTTCAGAGGAAGCTACCTCCCAAGCTCAAGGACCCAGGCAGTTTCACTATCCCTTGTATCATTGGAGATTGTAGGTTTGAGAAAGCTCTCCTTGATTTAGGTGCTTCTGTGAATTTAATGCCATTTTCTGTGTATGAGACTCTGAATTTAGGTGAGCTGAAAGCGACATCTGTGAGTATCCAGTTAGCTGATAGATCAGTTAAGTACCCCAGAGGAATTTTGGAAGATGTACTTGTGAGAGTAGATGGATTGATATTGCCGGCTGATTTCCTAGTTTTGGAAATGGAGGCCGTACCTATGTATGAGGCACAATTACCCTTGATACTTGGTCGTCCCTTTATGGCCACTGCAGGTACAAAAATTGATGTTCAACAGGGTACACTAACTATGAATGTGCAGGGACAGACCATTGAGTTCAGAGTGTTTGAGCACTCAAACTACCCAATGATGAGCACGAGTGCTTTAGGGTGGATGTTATGGATTTGGTTTGTCAACAGGTGTTTAATGTGACTTGTAGCAGTGATCCGTTGGATAGAGCTTTGATTCATAGCCCTATGGCTGTGCATGAGGATGAGCAGGTTGAGAACATTTTGGCTCACTTAGAGGCCTTACCCCGCTGTTCAGGTATGTATATTTCTGCTTTTGAGCCTTTACCTGTTTCTAATACAAAACTTGTACCCTCTGTGTTGCAGGCACCTAAGCTAGAGTTGAAGGATTTGCCTGAGCATTTGAAGTATGCTTATTTGGGTGAGGGAAGCACATTACCTGTGATCATTGTTTCCAACCTCAATGCAGAGGAAGAAGAGAAATTGTTGAGAGTGCTAAGAGAGCACAAAACAGCAATTGGGTGGAGTATTGCAGATATCAAGGGAATCAGTCCCTCGAGGTGTATGCACAGGATATTGTTGGAGGATGGAGCTAAGCCGACTAGAGAGGCTCAGCGTAGACTCAACCCAGTGATGAAGGAAGTTGTGCTGAAGGAGGTGCTGAAGTTGCTAGATGTGGGTATTATTTATCCCATATCAGATAGCAAATGGGTGAGTCCGGTGCAGGTGGTTCCTAAGAAGTCTGGTGTTACAGTGGTCAGAAATGATGCAAATGAGCTGGTGCCAACTCGAGTACAGACAGGGTGGCGTGTCTGCATAGACTACAGGAAACTTAACTCAGGTACTCGGAAAGACCATTTCCCATTACCTTTTATTGATCAGATGTTGGAACGTCTTGCAGGTCATAGCCATTATTGCTTTCTAGATGGGTATTCAGGCTACAACCAGATAGCTATAGCCCCAGAGGACCAGGAGAAGACGACATTTACCTGTCCCTATGGCACTTTTGCCTACAGGCGCATGCCCTTTGGCTTGTGCAATGCTCCAGGTACTTTTCAGCGATGCATGATGAGCATTTTTTCCGATATGGTGGAGAATATAATAGAGGTATTTATGGATGACTTCAGTGTATTTGGTTCTTCTTATGATAAATGCCTACATAATCTTGCTTTGGTTTTAGAAAGATGCCAGGAATGCAATTTGGTTTTGAATTGGGAGAAGTGCCATTTTATGGTACAACAGGGTATTGTTCTTGGCCATGTCATATCCAGTAGAGGGATAGAGGTGGATAAGGCCAAGGTTGATCTGGTAAGTAATCTTCCACCACCTTTGACAGTTAAAGATGTGAGATCGTTTCTTGGTCATGCAGGTTTTTACAGGCGGTTCATTAAGGATTTTTCCCAGATAGCTCGGCCTTTGAGTAGATTGTTGGCCAAGGAGGTGCCGTTTGAATTCAATGAGGAGTGTCTAGCCGCATTTAACAGATTGAAGACTCTTCTCACATCAGCTCCAGTCATTATGCCTCCTGATTGGAGTTTACCATTTGAGCTGATGTGCGATGCTTCTGATTATGCTGTGGGAGCTGTGTTAGGGCAGAGAGTGAACAAGATACCACATGTTATCTACTATGCCAGTCGGACTCTCAATGATGCCCAGCTGAATTATTCCACCACAGAGAAGGAGCTTTTGGTTGTCATTTTTGCTTTAGAAAAATTTAGGTCATATCTGATTGGAACTAAAGTGATTGTGTTTTCTGATCATGCAGCGCTTAGGTACCTTCTACAGAAGAAAGATGCGAAGCCCAGGCTGATTAGATGGATTTTGTTGCTCCAGGAGTTTGACCTAGAGATCAAAGATAAGAAGGGCTCAGAGAATGTGGTGGCGGATCACCTTAGTCGATTGGTGCACAGTTCTACTGCACAGGAGGACGTCCTCCCTCTGAATGAGCGATTCCCAGATGAGCAGTTGTTCTCATTGTCTGTTTATGTTCCTTGGTACTCTGATATTGTTAATTATATTGTTACAGGAGAACTTCCAGGTGACATACAGAGAGCTCAAAAGGAGAAGCTCATCAGCACGGCTAAGTATTATATATGGGATGATCCATATCTATTTAAGTGGTGCCCCGACCAGATCATCAGAAGGTGTGTGCCAGAATCTGAGTTTCAGTCTATACTAACTTTTTGCCATTCTGATGCATGTGGAGGACATGGTGGAGCAAAGAAGACGGCCCTAAAAGTGTTGCAGTGTGGTTTTTACTGGCCTAGTTTGTTCAAGGATGCTTATACATTCTGTACCACTTGTGATAGGTGCCAAAAGTTGGGTAACATTTCTTCACGAAATCAAATGCCTCTTAACCCCATTCTTATTGTTGAGATTTTTGATGTCTGGGGCATTGATTTCATGGGCCCATTTCCGTCTTCCAAGGGTTATTTGTATATCTTGCTTGCGGTTGATTATGTGTCGAAATGGGTGGAAGCAATTCCATCCAAGACTAATGATTCTAGAGTTGTCCTCAGATTTCTTAAGGATCATATTTTTGCAAGATTTGGCGCTCCCAGGGCTATTATTAGTGATGGAGGATCTCACTTCAACAACAGGTTATTTGCGGCCTTGCTGAGCAAATATGGTATCAAGCATAAGGTTTCTACACCTTATCACCCCCAGACAAGTGGACAGGCTGAGATCTGTAATAGGGAAATTAAGCAAATTTTGGAGAAGACTGTGAGCCCCTCCCTGAAAGATTGGTCAGATCGCCTCTTAGATGCTCTATGGGCTTATCGTACAGCGTATAAGACTCCCATTGGTATGTCCCCGTATAGGTTGGTTTTTGGTAAGCCATGTCATTTACCTGTCGAATTAGAGCATAAAGCATATTGGGCTATTAAACATTTCAATTTTAAGATGAACGAGGCAGGTGAGCATAGGAAGCTACAATTGAGTGAGTTGGAAGAACTCAGGAATGAGGCTTATGAGAGTTCTAGGATTTACAAAGACAAGACTAAGGCCTACCATGACAAGGCCATTTTGAGGAAACATTTCGAAGTGGGTCAGAAAGTCTTGCTTTACAATTCTCGCCTCAGACTCTTTCCAGGTAAACTTCGTTCTCGATGGTATGGTCCATTTACTGTTACTAATGTTTACCCTTATGGTGCAGTGGAGGTCTGCAATCCAAAGACAAAGAATACATTCAAGGTGAATGGTCATCGGCTTAAGCATTACTTGGAGGCTAATATGGAGCGTTCAGAGGAGAACATGCTCTTGGAGGATCCTGTTCCATTAGCATGATGTACTACCAAGTCTGGCTGAAGACTCTAAACTTAGCGCTGATTGGGAGGCAACCCAACATTTGGAGAGAAGAGACATTGCCCTCTGGCTGTTTGCATGGATATCAGGGAGTTCTTAACCTTGTGCTTTCCTTTAGTTTTTTTTTGTTGGTTGTGGTCTGTTTTTAGGTCATTAGAGTATTTGTCTTCCTAACTTGAATGATTCATTGCATGCTTAGTTCGAAACATTGAGGACAATGTTTCATTTAAGTTTGGGGGAAGAGTTTTAGGTTTAGGTTTTGAGATTTTCGTTCAAATTTTTGAAAAATACCAAAAATATTTTTGTTTTTATGGCCTTTAGGTTCCTGTCCACCACTATGAGGAATTGCAAATGCTTTGATTTTGCATACTTTGGTCGAATTGATGA
This sequence comes from Dryas octopetala, assembly GCF_963921425.1. Classification (NCBI taxonomy): domain Eukaryota; kingdom Viridiplantae; phylum Streptophyta; class Magnoliopsida; order Rosales; family Rosaceae; genus Dryas; species Dryas octopetala. The sequence continues at coordinate 8,288,833 of NC_141367.1, read as the reverse complement.
AACTAGTTCTTTTGATTATTCTTTTGACATTTAACTCATTTTGAGCATGTTTGAGCTATCTTTGTGTGGATTACAAATGCTGGCATAGTTTAGACTGAAAGTGATTGCATAACTTGTATGATCTAAGCTTCTAGTGAAACTTATACACCCTTTGCGAGGTTTGAGCCTTAATGCTTCTGTTTTGAGGGTTATATGCTAATACTCCATATGTTCATTGAATATCTAGAGTTTGCATGATCTCATTATTTTTCACTTGATCAAATGCTTGAAATGTGCATCATTTTAAATCAAATGATAGAACTTCCATCTCAATTTAATTGAAGCATGTTGTAACTACATGGAACCTAGGAAATGATTTAGGCCTTCTTTGTCTCGTTTGTGCCATTCTAGCCATCCTTTTTGTGTTAATTTATACCCCTAGTTGCCCTGTTGAGCCTTGTCAGCCTTTTTGTTTCTTAACCATGTTACCCGTGCCAGCCCCTAGTTTGGGGGAAGTACCTTTCCGTTGTGTGTATCTACCCATACTTAAGGGATTGTAGAGAACTGGTTTAGGATAATTGTTCATTTGTGTGCAAGGCTTGGGAATAATGTGGAAAAAGAAAAGAAAAGGAGTTGAATATGTTGCCGTGCCCAAAAGAAAATAGAAAGAAAAAAAAAAAGAAAAAAAAGAAGAAAAGAAAGTGAAAAGGGTAGGCATGTGTTTCACAAGTGTGCAAATTCAAGAATGCAAGCCTTGTTGCCAAAGTGTATAAGAATGAAATGACAACGTAAAACCTGATTCTCTATGGTTCCCTTAAGTCTTTGTGTTTTCCATACCTTTCTTGTTAAAACCCTTCACCGTTAGCCCCATTACAACCGATATGTAAAAGTCCTATATGATCTTAGGTGAAGTGTAGTCTTAATGTGGAGATTAGATGGGATGGAAGCATATTGTATTTTGATTTGATTTCGGGTATTTGGTATCTTTCATGAGATCATTATTCTTTCACTTGTGCTTTCGTTCTTACATATATGTGAGTAATTTGAATTTGTTTGCATAAACTCGCTCACATATGCTTTTTGAGTGAATCACTATTTAACCAAAATCTCAGTGCTTTATTTTGTGAGTGACTATCTTTGTGAGAATTGAAGTGACACTAGTTGCTTGTGATTACTCAAGTTGCTTGAAAGTTCAGATTGTAAACTATGTTGATATTGTCTTACGCACATGATGCTTAACCTTGTTGATTGTGAGTTAATGTTGGCATTTGGTAATCTCTGGAACTAGTATGTAATCTATTTGATTGAGTTATGCATGATCAAGCATACCTGAGATTTTTGGTGGACGGTTAGGTTGTTTTTGGAGTCTTAGTGTAGTTTTGTTTTGTTTTGCTAGGGACTAGCAAATGTTAAGTTTGGGGGAATTTGTTAGGTCCTTAAATGTTTGCATTTTAGGCCCTCTATCTTCATGTATTTAGTACTTAGTCCCTATATTTTATGTTATTTATTTGTGTTTTTCTCTTTTGTAGGTGGAAAGCCCATAGGAATTAAATGGATGCAAATCAGCCCATTTTGAGCTTAAATGAATATTTGCTGTTTAAATGGAAGCCCAAGATCAAGAGAGGGTTCAAGAGCATGAAGAAATGAAAGCCCAGCCCAAACCACATAGGAAGTGGCGTGTGTGCTAAGAGAGAGGAGCTGGCCGCACCTTGCAAGGCTCTCCTTCCCTAATTGGGCTCTAAAAATCAGATTTGATATTACCTTATTTATTTCATTTTAATTCCTGATTTATTGGAGGCTCAATGGGGAGGAAATCAGCTACACCAAGCCCATAGAAGTCAGCTGCACCTTGCGCAAAAGAGAGGGAGAAACCCTAGGGCCTTGCGCAAGTCACTTAAGCCCAAGAAGCCAAGCCCATGCCGCACACCCTAGTTTTCTAAACCTAACCCTAGCTGGCCGCACATCCTTCCTTCCCAAAACCCTAGCTGCTGCACACCCTTATATATACATCTCTTTCTATCATTTTAGGAGTTCAGACACTTGGAAAAAATCAGAAAATAGAGAGAGAGGGGCTGCTGGAGGCGTGAGCTCTCCTTGGGGTGTTTTCTCTTCTTCTTCTTCTTTTCTTGTAATTGTTAGATGATAAACATGATTTCGTGGCTGTTCTTGTTCTCTAGCATGAACTAATCACGTTTTCTAGGGCCTAGGATTCAGCCCTAGGCCGAATATTCAATGGATTGGTGATGTAGTTGCTGTTTGTTTAATTCCATGGATTGATGATTTTGATTTCACTGTTATCATTGTTCTCTATGTGTTTTTAATCCTTGATTGATCACCTAGGGTTATTGCATCTAGAATTTAATCAATTTAGGGTGAGGACAACCAATCAGCCCCTAATACAAGTGATAAACAACTTAGGATTTAGTAATTGGCTGAATTCTAATTGTGTGAAATCAATTTTAAATCACCTAGGGTAGACGCCATGCACTAGGGGTTTAATTGCATTTATTTTCTCATATAAGCTTAATGAATTCTGTTTGTGTGTTCCTATGTAGATGCCATGCATAGGTCACATATAGAGTACAAGAACTAGGGTAGACGCCATGCACTAGTTTGTACATTTGGGGAATCATGCATTTCATGCTATGCCATAGGTGAATATGCGAATGCATTCATCAATAGGAATTAAAGGTTTCAGAAATTGCACCATGACATTGGATATGAGGTCTAGTGGTAAAGTCCTAGAGTCCTAGTATCATCTATCAATCTATTTTCACAAGATAACTTGCTGTTTCCATACTCTTTGCTAGTTGCGCATTTTAGTCTTTAAAGTTAGGTTTAATTTGCTGTTTTCAAGTCATACAAACTCCCTCTCATTCGTGTGTGTGTGCGTGTGTTTCATTTCAAGTGAGCAGCTGCCCTAGGCGTGACAACTTGGGCAGCCACTCGTGTCTTGTTTTCTTGTTTCCTTTTAGCATACGGAATATCATTTAAAGATCAATAATAGTCCTCGTGGGATCGACCTTGCTTGCCATCTATATTATATATAGATTCGTGCACTGCGAGTATTTAAATTTAAAACGAACAGTAGTGGAGTTGGGCGACCTTTATAAGGAAATAGTCAAAGCTTATATGTTGTGCATGTTTGACGTTCTCATAAAACTTAATGACTCATGCATGGGTAACAGCTGCCTTAGCTTGAACTAGGGAACATGTAGGTTAACTGGCTAAGGAAGGCCCAAGAAGCTCTTAGTTTATGCATTAGGAGAACAATGGTGAGAAAGTAACTAGCCAAACCTTTTTAGCTGTCAAACTTTAATATGTTGTGTTCAAATTAACTGTCATTAGCCTTGGATGGTTATTGCATGCTTATCTGATTTGAAACTGAAAACTTAACATTGCAAGATAGAATAAAGTGTGTGTGCGTGTGGTGATGTGTGCGTGTGTTTCCATCTTCCAAAACCCCCCATTTAGTTATTCTACTGATTAATTGCATTGATTTATTGTATATTAACCATTCCCTGTGGGATCGACCTCGTGCTTGTACGCTTTGCTACTGATGCGATTCGTGCACTTGCGAGTATACTTGGAAAGAAATAGATGTTTATTTTGTTCTAAGAAAACACATCAACAAGTTTTTGGCGCCGGTGCCGGGGAATGGTGTCTAATATCAATGAATTGGTGTAATTAGTCATTAGAATTAGGTTATATTAGCTAGATTTCAGTTTTTGTTAATTTTTAGTTTTTAATAAATGCCATGCCTTTATTTGCATTCTTTCTACTGATTGTGTGTTTTTCTCTTGATTAGGTGTGTTTTATGAACCCTGAACTTGTTGCAAGGTTGGAGAGGCTCAAGAACGAAGCTTTAGGTACATCACAAGTCAGCCCACAACCTAGTGCATCAGATTCGAGTAGTGAAGAGACTGAGAGTGTCGACATGGCTGAAGCAAATGAGATGATGCCGCAGCCCCTGAGCCATTTTTCAGCACCTTCGCTGCCCACTCAACCATCGTGCATTCGGTATGCAACCATAGCCACTGATTTCGAAATCAAGAGTGGTCAGATACACTTGTTGCTGAGCTACCATGGGCTGAATGGGGAGGATCCGATCCACTTTTTGAAGGAGTTTTCTGGGGTTTGTGAAGCCGCACAATTGAGGGGCCTGAATGCCGATCAGTACCGTTTGAGGATGTTCCCTTTTGCGCTTAAGGACAAGGCAAAGAGGTGGTTGTATTCGCTGCCCAGTGGTTCCATATCGACATGGGATGATCTTTCGAGCAAGTTCCTGAACAAGTTTTATTCCATTTCCAAGACGAATTCTATTCGGAAGGAGATCCTTGGATTTGTACAGAAAGCGGACGAGCCATTCCATGAGACTTGGGACAGATTCAATGAGTTACTTACTAGCTGCCCACACCATAACCTATCTCCTTGGTATGTGATTTGTTGTTTTTATCAGGGATTATTGGAGAGAGACCAAGCCAAGGTGGATTCGGCATGTGGTGGTGCATTCATGTCAAAAACGGAGGATGAGGCTACAGATTTGTTTGAGTCGCTTTCTTTGAGTTCTCAACAATGGGATTCCAATCGTGCAAGAGGAGGACCAAAGAGAGGGTTGTATGAGGTAGCTAATGTGCCGAACACCATGGAGGGACAGATTTTGGAAATCAAGACTATGGTGCAGAAGTTATCTTTGGCTCAAGAGAAGATGATTGGTATGCAAGAACAAGGAGGTGATGTGGAATACGTGAATCAGGTTGGGAGTTATCCTAGGGTGCCATATGATCCATTTTCTAACACTTATAACCCTGGATGGAAGAACAACCCTAATTTCAGGTAGAGCAACAACAATGGACAGCAAGCTGGTGGGAGCACCAACAAGCCGTATGTGCACCCTAATGCCGAGAGGTCTAGTTTGGAGGACAAGATTGCTCAGATTGCTCAAAGCACCACTTCCCTTGCTCAGAGTACCAATGCCTTCCTGAACCGTACCGAGCAGCAGATGCAAGCCAATTCGAAGGCTATTGCACATTTGGAGAGTCAAATGGGTCAGATTGCCACTACTTTGGGTCAGAGAGAGAAGGGGAAATTTCCAAGCCAGCCCATCGTCAACCCGAAGAATGAGGAGCATGTAAATGCTATTTTGAGGACTACTCCAAGAAAAAGAGTTAGAGTGGTCAAGACTAAGGAGGTGATTGAGATCATGGATAGTGAGGAAGAGGAGGATCCGGAAATGATTGAGGAGAAAGCTGATACACGTGTGATTCCCCTCATTCCGGACATCGACATCACCAAATTTCCAGCAACCATGAGGGAGTTGAAGTCTATTGAGAAGAAGGTTGAGGAGCAGGGGCATAGTCACAACGTTCCTAGGGAGATTTGTGGTTATCTCTTTGCATCTTTTGCAAGCAAGAAGAGGGATCCGGGCTTGTTGGTCATACCATGCAGCATAGGGGAGTATGAGATCGCCAATGCCTTAGTTGACAATGGCTCAGCTATCAATGTCATGCCGCTGGTTGTGTTCGAGAGGCTTGGATTTGTGGAGGCTGATTTGCAACCTTTTGATTTGGACATTCGCTTCGCCAACTCTTCAGTCGAGAAAGCTCGTGGTATGCTTGTGGATGTTTTGGTTAAATGTCGTAAATTACTAATTCCCTCTGATTTCTTAGTGCTAGTGATGAGTGTGCATTTTGCATCACTTATGATACTAATTCCTTAACCTAGAGTGTTAGAACTCGCTATTTTGTGTTTCTTGTCTTGTTTTTGTGTTTTCAGGTCAAATAAAGCAGAAATGAGAAAAAGAAGCAAATGGAGCCATTTTGGGACATTTCCTGGTCAAACCAGGAAAACGAGTGAAATCCTGGTCAAACCAGGAAAAGTGCAGAAATCCTAGTCAAATGAGGATTCCTAGTCACACTAGGAAACATCAAGTCCAGAACCATCATTGCGGAGCCAGAAATGTGAAATCCTGATTCGAACAGGAAATCCTGGTTGAACTAGGAAACCTAACCCAACTAGGGAAAGGAGTCCTAGTGACACTAGGAGACCCCAGGGGCAATATGGTCATTACGAGAAGTCGAAATGGATAAGGAATCTCTCATTTTCAAGGAATCCTAGTTGCACCAGGAAATGTTTTTCAAGGTTCCAGAAGCTTCCAGAAGGTGGTGGACATCCATGGAAATGAATGGAGGGAAGAAATGAATTTGAATTCAAATAGAAATGAGGGGCAAAATGGGAAGTTAAAAGTGGAGGGCCCATGGGCCCTAGGGATGCCGAACCAAGTGGGCCATGCATGCACATGCATGGGCCCAAACCCTAGCAGCCCAAAGGCCATGCGCAAGGAGGAAGATGGCAGCCCATGCATGCGCATGCATGCCATGCAAACCCTAGCAGCCAAGGGGCCATGCGCAAGCCCAAGGTTACAAGCCCAAGATGGAAGCCCATGGAGTGAAACCCTAGCCCATCTTGTGCAAGCAACTGAAGCCCAACATGGAAGCCCAACATGCGAGCCCAAAGCCCAAGACTACCAGCCCATGCGCCAAGGAGGGACCCTAGCCAGGCTAGGCGTGAGCCACTTAAGCCCAAAGGGAGCAGCCCAACACGCAAGGCCCTAGTCAGCTAGCCCTAGCTGAAGCCGCAAGCAACTAGGAAAGGGAAACCCTAGCAGCCGCAAGCTTCAGCCTCCTTGCCTCTCAAGGAATGTTCCTCTATTTAAATCCCTTTCATTCAGAACCCTAGCATCACTTTTTGCACCTACACACTCCAGCCGAAATTCCCTTCTCTTCTCCTAGTTTTATTTTTCTGTTTTAGGTTTTTAGTTCAGCCTTTATTTTGTGTGAGGAATAGCCGAAGGGTGAGAGAGAGAGAGGAGAGGCGTGGAAGCAAGGAAGGAGGACCCCATTGCCGCAAGCCCTAGCTCACCCCAGCCGTGAGCCAATTGTTTGTGGAGGTTGCCTTCTCTCTTGCCTTGCCGCAGCCCTCTCACTTGGTTTCTTTGATTTTTCGTCTAGTTTTCTTATTTCAAGTTAGTTTATGTTTCTGAATTCATTATCTTGTGACTCTGAATTTATTTAATTAAGTTTCTAAATTTCATTAGTTATAGCCTTGGTTCTGATTTTAGTTAGTTGTTTATGTTTATGCAATTTAATTTATGCAATCTGATTTAGTTGTTTAGTTTATGTTTTTAAGTTTGTTTAATTTGCGTTTCTGATTTCCTTTTGCAAGCATGAATTGGGATTTTATTTATTGGTTGCTGTTTTGTTTTTATTTATTTTATTTAATTATGTAGATTAGTTATTCTATCTTGCATGTTAGTCGTAGGTCGATTAATGGATTCGTATGCTTTAACAAATCGTTTATCCGTCTCTTGGTCTGTTAGTTTGATGTTTGCGCGTATTAAATTTCCACTATCTATTAGAACCCCCGTCACTAGTTATTTGCATCCTTTGACTGGCCACCTTAGGGTAATTGCATCTAGTTTATCTGTTAGGTTTAGCTGTGAAATAGTCAAAGACACTAAACCACAAGTAACAAGGGAATAAGGGATTATTCTTGGTAGTGGGGTTGGGCGACCTCTATAAGGAAATAGTCAAAGCTTATATGTTGTGCATGTTTGACGTTCTCATAAAACTTAATGACTCCTGCATGGGTAACAGCTGCCTTAGCTTGAACTAGGGAACATGTAGGTTAACTGGCTAAGGAAGGCCCAAGAAGCTCTTAGTTTATGCATTAGGAGAACAATGGCGAGAAAGTAACTAGCCAAACCTTTTTAGCTGTCAAACTTTAATATGTTGTGTTCAAATTAACTGTCATTAGCCTTGGATGGTTATTGCATGCTTATCTGATTTGAAACTGAAAGCTTAACATTGCAAGATAGAATAAAGTGTGTGTGCGTGTGGTGATGTGTGCGTGTGTTTCATCTTTTCAAAAACCCCCATTTAGTTATTTTAGAGATTAATTGCATTGATTTATTGTATATTAACCATTCCCTGTGGGATCGACCTCGTGCTTGTACGCTTTGCTACTGATGCGATTCGTGCACTTGCGAGTAAACTTAGAATGAGATAATTGTTTATTTTGTTCTAAGAAAACACATCAACAGCTAGATGTGCCGAGACTTCCGGGCGACGTTTCTATTATTCTTGGGAGACCAGTTTTGTGCACCTCTAACATGGAGTACAAAGCATTGGAGAGTACCATGAAGATTCGGCACTACACCAAGCAAGAGGTGTATTTGCTCACTTCCGAGATGCCACAAAACGAGGAGATCACTTTTTATGGAGAGGAGAAGTTAGAGATGGAGAGCTTCTTCAGTTCATTCTTAGGGAGTGCCGAGAGTAGCAATGGCAAGAGGAAGAGGAAAGGACGCAAGTAGAGGAGAAGGCAATGTCAGGCTGAAGACAGAAAAACAAGCGCTTATTGGGAGGCAACCCAAGTTTTTGTTTCGAATAATGGAGGAGGAGTCATCGAGGACCAAGGAGGCCGCGCCTACCCTTGGAGTGTCCACGCTTGCGTACGCAAGTAAACAGTTTCTTTATTTCGCTTCATAAGACAATTTTTCATTTTGGTGTGTTTCTTTGGTTTTGGATATTTGCAATTTCCCGTTTCGCTTAATTTGATCATTCTTGCATTTATTTCATATACATTGAGGGCAATGTATCATTTAAGTGTGGGGGGAAGGGCAATTGTCGTTTGTTAGTGTTTTTAGGTTAGAACAAGTGTTTAGGGTGTTTTAAGTGTTTTTGAGTGTTTTTAGAAAAAAAAAAAAAAAAAAAAAAAAAAATTTTCGTTTTTAGTGTTTTTAGGTGTTTTTAATTTAGGAAAAAACTTTTTCTTTTGTTTTTAAACTTAGGGTGTCAAAACCCACATCAAAATGCACGTTTTCGTTAGATCTCATTCACCTTAGTGATGGATGTGATTCTTTAGAAGTGTGCGACATTGTTTTAAAAACAAAAAGTTTTTGAGTCATTTTGGTTGTTTCAGGTCGTTTTGAGTCCCCAACTAATTGATTTGAGTGTGCATGATTCTTATGAGCATGTTTTAGTATTGTGTGTATATTTGGTGTTCTTTTCATTCTAATAGTGTTCCATAACATATCTTGCAATTCTATGTCATTTGGCCTTGTTGATATGAATTTAGGTTGAGATTAGCATTACTAATGATTATATGCATAATAGAGTAGACTTGCATGACCTAAGTGAGCTTTTGAGCCCTGTTCTTCAATTCTTGAGTGTTGCGCGTGTTGAGTGTCCAATTTGCATCATTTTATGATATTAATTCCCTAACCTAGAGTGCAAGAACTCGATATTTTAGGTCTTGTTAGTTTGTTTTAGTGTTTTGCAGGTTAAATGAAGCAATGATGGAGAAAGAAGCTAAATGAAGCTATTTTGAGCTAAAAATGGAAAAAATGAGAAAAAGAATCTTGAGGGAATCTTCTAGAAGGATCATGAATCTGGAAGGAATCTTTGAAGAATCTTAGACAGAATCTTTTGGGGAATCTTTTTGGTCAAGGTTGACTTTTGGTCAAAGTCAAAGGTCAAAGTCAATGGTCAACCGTGCCACATCATCTCATGACATGGACCACCCATGCAGCCCATGCACTATGGGCCATGCACATAACCCTAGCCCAAAGGACCAAGGCCATACGCCTATTGCTAGCCCAAATGGTGGAAGCCCAAGTTGTGTTATCCAAGAGTCCGCAAGCCCAAGGAATTCGCACCCACTCAGCTGATCCAAGGCCCAAATGAAAGGAATCCTTCATGCTCAAGAAAAATCTCACAAGATTCAGTCAAAGATCACAAGGAGTCCTAGTTGAAGAAAAAGTCAAAACCCTGGAAACTAGACACTAAATTTCGACAGTGATTCTGTATTTCTACAGATCGAATCAGATGTCATGCCATATATGGTTTGAAAGCTACGGATGTTAGCTTCGCAGGGAATTTTACGGATTTCGATTCTGAGTTTTCTAGCTCAAGATATGGCCATTTTAGTGGAGGTAGCGCAGCAGTTCCGCGAGCTGAAAAAGGAGTTACGCCCAAAAAGAGCCCAAATCAGCCCAAGGCCCATGCTTGGCCGAAAATTATAAGCCTTGGTGTGCAAGGAATGCACTTATCCCACATTGAAGAGAAAGAGAAATCTCAGCCCCACTTCCCTCTATAAATATATCTCTAAAAATCAGAAAAGGGGTTCTGTTCTGAAGTGTTGTCTCTTCTCTTTTATTTTTCAGAAACCCTAGTTAGTTTTTGTTTTCTTTTCTTTTCCTTGCCGCACACCCTTGCTCTCTCTCTCTCTTTTTCTTTTTCTTATTTTCTGGCCGCAACCCCTAGCAGCCACCTTCTCTCTTGTTCTTCTCTAGCCGCAGCCACACTCTCTCTTTCTCTCTTTTTATTTTTTCTTCTTTTCTCTTGTGGCCGAGCACCCCAGCCCCTCTCATTGTGTTTCTTTTATTGTGTGCTGAACCGAAGAAGGAGGAATCATTGAAGCCGCAGCCACCACCACTAAGTTGCGCCACCAAGCCGCAGCCACCAACGTTAGCCACGCACCACCACCTTGCTGCCACCTTGCCGAGCATCTTCACCTCTTTGCCGTGGAGCCCAAGGCCGAGCAGCAGCCCAATCACGCCATCACCTTGCAGCCGCACCTCCACTCCATCATTCGTGGCTTGATTTCTTCTTCCCTTTCTTTTATTTTCATTGTTTTAATTATGCATTATTTATTTGTGAATTTAATTATGTGTAGCTGAATATTGAGCTAGGGCTAGGATGAAGCCCTAGCATTGCTGTTCACTTTTACTATGGATTATTAATATTTTGATTGTTTATATGTTGACAAATCTTGGATCTCTGTTTAAATTGAATCTATTTGTTTCGCATTTTTGACTGATCACCTTAGGTTGCATGCATCTAGATATATGTTGTGAAACTAAATAAGCTCGAAAGGATGATAGTTTCAATAGGCAACAAGTGGGTATCCTAAGATAATATTCATGAGAAAAGAGATCATAGATGACATACAGTACATTAATTTGGAGCCATGCGCTATGTGTTTGTCACTCTCACAGATCGTAACGACTCTTGCATGGGTAACAGCTGCCTTAGCTTAGAACTAGGGAACATGCAAGTTAACTGGCTAAGGAAGGCCCAAGAAGCTCTTAGTTTATGCACAGTAAGGGGAGTAATTGCTAAAAGTGACTAGCCAAACCTTTTAGTAGACGAACTTTGTCAACATGTTTACTTATTGATTGTTAATATCCATAGTAGAGTGAATGGTATGCTAGTGGTGGATTCTGACCCCTAGTGTTTCTTTATTATTGTTTTATCCAAATTCATTCAGTTGTTATTTTAAAGTTTTGTCATTTATCTGTTAGTTTTTATAGTCTCAAAAACCAATCAAAACCCCCCATTTGCGTGTGTGAGTTAGAGTTGATTTAATCGAATTTAATTGAGTTAGTAATCGTACGCTAGTACAATTCCCTGTGGGATCGACCTCGTATTTGTAAGCTTTGCTACTTAGCGATTCGTGCACTTGCGAGTTAACCTAGAGTTGTTAAAAAGGTTTATTATAATTGCTCTAGGAAAACATACAACAAGTTTTTGGCGCCGTTGCCGGGGAATTGTTATTTGTGTTGATTGCTAGTTTAATTATCTTTAGTTAAGTCATTTTAGTTAGGTTTTATTTTCTTTTTTTATTTTTGGTTCTTACTGATTTCTCTTGTTTCTAAGGTACAATGGAAGAATCAAATGCGAAGATCACCCCCCTTTCACGTGCAGAAGGCCAAAAGGTGTTGAGTGCGTACAAGGGCAGGCCGAGACTAAATTGGACACCGTTAAGGATGAGGTCAACTCTTGTGTCGCCGAGAGGGAGTGAATCTGAAGAGGCATACGAAGAAGAGAAATCAGAAGAGGAAGTCGAGGAGACCCTGCAGTCGAAAGCCTCTCAAATGAGAATACCTTTGAGTGATTATTCGTCTCCAACGCTTCTAGCTCAACCAACGTGCATTGCTTACTCTCAAGTGGAAGCTGATTTTGAACTTTCAAGTGGGACAATCAAACTTCTTCCATCATTTCATGGGTCAGAAGGAGAGGATCCCTACGTGCATATCAAGGAATTTCATGCGATATGCGAGATTGGCAAGCTGAGGGGGTTGAGTGATGATCAAAGGAAGTTAAGGTTATTTCCATTCTCTCTTAAAGATAAAGCTAAACAGTGGTTGTTTTCCTTGCAGGTCGCTTCAATTACCACATGGGAGGAACTGCCATCTAAGTTTCTTCTGAGGTTCTATCCAGTTAGCAAGACTATCATTATGAGGAAGCAGATCTTAGGGTTTACACAATCAGAGGACGAAGTGTTTCATGAGAGTTGGGAAAGGTATCAAGAGCTTCTGACTTCGTGTCCGCACCATAATCTTGCCCCGTGGATGTAGATTGAGTATTTTTATGAGGGTCTGTTGGATCAAGATCGTAATACGGTGGATATGACATGTGGAGGAGCACTGAAAAAGAAGACTTTTGAGGAAGCATGGGCACTCTTTGACACATTGGCATTGAGTTCACAGCAGTGGAATAGACGAAAAAGAGTGGAAAAGAAATCAGCTATGGAAGCTGAGATATCTGAGCTTAAGCAGATGATGCAGGTTCTGATGGCAAATCAGGAAGCTAGGCCATCACATGGAGAGTCATGTTTCGAGGTTGAAAGAGTTCAAGCTAGACCGAGTGTACAGTCTCCTGTTGAGCAGCGAAGTACTTATTTGGAGGACATGATGGCTGCATTAGCCCAGAGTACAACTTCGATGTCTAATGATACTAAGACATTTATGAATAAGACTGAGGAGCAGTTGAGTGTCACAGCTAAAGCTATCTCGAATTTGGAAGCCCAATTGGAACAAGTGACTTTAACCTTGGACAAAGTGGTAAAGGGTGCACCAATTCAGGATAGGGCAGAAGCGATCACTACTTTGAGAAGTGGGAAAGTGATTGACAACAAAGTGGGCACTACTCAAGATGATAATGCAGGCAATGAGGATGAAGTTGAGATATTAGAGCCTGAACAAGTGGAAAAGTACAAGAGGGATAAAGTTAAGGTTAAGGATGAGGAAGAGGAGGAAAGAAAGAAGCAAGAAAAGCACATTGCTACACGTGCTAGCAAGAAGGCCGAGATTACTTCCTCTATTCCAAGAGCTCCGTTGCCTTTCCCTCAACGTCAAAGGAAGCAGACTAAGGATGAGCAAGCCAAGGAAATTTTGGAGATGTTTAAGAAGGTGGAAATCAACATTCCTTTGCTTGATGCTATTCAGCAGATTCCTAAGTATGCCAAGTTTTTGAAGGAATTGTGCACACACAAGAGGAAATTCAAAGAGCATGAGCAGGTGTGTTTGAGTGAAGAAGTCAGTGCTGTTTTGCAAAGAAAGTTGCCGCCCAAGTTCAAGGACCCTGGCAGTTTTACGATTCCATGTTTGGTTGGGGATCATAAGTTTGAGAAGGCATTGCTAGATTTGGGAGCAAGTATTAATTTGATGCCGTATTCAGTTTTCGCACAGTTGGGCATAAGAGATCTTAAACCTACTAGTGTTACTCTTCAATTGGCAGATCGTTCAGTTAAGGTTCCAAAAGGTGTGGTTGAAGATGTGCTGGTCCGGGTTGCAGATTTGATCATGCCCGCTGATTTTATCATTCTTGAAATGGAGGACACCCCAATTAGAGGGAATGAGCTACCGATCATATTGGGAAGACCGTTCATGGCCACAGCGAACACCAAGATTGATGTGAGTAATGGGAAGTTAACAATGTCTGTACTTGGTGAAACGGTTGAGTTTGATGTTTTTGGTGCAATGAAGTATCCAAAGGAGGAGGATGATTGCCTAAGGATTGATAGTTTGGACCCATTGGTTGAGGAAGTGTGCGAAACTAGCCTTGCAGAAGATACATTGGAGGTTGCTTTGGGAACACCAGAGTCTAGTGAGTTGGAAGAAAACGTGGAAACAACTCCTACACGTTTGGAGGGCAACCGACCTCTCAGGAATAAGTGGTTCAACCAGTTTGAAATGCTAGTACCCACTAATCATAAGACACTTCCTTCTATTGAGCAAGCACCTAAGTTGGAGCTGAAACCGTTACCAGAGCATTTGAAATATGCATTTTTGGGAGAAAATGAGACTTTGCCTGTGATTATTGCAGCTAATTTGAGTGCAGGCGAGGAAAAAAGACTCTTGAGAATTCTGAAGGAAAATCGGTTAGCATTGGGATGGACCATAGCCGATATCAAGGGGATCTCACCCACAGTATGTATGCATAGGATTCTACTTGAGGAGGAATCTAGGCCGACTCGTGATGCCCAAAGAAGACTGAATCCAACTCTGAAGGAAGTTGTGCGTAATGAGGTAATCAAATTGTTGGATGTTGGTATTATTTATCCTATCAGTGATTCGAAGTGGGTTAGTTTTGTTCAAGTGGTGCCGAAGAAAAGTGGTATTACTGTGGTGAAGAATGAGCATAATGAGTTGGTTCCCCAAAGGACGCAAACCAGTTGGCGTGTTTGTATTGACTATCGGAAGCTTAACACCGCAACAAGGAAGGATCATTTCCCTTTGCCATTTATCGACCAGATGTTGGAAAGGTTGGCCGGCCATAGTCACTATTGCTTTTTGGATGGGTATAGTGGGTATAATCAGATTGCTATTGCACCGGAGGATCAAGAGAAGACCACGTTCACATGTCCATTTGGTACATTTAATTATAGGAGGATGCCATTCGGATTGTGCAATGCGCCTGCAACGTTTCAGAGATGCATGATGTCTATTTTCTCTGATATGGTGGAACGAATCATTGAGGTATTTATGGATGATTTTTCTGTTTTTGGTTCGTCTTTTGATGCATGTCTGGATAACTTGTCTTTAGTTCTGAAAAGATGTCAAGAAGCCAATCTAGTGCTTAATTGGGAGAAATGTCACTTCATGGTTCAACAAGGGATAGTATTGGGTCATGTGATTTCAAAAGAGGGCATACAAGTTGATAAGGCCAAGATTGATGTGATACAGAGATTGCCGCCTCCATCGAGTGTTAAGGAAGTAAGAAGTTTCCTAGGCCATGCTGGGTTTTATAGGAGATTCATCAAGGATTTTTCCAAGATTTCTAGGCCTTTGTGTACCTTATTGCAAAAAGAGGTGAATTTCGAGTTTAATGAGGATTGCTTGGTTGCCTTTAACAAATTGAAGAAGCTACTCACTTCCGCTCCGATCATCATGCCACTCGATTGGAACTTGCCGTTTGAGCTTATGTGTGATGCAAATGATTATGCTGTTGGAGCTGTTTTGGGTCAGAGAGCCGATAAGCTGCCACATGTGATTTATTATGCAAGCAGGACTCTGAATGATGCACAGTTGAACTATTCTACTACAGAGAAGGAGTTGCTTGCTGTGATCTTTGCTTTGGAGAAATTTAGAAGTTATTTGATTGGGTCTAAGATCATCATCTACACGGATCATGCCGCTCTCAAGTATCTGCTGAATAAGAAAGACGCCAAGCCGAGGTTGATTAGATGGACTCTGTTGCTACAGGAATTTAATATTGAGATCAAGGATAAGAAAGGTTGTGAGAATGTGGTAGCAGACCATTTGAGTAGACTCGTCAATGAGGAACAGTCTGAAGAGGACACACTACCGTTACGAGAGTCATTCCCGGACGAGCAGCTTTTTGCCATCTTGACTACTCCATGGTATGCTGACATAGCAAATTATTTAGCAAGTGGAGTGTTGCCCAATGATCTGACACACTACCAAAGGAAGAAGTTTTTGCATGATGTCAGACAGTATGTGTGGGATGATCCTTATTTGTTCAAATATGGATCAGATCAGTTGATTAGACGATGTGTACCGGAAATGGAGCAGAGGAATGTCATTGAGATGTGCCATTCTAAAGAATGTGGAGGCCATGGTGGAGGAACTAAGACCGCTTACAAGATTCTTCAAGCAGGTTTCTTTTGGCCAACTATCTTTCATGATTGTCATCAGTTTTATCTCACATGTGACAGGTGTCAGAAGATAGGAAATATTTCTGCTCGTGATCAGATGCCGCTGAACTTCATGTTGGAAGTTGAGATCTTTGATGTGTGGGGAATAGATTTCATGGGACCATTTCCATCTTCCTTTGGATACGAGTACATTCTGGTGGGAGTTGATTATGTGTCTAAGTGGGTGGAAGCTGTCGCTTGTAGGACTAATGATGCTCGAGTGGTCTTGAATTTCCTTAAGACCAATATCTTTGCACGATTTGGTACCCCGAGAGCCATCATTAGTGATGGGGGATCGCATTTTTGCAATAAGTTGTTTGAGGCCGTGATGAAGAAATATGGAATAAGGCATAAAGTGGCTACTCCCTACCATCCTCAGACGAGTGGGCAAGTGGAAATTTCGAATCGTGAGATTAAGTTCATTTTGGAAAGAACGGTGCTCGCCAATAGGAAGGATTGGTCTACTAAGCTTAATGATGCATTGTGGGCTTATCGCACCGCTTACAAGACACCCATTGGAATGTCTCCGTTTCGACTGATCTATGGGAAAGCTTGTCATTTACCAGTTGAGCTTGAGCATAAGGCATATTGGGCGATTAAGAAGTTCAATTTTGATATTCATGCTGCTGGTGAGAAAAGGAAGTTGCAACTTAGTGAGCTGGAGGAAATACGACATTTCGCATATGAGAATGCTAAGTTGTACAAGGAAAGGACCAAGAGGTACCATGATAAGAAGCTACGTCAAAGAGAATTCTTTGTTGGCGGGAAGGTGTTATTATATGATACAAGATTACGTCTCTTCCCAGGCAAGTTGCGTTCAAGATGGACCGGACCTTATGAGGTGGTTGGAGTGTTTCCCTATGGTACAGTTGAACTCAAGAATCCGAAGAATGGGAACACATTTAAGGTTAACGGTCATCGTGTGAAGCCTTTCCTTGAACCTGATTTTGAGCTGAATCAAGAGAAAATTGATTTCTAGTACAAGACTAGGTCTGGCTGAAGACGTGAAACTTGGCGCTTCTTGGGAGGCAACCCAAGGGATGGATGACGACGAGGAGGTGATTTTGTACATATGCGTGGGCAAGCCATTTTCACATCAGCCAAGGTACGTTTTCACCCTCTCTTTGCTCCGTTCATTAGTTTTGTTTTATTTGATGTTTTTCCCTTCCTCTTTTCATTACATTGTGCATTACATTTGTCATTCATTTAAACATTGAGGACAATGTTTCTTTTAAGTTTGGGGGTGGGGAATGCAACACATTTTTCGTTTTTAGTGTGTAAAAAAAAAAATTAAAAAAAATAATTTTTGTTTTGTTTTCAATTAGGGTGACACGCCCATATCAAAATGCAATCATCTAAGTGTCATTACATCTTGGTAAGGTCATTGATCCTTAGAACTTTATTGCAACATTGTTTTTAAAACAAAGTTTTTGAGTCTTTTAGTTTTAGAGTCCCCAACAAGTCGATGAATTGTTTATAGCTATTGAAAAGCATGTTTAGCATTCATTATATAGGTTATGTGTTCTTGTTTTTCTAATGTTGTTTCATAACCTATTTCATGATTCTTTGTAGTTAAGCCTTGTTTTCATAAGCTTAAGTTGTGATTTGCATGACTAGAGATACATATACATGATAGAGGGGACTTATATGACCTAAGTGAGCTATTGAGCCTTGTACTTCAATTCTTGAGTGTGTTTATACTTACTCCAATCCTTTCTTGTCATTTAAGTCGTTGTTTGATCTCATTATCATTCTTCTGTTCAAATGCTTGAAATGCACCTAATTTGAATCATTGAACTAGAACTTCTCTCTTACTCTATGCAAAACATGTCTATAACTACATGGATCTTAGGAGATGATTTTAGGCCTTGTTTGTGTTACCTAGAGCCAAAAACCAACCTTTTGTGTTTTATCCCTAGTTACCCCTTTTGAGCCTTATAGCCTTTTCTTTGTTAACCACAGTATATACCTAACCCTAAGTTTGGGGGAGTTACACCCCTACCCTGTTTACCTGTTATCTATGGTTTTGCATTGATTTTATGGCTTTGAGGTTGAAAATAAATGTTGAAGTATAGCTTGAAAGCAAAAAGAAAGAGAAATGTGTTGAAAAGAATGTATGCCGTACCCAAGAGAAATTGGAAAAG
Organism: Dryas octopetala; assembly: GCF_963921425.1. Lineage (NCBI taxonomy): Eukaryota > Viridiplantae > Streptophyta > Magnoliopsida > Rosales > Rosaceae > Dryas > Dryas octopetala. The sequence continues at coordinate 8,270,708 of NC_141367.1, read as the reverse complement.
AAGAGTTTTGAAAAAAAAAAAAAAAAAAAAAAAAAAAAAAAAAAAGAAAGAAGGGACGGTTTCAAAAGAAAAGAAAAATGATGATGAAAGGTGCTCAAATTTCAAGCTATGAAGTGCAAGTATGCAAGGTATGCCTCTAAAGTGTTATTCTGTGTTGCAAAACCATAGTTTGTAGCCTTTGTATTATCTTTTCATTTCAATATCATATCCCTACCACAAGCCTACGTTACAACCTTGAGTAAAGCCCTATTTGATTTTAAGGGAAATGTAGTATAAAATGTGGAGTCTAGATGAAAGAGAAGCCTATGGTGATTGATTCTAGTTCAAGTTTTTGATATTCCTTTCATGAGATCATTGCATCCTTTCAAATGTGCCTTTATTTAATGCCAATATGTGAGCTATTTGTTTTTGTTTACATAAATTCTCTCACATATAATTTTGAGTGCACAATTCAACCCAATTTCTGAGTGCTTTATTGTTGAGAGTATGCCTTAGTGAGGATTGGAGTTCAATCTATGTTGTTCATGTTCATTCAGTCATGTTTATCTAACACTTGGGTTTATGTTAAGGATAGTCTATATGTACAATAGAGGAGTGAGGTATGTTGTTGAAGTAGTATTAGAATTAGAAGATTACATAACCTATATGCCTTGCTTTGCTATGATTATTGGTGGCCAAACTCATGAAATCATTTGTTGGGAAAGTTTGTTGGGTCAGTTTTTAGTCTTTTCTTTATTTTGTTTGCTCGAGGTCTAGCAAAGTCTAAGTTTGGGGGTGTGTTGAGTGTCCAATTTGCATCATTTTATGATATTAATTCCCTAACCTAGAGTGCAAGAACTCGATATTTTAGGTCTTGTTAGTTTGTTTTAGTGTTTTGCAGGTTAAATGAAGCAATGATGGAGAAAGAAGCTAAATGAAGCTATTTTGAGCTAAAAATGGAAAAAATGAGAAAAAGAATCTTGAGGGAATCTTCTAGAAGGATCATGAATCTGGAAGGAATCTTTGAAGAATCTTAGACAGAATCTTTTGGGGAATCTTTTTGGTCAAGGTTGACTTTTGGTCAAAGTCAAAGGTCAAAGTCAATGGTCAACCGTGCCACATCATCTCATGACATGGACCACCCATGCAGCCCATGCACTATGGGCCATGCACATAACCCTAGCCCAAAGGACCAAGGCCATACGCCTATTGCTAGCCCAAATGGTGGAAGCCCAAGTTGTGTTATCCAAGAGTCCGCAAGCCCAAGGAATTCGCACCCACTCAGCTGATCCAAGGCCCAAATGAAAGGAATCCTTCATGCTCAAGAAAAATCTCACAAGATTCAGTCAAAGATCACAAGGAGTCCTAGTTGAAGAAAAAGTCAAAACCCTGGAAACTAGACACTAAATTTCGACAGTGATTCTGTATTTCTACAGATCGAATCAGATGTCATGCCATATATGGTTTGAAAGCTACGGATGTTAGCTTCGCAGGGAATTTTACGGATTTTGATTCTGAGTTTTCTAGCTCAAGATATGGCCATTTTAGTGGAGGTAGCGCAGCAGTTCCGCGAGCTGAAAAAGGAGTTACGCCCAAAAAGAGCCCAAATCAGCCCAAGGCCCATGCTTGGCCGAAAATTATAAGCCTTGGTGTGCAAGGAATGCACTTATCCCACATTGAAGAGAAAGAGAAATCTCAGCCCCACTTCCCTCTATAAATATATCTCTAAAAATCAGAAAAGGGGTTCTGTTCTGAAGTGTTGTCTCTTCTCTTTTATTTTTCAGAAACCCTAGTTAGTTTTTGTTTTCTTTTCTTTTCCTTGCCGCACACCCTTGCTCTCTCTCTCTCTTTTTCTTTTTCTTATTTTCTGGCCGCAACCCCTAGCAGCCACCTTCTCTCTTGTTCTTCTCTAGCCGCAGCCACACTCTCTCTTTCTCTCTTTTTATTTTTTCTTCTTTTCTCTTGTGGCCGAGCACCCCAGCCCCTCTCATTGTGTTTCTTTTATTGTGTGCTGAACCGAAGAAGGAGGAATCATTGAAGTCGCAGCCACCACCACTAAGTTGCGCCACCAAGCCGCAGCCACCAACGTTAGCCACGCACCACCACCTTGCTGCCACCTTGCCGAGCATCTTCACCTCTTTGCCGTGGAGCCCAAGCCGAGCAGCAGCCCAATCACGCCATCACCTTGCAGCCGCACCTCCACTCCATCATTCGTGGCTTGATTTCTTCTTCCCTTTCTTTTATTTTCATTGTTTTAATTATGCATTATTTATTTGTGAATTTAATTATGTGTAGCTGAATATTGAGCTAGGGCTAGGATGAAGCCCTAGCATTGCTGTTCACTTTTACTATGGATTATTAATATTTTGATTGTTTATATGTTGACAAATCTTGGATCTCTGTTTAAATTGAATCTATTTGTTTCGCATTTTTGACTGATCACCTTAGGTTGCATGCATCTAGATATATGTTGTGAAACTAAATAAGCTCGAAAGGATGATAGTTTCAATAGGCAACAAGTGGGTATCCTAAGATAATATTCATGAGAAAAGAGATCATAGATGACATACAGTACATTAATTTGGAGCCATGCGCTATGTGTTTGTCACTCTCACAGATCGTAACGACTCTTGCATGGGTAACAGCTGCCTTAGCTTAGAACTAGGGAACATGCAAGTTAACTGGCTAAGGAAGGCCCAAGAAGCTCTTAGTTTATGCACAGTAAGGGGAGTAATTGCTAAAAGTGACTAGCCAAACCTTTTAGTAGACGAACTTTGTCAACATGTTTACTTATTGATTGTTAATATCCATAGTAGAGTGAATGGTATGCTAGTGGTGGATTCTGACCCCTAGTGTTTCTTTATTATTGTTTTATCCAAATTCATTCAGTTGTTATTTTAAAGTTTTGTCATTTATCTGTTAGTTTTTATAGTCTCAAAAACCAATCAAAACCCCCCATTTGCGTGTGTGAGTTAGAGTTGATTTAATCGAATTTAATTGAGTTAGTAATCGTACGCTAGTACAATTCCCTGTGGGATCGACCTCGTATTTGTAAGCTTTGCTACTTAGCGATTCGTGCACTTGCGAGTTAACCTAGAGTTGTTAAAAAGGTTTATTATAATTGCTCTAGGAAAACATACAACAGCGCGCCACTCTGATTCTATCATTGTCATATAAATCGTTGTTTTGATCTCATTGTCTTTCATTTGCTCATTTGCTTGGGATATGCATAATCTTGAATCAATGAGCTAGAACTCTTTTCTTGTGTACACAAAGTATGTCGTATTTGCATAACTCTTGAGAAATTAATTTAGGCTTTGTTTGTGTACCCCATAGCCTGAAAGCCTACCCATTACATGTTTTATCGTTAGTTACCCATTTTGAGCCTTTTAAGCCGTTTTCTTTGTTACCTCATACCAAACCCTAAGTTTGGGGGTGCTACACCCCTTTTACCCGTTTACCCTTTTTATGGTATTGCAAGTTGTTTATATGTTGATGGAGGTGAAAAAGAAGTGAAAATGCATAGCTTATACAAAAATGTGTTAGAAAAGTATGTATGCCGTGCCCGAAGAAAAGAAAAAGAAAAGAAATCAAAGAAAAGAGATGAGACGATTTCAAAAGAAAAAGTGAGCAAAAAGAGTTCAAATTGAGCTATGAAGTGCAAAGAAGCAAAGTATACCTCAGAATGTTCTATTGATGCTTGCAATTCCATGAATTTAGCCCTTTGTGTTTCCTTTTCATTTCAATACCCTCTCCTAGCCTAAGCCTTCATTATAACCCTATTAAAGCCCTAGTTGATCTCAAGAGGTGTGTATTATACTTATGTGGAGTCTACTTAAAAAGGGAGCCTATGGTTATTGATTCTATTTCAAGCATTTGTATTCCTTTCATGAGATCAGTATTTCTTTCTAAAATGTGCCTTTATTTCATGTACACATGTGAGCTAATTGTTTTTGTTACATATTTCCTCTCACATATACTTTTGAGTGCACATATCAACCCAATTCTTGAGTGTTTATCATTGAGAGTATACCATAGTGAGGATTGGAGTTGAATCTATTATGTATGTATTGATTTAGTCTTGTTTGTCTAATACTTGGATTTGTGACAAGGATGGCCTATATGACAATAGAGGAGCGAGGTATGTTATTTGAAATGTTATTAGAATTTGGAGAATACTATTTATATGCCTTGCTTTCCTATGTGATTAATGGTTGTGCTCATAAATTTAGTTGTTGGGATGTTGGAGTCAGTCTTGAGTCTTTTCTTTCCTTTATTTGCTCGAGGACTAGCAAAATCTAAGTTTGGGGGTGTGACGAGTGTGCATTTTTGTTGAATGTTTTCTTAGAACAAAATAAACATCTATTTCATTCCAAGTATACTCGCAAGTGCACGAATCGCATCAGTAGCAAAGCGTACAAGCACGAGGTCGATCCCACAGGGAATGGTTAATACACAACAAATCAATGCAATTAATCACTAGAATAACTAAATGAGGGGTTTGAAGAGATGAAACACACGCACACATCACCACACGCACACACCCTTTATTCTATCTTGCAATGTTAAGTTTTCAGTTTCAAATCAGATAAGCATGCAATAACCATCCAAGGCTAATGACAGTTAATTTGAACACAACATATTAAAGTTTGACTGCTAAAAAGGTTTGGCTAGTTACTTTATCGCAATTGTTCTCCTAATGCATAAACTAAGAGCTTCTTGGGCCTTCCTTAGCCAGTTAACCTACATGTTCCCTAGTTCAAGCTAAGGCAGCTGTTACCCATGTAGGAGTCATTAAGATTTGTGAGAACGTCAAACATGCACAACATATAAGCTTTGACTATTTCCTTATAGAGGTCGCCCAACCCCACTACCAAGAATAATCCCTTATTCCCTTGTTACTTGTGGTTTAGTGTCTTTGACTATTTCACAGCTAAACCTAACAAATAAACTAGATGCAATTACCCTAAGGTGGCCAGTCAAAGGATGCAAACAACTAGTGACGGGTTCAAATAGATAATGGAAATTTAATACATGCAAACATCAAACTAACAGACCAAGAGACGGATAAACGATTTGTTAAAGCATGCAAATCCATTAATCAACCTACAACTAACATGCAAGATAGAATAAATAAACTTACATAATTAAAATAGAAAAGAAAATCAGAATAATATAAATAAATTCCCAATCCATGTTCGAAAGCAAACTAATTAAACAAAACAATTAAAAACTAGAATTCCAAAAGAAAAACAAAGAGAACATCCTTAGAGAGTGGCAGCACCGGCGGCACAAGGTGGCAACGGCGGCACAAGGTGGCAGCTGCGGCACAAGGTGGCAGCGGCTCGACTCCTTCCTCCTCCTTCGGTTCAGCAGAAAAATAAAGAAAGAGAGATGATGGTGGCTGCGGCAAGGGAAGAGAAATAATGGAGGCTGCTAGGGTTCCTAGGGTGCGTGAGAAAAGAAAGAGAAAGAAAGGAGGCTAGGGTGTGCGGCAAGAAGAGAGAGAGACTAGGCTAGGGTTTCTGAAATTTCAGAGAGGAGATCCTTTGAGTTATAAAGATGTATTTATAGAGGAGAGTGGGGCTGAGATTTCTCTTTCTCTTCAATGTGGGATAAGTTCATTCCTTGCACACCAAGACTTATAATTTTCGGCCAAACATGGGCCTTGGGCTGATTTGGGCTCTTTTTGGGCGTAACTCCCTTTTCAGCTCGCGGAACTACTGCGCTACCTCCACTAAAATGACCATATCTTGAGCTAGAAAACTCGGAATGGAAATCCGTAAAATTCCCTACGAAGCTAACATTCGTATCTTTCCAATCATATATGGCATGCTACCTGATTCGTTCTGGAGAATTACAGAATTGCTGTCGAAATTGGTGCTCTATTTTCCAGGGTTTTGACTTCTTTTTCAGCTAGGATTTCTTGGGCTTTCTCTTTGTAGGCGTGATGGGCTAGGGTTTCCTTGGGCTTTGGCATGTGGGCTGCATGACTTGGGCTCTAGAGTTGGCGCATGGCTTGCATGGCATGCGCATGCATGCATGGGCTGCCACCTCACCATTCTTGTGGATTTCGACTTCACCTAGGCCCAAAGCCCAATTGACTTCATGACATGATATGGTTGACCCTTGACCATTGACTTTGACTTCCAATTTTACCCCTCTCTCCCTCTTGGATTCGAATTCATTTCTCCATCTGATTCCCTGGATGTCCACTACCTTCTAGAATCTTCTGGAACCTTGACTTGATTGAGTTGACTTTGACCAACCTTTCCTAGTCCAACTAGGATTTCTTGTAAATGAAAGATTCCTTATCCATTTTGATTTCTCGTAATGACCATATTGCCCCTGGAGTCTCCTAGTGTCATCAGGACTCCTTCCCCTAGTAGGGTTAGGTTTCCTAGTTCAACCAGGAATTCCTGTTCCAATCAGGATTTCTCATTTCTGGCTCGACAATGATGGTTCTGGACTTGATGTTTCCTAGTGTGACTAGGAATCCTCATTTGATTAGGATTTCAGCTCTTTTCCTAGTTTGACCAGGAAATGTCCCAAAACGGCTCCATTTGCTCATATTTCCTATTTATGCTTCATTCGACCTAAAAACACAAAAACAAGACAACAGACACAAAAAGATCGAGTTCTAACACTCTACGTTAGGGAGTTAGTATCATAAAATAGCGTAAAATGAACACTCATCAATTTTGCATCACTTTATGATACTAATTCCTTAACCTAGAGTGTTAGAACTCGATATTTTGTGTTTCTTGTCTTATTTTTGTGTTTTCAGGTCAAATGAAGCAGAAATGAGAAAAAGAAGCAAATGGAGCCATTTTAGGACATTTCCTGGTCAAACCAGGAAAACGAGTGAAATCCTGGTCAAACCAGGAAAAGTGCAGAAATCCTAGTCAAATGAGGATTCCTAGTCACACTAGGAAACATCAAGTCCAGAACCATCATTGCGGAGCCAGAAATGTGAAATCCTGATTCGAATAGGAAATCCTGGTTGAACTAGGAAACCTAACCCAACTAGGGAAAGGAGTCCTAGTGACACTAGGAGACCCCAGGGACAATATGGTCATTACGAAAAGTCGAAATAGATAAGGAATCTCTCATTTTCAAGGAATCCTAGTTGCACCAGGAAATGTTGTTCAAGGTTCCAGAAGCTTCCAGAAGGTGGTGGACATCCATGGAAATGAATGGAGGGAAGAAATGAATTTGAATTCAAATGGAAATGAGGGGCAAAATGGGAAGTCAAAAGTGGAGGGCCCATGGGCCCTAGGGATGCCGAACCAAGATGGGCCATGCATGCACATGCATGGGCCCAAACCCTAGCAGCCCAAAGGCCATGCGCAAGGAGGAAGATGGCAGCCTATGCATGCGCATGCATGATGAGTGTGCATTTTGCATCACTTTATAATACTAATTCCTTAACCTAGAGTGTTAGAACTCGCTATTTTGTGTTTCTTGTCTTGTTTTTGTGTTTTCAGGTCAAATGAAGCAGAAAGGAGAAAAAGAAGCAAATGGAGCCATTTTGGGACATTTCCTGGTCAAACCAGGAAAACGAGTGAAATCCTGGTCAAACCAGGAAAAGTGCAGAAATTCTAGTCAAATGAGGATTCCTAGTCACACTAGGAAACATTAAGTCCAGAACCATCATTGCGGAGCCAGAAATGTGAAATCCTGATTCGAACAGGAAATCCTGGTTGAACTAGGAAACCTAACCCAACTAGGGAAAGGAGTCCTAGTGACACTAGGAGACCCCAGGGGCAATATGGTCATTACGAGAAGTCGAAATGGATAAGGAATCTCTCATTTTCAAGGAATCCTAGTTGCACCAGGAAATGTTTTTCAAGGTTCCAGAAGCTTCCAGAAGGTGGTGGACATCCATGGAAATGAATGGAGGGAAGAAATGAATTTGAATTCAAATGGAAATGAGGGGCAAAATGGAAAGTCAAAAGTGGAGGGCCCATGGGCCCTAGGGATGCCGAACCAAGTGGGCCATGCATGCACATGCATGGGCCCAAACCCTAGCAGCCCAAAGGCCATGAGCAAGGAGGAAGATGGTAGCCCATGCATGCGCATGCATGCCATGCAAACCCTAGCAGCCAAGGGGCCATGCGCAAGCTCAAGGTGACAAGCCCAAGATGGAAGCCCATGGAGTGAAACCCTAGCCCATCTTGTGCAAGCAACTGAAGCCCAACATGGAAGCCCAACATGCAAGCCCAAAGCCCAAGACTACCAGCCCATGCGCCAAGGAGGGACCCTAGCTAGGCTAGGCATGAGCCACTTAAGCCCAAAGGGAGCAGCCCAACACGCAAGGCCCTAGTCAGCTAGCCCTAGCTGAAGCCGCAAGCAACTAGGAAAGGGAAACCCTAGCAGCCGCAAGCTTCAGCCTCCTTGCCTCTCAAGGAATGTTCCTCTATTTAAATCCCTTCATTCAGAACCCTAGAAGGACTTTGTGCACCTACACACTCCAGCCGAAATTCCCTTCTCTTCTCCTAGTTTTATTTTTCTGTTTTAGGTTTTTAGTTTCAGCCATTATTTTTGTGAGGATTAGCCGAAGGGTGAGAGAGAGAGAGAAGAGAGGCGTGGAAGCAAGGAAGGAGGACCCCATTGCCGCAAGCCCTAGCTCACCCCAGCCGTGAGCCATATGCTTGTGGAGGTTGCCTTCTCTCTTGCCTTGCCGCAGCCCTCTCACTTGGTTTCTTTGATTTTCCGTCTAGTTTTCTTATTTCAAGTTAGTTTATGTTTCTGAATTCATTATCTTGTGACTCTGAATTTATTTAATTAAGTTTCTAAATTTCATTAGTTATAGCCTTGGTTCTGATTTTAGTTAGTTGTTTATGTTTATGCAATTTAATTTATGCAATCTGATTTAGTTGTTTAGTTTATGTTTTTTTTAAGTTTGTTTAATTTGCGTTTCTGATTTCCTTTTGCAAGCATGAGTTGGGATTTTATTTATTGGTTGCTGTTTTGTTTTTATTTGTTTAATTTAATTATGTAGGTTAGTTATTCTATCTTGCATGTTAGTCGTAGGTCGATTAATGGATTCGTATGCTCTAACAAATTGTTTATCCGTCTCTTGGTCTGTTAGTTTGATGTTTGCGCGTATTAAATTTCCACTATCTATTAGAACCCCCGTCACTAGTTGTTTGCATCCTTTGACTGGCCACCTTAGGGTAATTGCATCTAGTTTATCTATTAGGTTTAGCTGTGAAATAGTCAAAGACACTAAACCACAAGTAACAAGGGAATAAGGGATTATTCTTGGTAGTGGGGTTGGGCGACCTCTATAAGGAAATAGTCAAAGCTTATATGTTGTGCATGTTTGACGTTCTCATAAAACTTAATGACTCCTGCATGGGTAACAGCTGCCTTAGCTTGAACTAGGGAACATGTAGGTTAACTAGCTAAGGAAGGCCCAAGAAGCTCTTAGTTTATGCATTAGGAGAACAATGGCGAGAAAGTAACTAGCCAAACCTTTTTAGCTGTCAAACTTTAATATGTTGTGTTCAAATTAACTGTCATTAGCCTTGGATGGTTATTGCATGCTTATCTGATTTGAAACCGAAAACTTAACATTGCAAGATAGAATAAAGTGTGTGTGCGTGTGGTGATGTGTGCGTGTGTTCCATCTTTTCAAAACCCCCCATTTAGTTATTCTAGTGATTAATTGCATTGATTTATTGTATATTAACCATTCCCTGTGGGATCGACCTCGTGCTTGTACGCTTTGCTACTGATGCGATTCGTGCACTTGCGAGTAAACTTAGAATGAGATAATTGTTTATTTTGTTCTAAGAAAACACATCAACAATGCATGCCATGCAAACCCTAGCAGCCAAGGGGGCCCATGCGCAAGCCCATGGTGGAAGCCCATGAAGTGAAACCCTAGCCCATCTTGTGCAAGCCACCTCAGCCCAACACATGTGAACCCAAAGCACATCAAGGTCCAAGACCAGCAGCCCATGCGCCAAGGAGGGGGCCCTAGCTGACTTGCATGCGCCACTTAAGCCCAAAAGGAGCAGCCCATGCCCCAAGGCCCTGATGCACCTAACCCTAGCTGAAGCCGCAAGCAACAAGGAGAGGGAAACCTAGCAGCCGCAAGTTTTCTCCTCCTTGCCTCTCAAGGAATGCTTCCTCTATATATACCCCCTTCATTCAGAACCCTAGGGATCACTTTTTCTCACCTCCAACTCCAGCCGAAATTCCTTTTTGTTCTCTAGTTTTATTTTTGCTGTTCTAGGTTAGTTTTAGTTTAATTCTTGTGAGGGCTAGCCGAAGGTAGAGAGAGAGAGAGGAGTGGCGTGGCTGCAAGGAAGGACACCCCTAAGCCGCAAGCCCTAGCTCACCATAGCCGTGAGCCAAATTGCTTGTGCAAGGTGCCTTCTCTTCCTTGTCTTGCCGCAGCCTCTTCCCCTTGTTTCTTTTGAATTTCGTTCTAGTTTCTATTTTAATTGTTGGTTTATGCTACTGAAGTTAATTAGTTTATGATTCTGAATTTATTTAATGCATGGTTCTGATTTCATTTAGTTGTTTATGTTTATGCAATTTAATTTAGTTGTTTAGTTGTGCCTTTAATTTTGCGTTTCTGATTTTCTTTAGCAAGCATGAATTGGGACTTTGTTTATTTGTTAGTTTCTGTTTTTATTTATTTCATTTAATTATGTAGGTTAGTTATTCTATCTTGCATGTTAGTTGTAGGTCGATTAATGGATTTGCATGTTCTAACAAATCGTTTATCCGTCTCTTGGTTTGTTAGTTTGATGTTTGCACGTATTAAATTTCCACTATCTATTAGAACCCCCGTCACTAGTTGTTTGCATCCTTTGACTGGCCACCTTAGGGTAATTGCATCTAGTTTATCTGTTAGGTTTAGCTGTGAAATAGTCAAAGACACTAAACCACAAGTAACAAGGGAATAAGGGATTATTCTTGGTAGTGGGGTTGGGCGACCTCTATAAGGAAATAGTCAAAGCTTATATGTTGTGCATGTTTGACGTTCTCATAAAACTTAATGACTCCTGCATGGGTAACAGCTGCCTTAGCTTGAACTAGGAAACATGTAGGTTAACTGGCTAAGGAAGGCCCAAGAAGCTCTTAGTTTATGCATTAGGAGAACAATGGCGAGAAAGTAACTAGCCAAACCTTTTTAGCTGTCAAACTTTAATATGTTGTGTTCAAATTAACTGTCATTAGCCTTGGATGGTTATTGCATGCTTATCTGATTTGAAACTGAAAACTTAACATTGCAAGATAGAATAAAGTGTGTGTGCGTGTGGTGATGTGTGCGTGTGTTTCCATCTTCCAAAACCCCCCATTTAGTTATTCTAGTGATTAATTGCATTGATTTATTGTATATTAACCATTCCCCGTGGGATCGACCTCGTGCTTGTACGCTTTGCTACTGATGCGATTCGTGCACTTGCGAGTATACTTGGAACGAAATAGATGTTTATTTTGTTCTAAGAAAACACATCAACATGGGATAAGTGCATTCCTTGCACATCAAGACTTATAATTTTCGGCCAAGCATGGGCCTTGGGCTGATTTGGGCTCTATTTGGGCGTAACTCCCTTTTTAGCTCGCGGAACTGCTGCGCTACCTCCACTAAAATGACCATATCTTGAGCTAGAAAACTCGGAATCAAAATCCATAAAATTTCCTACGAAGCTAACATCCGTATCTTTCCAACCATATATGGCATGCTACCTGATTCGTTCTGGAGAATTACAGAATTGCTGTCGAAATTGGTGCTCTATTTTCCAGGGTTTTGACTTCTTTTTCAACTAGGGTTCCTTGGGCTTTCTCTTTGTAGGCGTGATGGGCTAGGGTTTCCTTTAAAAGAACATGGGCTGGCTGCAACAAGCAAGTGGCGTGATGGGCTTTAGGGATGCATGGCTTGCGCATGGCTGTATGACTTGGGCTGAATAAGCTGCAAGGATGTAAATAATGTGTTCAGCTGCCACCTCACCATTCTTGTGGATTTCGACTTCACCTAGGCCCGAAGCCCAATTGACTTCATTACATGATATGGTTCACCCTTGACCATTAACTTTGACTTCCAATTTTGCCCCTCTCTTCCTCTTGGATTCAAATTCATTTCTTCCCTCAATTTGATTCCATGGATGCTCACCACCTTCTACAAGCTTTTGGAACATTGACTTGATTGAGTTGACTTTGACCAACCTTTCCTAGTCCAACTAGGTTTTCTTGTAAATGAAAGATTCCTTATCCTTTTTGACTTCTCGTAATGACCATATTGCCCCTGGAGTCTCCCAGTGTGATTAGCACTCCTTTCCCTAATAGGGTCAGGTTTCCTAGTTCAACCAGGAATTCCTGTTCCAATCAGGATTTCTCATTTCTGGCTCGACAATGATGGTTCTGGACTTGATGTTTCATAGTGTGACTAGGAATCCTCATTTGACTAGGATTTCAGCTCTTTTCCTGGTTCGACCAGGAATTGACCCATTTTCCTAATTTGACAAGGAAATGTCCCAAAACGGCTCCATTTGCTCCTATTTCCTATTTATGCTTCATTCGACCTAAAAACACAAAAACAAGACAATAGAAACAAAATGATCGAGTTCTAACACTCTAGGTTAGGGAGTTAGTATCATAAAATAGCGTAAAATGAACACTCATCAAGGTCCAATTTCGTCTAAATTGTAACAAAATGAGCACGATTGGTAAGAAAGACATGGGGAAACACTTTCTCATGTAAGGATTAGCGTTCTATACCTATTGAGCCACATTTAAAGTTAAAAACGCACGAAATCATCATTTCGGTACATACTTGGTCCAATTTTGTATAAATTGTAAAGAAAACGTGCCCGGTTAGCAAGAAAGACATGGGCAAGCACCTTCTCATCTTGTTCTCACGAAATTGTCATTTCGGTACACAATCGGTCCAATTTCGTCTAAATTGTAACAAAATGAGCACGATTGGTAAGAAAGACATGAGGAAACACTTTCTCATGTTAGGATTAGCGTTCTATACCTATTGAGCCACATTTAATGTTAAAAACACACGAAATCATCATTTCAGTACATACTTGGTCCAATTTTGTATAAATTGTAAAAAAACGTGCCCAGTTAGCAAGAAAGACATGGGGAAGCACCTTCGCATCTTAAGGTTAGCGTTCTAGTCCAATTGAACCACATTAGGTATTAAGAACACAAGAAAATGTTATTTCGGTACATACTTGGTCCAATTTCATTAAAATTATACCAAAACGTGGCCGGTTCGCAAGAAAGACATGCGGAAGCATTTTCTCATGTTAGGATTAGCGTTCTAGACTAATTGAACCACATTCGGTGTTAAGATCGCACGAAATCGTCATTTTGGAACAAACTAGGTCCAATTTCGTCTAAATTCTTCCAAAACTAGCACGATTGGTATAAAAGACATGGGAAAACACTTTCTCATGTTAGGATTAGCGTTATTGACCAATTGAACCACATTTGGTGCAATATGGACAATTAGTACGTACCGAATTGGACAATTTGGTGCAATATGGATAATTTCGGTGCATGCTTGGTCCAATTTCATCCACATTTGGTGTTAAAAACGCATCGGAACTTCATTTTGGTGCATACTTGATCCCATTTCGTCCAAATGGCGCCAAAACATGCCCGGTTGGCAAGAAAGACATGGAGAATCACTTTCTCATGTTAGGATTAGCGTTATTGACCAGTTGAACCACATTTGGTGCAATATGGACAATTTGGTACGTACCGAATTGGACAATTTGGTGCAATATGGATAATTTCGGTGCATGCTTGGTCCAATTTTATCCACATTTGATGTTAAGAACGAACCAGAACGTCATTTTGGTGCATACTAGATCCCATTTCGTCCAAATGGCGCCAAAAGATGCCCGGTTGGCAAGAAAGACATGGAGAAACACTTTCTCATGTTAGGATTAGCGTTATTGACCAGTTGAACCACATTTGGTGCAATATGGACAATTTGGTACGTACCGAATTGGACAATTTGGTACACTATGGATAATTTCGGTGCAGATTTGGTCCAATTTCAACCACATTGGGTATTAAGAACGCATAAAATCTTCATTTTGGTACAAACTAGGTCCAATTTTGTCTAAATTGTACCAAAACGAGCATGATTGGTAAGAAAGACAAGGGAAAACACTTTCTCATGTTAGGAGTAGCGTTCTAGACCTATTGAACCACATTAGGTATTAAGAACTCAAGTAAATGTTATTTGGGTACATACTTGGTCTAATTTCGTTAAAAGTATACCAAAACATGCCCGGTTGGCAAGAAGGACATGCGGAAGCACTTTCTCATGTTAGAATTAGCGTTCTAGACCAATTGAACCACATTGGGTGTTGAGAACACACGAAATCGTCATTTCGGTACAAAATAGGTACAATTTCGTCTAAATTGTACCAAAATGAGCACGATTGGTAAGAAAAACATGGGGAAACAGTTTCTCATGTTAGGATTACCGTTCTACACCTATTGAACCACATTTAATGTTACAAATGCACGAAATCATCATTCCGGTACATACTTGGTCCAATTTCGTCTAAATTGTAACAAAACATGCCCGGTTGGCAAGAAAGACACGGGTAAGCACCTTTTCATCTTAGGGTTAGCGTTCTAGTCCAATTGAACCACATTAGGTATTAAGAACAGAAGAAAATGTTATTTCGGTACATACTTGGTCCAATTTCGTTAAAATTATACCAAAACGTGCCTGGTTGGCAAGAAAGACATGCGGAAGCACTTTCTCATGTTAGGATTAGCGTTCTAGACTAATTGAACTACATTGGATGTTATGACCGCACAAAATCGTCATTTCGGAATAAACTAGGTCCAATTTCGTCTAAATTCTACCAAAACGAGCACGATTGGTGAAAAAGACATGGGGAAACACTTTCTCATTTTAAGATTAGCGTTATTGACCAATTGAACCACATTTGGTGCAATATGGACAATTTGGTACGTATCGAATTGGACAATTTGGTGCAATATGGACAATTTCGGTGCATACTTGGTTCAATTTCATCCACATTTGGCGTTAAGAACGCACCGAAACATCATTTTGGTGCATTCTTGATCCCATTTTGTCCAAATGGTACTAAAACGTGCCCGGAGGGCAAGAAAGACATGGGGGAAGCACTCGAGATTTTGTGTTTATTGTCTTGT
The DNA here is from genome assembly GCF_963921425.1 of Dryas octopetala. NCBI lineage: Eukaryota > Viridiplantae > Streptophyta > Magnoliopsida > Rosales > Rosaceae > Dryas > Dryas octopetala. The sequence continues at coordinate 8,255,552 of NC_141367.1, read as the reverse complement.
TTTTGTCTTTTCAGGTCAAATGAAGCATAAATAGGAAAAATGAACAAATGGAGCCGTTTTGGGACATTTCCTGGTCAAATTAGGAAAATGGGTCAATTCCTGGTCAAAGCAGGAAAAGAGCTGAAATCCTAGTCAAATGAGGATTCCTATTCACAAGATGAAACATCAAGCCCAGAACCATCATTGTTGAGCCAGAATTGAGAAATCCTAATTGGAGTAGGAATTCCTAGTTGAACTAGGAAACCTAATTCTTCTAGGGAAAGGAGTCCTAATGAGACTAGGATATTCCAAGGGCAATATGGTCATTACGAGAAGTCAAAATGGACAAGGAATCTTGCATCTACAAGAAATCCTAGTTGGACTAGGAAAGATTGGTCAAAGTCAACTCTATCTAATCAAGGTTTCAGAAGCTTCTAGAAGGTGGTTGTTGATTGTTTTCTTAGAACAAAATAAAAATATATGTCATTCTAAGTATACTCGCAAGTGCACGAATCGCATCAGTAGAAAAGCATGCAAGCACGAGGTCGATCCCACAGGGAATGGTTAATAAACAATAAATCAATAGAATAACTCACGCACACCACACCACACACACACACCTATTACCCTATCTTGCAATGTTAAGCTTTCAGCCATCAAATCAAATATGCATACTCTAACCATCCATGGCTAATGACAAATCAATTCAAACACAATATATCAAAGTTTGACTGCTAAAAAGGTTTGATTAGTAACTTTCTTGCAATAGTTCTCCTTTGGCATAAATTAAAAGCTTCTTAGGCCTCCCTTAACCAGTTAACTTACATGTTCCCTAAGCGGACTTAAGGCAACTATTATCCATGCAAGAATCATTAAGATCTATGAGAACGTCAAACATGCACAATATACAAGCTTTGATTATTTCCTTGTAGAGGTCCTACAAAACCATTACCAAGTGTTGTATGTTTTCCTAGAGCAAATTAAATAACCTTTTCTGAGCCCTAGGTTAACTCGCAAGTGCACGAATCGCTAAGTAGCAAAGCTTACAAATACGAGGTCGATCCCACAGGGAATTGTACTAGTGTTATGATTACTAACTCAATTAAATTAAATTAACTCAACTCAACTCTAACTCACACACGCAAATGGGGGGTTTTGATTGGTTTTTAAGGCTAGACTAAACTAACAGATGAATAACAAAACTTTTTAAAATAACAAACTGAATGAATTTGGATAAAACAATAATAAAGAAACACTAGGGGTCAGAATCCACCACTAGCATACCATTCACTTTACTATGAATATTAACAATCAATATATAAACATGCCGACAAAGTTTGTCTACTAAAAGGTTTGGCTAGTTACTTTTAGCAATTACTCCCCTTACTGTGCATAAACTAAGAGCTTCTTGGGCCTTCCTTAGCCAGTTAACTTGCACATTCCCTAGTTCTAAGCTAAGGCAGCTGTTACCCATGCAAGAGTCATTACAATCTGTGAGAGTGACAAACACATAGCGCATAGCTCCAAATTAATGTACCCTATGTTGATGAGTGTGCATTTTGCATCACTTTATGATACTAATTCCTTAACCTAGAGTGTTAGAACTCGCTATTTTGTGTTTCTTGCCTTGTTTTTGTGTTTTCAGGTCAAATGAAACAGAAATGAGAAAAAGAAGCAAATGGAGCCATTTTGGGACATTTCCTGGTCAAACCAGGAAAACGAGTGAAATCCTGGTCAAACCAGGAAAAGTGCAGAAATCCTAGTCGAATGAGGATTCCTAGTCACACTAGGAAACATCAAGTCCAGAACCATCATTGCGGAGCCAGAAATGTGAAATCCTGATTCGAACAGAAAATCCTGGTTGAACTAGGAAACCTAACCCAACTAGGGAAAGGAGTCCTAGTGACACTAGGAGACCCCAGGGGCAATATGGTCATTACGAGAAGTCGAAATGGATAAGGAATCTCTCATTTTCAAGGAATCCTAGTTGCACCAGGAAATGTTTTTCAAGGTTCCAGAAGCTTCCGGAAGGTGGTGGACATCCATGGAAATGAATGGAGGGAAGAAATGAATTTGAATTCAAATGGAAATGAGGGGCAAAATGGGAAGTCAAAAGTGGAGGGCCCATGGGCCCTAGGGATGCCGAACCAAGATGGGCCATGCATGCACATGCATGGGCCCAAACCCTAGCAGCCCAAAGGCCATGCACAAGCCCAAGGTGACAAGCCCAAGAGGGAAGCCCATGGAGTGAAACCCTAGCCCATCTTGTGCAAGCAACTGAAGCCCAACATGGAAGCCCAACATGCAAGCCCAAAGCCCAGGACTACCAGCCCATGCGCAAAGGAGGGACCCTAGCTAGGCTAGGCGTGAGCCACTTAAGCCCAAAGGAAGAAGCCCAACACGCAAGGCCCTAGTTCAGCTAGCCCTAGCTGAAGCCGCAAGCAACTAGGAAAGGGAAACCCTAGCAGCCGCAAGCTTTATCCTCCTTGCCTCTCAAGGAATGCTCCTCTATATAAACCCCCTTCATTCAGAACCCTAGCATCACTTTTTTCACCTACACTCCAGCCGAAATTCTTCTCTTCTCCTAGTTTTATTTTTCTGTTCTAGGTTTTTAATTTCAGAATTTAGTTTTGTTTTAGGGAGAGCTAGCCGAAGGTAAAGAGAGAGAGAGAAGTGGCGTGGCTGCAAGGAAGGACACCCCTAAGCCGCAAGCCCTAGCTCACCATAGCCGTGAGCCAATTGCTTGTGCAAGGTGCCTTCTCTTCCTTGTCTTGCCGCAACCCCTTCCCCTTGCTTCTTTTGATTTTTGTTCTTGTTTCCTCTTTTATTGTTGGATTGTGCCTCTGAATCTATTTAATTAATTTGCTGGATTTATTTAGTTTGTCTCTTTATTTCTTTTAGTGCATGGTTCTGATTTCATTTAATTTATGCAATTTGATTTAGTTGTTTAGTTTATGTTTTTAAGTTTGTTTAATTTGCGTTTCTGATTTCCGTTAGCAAGCATGAATTGGGATTTTATTTATTGGTTGCTGTTTTGTTTTTATTTATTTAATTTAATTATGTAGGTTAGTTATTCTATCTTGCATGTTAGTTGTAGGTTGATTAATGGATTTGCATGTTCTAACAAATCGTTTATCCGTCTCTTGGTCTGTTAGTTTGATGTTTGCGCGTATTAAATTTCCACTATCTATTAGAACCCCCGTCACTAGTTGTTTGCATCCTTTGACTGGTGTTGCTCCTTTTTGTACAACTTGTTTTACTTGGAATTTAGAAACGAATACCAAGTTGTAGCTCGCAAGTATACGAATCGCTCATGTAAGCATAGCGTATAAGTACGAGGTCGATCCCACGAGGAATAGGTAAATACACATCAAACCAATTCAACTTACCACTAGAATAACCAAACACACACACACGGCAGGGGGGTTTGTAGATTGTTAAACTCACACACACCACATACACACACACACACACACACAATTGCAATGCTAAGAATTCAGAATCCACACCAATTGATGGAAATACAACCAAGCAATTCAAGATAATGCATAAATGTAATAAAGTTCATCTACTAAAAGGTTTGGCTAGTCACTTTTAGCAATTACTCCCCTTACTGTGCATAAAATAAGAGCTTCTTGGGCCTTCCTTAGTCAATTAACTTGCATGTTCCCTAGTTCTAAGCTAAGGCAGCTGTTACCCATGCAAGAGTCGTTACGATCTGTGAGAGTGACAAATGATGAGTGTGCATTTTGCATCACTTTATGATACTAATTCCTTAACCTAGAGTGTTAGAACTCGCTATTTTGTGTTTCTTGTCTTGTTTTTGTGTTTTCAGGTCAAATGAAGCAGAAATGAGAAAAAGAAGCAAATGGAGCCATTTTGGGACAATTCCTGGTCAAACCAGGAAAAGTGTAGAAATCCTAGTCAAATGAGGATTCCTAGTCACACTAGGAAACATCAAGTCCAGAACCATCATTGCGGAGCCAGAAATGTGAAATCCTGATTCGAACAGGAAATCCTGGTTGAACTAGGAAACCTAACCCAACTAGGGAAAGGAGTCCTAGTGACACTAGGAGACCCCAGGGGCAATATGGTCATTATGAGAAGTCGAAATGGATAAGGAATCTCTCATTTTCAAGAAATCCTAGTTGCACCAGGAAATGTTTTTCAAGGTTCCAGAAGCTTCCAGAAGGTGGTGGAAATCCATGGAAATGAATGGAGGGAAGAAATGAATTTGAATTCAAATGGAAATGAGGGGCAAAATGGGAAGTCAAAAGTGTAGGGCCCATGGGCCCTAGGGATGCCGAACCAAGTGGGCCATGCATGCACATGCATGGGCCCAAACCCTAGCAGCCCAAAAGCCACACGCAAGGAGGTAGATGGCAGCCATGCATGCGCATGCATGCCATGCAAACCCTAGCAAGATAAGGGGCCATGCGCAAGCCCAAGGTGACAAGCCCAAGGTGGAAGCCCATGGAGTGAAACCCTAGCCCATCTTGTGCAAGCTACTGAAGCCCAACATGGAAGCCCAACATGCAAGCCCAAAGCCCAAGACTACCAGCCCATGCGCCAAGGAGGGACCCTAGCTAGGCTAGGCGTGAGCCACTCAAGCCCATAAGGGAGCAGCCCATCACGCCAAGGCCCTAGTCAGCTAACCCTAGCTGAAGCCGTAAGGCACTAGGAGAAGGAAAACCCTATGCAGCCGCAAGTCTTTTCCTTGCCTCTCAAAGAAGGCTTCTCCTATTTAAATCCCCTCATTCAGACTTTTAGAGAACATTATTTTCTCTCCTCGTCCAGCCGAAATCACTCTCTCTCCCTCTTAGTTTTATTTTGCTGTTTTAGGGTTTTAGTTTCAGACTTTTATTCTTGTAAGGTGAGCCGAATTCAGAGAGAGGTTTAGGAAGAGGGTGGCGTGACAAGTGAGAGGGAAGGACCACCTGCTGCCGCAAGCCCAAGCTCACCTTGCCGTAAGCCAATTGCTTGTGCTAGGTGCCTCCTTCTTCCTCCCTCCTTGCCGCAGCCCCCATTTGTTGCACCTCTGATTTTTGTTTTCCTTTTCCTTCTAGTATCTATTCTTGTTGTTGGATCATGTTACCGATTTTATTTAATTAGTTTGCTGTTTTATTTAGTTGTCTCTTTAATTCTTTTATAGCTTTGGTTCTGAAATTATTTAGCTATTTATGTTTATGCAATTTAATTTATGTGATCTCATTTAATTGTGTAGTTGTTCTAGTTGCTTTATGTTTCTGATTTTTAATTAGTGCATGCGTTTAATCTTGTGTGTCTTGCGTTTCTGATTTCATTTAGTTTATGCTTCTAAGTTTGTTTAATTTGTGTTTCTGATTTCCGTTAACAATCATGAATTGGGATTTCATTTATTTGTTGCTGTTTTGTTTCTTTTATTTGTTTTATTTAATTATGTAGGTTAGTTATTCTATCTTGCATGTTAGTCGTAGGTTGATTAATGGACTCGTATGCTTTAACAAATCGTTTATCCGTCTCTTGGTCTGTTAGTTTGATGTTTGCACTTATTAAATTTCCACTATCTATTAAAACCCCCGTCACTAGTTGTTTGCATCCTTTGACTGGCCACCTTAGGGTAATTGCATCTAGTTTATCTGTTAGGTTTAGCTGTGAAATAGTCAAAGACACTAAACCACAAGTAACAAGGGAATAAGGGATTATTCTTGGTAGTGGGGTTGGGCGACCTCTATAAGGAAATAGTCAAAGCTTATATGTTGTGCATGTTTGACGTTCTCATAAAACTTAATGACTCCTGCATGGGTAACAGCTGCCTTAGCTTGAACTAGGGAACATGTAGGTTAACTAGCTAAGGAAGGCCCAAGAAGCTCTTAGTTTATGCATTAGGAGAAAAATGGCGAGAAAGTAACTAGCCAAACCTTTTTAGCTGTCAAACTTTAATATGTTGTGTTCAAATTAACTGTCATTAGCCTTGGATGGTTATTGCATGCTTATCTGATTTGAAACTGAAAATTAACATTGCAAGATAGAATAAAGTGTGTGTGCGTGTGGTGATGTGTGCGTGTGTTTCCATCTTTCAAAACCCCCCATTTAGTTTTTCTAGTGATTATTTGCACTGATTTGTTGTATATTAACCATTCCCTGTGGGATCGACCTCGTGCTTGTACGCTTTGCTACTGATGCGATTCGTGCACTTGCGAGTAAACTTAGAATGACATAATTGTTTGTTTTGTTCTAAGAAAACACATCAACAACAAACACATAGCGCATGGATCCAAATTAATGTACTGTATGTCATCTATGATCCCTTTTCTCATGAATATTATCTTAGGATACCCACTTGTTGCCTACTGAAACTATCATCCTTTCGAGCTTGTTTAGTTTCACAACATAAATCTAGATGCATGCAACCTAAGGTGATCAGTCAAAGATGCAAAACAAATAAAGTCAATTTAAATAGAGATCAAGGATTTACTACATGCATCAAATTAAATCACAAGTGTCACCATTGCATAACTCACAATTAAAGTTTCATCATCCAACTTAGCAAAGCAATAAAAAAAACTCAAAACATAATAATAAAGAAAATAAAAGTTCTAACTTCCATTATAATAATTAAATCCACAATGAAAGCAAGAACAAGCTAATTAACTAAAGAAAAAGAAGAAAATCAAAAGAAAAACAAAGAACATCACAAGAGGGTGGCAGCGGCACAAGAGAGAAGAAGAGGAGAGACATAGCAGCAAGGAGGCTCACGGAAAAGGTGAGCTAGGGCTGCGGCACATGGTCTCTCATTCTCCCTCAAGTGGCGCCACCCTCTCACTCTCACTCTCTGAAATTCGGCCTCCCCCTCTCTCTCTGAATTCTGAAAATATAAAAATATGGAAACCCTAAACAATGAGAGAATAGGATATATTTATAGAGGTGAGGTGAGGATTCCTTTGGAGGCAAGGAGAAGACAAGGTGTGGCTAGGGTTTCATTAAAAGAACATGGGCTTAAGTGAATTTCTTGCTCCTTAAGACTTCTAATTTTCGGCCAAAAGTGGGCCTTGGGCTGATTTGGGCTCTTTTTGGGCGTAACTTATTTTCAGCTCGCGGAACTGCTGCGCTACCTCCACTAAAATGGCCATATCTTGAGCTAGAAAACTCGGAATTGAAATCCGTAAAATTCCCTGCGAAGCTAACATCCGTATCTTTCCAACCATATATGGCATGCTACCTGGTTCTCTCTGGAGAATTACAGAATTGCTGTCGAAATTGGTGCTCTATTTTCCAGGGTTTTGACTTCTTTTTCAGCTAGGATTCCTTGGGCTTTCTCTTTGCATGGCGTGATGGACTTGGGCTGCATGGCTTGCGCATGACTGCATGACTTGGGCGGAATGGGTTGCACATAGGCCCTAGGGTTTCAGTGCATGGGCTGCCACCTTGCATGGCGTGATGGACTTGGGCTGCTAGGTTTAGGCGCATGGGCTTGCATGGGATGCGCATGTATGCATGGGCTGCCACCTGGCCATTAACTTCCACATAGGCCCATGGCCCATTTGACTTGATGACATGTCATAGTTGACCCTTGACCATTGACTTTAACTTTCCATTTCGCCCCTCATTTCCATGGATGTCCACCACCTTCTAGAAGCTTCTGGAACCTTGACTTGATAGAGTTGACTTTGACCAACCTTTCCTAGTCCCACTAGGATTCCTTGTAGATGTAGGATTCCTTGTCCATTTCAACTTCTCATAATGACCATATTGCCCCTAGTGACTCCTAGTCTCATCAGGACTCCTTTTCCTAGTAGGATTAGGTTTCCTAGTTCAACCAAGAATTCCTGCTTCAATTAGGATTTCTCATTTCTGGCTTGGCAATGATGGTTATGGGCTTGATGTTTCCTCTTGTGACTAGGAATCCTCATTTGACTAGGATTTCTGCTCGTTTCCTAGTTTGTCCAGGAAATGTCCCAAAACGGCTCCATTTGCTCCTATTCCTATTTTTGCTTCATTAGACCTAAAAACACAAAACAAGATAACAAACACCAAAGTATCGAGTTCTAACACTCTAGGTTAGGGAGTTAGTATCATAAAATAACGTAAAATGAACACTCATCAACTGGCCACCTTAGGGTAATTGCATCTAGTTTATCTGTTAGGTTTAGCTGTGAAATAGTCAAAGACACTAAACCACAAGTAACAAGGGAATAAGGGATTATTCTTGGTAGTGGGGTTGGGCGACCTCTATAAGAAAATACTCAAAGCTTATATGTTGTGCATGTTTGACGTTCTAATAAAACTTAATGACTCCTGCATGGGTAACAGCTGCCTTAGCTTGAACTAGGGAACATGTAGGTTAACTAGCTAAGGAAGGCCCAAGAAGCTCTTAGTTTATGCATTAGGAGAACAATGGCGAGAAAGTAACTAGCCAAACCTTTTTAGCTGTCAAACTTTAATATGTTGTGTTCAAATTAACTGTCATTAGCCTTGGATGGTTATTGCATGTTTATCTGATTTGAAACTGAAAACTTAACATTGCAAGATAGAATAAAGTGTGTGTGCGTGTGGTGATGTGTGCGTGTGTTCCATCTTTCCAAAACCCCCCATTTAGTTATTCTAGTGATTAATTGCACTGATTTGTTGTTTATTAACCATTCCCTGTGGGATCGACCTCGTGCTTGTACGCTTTGCTACTAATGCGATTCGTGCACTTGCGAGTAAACTTAGAATGAGATAATTGTTTATTTTGTTCTAAGAAAACATTCAACATATGTCCTCTATGATCTCTTTTCTCATGAATATTATCTTAGGATACCCACTTGTTGCCTATTGAAACTATCATCCTTTCGAGCTTGTTTAGTTTCACAACATAAATCTAGATGCATGCAACCTAAAGTGATCAGTCAAAGATGCGAAACAAATAGAGTCAATTTAAACAGAGATCAAAAATTTGTCAACATGTAAATAATTAAAATATCAATAATCCATAGTGAAAGTAAACAGCATTGCTAGGGCTTCATCCTAGCCCTAGCCCAATATTTAGCTATGCATAATTAAATCCACAAATAAACGATGCATAATTAAAACAATGGAAATTAAAATAAAAGGGAGAGAGATCAAGCCGGGGTAGCAAGGTGGAGGTGAGATGGCAGCATGAGATGGTGCGGCTGCAAGAGTGGCGTGATGGCTGCTGCTCGGCCTTGGGTTCCACGGCAAGATGGCTGAAGTGCTCAGCAAGGTGGCAGCAAGGTGGTGATGGTGTGGCTGGTGGATATGGCTGCAGCTTCGACTCCTTCCTCCTCTTCAAGTCGGCACCAACATAAAAGAAAATAAGAATAGAAGATGGCTGCTGGAGGTGGCTGCTAGGGTGTGCGGCAAGAGGAGAAAAGAAAGAAAGAAAAGAAAGAGAGATGGGGCTGCTAAGGTGTGCGGCAAGAGAAAGGTGATGGAGGCTGCTAGGGTTTCCGAAAATTAAAAGAAGAGAGCACCACTTCAGAACCCATTTTCTGATTTTTAAAGATATATTTATAGAGGTGAGTGGGGCTGCATTTTCTATTCCTCTCCAATGTGGGATTGATGTAACTTGACCTAATGGACCAAGGCCATACTCACTTAAGCCCAATACACATAACAGCAGCCCCTTGCGCAAGTCACTTAGATTTTTCTCCTTCAGCCCATGCGCCAATTGCATGGCCCATCACTTAAGTCCATGTCGCACCCTCCTTAGGGTTTCACTTAAGCCCATGCCGCACCCTCCTTAGGGTTTCACGCCTGGCCCAAGTCCAATCCCTTGGCTGAAATTCATCTCATCCATTTGTGCTTTGGCCCAATGTGTTCCAGAAGCTTCTAGAACCTTTGACTTGTTGACTTTGACTTGTTGACCACTTCTCCTTGTCCACCTAGGAATCTTTGTTGACTTAGGATTTCTATCTCACTTGGAATTTTACAATTACCATTTTGCCCCTCATGACAACTATCTTCATTAGGACTCCATTTCCTACTCGGATTAGGTTTCCTAGTTGAAACAGGATTTCCTGCTCCAACTAGAATTTCTCATTTCTGGCTTTGGATCGTTATGATTCCTTCTTTTTCAAGTTTGATCTTTCCTTGTGAGACTAAGAATCCTAGTTTGACTGAGATTCAACATTTCCTAGTGTGACCAGGATTTCTCCACTTTTCCTAGTTTGACTAGGAAACGTCTAAAACAGGCTCTTTTGGCTCCTTTTCTCTTCTTTGCTCATTTTATCCTATAAAAACAAAAACAAACTAACAACACACAAAATATCGAGTTCTTGCACTCTGAGTTAGGGAGTTAGTATCATAAAATAGTGTAAAATGCGCACTCAACACACCCCCAAACTTAGATTTTGCTAGTCCTCGAGCAAAAAGAACAAAGAAAAGACTCAAGACAGACTCAAAACATCCCAACACATGATTTCATAAGTACAGCCATAAATAGCATAGTCAAGCAAGATACATATAGAATTCATTCTTCAACCTCTAATAACGCTTCAGCTAACATACTTTATTCCTCCATGAACTAAATGGACCATCCTTGACACAAACTCAAGTGTTCAGACAAACAAGACTAAGTCAGCATATCCAAAATAACATCAACTCAAATTCTCACTAAGTCATACTCTCAACAATAAAACACTCAGAGATTGGGTTGACACGTGCACTCAAGTATATGTGAGAGATGATATGCTAAACAAATACAAAAATGTCACATATTAATCATGAAAGAAAGGCACTTGAAACAGAAACACTGATCTCAAGAAAGGGAATTAAGATACTTGCAACAGAATCAATAACCATAAGCTTCCCTTTTATCTAGACTCTACATAATGAACTACAATTCTCCCAAGATCAAGTAGGGCTTTAATAAGGGTTGTAACGGAGGCTTAGGTTAGGATAAGGTGTAACGACCCGACCCAAAATTCAGGAGAAATTTTAATTTTTATTCGTTTTGGCCATGTAGAGGCATATTGGGAAATGGATTTGAGAGACTCGTATCTTTTCAAGTTTTTATTCTAAATAATTTGGGAATTTAATTGAGAAATAAAAAAGGGTTTTGGGTTAAAATTTTTTTTATTGGTCTTGACCCAAAGTTGACTTTTAAAATAAAAGGGCTTTTGATTTTGACTTTGGGTCCGTTAGATAGGTTTCGATCCCACGATTTCATAGACACGTAGCACGCTTCGATCCGAGTTACGGTTTGGAAGATACGGACATGTGAAGTGAGGGGCAATTTTGTAAATTTATAAAAGTGGGTTTTAAAACCCCAAAGGTCCAGAAAATTCTGGACTTTCTCTCTCCTCTCACGCCTCACTCTCTCTCCCTGTTATCTCTCCCCGACGCCCCTCCCCTGGCACACTCTCCTCTCCGGCCTGCTTCCCTCGCCGTCCGGCCAGGAGACGGCGACGGCACCACCTCAGCCTCCCCCTTCTCTCTCTCGTCTCCCCCGATCTCTCTCTCTCCCCGCACCCATTTCTCTCTTCCCCTCTGTGCGTGCGACACCGACACTGGAGGACAGCCTCCGGCCACTTTCCCGGCGACATGAGACCACCGTCGTGACCCCTGTGAGCCGGCCGTTCCTTTCTGTGCCACCCCTTGCCGGCCCGCCACCCCTGTGCGCAGGAAATCGCCGGAGAAAACTCCCCCAGCCGCCAGTTTCTCTTGCCGATTCCGGCCATCTTCGAGCTCCGATCAAGAAATTGGTTAGTGGGTTTTCTTCCTTTCTTCATGGGCTTCCAAACCCATATGGTGTTACCTGTCAATTTTGAACAATTGTGATTTTGGAAAATTGGGGTTTAGGGCTCATTTCGGGTTCCTATCAAATATTCAAAATTTGATGATGTTGTATGTATTTTTGTACAATTCTCATCCCTAATAATCTTTAATTTAAGTTTAGAACTAATGGTTCGAAGAAAATCTTGGAGAATTGATAGTTTTTGAGTATTTAGGAACTTAATTTTGAGGAATTATGGGTCATTTCGGGTTGGCCTTGTACATTTTGTTTTGGAGTTTATTTTGGACCATTGTCGGGTAATTTTTATTCATATGAAACCCCAATCGAAGTTTAGAATCGAAAAGGGTGTGGATTTTGGAGAAATTTTGGAATTTGATATTGATGTCACCACTTGAGTGATGACGGCAGTGGCTCTAACCACCCCGCTGTCATATTAATTATCTAGCAACAATTTAAATGTTTTTTTTAGTTGGTTATCGATTTAGGGTAGGTGGAGGCTGTTCGGGTGAACCAAAGTTTATATTGAGATTGAATTTGGACACTTTTTAGATTATGAAGCTATCCTTGGATGATTTTCTTGTTTCAGGCGAGGCGACCGTGGCTCGTGACGATCCGGTGGAGGATCAAAACTAGACTTCCCAATTTGTGAGTGGACTTTATTTTTATAAAAGTTTATGTTTCTAAATGTCTATGATTTCATTTATTTAATGGTGGATTTGTGTTGAGAATTGTTATTTAAAGTTTTTTCAAATGATATCCTTTTAGACTAATGACTTTAAAAGAGTGAGACGTTGTGATTTGAGGAAAGATACATGTTTGATGAGTTGGGTTGTTAAAGGGAATTGTGAAAAGAGTATTTAAAAACTGCTGTGTAAATGCACGTGTTGACCAGTCGAGCCTGCCTGTGTTAAATGCACGGGATTGTGGCCAGGATTTGAGCCTGCTTGGCGGAGCGACCCTCCGTACGAGATTGTGGCCAAGATGTGAGCCTGCTTGGCGGAGCGACCCTCCGTACGAGATTGTGGCCAGGATTTGAGCCTGCCCGTGTGTGGGATTGTGGCCAGGACATTGTCTACAGTACGGGTACAAGTATGGTGTGAGTTTTAAGTATAAGTGTTTTTGAGATATCAGTTTATAAGATAATTTCAGTTCAAATTTGCTATTTCTCAGCTTGGAAAGTTTTATTGCTTTTTCAGTATATTGAGGTCTATTGAGATGATTTTCGGAAATGATTTTAAAAATAGTTTTTAAAAACTGGGGGATTTCAAAGAGTGACGTGAGGTCTTAGAGCTAAGTGTGGTTCTGAAGATTTTTCTGAAACAGAATGGTTACTTTTGATTTCATTTTTATAAACTGTCCACTCATTGAGTTATCTCACAAGTTATCTTGTTTTGTCTTAAATTGTCCCCCCAGGTAGTAGCTTTGGTGGAGGTCGAGCCAGTAACGTCGAGGCGTTTGTGTCCATCTTCCGACTCGGACCCTGTAGGCACCATTTAATTTTTGTAGAAATTTCTTGTAATAGAATAGAGGCTCTGATAACTACTTTAAATATTAAGTTCATTTCTCTGTGAAATTGTTGGGTCTGAGACCCTTTTGGTTGTGGTAGAGGTGGTTGCTGTTTTAGAAGTGCTTTTTAACAGGTTTGAAATTTCGGGGTTAGTCCATTTTCAGGGGAGGTTCTGCCGAATTTTCGGTAGAATTTTCCTTGATTTTGGATTCCTGCAGGACCTCTCCGGGTTTCAGGGTGGAATCTGGGGGCGGTCCTGTCATAAAGTGTTGAAATTAAAGGGATAACAAAGGCTACAGGCTATGGATTTGCACAAGGAAATCACAGAGGCATTCTTTGCATAATTTGCACTCATAGCTTGAATTCGAACACTTTTCTTCTTCAATCTTTGAAATCGTCTTTTCCCTTTAATTAAATTTTTTTTTTTTGGTCAAAGGGAACGACAAACAATCTTAAGCACAAATCCTTCTCTTCCAACCTATGCACACACATTTCTTTTCCACCTCACAATTCATTAGCTCAATGCAAATCCATCAGTAAGGTAAACAGGTAGAGGAGGGAAACTCCCCCAAACTTAGGGTTTGGTATAGGGGTAAACAAAGAAAAGGTCATTAGGCTCAAAATGTTTGACTAGGGTTATAACATAGGGTAGGCCTTAGGCTAACGGTTAAAACAAACAAGACCTAATATCATTTCCTAAGATTCATGTAGTTAAATCCATGCTTTGTATAGAATAAGAGAGAAGTTCTAGCTCATTGATTCACAATTATATTCCAAGTACTTTAATCAAAAGAAAGAATAATGACATCACAACGACTTTATATGACAAGAAAAATATTAGAGTAATGTTAACACTCAAGAATTGAAGTACAGGGCTCAAACGCTCACTTAGGTCATACAAGTCTACTCTATTAAGTGTACGCATCTCTAAACATGCAAGTTATCACTTAAGTTCATGAAAACAAGGCCCACTTCATAAAGTTGTAAAGCATGTTATGACCCAATACTAGAGATAGAAGAATTCATACTATACATCCAAGCTAAACATGCTCATAACAACCATACATAATAAAATCAATTAGTTGGGGACACAAAAACAAAGAAAAAAAAAACTCAAAAACTATTTTTTTTTTTTCGAAACATGCATTGCATTCCCCACCCTCAAACTTAAAAGAAACATTGTCCTCAATGTTTAAATGAAAGACAAATGTACTGCACAATGTAATGAAAAGAGGAAGGGGAAAACAATAAATAAAACAAAACTACTTAAATGAGCAAAAAGAGGGTGAAAACGTACCTTGGCTAGTGTGAAAATGGCTCGCCCATGCACAAGTACCAAATCACCTCCTCATCGTCATCCATCCTTTGGGTTGCCTCCCAAGAAGCGCTAAGTTTCACGTCTTCAGCCAGACCTAGTCTTGTACTAGAAATCAATTTTTTCTTGGTTCAGCTCGAAATCAGGTTCAAGGAAAGGCTTCACACGATGACCATTAACCTTAAATATGTTCCCATTCTTTTGGTTCTTGAGTTCAACTGTACCATAGGGAAACACTCTAATCACCTCATAAGGTCCGGTCCATCTCGAACGCAACTTGCCTGGGAAGAGACGTAATCTTGTATCATATAATAACACCTTCCCTCCAACAAGGAATTCTCTTGGACGTAACTTCTTATCATGGTACCTCTTGGTCCTTGATGAGTGTGCATTTTGCATCACTTTATGATATGATGAGTGTTCATTTTACGCTATTTTATGATACTAACTCCCTAACCTAGAGTGTTAGAACTCGATCTTTTTGTGTCTGTTGTCTTGTTTTTGTGTTTTTAGGTCGAATGAAGCATAAATAGGAAATAGGAGCAAATGGAGCCGTTTTGGGACATTTTCTGGTCAAACTAGGAAAATGGGTCAATTCCTGGTCAAACCAAGAAAAGAGCTGAAATCCTAGTCAAATGAGGATTCCTAGTCACACTAGGAAACATCAAGTCCAGAACCATAATTGTCGAGCCAGAAATGAGAAATCCTGATTGGAACAGGAATTCTTGGTTGAACTAGGAAACCTAACCCTACTAGGGGAAGGAGTCCTAATGACACTAGGAGACTCCAGGGGCAATATGGTCATTACGAGAAGTCAAAATGGATAAGGAATCTTTCATTTACAAGAAATCCTAGTTGGACTAGGAAATGTTGGTCAAAGTCAACTCAATCAAGTCAAGGTTCCAGAAGCTTCTAGAAGGTGGTGGACATCCATGGAATCAGATGGAGGAATGAATTCGAATCCAAGAGGGAGAGAGGGGTAAAATTGGAAGTCAAAGTCAATGGTCAAGGGTCAACCATATCATGTCATGAAGTCAATTTGGCTTTGGGCCTAGGTGAAGTCGAAATCCACAAGAATGGTGAGGTGGCAGCCCAGGCATGCATGCGCATGCCATGCAAGCCATGCGCCAACTCTAGAGCCCAAGCCATGCAAGCCATGCATCCCTAAAGCCCATCACGCCACTTGCTTGTTGCAGCCAGCCCATGTTCTTTTAAAGGAAACCCTAGCCCATCACGCCTACAAAGAGAAAGCCCAAGGAATCCTAGCTGAAAAAGAAGTCAAAACCCTGGAAATAGAGCACCAATTTCGACAGCAATTCTGTAATTCTCCAGAACGAATCAGGTAGCATGCCATATATGGTTGGAAAGATACGGATGTTAGCTTCGCAGGGAATTTTACGGATTTCGATTCTGAGTTTTCTAGCTCAAGATATGGTCAGTTAGTGGAGGTAGCGCAGCAGTTCCGCGAGCTGAAAACGGAGTTACGCCCAAAAAGAGCCCAAATCAGCCCAAGGCCCATGTTTGGCCGAAAATTATAAGTCTTGGTGTGCAAGGAATGCACTTATCCCACATTGAAGAGAAGGAGAAATCTCAGCCTCACTCTCCTCTATAAATACATCTTTATAGCTCAAAGAGAGGGAGTTCTCTCTGAAATTTCAGAAACCCTAGCCTAGTCTCTCTCTTCTTGCCGCACACCCTAGCCTCCTTTCTCTCTCTTTCTTTACTCACACACCCTAGGAACCCTAGCAGCCCCCATTATTTCTCTTCCCTTGCCGCAGCCACCACCATCTCTCTCTCTTTATTTTTTTGCTGAACCGAAGGAGGAGGAAGGTGTCGAGCCGCTGCCACCTTGTGCCGCCGCTGCCACCTTGCGCCGCCGCTGCTGCCACCTTGTGCCGCCGCCGCTGCCACTCTCTAAGGATGTTCTCTTTGTTTTTCTTTTGGAATTCTAGTTTTTAATTGTTTTTTTTTAATTAATTTGCTTTCCAACATGGATTGGGAATTTATTTATATTATTATGATTTTCTTTTCTATTTTAATTATGTAGGTTTATTTATTCTATCTTGCATGTTAGTTGTAGGTTGATTATTGGATTTGCATGCTTTAACAAATCGTTTATCCGTCTCTTGGTCTGTTAGTTTGATGTTTGCACGTATTAAATTTTCATTATCTATTTGAACCCGTCACTAGTTGTTTGCATCCTTTGACTGGCCACCTTAGGGTAATTGCATCTAATTTATTTGTTAGGTTTAGCTGTGAAATAGTCAAAGACACTAAACCACAATTAACAAGGGAATAAGGGATTATTCTTGGTAGTGGGGTTGGGCGACCTCTATAAGGAAATAGTCAAAGCTTATATGTTGTGCATGTTTGACGTTCTCACAAATCTTAATGACTCCTACATGGGTAACAGCTGCCTTAGCTTGAACTAGGGAACATGTAGGTTAACTGGCTAAGGAAGGCCCAAGAAGCTCTTAGTTTATGCATTAGGAGAACAATTGCGAGAAAGTAACTAGCCAAACCTTTTTAGCAGTCAAACTTTAATATGTTGTGTTCCAATTAACTGTCATTAGCCTTGGATGGTTATTGAATGCTTATCTGATTTGAAGCTGAAAACTTAACATTGCAAGATAGAATAAAGGGTGTGTGCGTGTGGTGATGTGTGCGTGTGTTCCATCTTTCCAAAACCCCCCATTTAGTTCTTCTATTGATTAATTGAATTGATTTGTTGTGTATTAACCATTCCCTGTGGGATCGACCTCGTGCTTGTACGCTTTGCTACTGATGCGATTCGTGCACTTGCGAGTATTCTTGGAATGAAATAAATGTTTATTTTGTTCTAAGAAAACATTCAACATGATACTAATTCCTTAACCTAGAGTGTTAGAACTCGATAATTTGTGTTTCTTGTCTTGTTTTTGTGTTTGCAGGTCAAATGAAGCAGAAATGAGAAAAAGAAGCAAATGGAGCCATTTTGGGACATTTCCTGGTCAAACCAGGAAAACGAGTGAAATCCTGGTCAAACCAGGAAAAGTGCAGAAATCCTAGTCAAATGAGGATTCCTAGTCACACTAGGAAACATCAAGTCCATAACCATCATTGCGGAGCCAGAAATGTGAAATCCTGATTCGAACAGGAAATCCTGGTTGAACTAGGAAACCTGACCCAACTAGGGAAAGGAGTCCTAATGACACTAGGAGACCCCAGGGGCAATATGGTCATTACGAGAAGTCGAAATGGATAAGGAATCTTTCATTTTCAAGGAATCCTAGTTGCACCAGGAAATGTTGTTCAAGGTTCCAGAAGCTTCCAGAAGGTGGTGGACATCCATGGAAATGAATGGAGGGAAGAAATGAATTTGAATTCAAATGGAAATGAGGGGCAAAATGGGAAGTCAAAAGTGGAGGGCCCATGGGCCCTAGGGATCCCGAACCAAGATGGGCCATGCATGCACATGCATGGGCCCAAACCCTAGCAGCCCAAAGGCCATGCGCAAGGAGGAAGATGGCAGCCCATGCATGCGCATGCATGCCATGCAAACCCTAGCAGCCAAGAGGCCCATGCGCAAGCCCAAGACGCAAGCCCAAGGTGGAAGGCCATGGAGTGAAACCCTAGCCCATCTTGTGCAAGCCACCTCAGCCCAACACATGTGAGCCCAAAGCACATCAAGGTCCAAGACCAGCAGCCCATGCGCCAAGGAGGGGGCCCTAGCTGACTTGCATGCGCCACTTAAGCCCAAAAGGAGCAGCCCATGCCGCAAGGCCCTGATGCACCTAACCCTAGCTGAAGCCGCAAGCAACAAGGAGAAGGAAACCTAGCAGCCGCAAGTTTTCTCCTCTTTGCCTCTCAAAGAATGCACTCCTATATATACCCCTTTCATTCAGAACCCTAGGATCACTTTTTCTCACCTCCTACTCCAGCCGAAATTTCTTTAGGTCTTTAGTTTTATTTTTCTGTTCTAGGTTATTATTTTAGTTTAACTCTTGTGAGGGGAGCCGAATTCAGAGGGTTCTAGAGAGAGAAGGTGGCGTGACAAGTGAGAGAGAGAAGGACCAGCCTGCTGTCGCAAGCCCTAGCTCACCTTGCCGTGAGTTCCTCCTGCTAGCTTGCTAGGTGCCTCCTTCTTCCTCTCTCCTTGCCGCAGCCACCCTAGTGTTTGCATCTCTGATTTTGCTTCTTTTTCCTTCTAGTTTCTATTTTAATTGTTGGTTTATGCTACTGAATTTATTTAATTAAGTTTCTGAATTTATTTAATGCATGATTCTGATTTCATTTAATTTATGCAATTTAATTTAGTCGTTTAGTTTATGCTTTTAGTTTTGCGTTTCTGATTTCCTTTAGCAAGCATGAATTGGGATTTTGTTTATCGTTTCTGTTTTGTTTTATTTTATTTAAATATGTAGGTTAGTTATTCTGTCTTGCATGTTAGTTGTAGGTCGATTAATGGATTTGCATGTTCTAACAAATCGTTTATCCGTCTCTTGGCCTGTTAGTTTGATGTTTATCCGTCTCTTCCCCGTCACTAGTTGTTTGCATCCTTTGACTGGCCACCTTAGGGTAATTGCATCTAGTTTATCTGTTAGGTTTAGCTGTGAAATAGTCAAAGACACTAAACCACAAGTAACAAGGAAATAAGGGATTATTCTTGGTAGTGTGTTGAGTGCTCATTTTACACTACTTTATGATACTAACTCCTTAACTCAGAGTGCAAGAACTCGATATTTTGTGTGTTGTTAGTTTGTTTTTGATTTTACAGGATAAAATGAGCAAAGAGGAAAAAAGGAGCCAAAAGGACCATTTTTAGACATTTCCTAGTCAAACTAGGAAAACGAGAGAAATCCTGGTCAAACCAGGAAAGGGGCCGAAATCCTAGTCGAATGAGGATTCCTAGTCACACTAGGAAACATCAAGTCCAGAACCATCATTGCGAAGCCAGAAATGAGAAATCCTGATTGAAACAGGAAATCCTGGTTGAACTAGGAAACCTAACCCTACTAGGGAAAGGAGTCCTAATGACACTAGGAGACCCCAGGGGCAATATGGTCATTACGAGAAGTCAAAATGGATAAGGAATCCTTCATTTACAAGAATTCCTAGTCACACTAGGAAATGTTGGTCAAAGTCAACTCTACAAAGTCAAGGTTCCAGAAGCTTCTAGAAGGTGGTGGACATCCATGGGAATAAATGGAGGGAAGAAATGAATTCGAATTCAAATGGAAATGAGGGGCAAAATGGGAAGTCAAAGTTAATGGTCAAGGGTCAACTATGAAAAGTCAACAAGTCAAATGGGCCATGGGCCTATGCAAATGCCGAAATCTGAAGGGCCATGCATGCATGCATGCACTAGCCCAAGATGAAGCCCAATGCGCAAGCCTGAAGGTGGCAGCCATGAAGTGAAACCCTAGGGGGCTGGCGTGTGGCACTTAAGCCCAAAGCCAAAGCCTTGCCGCAAGCCCAAAGCTTTCCCTAACCCTAGCAGCAGCCGCATCTCTCTTTTCCTTGCCTCCCAAGGATTCCTCTCCTACTGATCCCTATAAATATATCTCTAAAAATCAGAAAAAGGGTTCTGAAGTTTGGTCTTTTCTCTTCTCTTCAATTTTCGAAAACCCTAGTTAGTGTTTCTTCTCTTTCCTAGCCGCAGCACCCTCTCTCTCTTGTTCTTCTTGTGCCGCAGCCACCATCTCCTTCTCTCTCTTTATTTTTCTTCTTTTCTTTTGTGGCCGAACCCTACCAGCCACCTTTGTTTGTGTGTCTTCTATTTTTGCGCTGAGTTGACAAAAGAGAAGGAAGCCAAGCCGCAGCCACCAACATTAGCCACGCATCACCACCTTGCTGCAACCTTGCCGAGCACCTCTACTTCTTCGCCGTGGAGCCCAAGGCCGAGCAGCAGCCCATCACGCCGTCACCTTGCAGCCGCACCTCCACCCCATCATTCGTGGCTTGATTTCTTCTTCCTTTCTTTTATTTTCATTATTTTAATTATGCATTATTTATTTGTGAATTTAATTATGTGTAGCTGAATATTGGGCTAGGGCTAGGATGAAGCCCTAGCGATGCTGTTTACTCTCACTATGGATTATTGATATTTTAATTATTTACATGTTGACAAATCTTGGATCTCTGTTTAAATTGAATCTATTTGTTTCGCATCTTTGACTGATCACCTTAGGTTGCATGCATCTAGATATTTGTTGTGAAACTAAATAAGCTCGAAAGGATGATAGTTTCAATAGGCAACAAGTGGGTATCCTAAGATAATATTCATGAGAAAAGAGATCATAGATGACATACAGTACATTAATTTGGAGCCATGCGCTATGTGTTTGTCACTCTCACAGATCGTAACGACTCTTGCATGGGTAACAGCTGCCTTAGCTTAGCACTAGGGAACATGCAAGTTAACTGGCTAAGGAAGGCCCAAGAAGCTCTTAGTTTATGCACAGTAAGGGGAGTAATTGCTAAAAGTAACTAGCCAAACCTTTTAGTAGACGAACTTTGTTGACATGTTTATATATTGATTGTTAATATCCATAGTAGAGTGAATGGTATGCTAGTGGTGGATTCTGACCCCTAGTGTTTCTTTATTATTGTTTTATCCAAATTCATTCAGTTGTTATTTTAGAGTTTTGTCATTTATCTGTTAGTTTTTCTAGTCTCAAAAACCAATCAAAACCCCCCATTTGCGTGTGTGAGTTAGAGTTGATTTAATCGAATTTAATTAAGTTAGTGATCATAACACTAGTACAATTCCCTGTGGGATCGACCTCGTATTTGTAAGCTTTGCTACTCCGCGATTCGTGCACTTGCGAGTTAACCTAGAGCTCAGAAAAGGGTATTTAATTTGCTCTAGGAAAACATACAACAAGTTTTTGGCGCCGTTGCCGGGGAATTGTTATTTGTGTTGATTGCTAGTTTGATTATCTTTAGTTAAGTCATTTTAGTTAGGTTTTATTTTCTGTTTTCATTATTGGTTCTTGTTGATTTCTCTTATTTCTAAGGTACAATGGAAGAGTCAAATTCGAAGATCACCCCCCTTTCACGTGCAGAAGGCCAAAAGGTGTTGAGTGCGTACAAGGGCAGGCCGAGACTCAATTGGACACCGTTAAGGATGAGGTCAACTCTTGTGTCGCCGAAAGGAAGTGAATCTGAGGAAGCATACGAAGAGGAGAAATCAGAAGAGGAAGTCGAGGAGACCTTGCAGCCGAATGCATCTCAAATGAGAATACCTTTGAGTGATTATTCGTCTCCAACGCTTCTAGCTCAACCTACATGCATTGCTTACTCTCAAGTGGAAGCTGATTTTGAACTTTCAAGTGGGACAATCAAACTTCTTCCATCATTTCATGGTCTAGAAGGAGAGGATCCCTACGTGCATATTAAGAAATTTCATGCAATATGCGAGATTGGCAAGCTGAGGGGGTTGAGCGATGATCAAAGGAAGTTAAGGTTATTTCCATTCTCTCTTAAAGATAAAGCTAAACATTGGTTGTTTTCCTTGCAGGTCGCTTCTATTAAAACATGGGAAGAACTGGCATCCAAGTTTCTGTTGAGGTTCTATCCAGTTAGTAAGACTACCATTGTGAGGAAGCAGATCTTAGGGTTTACGCAATCAGAGGATGAAGTGTTTCATGAGAGTTGGGAAAGGTACCAAGAGCTTCTGACTTCGTGTCCACATCATAATTTTGCCCCATGGATGCAGATTGAGTACTTTTATGAGGGTTTGTTGGATCAAGATCGTAGTATGGTGGACATGACATGTGGAGGAGCACTGAAAAAGAAGACTTTTGAAGAAGCATGGACACTCTTTGACACATTGGCATTGAGTTCACAGCAGTGGAATAGACGGAAAAGAGTGGAAAAGAAATCAGCTATGGAAGCTGAGATGTCTGAACTTAAGCAAATGATGCAGGTTCTGATGGCGAATCAAGGAGCTAGGTCATCACAAGGAGAGCCATGTTTTGAGGTTGAAAAAGTTCAAGTTAGACCGAGTGTACAGTCCCCAGTTGAGCAGCGAAGTACTTATTTGGAGGACATGATTGCTACATTAGCCCAGAGTACAACTTCGATGTCTAATGATACCAAGTCATTCATGAACAAAACTGAGGAGCAGTTGAGTGTCACAGCTAAAGCTATCTCGAATTTGGAAGCCCAATTGGAACAAGTGACTTTGACCTTGGACAAAGTGGTAAAGGGTGCACCAATTCAGGACAAGGCCGAAGCAATCACTACTTTGAGAAGTGGGAAAGTGATTGACAACAAAGTGGGCACTACTCAAGGTGATAATGCAGGCAACGAGGATGAAGTTGAGATGCTAGATCCTGAACAAGTGGAAAAGTACAAGAGGGATAAAGTTAAGGTTAAGGATGAGGAAGAGGAGGAAAGAAAGAAACAAGAAAAGCACATTGCTACGCGTGCTAGCAAGAAGGCCGAGATTACTTCTTCTATTTCAAGAGCTCCATTACCTTTCCCTCAACGCCAAAGGAAGCAAAGTAAGGACGAGCAAGCTAAGGAAATTTTGGAGATGTTTAAGAAAGTGGAAATCAACATTCCTTTGCTTGATGCTATTCAGCAGATTCCTAAGTATGCCAAGTTTTTGAAGGAATTGTGCACACACAAGAGGAAATTCAAAGAGCATGAGCAGGTGTGTTTGAGTGAAGAAGTCAGTGCGGTTTTGCAAAGGAAGCTGCCACCAAAGTTGAAAGACCCTGGCAGTTTTACGATCCCATGTTTGGTTGGGGATCACAAGTTTGAGAAGGCATTGCTGGATTTGGGAGCAAGTATTAATTTGATGCCGTATTCAGTTTTCGCACAGTTGGGCATAGGAGATCTTAAACCTACTAGTGTTACTCTTCAATTGGCAGATCGTTCAGTAAAGGTTCCGAAAGGTGTGGTTGAAGATGTGCTGGTTCGGGTTGCAGATTTGATCATGCCCGCTGATTTTATCATTCTTGAAATGGAGGATACCCCAATTAGAGGAAATGAGTTACCGATCATATTGGGAAGACCGTTCATGGCCACAGCGAACACCAAGATTGATGTGAGTAATGGGAAGTTGACAATGTCTGTACTTGGTGAAACAGTTGAGTTTGATGTTTTTGGTGCGATGAAGTATCCAAAGGAGGAGAATGATTGCTTGAGGATTGATAGTTTGGACCCATTAGTTGAGGAAGTGTGCGAAACTAGCCTTGCAGAAGATACATTGGAGGTTGCTTTGGGAGCACTCGAGTCTAGTGAGTTGGAAGAAAACGTGGAAACAACTCCTACACGTTGGGAGGGCAACCGACCTCTCAGGAATAAGTGGTTCAACCAGTTTGAAATGCTAGTACCCACTAATCAGAAAACGCTTCCTTCTATTGAGCAAGCACCTAAGTTGGAGCTGAAACCGTTACCGGAGCACTTGAAATATGCATTTTTGGGAGAAAATGAGACTTTGCCTGTGATTATTGCAGCTAATTTGAGTGCAGGCGAGGAAGAAAGACTCCTGAGAGTTTTGAAGGAAAATCGGTTGGCATTGGGATGGACCATAGCCGATATCAAGGGAATCTCACCCACAGTATGTATGCATAGAATTTTACTTGAGGAGGAATCTAGGCCTACTCGTGATGCTCAAAGAAGACTGAATCCAACTCTGAAGGAAGTTGTGCGTAATGAGGTAATCAAATTGTTGGATGTTGGTATTATTTATCCTATCAGTGATTCGAAGTGGGTTAGTTCTGTTCAAGTAGGGCCAAAGAAAAGTAGTATTACTGTGGTGAAGAATGAGCATAATGAGTTGGTTCCCCAAAGGACACAAACCGGTTGGCGTGTTTGTATTGACTATCGGAAGCTGAACACCGCGACAAGAAAGGATCATTTTCCTTTGCCATTTATTGACCAGATGTTAGAAAGGTTGGCTGGCCATAGTCACTATTACTTTTTGGATGGTTATAGTGGGTACAATCAGATTGCTATTGCGCCCGAGGATCAAGAGAAGACCACATTCACATGTCCATTTGGTACATTTTCTTATAGAAGGATGCCATTCGGATTGTGCAATGCGCCCGCAACATTTCAGAGATGCATGATGTCTATTTTCTCGGATATGGTGGAACGAATCATTGAGGTATTTATGGATGATTTTTCTGTTTTTGGTTCGTCTTTTGATGCATGTCTGGATAATTTGTCTTTAGTTCTAAAAAGATGTCAAGAAGCCAATCTAGTGCTTAATTGGGATAAATGTCACTTCATAGTTCAACAAGGGATAGTATTGGGTCATGTGATTTCAAAAGAGGGCATACAAGTTGATAAGGCCAAGATTGATGTGATACAGAGATTGCCGCCTCCATCGAGTGTTAAGGAAGTAAGAAGTTTCCTAGGCCATGCTGGGTTTTATAGGAGATTCATCAAGGATTTTTCCAAGATCTCCAGGCCTTTGTGCACCTTATTGCAAAAAGAGGTGAATTTCGAGTTTAATGAAGATTGCTTGGTTGCCTTTAACAAATTGAAGAAGCTACTCACTTCCGCTCCGATCATCATGCCACCTGATTGGAACCTGCCGTTTGAGCTCATGTGTGATGCAAGTGACTATGCTATTGGAGCAGTTTTGGGTCAGAGAGTTGATAAGCTGCCACATGTGATTTATTATGCAAGCAGGACTCTGAATGATGCACAGTTGAACTATTCTACTACAGAGAAGGAGTTGCTTGCTGTGATCTTTGCCTTGGAGAAATTTAGAAGTTATTTGATTGGGTCTAAGATCATCATCTACACGGATCATGCAGCTCTCAAGTATCTGCTGAATAAGAAAGACGCCAAGCCGAGGTTGATTAGATGGACTCTGTTGCTACAGGAATTTGATATTGAGATCAAGGATAAGAAAGGGTGTGAGAATGTGGTAGCAGACCATTTGAGTAGACTCGTCAATGAGGAACAGTCTGAAGAGGACACACTACCGTTACGAGAGTCATTCCCGGACGAGCAGCTTTTTGCCATCTTGACTACTCCATGGTATGCCGACATAGCAAATTATTTAGCAAGTGGAGTGTTGCCCAATGATCTGACACACTACCAAAGGAAGAAGTTTTTGCATGATGTCAGACAATATGTGTGGGATGATCCTTATTTGTTCAAATATGGGTCAGATCAGTTGATAAGACGATGTGTACCGGAATTGGAGCAGAGGAATGTCATTGAGATGTGCCATTCTAAAGAATGTGGAGGCCATGGTGGAGGAACTAAGACCGCTTACAAGATTCTTCAAGCAGGTTTCTTTTGGCCCACTATTTTTCATGATTGTCATCAGTTTTATCTCACATGTGACAGATGTCAGAAGATGGGAAATATTTCTGCTCGTGATCAAATGCCATTGAACTTCATGTTGGAAGTCGAAATCTTTGATGTTTGGGGTATAGATTTCATGGGACCATTTCCATCTTCTTTTGGATACGAGTACATTCTGGTAAGAGTTGATTATGTGTCTAAGTGGGTGGAAGCTGTCGCTTGTAGGACTAATGATGCTCGAGTGGTCTTGAATTTACTTAAGACCAATATCTTTGCACGGTTTGGTACCCCGAGAGCAATCATTAGTGATGGGGGATCGCATTTTTGCAATAAGCTGTTTGAGGCCGTGATGAAGAAATATGGAATAAGGCATAAAGTGGCTACTCCCTACCATCCTCAGACGAGTGGGCAAGTGAAAATTTCGAATCGTGAGATTAAGTTCATTTTGGAAAGAACGGTGCTCGCCAATAGGAAGGATTGGTCTACTAAGCTTAATGATGCATTGTGGGCTTATCGCACCGCTTACAAGACACCCATTGGAATGTCTCCGTTTCGACTGATCTATGGGAAAGCTTGTCATTTACCAGTTGAGCTTGAGCATAAGGCATATTGGGCGATTAAGAAGTTCAATTTTGATATTCATGCTGCTGGTGAGAAAAGGAAGTTGCAACTTAGTGAGCTGGAGGAAATACGACATTTCGCATATGAGAATGCTAAGTTGTACAGGGAAAGGACCAAGAGGTACCATGATAAGAAGCTACGTCCGCGAGAATTCTTTGTTGGAGGGAAGGTGTTATTATATGATACAAGATTACGTCTCTTCCCAGGCAAGTTGCGTTCAAGATGGACCGGACCTTATGAGGTGATTAGAGTGTTTCCTTATGGTACAGTTGAAATCAAGAATCCGAAGAATGGGAACATATTTAAGGTCAATGGTCATCGTGTGAAACCTTTCCTTGAACCTGATTTTGAGCTGAACCAAGAGAAAATTGATTTCTAGTACAAGACTAGGTCTGGCTGAAGACGTGAAACTTAGCGCTTCTTGGGAGGCAACCCAAGGGATGGATGACGACGAGGAGGTGATTTGGTACTTGTGCATGGGCGAGCTTTTTCACACCAGCCAAGGTACGTTTTCACCCTCTTTTCGCTCATTTAAGTAGATTTGTTTTATTTATTGTTTTTCCCTTCCTCTGTTTATTATATTGTGCATTACATTTGTCTTTCATTTAACATTGAGGACAATGTTTCTTTTAAGTTTGGGGGTGGGGAATGCATTGCATTTTTGAAATTAAAAAAAAAAAAAAAAATTTTTTTTTTTTGAGTCTTTTTGTTTATTTTGTTGTTTTGAGTCCCCAACTGATTGATTTTATTATGCATGGCTATTATGAGCATGTCTAGCTTGACTATATAGTATGAATTTTTCTATCTCTAGTATTGGTTCATAACATGCTTTACAACTCTATGAAGTGGGCCTTGTTTTCATAAACTTAAGTGATAACTTACATGACTAGAGATGCATATACTTAATAGAGTAGACTTGTATGACCTAAGTGAGCTTTTGAGCCCTGTACTTCATTTCTTGAGTGTTGACATTACTCTAATATTTTCGTGTCATATAAAGTCGTTGTGATCTCATTATTCTTTCTTTTGATTAAGTACTTGGAATATAATTGTGAATCAATAAGCTAGAACTTCTCTCTTATTCTATTCAAAGCATGGATATAACTACATGGATCTTAGGAGATGATATTAGGCCTTGTTTGTTTTTAACCCATAGCCTAAGGCCTACCCTGTGTTATAACCCTAGTCAAACAATTTGAGCCTAATGACCTTTTCTTTGTTTACCCCTATACCAAACCCTAAGTTTGGGGGAGTTTCACTCCTCAACCTGTGTACCTTACTGATGGATTTGCATTGAGCTAATGAAGCTGTGAGGTTAAAAAGAAATGTGTGTGAATAGCTTGGAAAAGAAGGAATCGTGCTTAAGAATGTGTCGTTCCCTGAAATGAAAAAAAAAAAAAAAAAAAAAAGGAAGTGTTGTTAAGGGAACGAACGATTTCAAAGGATGAAAAAGAAAAGTGTTAGAATTCAAGACTATGATTACAAATTATGCAAGGAATGCCTCTACTTTTGAGCAAATCCATAGTCTGTAGCCCTTTGTTATCCGTTTCACTTCAATACCTTATCCTAACCTAAGCCTCCATTACAACCCCGAGTAAAGCCCTACTTGATCTTGAGAGAATTGTAGTTCATTATGTGGAGTCTAGATAAAAGGGAAGCTTATGGTTATTGATTCTGTTTCAAGTATTTTAAATCCTTTTCTTGAGATCAGTGTTTTTGTTCATGGTGCCTGTCTTTCATGATTAATATGTGAGCTGTTTGCATTTGTTTATCATAACATCTCTCACATATACTTGAGTGCACATATCAACCCAATCTCTGAGTGTTTTATTGTTGAGAGCATGCCTTGGTGAGAATTGGAGTTGATACTATTTTGGATATGCTGATTTAGTCTTGTTTGTCTAAACACTTGAGTTTGCGTTAAGGATGGTCTATATTTCTCAGGGAGGAGTAAGGTATGTTAATTGAAACATTATTAGAGGTTGAAGAATGAATTTTATATGTATCTTGCTTGATTATGCTATTTATGGCTGTGCTTATAAAATCATGTGTTGGGATGTTTGGAGTCTGTCTTGAGTCTTTTCTTTGTTCTTTTTGCTCGAGGACTAGCAAAATCTAAGTTTGGGGGTGTGTTGAGTGCTCATTTTACACTACTTTATGATACTAACTCCTTAACTCAGAGTGCAAGAACTCGATATTTTGTGTGTTGTTAGTTTGTTTTTGATTTTACAGGATAAAATGAGCAAAGAGGAAAAAAGGAGCCAAAAGGACCATTTTTAGACATTTCCTAGTCAAACTAGGAAAACGAGAGAAATCCTGGTCAAACCAGGAAAAGGGCCGAAATCCTAGTCGAATGAGGATTCCTAGTCACACTAGGAAACATCAAGTCCAGAACCATCATTGCGAAGCCAGAAATGAGAAATCCTGATTGAAACAGAAAATCCTGGTTGAACTAGGAAACCTAACCCTACTAGGGAAAGGAGTCCTAATGACACTAGGAGACCCCAGGGGCAATATGGTCATTACGAGAAGTCAAAATGGATAAGGAATCCTTCATTTACAAGAATTCCTAGTCACACTAGGAAATGTTGGTCAAAGTCAACTCTACAAAGTCAAGGTTCCAGAAGCTTCTAGAAGGTGGTGGACATCCATGGGAATAAATGGAGGGAAGAAATGAATTCGAATTCAAATGGAAATGAGGGGCAAAATGGGAAGTCAAAGTTAATGGTCAAGGGTCAACTATGAAAAGTCAACAAGTCAAATGGGCCATGGGCCAATGCAAATGCCGAAATCTGGGGGGCCATGCATGCATGCATGCACCAGCCCAAGATGAAGCCCAATGCGCAAGCCTGAAGGTGGCAGCCTTGAAGTGAAACCCTAAGGGGCTGGCGTGTGGCACTTAAGCCCAAAGCCAAAGCCTTGCCGCAAGCCCAAAGCTTTCCCTAACCCTAGCAGCAGCCGCATCTCTCTTTTCCTTGCCTCCCAAGGATTCCTCTCCTACTGATCCCTATAAATATATCTCTAAAAATCAGAAAAAGGGTTCTGAAGTTTGGTCTTTTCTCTTCTCTTCAATTTTCGAAAACCCTAGTTAGTGTTTCTTCTCTTTCCTAGCCGCAGCACCCTCTCTCTCTTGTTCTTCTTGTGCCGCAGCCACCATCTCCTTCTCTCTCTTTATTTTTCTTCTTTTCTTTTGTGGCCGAACCCTACCAGCCACCTTTGTTTGTGTGTCTTCTATTTTTGCGCTGAGTTGACAAAAGAGAAGGAAGCCAAGCCGCAGCCACCAACATTAGCCACGCATCACCACCTTGCTGCAACCTTGCCGAGCACCTCTACTTCTTCGCCGTGGAGCCCAAGGCCGAGCAGCAGCCCATCACGCCGTCACCTTGCAGCCGCACCTCCACCCCATCATTCGTGGCTTGATTTCTTCTTCCTTTCTTTTATTTTCATTATTTTAATTATGCATTATTTATTTGTGAATTTAATTATGTGTAGCTGAATATTGGGCTAGGGCTAGGATGAAGCCCTAGCGATGCTGTTTACTCTCACTATGGATTATTGATATTTTAATTATTTACATGTTGACAAATCTTGGATCTCTGTTTAAATTGAATCTATTTGTTTCGCATCTTTGACTGATCACCTTAGGTTGCATGCATCTAGATATTTGTTGTGAAACTAAATAAGCTCGAAAGGATGATAGTTTCAATAGGCAACAAGTGGGTATCCTAAGATAATATTCATGAGAAAAGAGATCATAGATGACATACAGTACATTAATTTGGAGCCATGCGCTATGTGTTTGTCACTCTCACAGATCGTAACGACTCTTGCATGGGTAACAGCTGCCTTAGCTTAGCACTAGGGAACATGCAAGTTAACTGGCTAAGGAAGGCCCAAGAAGCTCTTAGTTTATGCACAGTAAGGGGAGTAATTGCTAAAAGTAACTAGCCAAACCTTTTAGTAGACGAACTTTGTTGACATGTTTATATATTGATTGTTAATATCCATAGTAGAGTGAATGGTATGATAGTGGTGGATTCTGACCCCTAGTGTTTCTTTATTATTGTTTTATCCAAATTCATTCAGTTGTTATTTTAGAGTTTTGTCATTTATCTGTTAGTTTTTCTAGTCTCAAAAACCAATCAAAACCCCCCATTTGCGTGTGTGAGTTAGAGTTGATTTAATCGAATTTAATTAAGTTAGTGATCATAACACTAGTACAATTCCCTGTGGGATCGACCTCGTATTTGTAAGCTTTGCTACTCCGCGATTCGTGCACTTGCGAGTTAACCTAGAGCTCAGAAAAGGGTATTTAATTTGCTCTAGGAAAACATACAACAAGTTTTTGGCGCCGTTGCCGGGGAATTGTTATTTGTGTTGATTGCTAGTTTGATTATCTTTAGTTAAGTCATTTTAGTTAGGTTTTATTTTCTGTTTTCATTATTGGTTCTTGCTGATTTCTCTTATTTCTAAGGTACAATGGAAGAGTCAAATTCGAAGATCACCCCCCTTTCACGTGCAGAAGGCCAAAAGGTGTTGAGTGCGTACAAGGGCAGGCCGAGACTCAATTGGACACCGTTAAGGATGAGGTCAACTCTTGTGTCGCCGAAAGGAAGTGAATCTGAGGAAGCATACGAAGAGGAGAAATCAGAAGAGGAAGTCGAGGAGACCTTGCAGCCGAATGCATCTCAAATGAGAATACCTTTGAGTGATTATTCGTCTCCAACGCTTCTAGCTCAACCTACATGCATTGCTTACTCTCAAGTGGAAGCTGATTTTGAACTTTCAAGTGGGACAATCAAACTTCTTCCATCATTTCATGGTCTAGAAGGAGAGGATCCCTACGTGCATATTAAGAAATTTCATGCAATATGCGAGATTGGCAAGCTGAGGGGGTTGAGCGATGATCAAAGGAAGTTAAGGTTATTTCCATTCTCTCTTAAAAATAAAGCTAAACATTGGTTGTTTTCCTTGCAGGTCGCTTCTATTAAAACATGGGAAGAACTGGCATCCAAGTTTCTGTTGAGGTTCTATCCAGTTAGTAAGACTACCATTGTGAGGAAGCAGATCTTAGGGTTTACGCAATCAGAGGATGAAGTGTTTCATGAGAGTTGGGAAAGGTACCAAGAGCTTCTGACTTCGTGTCCACATCATAATTTTGCCCCATGGATGCAGATTGAGTACTTTTATGAGGGTTTGTTGGATCAAGATCGTAGTATGGTGGACATGACATGTGGAGGAGCACTGAAAAAGAAGACTTTTGAAGAAGCATGGACACTCTTTGACACATTGGCATTGAGTTCACAGCAGTGGAATAGACGGAAAAGAGTGGAAAAGAAATCAACTATGGAAGCTGAGATGTCTGAACTTAAGCAAATGATGCAGGTTCTGATGGCGAATCAAGGAGCTAGGTCATCACAAGGAGAGCCATGTTTTGAGGTTGAAAAAGTTCAAGTTAGACCGAGTGTACAGTCCCCAGTTGAGCAGCGAAGTACTTATTTGGAGGACATGTGTTGAGTGCTCATTTTACACTATTTTATGATACTAACTCCCTAACTCAGAGTGCAAGAACTCGGTATTTTGTGTGTTGTTAGTTTGTTTTTGTTTTTATAGGATAAAATGAGCAAAGAAGAGAAAAGGAGCCAAAAGGACCATTTTTAGACATTTCCTAGTCAAACTAGGAAAACGAGAGAAATCCTGGTCAAACCAGGAAAGGGGCCGAAATCCTAGTCGAATGAGGATTCCTAGTCAAACTAGGAAACATCAAGTTCAGAACCATCATTGCGGAGCCAGAAATGAGAAATCCCGATTGGAACAGGAAATCCTGGTTGAACTAGGAAACCTAACCCAACTAGGGAAAGGAGTCCTAATGACACTAGGAGACCCCAGGGGCAATATGGTCATTACGAGAAGTCGAAATGGATAAGGAATCCTTCATTTACAAGAAATCCTAGTCACACTAGGAAATGTTGGTCAAAGTCAACTCTACAAGTCAAGGTTCCAGAAGCTTCTAGAAGGTGGTGGACATCCATGGAAATAAATGGAGGGAAGAAAGGAATTCGAATTCAAATGGAAATGAGGGACAAAATGGGAAGTCAAAGTGAATGGTCAAGGGTCAACTATGAAAAGTCAACAAGTCAAATGGGCCATGGGCCTATACAATGCCGAATTTTGAAGGAGCCATGCATGCATGCATGCACCAGCCCAAGAGGAAGTCCATGCGCAAAACCCTAGGGGGCTGGTGTGTGTCACTTAAGCCCAAGTCATGCAGCCCACAAGCCAAAGCCCAAGAAATCCTAGCTGAAAAAGAAGTCAAAACCCTGGAAAAAAGAGCACCAATTTCGACAGCAATTCTGTAATTCTCCAGAACGAATCAGGTAGCATGCCATATATGATTGGAAAGATACGGATGTTAGCTTCGCAGGGAATTTTACGGATTTCAATTCCGAGTTTTCTAGCTCAAGATATGGCCATTTTAGTGGAGGTAGTGCAGCAGTTCCGCGAGCTGAAAAAGGAGTTACGCCCAAAAAGAGCCCAAATCAGCCCAAGGCCCATGCTGGGCCGAAAATTATAAGCCTTGGTGTGCAAGGAATGCACTTATCCCACATTGAAGAGAAAGAGAAATCTCAGCCCCACTCTCCTCTATAAATACATCTTTACAACTCAAGGAGAGGGGTCTGTTCTCTTTGTTCCTCTTTAATTTTCAGAAACCCTAGCTAGCCTCCTTCTCTTTCTTTTATTTTTCTGAAGCAAACCCTAGCAGCCACCATCTCTTTCTTGTTCTTCTTGTGCCGCAGCCACCATCTCTCTTCTCTTTATTTTTCTTCTTTTCTTTTGTGGCCGAAACCTACCAGCCACCTTTGTTTGTGTGCCTTCTATTTTTGCGCTGAGTTGAAGACGGAGAAGGAAGCCGAGCCACAGCCACCACATTCAGCCACGCATCACCACCTTGCTGCCACCTTGCCGAGCACCTCAGCCTCCTTGCCGTGGAGCCCAAGGCCGAGCAGCAGCCCATCACGCCGCCACCTTGCAGCCACACCGTCCAAGGGTGGAGCCGCCTCCACCTCGTCATCCGTGGCTTGATTTCTTCCTCCCTTCCTTTTATTTTCATTGTCTTAATTATGCTTTATTTATTTATGGTTTTAATTATGTGTAACTGAATATTGGGCTAGGGCTAGGATGAAGCCCTAGCGATGCTGCTTACTCTCACTATGGATTATTGATTTTTAATTATTTACATGTTGACAAATCTTGGATCTCTGTTTAAATTGAATATATTTGTTTCGCATCTTTGACTGATCACCTTAGGTTGCATGCATCTAGATATTTGTTGTGAAACTAAATAAGCTCGAAAGGATGATAGTTTCAATAGGCAACAAATGGATATCCTAAGATAATATTCATGAGAAAAGAGATCATAGATGACATACAGTACATTAATTTGGAGCCATGCGCTATGTGTTTGTCACTCTCACAGATCGTAACGACTCTTGCATGGGTAACAGCTGCCTTAGCTTAGAACTAGGGAACATGCAAGTTAACTGGCTAAGGAAGGCCCAAGAAGCTCTTAGTTTATGCACAGTAAGGGGAGTAATTGCTAAAAGTAACTAGCCAAACCTTTTAGTAGACGAACTTTGTTGACATGTTTATATATTGATTGTTAATATCCATAGAAGAGTGAATGGTATGCTAGTGGTGGAATCTGAACCCTAGTGTTTCTTTATTATTGGTTTATCCAAATTCATTCAGTTGTTCTTTTTAAGTTTTGTCATTTATCTGTTAGTTTGTCTAGTCTCAAAAACCAATCAAAACCCCCCATTTGCGTGTGTGAGTTAGAGCTGAGTTAATTGAATTTAATTGAGTTAGTAATCGTACACTAGTACAATTCCCTGTGTGATCGACCTCGTATTTGTAAGCTTTGCTACTTAGCGATTCGTGCACTTGCGAGTTAACCTAGAGCTCAGAAAATATTATTTAATTTGCTCTAGGAAAACATACAACAAGTTTTTGGCGCCGTTGCCGGGGAATTGTTATTTGTGTTGATTGCTAGTTTAATTATCTTTAGTTAAGTCATTTTAGTTAGGTTTTATTTTCTGTTTTTATTTTTGGTTCTCACTTATTTCTCTTGTTTCTAAGGTACAATGGAAGAATCAAATTCGAAGATCACTCCTCTTTCACGTGCAGAAGGCCAAAAGGTGTTGAGTGCGTACAAGGGAAGGCCGAGACTCAATTGGACACCATTAAGGATGAGGGCGACTCTTGTGTCGCCGAGAGGGAGTGAATCTGAAGAAGCATACGAAGAGAAGAAATCAGAAGAGGAAGTCGAGGAGACCTTGCAGCCGAATGCATCTCAAATGAGAATACCTTTGAGTGATTATTCGTCTCCAACGCTTCTAGCTCAACCTACGTGCATTGTTTACTCTCAAGTGGAAGCTGATTTTGAACTTTCAAGTGGGACAATCAAACTTCTTCCATCATTTCATGGGTTAGAAGGAGAGGATCCCTACGTGCATATCAAGGAATTTCATGCAATATGCGAGATTGGCAAGCTGAGGGGGTTGAGCGATGATCAAAGAAAGTTAAGGTTATTTCCATTCTCTCTTAAAGATAAAGCTAAACATTGGTTGTTTTCCTTGCAGGTCGCTTCTATTAAAACATGGGAAGAACTGGCATCTAAGTTTCTGTTGAGGTTCTATCCAGTTAGCAAGACTACCATTGTGAGGAAGAAGATCTTAGGGTTTACACAATCAGAGGACGAAGTGTTTCATGAAAGTTGGGAAAGGTACCAAGAGCTTCTGACTTCGTGTCCACACCATAATTTTGCCCCATGGATGCAGATTGAGTACTTTTATGAGGGTTTGTTGGATCAAGATCGTAGTATGGTGGACATGACATGTGGAGGAGCACTGAAAAAGAAGACTTTTGAGGAAGCATGGACACTCTTTGACACATTGGCGTTGAATTCACAACAGTGGAATAGACGGAAAAGAGTGGAAAAGAAATCAGCTATGGAAGCTGAGATGTCTGAACTTAAGCAAATGATGCAGGTTCTGATGGCGAATCAAGGAGCTAGGTCATCACATGGAGAGCCATGTTTCGATGTTGAAAAAGTTCAAGTTAGACCGAGTGTACAGTCCCCAGTGGAGCAGCGAAGTACTTATTTGGAGGACATGATTGCTACATTAGCCCAGAGTACAACTTCTATGTCTAATGATACCAAGTCATTCATGAACAAAACTGAGGAGCAGTTGAATGTCACAGCTAAAGCTATTTCAAGTTTGGAAGCCCAATTGGAACAAGTGACTTTGACCTTGGACAAAGTGGTAAAGGGTGCACCAATTCAGGATAAGGCCGAAGCAATCACTACGTTGAGAAGTGGGAAAGTGATTGACAACAAAGTGGGCACTACTCAAGATGATAATTCAGGAAATGAGGATGAAGTTGAGATATTAGAGCCTGAACAAGTGGAAAAGTACAAGAGGGATAAAGTTAAGGTTAAGGATGAGGAAGAAGAGGAAAGAAAGAAACAAGAAAAGCACATTGCTACGCGTGTTAGCAAGAAGGCCGAGATCACTTCTTCTATTCCAAGAGCTCCATTACCTTTCCCTCAACGTCAATGGAAGCAGAATAAGGATGAGCAAGCCAAGGAAATTTTAGAGATGTTTAAGAAAGTGGAAATCAACATTCCTTTGCTTGATGCTATTCAGCAGATTCCTAAGTATGCCAAGTTCTTGAAGGAATTGTGCACACACAAGAGGAAATTCAAAGAACATGAGCAAGTGTGTCTCAGTGAAGAAGTAAGTGCTGTTTTGCAAAGAAAGTTGCCGCCCAAGTTGAAAGACCCTGGTAGTTTCACAATTCCATGTTTGGTGGGGAATCATAAGTTTGAGAAAGCATTGCTGGATTTGGGAGCAAGTATTAATTTGATGCCGTATTCAGTTTTCGCACAGTTGGGCATAGGAGATCTTAAACCTACTGGTGTTACTCTTCAATTGGCAGATCGTTCAGTAAAGGTTCCGAAAGGTGTGGTTGAAGATGTGTTGTATGTTTTCCTAGAGCAAATTAAATAATCTTTTCTGAGCTCTAGGTTAACTCGCAAGTGCACGAATCGCTAAGTAGCAAAGCTTACAAATACGAGGTCGATCCCACAGGGAATTGTACTAGTGTACGATTACTAACTCAATTAAATTCAATTAACTCAGCTCTAACTCACACACGCAAATGGGGGGTTTTGATTGGTTTTTAAGGCTAACTAAACGAACAGAGAAATGACAAAACTTTAAAATAACAACTGAATGAATTTGGATAAAACAATAATAAAGAAACACTAGGGGTCAGAATCCACCACTAGCATACCATTCACTCTACTATGGATATTAACAATCAATATATAAACATGTCAACAAAGTTCGTCTACTAAAAGGTTTGGCTAGTTACTTTTAGCAATTACTCCCCTTACTGTGCATAAACTAAGAGCTTCTTGGGCCTTCCTTAGCCAGTTAACTTGCATGTTCCCTAGTTCTAAGCTAAGGCAGCTGTTACCCATGCAAGAGTCGTTACGATCTGTGAGAGTGACAAACACATAGCGCATGGCTCCAAATTAATGTACTGTATGTCATCTATGATCTCTTTTCTCATGAATATTATCTTAGGATACCCACTTGTTGCCTATTGAAACTATCATCCTTTCGAGCTTATTTAGTTTCACAACAAATATCTAGATGCATGCAACCTAAGGTGATCAGTCAAAGATGCGAAACAAATAGATTCAATTTAAACAGAGATCCAAGATTTGTCAACATGTAAATAATTAAAATATCAATAATCCATAGTGAGAGTAAACAGCATCGCTAGGGCTTCATCCTAGCCATAGCCCAATATTCAGCTACACATAATTAAATTCACAAATAAATAATGCATAATTAAAACAATGAAAATAAAAGAAAGGGAGAGAGATCAAGCCGGGGCAGCAAGGTGGAGGTGCGGCTGCAAGGTGATGGCGTGATGGGCTGCTGCTCGGCCTTGGGCTCCACGGCGAAGAGGTGGAGGTGCTCGGCAAGATGGTGGCAGCAAGAAGGTGGCACGGCTGAAGGTTGGTGGCTGCGGCTTGGCTTCCTTTCCCTCTGTCAACTCAGCGCGAAAATAGAAGACACACAAATAAAGGTGGCTGGTAGGTTTCGGCCACAAAAGAAAAGAAGAAAAATAAAAAGAGAGAAGGAGATGGTGGCTGCGGCACAAGAAGAAAACAAAAAGATGGTGGCTGATAGGGTTTGCTTCAGAAAAATAAAATAAAGAGAAGGAGGCTAGCTAGGGTTTCTGAAAATTAAAGAGGAGAGACAACACTTCAGAACAGACCCCTTTTCTGATTGTTAGAGATATATTTATAGAGGGAAGTGGGGCTGAGATTTCTCTTTCTCTTCAATGTGGGATAAGTGCATTCCTTGCACACCAAGGCTTATAATTTTCGGCCAAGCATGGGCCTTGGGCTGATTTGGGCTCTTTTTGGGCGTAACTCCTTTTTCAGCTCGCGGAACTGCTGCGCTACCTCCACTAAAATGGCCATATCTTGAGCTAGAAAACTCGGAATCGAAATCCGTAAAATTCCCTGCGAAGCTAACATCCGTATCTTTCCAACCATATATGGCATGCTACCTGATTCATTCTGGAGAATTACAGAATTGCTGTCGAAATTGGTGCTCTATTTTCCAGGGTTTTGACTTCTTTTTCAGCTAGGATTTCTTGGGCTTTGGCTTGTGGGCTGCATGACTTGGGCTTAAGTGACACACACCAGCCCCCTAGGGTTTTGCGCATGGCTGATAGGCTTGGGCTTGCGCATGGACTTCCTCTTGGGCTGGCGCATGCATGCATGCATGGCCCCTTCAGATTTCGGCATTGCATAGGCCCATGGCCCATTTGACTTGTTGACTTTTCATAGTTGACCCTTGACCATTCACTTTGACTTCCCATTTTGTCCCTCATTTCCATTTGAATTCGAATTCATTTCTTCCCTCCATTTATTCCCATGGATGTCCACCACCTTCTAGAAGCTTCTAGAACCTTGACTTTGTAGAGTTGACTTTGACCAACATTTCCTAGTGTGACTAGGATTTCTTGTAAATGAAGGATTCCTTATCCATTTCGACTTCTCGTAATGACCATATTGCCCCTGGGGTCTCCTAGTGTCATTAGGACTCCTTTCCCTAGTTGGGTTAGGTTTCCTAGTTCAACCAGGATTTCCTGTTTCAATCAGGATTTCTCATTTCTGGCTCCGCAATGATGGTTCTGGACTTGATGTTTCCTAGTGTGACTAGGAATCCTCATTCGACTAGGATTTCGGCCCCTTTCCTGGTTTGACCAGGATTTCTCCACTTTTCCTAGTTTGACTAGGAAACGTCTAAAAATGGCTCTTTTGGCTCCTTTTCACTTCTTTGCTCATTTTATCCTATAAAAACAAAAACAAACTAACAACACACAAAATATCGAGTTCTTGCACTCTGAGTTAGGGAGTTAGTATCATAAAATAGTGTAAAATGAGCACTCAACACACCCCCAAACTTAGATTTTGCTAGTCCTCGAGCAAAAAGAACAAAGAAAAGACTCAAGACAGACTCAAAACATCCCAACACATGACTTCATAAGTACAGCCATAAATAGCATAGTCAAGCAAGATACATATAGAATTTATTCCTCAATCTCTAATAATGCTTCAATTAACATACCTTACCCTCCATGAAATATATAGACCATCCTTGACACAAACTCAAGTGGTTAGACAAACAAGACTAAATCAGCATACACAAAATAGATTCAACTTTAATTCTCACTAAGGCATACTCTCAACAATAAAACGCTCAGATATTGGGTCAATACGTGCACTCAAGTATATGTGAGAGATGATATGATAAATAAATACAAAAAGCTCACATATTAATCATGAAAGACAGGCACCATGAACAAAAATACTGATCTCAATAGAAGGAATTAAAATACTTGGAACAGAATCAATAACCATAAGCTTCCCTTTTATCTAGACTCCACATAATGAACTACAATTCTCCCAAGATCAAGTAGGGCTTTAATAAGGGTTGTAATGGAGGCTTAGGTTAGGATAGGGTATTGAAATGAAACGGATAACAAAGGGCTACAGACTATGGATTTGCACCAAACAATAATGGAGACATTCCTTCATAATTTTGCACTCATAGCTCGAATTCGAACACCTTTCCACTTCCATCTTTTGAAATCGTCCCTTCCCTTTGATTTTTGATTCTTGATTGATTGATTTTTTTTTTTTTTTTTTTTTTTTTTGTGGAAAGGGAACGACAAACACTCTTAAGCACAATTCATTCTCTTCCAAGCTATGCACACACATTTCTTTTTAACCTCACAGCTTCATTAGCTCAATGCAAATCCATCAGTAAGGTAAACAGGTTGAGGAGTGAAACTCCC
This sequence comes from Dryas octopetala, assembly GCF_963921425.1. Classification (NCBI taxonomy): domain Eukaryota; kingdom Viridiplantae; phylum Streptophyta; class Magnoliopsida; order Rosales; family Rosaceae; genus Dryas; species Dryas octopetala. Next base: position 8,215,703 of record NC_141367.1, on the reverse strand, counting down.
CCAAACTTAGGGTTTGGTATAAGGGTGAACAAAGAAAAGGTCATTAGGCTCAAAATGTTTGACTAGGGTTATAACACAGGGTAGGCTTTAGGCTATGGGTTAAAAACAAACAAGGCCTAATATCATCTCCTAAGATTCATGTAGTTATATCCATGCTTTGAATAGAATAAGAGAGAAGTTCTAGCTTTTTGATTCACAATTATATTCCAAGTACTTAATCAAAAGAAAGAATAATGAGATCACAACGACTTTATATGACAAGAAAATATTAGAGTAACGTTAACACTCAAGAATTGAAGTACAGGGCTCAAAAGCTCACTTAGGTCATACAAGTCTACTCTATTAAGTATATGCATCTCTAAGCATGCAAGTCATCACTTAAGCTCATGAAAACAAGGCCACAAGTCCATAGAGTTGTAAAACATGTTACGAACCAATACTAGATAAAGAAGAATACATACTATATATACAAGCTAGACATGCTCAAAATAACATACATAATGAAATCAATTAGTTGGGGACTCAAGACTTAAAACAAACAAAAAGACTCAAAAACACTGTTGCATGCTTCTAAAGATTCGAATCCATCACTATGGTGAATGAAATCTTAAGAACAGATGCATTTTAATGTGGGTTTGATACCCTTAATTTACAACAAAAGTAAAATTTTTTTTTTTTTTTTTTTACACACTAAAAACGAAAAATGCGTTGCATTCCCCACCCCCAAACTTAAAAGAAACATTGTCCTCAATGTTTAAATGAATGACAAATGTAATGCACAATGTAATGAAAAGAGGAAGGGAAAAACAACAAATAAAACAAAACTACTGAACTGAGCAAAGAGAGGGTGAAAACGTACCTTGGCTGATGTGAAAATGGCTTGCCCACGCATATGTACAAAATCACCTCCTCGTCGTCATCCATCCCTTGGGTTGCCTCCCAAGAAGCGCTAAGTTTCACGTCTTCAGCCAGACCTAGTCTTGTACTAGAAATCAATTTTCTCTTGGTTCAGCTCAAAATCAGGTTCAAGGAAAGGCTTCACACGATGACCATTGACCTTAAATATGTTCCCATTCTTCGGATTCTTGATTTCAACTGTACCATAGGGAAACACTCTAATCACCTCATAAGGTCCGGTCCATCTCGAACGCAACTTGCCTGGGAAGAGACGTAATCGTGTGTCATATAATAACACCTTCCCTCCAACAAAGAACTCTCTCGGACGTAGCTTCTTATCATGGTACCTCTTGGTCCTTTCCTTGTACAACTTAGCATTCTCATATGCGAAATGTCGTATTTCCTCCAGCTCACTAAGTTGCAACTTTCTTTTCTCACCAGCGGCATGAATATCAAAATTGAACTTCTTAATCGCCCAATATGCCTTATGCTCCAGCTCAACTGGTAAATGACAAGCTTTCCCATAGATCAGTCGAAACGGAGACATTCCAATGGGTGTCTTGTAAGCGGTGCGATAAGCCCACAATGCATCATTAAGCTTAGTAGACCAATCCTTCCTATTGGCGAGCACTGTTCTTTCCAAAATGAACTTGATCTCACGATTCGAAATTTCCACTTGTCCACTTGTCTGCGGATGATAAGGAGTGGCCACTTTATGCCTTATTCCATACTTCTTCATCACGGCCTCAAACAGCTTGTTGCAAAAATGCGATCCCCCATCACTAATGATTGCTCTCGGGGTACCAAATCGTGCAAAGATATTGGTCTTAAGGAAATTCAAGACCACTCGAGCATCATTAGTCCTACAAGCGACAGCTTCCACCCACTTAGACACATAATCAACTCCAACCAGAATGTACTCGTATCCAAAAGAAGATGGAAATGGCCCCATGAAATCTATACCCCAAACATCAAAGATCTCAACTTCCAACATAAAGTTCAGCGGCATCTGATCACGAGCAGAAATATTTCCCATCTTCTGACATCTGTCACATGTGAGATAAAACTGATGACAATCATGAAAAATAGTGGGCCAAAAGAAACCTGCTTGAAGAATCTTGTAAGCGGTCTTAGTTCCTCCACCATGGCCTCCACATTCTTTAGAATGGCACATCTCAATGACATTCCTCTGCTCCATTTCCGGTACACATCGTCTTATTAACTGATCTGACCCATATTTGAACAAATAAGGATCATCCCACACATACTGTCTGACATCATGCAAAAACTTCTTCCTTTGGTAGTGTGTCAGATCATTGGGCAACACTCCACTTGCCAAATAATTCGCTATGTCAGCATACCATGGAGTAGTCAAAATGGCGAAAAGCTGCTCGTCCGGAAATGACTCTCGTAACGGTAGTGTGTCCTCTTCAGACTGTTCCTCATTGACGAGTCTACTCAAATGGTCTGCTACCACATTCTCACAACCTTTCTTATCCTTGATCTCAATATCAAATTCCTGTAGCAACAGAGTCCATCTAATCAACCTCGCCTTGGCGTCTTTCTTATTCAGCAGATACTTGAGAGCGGCATGATCCGTGTAGATGATGATCTTAGACCCAATCAAATAACTTCTAAATTTCTCCAAGGCAAAGATCACAGCAAGCAACTCCTTCTCTGTAGTAGAATAGTTCAACTGTGCATCATTCAGAGTCCTGCTTGCATAATAAATCACATGTGGGAGCTTATCGACTCTCTGACCCAAAACAGCTCCAACAGCATAATCACTTGCATCACACATGAGCTCAAATGGCAAGTTCCAATCAGGTGGCATAATGATTGGAGCAGAAGTGAGTAGCTTCTTCAACTTGTTAAATGCAACCAAGCAATCCTCATCAAACTCGAAATTCACCTCTTTTTGCAATAAGGTGCACAAAGGCCTAGAAATCTTAGAAAAGTCCTTAATGAACCTCCTATAAAACCCAGCATGGCCTAGGAAACTTCTTACTTCCTTAACACTCGATGGAGGTGGCAATCTTTGTATCACATCAATCTTAGCTTTATCAACTTGTATGCCCTCCTTCGAAATCACATGACCCAATACTATCCCTTGTTGGACCATAAAATGACATTTCTCCCAATTAAGCACTAGATTGGCTTCTTGACATCTTTTCAGAACTAAAGACAAGTTATCCAGGCATGCATCAAAAGACGAACCAAAAACAGAAAAATCATCCATAAATACCTCAATGATTCGTTCCACCATGTCAGAGAAAATAGACATCATGCATCTCTGAAACGTTGCAGGCGCATTGCACAATCCGAATGGCATCCTCCTATAAGCAAATGTACCAAATGGACATGTGAACGTGGTCTTCTCTTGATCCTCGGGCGCAATAGCAATCTGATTGTACCCACTATAACCATCCAAAAAGCAATAGTGACTATGGCCAGCCAACCTTTCCAACATCTGGTCAATAAATGGCAAAGGAAAATGATCCTTTCTTGTCGCGGTGTTCAGCTTCCGATAGTCAATACAAACACGCCAACCGGTTTGTGTCCTTTGGGGAACCAACTCATTATGCTCATTCTTCACCACAGTAATTCCACTTTTCTTTGGCACTACTTGAACAGGACTAACCCACTTCGAATCACTAATAGGATAAATAATACCAACATCCAACAATTTGATTACCTCATTACGCACAACTTCCTTCAGAGTTGGATTCAGTCTTCTTTGAGCATCACGAGTAGGCCTAGATTCCTCCTCAAGTAAAATTCTGTGCATACACACTGTGGGTGAGATCCCCTTGATATCGGCTATGGTCCATCCCAATGCTAACCGATTTTCCTTCAGAACTCTCAAAAGTCTTTCTTCCTCGCCTGCACTCAAATTAGCTGCAATAATCACAGGCAAGGTCTCATTCTCTCCCAAAAATGCATATTTCAAGTGCTCAGGTAACGGTTTCAGCTCCAATTTAGGTGCTTGCTTAATAGAGGGAAGCGTCTTTTGATTAGTAGGCACTAACATTTCAAACTGGTTGAACCACTTATTTCTGAGAGGTCGGGTGCCTTCCAAACGTGTAGGAGTTGTTTCCACGTTTTCTTCCAACTCACTAGACTCGAGTGCTCCCAAAGCAACCTCCAATGTATCTTCTGCAAGATTAGTTTCGCCCACTTCCTCAACCAATGGGTCCAAACTATCAATCCTTAGGCAATCATCCTCCTCCTTTGGATACCTCATTGCACCAAAAACATCAAACTCAACTGTTTCACCAAGTACAGACATTGTCAACTTCCCATTACTCACATCAATCTTGGTGTTCGCTGTGGCCATGAACGGTCTTCCCAATATGATCGGTAGCTCATTCCCTCTAATTGGGGTGTCCTCCATTTCAAGAATGATAAAATCAGCGGGCATGATCAAATCTGCAACCCGGACCAGCACATCTTCAACCACACCTTTTGGAACCTTAACTGAACGATCTGCCAATTGAAGAGTAACACTAGTAGGTTTAAGATCTCCTATGCCCAACTGTGCGAAAACTGAATACGGCATCAAATTTATACTTGCTCCCAAATCCAGCAATGCCTTCTCAAACTTATGATCTCCAACCAAACATGGAATCGTAAAACTGCCAGGGTCCTTCAACTTGGGCGGCAACTTCCTTTGCAAAACCGCACTTACTTCTTCACTCAGACACACCTGCTCATGTTCTTTAAATTTCCTCTTGTGTGTGCACAATTCCTTCAAAAACTTGGCATACTTAGGAATCTGCTGAATAGCATCAAGCAAAGGAATGTTGATTTCCACTTTCTTAAACATCTCTAAAATTTCCTTGGCTTGCTCATCTTTATTCTGCTTCCATTGACGTTGAGGGAAAGGCAATGGAGCTCTTGGGATAGAGGAGGTAGTCTCGGCCTTCTTGCTAGCACGCGTAGCAATGTGCTTTTCTTGCTTCTTTCTTTCCTCCTCTTCCTCATCCTTAACCTTAACTTTATCCCTCTTGTACTTTTCCACTTGTTCGGGCTCTAAAATCTCAACTTCATCCTCATTTCCTGAATTATCATCTCTAGTGGTGCCCACTTTGTTGTCGATTACTTTCCCACTTCTCAAAGTAGTGATTGCTTCTGCCCTATCCTGAATTGGTGCACCCTTTACCACTTTGTCCAAAGTCAAAGTCACTTGTTCCAATTGGGCTTCCAAATTCGAGATAGCTTTAGCTGTGACACTCAACTGCTCCTCAGTCTTATTCATGAATGTCTTAGTATCATTAGACATCGAAGTTGTACTCTGGGCTAATGCAGCCATCATGTCCTCCAAATAAGTACTTCGCTGCTCAACAGGGGACTGTACACTCGGTCTAACTTGAACTTTTTCAATCTCAAAACACGGCTCTCCATGTGATGGCCTAGCTTCCTGATTTGCCATCAGAACTTGCATCATCTGCTTAAGCTCAGACATCTCAGCTTCCATAGCTGATTTCTTTTCCACTCTTTTCCGTCTATTCCACTGCTGTGAACTCAATGCCAATGTGTCAAAGAGTGTCCATGCTTCCTCAAAAGTCTTCTTTTTCAGTGCTCCTCCACATGTCATATCCACCATATTACGATCTTGATCTAACAGACCCTCATAAAAATACTCAATCTGCATCCACGGGGCAAGATTATGGTGCGGACACGAAGTCAGAAGCTCTTGATACCTTTCCCAACTCTCATGAAACACTTCGTCCTCTGATTGTGTAAACCCTAAGATCTGCTTCCTCATGATGATAGTCTTGCTAACTGGATAGAACCTCAGAAGAAACTTAGATGCCAGTTCCTCCCATGTTGTAATTGAAGCGACCTGCAAGGAAAACAACCACTGTTTAGCTTTATCTTTAAGAGAGAATGGAAATAACCTTAACTTTCTTTGATCATCGCTCAACCCCCTCAGCTTGCCAATCTCGCATATTGCATGAAATTCCTTGATATGCACGTAGGGATCCTCTCCTTCTAACCCATGAAATAATGGAAGAAGTTTGATTGTCCCACTTGAAAGTTCAAAATCAGCTTCCACTTGAGAATAAACAATGCACGTAGGTTGAGCTAGAAGCGTTGGAGACGAATAATCACTCAAAGGTATTCTCATTTGAGATGCATTCGGCTGCAAGGTCTCCTCGACTTCCTCTTCTGATTTCTCCTCTTCGTATGCTTCTTCAGATTCACTTCCTTTCGGCGACACAAGAGTTGACCTCATCCGTAATGGTGTCCAATTGAGTCTCGGCCTTCCCTTGTACGCACTCAACACCTTCTGGCCTTCTACGCGTGAAAGAGGAGTGATCTTCGAATTTGATTCTTCCATTGTACCTTAGAAACAAGAGAAATCAGTGAGAACCAAAAATAAAAACAGAAAATAAAACCTAACTAAAATGACTTAACTAAAGATAATTAAACTAGCAATCAACACAAATAACAATTCCCCGGCAACGGCGCCAAAAACTTGTTGTATGTTTTCCTAGAGCAAATTAAATAATCTTTTCTGAGCTCTAGGTTAACTCGCAAGTGCACGAATCGCTAAGTAGCAAAGCTTACAAATACGAGGTCGATCCCACAGGGAATTGTACTAGTGTACGATTACTAACTCAATTAAATTCAATTAACTCAGCTCTAACTCACACACGCAAATGGGGGGTTTTGATTGGTTTTTAAGGCTAACTAAACGAACAGAGAAATGACAAAACTTTAAAATAACAACTGAATGAATTTGGATAAAACAATAATAAAGAAACACTAGGGGTCAGAATCCACCACTAGCATACCATTCACTCTACTATGGATATTAACAATCAATATATAAACATGTCAACAAAGTTCGTCTACTAAAAGGTTTGGCTAGTTACTTTTAGCAATTACTCCCCTTACTGTGCATAAACTAAGAGCTTCTTGGGCCTTCCTTAGCCAGTTAACTTGCATGTTCCCTAGTTCTAAGCTAAGGCAGCTGTTACCCATGCAAGAGTCGTTACGATCTGTGAGAGTGACAAACACATAGCGCATGGCTCCAAATTAATGTACTGTATGTCATCTATGATCTCTTTTCTCATGAATATTATCTTAGGATACCCACTTGTTGCCTATTGAAACTATCATCCTTTCGAGCTTATTTAGTTTCACAACAAATATCTAGATGCATGCAACCTAAGGTGATCAGTCAAAGATGCGAAACAAATAGATTCAATTTAAACAGAGATCCAAGATTTGTCAACATGTAAATAATTAAAATATCAATAATCCATAGTGAGAGTAAACAGCATCGCTAGGGCTTCATCCTAGCCATAGCCCAATATTCAGCTACACATAATTAAATTCACAAATAAATAATGCATAATTAAAACAATGAAAATAAAAGAAAGGGAGAGAGATCAAGCCGGGGCAGCAAGGTGGAGGTGCGGCTGCAAGGTGATGGCGTGATGGGCTGCTGCTCGGCCTTGGGCTCCACGGCGAAGAGGTGGAGGTGCTCGGCAAGATGGTGGCAGCAAGAAGGTGGCACGGCTGAAGGTTGGTGGCTGCGGCTTGGCTTCCTTTCCCTCTGTCAACTCAGCGCGAAAATAGAAGACACACAAATAAAGGTGGCTGGTAGGTTTCGGCCACAAAAGAAAAGAAGAAAAATAAAAAGAGAGAAGGAGATGGTGGCTGCGGCACAAGAAGAAAACAAAAAGATGGTGGCTGATAGGGTTTGCTTCAGAAAAATAAAATAAAGAGAAGGAGGCTAGCTAGGGTTTCTGAAAATTAAAGAGGAGAGACAACACTTCAGAACAGACCCCTTTTCTGATTGTTAGAGATATATTTATAGAGGGAAGTGGGGCTGAGATTTCTCTTTCTCTTCAATGTGGGATAAGTGCATTCCTTGCACACCAAGGCTTATAATTTTCGGCCAAGCATGGGCCTTGGGCTGATTTGGGCTCTTTTTGGGCGTAACTCCTTTTTCAGCTCGCGGAACTGCTGCGCTACCTCCACTAAAATGGCCATATCTTGAGCTAGAAAACTCGGAATCGAAATCCGTAAAATTCCCTGCGAAGCTAACATCCGTATCTTTCCAACCATATATGGCATGCTACCTGATTCATTCTGGAGAATTACAGAATTGCTGTCGAAATTGGTGCTCTATTTTCCAGGGTTTTGACTTCTTTTTCAGCTAGGATTTCTTGGGCTTTGGCTTGTGGGCTGCATGACTTGGGCTTAAGTGACACACACCAGCCCCCTAGGGTTTTGCGCATGGCTGATAGGCTTGGGCTTGCGCATGGACTTCCTCTTGGGCTGGCGCATGCATGCATGCATGGCCCCTTCAGATTTCGGCATTGCATAGGCCCATGGCCCATTTGACTTGTTGACTTTTCATAGTTGACCCTTGACCATTCACTTTGACTTCCCATTTTGTCCCTCATTTCCATTTGAATTCGAATTCATTTCTTCCCTCCATTTATTCCCATGGATGTCCACCACCTTCTAGAAGCTTCTAGAACCTTGACTTTGTAGAGTTGACTTTGACCAACATTTCCTAGTGTGACTAGGATTTCTTGTAAATGAAGGATTCCTTATCCATTTCGACTTCTCGTAATGACCATATTGCCCCTGGGGTCTCCTAGTGTCATTAGGACTCCTTTCCCTAGTTGGGTTAGGTTTCCTAGTTCAACCAGGATTTCCTGTTTCAATCAGGATTTCTCATTTCTGGCTCCGCAATGATGGTTCTGGACTTGATGTTTCCTAGTGTGACTAGGAATCCTCATTCGACTAGGATTTCGGCCCCTTTCCTGGTTTGACCAGGATTTCTCCACTTTTCCTAGTTTGACTAGGAAACGTCTAAAAATGGCTCTTTTGGCTCCTTTTCACTTCTTTGCTCATTTTATCCTATAAAAACAAAAACAAACTAACAACACACAAAATATCGAGTTCTTGCACTCTGAGTTAGGGAGTTAGTATCATAAAATAGTGTAAAATGAGCACTCAACAAGATGTGCTGGTTCGGGTTGCAGATTTGATCATGCCCGCTGATTTTATCATTCTTGAAATGGAGGATACCCCAATTAGAGGGAATGAGCTACCGATCATATTGGGAAGACCGTTCATGGCCACAGCGAACACCAAGATTGATGTGAGTAATGGGAAGTTGACAATGTCTGTACTTGGTGAAACAGTTGAGTTTGATGTTTTTGGTGCAATGAGGTATCCAAAGGAGGAGGATGATTGCTTGAGGATTGATAGTTTGGACCCATTGGTTGAGGAAGTGTGCGAAACTAGCCTTGCAGAAGATACATTGGAGGTTGCTTTGGGAACACCAGAGTCCAGTGAATTAGATGAAATCATGGAAACAACTCCTACACGTTTGGAAGGCACCCGACCTCTCAGAAATAAGTGGTTCAACCAGTTTGAAATGTTAGTGCCTACGAATCAAAAGACACTTCCTTCTATTGAGCAAGCACCTAAGTTGGAGCTGAAACCATTACCGGAGCACTTGAAATATGCATTTTTGGGAGAAAATGAGACTTTGCCTGTGATTATTGCAGCTAATTTGAGTGCAGGCGAGGAAGAAAGACTTTTGAGAGTTCTGAAGGAAAATCGGTTAGCATTGGGATGGACCATAGCCGATATCAAGGGGATCTCACCCACAGTGTGTATGCACAGAGTTTTACTTGAGGAGGAATCCAAGCCTACTCGTGATGCCCAAAGAAGACTGAATCCAACTCTGAAGGAAGTTGTGCGTAATAAGGTAATCAAATTGTTGGATGTTGGTATTATTTATCCTATCAGTGATTCGAAGTGGGTTAGTCCTGTTCAAGTGGTGCCGAAGAAAAGTGGTATTACTGTGGTGAAGAATGAGCATAATGAGTTGGTTCCCCAAAGGACACAAACCGGTTGGCGTGTTTGTATTGACTATCGGAAGCTGAACACCGCGACAAGGAAAGATCATTTTCCTTTGCCATTTATTGACCAGATGTTGGAAAGGTTGGCTGGCCATAGTCACTATTGCTTTTTGGATGGTTATAGTGGGTACAATCAGATTGCTATTGCGCCCGAGGATCAAGAGAAGACCACGTTCACATGTCCATTTGGTACATTTGCTTATAGGAGGATGCCATTCGGATTGTGCAATGCGCCCGCAACATTTCAGAGATGCATGATGTCTATCTTCTCCGACATGGTAGAAAGAATCATTGAGGTATTTATGGATGATTTCTCTGTTTTTGGTTCGTCTTTTGATGCATGTCTGGATAACTTGTCTTTAGTTCTGAAAAGATGTCAAGAAGCCAATCTAGTGCTTAATTGGGAGAAATGTCACTTCATGGTTCAACAAGGGATAGTATTGGGTCATGTGATTTCAAAAGAGGGCATACAAGTTGATAAGGCCAAGATTGATGTGATACAGAGATTGCCGCCTCCATCGAGCGTTAAGGAAGTAAGAAGTTTCCTAGGCCATGCTGGGTTTTATAGGAGATTCATCAAGGATTTTTCCAAGATTTCCAGGCCTTTGTGTACCTTATTGCAAAAAGAGGTGAATTTCGAGTTTAATGAGGATTGCTTGGTTGCCTTTAACAAATTGAAGAAGCTACTCACTTCCGCTCCGATCATCATGCCACCCGATTGGAACTTGCCGTTTGAGCTTATGTGTGATGCAAGTGACTATGCTATTGGAGCTGTTTTGGGTCAGAGAGTTGAGAAGCTGCCACATGTGATCTATTATGCAAGCAGGACTCTGAATGATGCGCAGTTGAACTATTCTACTACAGAGAAGGAGTTGCTTGCTGTGATCTTTGCCTTGGAGAAATTTAGAAGTTATTTGATTGGGTCTAAGATTATCATCTACACGGATCATGCCGCTCTCAAGTATCTGCTGAATAAGAAAGACGCCAAGCCGAGGTTGATTAGATGGACTCTGTTGCTACAGGAATTTGATATTGAGATCAGGGATAAAAAAGGTTGTGAGAATGTGGTAGCAGACCATTTGAGTAGACTCGTCAATGAGGAACAGTCTGAAGAGGACACACTACCGTTACGAGAGTCATTCCCGGATGAGCAGCTTTTCGCCATTTTGACTACTCCATGGTATGCTGACATAGCGAATTATTTAGCAAGTGGAGTGTTGCCCAATGATCTGACACACTACCAAAGGAAGAAGTTTTTGCATGATGTCAGACAATATGTGTGGGATGATCCTTATTTGTTCAAATATGGGTCAGATCAGTTGATTAGACGATGTGTACCGGAAATAGAGCAGAGGAATGTCATTGAGATGTGCCATTCTAAAGAATGTGGAGGCCATGGTGGAGGAACTAAGACCGCTTACAAGATTCTTCAAGCAGGTTTCTTTTGGCCCACTATTTTTCATGATTGTCATCAGTTTTATCTCACATGTGACAGATGTCAGAAGATGGGAAATATTTCTGCTCGTGATCAGATGCCGCTGAACTTTATGTTGGAAGTTGAGATCTTTGATGTTTGGGGTATAGATTTCATGGGGCCATTTCCATCTTCTTTTGGATACGAGTACATTCTGGTTGGAGTTGATTATGTGTCTAAGTGGGTGGAAGCTGTCGCTTGTAGGACTAATGATGCTCGGGTGGTCTTGAATTTCCTTAAGACGAATATCTTTGCACGATTTGGTACCCCGAGAGCAATCATTAGTGATGGGGGGTCGCATTTTTGCAATAAGCTGTTTGAGGCCGTGATGAAGAAATATGGAATAAGGCATAAAGTGGCTACTCCCTACCATCCTCAGACGAGTGGGCAAGTGGAAATATCGAATCGTGAGATCAAGTTCATTTTGGAAAGAACAGTGCTCGCCAATAGGAAGGATTGGTCTACCAAGCTTAATGATGCATTATGGGCTTATCGCACTGCTTACAAGACGCCCATTGGAATGTCTCCGTTTCGACTGATCTATGGGAAAGCTTGTCATTTACCAGTTGAGCTTGAGCATAAGGCATATTGGGCGATTAAGAAGTTCAATTTTGATATTCATGCCGCTGGTGAGAAAAGGAAGTTGCAACTTAGTGAGCTGGAGGAAATACGACATTTCGCATATGAGAATGCTAAGTTGTACAAGGAAAGGACCAAGAGGTACCATGATAAGAAGCTACGCCCAAGAGAATTCTTTGTTGGAGGGAAGGTGTTATTATATGATACAAGATTACGTCTCTTCCCAGGCAAGTTGCGTTCGAGATGGACCGGACCTTATGAGGTGATTAGAGTGTTTCCCTATGGTACAGTTGAACTCAAGAACCCGAAGAATGGGAACATATTTAAGGTCAATGGTCATCGTGTGAAACCTTTCCTTGAACCTGATTTTGAGTTGAACCAAGAGAAAATTGATTTCTAGTACAAGACTAGGTCTGGCTGAAGACGTGAAACTTAGCGCTTCTTGGGAGGCAACCCAAGGGATGGATGACGACGAGGAGGTGATTTTGTACATATGCGTGGGCGAGCCATTTTCACATCAGCCAAGGTACGTTTTCACCCTCTCTTTGCTCCGTTCATTAGTTTTGTTTTATTTGATGTTTTTCCCTTCCTCTTTTCATTACATTGTGCATTACATTTGTCATTCATTTAAACATTGAGGACAATGTTTCTTTTAAGTTTGGGGGTGGGGAATGCAGCGCATTTTTCGTTTTTAGTGTGTAAAAAAAAAAAAAAAAAAATTTTTTTTTAGTCTTTTTGTTTGTTTTAAGTCTTGAGTCCCCAACTAATTGATTTCATTATGTATGGTTATTTTGAGCATGTCTAGCCTGTATATATAGTATGTATTTTTCTTTATCTAGTATTGTTTCGTAACATGCTTTACAACTCTATGGACTTGTGGCCTTGTTTTCATGAGCTTAAGTGATGACTTGCATGCTTAGAGATGCATATACTTAATAGAGTATACTTGTATGACCTAAGTGAGCTTTTGAGCCCTGTACTTCAATTCTTGAGTGTTGACATTACTCTAATATTTTCTGGTCATATAAAGTCGTTGTGATCTCATTATTCTTTCTTTTGATTAAGTACTTGGAGTATAATTGTGAATCAATGAGCTAGAACTTCTCTCTTAATCTATTCAAAGCATGGATATAACTACATGAATCTTAGGAGATGATATTAGGCCTTGTTTGTTTTTAACCCATAGCCTAAAGCCTACCCTATGTTATAACCCTAGTCAAACAGTTTGAGCCTAATGACCTTTTCTTTGTTTACCCTTATACCAAACCCTAAGTTTGGGGGTGTTTCACTCCTCTACCCGTTTACCTTACCTATGAATTTGCATGGAGTTGGTGAAAATGTGAGGTTGAAAATAAATGTCTATGCGTAGCTTGATGAAAAAGGAAAATGAATTGTGCTTAAGAGTGTTTGTCATTCCCTTAAAAAAAAAATCAAAAATCAAAAATCAAAAATCAAAAATCAAAGGGAAGGGACGATTTCAAAAGATGGAAGTGGAAAGGTGTTCGAATTTGAGCTATGAGTACAAATTATGCAAAGAGTGCCTCTATTGATTTCCTTGTGCAAATCCATAGTCTGTAGCCCTTTGTTATCCCTTTCATTTCAATACCTTGTCCTAACCTAAGCCTCCATTACAACCCGCATAAAAGTCCTATTTGATCTTGGGAGAAATGTGGTTCATTATGTGGAGTCTAGACAAAAGGGAAGCTTATGGTTACTGATTCTGCTCCAAGTATTTTAATTCCTTCTATTGAGATCAGTGTTTTTGTTCCATTGTGCCTTTCTTTCATGATTATTATGTGAGCTTTTTGTATTCGTTTATCATATCATCTCTCACATATACTTGAGTGCACGTATTGACCAAATATCTGAGCGTTTTATTATTGAGAGTATGCCTTAGTGAGAATTGAAGTTGAATCTATTTTGTGTATGCTGATTTAGTCTTGTTTGTCTAACCACTTGAGTTTGTGTCAAGGATGGTCTATATATTTCATGGAGGAGTAAGGTATGTTAATTGAAGCATTGTTAGAGATTGAGGAATAAATTCTATATGTATCTGCTTGACTATGCTATTTATGGCTGTGCTTATGAAATCATGTGTTGGGATGTTTTGAGGCTGTCTTGAGTCTTTTCTTTGTTCTTTTTGCTCGAGGACTAGCAAAATCTAAGTTTGGAGGTGTGTTGAGTGCTCATTTTACACTATTTTATGATACTAACTCCCTAACTCAGAGTGCAAGAACTCGATATTTTGTGTGTTGTTAGTTTGTTTTTGTTCTTATAGGATAAAATGAGCAAAGAAGAGAAAAGGAGCCAAAAGGACCATTTTTAGACATTTCCTAGTCAAACTAGGAAAACGAGAGAAATCCTGGTCAAACCAGGAAAGGGGCCGAAATCCTAGTCAAATGAGGATTCCTAGTCACACTAGGAAACATCAAGTTCAGAACCATCATTGCGGAGCCAGAAATGAGAAATCCCGATTGGAACAGGAAATCCTGGTTGAACTAGGAAACCTAACCCAACTAAGGAAAGGAGTCCTAGTCACACTAGGAGACCCCAGGGGCATTATGGTCATTACGAGAAGTCGAAATGGATAAGGAATCCTTCATTTACAAGAAATCCTAGTCACACTAGGAAATGTTGGTCAAAGTCAACTCTACAAAGTCAAGGTTCCAGAAGCTTCTAGAAGGTGGTGGACATCCATGGGAATAAATGGAGGGAAGAAATGAATTCGAATTCAAATGGAAATGAGGGGCAAAATGGGAAGTCAAAGTTAATGGTCAAGGGTCAACTATGAAAAGTCAACAAGTCAAATGGGCCATGGGCCTATGCAAATGCCGAAATCTGAGGGGCCATGCATGCATGCATGCATCAGCCCAAGATGAAGCCCAATGCGCAAGCTTGAAGGTGGCAGCCATGAAGTGAAACCCTAGGGGGGCTGGCGTGTGGCACTTAAGCCCAAAGCCAAAGCCCTTGCCGCAAGCCCAATGCTCTCCTAACCCTAGCTGCTGCTGCACTTTCTTGTTCTTGCCTCCCAAGGAATCTTAGCTGAAAAAAAAAAGTCAAAACCCTGGAAAACAGAGCACCAATTTCGACAGCAATTCTGTACTTCTCCAGAATGAATCAGGTAGCATGCCATATATGGTTGGAAAGATACGGATGTTAGCTTCGCAGGGAATTTTATGGATTTCGATTCCGAGTTTTCTAACTCAAGATATGGTCATTTTAGTGGAGGTAGCGCAGCAGTTCCGCGAGCTGAAAAAGGAGTTACGCCCAAAAAGAGCCCAAATCAGCCCAAGGCCCATGCTTGGCCGAAAATTATAAGCCTTGGTGTGCAAGGAATGCACTTATCCCACATTGAAGAGAAAGAGAAATCTCAACCCCACTTCCCTCTATAAATCTCTAAAAATCAGAAAAGGGGTTCTGTTCTGAAGTTCTCTTCTATTTCTTTTAATTTTCGTAGCCCTAGCAGCCTCTCTCCTCTCCTCTTGCCGCAAACCCTAGCAGCTTCCCTCTCCCCTGTTTTTCTTGTGCCGCAGCCACCTTCTCTCCCTTCCTTTTTATTCTTCTTCTTTTCTTTTGTGGCCGAACCTAGCAGCCACCTTTTCTTGTGTGCTTTCTTTTATTTTGTGCTGAACTGAAGAAGGAGGATCAAGTGAAGCCGCAGCCACCACCACCAAGTTGCGCCACCAAGCCGCAGCCACCTCCAGCAGCCACGCCATCACCACCTTGCTGCCACCTTGCCGAGCACCTCAGCCTCCTCGCCGTGGAGCCCAAGGCCGAGCAGCCCCATTACGCACCACCATTGCAGCCGCACCTCCACCTTGCTGCCCCGGCTTGATCTCTCTCCCTTTCTTTTATTTTCATTGTTTTAATTATGCATTATTTATTTGTGAATTTAATTATGTGTAGCTGAATATTGGGCTAGGGCTAGGATGAACCCCTAGCAATGCTGTTTACTCTCACTATGGATTATTGATTTTTAATTATTTACATGTTGACAAATCTTGGATCTCTGTTTAAATTGAATCTATTTGTTTCGCATCTTTGACTGATCACCTTAGGTTGCATGCATCTAGATATTTGTTGTGAAACTAAATAAGCTCGAAAGGATGATAGTTTCAATAGGCAACAAGTGGATATCCTAAGATAATATTCATGAGAAAAGAGATCATAGATGACATACAGTACATTAATTTGGAGCCATGCGCTATATGTTTGTCACTCTCACAGATCGTAACGACTCTTGCATGGGTAACAGCTGCCTTAGCTTAGAACTAGGGAACATGCAAGTTAACTGGCTAAGGAAGGCCCAAGAAGCTCTTAGTTTATGCACAGTAAGGGGAGTAATTGCTAAAAGTGACTAGCCAAACCTTTTAGTAGACGAACTTTGTCAACATGTTTATTTATTGATTGCTAATATCCATAGTGAAGTGAATGGTCTGTTAGTGGTGGATTCCGACCCCTAGTGTTTCTTTATTACTGTTTTACCCGAAATCTTTCAGTTTTCATTTTAAAGTTTGTTATTTCTCTGTTTGTTTAGTGTAGCCTTAAAACCAATCAAAACCCCCCATTTGCGTGTGTGAGTCAGAGTTGGGTTAATTGAATTTAATTGAGTTAGTAATCGTACACTAGTACAATTCCCTGTGGGATCGACCTCGTATTCGTGCACTTGCGAGTTAACCTAGAGCTCAGAAAAGGTTACTTAATTTGCTCTAGGAAAACATACAACAAACCCCACTACCAAGAATAATCCCTTATTCCCTTGTTACTTGTGGTTTAGTGTCTTTGACTATTTCACAGCTAAACCTAACAGATAAACTAGATGCAATTACCCTAAGGTGGCCAGTCAAAGGATGCAAACAACTAGTGACGGGGGTTCTAATAGATAGTGGAAATTTAATATGCGCAAACATCAAACTAACAGACCAAGAGACGGATAAACGATTTGTTAAAGCATACGAATCCATTAATCGACCTACGACTAACATGCAAGATAGAATAACTAACCTACATAATTAAATAAAACAAATAAAAGAAACAAAACAGCAACAAATAAATGAAATCCCAATTCATGATTGTTAACGGAAATCAGAAACGCAAATTAAACAAACTTAGAAGCATAAACTAAACAACTAATTTAAAGTTCATAAACTAAATGAAATCAGAAACGCAAGACACACAAGATTAAACGCATGCACTAATTAAAAATCAGAAACATAAAGCAACTGAAACAACTACACAATTAAATTAGATTACATAAATTAAATTGCATAAACATAAATAACTAAATAAATTCAGAACCAAAGCTATAAAAGAAATAAAGAGACAACTAAATAAAACAGCAAATTAATTAAATAAAATCAGTAACATAATCCAACAATAAGAATAGAAACTAGAAGGAAAAGGAAAACAAAAATCAGAGGTGCAACAAATGGGGGCTGCGGCAAGGAGAGAGGAAGAAGGAGGCACCTAACACAAACAATTGGCTCACGGCAAGGTGAGCTTGGGCTTGCGGCAGCAGGTGGTACTTCCCTCTCACTTGTCACGCCACCCTCTCTCTAAACCTCTCTCTGAATTCGGCTCACCTTACAAAAATAAAAGTCTGAAACTAGAACCCTAAAACAGAAAAATAAAACTAAGAGGGGGAGAGGTTTCGGCTGGAGTAGGAGGAGAAAAAGTCTTCTCAAAGTCTGAATGAGAGGGATTTATATAGGAGAAGCCTTCCTTGAGAGGCAAGGAAAAGCAACTTGCGGCTGGCTAGGGTTTACATCTCCTAGTTGCATGCGGCTTCAGCTAGGGCTAGCTGATCAGGCCTTGGCGGGATGGGCTGCTCCCTTTGGGCTTAAGTGGCTCAAGCCTAGCCTAGCTAGGGTCCCTCCTTGGCGCATGGGCTGGTAGTCTTGGGCTTTGGGCTTGCATGTTGGGCTTCCATGTTGGGCTTCAGTTGCTTGCACAAAATGGGCTAGGGTTTCACTCCATGGGCTTCCATCTTGGGCTTGTCACCTTTGGGCTTGCGCATGGCCCCTTGTCTTGCTAGGGTTTGCATGGCATGCATGCGCATGCATGGCTGCCATCTACCTCCTTGCGTGTGGCTTTTGGGCTGCTAGGGTTTGGGCCCATGCATGTGCATGCATGGCCCACTTGGTTCGGCATCCCTAGGGCCCATGGGCCCTCCACTTTTGACTTCCCATTTTGCCCCTCATTTCCATTTGAATTCAAATTCATTTCTTCCCTCCATTCATTTCCATGGATGTCCACCACCTTCTGGAAGCTTCTGGAACCTTGAAAAACATTTCCTGGTGCAACTAGGATTTCTTGAAAATGAGAGATTCCTTATCCATTTCGACTTCTCGTAATGACCATATTGCCCCTGGGGTCTCCTAGTGTCACCAGGACTCCTTTCCCTAGTTTGGTTAGGTTTCCTAGTTCGACCAGGAATTCCTGTTCGAATCAGGATTTCACATTTCTGGCTCCGCAATGATGGTTGGACTTGATGTTTCCTAGTGTGACTAGGAATCCTCATTCGACTAGGATTTCTGCACTTTTCCTAGTTTGACCAGGATTTCACTCGTTTTCCTGGTTTGACCAGGAATTGTCCCAAAATGGCTCCATTTGCTTCTTTTTCTCATTTCTGCTTCATTTGACCTGAAAATACAAAAACAAGACAAGAAACACAAAATAGCGAGTTCTAACACTCTAGGTTAAGGAATTAGTATCATAAAGTGATGCAAAATGCACACTCATCAGTATATGAAATAAATGCAAGCATGATCAAATTAAGCGAAACGGGAAATTGCAAATATCCAAAACCAAATAAACACACCAAAATGAAAAATTGTCTTATGAAGCGAAATAAAGAAACTATTTACTTGCGTACGCAATCGTGGACACTCCAAGGGTAGGCGTGGCCTCCTTGGTCCTCGATGACTCCTCCTCCATTATTCGAAACAAAAACTTGGGTTGCCTCCCAATAAGCGCTTGTTTTTCTGTCTTCAGCATGACATTGCCTTCTCCTTTACTTGCGTCCTTTCCTCTTCCTCTTGCCATTGCTACTCTCGGCACTCCCTAAGAACGAACTGAAGAAGCTCTCCATCTCTGACTTCTCCTCTCCATAAAAAGTGATCTCCTCGTTTTCTGGCATCTCGGAAGTGAGCAAATACACCTCTTGCTTGGTGTAGTGCCGAATCTTCATGGTACTCTCCAATGCTTTGTACTCCATGTTAGAGGTGCACAAAAATGGTCTCCCAAGAATAATCGAAACGTCACCCGGAAGTCTCGGCACATCTAGCACTATGAAATCAGAGGGAATTAATTATTTACGACCAAAACATCCACAAGCATACCACGGGCTTTCTCAACTGAAGAGTTGGCGAAGCGAATGTCCAAATCAAACGGTTGCAAATCAGCCTCCACAAATCCAAGCCTCTCGAACACAACCAGCGGCATGACATTGATAGCTGAGCCATTGTCAACTAAGGCATTGGCGATCTCATACTCCCCTATGCTGCATGGTATGACCAACGAGCCCGGATCCCTCTTCTTGCTTGGAAAAGATGCAAAGAGATAACCACAAATCTCCCTAGGAACGTTGTGACTATGCCGCTGCTCCTCAACCTTCTTCTCAATAGACTTCAACTCCCTCATGGTTGCTGGAAATTTGGTGATGTCAATGTCCGGAATGAGGGGAATCACACGTGTATCAGCTTTCTCCTCTATCATTTCTGGATCCTCCTCTTCCTCACTATCCATGATCTCAATCACCTCCTTAGTCTTTACCACTCTAACTCTCTTTCTTGGAGTAGTCCTCAAAATAGCATTTACATGCTCCTCATTCTTCGGGTTGACGATGGGCTTTCCCCTTCTCTCTCTAACCCAAAGTAGTGGCAATCTGACCCATTTGACTCTCCAAATGTGCAATAGCCTTCGAATTGGCTTGCATCTGCTGCTCGGTACGGTTCATGAAGGCATTGGTACTCTGAGCAAGGGAAGTGGTGCTTTGAGCAATCTGAGCAATCTTGTCCTCCAAACTAGACCTCTCGGCATTAGGGTGCACATACGGCTTGTTGGTGCTCCCACTAGCTTGCTGTCCATTATTGTTGCTCCACCTGAAATTAGGGTTGTTCTTCCATCCAGGGTTATAAGTGTTAGAAAATGGATCATATGGCACCCTAGGATAACTCCCAACCTGATTCACGTGTTCCACATCACCTCCTTGTTCTTGCATACCCATCATCTTCTCTTGAGCCAAAGATAACTTCTGCACCATAGTCTTGATTTCCAAAATCTGTCCCTCCATGGTGTTTGGCACATCAGCTACCTCATACAATCCTCTCTTTGGTCCTCCTCTTGCACGATTGGAATCCCATTGTTGAGAACTCAAAGAGAGCGACTCAAACAAATCTGTAGCCTCATCCTCCGTTTTTGACATAAACGCACCACCACATGCCGAATCCACCTTGGCTTGGTCTCTCTCCAATAATCCCTGATAAAAACAACAAATCACATACCAAGGAGATAGGTTATGGTGTGGGCAGCTAGTAAGTAACTCATTGAATCTGTCCCAAGTCTCATGGAATGGCTCGTCCGCTTTCTGCACAAATCCAAGGATCTCCTTCCGAATAGAATTTGTCTTGGAAATGGAATAGAACTTGTTCAGGAACTTGCTTGAAAGATCATCCCATGTCGAAATGGAACCACTGGGCAGCGAATACAACCACCTCTTTGCCTTGTCCTTAAGCGCAAAAGGGAACATCCTCAAACGGTACTGATCGGCATTCAGGCCCCTCAACTGTGCGGCTTCACAAACCCCGGAAAACTCCTTCAAAAAGTGGATCGGATCCTCCCCATTCAGTCCATGGTAGCTCGGCAACAAGTGTATCTGACCACTCTTGATTTCGAAATCAGTGTCTATGGTGGCATACCGAATACAAGATGGTTGAGTGGGCAGCGAAGGTGCTGAAAAATGGCTCAGGGGCTGCGGCACAATCTCATTTGTCTCAGCCATGTCGACACTCTCAGTCTCTTCACTACTCGAATCTGATGCACTAGGTTGCGGGCTGACTTCTGATGTACCTAAAGCTTCGTTCTTGAGCCTCTCCAACCTAGCAACAAGTTCAGGGTTCATAAAACACACCTAATCAAGAGAAAAACACACAATCAGTAGAAAGAATGCAAATTAAGGCATGGCATTTATTAAAAACTAAAAATTAACAAAAACTGAAATCTAGCTAATATAACCTAATTCTAATGACTAATTACACCAATTCATTGATATTAGACACCATTCCCCGGCAACGGCGCCAAAAACTTGTTGATGTGTTTTCTTAGAACAAAATAAACAATTATCTCATTCTAAGTTTACTCGCAAGTGCACGAATCGCATCAGTAGCAAAGCGTACAAGCACGAGGTCGATCCCACAGGGAGTGGTTAATATACAATAAATCAATGCAATTAATCACTAGAATAACTAAATGGGGGGTTTTGGAAGATGGAAACACACGCACACACACTTTATTCTATCTTGCAATGTTAAGTTTTCAGTTTCAAATCAGATAAGCATGCAATAACCATCCAAGGCTAATGACAGTTAATTTGAACACAACATATTAAAGTTTGACAGCTAAAAAGGTTTGGCTAGTTAGTTTCCCGCCATTGTTCTCCTAATGCATAAACTAAGAGCTTCTTGGGCCTTCCTTAGCCAGTTAACCTACATGTTCCCTAGTTCAAGCTAAGGCAGCTGTTACCCATGCAGGAGTCATTAAGTTTTATGAGAACGTAAAACATGCACAACACATAAGCTTTGACTATTTCCTTATAGAGGTCGCCCAACCCCACTACCAAGAATAATCCCTTATTCCCTTGTTACTTGTGGTTTAGTGTCTTTGACTATTTCACAGCTAAACCTAACAGATAAACTAGATGCAATTACCCAAAGGTGGCCAGTGAAAGGATGCAAACAACTAGTGACGGGGGTTCTAATAGATAGTGGAAATTTAATACGTGTAAACATCAAACTAACAGACCAAGAGACGGATAAACGATTTGTTAGAACATGCATATCCATTAATCGACCTACAACTAACATGCAAGATAGAATAACTAACCTACATAATTAAATGAAATAAATAAAAACAGAAACTAACAAATAAACAAAATCCCAATTCATGCTTGCTTAAGAAAATCAGAAACGCAAAATTAAAGGCACAACTAAACAACTAAATTAAATTGCATAAATTAAATTGCATAAACATAAACAACTAAATGAAATCAGAACCATGCATTAAATAAATTCAGAATCATAAACTAATTAACTTCAGTAGCATAAACCAACAATTAAAATAGAAACTAGAACGAAAATCAAAAGAAGGGGAAGGGGCTGTGGCAAGACAAGGAAGAGAAGGCACCTTGCACAAGCAATTTGGCTCACGGCTATGGTGAGCTAGGGCTTGCAGCTTAGGGGTGTCCTTCCTTGCAGCCACGCCACTCCTCTCTCTCTCTCTACCTTCGGCTAGCCCTCACAAGAATTAAACTAAAACTAACCTAGAACAGCAAAAATAAAACTAGAGAACAAAAGAGAATTTCGGCTGGAGTAGGAGGTGAGAAAAAGTGATTCCTAGGGTTCTGAATGAAAGGGGTATATATAGAAGTGCATTCCTTGAGACGCAAGGAGGAGAAAACTTGCGGCTGCTCCTTTTGGGCTTAAGTGGCGCATGCAAGTCAGCTAGGGCCCCCTCCTTGGCGCATGGGCTGCTGGTCTTGGACCTTGATGTGCTTTGGGCTCACATGTGTTGGGCTGAGGTGGCTTGCACAAGATGGGCTAGGGTTTCACTTCATGGGCTTCCACCTTGGGCTTGCATCTTGGGCTTGTGCATGGGCCCCCTTGGCTGCTAAAGTTTGCATGGCATGCATGCGCATGCATGGGCTGCCATCTTCCTCCTTGCGCATGGCCTTTGGGCTGCTAGGGTTTGGGCCCATGCATGTGCATGCATGGCCCATCTTGGTTCGGCAACCCTAGGGCCCATGGGCCCTCCACTTTTGACTTCCCATTTTGCCCCTCATTTTCATTTGAATCAAATTCATTTCTTCCCTCCATTCATTTCCATGGATGTCCACCACCTTCTGGAAGCTTCTGGAACCTTGACTAACATTTCCTGGTGCAACTAGGATTCCTTGAAAATGAGAGATTCCTTATCCATTTCGACTTCTCGTAATGACCATATTGCCCCTGGGGTCTCCTAGTGTCATTAGGACTCCTTTCCCTAGTTGGGTTAGGTTTCCTAGTTCAACCAGGATTTCCTGTTTGAATCAGGATTTCACATTTCTGGCTCCGCAATAATGGTTCTGGACTTGATGTTTCCTAGTGTGACTAGGAATCCTCATTTGACTAGGATTTCTGCACTTTTCCTGGTTTGACCAGGATTTCACTCGTTTTCCTGGTTTGACCAGGAAATGTCCTAAAATGGCTCCATTTTCTTCTTTTTCTCATTTCTGCTTCATTTGACCTGAAAATACAAAAACAAGATAAGAAACACAAAATATCGAGTTCTAATACTCTAGGTTAAGGAATTAGTATCATAAAGTGATGCAAAATGCACACTCATCAAAATGCGACCCCCTATCACTAATGATTGCTCTCGGGGTACCAAATCGTGCAAAAATATTGGTCTTAAGAAAATTCAAGACCACTCGAGCATCATTAGTCCTACAAGCAACAGCTTCCACCCATTTAGACACATAATCAACTCCCACCAGAATGTACTCGTATCCAAAAGAAGATGGAAATGGCCCCATGAAATCTATACCCCAAACATCAAAGATCTCAACTTCCAACATGAAGTTCAGCGGCATCTGATCACGAGCAGAAATATTTCCCATCTTCTGACATCTATCGCATGTGAGATAAAACTGATGACAATCATGAAAAATAGTGGGCCAAAAGAAACCTGCTTGAAGGATCTTGTAAGCGGTCTTAGTTCCTCCGCCATGGCCTCCACATTCTTTAGAATGGCACATCTCAATGACATTCCTCTGCTCCATTTTCGATACACACCGTCTTATCAACTGATCTGACCCATATTTGAACAAAAAAGGATCATCCCACACATATTGTCTGACATCATGCAAAAACTTCTTCTTCTGGTAGTGTGTCAGTGTTGATGTGTTTTCTTAGAACAAAATAAACAATTACCTCATTCTAAGTTTACTCGCAAGTGCACGAATCGCATCAGTAGCAAAGCGTACAAGCACGAGGTCGATCCCACAGGGAATGGTTAATATACAACAAATCAGTGCAAATAATCACTAGAATAACTAAATGGGGGGTTTTGAAAGATGGAAACACACGCACACATCACCACACGCACACACACTTTATTCTATCTTGCAATGTTAATTTTCAGTTTCAAATCAGATAAGCATGCAATAACCATCCAAGGCTAATGACAGTTAATTTGAACACAACATATTAAAGTTTGACAGTTAAAAAGGTTTGGCTAGTTACTTTCTCGCCATTGTTCTCCTAATGCATAAACTAAGAGCTTCTTGGGCCTTCCTTAGCTAGTTAACCTACATGTTCCTAGTTCAAGCTAAGGCAGCTGTTACCCATGCAGGAGTCATTAAGTTTTATGAGAACGTCAAACATGCACAACATATAAGCTTTGACTATTTCCTTATAGAGGTCGCCCAACCCCACTACCAAGAATAATCCCTTATTCCCTTGTTACTTGTGGTTTAGTGTCTTTGACTATTTCACAGCTAAACCTAACAGATAAACTAGATGCAATTACCCTAAGGTGGCCAGTCAAAGGATGCAAACAACTAGTGACGGGGGTTCTAATAGATAGTGGAAATTTAATATGCGCAAACATCAAACTAACAGACCAAGAGACGGATAAACGATTTGTTAAAGCATACGAATCCATTAATCGACCTACGACTAACATGCAAGATAGAATAACTAACCTACATAATTAAATAAAACAAATAAAAACAGAAACTAACAAATAAATAAAATCCCAATTCATGCTTGTTAACGGAAATCAGAAACGCAAAATTAAAGAAATTAAAAGCATAAACAAATGGAACTCAGCAACATGAATTGAAAGCAATAAAGAGATAACTAAATAAAATCAGATTGCAAAGATTAAATAACAACTAACTAAAATCAGAACCAAAGCTATAAACTAATTAAATTCAGAAACTTAAATTAAATAAATTCAGAAACCAATATCCAACATTAAATCTGAAACTAGAATGAAAAAGAAAACAAAAATCAGAGGTGCAAGCACATGGGGGCTGCGGCAAGGAGAGAGGAAGAAGGAGGCACCTAACACAAGCAATTGGCTCACGGCAAGGTGAGCTTGGGCTTGCGGCAGCAGGTGGTCCTTCCCTCTCACTTGTCACGCCACCCTCTCTCTAAGTCTCTCTCTGAATTTGGCTCACCTTACAAGAGAAATAAAAGCTGAAAATAAAACCCTAAAACAGAAAAATAAAACAAAGAGGGGGAGAGGTTTCGGCTGGAGTAGGAGGAGAAAAAGTCATCTCAAAAGTCTGAATGAGAGGGATTTATATAGGAGAAGCCTTCCTTGAGAGGCAAGGAAGAGGAAGTTGCGGCTGGCTAGGGTTTGCTCTCCTAGTTCCTTGCGGCATCAGCTAGGGCATGGGCTGCTCCCTTTGGGCTTAAGTGGCTCACGCCTAGCCTAGCTAGGGTCCCTCCTTGGCGCATGGGCTGGTAGTCTTGGGCTTCCATGTTGGGCTTCAGTTGCTTGCACAAGATGGGCTAGGGTTTCACTTCATGGGCTTCCACCTTGGGCTTGTCACCTTGGGCTTGCGCATGGCCCCTTGTCTTGCTAGGGTTTGCATGGCATGCATGCGCATGCATGGCTGCCATCTACCTCCTTGCGTGTGGCTTTTGGGCTGCTAGGGTTTGGGCCCATGCATGTGCATGCATGGCCCACTTGGTTCGGCATCCCTAGGGCCCATGGGCCCTCCACTTTTGACTTCCCATTTTGCCCCACATTTCCATTTGAATTCAAATTCATTTCTTCCCTCCATTCATTTCCATGGATGTCCACCACCTTCTGGAAGCTTCTGGAACCTTGAAAAACATTTCCTGGTGCAACTAGGATTTCTTGAAAATGAGAGATTCCTTATCCATTTCGACTTCTCGTAATGACCATATTGCCCCTGGGGTCTCCTAGTGTCACCAGGACTCCTTTCCCTAGTTGGGTTAGGTTTCCTAGTTCGACCAGAAATTCCTGTTCGAATCAGGATTTCACATTTCTGGCTCCGCAATGATGGTTCTGGACTTGATGTTTCCTAGTGTGACTAGGAATCCTCATTCGACTAGGATTTCTGAACTTTTCCTGGTTTGACCAGGATTTCACTCGTTTTCCTGGTTTGACCAGGAAATGTCCCAAAATGGCTCCATTTGCTTCTTTTTCTCATTTCTGCTTCATTTGACCTGAAAACACAAAAATAAGACAAGAAACACAAAATAGCGAGTTCTAACACTCTAGGTTAAGGAATTAGTATCATAAAGTGATGCAAAATGCACACTCATCACACCCCCAAACTTAGATTTTGCTAGTCCTCGAGCAAATAAAGGAAAGAAAAGACTCAAGACTGACTCCAACATCCCAACAACTGAATTCATGCGCACAACCATTAATCACATAAGAAAGCAAGGCATATAAATTGTATTCTTCAAATTCTAATAACATTTCAAATAACATACCTCGCTCCTCTATTGTCATATAGGCCATCCTTGACACAAATCCAAGTATTAGACAAACACAACTAAATCAATACATACATAATAGATTCAACTCCAATCCTCACTATGGCATACTCTCAATGATAAACACTCAAGAATTGGGTTGATATGTGCACTCAAAAGTATATGTGAGAGGAAACATGTAACAAAATCAATTAGCTCACATATGTACATGAAACAAAGGCACATTTTAGAAAGAAATACTGATCTCATGAAAGGAATACAAATGCTTGAAATAGAATCAATAGCCATAGGCTCTCTTCTTAAATAGACTCCACATAAGTATAATACACACTCTTGAGATCAGCTAGGGCTTTAATAGGGTTATAATGAAGGCTTAGGCTAGGATAGGGTATTGAAATGAAAAGGAAACACAAAGGCTAATTTCATGGAATTGCAAGCATCAATAGACATTCTGAGGTACATTTTGCTTCTTTGCACTTCATAGCTTACTTTGAACACTTTTTGCTCTTTTTTTTTTTTTTTTTTTTCTTTTTCTTTTGAAACCGTCCCATCTCTTTTCTTTGATTTCTTTTCTTTTTCTTTTCTTTGGGCACGGTATACATACTTTTCTGACACATTTTTGTATAAGCTATGCATTTTCACTTCTTTTTCACCTCAATCAACATATAAACAACTTGCAATACCATAAAAAGGGTAAAACGGATGAAAGGGGTGGTACACCCCCAAACTTAGGGTTTGGTATGGGGTAACAAAGAAAACGGCTTAAAAGGCTCAAAATGGGTAACTAAGGATAAAACATGTAATGGGTAGGCTTTCAGGCTACGGTGTACACAAACAGGGCCTAAATTCATTTCTCAAGAGTTATGCAAATACGGCATGCTTTGTGTACACAAGAAAAGAGTTCTAGTTCATTGATTCAAGATTATGCATATTCCAAGCAAATGACCAAATGAAAGACAATGAGATCAAAACATCAACTTATATGACAATGATAGAATCAGAGTGGCGCGCAACACTCAAGAATTGAAGAACAGGGGTCAAAAGCTCACTTAGGTCATGCAAGTCTACTCTATTATGCATATAATCATTAGTAATGCTAATCACAACCTAAATTCATATCAACAAGGCCAAATGACATAGAATTGCAAGATATGTTATGGAACACTATTAGAATGAAAAGAACACCAAATATACACACAATACTAAAACATGCTCATAACAATCATGCACTCTCAAATCAATTAGTTGGGGACTCAAAACGACCTGAAACAACCAAATGACTCAAAAACTTTTTGTTTTTAAAACAATGTCGCACACTTCAAAAAGAATCACATCCATCACTAATTATATAAGGTGAATGAGATCTCATGAAAACGTGCATTTTGATGTGGGTTTTGACACCCTAAGTTTAAAAACAAAAGAAAAAGTTTTTTGCTAACCTAAAAACACCTAAAAACACTAAAAACGAAAATTTTTTTTTTCTTTTTTTTCTAAAAACACTCAAAAACACTTAAAACACTCTAAACACTAGTTCTAACCTAAAAACACTAACAAATGACATTTGCCCTTCCCCCCACACTTAAATGATACATTGCCCTCAATGTATATGAAATAAATGCAAGAATGATCAAATTAAGCGAAACGGGAAACTGCAAACATCCAAAATCAAATAAACACACCAAAACGAGAAATTGTCTTATGAAGCGAAATAAAGAAACT
This sequence comes from Dryas octopetala, assembly GCF_963921425.1. Taxonomy (NCBI): domain Eukaryota; kingdom Viridiplantae; phylum Streptophyta; class Magnoliopsida; order Rosales; family Rosaceae; genus Dryas; species Dryas octopetala. The sequence continues at coordinate 8,187,399 of NC_141367.1, read as the reverse complement.
GTTTACTTGCGTACGCAAGCGTGGACACTCCAAGGGTAGGCGTGGCCTCCTTGGTCCTCAATGACTCCTCCTCCATTATTCGAAACAAAAACTTGGGTTGCCTCCCAATAAGCGCTTGTTTTTCTGTCTTCAGCCTGACATTGCCATCTCCTTTACTTGCGTCCTTTCCTCTTCCTCTTTTTGCCATTGCTACTCTCGGCATTCCCTAGGAACGAACTGAAGAAGCTCTCCATCTCGGACTTCTCCTCTCCATAAAAAGTGATCTTCTCATTTTCTGGCATCTCGGAAGTGAGCACATACAGCTCTCGCTTGGTGTAGTACCGAATCGTCATGGCGCTCTCCAATGCTTTGTACTCCATGTTAGCGGTGCACAAAAATGGTCTCCCAAGAATAATAGAGACATCGCCCGGAATTGTCGGCACATCTAGCACTATGAAATCAGAGGGGATTAGTAATTTACGACATTTAACCAAAACATCCACAAGCATACCACAAGCTTTTTGGGCTGAAGAGTTGGCGAAGCGAATGTCCACATCAAATGGTTGCAAATCAGCCTCCTTAAATCCAAGCTTCTCGAACACTACCAGCGGCATAACATTGATAGCTGAGCCATTGTCAACTAAGGCATTGGTGATCTTATGCTCCCCTATGCTGCATGGTATGACCAACGAGCCCGGATCCTTCTTCTTGCTTGGAAAAGACGCAAAGAGATAACCACAAATCTCCCTATGAACGTTGTGACTATGCCCTTGCTCCTCAACCTTCTTCTCAATAGACTTCAATTCCCTCATGGTTGCTGGAAATTTGGTGATGTCAATGTCCGGAATGAGGGGAATCACACGTGTATCAGCTTTCTCCTCTATCATTTCTGGATCCTCCTCTTCCTCACTATCACTGATCTCAATCACTTCCTTAGTTTTGACCACTCTAACTCTCTTTCTTGCAGTAGTCCTCAAAATAGCATTTACATGCTCCTCATTCTTCGGGTTGACAATGGGCTGACTTGGCAACTTCCCCTTCTCTCTCTGACCCAAAGTAGTGGCAATCTGACCCATTTGACTCTCCAAGTGTGCAATGGCCTTCGAATTGGCTTGCATCTGCTGCTCGGTACGGTTCATGAAGGCATTGGAGCTTTGGGCAAGGGAAGTGGTGCTTTGAGCAATCTGAGCAATCTTGTCCTCCAAACTAGACCTCTCGGCATTAGGGTGCACATACGGCTTGTTGGTGCTCCCACTAGCTTGCTGTCCATTGTTGTTGCTCCACCTGAAATTCGGGTTGTTCTTCCATCCAGGGTTGTAAGTGTTGGAATACGGGTCATACGGCAGCCTAGGATAGCTCCCAACCTGGTTTACTTGTTCCACGTCACCCCCTTGTCCTTGCGCACTCATCATCTTCTCTTGAGCCAAAGATAACTTCTGCACCATAGTCTTGATTTCCATAATCTGTCTCTCCATGGTGTTCGGCACATCAGCTACCTCATACAACCCTCTCTTTGGTCCTCCTTTTGCACGATTGGAATCCCATTGTTGAGAACTAAAAGAAAGCGACTCAAACACTTCTGTAGCCTCATCCTCCGTTTTGGACATGAATGCACCACCACATGCCGAATCCACCTTGGCTTGGTCTCTCTCCAATAATCCCTGATAAAAACAGCAAATCACATACCAAGGAGATAAGTTATGGTGTGGGCAGCTAGTAAGTAATTCATTGAATCTGTCCCAAGTCTCATGGAATGGCTCGTCCGCCTTCTGCACAAATCCAAGGATCTCCTTCAAAATCGAATTAGTCTTGGAAATGGAATAGAACTTGTTCAAAAACTTGCTCGAAAGATCATCCCATGTCGAAATGGAACCACTGGGCAGCGAATACAACCACCTCTTTGCCTTGTCCTTAAGCGCAAAAGGGAACATCCTCAAACGGTACTGATCAGCATTCAGGCCCCTCAACTGTGCGGCTTCACAAACCCCGGAAAACTCCTTCAAGAAATGGATCGGATCCTCCCCATTCAGCCCATGGTAGCTCGGCAACAAGTGAATCTGACCACTCTTGATTTCGAAATCAGTGGCTATGGTGGCATACCGAATGCACGATGGTTGAGTGGGCAGCGAAGGCGCTGAAAAGTGGCTCAGGGGCTGCGGCACTATCTCGTTTGCTTCAGCCATGTCGACACTCTCAGTCTCTTCACTACTCGAATCTGATGCACTAGGTTGCGGGCTGACTTGTGATGCACCTAAAGCTTCGTCCTTGAGCCTCTCCAACCTAGCAACAAGTTCAGGGTTCATAAAACACACCTAATCAAGAGAAAAACACACAATCAGTAGAAAGAATGCATATAAAGGCATGGCATTTATTAAAAACTAAAAATTAGCAAAAACTGAAATCTAACTAATATAACCTAATTCTAATGACTAATTACACCAATTCATTGATATTAGACACCATTCCCCGGCAACGGCGCCAAAAACTTGTTGATGTGTTTTCTTAGAACAAAATAAACAATTACCTCATTCTAAGTTTACTCGCAAGTGCACGAATCGCATCAGTAGCAAAGCGTACAAGCACGAGGTCGATCCCACAGGGAATGGTTAATATACAACAAATCAGTGCAAATAATCACTAGAATAACTAAATGGGGGGTTTTGAAAGATGGAAACACACGCACACATCACCACACGCACACACACTTTATTCTATCTTGCAATGTTAATTTTCAGTTTCAAATCAGATAAGCATGCAATAACCATCCAAGGCTAATGACAGTTAATTTGAACACAACATATTAAAGTTTGACAGCTAAAAAGGTTTGGCTAGTTACTTTCTCGCCATTGTTCTCCTAATGCATAAACTAAGAGCTTCTTGGGCCTTCCTTAGCTAGTTAACCTACATGTTCCCTAGTTCAAGCTAAGGCAGCTGTTACCCATGCAGGAGTCATTAAGTTTTATGAGAACGTCAAACATGCACAACATATAAGCTTTGACTATTTCCTTATAGAGGTCGCCCAACCCCACTACCAAGAATAATCCCTTATACCCTTATTACTTGTGGTTTAGTGTCTTTGACTATTTCACAGCTAAACCTAACAGATAAACTAGATGCAATTACCCTAAGGTGGCCAGTCAAAGGATGCAAACAACTAGTGACGGGGGTTCTAATAGATAGTGGAAATTTAATATGCGCAAACATCAAACTAACAGACCAAGAGACGGATAAACGATTTGTTAAAGCATACGAATCCATTAATCGACCTACGACTAACATGCAAGATAGAATAACTAACCTACATAATTAAATAAAACAAATAAAAACAGAAACTAACAAATAAATAAAATCCCAATTCATGCTTGTTAACGGAAATCAGAAACGCAAAATTAAAGAAATTAAAAGCATAAACAAATGGAACTCAGCAACATGAATTGAAAGCAATAAAGAGATAACTAAATAAAATCAGATTGCAAAGATTAAATAACAACTAACTAAAATCAGAACCAAAGCTATAAACTAATTAAATTCAGAAACTTAAATTAAATAAATTCAGAAACCAATATCCAACATTAAATCTGAAACTAGAATGAAAAAGAAAACAAAAATCAGAGGTGCAAGCACATGGGGGCTGCGGCAAGGAGAGAGGAAGAAGGAGGCACCTAACACAAGCAATTGGCTCACGGCAAGGTGAGCTTGGGCTTGCGGCAGCAGGTGGTCCTTCCCTCTCACTTGTCACGCCACCCTCTCTCTAAGTCTCTCTCTGAATTTGGCTCACCTTACAAGAGAAATAAAAGCTGAAAATAAAACCCTAAAACAGAAAAATAAAACTAAGAGGGGGAGAGGTTTCGGCTGGAGTAGGAGGAGAAAAAGTCATCTCAAAAGTCTGAATGAGAGGGATTTATATAGGAGAAGCCTTCCTTGAGAGGCAAGGAAGAGGAAGTTGCGGCTGGCTAGGGTTTGCTCTCCTAGTTCCTTGCGGCATCAGCTAGGGCATGGGCTGCTCCCTTTGGGCTTAAGTGGCTCACGCCTAGCCTAGCTAGGGTCCCTCCTTGGCGCATGGGCTGGTAGTCTTGGGCTTCCATGTTGGGCTTCAGTTGCTTGCACAAGATGGGCTAGGGTTTCACTTCATGGGCTTCCACCTTGGGCTTGTCACCTTGGGCTTGCGCATGGCCCCTTGTCTTGCTAGGGTTTGCATGGCATGCATGCGCATGCATGGCTGCCATCTACCTCCTTGCGTGTGGCTTTTGGGCTGCTAGGGTTTGGGCCCATGCATGTGCATGCATGGCCCACTTGGTTCGGCATCCCTAGGGCCCATGGGCCCTCCACTTTTGACTTCCCATTTTGCCCCTCATTTCCATTTGAATTCAAATTCATTTCTTCCCTCCATTCATTTCCATGGATGTCCACCACTTTCTGGAAGCTTCTGGAACCTTGAAAAACATTTCCTGGTGCAACTAGGATTTCTTGAAAATGAGAGATTCCTTATCCATTTCGACTTCTCGTAATGACCATATTGCCCCTGGGGTCTCCTAGTGTCACCAGGACTCCTTTCCCTAGTTGGGTTAGGTTTCCTAGTTCGACCAGGAATTCCTGTTCGAATCAGGATTTCACATTTCTGGCTCCGCAATGATGGTTCTGGACTTGATGTTTCCTAGTGTGACTAGGAATCCTCATTCGACTAGGATTTCTGCACTTTTCCTAGTTTGACCAGGATTTCACTCGTTTTCCTGGTTTGACCAGGAAATGTCCCAAAATGGCTCCATTTGCTTCTTTTTCTCATTTCTGCTTCATTTGACCTGAAAACACAAAAACAAGACAAGAAACACAAAATAACGAGTTCTAACACTCTAGGTTAAGGAATTAGTATCATAAAGTGATGCAAAATGCACACTCATCAGTCAGATCATTGGGCAACACTCCATTTGCTAAATAATTTGCTATGTCAGCATACCATGGAGTAGTCAAGATGGCAAAAAGCTGCTCGTCCGGGAACGATTCTCGTAACGGTAGTGTGTCCTCTTCAGATTGTTCCTCATTGACGAGTCTACTCAAATGGTCTGCTACCACATTTTCACAACCCTTCTTATCTTTGATCTCAATATCAAATTCCTGTAGCAACAGAGTCCATCTAATCAACCTCGGCTTGGCATCTTTCTTATTCAGCAAATACTTGAGAGCGGCATGATCCGTGTAAATAGTGATCTTAGACCCAATCAAATAAGTTCTAAATTTCTCCAAGGCAAAAATCACAGCAAGCAACTCCTTCTCTGTAGTAGAATAATTCAATTGTGCATCATTCAGAGTCCTACTTGCATAATAAATTACTTGCGGCAGCTTATCAACTCTCTGACCCAAAACAGCTCCAGCAGAATAGTCACTTGCATCACACATAAGCTCAAACGACAAGTTCTAATCAGGTGGCATAATGATCGGAGCGGATGTGAGCAGCTTCTTCAACTTGTTAAAAGCAACCAAGCAATCCTCATTAAACTCGAAATTTACTTCTTTTTGCAATAAGGTGCACAAAGGCCTAGAAATCTTAGAAAAGTCCTTAATGAACCTCCTATAAAACCCAGCATGGCCTAGAAAGCTTCTTATTTCTTTAACACTCGACGGAGGCGGCAATCTTTGTATCACATCAATCTTTGCCTTATCAACTTGTATGCCCTCCTTTGAAATCACATGACCCAATACTATCCCTTGTTGAACCATGAAGTGACATTTCTCCCAATTAAGCACTAGATTGGCTTCTTGACATCTTTTCAGAACTAAAGACAAGTTATCCAGACATGCATCAAAAGACGAACCAAAAACAGAAAAATCATCCATAAATACCTCAATGATTCGTTCCACCATATCAGAGAAAATAGACATCATGCATCTCTGAAATGTTGCAGGTGCATTGCACAATCCGAATGGCATCCTCCTATATGCAAATGTACCAAATGGACATGTGAACGTGGTCTTTTCTTGATCCTCGGGCGCAATAGCAATCTGATTGTACCCACTATAACCATCCAAAAAGCAATAGTGACTATGGCCAGCCAACCTCTCCAACATATGGTCAATAAATGGCAAAGGAAAATGATCCTTCCTTGTTGCGGGGTTAAGCTTCCGATAATCAATGCAAACACGCCAACCGGTTTTCGTCCTTTGGGGAACCAACTCATTATGCTTATTCTTCACCACAGTAATACCACTTTTCTTTGGCACCACTTGAACAGGACTAACCCACTTTGAATCACTGATAGGATAAATAATACCAACATCCAACAATTTGATTACCTCATTACGCACAACTTCCTTCAGAGTTGGATTCAGTCTTCTTTGGGCATCACCAGTAGGCCTAGATTCCTCCTCAAGTAAAATTCTATGCATACACACTGTGGGTGAGATCCCCTTGATATCGGCTATGGTCCATCCCAATGCCAACCGATTTTCCTTCAGAACTCTCAAGAGTCTTTCTTCCTCGCTTGCACTCAAATTAGTTGCAAGGATCACAGGCAAGGTCTCATTTTCTCCCAAAAATGCATATTTTAAGTGCTCTGGTAACGGTTTCAGCTCCAACTTCGGTGCTTGCTCAATAGAAGGAAGCGTCTTATGATTAGTGGATACTAACATTTCAAACTGGTTGAACAACTTATTTCTGAGAGGTCGGGCGCCTTCCAAACGTGTAGGAGTTGCTTCCACGTTTTCATCTAATTCACTGGACTCTGGTGTTCCCAAAACAACCTCCAATGTATCTTCTGCAAGGCTACTTTCGCATACTTCCTCAACCAATGGGTCCAAACTATCAATCCTCAACCAATCATCCTCTTCCTTTGGATACTTCATTGCACCGAAAACATCAAATTCAACTGTTTCACCAAGTACAGACATTTTCAACTTCCCATTACTCACATCAATCTTGGTGTTTGCTGTGGCCATGAACGGTCTTCCCAATATGATCGGTAGCTCATTCCCTCTAATTGGGGTATCCTCTATTTCGAGAATGATAAAATCAGCAGGCATGATCAAATCTGCAACCCGAACCAGCACATCTTCAACCACACCTTTTGGAACCTATATTGAACGATCTGCCAATTGAAGAGTAACACTAGTAGGTTTAAGATCTCCTATGCCCAACTGTGCGAAAACTGAATACGGCATCAAATTAATACTTGCTCCCAAATCCAGCAATGCCTTCTCAAACTTATGATCCCCAACCAAACATGGAATCATAAAACTGCCAGGGTCTTTCAACTTTGGTGGCAGCTTCCTCTGCAAAACAGCACTGACTTCTTCACTCAGACACACCTGCTAATGTTCTTCGAATTTCCTCTTGTGTGTGCACAACTCTTTCAAAAACTTGGCATACTTAGGAATCTGCTGAATAGCATCAAGCAAAGCAATGTTGATTTCCACTATCTTAAACATCTCCAAAATTTCCTTAGCTTGCTCATCCTTACTCTGCTACCTTTGACGTTGAGGGAAAGGCAATGGAGCTTGTTGTATGTTTTCCTAGAGCAAATTAAATAACCTTTTCTGAGCTCTAGGTTAACTCGAAAGTGCATGAATCGCTAAGTAGCAAAGCTTACAAATACGAGGTCGATCCCACAGGGAATCGTACTAGTGTATGATTACTAACTCAATTAAATTCAATTAACTCAACTCTAACTCACACACGCAAATGGGGGGTTTTGATTGGTTTTTAAGGCTAGACTAAACTAACAGATAAATTACAAAACTTTAAAATAACAAACTGAATGATTTTGGATGAAACAATAATAAAGAAACACTAGGGGTCAGAATCCAGCGCTAGCATACCATTCACTCTACTATGGATATCAACAATCAATATATAAACATGCCGACAAAGTTAAGCCCATGTCGCACCCTCCTTAGGGTTTCACTTAAGCCCATGCCGCACCCTCCTTAGGGTTTCACGCCTGGCCCAAGCCCAATCCCTTGGCTGAAATTCATCTCATCCATTTGTGCTTTTGCCCAATGTCTTCCAGAAGCTTCTAGAACCTTTGACTTGCTGACTTTGACTTTTGACCACTTCTCCTTGTCCACTTAGGAATCCTTGTTGACTTAGGATTTCTATCTCACTTGGAATTTCACAATTACCATTTTGCCCCTCATGATTCCTATCTTCATTAGGACTCCATTTCCTACTTGGATTAGGTTTCCTAGTTGAAACAGGATTTCCTGCTCCAACTAGGATTTCTCATTTCTGGCTTCGGATCATCATGATTCCTTCTTATTCAAGCTTGATCTTTCCTTGTGAGACTAGGAATCCTAGTTTGACTGAGATTCAACATTTCCTGGTGTGATCAGGATTTCTCCACTTTTTCTAGTTTGATCAGGAAACGTCTAAAAAATGGCTCTTTCGGCTCCTTTTCTCTTCTTTGCTCATTTTATCCTATAGGAACCAAAACAAACTAACAACACACAAAATATCGAGTTCTTGCACTCTGAGTTAGGGAGTTAGTATCATAAAGTAGTGTAAAATGAGCACTCAACAGAGCTCTTGGAATAAAGGAATCAATCACAGCCTTCTTGCTAGCACGGGTAGCAATGTGCTTTTCTTGTTTCTTTCTTTCCTCCTCTTCCTCATCCTTGACCTTAACTTTATCCCTCTTGTACTTTTCCACTTGTTCAGGCTCTAATATCTCAACTTCATCCTCATTGCCTGGATTATCATCTTGAGTAGTGCCCACTTTGTTGTCAATCACTTTCCCACTTCTCAAAGTAGTGATTGCTTCGGCTTTATCCTGAATTGGTGCACCTTTTACCACTTTGTCCAAGGTTAAAGTCACTTGTTCCAATTGGGCTTCCAAATTCGAAATAGCCTTAGCTGTAACATTCAACTGCTCTTCAGTCTTATCCATAAACGACTTGGTATTATTAGACATCGACGTTGTACTCTGAGCTAATGCGGCAATCATATCCTCCAAATAGGTACTTCACTGCTCAACAGGGGACTGTACACTCGGTCTAGCTTGAACTTTTTCAACCTCGAAACATGACTCTCCTTGTGATGACCTAGCTTCTTGATTTGCCATCAGAACCTGCATCATTTGTTTAAGTTCAGACATCTCAGCTTCCATAGCCGATTTCTTTTCCACTATTTTCCGTCTATTCCACTGCTGTGAACTCAACGCCAATATGTCAAAGAGTGTCCATGCTTCCTCAAAAGTCTTCTTTTTCAGTGCTCCTCCATATGTCATGTCCACCATATTACGATCTTTATCCAACAAACCCTCATAAAGTACTCAATCTGCATCCATGGGGCAAAATTATGGTGTGGACAAGAAGTCAGAAGCACTTGGTACCTTTCCCAACTCTCATGAAACACTTCGTCCTCTGATTGTGTAAACTCTAAGATCTGCTTCCTCACAATGGTAGTCTTGCTAACTGGATAGAACCTCAACAGAAACTTGGATGCCAGTTCTTCCCATGTTTTAATAGAAGCGACCTGCAAGGAAAACAACCAATGTTTAGCTTTATCTTTAAGAGAGAATGGAAATAACCTTAACTTCCTTTGATCATCGCTCAACCCCCTCAGCTTGCCAATCTCGCATATCGCATGAAATTCCTTAATATGCACGTAGGGATCCTTTCCTTCTAAACCATGAAATATTGGAAGAAGTTTGATTGTCCGACTTGAAAGTTCCAAATCAGCTTTCACTTGAGAGTAAACAATGCACGTAGGTTGAGCTAGAAGCGTTGGAGACGAATAATCACTCAAAGGTACTCTCATTTGAGATGCATTCGGCTGGACGGTCTCCTCGACTTCCTTTTATGATTTCTCTTCTTCGTTGATGAGTGTGCATTTTGCATCACTTTATGATACTAATTCCTTAACCTAGAGTGTTAGAACTCGCTATTTTGTGTTTCTTGTCTTGTTTTTGTGTTTTCAGGTCAAATGAAGCAGAAATGAGAAAAAGAAGCAAATGGAGCCATTTTGGGACATTTCCTGGTCAAACCAGGAAAACGAGTGAAATCCTGGTCAAACCAGGAAAAGTGCAGAAATCCTAGTCGAATGAGGATTCCTAGTCACACTAGGAAACATCAAGTCCAGAACCATCATTGCGGAGCCAGAAATGTGAAATCCTGATTCGAACAGGAAATCCTGGTTGAACTAGGAAACCTAACCCAACTAGGGAAAGGAGTCCTAGTGACACTAGGAGACCTCAGGGGCAATATGGTCATTACGAGAAGTCGAAATGGATAAGGAATCTCTCATTTTCAAGGAATCCTAGTTGCACCAGGAAATGTTTTTCAAGGTTCCAGAAGCTTCCAGAAGGTGGTGGACATCCATGGAAATGAATGGAGGGAAGAAATGAATTTGAATTCAAATGGAAATGAGGGGCAAAATGGGAAGTCAAAAGTGGAGGGCCCATGGGCCCTAGGGATGCCGAACCAAGATGGGCCATGCATGCACATGCATGGGCCCAAACCCTAGCAGCCCAAAGGCCATGCGCAAGGAGGAAGATGGCAGCCCATTCATGCGCATGCATGCCATGCAAACCCTAGCAGACAAGGGGCCATGCGCAAGCCCAAGGTGACAAGCCCAAGAGGGAAGCCCATTGAGTGAAACCCTAGCCCATCTTGTGCAAGCAACTGAAGCCCAACATGGAAGCCCAACATGCAATCCCAAAGCCCAGGACTACCAGCCCATGCGCAAAGGAGGGACCCTAGCTAGGCTAGGCGTGAGCAACTTAAGCCCAAAGGAAGAAGCCCAACACGCAAGGCCCTAGTTCAGCTAGCCCTAGCTGAAGCCGCAAGCAACTAGGAAAGGGAAACCCTAGCAGCCGCAAGCTTTATCCTCCTTGCCTCTCAAGGAATGCTCCTCTATATAAACCCCCTTCATTCAGAACCCTAGCATCACTTTATTCACCTACACTCCAGCCGAAATTCTTCTCTTCTCCTAGTTTTATTTTTCTGTTCTAGGTTTTTAATTTCAGAATTTAGTTTTGTTTTAGGGAGAGCTAGCCGAAGGTAAAGAGAGAGAGAGAAGTGGCGTGGCTGCAAGGAAGGACACCCCTAAGCCGCAAGCCCTAGCTCACCATAGCCGTGAGCCAATTGCTTGTGCAAGGTGCCTTCTCTTCCTTGTCTTGCCGCAGCCCCTTCCCCTTGCTTCTTTTGATTTTTGTTCTAGTTTCCTCTTTTATTGTTGGATTGTGCCTCTGAATCTATTTAATTAATTTGCTGGATTTATTTAGTTTGTCTCTTTATTTCTTTTAGTGCATGGTTCTGATTTCATTTAATTTATGCAATTTGATTTAGTTGTTTAGTTTATGTTTTTAAGTTTGTTTAGTTTGCGTTTCTGATTTCCGTTAGCAAGCATGAAATGAGATTTTATTTATTGGTTGCTGTTTTGTTTTTATTTATTTAATTTAATTATGTAGGTTAGTTATTCTATCTTGCATGTTAGTTGTAGGTTGATTAATGGATTTGCATGTTCTAACAAATCGTTTATCCGTCTCTTGGTCTGTTAGTTTGATGTTTGCGCGTATTAAATTTCCACTATCTATTAGAACCCCCGTCACTAGTTGTTTGCATCCTTTGACTGGCCACCTTAGGGTAATTGCATCTAGTTTATCTGTTAGGTTTAGCTGTGAAATAATCAAAGACACTAAAGCACAAGTAACAAGGGAATAAGGGATTATTCTTGGTAGTGGGGTTGGGCGACCTCTATAAGGAAATAGTCAAAGCTTATATGTTGTGCATGTTTGACGTTCTCATAAAACTTAATGACTCCTGCATGGGTAACAGCTGCCTTAGCTTGAACTAGGGAACATGTAGGTTAACTAGCTAAGGAAGGCCCAAGAAGCTCTTAGTTTATGCATTAGGAGAACAATGGCGAGAAAGTAACTAGCCAAACCTTTTTAGCTGTCAAACTTTAATATGTTGTGTTCAAATTAACTGTCATTAGCCTTGGATGGTTATTGCATGTTTATCTGATTTGAAACTGAAAACTTAACATTGCAAGATAGAATAAAGTGTGTGTGCGTGTGGTGATGTGTGCGTGTGTTCCATCTTTCCAAAACCCCCCATTTAGTTATTCTAGTGATTAATTGCACTGATTTGTTGTTTATTAACCATTCCCTGTGGGATCGACCTCGTACTTGTACGCTTTGCTACTAATGCGATTCGTGCACTTGCGAGTAAACTTAGAATGAGATAATTGTTTATTTTGTTCTAAGAAAACATTCAACATTCGTATGCTTCTTCAGATTCACTTCCTCTCGGCGACACAAGAGTCAACCTCATCCTTAATGGTGTCCCATTGAGTCTCGGCCTGCCCTTGTACGCACTCAACACCTTTTGGCCTTCTGTACGTGAAAGAGGAGTGATCTTCGAATTTAATTCTTCCATCGTACCTTAGAAACAAGAGAAATCAGCAAGAACCAAAAATAAAAACAGAAAAATAAAACCTAACTAAAATGACTTAACTAAAGTTAATTAAACTAGCAATCAACACAAATAACAATTCCCCGGCAACAGCGCCAAAAACTTGTTGTATGTTTTCCTAGAGCAAATTAAATAACCTTTTCTGAGCCCTAGGTTAACTCGCAAGTGCACCAATCGCTAAGTAGCAAAGTTTACAAATACAAGGTCGATCCCACAGGGAATTGTACTAGTGTTATGATTACTAACTCAATTAACTCAACTCTAACTCACACACGCAAATGGGGGGTTTTGATTGGTTTTTAAGGCTAGACTAAACTAATAGATGAATAACAAAACTTTTTAAAATAACAAACTGAATGAATTTGGATAAAACAATAATAAAGAAACACTAGGGGTCAGAATCCACCACTAGCATACCATTCACTTTACAATGGATATTAACAATCAATATATAAACATGCCGACAAAGTTTGTCTACTAAAAGGTTTGGCTAGTTACTTTTAGCAATTACTCTCCTTATTGTGCATAAACTAAGAGCTTCTTGGGCCTTCCTTAGCCAGTTAACTTGCATGTTCCCTAGTTCTAAGCTAAGGCAGTTGTTACCCATGCAAGAGTCATTACAATCTGTGAGAGTGACAAACACATAGCCCATAGCTCCAAATTAATGTACCCTATTTCCTCTATGATCTCTTTTCTCATGAATATTATCTTAGGATACCAACTTGTTGGCTATTGAAACTATCATTCTTTCGAGCTTGTTTAGTTTCACAACATAAATCTAGATGCATGCAACCTAAGGTGATCAGTCAAAGATGCGAAACAAATAGAGTCAATTTAAACAGAGATCCAAGATTTGTCAACATGTAAATAATTAAAATATCAATAATCCATAGTGAAAGAAAACAGCATCGCTAGGGCTTCATCCTAGCCCTAGCCCAATATTTAGCTATGCATAATTAGATCCACAAATAAACGATCCATAATTAAAACAATAAAATATAAGGAAGGGAAGGAGGAATCAAGCCGAGGCAGCAAGGTGGAGGTGAGATGGCAGCATGAGATGGTGCGGCTGCAAGAGTGGCGTGATGGCTGCTGCTCGGCCTTGGGTTCCGCGGCAAGATGGCTGAAGTGCTCAGCAAGGTGGCAGCAAGGTGCTGATGGTCTGGCTGGTGGAAGTGGCTGCAGCTTTGACTCCTTCCTCCTCTTCAAGTCGACACCAACATAAAAGAAAATAAGAATAGAAGATGGCTGCTGGAGGTGGCTGCTAGGGTGTGCGGCAAGAGAAAGGTGATGGGGGCTGCTAGGGTTTCCGAAAATTAAAAGAAGAGAGCACCACTTCAGAACCCTTTTTCTGATTTTTAAAGATATATTTATAGAGGTGAGTGAGGCTGCATTTTCTATTCCTCTCCAATGTGGGATTGATGTAACTTGACCTAATGGACCAAGGCCATACTCACTTAAGCCCAATACACATAACAGCAGCCCCTTGCGCAAGTCACTTAGGTTTTTCTCCTTCAGCCCATGCGCCAATTGCATGGCCCATCACTTAAGTCCATGCGCTAGCCCCTAGGGTTTCACTTAAGCCCATGCCGCACCCTCCTTAGGGTTTCACGCCTGGCCCAAGCCCAATTCCTTGGCTGAAATTCATCTCATCCATTTGTAGCCCAATGTCTTCCAGAAGCTTCTATGACCTTTGACTTGTTGACTTTGACTTTTGACCACTTCTCCTTGTCCACCTAGGAATCCTTGTTGACTTAGGATTTCTATCTCACTTGGAATTTCACAATTACCATTTTACCCCTCATGACTCCTATCTTCATTAGGACTCCATTTCCTACTCGGATTAGGTTTCCTAGTTGAAACATGATTTCCTGCTCCAACTAGGATTTCTCATTTCTGGCTTTGGATCGTCATGATTCCTTCTTTTTCAAGCTTGATCTTTCCTTGTGAGACTAGGAATCCTAGTTTGATTGAGATTCAACATTTCCTGGTGTGATCAGGATTTCTCCACTTTTCCTAGTTTGACTAGGAAACGTCTAAAAATGGCTCTTTTGGCTCCTTTTCTCTTCTTTGCTCATTTTATCCTATAAAAACAAAAACAAACTAACAACACACAAAATATCAAGTTCTTGCACTCTGAGTTAGGGAGTTAGTATCATAAAATAGTGTAAAATGAGCACTCAACACCAAGAATAATCCCTTATTCCTTTGTTACTTGTGATTTAGTGTCTTTGATTAGTCCACAGCTAAACCTAACAAATAGACTAGATGCAATTATCCTAAGGTGATCAGTCAATGGACGCATACAAATAGTGAATGGAATCAAATAGATAATGAGAATTTGATACATGCAAACATCAAATTAATTTATCAAGAGACGGATAAACGATTTGTTAAAGCATGGCATATTCAATAATCAGCCTACAACTAACATGCAAGATAGAATAATAAACTACATATTAAAATAGAAAAGAAAATTTGAATAATATAAATAAATTCCCAATCCATGTTTGAAATCAAATTAATTAAACTAATTAACTAGAATCAAACAAAAGAAATAAGAATTCCAAAACAAAAATAAGAGAACATCCTTAGAGGGTGGCAGCGGTAGCAGCACAAGGTGGCACTCCTCCTTCCTCATAGGGTTCGGCACAAACTAGAAAGAAAGAAATAGAGTGGCTGGTGGCTGCGTGAAAAGAAAAGAAGAAAGAGAGAGAAGGAACTAGGGTATTGGCGCTACAAGAGAGAGAGAGAGAGAACAGCTAGGGTTTTCCTTAAGACTTCTAATTTTCGGCCAAAAGTGGGCCTTGGGCTTATTTGGGCTCTTTTTGGGCGTAACTCCCTTTTCAGCTCGCGGAACTGCTGTGCTACCTCCACTAAAATGGCCATATCTTGACCTAGAAAACTCATAATCGAAATCCGTAAAATTCCCTGCAAAGCTAACATCCGTATCTTTCCAACTATATATGGCATGCTACCTGATTCGTTCTGGAGAATTACAGAGTTGCTGTCGAAATTTGATGTTCAGATTTCAGGGTTTTGACTTCCTTGCAAGATAAAGACTCCTTGTGATCTTTGACCGAATCTTCCAAATATCTTCCTTCCAAATTTGGATTTCAGAATAAGGAAAGTCTTCTAGGGCAAGGAATAGGCACATGGGCTTCCTCATTGTGGGCTAGGGTTTCCTTAAAGCTTGCGTATGTGGGCTGCATGACTTGGGCTCTAGGGTTGGCGCATAGCTGCTTGGAATGGGTTGCAAGTGGCGTGATGGGTGTATGGGATGCATGCAAGTGGCGTGATGGGCTGCCACCTCACCATCCTTCTCATTTCAACTTCACCTAGGCCCAAAGCCCAATTGACTTCATGACATGGCATAATTGACCCTTGACCATTGATTTTGACTTCCAATTTCGCCCCTCTCTCCTTCTTGGATTCAAATTCATTTCTTCACCCCATTTGATTCTATGGATGTCCAATACCTTCTAGAAGCTTCTGGAACCTTGACTTGATTGAGTTGCCTTTGACCAACCTTTCCTAGTCCCACTAGGATTCCTTGTCCATTTCAACTTCTCATAATGACCATATTGTCCCTAGTGACTCCTAGTCTCATTAGGACTCCTTTCCCTAGTAGGGTTATGTTTCCTAGTTCAACCAGGAATTCCTACTCCAATTAGGGTTTCTCATTTCTGGCTTGACAATGATGGTTCTAGGCTTGATGTTTCCTTGTACGACTAGGAATCCTCATTTGACTAGGATTTCTGCTCGTTTCCTTGTTTGACCAGGAAATGTCCCAAAACGGCTGCATTTGCTCCTATTTCCTATTTATGCTTCATTAGACCTAAAAACACAAAAACAAGACAACAGACACAAAAGTATCGAGTTCTAACACTCTAAGTTAGGGATTTAGTATCATAAAATAACGTAAAATGAACACTCATCAGTGGTGGACATCCATGGAATCAAATGGAGTGAAGAAATGAATTCGAATCCAAAGGGAAATGAGAGGCGAAATTGGAAGTCAAAGTCAATGGTCAAGGGTCAACTATGACATGTCATCAAGTCAAATGGGTCATGGGCCTATGTAAATGCCGAAATCATGAGGTGGCAGCCATGCATGCATGCGTCAACCCTAGCAGCCCAAGAAGCCCATCACACCAAGTCCATGTGGCAGCCCATGCGCACATGTGTGACTGAAACCCTAGGGCCATGCGTGAGTCACTTAAGCCAAATGCACAAGCCCATGCCGCACAGCCCAAGGTTTCCTAACCCTAGCCTTGCCGCACACCCTAAAGCCTTGCCTCACAAGGATTTCTCCCTCAACTCTATATATATATATATCCTATTCTCTCATAATTGAGGGTTCCCATATTTTACACTTTGAGAATTTCAGAGAGAGAGAGAGAGTCCGAAAGCTAGAGAGAGAGAGGAGGTTGGTGTGACAAGCAAGAGAGAGAGGGAGCCTTTGCCGCAAGCCCTAGCTCACCCTAGCCGTGAGTCCACCTGCTTGTGTGAGGTTTCCCTTCTTCTCCTCTTCTTGCCGCATCCCCTCCATTGATGTTCTTTAAATTTTCTTCTAGAATTCTTATTTTCTTCTAGTTTTGTGTCTCTGATTTGATTTTCATTATGGATTGGGAATTTATTTATATTATTCAGATTTTGTTTTATATTTTAATTATGTAGTTTATTATTCTATTTTGCATGTTAGTTGTAGGCTGATTATTGAATATGCCATGCTTTAACAAATCGTTTATCCGTCTCTTGATGAATTAATTTGATATTTGCATGTATCAAATTCTCATTATCTATTTGAATCCGTTCACTATTTTGTATGCGTCCTTTGACTGATCACCTTAGGATAATTGCATCTAGTCTATTTGTTAGGTTTAGCTGTGAACTAATCAAAGACACTAAATCACAAATAACAAGGGAATAACGGATTATTCTTGGTAATGGTTTTGTAGGACCTCTACAAGGAAATAATTAAAGCTTGCATGTTGTGCATGTTTGACGTTCTCATAGATCTTAATGATTCTTGCATGGATAACAGTTGCCTTAAGTCCACTTAGGGAACATGTAAGTTAACTGGTTAAGGGAGGCCTAAGAAACTCTTAATTTATGCCATAGGAGAACAATTGTGAGAAAGTTACTAATCAAATCTTTTTAGCAGTCAAACTTTAATATATTGTGTTTGAATTGATTTGTCATTAGCCATGGATGGTTAGAGTATGCATATTTGATTTGATGGCTGAAAGCTTAACATTGCAAGATAGGATATTGGGTGTGTGCATGTGGTGATGTGTGCGTGAGTTCCATCTTTTCAAAACCCCCTGTTTAGTTATTCTATTGATTAATTGAACTGATTTGTTGTATATTAACCATTCCCTATGGGATCGACCTCATGCTTCTACGCTTTGCTACTAATGCGATTCGTGCACTTGCGAGTATACTTAGAATGAGATAAGTTTTTATTTTGTTCTAAGAAAACAATCAATAATAAGTTATTGCAAGGTTAGACAATCAATAAGTCATTGCGAGAATTGTTGTATGTTTTCCTAGAGCAAATTAAATAACCTTTTCTGAGCTCTAGGTTAACTCGCAAGTGCACGAATCACGGAGTAGCAAAGCTTACAAATACGAGGTCGATCCCACAGGGAATTGTACTAGTGTTATGATCACTAACTTAATTAAACTCGATTAAATCAACTCTAACTCACACACGCAAATGAGGGGTTTTGATTGGTTTTTGAGACTAGACAAACTAACAGATAAATGACAAAACTTTAAAATAACAACTGAATGAATTTGGATAAAACAATAATAAAAAAACACTAGGGGTCAGAATCCACCACTAGCATACCATTCACTCTACTATGGATATTAACAATCAATATATAAACATGTCAACAAAGTTCGTCTACTAAAAGGTTTGGCTAGTTACTTTTAGCAATTACTCCCCTTACTGTGCATAAACTAAGAACTTCTTGGGCCTTCCTTAGCCAGTTAACTTGCATGTTCCCTAGTGCTAAGCTAAGGCAGCTGTTACCCATGCAAGAGTCATTACGATCTGTGAGAGTGACAAACACATAGCGCATAGCTCCAAATTAATGTACCCTATGTCCTCTATGATCCCTTTTCTCATGAATATTATCTTAGGATATCCACTTGTTGCCTATTGAAACTATCATCCTTTCGAGCTTATTTAGTTTCACAACATATATCTAGATGTATGCAACCTAAGGTGATCAGTCAAAGATGCGAAACAAATAGATTCAATTTAAACAGAGATCCAAGATTTGTCAACATGTAAATAATTAAAAATCAATAATCCATAGTGAGAGTAAACAGCTTCGCTAGGGCTTCATCCTAGCCCTAGCCCAATATTCAGTTACACATAATTAAAACCATAAATAAATAAAGCATAATTAAAACAATTAAAATAAAGAATGGGAAGAAGAAATCAAGCCACGGATGACGAGGTGGAGGCGGCTCCACCCTTGGACGGTGTGGCTGCAAGGTGGCGTGATGGCTGCTGCTCGGCTTGGGCTCCACGGCAAGACTGCTGGGGTGCTCGGCAAAGTGGTGGCAGCAAGAAGGTGGCGCGGCTAGGTGGTGGTGGCTGCGGGGTGACTTCCTCCTCCTTCTTCAGTTCAGCTCAAAAATAAAAGAACACAAATATAGGTTGCTGTAGCAGAAAAATAAAGAGAAGAGAAGGAGGTGATGGGGGCTGCGGCAAGAGAAAAGAAAAAGATGGTTGCTGCTAGGGTTTGCTTCAGAGAAATAAAAGAAAAAGAGCGAGAGAAGAGAAGGGTGTGCGGCCAGAAAGAAGGAGGCTAGCTAGGGTTTCTCAAAATTCAAGAGGAGAGAACCCCCTCCTTGAGTTATAAAGATGTATTTATAGAGGAGAGTGGGGCTGAGATTTCTCTTTCTCTTCAATGTGGGATAAGTGCATTCCTTGCACACCAAGGCTTATAATTTTCGGCCAAGCATGGGCCTTGGGCTGATTTGAGCTCTTTTTGGGCGTAACTCCTTTTTCAGCTCGCGGAACTGCTGCGCTACCTCCACTAAAATGGCCATATCTTGAGCTAGAAAACTCGGAATCAAAATCCGTAAGATTCCCTGCGAAGCTAACATCCGTATCTTTCCAACCATATATGGCATGCTACCTGATTCATTCTGGAGAAGTACAGAATTGCTGTCGAAATTGGTGCTCTATTTTCCAGGGTTTTGACTTCTTTTTTCAGCTAGGATTCCTTGGGAGGCAAGGACAAGAAAGTGCGGCAGCAGCTAGGGTTAGGAGAGCATTGGGCTTGCGGCAAGGGCTTTAGCTTGGGCTTAAGTGACACACACCAACCCCCTAGGGTTTTGCGCATGGCTGATAGGCTTGGGCTGGCGCATGGATGCATGCATGGCTCCTTCAGAATTCGGTATTGTATAGGCCCATGGCCCATTTGACTTGTTGACTTTTCATAGTTGACCCTTGACCATTCACTTTGACTTCCCATTTTGTCCCTCATCTCCATTTGAATTCGAATTCATTTCTTCCCTCCATTTATTCCCATGGATGTCCACCACCTTCTAAAAGCTTCTGGAACCTTGATTTTGTAAAGTTGACTTTGACCAACATTTCCTAGTGTGACTAGGATTTCTTGTAAATGAAGGATTCATTATCCATTTCGACTTCTCGTAATGACCATATTGCCCCTGGGGTCTCCTAGTGTCATTAGGACTCCTTTCCCTAGTTGGGTTAGGTTTCCTAGTTCAACCAGGATTTCCTGTTTCAATCAGGATTTCTCATTTCTGGCTCCGCAATGATGGTTCTGGACTTAATGTTTCCTAGTGTGAATAGGAATCCTCATTCAACTAGGATTTCGGCCCCTATCCTGGTTTGACCAGGATTTCTCTTGTTTTCCTAGTTTGACTAGGAAATGTATAAAAATGGTCCTTTTGACTTCTTTTCTCTTCTTTGCTCATTTTATCCTATAAAAACAAAAACAAACTAACACACACAAAATATCGAGTTCTTGCACTCTGAGTTAGGGAGTTAGTATCATAAAATAGTGTAAAATGAGCACTCAACACACCCCCAAACTTAGATTTTGCTAGTCCTCGAGCAAAAAGAACAAAGAAAAGACTCAAGACAGACTCAAAACATCCCAACACATGATTTCATAAGCACAGCCATAAATAGCATAACCAAGCAAGATACGTATAAAATTCATTCTTCGACCTCTAATAATATTTCAATTAACATACCTTACTCCTCCATGAAAAATATAGACCATCCTTAACGCAAACTCGAGTGTTTAGACAAACAAGACTAAATCAGCATATCCAAAATAGCATCAACTCCAATTCTCACCAGGGCATGCTCTCAACAGTAAAACGCTCAGAAATTGGGTTGATATGTGCACTCAAGTATACGTGAGAGATGATATGATAAACAAATGCAAAAAGCTCACATATTAATCATGAAAGACAGGCACCATGAACAAAAACACTGATCTCAAGAAAAGGATTTAAAATACTTGAAACAGAATCAATAACCATAAGCTTCTCTTTTATCTAGACTCCACATAATGAACTACAATTCACCCAAGATCAAGTAGGGCTTTAATAAGGGTTGTAATGGAGGCTTAGGTTAGGATAAGGTATTGAAATAAAACGGATAACAAAGGGCTACAGACTATGGATTTGCACAAAACAACAGTAGAGGCGTTCCTTGCATAATTTGCACTCATAGCCTTGAATTCGAAACTTTTCTTTTTCAACCTTTGA
Organism: Dryas octopetala; assembly: GCF_963921425.1. Taxonomy (NCBI): domain Eukaryota; kingdom Viridiplantae; phylum Streptophyta; class Magnoliopsida; order Rosales; family Rosaceae; genus Dryas; species Dryas octopetala. The sequence goes on along the minus strand of NC_141367.1, from coordinate 8,166,240 downwards.
AATCGTCTGTTCCTTTAAACACACTTTTTTTTTTTTTTTTTTTTTTTTAGGGAACGACACAATCTTAAGCACAATTCCTTCTCTTCCAAGCTATGCACACACATTTCTTTTCAACCTCACAGCTTCATTAGCTCAATGCAAATCCATCAGTAAGGTAAAAGGTAGAGGAGTGAAACTCCCCCAAACTTAGGGTTTGGTACAAGGGTAATCAAAGAAAAGGTCATTAGGCTCAAAATGTTTGACTAGGGTTATAAAACAGGGTAGGCCTTAGGTTATGGGTTAAAACAAACAAGGCCTACTATCATTTCCTAAGATTAATGTAGTTATATCCATGCTTTGAATAGAATAAGAGAGAAGTTCTAGCTTATTGATTCACAATTATATTCCAAGTACTTAATCAAAAGAAAGAATAATGAGATCACAACGACTTTATATGACACGAAAATTTTAGAGTAATGTTAACACTCAAGAATTGAAGTACAGGGCTCAAAAGCTCACTTAGGTCATACAAGTCTACTCTATTAAGTATATGCATTTCTAGACATGCAAGTCATCACTTAAGTTCATGAAAACAAGGCCACAAGTCCATAGAGTTGTAAAGCATGTTACGAAACAATACTAGATAAAGAAGAATACATACTATATATACAAGCTAGACATGCTCAAAATAACCATACATAATGAAATCAATTAGTTGAGGACTCAAGACTTAAAAACAAACAAAAAGACTCAAAAACACTGTTGCATGCTTCTAAAGATTCGAATCCATCACTACGGTGAATGAAATCTTAAGAACAGATGCATTTTAATGTGGGTTTGATACCCTTAATTTATAACAAAAGTTAAATTATTATTATTATTATTTTTTAACTAAAAACTACACACTAAAACTAAAAATGCGTTGCATTCCCCACCCCCAAACTTAAAAGAAACATTGTCCTCAATGTTTAAATGAATGACAAATGTAATGCATAATGTAATGAAAAGAGGAAGGAAAAAACAACAAATAAAACAAAACTACTGAACTGAGCAAAGAGAGGGTGAAAACGTACCTTGGCTGATGTGAAAATGGCTCGCCCACGCATATGTACAAAATCACCTCCTCATCGTCATCCATCCCTTGGGTTGCCTCCCAAGAAGCGCTAAGTTTCACGTCTTCAGCCAGACCTAGTCTTGTACTAGAAATCAATTTTTTCTTGGTTCAGCTCAAAATCAGGTTCAAGGAAAGGTTTCACACGATGACCATTGACCTTAAATATGTTCCCATTCTTCGGATTCTTGAGTTCAACTGTACCATAGGGAAACACTCGAACCACCTCATAAGGTCCAGTCCATCTCGAACGCAACTTGCCTGGGAAGAGACGTAATCTTGTATCATATAACAACACCTTCCCGCCAACAAGGAATTCTCTTAGACGTAGCTTCTTATCGTGGTACCGCTTGGTCCTTTCCTTGTACAACTTAGAATTCTCATATGCGAAATGTCGTATTTCTTCCAGCTCACTAAGTTGCAACTTCCTTTTTTCACCAGCGGTATGAATATAAAAATTGAACTTCTTAATCGCCCAATATGCCTTATGCTCCAGCTCAACTGGTAAATGACAAGCTTTCCCATAGATCAGTCGAAATGGAGACATTCCAATGGGCGTCTTGTAAGCAGTGCGATAAGCCCATAATGCATCATTAAGCTTGGTAGACCAATCCTTCCTATTGGCGAGCACTGTTCTTTCCAAAATGAACTTGATCTCACGATTCGAAATTTCCACTTATCCACTTGTCTGCGGATGATAGGGAGTGGCCACTTTATGCCTTATTCCATACTTCTTCATCACGGCCTCAAACAGCTTATTGCAAAAATGCGACCCCCCATCACTAATGATTGCTCTTGGGGTACCAAATCGTGCAAAGATATTGGTCTTAAGGAAATTCAAGACCACTCGAGCATCATTAGTCCTACAAGCGACAGCTTCCACCCACTTAGACACATAATCAACTCCCACCAGAATGTACTCGTATCCAAAAGAAGATGGAAATGGTCCCATGAAATCTATACCCCAAACATCAAAGATTTCGACTTCCAACATGAAGTTCAGCGGCATCTGATCGCGAGCAGAAATATTTCCCATCTTCTGACATCTGTCACATGTGAGATAAAACTGATGACAATCATGAAAGATAGTGGGCCAAAAGAAACCTGCTTGAAGAATCTTGTAAGCGGTCTTAGTTCCTCCACCATGGCCTCCACATTCTTTAGAATAGCACATCTCAATGATATTCCTCTGCTCTATTTCCGGTACACATCGTCTTATCAACTGATCTGACCCATATTTGAACAAATAAGGATCATCCCACACATATTGTCTGACATCATGCAAAAACTTCTTCCTTTGGTAGTGTGTCAGATCATTGGGCAACACTCCACTTGCTAAATAATTCGCTATGTCAGCATACCATGGAGTAGTCAAAATGGCGAAAAGCTGCTCGTCCGGGAATGACTCTCGTAACGGTAGTGTGTCCTCTTCAGACTGTTCCTCATTGACGAGTCTACTCAAATGGTCTGCTACCACATTCTCACAACCTTTCTTATCCTTGATCTCAATATCAAATTCCTGTAGCAACAGAGTCCATCTAATCAACCTCGGCTTGGCGTCTTTCTTATTCAGCAGATACTTGAGAGCGGCATGATCCTTGTAGATGGTGATCTTATACCCAATCAAATAACTTCTAAATTTCTCAAAGGCAAAGATCACAGCAAGCAACTGCTTCTCTGTAGTAGAATAATTCAATTGAGCATCATTTAGAGTCCTACTTGCATAGTAAATCACATGCGGTAGCTTATCAACTCTCTGACCCAAAACAGCTCCAACAGCATAGTCACTTGCATCACACATAAGCTCAAACGGCAAGTTCCAATCGGGTGGCATAATGATTGGGGCAGAAGTGAGTAGCTTCTTCAACTTGTTAAATGCAACCAAGCAATCCTCATTAAACTCGAAATTCACCTCTTTTTGCAATAAGGTGCACAAAGGCCTAGAAATCTTAGAAAAGTCCTTAATGAACCTCCTATAAAACCCAGCATGGCCTAGGAAACTTCTTACTTCCTTAACACTCGATGCAGGTGGCAATCTCTGTATCACATCAATCTTGGCTTTATCAACTTGTATGCCCTCTTTTGAAATCACATGACCCAATACTATCCCTTGTTGAACCATGAAGTGACATTTCTCCCAATTAAGCACTAGATTGGCTTCTTGACATCTTTTCAGAACTAAAGACAAGTTATCCAGACATGCATCAAAAGACGAACCAAAAACAGAAAAATCATCCATAAATACCTCAATGATTCGTTCCACCATATCAGAGAAAATAGACATCATGCATCTCTGAAACGTTGCAGGCGCATTGCACAATCCGAATGGCATCCTCCTATAAGCAAATGTACCAAATGGACATGTGAACGTGGTCTTCTCTTGATCTTCGGGTGCAATAGCAATCTGATTGTACCCACTATACCCATCCAAAAAGCAATAGTGACTATGGCCGGCCAACCTTTCCAACATCTGGTCGATAAATGGCAAAGGGAAATGATCCTTCCTTGTCGCGGTGTTAAGCTTCCGATAGTCAATACAGACACGCCAACCGGTTTGCGTCCTTTGGGGAACCAACTCATTATGCTCATTCTTCACCACAGTAATACCACTTTTCTTCGGCACCACTTGAACAGGACTAACCCACTTCGAGTCACTGATAAGATAAATAATACCAACATCCAACAATTTAATTACCTCATTACGCACAACTTCCTTCAGAGTTGGATTCAGTCTTCTTTGGGCATCACGAGTAGGCCTAGATTCCTTCTCAAGTAAAATTCTATGCATACATACTGTGGGTGAGATTCCCTTGATATCGGCTATGGTCCATCCCAATGCCAACCGATTTTCCTTCAGAACTCTCAAGAGTCTTTCTTCCTCGCCTGCACTCAAATTAGCTGCAATAATCACAGGCAAAGTCTCATTTTCTCCCAAAAATGCATATTTCAAATGCTCTGGTAACGGTTTCAGCTCCAACTTAGGAGCTTGCTCAATAGAAGGAAGCGTCTTATGATTAGTGGGTACTAACATTTCAAACTGGTTGAACCACTTATTTCTGAGAGGTCGGTTGCCTTCCAAACGTGTAGGAGTTGTTTCCATGTTTTCATCCAACTCACTGGTCTCTGGTGCTCCCAAAGCAACCTCCAATGTATCTTCTGCAAGACTAGTTTCGCACATTTCCTCAATCAATGGGTCCAAACTATCAATCCTTAAGCAATCATCCTCCTCCTTTGGATACTTCATTGCACCGAAAACATCAAACTCAACTGTTTCACCAAGTACAGACATTGTCAACTTCCCATTACTCACATCAATCTTGGTGTTCGCTGTGGCCATGAACGGTCTTCCCAATATGATCGGTAGCTCATTCCCTCTAATTGGGGTATCCTCCATTTCAAGAATGATAAAATCAGCGGGCATGATCAAATCTGCTACCCGAACCAGCACATCTTCAACCACACCTTTCGGAACCTTTATTGAACGATCTGCCAATTGAAGAGTAACACTAGTAGGTTTAAGGTCTCCTATGCCCAACTGTGCGAAAACTGAATAAGGCATCAAATTAATACTTGCTCCCAAATCCAGCAATGCCTTCTCAAACTTGTGATCCCCAACCAAACATGGAATCGTAAAACTGCCAGGGTCTTTCAACTTTGGTGGCAGCTTCCTTTGCAAAACCGCACTGACTTCTTCACTCAGACACACCTGCTCATGCTCTTTGAATTTCCTCTTGTGTGTGCATAATTCCTTCAAAAATTTAGGATACTTAGGAATCTGCTGAATAGCATCAAGCAAAGGAATGTTGATTTCCACTTTCTTAAACATCTCCAAAATTTCCTTGGCTTGCTCATCCTTACTCTGCTTCTTTTGACGTTGAGGGAAAGGCAACAGAGCTCTTGGAATAGAGGAAGTAATCTCGGCCTTCTTGCTAGCACGCGTAGCAATGTGCTTTTCTTGCTTCTTTCTTTCCTCCTCTTCCTCATCCTTAACCTTAACTTTATCCCTCTTGTACTTTTCCACTTGTTCAGGATCTAGCATCTCAACTTCATCCTCATTACTTGGATTATCCTCTTGAGTAATGTCCACTTTGTTGTCAATCACTTTCCCACTTCTCAAAGTAGTGATTGCTTCGGCCTTATCCTGAATTGGTGCACCCTTTACCACTTTGTCCAAGGTCAAAGTCACTTGTTCCAATTGGGCTTCCAAATTCGAGATAGCTTTAGCTGTGACACTCAACTGCTCCTCAGTCTTATTCATAAACGTCTTAGTATCATTAGACATCGAAGTTGTACTCTGAGCTAATGTAGCAATCATGTCCTCCAAATAAGTACTTCGCTGCTCAACAGGGGACTGTACACTCGGTCCAGCTTGAACTCTTTCAACCTCGAAACATGCCTCTCCTTGTGATGGCCTAGCTTCCTGATTTGCCATCAGAACCTGCATCATCTGCTTAAGATCAGACATCTCAGCTTCCATAGCTGATTTCTTTTCCACTCTTTTCCGTCTATTCCACTGCTGTGAACTCAATGCCAATGTGTCAAAGAGTGTCCATGCTTCCTCAAAAGTCTTCTTTTTCAGTGCTCCTCCACATGTCATGTCCACCATATTACGATCTTGATCCAACAAACCCTCATAAAAGTACTCAATCTGCATCCATGGGGCAAAATTATGGTGCGGACACGAAGTCAGAAGCTCTTGGTACCTTTCCCAACTCTCATGAAACACTTCGTCCTCTGATTGTGTAAACCCTAAGATCTGCTTCCTCATGATGGTAGTCTTACTAACTGGGTAGAACCTCAACAAAAACTTGGATGCCAATTCTTCCCATGTTCTAATAGAAGCGACCTGCAAGGAAAACAACCAATGTTTAGCTTTATCTTTAAGAGAGAATGGAAATAACCTTAACTTTCTTTGATCATCGCTCAACCCCCTCAGCTTGCCAATCTCGCATATTGCATGAAATTCCTTGATATGCACGTAGGGATCCTCTCCTTCTAACCCATGAAATGATGGAAGAAGTTTGATTGTCCCACTTGAAAGTTCAAAATCAGCTTCCACTTGAGAGTAAACAATGCACGTAGGTTGAGCTAGAAGCGTTGGAGACGAATAATCACTCAAAGGTATTCTCATTTGAGATGCATTCGGCTGCAAGGTCTCCTCGACTTCCTCTTCTGATTTCTCCTCTTCGTATGATCCTTCAGATTCACTCCCTCTCGGCGACACAAGAGTCGACCTCATCCTTAATGGTGTCCAATTGAGTCTCGGCCTTCCCTTGTAGGCACTCAACACCTTTTGGCCTTCTACGCGTGAAAGAGGAGTGATCTTCGAATTTGATTCTTCCATTGTACCTTAGAAACAAGAGAAATCAGTGAGAACCAAAAAATAAAAACAGAAAATAAAACCTAACTAAAATGACTTAACTAGAGTTAATTAAACTAGCAATCAACACAAATAACAATTCCCCGGCAACGGCGCCAAAAACTTGTTGTATGTTTTGCTAGAGCAAATTAAATAACCTTTTCTGAGCTCTAGGTTAACTCGCAAGTGCACGAATCGCGGAGTAGCAAAGCTTACAAATACGAGGTCGATCCCACAGGGAATTGTACTAGTGTTATGATCACTAACTTAATTAAACTCGATTAAATCAACTCTAACTCACACACGCAAATGGGGGGTTTTGATTGGTTTTTGAGACTAGACAAACTAACAGATAAATGACAAAACTTTAAAATAACAACTGAATGAATTTGGATAAAACAATAATAAAGAAACACTAGGGGTCAGAATCCACCACTAGCATACCATTCACTCTACTATGGATATTAACAATCAATATATAAAATGTCAACAAAGTTCGTCTACTAAAAGGTTTGGCTAGTTACTTTTAGCAATTACTCCCCTTACTGTGCATAAACTAAGAGCTTCTTGGGCCTTCCTTAGCCAGTTAACTTGCATGTTCCCTTGTGCTAAGCTAAGGCAGCTGTTACCTATGCAAGAGTCATTACGATCTGTGAGAGTGACAAACACATAGCGCATAGCTCTAAATTAATGTACCCTATGTCCTCTATGATCCCTTTTCTCATGAATATTATCTTAGGATATCCACTTGTTGCCTATTGAAACTATCATCCTTTCGAGCTTATTTAGTTTCACAACATATATCTAGATGCATGCAACCTAAGGTGATCAGTCAAAGATGCGAAACAAATAGATTCAATTTAAACAGAGATCCAAGATTTGTCAACATGTAAATAATTAAAAATCAATAATCCATAGTGAGAGTAAACAGCATTGCTAGGGCTTCATCCTAGCCCTAGCCCAATATTCAGTTACACATAATTAAAACCATAAATAAATAAAGCATAATTAAAACAATTAAAATAAAAGAATGGGAAGAAGAAATCAAGCCACGGATGACGAGGTGGAGGCGGCTCCACCCTTGGACGGTGTGGCTGCAAGGTGGCGTGATGGCTGCTGCTCGGCTTGGGCTCCACGGCAAGGCTGCTGGGGTGCTCGGCAAAGTGGTGGCAGCAAGAAGGTGGCGCGGCTAGGTGGTGGTGGCAGCGGCGTGACTTCCTCCTCCTTCTTCAGTTCAGCTCAAAAATAAAAGAACACAAATATAGGTTGCTGTAGCAGAAAAATAAAGAGAAGAGAAGGAGGTGATGGGGGCTGCGGCAAGAGAAAAGAAAAAGATGGTGGCTGCTAGGGTTTGCTTCAGAGAAATAAAAGAAAAAGAGCGAGAGAAGAGAAGGGTGTGCGGCCAGAAAGAAGGAGGCTAGCTAGGGTTTCTCAAAATTCAAGAGGAGAGAACCCCCTCCTTGAGTTATAAAGATGTATTTATAGAGGAGAGTGGGGCTGAGATTTCTCTTTCTCTTCAATGTGGGATAAGTGCATTCCTTGCACACCAAGGCTTATAATTTTCGGCCAAGCATGGGCCTTGGGCTGATTTGAGCTCTTTTTGGGCGTAACTCCTTTTTCAGCTCGCGGAACTGCTGCGCTACCTCCACTAAAATGGCCATATCTTGAGCTAGAAAACTCGGAATCAAAATCCGTAAAATTCCCTGCGAAGCTAACATCCGTATCTTTCCAACCATATATGACATGCTACCTGATTCATTCTGGAGAAGTACAGAATTGCTGTCGAAATTGGTGCTCTATTTTCCAGGGTTTTGACTTCTTTTTTCAGCTAGGATTCCTTGGGAGGCAAGGACAAGAAAGTGCGGCAGCAGCTAGGGTTAGGAGAGCATTGGGCTTGCGGCAAGGGCTTTAGCTTGGGCTTAAGTGACACACACCAGCCCCCTAGGGTTTTGCGCATGGCTGATAGGCTTGGGCTGGCGCATGGATGCATGCATGGCTCCTTCAGAATTCGGCATTGTATAGGCCCATGGCCCATTTGACTTGTTGACTTTTCATAGTTGTGTTGATATGTTTTCTTAGAATAAAATAAACAATTACTTCATTCTAAGTTTACTCGCAAGTGCACGAATCACATTAGTAGCAAAGCGTACAAGCACGAGGTCGATCCCACAGGGAATGGTTAATATACAACAAATCAGTGCAAATAATCAATAGAATAACTAATGGGGGGTTTTGAAAGATGGAAACACACGCACACATCACCACACGCACACACACCTTATTCTATCTTGCAATGTCAAGTTTTCGGTCTCAAATCAGATAAGCATGCAATAACCATCCAAGGCTAATGACAGTTAATTTGAACACAACATATTAAAGTTTGACAGCTAAAAAGGTTTGGCTAGTTACTTTCTCGCCATTGTTCTCCTAATGCATAAACTAAGAGCTTCTTGGGCCTTCCTTAGCTAGTTAACCTACATGTTCCCTAGTTCAAGCTAGGGCAGCTGTTACCCATGCAGGAGTCATTAAGTTTTATGAGAACGTCAAACATGCACAACATATAAGCTTTGACTATTTCCTTATAGAGGTCGCCCAACCCCACTACCAAGAATAATCCCTTATTCCCTTGTTACTTGTGGTTTAGTGTCTTTGACTATTTCACAGCTAAACCTAACGGATAAACTAGATGCAATTACCCTAAGGTGGCCAGTCAAAGGATGCAAACAACTAGTGACGGGGGTTTTAATAGATAGTGGAAATTTAATATGTGCAAACATCAAACTAACAGACCAAGAGACGGATAAACGATTTGTTAAAGCATACGAATCCATTAATCAACCTACGACTAACATGCAAGATAGAATAACTAACCTACATAATTAAATAAAACAAATAAAAGAAATAAAACAGCAGCAAGTAAACAAAGTCCCAATTCATGATTGCAAAAGGAAATCAGAAACGCAACTTAAATGAACCTAGAAGCATAAACTAAACAACTACTCTAAAGTGCATCAATTAAATGAAATCAGAAACGCAAAATTAAAGAAACTAAAAGCATAAACAAATGGAAATCAGCAACATGAATTAAAAGCAATAAAGAGATAAATAAACAAAATCAGATTGCAAGATTAAATAACAACTAACTAAAATCAGAACCCAAACTATAAACTAATTAAATTCAGAAACTTAAATTAAATAGAATCAGAAACCAATATCCAACATCAAATCTGAAATTAGAAGGAAAAAGAAAACAAAAATCAGAGGTGTAAGTGCATGGGGGCTGCGGCAAGGAGGGAGAAGAAGGAAGCACCAGCACAAGCAATTGGCTCACGGCAAGGTGAGCTTGGGCTTGCGGCAGCAGGTGATCCTCCCCTCTCAATGTCACGCCACCCTCTCCCTAGACCTCTCTCTGAATTTGGCTCACCTTACAAGAAAATAAAGTCTGAAACAAAAAACCCTAAAACAGCAAAATAAAACTAAGAGAGAGAAGAGAGAATTCGGCTGGAGGAGGAGAGAATGAATGAATGCCTCAAGTCTGAATAAGAGGGGGTTTAAATAGGAGAAGCTTTCCTTGAGAGCCAAGGAAAGCTAGTTGCGGCTGGCTAGGGTTTCTCTCCTAGTGCCTTGCGGCTTCAGCTAGGTCCAGCTGGACTAGGCCTTGGCGTGATGGGCTGGTAGTCTTGGGCTTTGGGCTTGCATGTTGGGCTTCCATGTTGGGCTTCAGTAGCTTGCACAAGATGGGCTAGGGTTTCACTCCATGGGCTTCCATCTTGGGCTTGTCACCTTGGGCTTGCGCATGGCCTCTTCCTTGCTAGGGTTTGCATGGCATGCATGCGCATGCATGGGCTGCCATCTTCCTCCTTGCGTGTGGCTTTTGGGCTGCTAGGGTTTGGGCCCATGCATGTGCATGCATGGCCCACTTGGTTCGGCATCCCTAGGGCCCATGGGCCCTCCACTTTTGACTTCCCATTTTGCCCCTCATTTCCATTTGAATTCAAATTCATTTCTTCCCTCTATTCATTTCCATGGATTTCCACCACCTTCTGGAAGCTTCTGGAACCTTGAAAAACATTTCCTGATGCAACTAGGATTTCTTGAAAATGAGAGATTCCTTATCCATTTCGACTTCTCATAATGACCATATTGCCCCTGGGGTCTCCTAGTGTCACTAGGACTCCTTTCCCTAGTTGGGTTAGGTTTCCTAGTTCGACCAGGAATTCCTGTTTGAATCAGGATTTCACATTTCTGGCTCCGCAATGATGGTTCTGGACTTGATGTTTCCTAGTGTGACTAGGAATCCTCATTTGACTAGGATTTCTGCACTTTTCCTGATTTGACCAAGATTTCACTCGTTTTCCTGGTTTGACCAGGAATTGTCCCAAAATGGCTCCATTTGCTTCTTTTTCTCATTTCTGCTTCATTTGACCTGAAAACACAAAAACAAGACAAGAAACACAAAATAGCGAGTTCTAACACTCTAGGTTAAGGAATTAGTATCATAAAGTGATGCAAAATGCACACTCATCAAGTTGACCCTTGACCATTCACTTTGACTTCCCGTTTTGTCCCTCATCTCCATTTGAATTCGAATTCATTTCTTCCCTCCATTTATTCCCATGGATGTCCACCACCTTCTAGAAGCTTCTGGAACCTTGATTTTGTAAAGTTGACTTTGACCAACATTTCCTAGTGTGACTAGGATTTCTTGTAAATGAAGGATTCATTATCCATTTCGACTTCTCGTAATGACCATATTGCCCCTGGGGTCTCCTAGTGTCATTAGGACTCCTTTCCCTAGTTGGGTTAGGTTTCATAGTTCAACCAGGATTTCCTGTTTCAATCAGGATTTCTCATTTCTGGCTCCGCAAGGATGGTTCTGGACTTAATGTTTCCTAGTGTGAATAGGAATCCTCATTCGACTAGGATTTCGGCCCCTATCCTTGTTTTCCTAGTTTGACTAGGAAATGTCTAAAAATGGTTGTTTTGGCTTTTTTTCTCTTCTTTGGTCATTTTATCCTATAAAAACAAAAACAAACTAACACACACAAAATATCGAGTTCTTGCACTCTGAGTTAGGGAGTTAGTATCATAAAATAGTGTAAAATGAGCACTCAACAAGAATACTTGGAATGGTGTCTAATATCAATGAATTGATTTAATTAGTCATTAGAATTAGGTTATATTAGTCAATTTTTATTTTTGGTTAGTTTTTAGTTTTTAACAAATGTCATCCTTTTATAAGCATTTTTTCTACTGATTTTGTGTTTGCTCTTGATTAGGTGTTATTTTAGGAACCCTGAAGTTATTGCAAGGTTAGACAGGCTCAAAGACGAAGCGTTAGGAACTTTACACATCAGCCCTCTCCCTAGTGCATCTAATTCGAGTAGGGAGGACATTGGGAGCGACGTAATGGCTGAAGCAAATGAGAATGTGCCACAGCCCTTGAGTCACTTTTGCGCACCTTGCTGCCTGTTGAATGTTTTCTTAGAACAAAATAAACATCTATTTCATTCCAAGTATACTCGCAAGTGCACGAATCGCATCAGTAGCAAAGCGTACAAGCACGAGGTCGATCCCACAGGGAATGGTTAATACACAACAAATCAATTCAAATAATCACTCGAATAACTAAATGGGGGGTTTTGGAAGATGGAAACACACGCACACATCACCACACACACACACCCTTTATTCTATCTTGCAATGTTAAGTTTTCAGTTTCAAATCAGATAAGCATGCAATAACCATCCAAGGCTAATGACAGTTAATTTGAACAAAACATATTAAAGTTTGACAGCTAAAAAGGTTTGGCTAGTTACTTTCTCGCAATGGTTCTCCTAATGCATAAACTAAGAGCTTCTTGGGCCTTCCTTAGCCAGTTAACCTACATGTTGCCTAGTTCAAGCTAAGGCAGCTGTTACCCATGCAGGAGTCATTAAGTTTTATGTGAACGGCAAACATGCACAACATATAAGTTTTGACTATTTCCTTATAGAGGTCGCCCAACCCCACTACCAAGAATAATCCCTTATTCCCTTGTTACTTGTGGTTTAGTGTCTTTGACTATTTCACAGCTAAACCTAACAAATAAACTAGATGCAATTACCCTAAGGTGGCCAGTAAAAGGATGCAAACAACTAGTGACGGGTTCAAATAGATAATGGAAATTTAATACATGCAAACATCAAACTAACAGACCAAGAGACAGATAAACGATTTGTTAAAGCCTGCAAATCCATTAATCAACCTACAACTAACATGCAAGATAGAATAAATAACTTACATAATTAAAATAGAAAACAAAATCAGAATAATATAAATAAATTCTCAATCCATGTTGGAAAGCAAACTAATTAAACAAAACAATTAAAAACTAGAATTCCAAAAGAAAAACAAAGAGAACATCCTTAGAGAGTGGCAGCGGCGGCGGCACAAGGTGGCAGCAGCGGTGGCACAAGGTGGCAGCGGCGGCACAAGGTGGCAGCAGCGGCACAAGGTGGCAGTAGCGGCACAAGGTGGCAGCGGCTCAACTCCTTCCTTCTCCTTCGGTTCAGCAGAAAAATAAAGAAAGAGAGATGATGGTGGCTGCGGCAAGGAAAGAGAAATAATGGCTGCTAGGGTTCCTAGGCTGCGTGAGAAAAGAAAGAGAGAGAAAGGAGGCTAGGGGTGTGCGGCAAGAAAGAGAGAGAGAGAGAGAGAACAGCTAGGGTTTCTGAAATTTCAGAGAGGAGATCCCCCTCCTTGAGCTATAAAGATGTATTTATAGAGGAGAGTGGGGCTGAGATTTCTCTTTCTCTTCAATGTGGGATAAGTGCATTCCTTGCACACCAAGACTTATAATTTTCGGCCAAACATGGGCCTTGGGTTGATTTGGGCTCTTTTTGGGCGTAACTCCGTTTTCAGCTCGCGGAACTGCTGCGCTACCTCCACTAAAATGACCATATCTTGAGTTAGAAAACTCGGAATCGAAATCCGTAAGATTCCCTGCGAAGCTAACATCCGTGTCTTTCCAACCATATATGGTATGCTACCTGATTCGTTCTAGGAATTACAGAATTGCTGTCGAAATTGGTGCTCTATTTTCCAGGGTTTTGACTTCTTTTTCAACTAGGATTCCTTGGGCTTTCTCTTTGTAGGCGTGATAGGCTAGGGTTTCCTTTAAAAGAACATGGGCTGGCTGCAACAAGCAAGTGGCGTGATGGGCTTTAGGAATGCATGGCTTGCGCATGGCTGTATGACTTGGGCTGAATGTGCTGCAAGCATGCAAATAATGTGTTGGGCTGCCACCTCACCATTCTTGTGGATTTCGACTTCACCTAGGCCCAAAGCCCAATTGACTTCATGACATGATATGGTTGACCCTTGACCATTGACTTTGACTTCCAATTTTACCCCTCTCTCCTTCTTGGATTCGAATTCATTTCTTCCCTCCATTTGATTCCATGGATGTCCACCACCTTCTAGAAGCTTCTGGAACCTTGACTTGATTGAGTTGACATTGACCAATCTTTCCTAGTCCAATTAGGATTTCTTGTAAATGAAAGATTCCTTATCCATTTTGACTTCTCGTAATGATCATATTGCCCCTGGAGTCTCCTAGTGTCAATAGGACTCCTTTCCCTAGTAGGGTTAGGTTTCTTAGTTCAACCAGGAATTCATGTTCCAATCAGGATTTCTCTTTTCTGGCTCGACAATGATGGTTCTGGACTTGATGTTTCCTAGTGTGACTAGGAATCCTCATTTGACTAGGATTTCAGTTCTTTTCCTTGTTCGACTAGGAATTGACCCATTTTCCTAGTTTGACCAGGAAATGTTCCAAAACGGCTCCATTTGCTCCTATTTTCTATTTATGTTTCATTCGACCTAAAAACACAAAAACAAGACAATAGACACAAAATGATCGAGTTCTAACACTCTAGGATAGGGAGTTAGTATCATAAAATAGCGTAAAATGAACACTCATCACTGCCCACACAACTGTCATGCATCTGTTATGCGACAATAGCTACTGATTTTGAGATCAAGATGTTGTATGTTTACCTAGAGAAATTATATTAAACCTTTTTAGCAACTCTAGGTTAACTAGCAAGTGCACGAATCGCGGAGTAGCAAAGCTTACAAATACAAGGTCGATCCCATAGGGAATTGTACTAGTGTTATGATTACTAACTTAATTAAATTCAATTAAACCTACTCTAACTCACATACGCGAATGGGGGGGGGTTTTTGATTGGGTTTTTGAGACTGAGGCTAAACTAACCAATAAGTAACAAAACTTTAAAATAACAAACTGAATTAATTTAGATAAGAACAATGATAAAGAAACACTAAGGGTCAAAATCCACCACTAACATACTATTCACCTTACTATAGATACTAACAATCAATGTGCAAACATGTCAACAAAGTTCGTCTACTAAAAGGTTTGGCTAGTTACTTTTAGCAATTACTCTCCTTACTGTGCATAACTAAGAGCTTCTTAGGCTTCCCTTAGCCAGTTAACTTACATGTTCTGTTGAGTGCTCATTTAACACTACTTTATGATACTAACTCCCTAACTCAGAGTGCAAGAACTTGATATTTTGTGTGTTGTTAGTTTGTTTTTGTTCTTATAGGATTAAATGAGCAAAGAAGAGAAAAGGAGCCGAAAGAGCCATTTTTGGACGTTTCCTAGTCAAACTAGGAAAAGTGAAGAAATCCTGGTCACACCAGGAAATGCTGAATCTCAGTCAAACTAGGATTCCTAGTCTCACAAGAAAAGATCAAGCTTAAATAAGAAGGAATCGTGACGATCCGAAGCCAGAAATGAGAAATCCTAGTTGGAGCAGAAAATCCTGTTTCAACTAGGAAACCTAATCCAAGTAGGAAATGGAGTCCTAATGCAGATAAGAGTCATGAGGGGCAAAACGGTAATTGTGAAATTCCAAGTGAGATAGAAATCCTAAGTCAATAAGGATTCCTAGGTGGACAAGGAGAAGTAGCCAAAAGTCAAAGTCAAAAAGTCAAACGTTCTAGAAGCTTCTGGAAGACATTGGGCCAAAGCACAAATGGATGAGATGAATTTCAGCCAAGGGATTGGACTTGGGCCAGGCGTGAAACCCTAAGGAGGGTGCGACATGGGCTTAAGTGAAACCCTAGGGGCTGGCGCATGGACTTGAATAAGGGGCCTAGTAGTTGCGGCATGGGGTGAAGAAGATAGGCCTAAGTGAATTGTGCAAGGGGCTGCTGTCATGTGTATTGGGCTTAAGTGAATGAGGCCTTGGTCCATTAGGTCAAGTTACATCAATCCCACATTGATGAGGAATAGGAATAGCAGCCCCACTCACCTCTATAAATATATCTTTAAAAATCAGAAAAAGGGTTCTGGAGGGCTGTTCTCTCTTTCTATTAATTTTCGGAAACCCTAGCGCAGTCCCCATCTCTCCCTCTTCTCTTGCTGCAGCCACACTCTCTCTCTTCTCTTTATTTTTCTTCTTTTCTCCTCTGGCCGAACCCTAGCAGCCACCTTCTTTTCTTATTTTCTTTATTGTGTGCCGAATTGAAGAAGAGGAAGGAAGTGAAGCCAAGCAGCAGCCACCAAAACCCAGCCGTGCGTGCCACCTTCTTGCTGCCACCTTGTCGAGCACCTCAGCCACCTTGCCGTGGAGCCCAAGGCCGAGCAGCAGCCCATCACGCCACCACCTTGCAGCCGCACCTCCACCCCATCTTTCGTGGCTTGATTTCTTCCTCTTTTCCTTTTAGTTTAATTGTTAATTATGCATCATTTAACTATGGTTTTAATTATGTGTAGCTGAATATTGGGCTAGGGCTAGGATGAAGCCCTAGCGTTGCTGTTTACTCTCACTATGGATTATTAATAATTTAATTGTTTATATGTTGACAAATCTTGGATCTCTGTTTAAATTGACTCTATTTGTTTTCCATCTTTGACTGATCACCTTAGGTTGCATGCATCTAGATTTATGTTGTGAAACTAAACAAGCTCGAAAGGATGATAATTTCAATAGGCAACAAGTGGGTATCCTAAGATAATATTCATGAGAAAAGAGATCATAGAGGACATAGGGTACATTAATTTGGAGCTATGCACTATGTGTTTGTCACTCTCACAGATTGTAATGACTCTTGCATGGGTAACAGCTGTCTTAGCTTAGAACTAGGGAACATGCAAGTTAACTGGCTAAGGAAGGCCCAAGAAGCTCTTAGTTTATTCACAGTAAGTAGAGTAATTGCTAAAAGTAACTAGCCAAACCTTTTAGTATACAAACTTTGTCGGCATGTTTATATATTGATTGTTAATATCCATAGTAAAGTGAATGGTATGCTAGTGGTGGATTCTGACCCCTAGTGTTTCTTTATTATTGTTTTATCCAAAATCATTCAGTTTTTTACTTTAAAGTTTTGTTATTCATCTGTTTGTTTAGTCTAGCCTTAAAAACCAATCAAAACCCCCCATTTGCGTGTGCGAGTTAGAGTTGAGTTAATTTAATTTAATTGAGTTAGTAATCATAACACTAGTACAATTCCCTGTGGGATCGACCTCGTATTTGTAAGCTTTGCTACTTAGTGATTCGTGCACTTGCGAGTTAACCTAGGGCTCAGAAAAGGTTATTTAATTTGCTCTAGGAAAACATACAACAAGTTTTTGGCGCCGTTGCCGGGGAATTGTTATTTGTGTTGATTGCTAGTTTAATTAACTTTAGTTAAGTCATTTTAGTTAGGTTTTATTTTCTGTTTTTTTTTTGTTCTCACTGATTTCTCTGGTTTCTAAGTTACAATGGAATAATCAAATTCGAAGATCACTCCTCTTTCACGTGTAGAAGGCCAAAAGATGTTGAGTGTGTACAAGGGCAGGCCGAGACTCAATTGGACACCATTAAGGATGAGGTCGACTCTTGTGTCGCCAAGAGGAAGTGAATCTGAAGAAGCATACGAAGAGAAGAAATTAGAAGAGGAAGTCGAGGAGACCTTGCAGCCGAATGCATCTCAAATGAGAGTACCTTTGAGTGATTTTTCGTCTCCAACGCTTCTAGCTCAACCTACGTGCATTGTTTACTCTCAAGTGGAAGCTCATTTTGAACTTTCAAGTGTGACAATCAAACTTCTTCCATCATTTCATGGGTTAGAAGGAGAGGATCCCTACGTGCATATTAAGGAATTTCATGCAATATGCGAGATTGGCAAGCTGAGGGGGTTGAGCGATGATCAAAGAAATTTAAGGTTATTTCCATTCTCTCTTAAAGATAAAGCTAAACATTGGTTGTTTTCCTTGTAGGTCGCTTTTATTAGAACATGGGAAGAATTGGCATCCAAGTTTTTGTTGAGATTCTACCCAGTTAGTAAGACTACCATCATGAGGAAGCAGATCTTAGGGTTTACACAATCAGAGGACGAAGTGTTTCATGAGAGTTGGGAAAGGTACCAAGAGCTTCTGACTTCGTGTCCACACCATAATTTTGCCCCATGGATCCAAATTGAGTACTTTTATGAGGGTTTGTTGGATCAAGATCGAAATATGGTGGACATGATATATGGAGGAGCACTGAAAAGGAAGACTTTTGAGGAAGCATGGACACTAATGAAAGACAAATGTAATGCACAATGTAATGAAAAGAGGAAGGGAAAAACAATAAATAAAACAAAACTACTTAAATGAGCAAAAAGAGGGTGAAAACGTACCTTCGCTGGTGTGA
This sequence comes from Dryas octopetala, assembly GCF_963921425.1. Taxonomy (NCBI): domain Eukaryota; kingdom Viridiplantae; phylum Streptophyta; class Magnoliopsida; order Rosales; family Rosaceae; genus Dryas; species Dryas octopetala. Next base: position 8,148,098 of record NC_141367.1, on the reverse strand, counting down.
AAACGGCTCGCCCATGCACAAGTACCAAATCACCTCCTCATCCTCATCCATCCCCTGGGTTGCCTCCCAAGAAGCGCTAAGTTTCACGTCTTCAGCCAGACCTAGTCTCATACTAGAAATCAATCTTTTCTTGGTTCAGCTTAAAATCAGGTTCAATGAAAGGCTTCACACGATGACCATTAACCTTAAAATATGTTCCCACTCTTCGGGTTCTTGAGTTCAACTGTACCATAGGGAAACACTCTAATCACCTCATAAGGTCCGGTCCATCTCGAACGCAACTTGTCTGGGAAGAGATGTAATCTTGTATCATATAGTAACACCTTCCCTCCAACAAGGAATTCTCTTGGACGTAGCTTCTTATCATGGTACCTCTTGGTCCTTTCCTTGTACAACTTAGCATGCTCGTATGCGAAATGTCGTATTTCCTCCAGCTCACTAAGTTGCAACTTCCTTTTCTCACCAGCAGCATGAATATCAAAATTGAACTTCTTAATCGCCCAATATGCCTTATGCTTGTTGTATGTTTTCCTAGAGCAAATTAAATAACCTTTTCTGAGCTCTAGGTTAACTCGCAAGTGCACGAATCGCGGAGTAGCAAAGCTTACAAATACGAGGTCGATCCCACAGGGAATTGTACTAGTGTTATGATCACTAACTTAATTAAACTCGATTAAATCAACTCTAACTCACACACGGAAATGGGGGGTTTTGATTGGTTTTTGAGACTAGACAAACTAACAGATAAATGACAAAACTTTAAAATAACAACTGAATGAATTTGGATAAAACAAGAATAAAGAAACACTAGGGGTCAGAATCCACCACTAGCATACCATTCACTCTACTATGGATATTAACAATCAATATATAAACATGTCAACAAAGTTCGTCTACTAAAAGGTTTGGCTAGTTACTTTTAGCAATTACTCCCCTTACTGTGCATAAACTAAGAGCTTCTTGGGCCTTCCTTAGCCAGTTAACTTGCATGTTCCCTAGTGCTAAGCTAAGGCAGCTGTTACCCATGCAAGAGTCATTACAATCTGTGAGAGTGACAAACACATAGCGCATAGCTCCAAATTAATGTACCCTATGTCCTCTATGATCCCTTTTCTCATGAATATTATCTTAGGATATCCACTTGTTGCCTATTGAAACTATCATCCTTTCGAGCTTATTTAGTTTCACAACATATATCTAGATGCATGCAACCTAAGGTGATCAGTCAAAGATGCGAAACAAATAGATTCAATTTAAACAGAGATCCAAGATTTGTCAACATGTAGATAATTAAAAATCAATAATCCATAGTGAGAGTAAACAGCATCGCTAGGGCTTCATCCTAGCCCTAGCCCAATATTCAGTTACACATAATTAAAACCATAAATAAAAAAAGCATAATTAAAACAATTAAAATAAAAGAAAGGGAAGAAGAATCAAGCCACGGATGACGAGGTGGAGGCGGCTCCACCCTTGGACAGTGTGGCTGCAAGGTGGCGTGATGGCTGCTGCTCGGCTTGGCTCCACGGCAAGGCTGCTAGGGTGCTCGGAAAAGTGGTGGCAGCAAGAAGGTGGCTGCGGCGTGACTTCCTCCTCCTTCTTCAGTTCAGACCAAAAATAAAAGAAAACCAAGATAGTTGGCTGTAGCAGAAAAATAAAGAGAAGAGAAGGAGGTGATGGGGGCTGCGGCAAGAGAAGAAAAGAAAGAGATGGTGGCTGCTAGGGTTTAAGTCAGAAAAATAAAAAGAAGAGAGAGAAAGGACAAGGGGTGTGCGGCAAGGAAGAAGGAGGCTAACTAGGGTTTCTGAAAATTAAAGAGGAGAGAGCCCCCTCCTTGAGTTATAAAGATGAATTTATAGAGGAGAGTGGGGCTGAGATTTCTCTTTCTCTTCAATGTGGGATAAGTGCATTCCTTGCACACCAAGGCTTATAGTTTTTGGCCAAGCATGGGCCTTGGGCTGATTTGAGCTCTTTTTGGGCGTAACTCCTTTTTCAGCTCGCGGAACTGCTGCGCTACCTCCACTAAAATGGCCATATCTTGAGCTAGAAAACTCGGAATCAAAATCCGTAAAATTCCCTGCGAAGCTAACATCCGTATCTTTCCAACCATATATGACATGCTACCTGATTCATTCTGGAGAAGTACAGAATTGCTGTCGAAATTGGTGCTCTATTTTCCAAGGTTTTGATTTCTTTTTTCAGCTAGGATTCCTTGGGAGGCAAGGACAAGAAAGTGCGGCAGCAGCTAGGGTTAGGAGAGCATTGGGCTTGCGGCAAGGGCTTTAGCTTGGGCTTAAGTGACACACACCAGCCCCATAGGGTTTTGCGCATGGCTGATAGGCTTGGGCTGGCGCATGGACTTCCTCTTGGGCTGGTGCATGCATGCATGCATGGCTCCTTCAGAATTCGGCATTGTATAGGCCCATGGCCCATTTGACTTGTTGACTTTTCATAGTTGACCCCTGACCATTCACTTTGACTTCCCATTTTGTCCCTCATCTCCATTTGAATTCGAATTCATTTCTTCCCTCCATTTATTCCCATGGATATCCACCACCTTCTAGAAGCTTCTGGAACCTTGATTTTGTAAAGTTGACTTTGACCAACATTTCCTAGTGTGACTAGGATTTCTTGTAAATGAAGGATTCATTATCCATTTCGACTTCTCGTAATGACCATATTGCCCCTGGGGTCTCCTAGTGTCATTAGGACTCCTTTCCCTAGTTGGGTTAGCTTTCCTAGTTCAACCAGGATTTCCTGTTTCAATCAGGATTTCTCATTTCTGGCTCCGCAATGATGGTTCTGGACTTAATGTTTCCTAGTGTGACTAGGAATCCTCATTTGACTAGGATTTCTGCACTTTTCCTGGCTTGACCAGGATTTCACTCGTTTTCCTAGTTTGACTAGGAAACGTCTAAAAATGGTTCTTTTGTCTCCTTTTCTCTTTTTTGCTCATTTTATCCTATAAGAACAAAAACAAACTAACAACACACAAAATATCGAGTTCTTGCACTCTGGGTTAGGGAGTTAGTATCATAAAGTAGTGTAAAATGAGCACTCAACAATGCTCAAGCTCAACTGGTAAATGACAAGCTTTCCCATAGATTAGTCGAAACGGAGACATTCCAATGGGCGTCTTGTAAGCAGTGCGATAAGCCCATAATGCATCATTAAGCTTGGTAGACCAATCCTTCCTATTGGCTGTTGAATGTTTTCTTAAAACAAAATAAACATATATTTCATTCCAAGTATACTTGCAAGTGCACGAATCGCATCAGTAGCAAAGCGTACAAGCACGAGGTCGATCCCACAGGGAATGGTTAATAAACAACAAATCAATTCAAATAATCAATAGAATATCTAAATGGGGGGTTTGAAGAGATGAAAACGCACGCACACTTCACCACATGCACACACCCTTTATTCTATCTTGCAATGTTAAGTTTTTAGTTTCAAATCAGATAAGCATGCAATAACCATCCAAGGCTAATGACAATTAATTTGAACACAATGTATTAAAGTTTGACTGCTAAAAAGGTTTGGCTAGTTACTTTCTCGCAATTGTTCTCCTAAAGCATAAACTAAGAGCTTCTTGGGCCTTCCTTAATTAGTTAACTTACATGTTCCCTAGTTCAAGCTAAGGCAGCTGTTACCCATGTAAGAGTCATTAAGATCCGTGAGAACGTCAAACATGCACAACATATAAGCTTTGACTATCTCCTTATAGAGGTCGCCCAACCCCATTACCAAGAATAATCCCTTATTCCCTTGTTACTTGTGGTTTAGTGTCTTTGATTATTTCACAGCTAAACCTAACGAATAAACTAGATGCAAAATTACCCTAAGGTGGCCAGTCAAAGGATGCAAACAACTAGTGACGGGTTCAAATAGATAATGGAAATTTAATACATGCAAACATCAAACTAACAGACCAAGAGACGGATAATCGATTTGTTAAAACATGCAAATCCATTAATCAACCTACAACTAACATGCAAGATAGAATAAATAAACCTACATAATTAAAATAGAAAAGAAAATCAGAATAATATAAATAAATTCTCAATCCATGTTGGAAAGCAAACTAATTAAACAAAACAATTAAAAACTAGAATTCCAAAAGAAAAAGAAAGAGAACATCCTTAGAAGGTGGCAGCAGCGGCGGCACAAGGTGGCAGCGACAAGACTCCTTCCTTCTCTTTCAGTTCAACAGAAAAATAAAGAAAGAGAGATGATGGTGGCTGCGGCAAGGGAAGAGAAATAATGGGGGCTGCTAGGGTTCCCAGGCTGCGTGAGAAAAGAAAGAGAGAGAAAGGAGGCTAGGGTATTGGCGGCTACAAGAGAGAGAGAGAGAACAACTAGGGTTTCCGAAATTTCAGAGAGGAGAACCCTCTCCTTGAGTTATAAAGATGTATTTATAGAGGAGAGTGGGGCTGAGATTTCTCTTTCTCTTCAATGTGGGATAAGTGCATTCCTTGCACACCAAGACTTACAATTTTCGGCCAAGCTTGGGCCTTGGGCTGATTTGGGCTCTTTTTGGGCATAACTCTCTTTTCAGCTCGCGGAACTGCTGCACTACCTCCACTAAAATGACTATATCTTGAGCTAGAAAACTCGGAATCGAAATCAATAAAATTCCCTGCGAAGCTAACATCCGTATCTCTCCAACCATATATGGCATGCTACCTGATTCATTCTGGAAAATTACAGAATTGCTGTCGAAATTGGTACTCTATTTTCCAGGGTTTTGACTTCTTTTTCAGCTAGGATTCCTTGGGCTTTCTCTTTGTAGGGATGATGGGCTAGGGTTTCCTTTAGAAGAACATGGGCTGGCTGCAACAAGCAAGTGGCGTGATGGGCTTTAGGGATGCATGGCTTGCGCATGGCTGTATGACTTGGGCTCTTGGACCTTGGAATGACACAACTTGGGCTTCCTCCAATTGGGCTTGCAATAGGCGCATGGCCTTGGTCCTTTGGGCTAGGGTTATGCTCATGGCCCATAGTGCATGGGCTGCATGTGTAGTCCATGTCATGTGATGATGTGGCACAGTTGACCATTGACTTTGACCTTTGACCTTTGACTTTGACCAAAAGTCAACCTTGACCAATGTTGAGTGCTCATTTTACACTATTTTAAGATACTAACTCCCTAACTCAGAGTGCAAGAACTCGATATTTTATCCAAGGATTCCTAGCTGAAAAAAGAAGTCAAAACCCTGGAAAATAGAGCACCAATTTCGACAGCAATTCTGTAATTCTCCAGAATGAATCAGGTAGCATGCCATATATGGTTGGAAAGATACGGATGTTAGCTTCGCAGGGAATTTTATGGATTTCAATTCCGAGTTTTCTAGCTCAAGATATGGCCATTTTAGTGGAGGTAGCGCAGCAGTTCCGCGAGCTGAAAAGGGAGTTACGCCCAAAAAGAGCCCAAATCAGCCCAAGGCCCATGCTTGGCCGAAAATTATAAGTCTTGGTGTGCAAGGAATGCACTTATCCCGCATTGAAGAGAAAGAGAAATCTCAGCCCCACTCTCCTCTATAAATATATCTTTATAACTCAAGGAGGGGGCTCTGCTCTTTAATTTTCAGAAACCCTAGCTAGCCTCCCTCTTTCTTGCCGCACACCCCTTGTCCTTTCTCTCTCTTCCTTTTATTTTTCTGAAGCAAACCCTAGCAGCCACCATCTCTTTCTTTTCTCTTGCCGCAGCCCCCGTCACCTCCTTCTCTTCTCTTTATTTTTCTGCTACAGCCACCTATCTTTGTGTTCTTTTATTTTTGGGCTGAACTGAAGAAGGAGGAGAAAGTCACGCTGCAGCCACCACCACCTAGCCACGCCACCTTCTTGCTGCCCCCACTTTGCCGAGCAGCAGCCATCACGCCACCTTGCAGCCACACCGTCCAAGGGTGGAGCCGCCTCCACCTCGTAATCTGTGGCTTGATTTCTTCGTCCCTTTCTTTTATTTTAATTGTTTTAATTACGCATTATTTATTTATGGATTTAATTATGTGTAACTGAATATTGGGCTAGGACTAGGATGAAGCCCTAGCGATGCTGCTTACTCTCACTATGGATTATTGATTTTTAATTATTTACATGTTGACAAATCTTGGATCTCTGTTTAAATTGAATCTATTTGTTTCGCATCTTTGACTGATCACCTTAGGTTGCATGCATCTAGATATATGTGTGAAACTAAATAAGCTCGAAAGGATGATAGTTTCAATAGGCAACAAGTGGATATCCTAAGATAATATTCATGAGAAAAGGGATCATAGAGGACATAGGGTACATTAATTTGGAGCTATGCGCTATGTGTTTGTCACTCTCACAGATCGTAATGACTCTTGCATGGGTAACAGCTGCCTTAGCTTAGCACTAGGGAACATGCAAGTTAACTGGCTAAGGAAGGCCCAAGAAGCTCTTAGTTTATGCACAGTAAGGGGAGTAATTGCTAAAAGTAACTAGCCAAACCTTTTAGTAGACGAACTTTGTTGACATGTTTATATATTGATTGTTAATATCCATAGTAGAGTGAATGGTATGCTAGTGGTGGATTCTGACCCCTAGTGTTTCTTTATTATTGTTTTACCCGAAATCTTTCAGTTGTCATTTTAAAGTTTGTTATTTCTCTGTTTGTTTAGTTTAGCCTTAAAAACCAATCAAAACCCCCCATTTGCGTGTGTGAGTTAGAGTTGAGTTAATTGAATTTAATTGAGTTAGTAATCGTACACTAGTACAATTCCCTGTGGGATCGACCTCGTATTTGTAAGATTTGCTACTTAGCGATTCGTGCACTTGCGAGTTAACCTAGAGCTCAGAAAAGGTTATTTAATTTGCTCTAGGAAAACATACAACAAGTTTTTGGCGCCGTTGCCGGGGAATTGTTATTTGTGTTGATTGCTAGTTTAATTATCTTTAGTTAAGTCATTTTAGTTAGGTTTTATTTTCTGTTTTTATTCTTGGTTCTCACTGATTTTTCTTGTTTCTAAGGTACAATGGAAGAATCAAATTCAAAGATCACTCCTCTTTCACGCGTAGAAGGCCAAAAGGTGTTGAGTGCGTACAAGGGAAGGCCGAGACTCAATTGGACACCATTAAGGATGAGGTCGACTTTTGTGTCGCCGAAAGGAAGTGAATCTGAAGAAGCATACGAAAAGGAGAAATCAGAAGAGGAAGTCGAGGAGACCTTGCAGCCGAATGCATCTCAAATGAGAATACCTTTGAGTGATTATTCGTCTCCAACGCTTCTAGCTCAAACTACGTGCATTGTTTACTCTCAAGTGGAAGCTGATTTTGAACTTTCAAGTGGGACAATCAAACTTCTTCCATCATTTCATGGGTCAGAAGGAGAGGATCCCTACGTGCATATCAAGGAATTTCATGCAATATGCGAGATTGGCAAGTTGAGGGGGTTGAGCGATGATCAAAGAAAGTTAAGGTTATTTCCATTCTCTCTTAAAGATAAAGCTAAACATTGGTTATTTTCCTTGCAGGTCGCTTCTATTAGAACATGGGAAGAATTGGCATCCAGGTTTTTGTTGAGGTTCTACCCAGTTAGTAAGACTACCATCATGAGGAAGCAGATCTTAGGGTTTACACAATCAGAGGACGAAGTGTTTCATGAGAGTTGGGAAAGGTACCAAGAGCTTCTGACTTCGTGTCCGCACCATAATTTTGCCCCATGGATGCAGATTGAGTACTTTTATGAGGGTCTGTTGGATCAAGATCGTAATATGGTGGATATGACATGTGGAGGAGCACTGAAAAAGAAGACTTTTGAGGAAGCATGGACACTCTTTGACACATTGGCATTGAGTTCACAGCAGTGGAATAGACGTAAAAGAGTGGAAAAGAAATCAGCTATGGAAGCTGAGATGTCTGAGCTTAAGCAGATGATGCAGGTTCTGATGGCAAATCAGGAAGCTAGGCCATCACATGGAGAGTCATGTTTCGAGGTTGAAAGAGTTCAAGCTAGACCGAGTGTACAGTCCCCAGTTAAGCAGCGAAGTACTTATTTGGAGGACATGATGGCTGCATTAGCTCAGAGTACAACTTCGATGTCTAATGATACTAAGACATTTATGAATAAGACTGAGGAGCAGTTGAGTGTCATAGCTAAAGCTATCTCGAATTTGGAGGCCCAATTGGAACAAGTGACTTTGACCTTGGACAAAGTGGTAAAGGGTGCACTAATTCAGGATAGGGCCGAAGCAATCACTACTTTGAGAAGTGGGAAAGTGATTGACAACAAAGTGGGCATTACTCAAGAGGATAATCCAGGTAATGAGGATGAAGTTGAGATATTAGAGCCTGAACAAGTGGAACAGTACAAGAGGGATAAAGTTAAGGTTAAGGATGAGGAAGAGGAGGAAAGGAAGAAGCAAGAAAAGCACATTGCTCCGCGTGCTAACAAGAAGGCCGAGATTACTTCCCCTATTCCAAGAGCTCCATTACCTTTCCCTCAACGCCAAAGGAAGCAGAGTAAGGATGAGCAAGCCAAGGAAATTTTTGGAGATGTTTAAGAAAGTGGAAATCAACATTCCTTTGCTTGATGCTATTCAGCAGATTCCTAAGTATGCCAAGTTCTTGAAGGAATTGTGCACACACAAGAGGAAATTCAAAGAGCATGAGCAGGTGTGTTTGAGTGAAGAAGTCAGTGCGGTTTTGCAGAGGAAGCTGCCACCAAAGTTGAAAGACCCTGGCAGTTTTACGATTCCATGTTTGGTTGGGGATCACAAGTTTGAGAAGGCATTGCTGGATTTGGGAGCAAGTATTAATTTGATGCCGAATTCAGTTTTCGCACAGTTGAGCATAGGAGATCTTAAACCTACTAGTGTTACTCTTCAATTGGCAGATCGTTCAGTAAAGGTTCCAAAAGGTGTGGTTGAAGATGTGCTGGTCCGGGTTGCAGATTTGATTATGCCCGCTGATTTTATCATTCTTGAAATGGAGGATACCCCAATTAGAGGGAATGAGCTACCGATCATATTGGGAAGACCGTTCATGGCCACAGCGAACACCAAGATTGATGTGAGTAATGGGAAGTTGACAATGTCTGTACTTGGTGAAACGGTTGAGTTTGATGTTTTTGGTGCAATGAAGTATCCAAAGGAGGAGGATGATTGCCTAAGGATTGATAGTTTGGACCCATTGGTTGAGGAAGTGGGCGAAACTAATCTTGCAGAAGATACATTGGAGGTTGCTTTGGGAGCACTCGAGTCTAGTGAGCTGGATGAAAACGTGGAAACAACTCCTACAAGTTTGGAGGGCAACCGACCTCTCAGGAATAAGTGGTTTAACCAGTTTGAAATGCTAGTACCCACTAATCAGAAGACACTTCCATCTATTGAGCAAGCACCTAAGTTGGAGCTGAAACCGTTACCAGAGCATTTGAAATATGCATTTTTGGGAGAAAATGATACTTTGCCTGTGATTATTGCAGCTAATTTGAGTGCAGGCGAGGAAGAAAGACTCTTGAAAGTTCTGAAGGAAAACCAGTTGGCATTGGGATGGACCATAGCCGATATCAAAGGAATCTCACCCACAGTATGTATGCATAGAATTTTACTTGAGGAGGAATCTAGGCCTACTCGTGATGCCCAAAGAAGACTGAATCCAACTCTGAAGGAAGTTGTGCGTAATGAGGTAATCAAATTGTTGGATGTTGGTATTATTTATCCTATCAGTGATTCGAAGTGGGTTAGTCCTGTTCAAGTGGTGTCGAAGAAAAGTGGTATTACTGTGGTGAAGAATGAGCATAATGAGATGGTACCCCAGAGGACGCAAACCGGTTGGCGTGTTTGTATTGACTATCGGAAGCTTAACACCGCAACAAGGAAGGATCATTTTCCTTTGCCATTTATTGACCAGATGTTGGAAAGGTTGGCTGGCCATAGTCACTATTGCTTTTTGGATGGGTACAGTGGGTACAATCAGATTGCTATTGCACCCGAGGATCAAGAGAAGACCACGTTCACATGTCCATTTGGTACATTTGCTTATAGGAGGATGCCATTCGGATTGTGCAATGCGCCTGCAACATTTCAGAGATGCATGATGTCTATTTTCTCTGACATGGTGGAACGAATCATTGAGGTATTTATGGATGATTTTTCTGTTTTTGGTTCGTCTTTTGATGCATGTCTGGATAACCTGTCTTTAGTTCTGAAAAGATGTCAAGAAGCCAATCTAGTGCTTAATTGGGAGAAATGTCACTTCATGGTTCAACAAGGGATAGTATTGGGTCATGTGATTTCAAAGGAAGGCATACAAGTTGATAAAGCCAAGATTGATGTGATACAGAGATTTCCGCCTCCATCGAGTGTTAAGGAAGTAAGAAGTTTTCTAGGCCATGCTGGGTTTTATAGGAGGTTCATCAAGGATTTTTCCAAGATCTCCAGGCCTTTGTGCACCTTATTGCAAAAGGAGGTGAATTTCGAGTTTAATGAGGATTGCTTGATTGCATTTAACAAGTTGAAGAAGCTACTCACTTCTGCTCCAATCATTATGCCACCTGATTGGAACCTGCCGTTTGAGCTCATGTGTGATGCAAGTGACTATGCTGTTGGAGCAGTTTTGGGTCAGAGAGTCGATAAGCTGCCACATGTGATTTATTATGCAAGCAGGACTCTGAATGATGCACAGTTGAACTATTCTACTACAGAGAAGGAGTTGCTCGCTGTGATCTTTGCCTTGGAGAAATTTAGAAGTTATTTGATTGGGTCCAAGATCACCATCTACACGGATCATGCCGCTCTCAAGTATCTGCTGAATAAGAAAGATGCCAAGCCAAGGTTGATTAGATGGACTCTGTTGCTACAGGAATTTGATATTGAGATCAAGGATAAGAAAGGGTGTGAGAATGTGGTAGCAGACCATTTGAGTAGACTCGTCAATGAGGAACAATCTGAAGAGGACACACTACCGTTACGAGAGTCATTCCCGGACGAGCAGCTTTTTGCCATCTTGACTACTCCATGGTATGCTGACATAGCTAATTATTTAGCAAGTGGAGTGTTGCCCAATGATCTGACACACTACCAAAGGAAGAAGTTTTTGCATGATGTCAGACAATATGTGTGGGATGATCCTTATTTGTTCAAATATGGGTCAGATCAATTGATAAGACGATGTGTACCGGAAATGGAGTAGAGGAATGTCATCGAGATGTGCCATTCCAAAGAATGTGGAGGCCATGGTGGAGGAACTAAGACCGCTTACAAGATTCTTCAAGCAGGTTTCTTTTGGCCCACTATTTTTCATGATTGTCGTCAGTTTTATCTCACATGTTACAGATGTCAGAAGATGGGAAATATTTCTGCTCGTGATCAGATGCCACTGAACTTCATGTTGGAAGTCGAAATCTTTGATGTTTGGGGTATAGATTTCATGGGACCATTTCCATCTTCTTTTGGATACGAGTACATTCTGGTGGGAGTTGATTATGTGTCTAAGTGGGTGGAAGCTGTCGCTTGTAGGACTAATGATGCTCGAGTGGTCTTGAATTTCCTTAAGACCAATATCTTTGCACGATTTGGTACCCCAAGAGCAATCATTAGTGATGGGGGGTTGCATTTTTGCAATAAGCTGTTTGAGGCCGTGATGAAGAAATATGGAATAAGGCATAAAGTGGCTACTCCCTATCATCCGCAGACAAGTGGGCAAGTAGAAATATCAAATCGTGAGATCAAGTTCATTTTGGAAAGAACGGTGCTCGCCAATAGGAAGGATTGGTCTACCAAGCTTAATGATGCATTATGGGCTTATCGCACTGCGTACAAGACGCCCATTGGAATGTCTCCATTTCGACTGATCTATGGGAAAGCTTGTCATTTACCAGTTGAGCTGGAGCATAAGGCGTATTGGGCAATTAAGAAGTTCAATTTTGATATTCATGCCGCTGGTGAGAAAAGAAAGTTGCAACTGAGTGAGCTGGAAGAAATACGACATTTCGCATATGAGAATGCTAAGTTGTACAAGGAAAGGACCAAGAGGTACCATGATAAGAAGCTACGTCCAAGAGAATTCTTTGTTGGCGGGAAGGTGTTGCTATATGATACAAGATTACGTCTCTTCCCAGGCAAGTTGCGTTCGAGATGGACCGGACCTTATGAGGTGGTTCGAGTGTTTCCCTATGGTACAGTTGAACTCAAGAATCCGAAGAATGGGAACACATTTAAGGTTAACGGTCATCGTGTGAAGCCTTTCCTTGAACCTGATTTTGAGCTGAACCAAGAGAAAATTGATTTCTAGTACAAGACTAGGTCTGGCTGAAGACGTGAAACTTAGCGCTTCTTGGGAGGCAACCCAAGGGATGGATGACGACGAGGAGGTGATTTTGTACATATGCGTGGGCAAGCCATTTTCACATCAGCCAAGGTACGTTTTCACCCTCTCTTTGCTCAGTTCAGTAGTTTTGTTTTATTTGTTGTTTTTCCTTCCTCTTTTCATTACATTGTGCATTACATTTGTCATTCATTTAAACATTGAGGACAATGTTTCTTTGAAGTTTGGGGGTGGGGAATGCAACGCTTTTTTCGTTTTTAGTGTGTAAAAAAAAAAAATATTTACTTTTGTTGTAAATTAAGGGTATCAAACCCACATTAAAATGCATCTGTTCTTAAGATTTCATTCACCATAGTGATGGATTCGAATCTTTAGAAGCATGCAACAGTGTTTTTGAGTCTTTTTGTTTGTTTTAAGTCTTGAGTCCCCAACTAATTGATTTCATTATGTATGGTTATTTTGAGCATGTCTAGCTTGTATATATAGTATGTATTCTTCTTTATCTAGTATTGTTTCGTAACATGCTTTACAACTCTATGGACTTGTGGCCTTGTTTTCATGAGCTTAAGTGATGACTTGCATGCTTAGAGATGCATATACTTAATAGAGTAGACTTGTATGACCTAAGTGAGCTTTGGAGCCCTGTACTTCAATTCTTGAGTGTTAACGTTACTCTAATATTTTCTTGTCATATAAAGTCGTTGCGATCTCACTATTCTCTATTTTGATTAAGTACTTGGAATATAATTGTGAATTAAAGAGCTAGAACTTCTCTCTTATTCTATACAAAGCATGAGTATAACTACATAAATCTTAGGAGATGATATTAGGCCTTGTTTGTTTTTAACCCATAGCCTAAAGCCTACCCTATGTTATAACCCTAGTCAAACATTTTGAGCCTAATGACCTTTTCTTTGTTCACCCCTATACCAAACCCTAAGTTTGGGGGAGTTTCACTCCTCTACCCGTTTACCTTACCTATGAATTTGCATGGAGTTGGTGAAAATGTGAGGTTGAAAAGAAATGTCTATGCGTAGCTTGATGTAAAAGGAAAATGAATTGTGCTTAAGAGTGTTTGTCGTTCCCTTTCAAAAAAAAAAAAATAAAATCAAGAATCAAAAATCAAAGGGAAGGGACGATTTCAAAAGATGGAAGTGGAAAGGTGTTCGAATTTGAGCTATGAGTACAAATTTTGCAAAGAATGCCTCTATTGATTTCCTTGTGCAAATCCATAGTTTGTAGCCCTTTGTTCTCCCTTTCATTTCAATACCCTATCCTAACCTAAGCCTCCATTACAACCCTTATTAAAGCCCTACTTGATCTTGGGAGAATTGTAGTTCATAGAAACCGTACATGCACCTTTTGATGCATACGGTTCAACAAAAATCATGAAAAAAAGAAAGAATCAATGTGTAGATTCTAGCTTTCTTTTTTTTTCAAAACAGGCTTTTTTAACTTATAAAAAATTAAAAAGGGGCTTTTCTTTCAATTTTTCAAGAAAGATGAGTTTTGGCCTGTTTTGTTTATCTATAAAAAAAAAATTACTAAACTTATCTAACTAACTTCTCATTGATGTATTGTTTCATCGAGATACAATCTAAATCGCGATGTAATTTTCTTGTTCCTGAATGGGCTTCTTCAATTTTTTTAGGTTTATGCTCTACTCCGAGTAAAGATCCGCCTGATTTGGATTTGCACATATAGGACAAATGCCCCAATACCACGTTCTTTTGCTACGACTTCCTTTTTATTTTTTCAATTTATTTCATGTCTTCCAACAAATATTCAACGCATTCATCATATTACTTGATTGATTAACAACTTCTAATTTATAAATATATAAAGAAATAGAATATGATATAAGTAGTAATCATAAATATATTTATTACCAATTGTTTTTTTTTTCTAAACGGAGCCTGGATACTTCATTTTATTGGTCTAACCAAGCCAACAATAAATTATTCTAATTGATATTATTAATCTGTATACCCTCCCTAAAAAATAGATCTAATTGCACTTCACGCTCCAAATTTTTGATAATTCAACCGATCTTAATTTCTTGGGCGAAAGAGAGGATATCTCGATCGGGGAAGAGAGGATTTGCATTATGGACCTATTGTAAGACCCCGTATTTTTCAAAGAATTATTTTAAATATTTTGAATATTTATTTTAAGGATTTTGGGATTTATTTGGAAAATAAAAAGGGTTTTGGTTAAATTTTAAATTTTTGATTTAATTTGGGCTTGACCCAAAGTTGACTTTTAAAATAAACGGGCTTTTGATTTTGACTTAGGGTCCGTTGGATAGGTTTCGAGTCCACGAATTTGTAGACACGTAGCACGCATCAATCGGAGTTATGGTTTGAAAGTTACGGGCTTTTGAAGTAAAGGGCAAACTTGTAATTTTTACGAAAGTGGTTTAAAAACCCAAAATTTCAGATTTTAGAACGCACTCTCTCTCTCTCTCTCTCTCTCTCTCTCTCTCTCTCTCTCTCTCTCTCTCTCTCTCTCTCTCTCTCTCTCTCTCTCTCTCTCTCTCTCGCCCGTTCAGCACTGCCACCCTATCACCGGTGCATGGGCGCGCATCCGGTGGCGGATGGAGGCAGACGAAGGCTCCCCGAGCTCGCCTCTGCTCCCTCCTTCTTCCTCTGTGCACCGTTTAGCCCAGAAACCCCCCAAAAATCGAACCCAGTTCAAGCCGATCGGGCCTTCGGCGGATTTGAGGGCGGCGACCACTTAGGTTTTCTTCCTCAGGCCCCGACGAGTTCAGCCATGCCACTCCCTTGCTCCGGCGACCACCCCCGATGGAGAAACGATGCGAAACAGGGCCGATCCTCCCTGCCGGCGATCTGCGTTTTCCGGCCACGACGCGACTCCGGGCCACTTGGATCCTCTCCCTCTCATCACGGCGAGCCTCCCCATGGTTACCCCATGCTCCGATGACCTCATACTGCGGCGGATCGAAGAATTTTGTCCGGCGGCTTCTCCGGTGATTTTCGAGGTTTTCCAGCGATAATTGGCCGTTGACCCAGGTATAAATGTTGATCCTCTCGACGTCTCCTTCGTGTCTGTGTACTTAGTTTGAGCCTTTTGTGATTCGAATCCGATTTTCCTATTTTGCAGCCATGGCTACTGTAGCTCCGCCTTGTGTGGCGGCGTTTTGGTCGGTTTTCTTCATTGTTATAACTCTTTGGAACCTCCAGAAGCTTCTCCTGGTCCGGTGGTGAGTTTTGTGGCGTTTCTGTGTTGTTTGGGGGCTGGGCAGCCACCGTGTGTGGTGGCGGCCGCCCGTTTCGGTCGTTTAAACGGCCATTGTAAATTCTGTTTGTATTTAATTTGGTTGTCTGGTCTTAACAGTTATGCGGACTCAGGAAATCTTATTCCCGATGCCGTCATGTTGCCAGATTTGACATCCGAGCGCGTTGCCGTCCAAGAGCATTTCGGTCTTTTTGCGTGGTTAGACTGTGAGTGAAATTAGTTAGTTTAATTGTTGCTTGATTTCTTGTGTGCATTGTTTGCTAGGACTTGGTAAAGTCTAGGCTTGAATCTTGAGGATGGAATTAAGGATGATTATGCATTGAGGTTATTAATTAAGACAAAAATGATTTGAGGTTGATGTTATTAGTTGACGACTAAGCATTTGATTTGTGGAATGATTATTATTTATTGATGGGATTTAAGATGTGAATTTGAGGAATTATGTTTACTTTGATGTTATGAATATTCTTGTGGATTATTTTTGAGTATGGGAATTGAGCATATTATTGAGGATAATTAGTATTACGTCATTTCACTCATACGAGCTCTAGTGAGCTTACCGAGTTGTTTGTTTGAATGAGCTGGTGTACCATGGATATGGTGCAGTGTGGTTAATGTTTTGCAGGTTAAGCAGGCTGATGAGGCAGTAAGGAGAAGACGAGGCAGTGAGACCCATTTTGATTTATGTGTTTGTTTTTATACAGTGATTTTATATAAATGTTTTTGGGCTCACACTCTGATTTGTTAAACGTATTTATTTATTATGTTGTTATGCATGGCTCAAAAGAAAAGAGAAAACAAGTTTAAAAGTTTGATGTTCAGTATTTTTATGGGCCCGAGGTTCGGGGCGTTACACGTATTGAATCACATTTGGTGTTAAGAACGCAATAAAATGTTATTTCAGTACATACTTGTTCAAATTTCGACCAAATTGTACCAAAACGTGCCAGGTTGGCAAGAAAGATATGCGGAAACCCATTCTCATGTTAGGATTAGTGTTGTAAACCTATTGATCCACATTTGGTGTTAAGAATGCAAGAAATCGTCATTTCGGTACATACTTGGTCCAATTTCGTCCATTGGAAAGAAGGACATTGAGAAACATTTTCTCATGTTAGGATTAGCGTTCTAGACCAATTGAACCACATTGGGCGTTAAGAACGCACGAAAACGTCATTTCAGTACATACATGGTCCAATTTCGTCCAAATTGTACCAGAATGTGCCTGTTTGGCAAGAAAGATATGGGGAAGCACTTTCTCATGTTAAGATTAGCGTTCTAGACCTATTGAACCACATTTGGTGTTAAGAACGCCCGAAACCATCATTTCGGTACATACTTGGTTCAATTTCGTCCATATTGCACCAAAACGTGCCCGGTTGATAAGAAAGACATGGGGAAGCACGTTCTCATGTTAGGATTAACATTCTAGACTAATTGAGCCACATTTGGTGTTAAGAACGCACAAAAACGTTATTTCGGTACATACTTGGTCCAATTTCGTCCAAATTGTACCAAAACGTGCCCGGTTGGCAAGAAAGACATGGGGAAGCACTTTCTCATCTTATCATTAGTGTTATAGTCCAATTCAACCACATTAGGTGTTAAGAATGCACAAAAATGTCATTTCGGTACATACTTGGTCCAATTTCGTCCAAATTGCCCTAAATTGCTCCCGGTTGGTAAGAAAGAAATGGGGAAGCACATTCTCATATTAGGATTCTAGACCTATTGAACCACATTTGGTATTAACAACGCACGAAAACGTCATTTCGGTATATACTTGGTCCAATTTCGTCCAAATTCTACCAAAACGTGCCCGGTTGGCAAGAATAACATGCAAAGGCACTTTCTCATGTTAGGATTAGCGTTTTAGACCTATTGAACCACATTGGTTGTTAAGAACACACGAAATCGTCATTTCAGTGCGTAGTTGGTCTTATTTCGTCTATATTGCACCAAAACGTGCCCGGTTGGCAAGCAAGATAATGGGAAGCTCTTTCTCTTGTTAGGATTAGTGTTCTAGACCTATTGAAGCACATTTGGTGTTAAAAACGCACGAAAACGTCATTTCGGTGCGTACTTGGTCCAATTTCGTCCAAATTGCAACAAAACGTGATTGGTAGGCAGGAAAGACATGGGGAAGCACTTTCTAATGTTAGGATTAGTGTTATAGACCTATTGAACCACATTTGATGTTTAGAATGCACTGAAATGTCATTTCGTTTAAGAATGCACAAAACGTCATTTCGTTCCATATTTGGTTCAATTTTGTCCAAATTATACCAAAACGTGCTCGGTTAGCAAGAAAGACATGCAGAAGCACTTTCTCATGTTAGGATTAGCGTTCTAGACCAATTGAACCACATTGGGTGTTAAGAACGCACGAAAACGTCATTTTCGTGCATACTTGGTCTTATTTCGTCCAAATTGCACCAAAAAAAGCTTGGTTGGCAAGAAAGATAATGGGAAGCTCTTTCTCTTGTTAGGATTAGTGTTCCAGACTTATTGAACCACATTTGGTGTTAAAAACGCATGAAAATGTCATTTCAGTGCATATTTGGTCCAATTTCGTCCAAATTGCACCAAAACGTGACTGGTAGGCAAGAAAGACATGGACAAGCACTTTCTAATGTTAGGATTAGCATTCTAGACCAATTGAACCACATTAGGTGTGAAGAACGAACGAAAACGTAATTTCGGTACATACTTGGTCCAATTTCGTCCAAATTGTACCAAAACGTGCCCGGTTGGCAAGAAAGACATGGGGAAGCACAATCTCATATTAGAATTGGTGTTCTAGATCTATTGAACCACATTTGTTTTTAAGAGCGCACGAAAACATCATTTTGGTGCATATTTGGTTCAATTTCGTCCATATTATACCAAAATGTGGCCGGTTGGCAAGAAAGACATGCGGAAGCACTTTCTTAGGTTATGATTAACGTTCTTGACCAATTGAACCACATTGGGTGTTAAGAACGCACGAAAACGTCATTTCGGTGCATACTTGGTCATATTTCGTCCAAATGCACCAAAACAAGCTTGGTTGGCAAGAAAGATAATGAGAAGCTCTTTCTCTTGTTAGGATTAGTGTTCTAGA
Organism: Dryas octopetala; assembly: GCF_963921425.1. NCBI lineage: Eukaryota > Viridiplantae > Streptophyta > Magnoliopsida > Rosales > Rosaceae > Dryas > Dryas octopetala. The sequence continues at coordinate 8,129,449 of NC_141367.1, read as the reverse complement.
CCTACGTAACCACATTTGGTGTTAAAAACGCATGAAAACGTCATTTCGGTGAACACTTGGTCTAATTTTGTCCATATTGTACCAAATTACTCCCAGTTGGCAAGAAAGAAATGAGGAAGCACATTCTCATATTAGGATTAGTGTTCTAGACCTATTCAACCACATTTGGTGTTAAGAGTGCAGGAAATCGTCATTTCGGTGCATACTTGGTCCAATTTCGTCCAAATTGCACAAAATTGCTCCCCGTTGGCAAGAAAGACATGGGGAAGCACATTATTATATTAGGATTACCGTTCAAGACCTATTAAACCACATTTAGTGTATGGGAAAGCTTGTCATCTACCGGTTGAGCTTGAGCACAAGGCCTATTGAGTAATATAGAAGTTCAATTATGATTTGAAATCAGCTGGGGACCAAAGGAAATTGTAACTTAATGAATTGGAAGAAATGCGACATTTCGCGTATGAGAATGCTAAGTTGTACAACGAAAGGACAAAGCTCTATCATGATAAGAAGTCGGTGTCAAAGGAGTTTTGCATTGGTATGAAAGTGTTGGTTTACAATACTCGATTGTGTCTCTTTCCTGGCAAGCTACGTTCTAGGTGGCACGGCCGTTTTGAGGTTCTCCAAGTATTCCCATATGGCAGTATCAAGATTAAGTATCCTAAAGATAGAACAGTGTTTAGAGTCAATGGTCATCGCCTTAAGCCCTTTATCGAGACTGACTTCAATCTACAAGAGGAGACTGTGACTTTTAAGTGAAGTTGGGCATGTATGGCTAAAGACATGAAACTTAGCGCTTTTTGGGAGGCAACCCAAGTGTTCAAAGGGAAGAAGGACGAAAGTATAGTTGTGGAGTCAAGATGATGCTTCATTTCGCGGCGTGGCTAGGGAAGTCCTAAAGCCCTATCTTTGTTTATTTAGTTGTGTGTTCTTTATTTTAGCTTTTGTGCATTGCATATTCACATCTTTTTAACATTGAAGACAATGTTTATTTTAAGTTTGGGGGTGGGGAATGCAACGCATTTTTATTTTTGTATAGTTAGTGTGTTCCTCGTTAGTTCTTAGGTTTTTATTTTTGTTTTAAACTTAGGGAGTTAAATCCCGTATCAAAATGCAATCTGTCCAAAGATTCATTACACCTTAGTGATGGAATTGAGTCTTTGGAAGTTGTGCGACATTTTTTTGAACTATTTTGTCCTTTCTTTTAGACTCCCCAACGTATTGATATGAGTGTGTATAGCTGTCAGGAAGCATGTGTAGCTTTGTGTCTATAGCGTGTATTCTTCTTTTTCTAGTATTGCTTTATAACATGCTTTACAACTCTATAAACTTGGACCTTGTTTTCATGAACTTAAGTGATGACTTGCATGACTAGAGATGCATATACTAGATAAAGTAGACTTATATGACTTAAGTGAGCTTTTGAACTCTGTACTTCAATTCTTGAGTGTTAATATTACTCTAATCTTTTCTTGTCATATAAAGTCGTTGTGATCTCATTACTCTTTTTTTTATTAAGTACTTGGAATACAATTGTAAATCAATAAACTAGAACTTCTTTCTTATTCTATACAAAGCATGGGTATAACTACATGAATTTTAGGAAATGATATTAGGCCTTGTTTGTTTTTAACCCTTAGCCTAAAGCCTACCTTGTGTTATAACCCTAGTAAATCATCTTGAGCCTAATGACCTTTTCTTTGTTTACCCCTATACCAAACCCTAAGTTTGGGGAGTTTTACTCCTCTACCCGTTTACCTTACCTATGAATTTGCATTGAGTTGGTGAATTAGGAGGTTGAAAAGAAATGTCTATGCATAGCTTGATACAAAAGAAAATGAATTGTGCTTAAAGATTGAAGTAGAAACAAAACAAAACAAAAAAAAAAAAAAAACAAAACAAAACAAAAAAAGGGACAATTTCAAAAGATTGAAGTAGAAAGGTGTTCAAATTCGAGTCATGAGTGCAAATTATGCAAGGAATACCTTCATTTTTTTCTCTATACAAACCCATAGTCTTAACCCCTTTGTTATCCATTTCATTTCAATACCATATCCTAACCTAAGCCTCTATTACAACCCTTATGGAAGCCCTACTTGATCTTGGGAGAATTGTGGTTCATTATGTGGAGTTTAGATGAAAGGGAAGCCTATGGTTATTGATTCTATTCCAAGTATTTTAATTCCCTCTTTTGAGATCAGTGCTTTTGTTTCAATGTGCCTTTCTTTCATGATTAATATGTGAGCATTTTATATTTGTTACATATTATCTCTCACATATACTTGAGTGCACATGCCAACCCAATCTCTGAACGCTTTATTATTGAGGGTATGTCATTGTGAGAATTGGTGTTGATGCTATTTTGTATATACTGATTTAGTCTTGTTTGTCTAACACTTGAGTTTGTGTCAAAGATGGTCTATATGTTCAATGGAGGAGTAAGGTATGTTAATTGAAGCATTATTATAAGTTGAAGAATAAATTCTATATGTACCTTGCTTGACTATCCTATTGATAGCTGTACTCATGAATTCATGTGTTGGGATGTTTTAAGTCTGTATTCAGTCTTTTCTTTGTTCTTTTTGCTCGAGGACTAGCAAAATCTAAGTTTGGGGGTGTGATGAGTGTGCAATTTGCATCACTTTATGATACTAACTGATGAGTGTGCATTTTGCATCACTTTATGATACTAATTCCTTAACCTAGAGTATTAGAACTCGCTATTTTGTGTTTCTTGTCTTGTTTTTGTGTTTTCAGGTCAAATGAAGCAAAAATGAGAAAAAGAAGCAAATGGAGCCATTTTGGGACATTTCCTGGTCAAACCAGGAAAACGAGTGAAATTCTGGTCAAACCAGGAAAAGTGCAGAAATCCTAGTCAAATGAAAATTCCTAGCCACACTAGGAAACATCAAGTCCAGAACCATCATTGCGGAGCCAAAAATGTGAAATCCTGATTCAAACAGGAAATCCTGGTTGAACTAGGAAACCTAACCCAACTAGGGAAAGGAGTCCTAGTGACACTAGGAGACCCCAGGGGCAATATGGTCATTACGAGAAGTCGAAATGGATAAGGAATCTCTCATTTTCAAGAAATCCTAGTTGCACCAGGAAATGTTTTTCAAGGTTCCAGAAGCTTCCAGAAGGTGGTGGACATCCATGGAAATGAATGGAGGGAAGAAATGAATTTGAATTCAAATGGAAATGAGGGGCAAAATGGGAAGTCAAAAGTGTAGGGCCCATGGGCCCTAGGGATGCCGAACCAAGTGGGCCATGCATGCACATGCATGGGCCCAAAAGCCACACGCAAGGGGGTAGATGGCAGCCATGCATGCGCATGCATGCCATGCAAACCCTAGCAAGACAAGGGGCCATGCGCAAGCCCAAGGTGACAAGCCCAAGATGGAAGCCCATGGAGTGAAACCCTAGCCCATCTTGTACAAGCAACTGAAGCCCAACATGGAAGCCCAACATGCAAGCCCAAAGCCCAAGACTACCAGCCCATGCGCCAAGGAGGGACCCTAGCTAGGCTAGGCGTGAGCCACTTAAGCCCAAAGGGAGCAGCCCATGCCGCAAGCCCAAGGTGCAGCCAGCCCTAGCTGATGCCGCAAGGAACTAGGAGAGCAAACCCTAGCCAGCCGCAACTTCCTCTTCCTTGCCTCTCAAGGAAGGCTTCTCCTATTTAAACCCCCTCCATTCAGACTTTTGAGAACACTTTTTTTCTCTCCTCCTCCAGCCGAAATCACTCTCCCTCCTAGTTTTATTTTTCTCTTTTAGGGTTTTAGTTTCAGACTTTTATTTTCTTGTAAGGTGAGCCGAATTCAGAGAGAGGTTTAGAGAGAGGGTGGCGTGACAAGTGAGAGGGAAGTACCACCTGCTGCCGCAAGCCCAAGCTCACCTTGCCGTGAGCCAATTGCTTGTGCTAGGTGCCTCCTTCTTCCTCTCTCCTTGCCGCAGGCCCCATTTGTTGCACCTCTGATTTTTGTTTTCTTTTTCCTTCTAGTTTCTATTCTTATTGTTGGATTGTGCTACTGATTTTATTTAATTAATTTGCTGGTTTTATTTAGTTGTCTTTTTATTTCTTTTATAGCTTTGGTTCTGATTTTAGTTAATTGTTTAAGTTTATGCAATTTAATTGATGTAATCTAATTTAATTGTTTAGTTGTTTCAGTTACTTTATGTTTCTGATTTCATTTAATTTATGCACTTTAAATTAGTTGTTTAGTTTATGTTCTTAAGTTTGTTTAATTCGCGTTTCTGATTTCCTTTTGCAAGCATGAATTGGGATTTCATTTATTTGTTGCTGTTTTGTTTCTTTTATTTGTTTTATTTAATTATGTAGGTTAGTTATTTATCTTGCATGTTAGTTGTAGGTTGATTAATGGATTCGTATGCTTTAACAAATCGTTTATCCGTCTCTTGGTCTGTTAGTTTGATGTTTGCGCATATTAAATTTCCACTATCTATTAGAACCCCCATCACTAGTTGTTTGCATCCTTTAACTGGCCACCTTAGGGTAATTGCATCTAGTTTATCTGTTAGGTTTAGCTGTGAAATAGTCAAAGACACTAAACCACAAGTAACAAGGGAATAAGGGATTATTCTTGGTAGTGGGGTTGGGCGACCTCTATAAGGAAATAGTCAAAGCTTATATGTTGTGCATGTTTGACATTCTCATAAAACTTAATGACTCCTGCATGGGTAACTGCTGCCCTAGCTTGAACTAGGGAACATGTAGGTTAACTAGCTAAGGAAGGCCCAAGAAGCTCTTAGTTTATGCATTAGGAGAACAATGGCGAGAAAGTAACTAGCCAAACCTTTTTAGCTGTCAAACTTTAATATGTTGTGTTCAAATTAACTGTCATTAGCCTTGGATGGTTATTGCATGCTTATCTGATTTGAAACTGAAAATTAACATTGCAAGATAGAATAAAGTGTGTGTGCGTGTGGTGATGTGTGCGTGTGTTTCCATCTTTCAAAACCCCCCATTTAGTTATTCTAGTGATTATTTGCACTGATTTGTTATATATTAACCATTCCCTGTGGGATCGACCTCGTGCTTGTACGCTTTGCTACTGATGCGATTCGTGCACTTGCGAGTAAACTTAGAATGAGGTAATTGTTTATTTTGTTCTAAGAAAACACATCAACAAGTTTTTGGCGCCGTTGCCGGGGAATGGTGTCTAATATCAATGAATTGGTGTAATTAGTCATTAGAATTAGGTTATATTAGTTAGATTTCAGTTTTTGCTAATTTTTAGTTTTTAATAAATGTCATGCCTTTATATGCATTCTTTCTACTGATTGTGTGTTTTTCTCTTGATTAGGTGTGTTTTATGAACCCTGAACTTGTTGCTAGGTTGGAGAGGCTCAAGGACGAAGCTTTAGGTGCATCACAAGTCAGCCCGCAACCTAGTGCATCAGATTCGAGTAGTGAAGAGACTGAGAGTGTCGACATGGCTGAAGCAAACGAGATAGTGCCGCAGCCCCTGAGCCACTTTTCAGCGCCTTCGCTGCCCACTCAACCATCGTGCATTCGGTATGCCACCATAGCCACTGATTTCGAAATCAAGAGTGGTCAGATTCACTTGTTGCCGAGCTACCATGGGCTGAATGGGGAGGATCCGATCCATTTCTTGAAGGAGTTTTCCGGGGTTTGTGAAGCCGCACAATTGAGGGGCCTGAACGCCGATCAATACCGTTTGAGGATGTTCCCTTTTGCGCTTAAGGACAAGGCAAAGAGGTGGTTGTATTCGTTGCCCAGTGGTTCCATTTCGACATGGGATGATCTTTCGAGCAAGTTTTTGAACAAGTTCTATTCCATTTCCAAGACTAATTCGATTCGGAAGGAGATCCTTGGATTTGTGCAGAAGGCGGACGAGCCATTCCATGAGACTTGGGACAGATTCAATGAGTTACTTACTAGCTGCCCACACCATAACCTATCTCCTTGGTATGTGATTTGCTGTTTTTATCAGGGATTGTTGGAGAGAGACCAAGCCAAGGTGGATTCGGCATGTGGTGGTGCATTCATGTCCAAAACGGAGGATGAGGCTACAGAATTGTTTGAGTCGCTTTCTTTGAGTTCTCAACAATGGGATTCCAATCGTGCAAGAGGAGGACCAAAGAGAGGGTTATATGAGGTGGCTGATGTGCCAAACACCATGGAGGGACTGATTATGGAAATCAAGACTATGGTGCAGAAGTTATCTTTGGCTCAAGAGAAGATGATGAGTGTGCAAGGACAAGGGGGTGACGTGGAACAAGTGAACCAGGTTGGGAGCTATCCTAGGGTGCCGTATGACCCATATTCCAACACTTACAACCCTGGATGGAAGAACAACCCCAATTTCAGGTGGAGCAACAACAATGGACAGCAAGCTAGTGGGAGCACCAACAAGCCGTATGTGCACCCTAATGCCGAGAGGTCTAGTTTGGAGGACAAGATTGCTCAGATTGCTCAAAGCACCACTTCCCTTGCCCAAAGCACCAATGCCTTCATGAACCGTACCGAGCAGCAGATGCAAGCCAATTCGAAGGCTATTGCACACTTGGAGAGTTAAATGGGTCAGATTGCCACTACTTTGGGTCAGAGAGAGAAGGGAAAGTTGCCAATTCAGCCCATCGTCAACCCGAAGAATGAAGAGCATGTAAATGCTATTTTGAGGACTACTGCAAGAAAGAGAGTTAGAGTGGTCAAAACTAAGGAAGTGATTGAGATCAGTGATAGTGAGGAAGGGGAGGATCCAGAAATGATAGAGGAGAAAGCTGATACACGTGTGATTCCCCTCATTCCGGACATTGACATCACCAAATTTCCAGCAACCATGAGGGAATTGAAGTCTATTGAGAAGAAGGTTGAGGAGCAAGGGCATAGTCACAACGTTCCTAGGGAGATTTGTGGTTATCTCTTTGCATCTTTTCCAAGCAAGAAGAAGGATCCGGGCTCGTTGGTCATACCATGCAGCATAGGGGAGCATAAGATCGCCAATGCCTTAGTTGACAATGGCTCAGCTATCAATGTTATGCCGCTGGTTGTGTTCGAGAGGCTTGGATTTAAGGAGGCTGATTTGCAACCATTTGATGTGGACATTCGCTTCGCCAACTCTTCAGCCCAAAAAGCTTGTGGTATGCTTGTGGATGTTTTGGTTAAATGTCGTAAATTACTAATTCCCTCTGATTTCATAGTGCTAGATGTGCCGACAATTCCGGGCGACGTCTCTATTATTCTTGGGAGACCATTTTTGTGCACCTCTAACATGGAGTACAAAGCATTGGAGAGCGCCATGACGATTCGGTACTACACCAAGCAAGAGGTGTATTTGCTCACTTCCGAGATGCCAGAAAACGAGGAGATCACTTTTTATGGCGAGGAGAAGTCAGAGATGGAGAGCTTCTTCAGTTCGTTCCTAGGGAATGCCGAGAGTAGCAATGGCAAAAAGAGGAAGAGGAAAGGACGCAAGTAAAGGAGATGGCAATGTCAGGCTGAAGACAGAAAAACAAGCGCTTATTGGGAGGCAACCCAAGTTTTTGTTTCGAATAATGGAGGAGGAGTCATCGAGGACCAAGGAGGCCGCGCCTACCCTTGGAGTGTCCACACTTGCGTACGCAAGTAAACAGTTTCTTTATTTCGCTTCATAAGACAATTTTTCATTTTGGTGTGTTTATTTGGTTTTGGATGTTTGCTATTTCCCGTTTCGCTTAATTTGATCATTCTTGCATTTATTTCATATACATTGAGGGCAATGTATCATTTAAGTGTGGGGGGAAGGGCAATTGTCATTTGTTAGTGTTTTTTAGGTTAGAACAAGTGTTTAGAGTGTTTTAAGTGTTTTTGAGTGTTTTTAGAAAAAAGAAAAAAAATTTTCGTTTTTAGTGTTTTTAGGTGTTTTTTTTTAGGTTAGGAAAAAACTTTTTCTTTTGTTTTTAAACTTAGGGTGTCAAAACCCACATCAAAATGCACGTTTTCATGAGATCTCATTCACCTTAGTGATGGATGTGATTCTTTTGAAGTGTGCGACATCGTTTTAAAAACAAAAAGTTTTTGAGTCATTTTGGGTGTTTTAGGTCGTTTTGAGTCCCCAACTAATTGATTTGAGTGTGCATGATTGTTATGAGCATGTTTTAGTATTGTGTGTATATTTGGTGTTCTTTTCATTCTAATAGTGTTCCATAACATATCTTGCAATTCTATGTCATTTGGCCTTGTTGATATGAATTTAGGTTGTGATTAGCATTACTAATGATTATATGCATAATAGAGTAGACTTGTATGACCTAAGTGAGCTTTTGAGCCATGTTCTTCAATTCTTGAGTGTTGCGCGCCACTCTGATTCTATCATTGTCATATAAGTCGTTGTTTTGATCTCATTGTCTTTCATTTGGTCATTTGCTTGGAATATGCATAATCTTGAATCAATGAGCTAGAACTCTTTTCTTGTGTACGCAAAGCATGCCGTATTTGCATAACTCTTGAGAAATGAATTTAGGCCCTGTTTGTGTACCCCATAGCCTGAAAGCCTACCCATTACATGTTTTATCCTTAGTTACCCATTTTGAGCCTTTTAAGCCGTTTTCTTTGTTACCCCATACCAAACCCTAAGTTTGGGGGTGTACCACCCCTTTCATCCGTTTTACCCTTTTTATGGTATTGCAAGTTGTTTATATGTTGATTGAGGTGGAAAAGAAGTGAAAATGCATAGCTTGTACAAAAATGTGTTAGAAAAGTATGTATGCCGTACCCAAAGAAAAGAAAAAGAAAAGAAATCAAAGGAAAGAAATGGGACGGTTTCAAAAAAAAAAAAAAAAAAAGTGAGCAAAAAGAGTTCAAAGTAAGCTATGAAGTGCAAAGAAGCAAAGTGTACCTCAGAATGTTCTATTGATGCTTGCAATTCCATGAAATTAGCCCTTTGTGTTTCCTTTTCATTTCAATACCCTATCCTAGCCTAAGCCTTCATTATAACCCTATTAAAGCCCTAGCTGATCTCAAGAGTATGTATTATACTTATGTGGAGTCTATTTAAGAAGGGAGCCTATTGTTGAGTGTCCAATTTGCATCATTTTATGATATTAATTCCCTAACCTAGAGTGCAAGAACTCGATGTTTTAGGTCTTGTTAGTTTGTTTTAGTGTTTTGCAGGTTAAATGAAGCAATGATGGAGAAAGAAGCTAAATGAAGCTATTTTGAGCTAAAAATGAAAAAAAATGAGAAAAAGAATCTTGAGGGAATCTTCTAGAAGGATCTGGAATCTGGAAGGAATCTTTGAAGAATCTTAGACAGAATCTTTTGGGGAATCTTTTTGGTCAAGGTTGACTTTTGGTCAAAGTCAAAGGTCAAAGTCAATGGTCAACCGTGCCACATCATCTCATGACATGGACCACCCATGCAGCCCATGCACTATGGGCCATGCACATAACCCTAGCCCAAAGGACCAAGGCCATACGCCTATTGCTAGCCCAAATGGTGGAAGCCCAAGTTGTGTTATCCAAGAGTCCGCAAGCCCAAGGAATTCGCACCCACTCAGCTGATCCAAGGCCCAAAAGAAAGGAATCCTTCATGCTCAAGAAAAATCTCACAAGATTCAGTCAAAGATCACAAGGAGTCCTAGTTGAAGAAAAAAGTCAAAACCCTGGAAACTAGACACTAAATTTCGACAGTGATTCTGTATTTCTACAGATCGAATCAGATGTCATGCCATATATGGTTGGAAAGCTACGGATGTTAGCTTCGCAGGGAATTTTACGGATTTCGATTCCGAGTTTTCTAGCTCAAGATATGGCCATTTTAGTGGAGGTAGCGCATCAGTTCCGCGAGCTGAAAAAGGAGTTACGCCCAAAAAGAGCCCAAATCAGCCCAAGGCCCATGCTTGGCCGAAAATTATAAGCCTTGGTGTGCAAGGAATGCACTTATCCCACATTGAAGAGAAAGAGAAATCTCAGCCCCACTTCCCTCTATAAATATATCTCTAAAAATCAGAAAAGGGGTTCTGTTCTGAAGTTCTCTTCTCTCCTCTTTAATTTTCAGAAACCCTAGCTAGCCTCCTTCTCTCTCTTTTATTTTTCTTAAGCAAACCCTAGCAGCCACCATCTCTTTCCCTGTTTTTCTTGTGCCGCAGCCACCTTCTCTCCCTTCCTTTTTATTCTTCTTCTTTTCTTTTGAGGCCGAACCTAGCAGCCACCTTTTCTTGTGTGCTTTCTTTTATTTTGTGCTGAACTGAAGAAGGAGGATCAAGTGAAGCCGCAGCCACCATCACCAACGCTAGCCACGCATCACCACCTTGCTGCCAACTTGCCGAGCATCTTCACCTCTTTGCCGTGGAGCCCAAGGCCGAGCAGCAGCCCATCACGCCATCACCTTGCAGCCGCACCTCCACTCCATCATTCGTGGCTTGATCTCTTTTTCCCTTTCTTTTATTTTAATTGTTTTAATTATGCATTATTTATTTGTGAATTTAATTATGTGTAGCTGAATATTGGGCTAGGGCTAGGATGAAGCCCTAGCATTGCTGTTCACTTTTACTATGGATTATTAATATTTTGATTGTTTATATGTTGACAAATCTTGGATCTCTGTTTAAATTGAATCTATTTGTTTCGCATCTTTGACTGATCACCTTAGGTTGCATGCATTTAGATATATGTTGTGAAACTAAATAAGCTCGAAAGGATGATAGTTTCAATAGGCAACAAGTGGGTATCCTAAGATAATATTCATGAGAAAAGAGATCATAGATGACATACAGTACATTAATTTGGAGCCATGCGCTATGTGTTTGTCACTCTCACAGATCGTAACGACTCTTGCATGGGTAACAGCTGCCTTAGCTTAGAACTAGGGAACATGCAAGTTAACTGGCTAAGGAAGGCCCAAGAAGCTCTTAGTTTATGCACAGTAAGGGGAGTAATTGCTAAAAGTGACTAGCCAAACCTTTTAGTAGACGAACTTTGTCAACATGTTTACTTATTGATTGTTAATATCCATAGTAGAGTGAATGGTATGCTAGTGGTGGATTCTGACCCCTAGTGTTTCTTTATTATTGTTTTATCCAAATTCATTCAGTTGTTATTTTAAAGTTTTGTCATTTATCTGTTAGTTTTTCTAGTCTCAAAAACCAATCAAAACCCCCCATTTGCGTGTGTGAGTTAGAGTTGATTTAATCGAATTTAATTGAGTTAGTAATCGTACGCTAGTACAATTCCCTGTGGGATCGACCTCGTATTTGTAAGCTTTGCTACTTAGCGATTCGTGCACTTGCGAGTTAACCTAGAGTTGTTAAAAAGGTTTATTATAATTGCTCTAGGAAAACATACAACAAGTTTTTGGCGCCGCTGCCGGGGAATTGTTATTTGTGTTGATTGATAGTTTAATTATCTTTAGTTAAGTCATTTTAGTTAGGTTTTATTTTCTGTTTTTATTTTTGGTTCTCACTGATTTCTCTTGTTTCTAAGGTACAATGGAAGAATCAAATTCGAAGATCACTCCTCTTTCACGTGCAGAAGGCCAAAAGGTGTTGAGTGCATACAAGGGAAGACCGAGACTCAATTGGACACCATTAAGGATGAGGTCGACTCTTGTGTCGCCGAGAGGGAGTGAATCTGAAGAAGCATACGAAGAAGAGAAATCAGAAGAGGAAGTCGAGGAGACCCTGCAGCCGAAAGCCTCTCAAATGAGAATACCTTTGAGTGATTATTCGTCTCCAACGCTTCTAGCTCAACCTACGTGCATTGTTTACTCTCAAGTGGAAGCTGATTTTGAACTTTCAAGTGGGACAATCAAACTTCTTCCATCATTTCATGGGTTAGAAGGAGAGGATCCCTACGTGCATATCAAGGAATTTCATGCAATATGCGAGATTGGCAAGCTGAGGGGGTTGAGTGATGATCAAAGGAAGTTAAGGTTATTTCCATTCTCTCTTAAAGATAAAGCTAAACAGTGGTTGTTTTCCTTGCAGGTCGCTTCAATTACAACATGGGAGGAACTGGCATCTAAGTTTCTTCTGAGGTTCTATCCAGTTAGCAAGACTATCATTATGAGGAAGCAGATCTTAGGGTTTACACAGTCAGAGGACGAAGTGTTTCATGAGAGTTGGGAAAGGTATCAAGAGCTTCTGACTTCGTGTCCGCACCATAATCTTGCCCCGTGGATGCAGATTGAGTATTTTTATGAGGGTCTGTTGGATCAAGATCGTAATATGGTGGATATGACATGTGGAGGAGCACTGAAAAAGAAGACTTTTGAGGAAGCATGGACACTCTTTGACACATTGGCATTGAGTTCACAGCAGTGGAATAGACGAAAAAGAGTGGAAAAGAAATCAGCTATGGAAGCTGAGATATCTGAGCTTAAGCAGATGATGCAGGTTCTGATGGCAAATCAGGAAGCTAGGCCATCACATGGAGAGTCATGTTTCGAGGTTGAAAGAGTTCAAGCTAGACCGAGTGTACAGTCCCCTGTTGAGCAGCGAAGTACTTATTTGGAGGACATGATGGCTGCATTAGCTCAGAGTACAACTTCGATGTCTAATGATACTAAGACATTTATGAATAAGACTGAGGAGCAGTTGAGTGTCACAGCTAAAGCTATATCGAATTTGGAAGCCCAATTGGAACAAGTGACTTTAACCTTGGACAAAGTGGTAAAGGGTGCACCAATTCAGGATAAGGCCGAAGCAATCACTACTTTGAGAAGTGGGAAAGTGATTGACAACAAAGTGGGCACTACTCAAGATGATAATGCAGGCAATGAGGATGAAGTTGAGATATTAGAGCCTGAACAAGTGGAAAAGTACAAGAGGGATAAAGTTAAGGTTAAGGATGAGGAAGAGGAGGAAAGAAAGAAACAAGAAAAGCACATTGCTACGCGTGTTAGCAAGAAGGCCGAGATCACTTCTTCTATTCCAAGAGCTCCATTACCTTTCCCTCAACGTCAATGGAAGCAGAATAAGGATGAGCAAGCCAAGGAAATTTTGGAGATGTTTAAGAAGGTGGAAATCAACATTCCTTTGCTTGATGCTATTCAGCAGATTCCTAAGTATGCCAAGTTTTTGAAGGAATTGTGCACACACAAGAGGAAATTCAAAGAGCATGAGCAGGTGTGTTTGAGTGAAGAAGTCAGTGCGGTTTTGCAGAGGAAGCTGCCACCAAAGTTGAAAGACCCTGGCAGTTTTACGATTCCATGTTTGGTTGGGGATCACAAGTTTGAGAAGGCATTGCTGGATTTGGGAGCAAGTATTAATTTGATGCCGTATTCAGTTTTCGCACAGTTGGGCATAGGAGACCTTAAACCTACTAGTGTTACTCTTCAATTGGCAGATCGTTCAGTAAAGGTTCCGAAAGGTGTGGTTGAAGATGTGCTGGTTCGGGTTGCAGATTTGATCATGCCCGCTGATTTTATCATTCTTGAAATGGAGGATACCCCAATTAGAGGGAATGAGCTACCGATCATATTGGGAAGACCGTTCATGGCCACAGCGAACACCAAGATTGATGTGAGTAATGGGAAGTTGACAATGTCTGTACTTGGTGAAACGGTTGAGTTTGATGTCTTTGGTGCAATGAAGTATCCAAAGGAGGAGGATGATTGCCTAAGGATTGATAGTTTGGACCCATTGGTTGAGGAAGTGGGCGAAACTAATCTTGCAGAAGATACATTGGAGGTTGCTTTGGGAGCACTCGAGTCTAGTGAGTTGGAAGAAAACGTGGAAACAACTCCTACACGTTTGGAGGGCAACCGACCTCTCAGGAATAAGTGGTTCAACCAGTTTGAAATGTTAGTACCCACTAATCAGAAGACGCTTCCTTCTATTGAGCAAGCACCTAAGTTGGAGTTGAAACCGTTACCGGAGCACTTGAAATATGCATTTTTGGGAGAGAATGAGACTTTGCCTGTGATTATTGCAGCTAATTTGAGTGCAAGCGAGGAAGATAGACTCTTGAGAGTTCTGAAGGAAAATCGGTTAGCATTGGGATGGACCATAGCCGATATCAAGGGTATTTCACCCACAGTATGTATGCATAGAATTTTACTTGAGGAGGAATCCAAGCCTACCCGTGATGCCCAAAGAAGACTGAATCCAACTCTGAAGGAAGTTGTGCGTAATGAGGTAATCAAATTGTTGGATGTTGGTATTATTTATCCTATTAGTGATTCGAAGTGGGTTAGTCCTGTTCAAGTGGTGCCGAAGAAAAGTGGTATTACTGTGGTGAAGAATGAGCATAATGAGTTGGTTCCCCAAAGGACGCAAACCGGTTGGCGTGTGTGTATTGACTATCGGAAGCTGAACACCGCGACAAGAAAGGATCATTTTCCTTTGCCATTTATTGACCAGATGTTGGAAAGGTTGGCCGGCCATAGTCACTATTGCTTTTTGGATGGTTATAGTGGGTACAATCAGATTGCTATTGCGCCCGAGGATCAAGAGAAGACCACGTTCACATGTCCATTTGGTACATTTGCTTATAGGAGGATGCCATTCGGATTGTGCAATGCGCCCGCAACATTTCAGAGATGCATGATGTCTATTTTCTCCGATATGGTGGATAGATGTCAGAAGATGGGAAATATTTCTGCTCGTGATCAGATGCCGCTGAACTTTATGTTGGAAGTTGAGATCTTTGATGTTTGGGGTATAGATTTCATGGGACCATTTCCATCTTCTTTTGGATACGAGTACATTCTGGTGGGAGTTGATTATGTGTCTAAGTGGGTGGAAGCTGTCGCTTGTAGGACTAATGATGCTCGAGTGGTCTTGAATTTCCTTAAGACCAATATCTTTGCCCGATTTGGTACCCCGAGAGCAATCATTAGTGATGGGGGGTCGCATTTTTGCAACAAGCTGTTTGAGGCCGTGATGAAGAAATATGGAATAAGGCATAAAGTGGCTACTCCCTATCATCCGCAGACAAGTGGACAAGTGGAAATATCGAATCGTGAGATCAAGTTCATTTTGGAAAGAACAGTGCTCGCCAATAGGAAGGATTGGTCTACCAAGCTTAATGATGCATTATGGGCTTATCGCACCGCTTACAAGACACCCATTGGAATGTCTCCGTTTCGACTGATCTATGGGAAAGCTTGTCATTTACCAGTTGAGCTTGAGCATAAGGCATATTGGGCGATTAAGAAGTTCAATTTTGATATTCATGCCGCTGGTGAGAAAAGGAAGTTGCAACTTAGTGAGCTGGAGGAAATACGACATTTCGCATATGAGAATGCTAAGTTGTACAAGGAAAGGACCAAGAGGTACCATGATAAGAAGCTACGTCCAAGAGAATTCTTTGTTGGCGGGAAGGTGTTATTATATGATACAAGATTACGTCTCTTCCCAGGCAAGTTGCGTTCAAGATGGACCGGACCTTATGAGGTGGTTCGAGTGTTTCCCTATGGTACAGTTGAACTCAAGAATCCGAAGAATGGGAACACATTTAAGGTTAACGGTCATCGTGTGAAGCCTTTCCTTGAACCTGATTTTGAGCTGAACCAAGAGAAAATTGATTTCTAGTACAAGACTAGGTCTGGCTGAAGACGTGAAACTTAGCGCTTCTTGGGAGGCAACCCAAGGGATGGATGACGACGAGGAGGTGATTTTGTACATATGCGTGGGCAAGCCATTTTCACATCAGCCAAGGTACGTTTTCACCCTCTCTTTGCTCAGTTCAGTAGTTTTGTTTTATTTGTTGTTTTTCCCTTCCTCTTTTCATTACATTGTGCATTACATTTGTCATTCATTTAAACATTGAGGACAATGTTTCTTTTAAGTTTGGGGGTGGGGAATGCAACACATTTTTCGTTTTTAGTGTGTAAAAAAAAAAAAAAAAAATTTTGTTTTGTTTTCAATTAGGGTGACACGCCCATATCAAAATGCAAGCATCTAAGTGTCATTACATCTTGGTAAGGTCATTGATCCTTAGAACTTTATTGCAACATTGTTTTTAAAACAAAGTTTTGAGTCTTTTAGTTTTAGAGTCCCCAACAAGTCGATGAATTGTGTATAGCTATTGAAAAGCATGTTTAGCATTCATTATATAGGTTATGTGTTCTTGTTTTTCTAATGTTGTTTCATAACCTATTTCATGATTCTTTGTAGTTAAGCCTTGTTTTCATAAGCTTAAGTTGTGATTTGCATGACTAGAGATACATATACATGATAGAGGAGACTTATATGACCTAAGTGAGCTATTGAGCCTTGTACTTCAATTCTTGAGTGTGTTTATACTTACTCCAATCCTTTCTTGTCATTTAAGTCGTTGTTTGATCTCATTGTCATTCTTCTGTTCAAATGCTTGAAATACACCTAATTTGAATCATTGAACTAGAACTTCTCTCTTACTCTATGCAAAACATGTCTATAACTACATGGATCTTAGGAGATGATTTTAGGCCTTGTTTGTGTTACCTAGAGCCAAAAACCAACCTTTTGTGTTTTATCCCTAGTTACCCCTTTTGAGCCTTATAGCCTTTTCTTTGTTAACCACAGTATATACCTAACCCTAAGTTTGGGGGAGTTACACCCCTACCCTGTTTACCTTTTATCTATGGTTTTGCATTGATTTTATGGCTTTGAGGTTGAAAATAAATGTTGAAGTATAGCTTGAAAGCAAAAAGAAAGAGAAATGTGTTGAAAAGAATGTATGCCGTACCCAAGAGAAATTGGAAAAGAAGAGTTTCGAAAAAAAAGAAAAAAAGAAAGAAGGGACGGTTTCAAAAGAAAAGAAAAATGATGATGAAAGGTGCTCAAATATCAAGCTATGAAGTGCAAGTATGCAAGGTATGCCTCTAAAGTGTTATTCTGTGTTGCAAAACCATAGTTTGTAGCCTTTGTATTATCCTTTCATTTCAATATCATATCCCTACCACAAGCCTACGTTACAACCTTGAGTAAAGCCCTATTTGATTTTAAGGGAAATGTAGTATAAAATGTGGAGTCTAGATGAAAGAGAAGCCTATGGTGATTGATTCTATTTCAAGTTTTTGATATTCCTTTCATGAGATCATTGCTTCCTTTCAAATGTGCCTTTATTCAATGCCAATATGTGAGCTATTTGTTTTTGTTTACATAAATTCTCACATATAATTTTGAGTGCACAATTCAACCCAATTTCTGAGTGCTTTATTGTTGAGAGTATGCCTTAGTGAGGATTGGAGTTCAATCTATGTTGTTCATGTTCATTCAGTCTTGTTTATCTAACACTTGGGTTTATGTTAAGGATGGTTGATGAGTGTGCATTTTGCATCACTTTATGATACTAATTCCTTAACCTAGAGTGTTAGAACTCGCTATTTTGTGTTTCTTGTCTTGTTTTTGTGTTTTCAGGTCAAATGAAGCAGAAATGAGAAAAAGAAGCAAATGGAGCCATTTTGGGACAAATCCTGGTCAAACCAGGAAAAGTGCAGAAATCCTAGTCAAATGAGGATTCCTAGTCACACTAGGAAACATCAAGTCCAGAACCATCATTGCGGAGCCAGAAATGTGAAATCCTGATTCAAACAGGAATTCCTGGTCGAACTAGGAAATCTAACCCAACTAGGGAAAGGAGTCCTAGTGACACTAGGAGACCCCAGGGGCAATATGGTCATTACGAGAAGTCGAAATGGATAAGGAATCTCTCATTTTCAAGAAATCCTAGTTGCACCAGGAAATGTTTTTCAAGGTTCCAGAAGCTTCCAGAAGGTGGTGGAAATCCATGGAAATGAATGGAGGGAAGAAATGAATTTGAATTCAAATGGAAATGAGGGGCAAAATGGGAAGTCAAAAGTGGAGAGCCCATGGGCCCTAGGGATGCCGAACCAAGTGGGCCATGCATGCACATGCATGGGCCCAAACCCTAGCAGCCCAAAAGCCACACGCAAGGAGGAAGATGGCAGCCCATGCATGCACATGCATGCCATGCAAACCCTAGCAAGACAAGGGGCCATGCGCAAGCCCAAGGTGACAAGCCCAAGGTGGAAGCCCATGGAGTGAAACCCTAGCCCATCTTGTGCAAGCTACTGAAGCCCAACATGGAAGCCCAACATACAAGCCCAAAGCCCAAGACTACCAGCCCAAACACCAAGGAGGGACCCTAGCTAGGCTAAGCGTGAGCCACTCAAGCCCAAAAGGGAGCAGCCCATCACGCCAAGGCCTGATCAGCTAACCCTAGCTGAAGCCGCAAGCCACTAGGAGAGCAAACCCTAGCCAGCCGCAACTTGCTCTTCCTTGCCTCTCAAGGAAGGCTTCTCCTATTTAAATCCCCTCATTCAGACTTTTAGAGAACATTATTTTCTCTCCTCCTCCAGCCGAAATCACTCTCTCTCTCTCTTAGTTTTATTTTGCTGATTTAGGTTTTTAGTTTCAGACTTTCATTCTTGTAAGGTGAGCCGAATTCAGAGAGAGGTTTAGGAAGAGGGTGGCGTGACATTGAGAGGGAAGGATCACCTGCTGCCGCAAGCCCAAGCTCACCTTGCCGTGAGCCAATTGCTTGTGCTAGGTGCCTCCTTCTTCCTCCCTCCTTGCCGCAGCCCCCACTTGTTGCACCTCTGATTTTTGTTTTCCTTTCCTTTCTAGTTACCATTTTTATTGTTGGATTATGCTACTGATTCTATTTAATAAATTTGCTGGATTTATTTAGTTGTCTCTTTATTTCTTTTATAGCTTTGGTTCTGATTTTATTTGAGTTGCTGAATTCAATTAGTTTATAGCTTTGGTTTTGTTTAATGCATGTTTCAGATTTCCATTAGTTTATATTTGTCAATCTAGTTTAGTTATGTTTCTGATTTTTAATTAGTTCATGCATTTAATCTTGTGTACTTTACGTTTCTGATTTCATTTAGTTTATGCACTTTAAATTACTTGTTAGTTTATGCTTCTAAGTTCGTTTAATTTGCGTTTCTGATTTCCGTTAGCAATC
The DNA here is from genome assembly GCF_963921425.1 of Dryas octopetala. NCBI lineage: Eukaryota > Viridiplantae > Streptophyta > Magnoliopsida > Rosales > Rosaceae > Dryas > Dryas octopetala. The sequence continues at coordinate 8,110,564 of NC_141367.1, read as the reverse complement.
ATGAATTGGGATTTCATTTATTTGTTGCTGTTTTGTTTCTTTTATTTATTGTATTTAATTATGTAGGTTAGTTATTCTATTTTGCATATTAGTTGTAGGTCGATTAATGGATTCGTATGCTTTAACAAATCGTTTATCCGTCTCTTGGTCTGTTAGTTTGATGTTTGCACATATTAAATTTCCACTATCTATTAAAACCCCCGTCACTAGTTGTTTGCATCCTTTGACTGGCCACCTTAGGGTAATTGCATCTAGTTTATCTGTTAGGTTTAGCTGTGAAATAGTCAAAGACACTAAACCACAAGTAACAAGGGAATAAGGGATTATTCTTGGTAGTGGGGTTGGGCGACCTCTATAAGGAAATAGTCAAAGCTTATATGTTGTGCATGTTTGACGTTCTCATAAAACTTAATGACTCCTGCATGGGTAACAGCTGCCTTAGCTTGAACTAGGGAACATGTAGGTTAACTAGCTAAGGAAGGCCAAGAAGCTCTTAGTTTATGCATTAGGAGAACAATGGCGAGAAAGTAACTAGCCAAACCTTTTTAGCTGTCAAACTTTAATATGTTGTGTTCAAATTAACTGTCATTAGCCTTGGATGGTTATTGCATGCTTATCTGATTTGAAACTGAAAATTAACATTGCAAGATAGAATAAAGTGTGTGTGCGTGTGGTGATGTGTGCGTGTGTTTCCATCTTTCAAAATCCCCCATTTAGTTATTCTAGTGATTACTTGCACTGATTTGTTGTATATTAACCATTCCCTGTGGGATCGACCTCGTGCTTGTACGCTTTGCTACTGATGCGATTCGTGCACTTGCGAGTAAACTTAGAATGAGATAATTGTTTATTTTATTCTAAGAAAACACATCAACAATGGTCTATATGTACAATAGAGGAGTGAGGTATGTTGTTGAAGCAGTATTAGAATTAGAAGATTACATAACCTATATGCCTTGCTTTGCTATGATTATTGATGGCTAAACTCATGAAATCATTTGTTGGGAAAGTTTGTTGGGCCAGTTTTTAGTCTTTTCTTTATTTTGTTTGCTCGAGGTCTAGCAAAGTCTAAGTTTGGGGGTGTGTTGAGTGTCCAATTTGCATCATTTTATGATATTAATTCCCTAACCTAGAGTGCAAGAACTCGATGTTTTAGGTCTTGTTAGTTTGTTTTAGTGTTTTGCAGGTTAAATGAAGCAATGATGGAGAAAGAAGCTAAATGAAGCTATTTTGAGCTAAAAATGAAAAAAAATGAGAAAAAGAATCTTGAGGGAATCTTCTAGAAGGATCTGGAATCTAGAAGGAATCTTTGAAGAATCTTAGACAGAATCTTTTGGGGAATCTTTTTGGTCAAGGTTGACTTTTGGTCAAAGTCAAAGGTCAAAGTCAATGGTCAACCGTGCCACATCATCTCATGACATGGACCACCCATGCAGCCCATGCACTATGGGCCATGCACATAACCCTAGCCCAAAGGACCAAGGCCATACGCCTATTGCTAGCCCAAATGGTGGAAGCCCAAGTTGTGTTATCCAAGAGTCCGCAAGCCCAAGGAATTCGCACCCACTCAGCTGATCCAAGGCCCAAAAGAAAGGAATCCTTCATGCTCAAGAAAAATCTCACAAGATTCAGTCAAAGATCACAAGGAGTCCTAGTTGAAGAAAAAAGTCAAAACCCTGGAAACTAGACACTAAATTTCGACAGTGATTCTGTATTTCTACAGATCGAATCAGATGTCATGCCATATATGGTTGGAAAGCTACGGATGTTAGCTTCGCAGGGAATTTTACGGATTTCGATTCCGAGTTTTCTAGCTCAAGATATGGCCATTTTAGTGGAGGTAGCGCATCAGTTCCGCGAGCTGAAAAAGGAGTTACGCCCAAAAAGAGCCCAAATCAGCCCAAGGCCCATGCTTGGCCGAAAATTATAAGCCTTGGTGTGCAAGGAATGCACTTATCCCACATTGAAGAGAAAGAGAAATCTCAGCCCCACTTCCCTCTATAAATATATCTCTAAAAATCAGAAAAGGGGTTCTGTTCTGAAGTTCTCTTCTCTCCTCTTTAATTTTCAGAAACCCTAGCTAGCCTCCTTCTCTTTCTTTTATTTTTCTTAAGCAAACCCTAGCAGCCACCATCTCTTTCCCTGTTTTTCTTGTGCCGCAGCCACCTTCTCTCCCTTCCTTTTTATTCTTCTTCTTTTCTTTTGAGGCCGAACCTAGCAGCCACCTTTTCTTGTGTGCTTTCTTTTATTTTGTGCTGAACTGAAGAAGGAGGATCAAGTGAAGCCGCAGCCACCACCACCAACGCTAGCCACGCATCACCACCTTGCTGCCAACTTGCCGAGCATCTTCACCTCTTTGCCGTGGAGCCCAAGGCCGAGCAGCAGCCCATCACGCCATCACCTTGCAGCCGCACCTCCACTCCATCATTCGTGGCTTGATCTCTTTTTCCCTTTCTTTTATTTTAATTGTTTTAATTATGCATTATTTATTTGTGAATTTAATTATGTGTAGCTGAATATTGGGCTAGGGCTAGGATGAAGCCCTAGCATTGCTGTTCACTTTTACTATGGATTATTAATATTTTGATTGTTTATATGTTGACAAATCTTGGATCTCTGTTTAAATTGAATCTATTTGTTTCGCATCTTTGACTGATCACCTTAGGTTGCATGCATCTAGATATATGTTGTGAAACTAAATAAGCTCGAAAGGATGATAGTTTCAATAGGCAACAAGTGGGTATCCTAAGATAATATTCATGAGAAAAGAGATCATAGATGACATACAGTACATTAATTTGGAGCCATGCGCTATGTGTTTGTCACTCTCACAGATCGTAACGACTCTTGCATGGGTAACAGCTGCCTTAGCTTAGAACTAGGGAACATGCAAGTTAACTGGCTAAGGAAGGCCCAAGAAGCTCTTAGTTTATGCACAGTAAGGGGAGTAATTGCTAAAAGTGACTAGCCAAACCTTTTAGTAGACGAACTTTGTCAACATGTTTACTTATTGATTGTTAATATCCATAGTAGAGTGAATGGTATGCTAGTGGTGGATTCTGACCCCTAGTGTTTCTTTATTATTGTTTTATCCAAATTCATTCAGTTGTTATTTTAAAGTTTTGTCATTTATCTGTTAGTTTTTCTAGTCTCAAAAACCAATCAAAACCCCCCATTTGCGTGTGTGAGTTAGAGTTGATTTAATCGAATTTAATTGAGTTAGTAATCGTACGCTAGTACAATTCCCTGTGGGATCGACCTCGTATTTGTAAGCTTTGCTACTTAGCGATTCGTGCACTTGCGAGTTAACCTAGAGTTGTTAAAAAGGTTTATTATAATTGCTCTAGGAAAACATACAACACCTATGGCTATTGATTCTATTTCAAGCATTTGTATTCCTTTCATGAGATCAGTATTCTTTCTAAAATGTGCCTTTATTTCATGTGCATATGTGAGCTAATTGTTTTTGTTACATATTTCCTTTCACATATACTTTTGAGTGCACATATCAACCTAATTCTTGAGTGTTTATCATTGAGAGTATGCCATAGTGAGGATTGGAGTTGAATCTGTTATGTATGTATTGATTTAGTCTTGTTTGTCTAAAACTTGGATTTGTGTCAAGGATGGCCTATATGACAATAGAGGAGCGAGGTATGTTATTTGAAATGTTATTAGAATTTGAAGAATACAATTTATATGCCTTACTTTCCTATGTGATTAATGGTTGTGCGCATGAATTCAGTTGTTGGGATGTTGGAGTCAGTCTTGAGTCTTTTCTTTCCTTTATTTGCTCGAGGACTAGCAAAATCTAAGTTTGGGGGTGTGATGAGTGTGCATTTTGCATCACTTTATGATACTAATTCCTTAACCTAGAGTATTAGAACTCGCTATTTTGTGTTTCTTGTCTTGTTTTTGTGTTTTCAGGTCAAATGAAGCAGAAATGAGAAAAAGAAGCAAATGGAGCCATTTTGGGACATTTCCTGGTCAAACCAGGAAAACGAGTGAAATCCTGGTCAAACCAGGAAAAGTGCAGAAATCCTAGTCAAATGAGGATTCCTAGCCACACTAGGAAACATCAAGTCCAGAACCATCATTGCGGAGCCAGAAATGTGAAATCCTGATTCAAACAGGAAATCCTGGTTGAACTAGGAAACCTAACCCAACTAGGGAAAGGAGTCCTAGTGACACTAGGAGACCCCAGGGGCAATATGATCATTACGAGAAGTCGAAATGGATAAGGAATCTCTCATTTTCAAGAAATCCTAGTTGCACCAGGAAATGTTTTTCAAGGTTCCAGAAGCTTCCAGAAGGTGGTGGACATCCATGGAAATGAATGGAGGGAAGAAATGAATTTGAATTCAAATGGAAATGAGGGGCAAAATGGGAAGTCAAAAGTGTAGGCCCATGGGCCCTAGGGATGCCGAACCAAGTGGGCCATGCATGCACATGCATGGGCCCAAACCCTAGCAGCCCAAAAGCCACACGCAAGGGGGTAGATGGCAGCCATGCATGCACATGCATGCCATGCAAACCCTAGCAAGACAAGGGGCCATGCGCAAGCCCAAGGTGACAAGCCCAAGATGGAAGCCCATGGAGTGAAACCCTAGCCCATCTTGTACAAGCAACTGAAGCCCAACATGGAAGCCCAACATGCAAGCCCAAAGCCCAAGACTACCAGCCCATGCGCCAAGGAGGGACCCTAGCTAGGCTAGGCGTGAGCCACTTAAGCCCAAAGGGAGCAGCCCATGCCGCAAGCCCAAGGTGCAGCCAGCCCTAGCTGATGCCGCAAGGAACTAGGAGAGCAAACCCTAGCCAGCCGCAACTTCCTCTTCCTTGCCTCTCAAGGAAGGCTTCTCCTATTTAAACCCCCTCCATTCAGACTTTTGAGAACACTTTTTTTCTCTCCTCCTCCAGCCGGAATCACTCTCCCTCCTAGTTTTATTTTTCTCTTTTAGGGTTTTAGTTTCAGACTTTTATTTTCTTGTAAGGTGAGCCGAATTCAGAGAGAGGTTTAGAGAGAGGGTGGCGTGACAAGTGAGAGGGAAGTACCACCTGCTGCCGCAAGCCCAAGCTCACCTTGCCGTGAGCCAATTGCTTGTGCTAGGTGCCTCCTTCTTCCTCTCTCCTTGCCGCAGCCCCCATTTGTTGCACCTCTGATTTTTGTTTTCTTTTTCCTTCTAGTTTCTATTCTTATTGTTGGATTGTGCTACTGATTTTATTTAATTAATTTGCTGGTTTTATTTAGTTGTCTTTTTATTTCTTTTATAGCTTTGGTTCTGATTTTAGTTAATTGTTTAAGTTTATGCAATTTAATTGATGTAATCTAATTTAATTGTTTAGTTGTTTCAGTTACTTTATGTTTCTGATTTCATTTAATTTATGCACTTTAAATTAGTTGTTTAGTTTATGTTCTTAAGTTTGTTTAATTCGCGTTTCTGATTTCCTTTTGCAAGCATGAATTGGGATTTCATTTATTTGTTGCTGTTTTGTTTCTTTTATTTGTTTTATTTAATTATGTAGGTTAGTTATTCTATCTTGCATGTTAGTTGTAGGTTGATTAATGGATTCGTATGCTTTAACAAATCGTTTATCCGTCTCTTGGTCTGTTAGTTTGATGTTTGCGCATATTAAATTTCCACTATCTATTAGAACCCCCGTCACTAACTTCCTAACCTAGAGTGCGGGAACTTGATATTTTATGTATTTTTAGTTTGTTTTTGTGTTTGTAGGATTAAATGAGCAAATGAGAGGAAATGAGCTTAAAAGACCAATTTGGAGGTTTTCCTAGTCAAATTAGTAAAGAAGGAGAAATCTTGGTCACACCAGGAAAGGTGCAATCCTAGTCGAATAAGGACTCCTAATCACATCAAGAAAAGTAATTTTTTGGGAAGACGAAATCACCATTGCCAGAAGTCATAAATGAGAAGTCCTAGTTGGAGCAGGAAATCCTGATTGAACTAAGAAACGTAATCCTAGTTGGAAAAAGAGTCCTAACCATGTTAGGAGACATCAAGGGCATTATGGTAGAAGTGGAAATCCAAGTTTGAAGAGGAATCCTAATTCCATGAGGAGTCTTAGTAAGATTAGGAGAAGTGGGGTCAAAGTCAAAGTCAACAAGTCAAAGGTTCCATAAGATTCTAGAAGACTTGAGGTGCAAGAAGGAATGATTGGGCCCTAAGTCTATGCCATGCGCCAAGCTCATGAGGATGAAGCCACATGTCTATTTCTTGGCCTAGAAGACTTTCCTTTATGTTGAAATTCTGATTTGGATAGGAGATATTGCAAGATTTGGTCGAAGATCACAAAGAATCCAAGTGAAAGAAGGAAAGTCAAAACCCTGTGAAAATAAGTAGCAACTTCGACAGCATGTCCAGACCTCTACAGATCGAATCTGATGGAATGCCATATATGGTTGGAAAGCTACGAATGTTAGCTTCGCAGGGAATTTTACGGATTTTGATTCTGAGTTTTCTAGCTCAAGATATGGGCATTTTAGTGGAGGTAGCGCAGCAGTTCCGCGAGTTGAAAGAAGTTATGCCCAAATCAGCCCAAGGCCCATGCTTGGCAGAAAATTATAAGTCTTGATGTGCAAGAAAACTTCTGAATCCCACATTGAAAAGGAGAGGAAAGCTTCTGCCCCCTTCACTCTATAAATACATCTTTATAACACAAATAAAGGGTTTCCCTTTTGCAAGTTCTAAAACCCTAGCCTCTTTCTCTTTCTTCTTTTCTTTTCTTATTGCAGCCACCTCTCTCTCTTCTCTTTATTTTTGTGCCGAACCCTAGGGGAAGGAGAAGGACCTTGCAGCCACACTACCACTTTGTACCGCCATCTCGCCACCTTGCTGCTGCCATGCCTTCTTGTAGCCTTGCCATGGAGCCCAAGGGCAGCCATGTTGTTGCAGCCCTCTCCTCTCTCTCCCTTCTTCCCTTTTTTTTTCCCTAATTTTAATTATGTTTTATTTGATTGTGAATTTAATTATGTGTAGTTAAACATCTGGCTAGGGCTAGGATGAAGCCCTAGTTATGCTATTCACTTTTGCTATGGATTGTTGAATTTTTATTTATATTACATGTTGATAAATCTTAAATCTTTGTTATATTTGAATCTATTTGTTTTGCATCTTTGATTGATCACCTTAGGTTGCATGCATCTTGATATGCTCATAAATTTATATCCTTTTATATTCTTCTTACTTAGTTTTTGTGAGTTCATTTGATTAAAAGCTTTAAATTTCATTTAGTTTTGTGTTTTTGGTTTCCAAGCAATAAAATGAGAAATTTCACAATTTATTCTCCTTAATAGATTTTGACATAAATCCAATTGGAGATAGAAGGTAACATCTTGAAGTTATTCTAGGTTAAATTTCGTAACATTTGAAGACTTCTAAGGTGTTCATTTTGAATTTCAAAGTCAGCCCAAAACTGCACCCGAGGAGAACTGAGTCAGCTGCATTGTGTGGGGCATAACGTTTTGGTTAGAGCTTGGATTGAGACATATAATATATGATTGAAAAGAAGACATCAAGGGCTTTCTATTGATATATAAAACGGAAATTTCTGAGTTGGTTAAGGCCTCCAAATTGCTCTCTAAAGACAGCTTAGAAATCTTGTCAGCAAAAGGATAAAGTGATCCCAAGACATCTTTTCATTTTGGGTAATTGCCTATCACATGCTCTCTTTTCTTCCCCTTTGTTCACCCATTCTAAGTAAAATTCAGAAACCACAATGTGAAGGCTCTAAATGAGGCAAAGAGAACATCTACCTATCTCAACATCCTTTAAGGATCATTTATTGAGGGATAAGATGAAATATTCTCATTTTTGAATTAACCAAACCTTATCCCTTCATTTCCTTTTGGATATATATGATCTTATGCTAGTTTAATGATCATGACTTATATGTGTGAATTTACCACTTGTGCATATGAGAAATGTTGTCATATAGAAATTGGAGATTAGTAACCTTTAGTTTCTAAAGCTTGTTGCATAAGAGCATGGTAATTTAAAACCAACTTGATTGGATTATTTTAATTGCTTGGATTCCACATCCTTAGAACTCTATGAACCTAGGGTTTGCTATCGCATTAATCTTAGGTAGTTACCTATCACCTTGGTTGGGATAGTTGATAACATGAAATAGTATGTGCCCTAATTTACCTTGATCGGGGGTTAGGAGAGAATCTAATCTATCTAATTTGGCATAATCACTAATTGCATTGTTTGTTACATGGGAGGGTTAGTGTGAACCCCTAATAACCCCAAATTCTTTATCATTATTGAATTTAATTTGTACTTTAATTTGCTTGCATTTTCATTTCCATTTGTTAGTTTCAAATTCTAGTGCTACTTTTCATCAATCAACCAAATAACAACTCAACACTACACATTTGCACATATCATTATGTTTAGTCTTGGCTTTGCATAGTACATAATAGGTTGTTTGTTAGTTTTATAACCCTAAAATCAATCTTGCTTGTGCTTGAAATCTCAATCCAATCTTTTAGGTACGACAACCCCCTACTTCCATTTCCATACTAAAACTTGACAACCTTGCACTTGAGATAGTACAACAATAAGTTTTTGACGCCGTTGCCGGGGATTGGAGTCCTAGGACTTTGATCCTAAGCTTGGGTTGCATTTAAGGTTAATTTTATTTAGTATAAAAAAAAAAATTCAAATTTTTAGTTTTAAATTTGTTTTTACTTTGTTAGAAAACGTAGTGTTTCTTTATGGATTAAATTACTTTGTTCGATTGCTGTTCTACGAATTTGGTCAGCATTGGACTCTTTATTTTTTCGTTCTGAATCCAACCATATAAAGAACGTCAAAATCAGATCAGCGGTTTAAAAGTTATAAGCTAAAAACTAAGCAAAGGTCATAAAGGAGTTTTCTGTTGCGTTTTAGTTTAATTGCTTCACTTTTTGTGTATTACTTTGTTTACATTTGTTAGTTACCCTTTTCTTTTATTGACATTGGATGCTATCTTGAGTTTATTTCTCTTATCCTTGTGACTTATAGTGTTCTTACTCTCTTGATAGGTGTATGAGTGAAAATCCAACCACTTCAAGTTCACACATTATTTTGAGAAGTGGGAAGGAATTAATAGAGTTTACAAGGAGTAGATCAAGAGAAAGAAGTACAAGGAAGACAAGGGAAAAACACTACTAGGAAATACCCCATTAGAGATCAGTGGAACACTGATGTCTATTAGGTTTGCGACCGATAAGGGCAGACGTGATATCTAATGTACTGTTGAATGTGTTTTCTTAGAACAAAACAAACAATTATCTCATTCTAAGTTTACTCGCAAGTGCACGAATCGCATCAGTAGCAAAGCGTACAAGCAGGAGGTCGATCCCACAGGGAATGGTTAATATACAACAAATCAGTGCAAATAATCACTAGAATAACTAAATGGGGGGTTTTGAAAAGATGGAACACACGCACACGTCACCACACACACACACACTTTATTCTATCTTGCAATGTTAAGTTTTCAGTTTCAAATCAGATAAGCATGCAATAACCATCCAAGGCTAATGACAGTTAATTTGAACACAACATATTAAAGTTTGACAGCTAAAAAGGTTTGGCTAGTTACTTTCTCGCCATTGTTCTCCTAATGCATAAACTAAGAGCTTCTTGGGCCTTCCTTAGCTAGTTAACCTACATGTTCCCTAGTTCAAGCTAAGGCAGCTGTTACCCATGCAGGAGTCATTAAGTTTTATGAGAACGTCAAACATGCACAACATATAAGCTTTGACTATTTCCTTATAGAGGTCGCCCAACCCCACTACCAAGAATAATCCCTTATTCCCTTGTTACTTGTGGTTTAGTGTCTTTGACTATTTCACAGCTAAACCTAACAGATAAACTAGATGCAATTACCCTAAGGTGGCCAGTCAAAGGATGCAAACAACTAGTGACGGGGGTTTTAATAGATAGTGGAAATTTAATACGCGCAAATATCAAACTAACAGACCAAGAGACGGATAAACGATTTGTTAAAGCATACGAATCCATTAATCGACCTACAACTAACATGCAAGATAGAATAACTAACCTACATAATTAAATTAAATAAATAAAAACAGAAACTAACAAATAAATAAAATCCCAATTCATGCTTGCTAACGGAAATCAGAAACGCAAATTAAACAAACTTAGAAGCATAAACTAAACAACTAATTTAAAGTGCATGAATTAAATGAAATTAGAAACGTAAAGTACACAAGATTAAATGCATGCACTAATTAAATTCAGCAACATAAAGTAATTGAAACCAAAATACAAATTAAATAAATTCAGAAACTTAATTTAATAAATTCAGTAGCATAAACCAATAATTAAAATAGAAACTAGAAGGAAAAGAAAGCAAAAATCAGAGGTGCAAACACATGGGGGCTGCGGCAAGGAGAGAGGAAGAAGGAGGCACCTAGCAAGCAGGAGGAACTCACGGCAAGGTGAGCTATGGCTTGCGGCAGCAGGTGGTCCTTCCCTCTCACTTGTCACGCCACCCTCTCTCTAAGTCTCTCTCTGAATTCGGCTCACCTTACAAGAAAAATAAAAGTTGAAAGCTAAAACCCTAAAACAGAAAAATAAAACTAGGAGGGGAGAGGGATTTCGGCTGGAGTAGGAAGAGAGAAAAAAGTGATCCCTAAAAGTCTGAATGAGAGGGATTTATATAGAGGAGCCTTCCTTGAGAGGCAAGGAAGAGGAACTTGCGGCTGCATAGGGTTTGCTTTCCTAGTTCCTTGCGGCATCAGCTAGGGTTAGCTGACTAGGGCCTTGCGGCATGGGCTTCCTCCTTTGGGCTTAAGTGGCTCACGCCTAGCCTAGCTAGGGTCCCTCCTTGGCGCATGGGCTGGTAGTCTTGGGCTTTGGGCTTGCATGTTGGGCTTCCATGTTGGGCTTCAGTTGCTTGCACAAGATGGGCTAGGGTTTCACTCCATGGGCTTCCATCTTGGGCTTGCCACCTTGGGCTTGCGCATGGCCCCTTGTCTTGCTAGGGTTTGCATGGCATGCATGCGCATGCATGGCTGCCATCTACCTCCTTGTGTGTGGCTTTTGGGCTGCTTGGGTTTGGGCCCATGCATGTGCATGCATGGCCCACTTGGTTCGGCATCCCTAGGGCCCATGGGCCCTCCACTTTTGACTTCCCATTTTGCCCCTCATTTCCATTTGAATTCAAATTCATTTCTTCCCTCCATTCATTTCCATGGATGTCCACCACCTTCTGGAAGCTTCTAGGACCTTGAAAAACATTTCCTGGTGCAACTAGGATTTCTTGGAAATGAGAGATTCCTTATCCATTTCGACTTCTCGTAATGACCATATTGCCCCTGGGGTTTCCTAGTGTCACTAGGACTCCTTTCCCTAGTTGGGTTAGGTTTCCTAGTTCGACCAGGAATTCCTGTTCGAATCAGGATTTCACATTTCTGGCTCCGCAATGATGGTTCTGGACTTGATGTTTCCTAGTGTGACTAGGAATCCTAATTTGACTAGGATTTCTGCACTTTTCCTGGTTTGACCAGGATTCCACTCGTTTTCCTGGTTTGACCAGGAATTACCCCAAAATGGCTCCATTTGCTTCTTTTTCTCATTTCTGCTTCATTTGACCTGAAAACACAAAAACAAGACAAGAAACACAAAATAGCGAGTTCTAACACTCTAGGTTAAGGAATTAGTATCATAAAGTGATGCAAAATGCACACTCATCATGTACCCTATTTTCAATATTGGTTTTTACCCAATGTTTATAACAACTTAGACATCCTATTTATTGAATTTCCAATATTGTTAATAATTAATATATATCGATTTTGTAACAACCCGACCCAAATTTTCACTAGAAATTTAAATTTTTATTTAACTATGTTTTAAGAGATTTTTTTTAAGGGATGTGAAATTGTATTTTAAAGATTTTGATATTTATTTGGAAAATAAAAAAAGGGTCTTGATTTAAGTTTTGATTTATTTATTTAAGCTTGACCCAAAATTTGACTTTTAAAATAAAAGGGCTTTTGATTTTGACTTCGGGTCCGTTGGATAGGTTTCGAACTCACGATTTCATAGACACACGGCACGCGCCAATCCGAGTTACGGTTTGAAAGATATAGGCGTTTAAAGTGAGGGGCAATGTTGTAAATTTATAAAAGTGGGTTTTAAAAATCAGACTTCCTCTCTCTAGATTTTTCCACAACTCTCTCTCTAGAATCTTCTCTCTCTCTTTTTATTCTCTCTCTCTCTCCCGCACTCTCACTTCTCCCTCTCTCCCCGAGCTCACTCACCTCCCCCTTTCTTCTCTCACCGGCGCGGCCAGCTCCGGCGACCAGAGGTTGGCGACCAGAGGCCGACGACCAGCAACCCCACTGACCCAGTTTTCTCTCTCCCCGTGCTCTCTCTCTCCTTCGCGTCTCTCTCTCTCTCCCCCTTCTCGGCGCGCGACACCACCAGGCCGGACCGTCCTCTCCGGCGAGTTTCCCGACCAGCCCAGGCCACCGGCGAGCCTTCCCGACGCCGCCCATCTTCCCCGACGCCTCCTCCAGCCAGCCCAGCTCCCACACGCGCGAAATTAGAGCCAGAAAACGCCCAGCCCCGCCGCCACTGCTCGCCGGATTCCGGCCACCTCTGGCCTCCGTTCGAATTGATTTTAGGTGGGTTTTCTCTCCCCCATCTTGGGCTTTATTTCCCCTGTATTTTTAATGGTTAATTTCAAGTATTTAGGAAATTGAGAATTTGGATTTATAGTGATTTCGGGTTCCCCTTTGAATGTAGAGATTTATGGGTTAATCTTGTTGTGTTTTGGATAATTTTCACTCTTAGGAAGGTTGTTCTATGTTTAGCATCAAAAATTAGAGTTAATTTGGAGGATTTTGGACATTGAGAAGTTTGATTTCAAGGGTTGGAACCCAGTTCGGATTTGCTATGGATTGGCTGAGTTTTGTGGAAATTGTTGGAGTGGTTTTGGATAATTTATCCACTAGTAAACCTCTAAGTGTCGACCCTAATGAGAAACTTGAAGAAATTAGGAGTTTGGGTGTGGTTGATGCTGGTGTGAGCCGGGAAGTTTCGAGATGGTTAGGAATAGGTTAGAGAGCGTATAGTTTTGAGGAAGATGATTTTTAACCGTTACTCGAGCGTGAGTTTAGCGAAACATTAGAATTAACACACACAAAATTAAACGTATTGGAGTCGAGACTAATTTCATATTTTATCGTTGTGTTATAGGCGACACGATCGGGGTTCGCGACGATCCGGCGGAGGATCGACATTAGATTTTCTCACTGTGAGTGGACCTTTGTTTTCCTTAAATGATTTATGAAATTTGTGTTTTTATTTTGATTAATTAAGTTTGATTTAGAAGTAATATATGTGAGTGAACTTTCGTTTTCCGAATTGTTTTGCATATCTTATAAATTAGTTCTACTATGCATAATATCTTGATTTGATTTGGGATTTGATCAATGGCGATGAATTTCAGTTTTCAAATACTTTCACGAGTGAGTTTAAAACATGATTTTACAGGTTGATTTTTCTGAGCTGTTGGATCTTGGAAAGGAAATTTGGTTCTTTATTTTACACACATGGTTTGTTTAATATTTTTGGTTTTATCGAAAAGTTTGGATTTGACTCATGAAGTTTAAATTTAATTTGAATATTACATTTTTGGGCTTATGGATTTAAATTCGTAAAAGGGTTTTCAATGATATTTCTCTCAGTGGGAAAAAGATTTATGTTTGGCTATGAACGATGGTTTTCAAAACCACCCTTTGCAGTACCCTCCAGATTATCAGATTGGATAGGTCTTTGGGACCCATCACGGCACACATATAGGCTTTGGGCCGTGTGTCGGGATGCTTTGCCCTTTGGGGGCTGCTCTGCGTGCACGTATGACCAGGATTGCCTGCACGTGCTGATTTATTCACACGTGTGTATGGCCAGGATATTGCCTGCACGTGTTGGATTCACTCCACGCGTGTGTATGGCCAGGATATTGCCTGCACGTGTTGGATTTACTCCACGCGTGTGTATGGCCAGAATTATTCAGGGTATATAGCATGGTGGAAAATGAAATTGGTATTTTCAGAGTTTGAGTATGGATTTTAAGTGAGAAATATTTTTCGAGTTTTATAATGATTTCGATTTTATTATTATTTTTATGACTTTGTTAATTTAAATGATTTGCTATTGAGATATGTGTTATCTTTCCTTGAGTTTCATGGGTTTTATAACATTTTTAAGACTTGTGAAATTGTTTTACAACTGGGGGATTTCAAACAGTAACGAGAGGTTTTAGAGTTAACGTGGTTTTTGAAGGATTTTCTGGAACAGAAATTTTACTTATGTTTCCCGTTAAACTGTCCACTCACTGAGTTGTCTCATGGTTCATTTGTTTTGTCTTAAATTGTCCCCCAAGTAGTAGATTTGGTGGAGGTCGAGCCAAACACGTCGAGGCAGTTGCAATCATCTCCTTAGTTGGACCTTGTAGGCGCCATTTAATTTTTAAAAATTCCTTGTAATAGAATAGCAGCTCTGATAACCACCCTGCAAATTTTAAGTTGGATTTCTGTGAGATTGTTGGGTCTGAGACCCTATTTGGTTGTGGTAGAGGTGGTTGCTGTTTAGAAGTGTTTTTAACAGGTTTGAAATTTCTGGGTTAGTCCATTTTCAGGGGAGGTTCTGCCGAATTTTCGGTAGGATTTTCCTTGAATTTGGATTCCCGCAGGACCCCTCCGGGTTTCTGGGTGAAACTCGGGGGCGGTCCTGTCAACTTGGTATCAGAGCATTAGGTTTTGAATCCCTGTAGACTTCCCATCTAGGGTGTAACTTTTAGTGTACAAAATCGGTTTTCACTTGTGACAAAGCGTGGACATGCCTCTCGACGTGGCCGACCTCATAGAAGTTGTAGTAAGTTTTGGGGGATATAGTTTATTTTATTGACGTGACTTAAAGGGATGATAGGAGAAATTAGAATGTGGTAGGCATATGGAAAGCAAGAAATCCAAGTATTGGATTAAGTAAGGGTTGATATTAGAAGAGGAGGGACATCACAAAGCGATGACATATGAAGTGATGCTTTTATTTAAAAGAGTAAGCTTGAGATTGTTGTAATTCCACTAATCTAGCTTTCTTAATTTGGGGCATGTGAGTACTCAATGGATTGATGATAATTTATGGATGGTAATGAGAAGCTAGACCATTTTGGAGACATAAGTATCTTGTGATGGAAGTCTGGGTAGTTGGAGTTGAGATAGACCTGAATACATCACACATTGCTAAGGAAATGATAGGAGCTTGAGGGTGACCCCTTAGTTCACGATGATAATTTATTTCTCATTTTTATGGATATGTAAGGAATGGTGTGAAAGACGTAGTAATTAACGATACTTGAAGTCGCGATCATATTTATGTTGGATACATTAGAGGTCAAAGAGTTAATCAGAGTGGCGCAGCGGAAGCGTAGTGGTGCCCAGTCCAACCATGTCAGTAGAGTTGGATAACGACAGAGGGGTCAGCCAGGACGCCCTAGAGCCCAGGGCAGAGTCTTCGCCATGACGCAGCAGGACACTTTGGCTTCACCAGATGTCATCATGGGTACGTTTTCCATCTTTGGGCATAATGCAATATTTTTATAGACTTTGGACACACACACACTTTTGCGTATAACGTATTATCGTTTTGAATGTCGATAAGAGATAAACTTTCTCGATTTGTGGGTTAGAGTGGTTTTCAAATGATTTAAAGGTTTTAAATTAATTTGCTTCGTAATGATTTTATTCTTGAAAACTTTATTTAGAGTTTGGCGTTGCTACCACATTTTCAAGTTTTTATTTTTGAGGCGTACTTAATTTATTTAGGTTCGTTGTGGAGCGATTTCCTGAGTTT
The DNA here is from genome assembly GCF_963921425.1 of Dryas octopetala. Taxonomy (NCBI): domain Eukaryota; kingdom Viridiplantae; phylum Streptophyta; class Magnoliopsida; order Rosales; family Rosaceae; genus Dryas; species Dryas octopetala. Next base: position 8,094,671 of record NC_141367.1, on the reverse strand, counting down.
AAATCTCCTTGGTTTTCTTGAAACGGAAGGAAATGCCAAAGTCACGCATTTTTTTTTTACTTATGGTTGCTAAAAGGAGGTTTGATTTGATGGGTGATGAGAAGTTGCAACTACAATTCACTTAAATTTAAGTTTTCTACTAAATTTCGAGGACGAAATTTTTTTAAGGGGGGAAGGTTGTAACAACCCGACCCAAATTTTCACTAGAAATTTAAATTTTTATTTAACTATGTTTTAAGAGATTTTTTTTAAGGGATGTGAAATTGTATTTTAAAGATTTTGATATTTATTTGGAAAATAAAAAAAGGGTCTTGATTTAAGTTTTGATTTATTTATTTAAGCTTGACCCAAAATTTGACTTTTAAAATAAAAGGGCTTTTGATTTTGACTTCGGGTCCGTTGGATAGGTTTCGAACTCACGATTTCATAGACACACGGCACGCGCCAATCCGAGTTACGGTTTGAAAGATATAGGCGTTTAAAGTGAGGGGCAATGTTGTAAATTTATAAAAGTGGGTTTTAAAAATCAGACTTCCTCTCTCTAGATTTTTCCACAACTCTCTCTCTAGAATCTTCTCTCTCTCTTTTTATTCTCTCTCTCTCTCCCGCACTCTCACTTCTCCCTCTCTCCCCGAGCTCACTCACCTCCCCCTTTCTTCTCTCACCGGCGCGGCCAGCTCCGGCGACCAGAGGTTGGCGACCAGAGGCCGACGACCAGCAACCCCACTGACCCAGTTTTCTCTCTCCCCGTGCTCTCTCTCTCCTTCGCGTCTCTCTCTCTCTCCCCCTTCTCGGCGCGCGACACCACCAGGCCGGACCGTCCTCTCCGGCGAGTTTCCCGACCAGCCCAGGCCACCGGCGAGCCTTCCCGACGCCGCCCATCTTCCCCGACGCCTCCTCCAGCCAGCCCAGCTCCCACACGCGCGAAATTAGAGCCAGAAAACGCCCAGCCCCGCCGCCACTGCTCGCCGGATTCCGGCCACCTCTGGCCTCCGTTCGAATTGATTTTAGGTGGGTTTTCTCTCCCCCATCTTGGGCTTTATTTCCCCTGTATTTTTAATGGTTAATTTCAAGTATTTAGGAAATTGAGAATTTGGATTTATAGTGATTTCGGGTTCCCCTTTGAATGTAGAGATTTATGGGTTAATCTTGTTGTGTTTTGGATAATTTTCACTCTTAGGAAGGTTGTTCTATGTTTAGCATCAAAAATTAGAGTTAATTTGGAGGATTTTGGACATTGAGAAGTTTGATTTCAAGGGTTGGAACCCAGTTCGGATTTGCTATGGATTGGCTGAGTTTTGTGGAAATTGTTGGAGTGGTTTTGGATAATTTATCCACTAGTAAACCTCTAAGTGTCGACCCTAATGAGAAACTTGAAGAAATTAGGAGTTTGGGTGTGGTTGATGCTGGTGTGAGCCGGGAAGTTTCGAGATGGTTAGGAATAGGTTAGAGAGCGTATAGTTTTGAGGAAGATGATTTTTAACCGTTACTCGAGCGTGAGTTTAGCGAAACATTAGAATTAACACACACAAAATTAAACGTATTGGAGTCGAGACTAATTTCATATTTTATCGTTGTGTTATAGGCGACACGATCGGGGTTCGCGACGATCCGGCGGAGGATCGACATTAGATTTTCTCACTGTGAGTGGACCTTTGTTTTCCTTAAATGATTTATGAAATTTGTGTTTTTATTTTGATTAATTAAGTTTGATTTAGAAGTAATATATGTGAGTGAACTTTCGTTTTCCGAATTGTTTTGCATATCTTATAAATTAGTTCTACTATGCATAATATCTTGATTTGATTTGGGATTTGATCAATGGCGATGAATTTCAGTTTTCAAATACTTTCACGAGTGAGTTTAAAACATGATTTTACAGGTTGATTTTTCTGAGCTGTTGGATCTTGGAAAGGAAATTTGGTTCTTTATTTTACACACATGGTTTGTTTAATATTTTTGGTTTTATCGAAAAGTTTGGATTTGACTCATGAAGTTTAAATTTAATTTGAATATTACATTTTTGGGCTTATGGATTTAAATTCGTAAAAGGGTTTTCAATGATATTTCTCTCAGTGGGAAAAAGATTTATGTTTGGCTATGAACGATGGTTTTCAAAACCACCCTTTGCAGTACCCTCCAGATTATCAGATTGGATAGGTCTTTGGGACCCATCACGGCACACATATAGGCTTTGGGCCGTGTGTCGGGATGCTTTGCCCTTTGGGGGCTGCTCTGCGTGCACGTATGACCAGGATTGCCTGCACGTGCTGATTTATTCACACGTGTGTATGGCCAGGATATTGCCTGCACGTGTTGGATTCACTCCACGCGTGTGTATGGCCAGGATATTGCCTGCACGTGTTGGATTTACTCCACGCGTGTGTATGGCCAGAATTATTCAGGGTATATAGCATGGTGGAAAATGAAATTGGTATTTTCAGAGTTTGAGTATGGATTTTAAGTGAGAAATATTTTTCGAGTTTTATAATGATTTCGATTTTATTATTATTTTTATGACTTTGTTAATTTAAATGATTTGCTATTGAGATATGTGTTATCTTTCCTTGAGTTTCATGGGTTTTATAACATTTTTAAGACTTGTGAAATTGTTTTACAACTGGGGGATTTCAAACAGTAACGAGAGGTTTTAGAGTTAACGTGGTTTTTGAAGGATTTTCTGGAACAGAAATTTTACTTATGTTTCCCGTTAAACTGTCCACTCACTGAGTTGTCTCATGGTTCATTTGTTTTGTCTTAAATTGTCCCCCAAGTAGTAGATTTGGTGGAGGTCGAGCCAAACACGTCGAGGCAGTTGCAATCATCTCCTTAGTTGGACCTTGTAGGCGCCATTTAATTTTTAAAAATTCCTTGTAATAGAATAGCAGCTCTGATAACCACCCTGCAAATTTTAAGTTGGATTTCTGTGAGATTGTTGGGTCTGAGACCCTATTTGGTTGTGGTAGAGGTGGTTGCTGTTTAGAAGTGTTTTTAACAGGTTTGAAATTTCTGGGTTAGTCCATTTTCAGGGGAGGTTCTGCCGAATTTTCGGTAGGATTTTCCTTGAATTTGGATTCCCGCAGGACCCCTCCGGGTTTCTGGGTGAAACTCGGGGGCGGTCCTGTCAACTTGGTATCAGAGCATTAGGTTTTGAATCCCTGTAGACTTCCCATCTAGGGTGTAACTTTTAGTGTACAAAATCGGTTTTCACTTGTGACAAAGCGTGGACATGCCTCTCGACGTGGCCGACCTCATAGAAGTTGTAGTAAGTTTTGGGGGATATAGTTTATTTTATTGACGTGACTTAAAGGGATGATAGGAGAAATTAGAATGTGGTAGGCATATGGAAAGCAAGAAATCCAAGTATTGGATTAAGTAAGGGTTGATATTAGAAGAGGAGGGACATCACAAAGCGATGACATATGAAGTGATGCTTTTATTTAAAAGAGTAAGCTTGAGATTGTTGTAATTCCACTAATCTAGCTTTCTTAATTTGGGGCATGTGAGTACTCAATGGATTGATGATAATTTATGGATGGTAATGAGGAGCTAGACCATTTTGGAGACATAAGTATCTTGTGATGGAAGTCTGGGTAGTTGGAGTTGAGATAGACCTGAATACATCACACATTGCTAAGGAAATGATAGGAGCTTGAGGGTGACCCCTTAGTTCACGATGATAATTTATTTCTCATTTTTATGGATATGTAAGGAATGGTGTGAAAGACGTAGTAATTAACGATACTTGAAGTCGCGATCATATTTATGTTGGATACATTAGAGGTCAAAGAGTTAATCAGAGTGGCGCAGCGGAAGCGTAGTGGTGCCCAGTCCAACCATGTCAGTAGAGTTGGATAACGACAGAGGGGTCAGCCAGGACGCCCTAGAGCCCAGGGCAGAGTCTTCGCCATGACGCAGCAGGACACTTTGGCTTCACCAGATGTCATCATGGGTACGTTTTCCATCTTTGGGCATAATGCAATATTTTTATAGACTTTGGACACACACACACTTTTGCGTATAACGTATTATCGTTTTGAATGTCGATAAGAGATAAACTTTCTCGATTTGTGGGTTAGAGTGGTTTTCAAATGATTTAAAGGTTTTAAATTAATTTGCTTCGTAATGATTTTATTCTTGAAAACTTTATTTAGAGTTTGGCGTTGCTACCACATTTTCAAGTTTTTATTTTTGAGGCGTACTTAATTTATTTAGGTTCGTTGTGGAGCGATTTCCTGAGTTTAAATCTCCTTGGTTTTCTTGAAACGGAAGGAAATGCCAAAGTCACGCATTTTTTTTTTACTTATGGTTGCTAAAAGGAGGTTTGATTTGATGGGTGATGAGAAGTTGCAACTACAATTCACTTAAATTTAAGTTTTCTACTAAATTTCGAGGACGAAATTTTTTTAAGGGGGGAAGGTTGTAACAACCCGACCCAAATTTTCACTAGAAATTTAAATTTTTATTTAACTATGTTTTAAGAGATTTTTTTTAAGGGATGTGAAATTGTATTTTAAAGATTTTGATATTTATTTGGAAAATAAAAAAAGGGTCTTGATTTAAGTTTTGATTTATTTATTTAAGCTTGACCCAAAATTTGACTTTTAAAATAAAAGGGCTTTTGATTTTGACTTCGGGTCCGTTGGATAGGTTTCGAACTCACGATTTCATAGACACACGGCACGCGCCAATCCGAGTTACGGTTTGAAAGATATAGGCGTTTAAAGTGAGGGGCAATGTTGTAAATTTATAAAAGTGGGTTTTAAAAATCAGACTTCCTCTCTCTAGATTTTTCCACAACTCTCTCTCTAGAATCTTCTCTCTCTCTTTTTATTCTCTCTCTCTCTCCCGCACTCTCACTTCTCCCTCTCTCCCCGAGCTCACTCACCTCCCCCTTTCTTCTCTCACCGGCGCGGCCAGCTCCGGCGACCAGAGGTTGGCGACCAGAGGCCGACGACCAGCAACCCCACTGACCCAGTTTTCTCTCTCCCCGTGCTCTCTCTCTCCTTCGCGTCTCTCTCTCTCTCCCCCTTCTCGGCGCGCGACACCACCAGGCCGGACCGTCCTCTCCGGCGAGTTTCCCGACCAGCCCAGGCCACCGGCGAGCCTTCCCGACGCCGCCCATCTTCCCCGACGCCTCCTCCAGCCAGCCCAGCTCCCACACGCGCGAAATTAGAGCCAGAAAACGCCCAGCCCCGCCGCCACTGCTCGCCGGATTCCGGCCACCTCTGGCCTCCGTTCGAATTGATTTTAGGTGGGTTTTCTCTCCCCCATCTTGGGCTTTATTTCCCCTGTATTTTTAATGGTTAATTTCAAGTATTTAGGAAATTGAGAATTTGGATTTATAGTGATTTCGGGTTCCCCTTTGAATGTAGAGATTTATGGGTTAATCTTGTTGTGTTTTGGATAATTTTCACTCTTAGGAAGGTTGTTCTATGTTTAGCATCAAAAATTAGAGTTAATTTGGAGGATTTTGGACATTGAGAAGTTTGATTTCAAGGGTTGGAACCCAGTTCGGATTTGCTATGGATTGGCTGAGTTTTGTGGAAATTGTTGGAGTGGTTTTGGATAATTTATCCACTAGTAAACCTCTAAGTGTCGACCCTAATGAGAAACTTGAAGAAATTAGGAGTTTGGGTGTGGTTGATGCTGGTGTGAGCCGGGAAGTTTCGAGATGGTTAGGAATAGGTTAGAGAGCGTATAGTTTTGAGGAAGATGATTTTTAACCGTTACTCGAGCGTGAGTTTAGCGAAACATTAGAATTAACACACACAAAATTAAACGTATTGGAGTCGAGACTAATTTCATATTTTATCGTTGTGTTATAGGCGACACGATCGGGGTTCGCGACGATCCGGCGGAGGATCGACATTAGATTTTCTCACTGTGAGTGGACCTTTGTTTTCCTTAAATGATTTATGAAATTTGTGTTTTTATTTTGATTAATTAAGTTTGATTTAGAAGTAATATATGTGAGTGAACTTTCGTTTTCCGAATTGTTTTGCATATCTTATAAATTAGTTCTACTATGCATAATATCTTGATTTGATTTGGGATTTGATCAATGGCGATGAATTTCAGTTTTCAAATACTTTCACGAGTGAGTTTAAAACATGATTTTACAGGTTGATTTTTCTGAGCTGTTGGATCTTGGAAAGGAAATTTGGTTCTTTATTTTACACACATGGTTTGTTTAATATTTTTGGTTTTATCGAAAAGTTTGGATTTGACTCATGAAGTTTAAATTTAATTTGAATATTACATTTTTGGGCTTATGGATTTAAATTCGTAAAAGGGTTTTCAATGATATTTCTCTCAGTGGGAAAAAGATTTATGTTTGGCTATGAACGATGGTTTTCAAAACCACCCTTTGCAGTACCCTCCAGATTATCAGATTGGATAGGTCTTTGGGACCCATCACGGCACACATATAGGCTTTGGGCCGTGTGTCGGGATGCTTTGCCCTTTGGGGGCTGCTCTGCGTGCACGTATGACCAGGATTGCCTGCACGTGCTGATTTATTCACACGTGTGTATGGCCAGGATATTGCCTGCACGTGTTGGATTCACTCCACGCGTGTGTATGGCCAGGATATTGCCTGCACGTGTTGGATTTACTCCACGCGTGTGTATGGCCAGAATTATTCAGGGTATATAGCATGGTGGAAAATGAAATTGGTATTTTCAGAGTTTGAGTATGGATTTTAAGTGAGAAATATTTTTCGAGTTTTATAATGATTTCGATTTTATTATTATTTTTATGACTTTGTTAATTTAAATGATTTGCTATTGAGATATGTGTTATCTTTCCTTGAGTTTCATGGGTTTTATAACATTTTTAAGACTTGTGAAATTGTTTTACAACTGGGGGATTTCAAACAGTAACGAGAGGTTTTAGAGTTAACGTGGTTTTTGAAGGATTTTCTGGAACAGAAATTTTACTTATGTTTCCCGTTAAACTGTCCACTCACTGAGTTGTCTCATGGTTCATTTGTTTTGTCTTAAATTGTCCCCCAAGTAGTAGATTTGGTGGAGGTCGAGCCAAACACGTCGAGGCAGTTGCAATCATCTCCTTAGTTGGACCTTGTAGGCGCCATTTAATTTTTAAAAATTCCTTGTAATAGAATAGCAGCTCTGATAACCACCCTGCAAATTTTAAGTTGGATTTCTGTGAGATTGTTGGGTCTGAGACCCTATTTGGTTGTGGTAGAGGTGGTTGCTGTTTAGAAGTGTTTTTAACAGGTTTGAAATTTCTGGGTTAGTCCATTTTCAGGGGAGGTTCTGCCGAATTTTCGGTAGGATTTTCCTTGAATTTGGATTCCCGCAGGACCCCTCCGGGTTTCTGGGTGAAACTCGGGGGCGGTCCTGTCAGATTTTTTCAAGTTTCCGCTATCTACATGAATGGATTACGATATGTAATGTACTTTCAATATCATTAGTTTTTTAAGAACTGACATTAAAGTGTATATTACATATCGGTTTGGTTATGTTTTTCGATATTGTAAACTCATCAAAAGCTATGTTTGGTAAGTTGTTACATCACTTTTTTTATTAAAGCGATATTTAATATTGTTAAGACATCATAGTTTTAAATAAAACCGATATATCTGTATACATTAGATATCTGTTTGTCTGTTGTTTCAGATATTATAAGTCTTTTAAACATCAGATTTGAGCTACCATGTGATATAAAAATAACATTAGATATCATTATTATTTGTTTTTTTGATGTATATGCCTATATAAATATCAGATTTAAGAAATTAGATATCAGTGTTGAACGGATATTGTAAATGTTTTTTAATTAAAAAAAACAAATTAAAATGGATTGTTAGATATCAGTTTTTCCTGTCAAATATTTGATATAAAAATTCGAACATGCACCATCCAATTTGTGCAATTTAAATGCTTCCATCAATTTCATCCAACATTCTCATACAATATTTCTAACATCCAATTTCAACCATATTCAAGTTAACAAAAATGAATTACAAATCCCTCAACAAGTAGGGATAACCCTAGCTAATCCATTTTTAACCCCCCTAAGCAACTTCAAAAATCTGCACAAAATATAAGGCATGGCTAGTTCTAAATTATGCACCCTAGTTAGCTAGCTAGCTAGTTCTAAATTCTGCCTCTTTACAAAAGATTGGAATGGCAGCACTAATACCATATCCACAAAATGTACGTCAAAACAATATACCAACATGCATGTCTAGAAATAATGCTCGGTGACATAGTCTCCCCACTCAACTCGGACTTCATCAATTTGGGCTTGGGTGTAACCAGTCCGCTTGTTCTTCGTCTTAGACCACTGAAAACATTAAAGACAAGTGCATGATCAACCACCAAAAGATATGCAATTATATATTCAAATGATAAAAGTTATGGTCTTGCTGCAATCCCAAAACCTATTCATGGCAGAGTGCAAATAATATAAGGCTAGCTGCATGCTATCAGAGCCACCTAGACATGCAATTATTCAACTAAAGAAGGCGGCTGATAGCAATCCCAAAATCCAAAAGGAAGAGTTGCATGTGATAGCCCCCAGCAACAAGCTTAAGTACATGTAATGGTCTAGCAAGCTTTAAAGTTCAATTTACCAGATTTACAACAACCAAAACCATATCCTAGTTTCCTATCAATCCAAAACCAGTTTCAAATTTAAAGATTGAGAAAGCCATATCCAAGTTTCCTATAAATTAAGCTGCATATCCACGAAATTAAAAAAGTCAATTGCATGCAGTTGGAAATTCTAAAGACAAGGGGCAGTTCCAAGTTCAACATGCAAAGTTGCAAACATTCATGCAAAGGATAAATATATGCAGGGCAGTTCAAGCCAATCAAACACCATATCCAAAGGCAGTACATGCCTATATATATAACTTCAAAATCTTCAAAATAACAGATTGAGGACATAACCAAAACAAAAATGCAATCAAAATTACATCGGATAATAATTTATATATACTGAAATAGTCAAAAGGATTCTAACCATGGTCTCAAAGGCAAGGTTTGTGTCCTCAATGATCTCTTTCATGTACCTCATCACATAATATGCACATTCAACACCACCTGTTGTTTAGGACACTACATACAAGCAAAAGACAGCACACATAGAGTTATATATAACAATGGCATCCTTAGTCCAAATCAGAATGACATAAGTCGCTTAAAAAACTCAAGTATAGTACATAGATCGATGCTTACAGCGAGATTCTTCCATTGTGGTGTTTTTCTGCCTTGCCTTCCCGTAACGCCATTGAATATTTTAATGGCACTTGATCACCACAATTTAAATTCAAGTTATGCTCCATTATCAAAGAACTATGCATATTGGTAAATTTAGGAGGGAACAGAAACTTACGTATTCACCACTTCCACCCAGTCTTGGTTACGAGTCAGTTTTGGAAGAGGATCCATGATGTAAACCACGTCTTTTTCCTCGCTAATGATAGTCAAAATCCAATGGTTGCTACCAAATAGAACGATTATTACCATGGCATGTATGGGAAGCATATATACAAATAGCATTACAAATGACTGACATTCAGGTTCACCAAATAAATACCCTTACCTAGCATTGAACGGCACTAAAAAGACACGGTCACATTTTCCTTGCTGGAACCTGTCTGCTAGGTACTTTGATCTATTCTCTGAATTTCCAATTCCCACAGAGACACGTGATGGGTCCACAAGACCAACCATTTCAGCCATGTTGGATTCGATAAGCGTATCGTACAGGTACCTAACAATTTTCAAGCATCCATTTGTTTCACAACAGTTTATGAGGAAAAAAAACAATGTAGATGAATCAAAGAGTACACTGACCTCATGTACACAACTATGCAGGTTGCTGAAAGTTCCTCCATCCTCAATACTGCAGCTATATCCTCGTACAAGATATAAAGTTTTCGGACAGCTCCAAAGACTTGTTCCTCTATGTCAACTGTGATGGCCTTTCCACTAGAGACCATCTTTTGTAATGCTAAGCGATACAGCAACTTGCATTTGTTCGGGACATTCTTTTCAAGTGAATCCTTCTTGAATAGCTCCTTCGCCATGTTAGGAACATGCTTCATCTGTTTCTAGGGTATCAAATACAAACAACCAGGTTAGTTTCAAGCATGTAACCTGCAAAAATTACTTCTACAAATGTAGCCTGAAGCAATACCATAGGTGAGGCAACATTTACCTTTTCCTTCATGCAAATAACAAGTTCTTGGGGCCACGCCACGTGACTGCCAACAGCTTGCCCAACTGTGATTAATTCGTCTCGCACAGGAATTGGCAGCAAAGCATCTGCCTTGTCAGCAATGTCAATGCCAACCCGCATGTTTCCCTCACCCAAAGCAACACCATGCACTGTGTCCGATTCCATATCAATTACTGTACCGTATGCAACAATGTTGCTGACATCTCCCACAGCCAATTTGCACGATTTCCCCTACATAAATATAAAAAATCATGGGGATTAAACCTCCACTAGTATGGACATGTTGATTTCTTTGTCTTAGATATAATAATATGAAAAAGGGCACCAAAAATTCATAAGTTACCTTCATTGTTGCCAAATTCAGCTCTTCAATATCAACTACATCGACATCTTCCTTTTCGACCTTTGCCTCGTACAAACAGCTGGCTTTATCGGAAACATTCCCTGTACCGGGAACCGGCTTTGGTGTAGATGGTTCTGCAGCCTTGTTCTTTGCCTCCTCCAATTTTGCAATTCTCTCATAAAGCCCCTGACATTCCTTTTGCAACATAGCCACCATCTCAGTCTTTGTCATCACATCCTTTGGCTGTTTTGGGATGTTGAAGTACACCGAAAGAGGGACGTTCCCCCCCACAGCCCTTACCCTACCTCCATGCTCCGGAGTCTCTAAAGCCATGCTTAGAACATCATTAGAGCCTTCGACAGTCAACTCTCCAGCTTTCTTTTTTTCCAACAACTCATCCTGCCAAAACAACAAGATATATCAAGTATCAATTAAGCATATCTAAAAACAATTTATTATATATCAAATTAATCCAAACGACACTCATTCACTTGCTTACTATGACTTTGGCCACCTGATCCACCTCTTCATTCATGTGGCCAGTAGAGTCCTCCCTAGCTTTCTTCCATAGGACAGATCGGTCTAGCTCAGATTCTTCCATATTCTTTTTCCTCTATTCAGCATAAAATCACATGGTTAGTCCAACCGAATTCCCAATTGTTTAGACACAATTCAAATAGCCCTTACCAATTCTTCCTGCAAGCCAATGTATCCTTTCCTTGACAACCTATGAGGATACTTCCGTTTTGCAGTTCTCTAACTTTGAGCTTCGTATAGTGCCTACAATGTCAACACGTGCCTTTTGATCATACCCTAACTGGAAGCTATTAAACACACATGTACCAGAAATGTCAAAAGAAAACTAGCATATCTACCAGAAACTTGTCTGTTAATCGGCTAGCAACAAAAGCAGTCCAATGCTCTTGCTCAATGAAGTCGTACTCCTTTGGTCGGGTCTTTAAAGCTTCCGAATCGTCTTTGAATGGCAAAATGTACTTGGTGGTTAATGCAGTCTTGAAAGATCTCCATTTGGTGCCAGCAGAGGACAGCACCCCCTTCTTGCTTTCTGGTGGTAGATCAAATGCAGCCTACAATGAAAAAAAGACAAAAACCCTTAGTATGCACTCTATAGGTTTCTGCTTAATCATATATGTATAAATAACGAATGTGCACATGTATTCATAATCAAAATTATCAAAATAAGCCATTTTTACAATAATTCCTATACAGTGAAATGTGATTAGCAAGTGAAGAAAGATTAAATATAGATATAACAGCTTTTAATTACCTGTACATCATCCCAAATTTTCTTTTTTTCGTCCTCTGTCACAGCCGGCCAGTTATCATACGTAATCGGCACTGATTGCCTTGCCACAACTCCTATGTAAGAAGCCAAATTCGGACGCGCGTCTCCTACTGGCACTCCGTGTGGATTGTACTCCACTTTCAGCTTCCGACCTAAAGCTTTCCTAACAATGATTCCATGCATCTTTGTAACACCACGAGAGGATCTGCTGGTGCCTTCAAAAGAAACAAATTAACTAAACTAATTAACTAGAATCAAACAAAAGAAATCAGAATTCCAAAACAAAAATAAGTGAACATCCTTAGAGTGGCAGCAGCGGCGACACAAGGTGGCAGCAGCGGCGGCACAAGGTGGCACTCCTCCTTCCTCCTAGGGTTCGGCACAAAAATAAAGAGAAGAGATAGAGGGGCTGGTGGCTGCGGCTTGAAAGGAAAAGAAAAGAAAGAGGGATAGGAGGCTTGGGTATTGGCGGCTACAAGAGAGAGAGAGAACAGCTAGGGTTTCTGAAATTTCACACAAGAGAGCCCCCCTCTTTGAGTTATAAAGATGTATTTATAGAGGAGAGTGGGGCTGAGATTTCTCTTTCTCTTCAATGTGGGATAAGTGCATTCCTTGAACACCAAAACTTATAATTTTTGGTCAAGCATGGGACTTGGGCTGATTTAAGCTCTTTTTGGGCGTAACTTTATTTTCAGCTCGCGGAATTGCTGCGCTACCTCCACTAAAATGGCCATATCTTGAGCTAGAAAACTCAGAATCTAAATCCGTAAAATTTCCTGTGAAGCTAACATCCGTATCTTTCCAACCATATATGGCATGCTACCTGATTCATTCTAGAGAATTACAGAATTGCTGTCGAAACTGGTGCTCTATTTTCCAGGGTTTTGACTTCCTTGCAAGATAAGGACTCCTTGTGTGTCGACTTGGGCTAGGGTTTCAATTAAAAGAACATGGGCTGGCTGCTACAAGCAAGTGGCGTGATGGACTTTAGGGAAGCATGGCTTGCGCATGGCTGTATGACTTGGGCTCTAAGGTTGGTGCATGTGGGTTGAATGGGCTGCCAGCATGCAAATGATGTGTTGGGCTGCCACCTCACCATCCTTGTGCATTTCGACTTCACCTAGGCCCAAAGCCCAATTGACTTCATGACATGATATGGTTGACCCTTGACCATTGACTTTGACTTCCAATTTCGCCGCTCTCTCCCTCTTGGATTCTAATTCATTTCTTCCCTCCATTTGATTCCATGGATGTCCACCATCTTCTAGAAGCTTCTAGAACCTTGACTTGATAGAGTTGACTTTGACCAACCTTTCCTTGTCCAACTCGGATTTCTTGTAAATGAAAGATTCCTTATCCATTTTGACTTCTCGTAATGACCATATTGCCCCTGGAGTCTCCTAGTGTCATTAGGACTCCTTTCCCTAGTAGGGTTAAGTTTCCTAGTTCAACCAGGAATTCATGTTCCAATCAGGATTTCTCATTTCTGGCTCGACAATGATGGTTCTGGACTTGATGTTTCCTAGTGTGACTAGGAATCCTCATTTGACTAGGATTTCAGCTTTTTTCCTGGTTTGACCAGGAATTGACCCATTTTCCTAGTTTGACCAGGAAATGTCCCAAAACGGCTCCATTTGTTTCTATTTCCTATTTATGCTTCATTCGACCTAAAAACACAAAAACAAGACAACAGACACAAAAGGATCGAGTTCTAACACTCTAGGTTAGGGAATTAGTATGATAAATGTAACACCCAGAACCTCGGGCCCAAAAATACTAAACATCAAACTTTTAAACTTGTTTTCTCTTTTCTTTTGAGCCATACACAACAACATAAGTAAATATAATTTTTGTCAAAAAACCTTTTAAACAAACCACTAAGTAAAAACAATTAAAAAATTTTCTCTGGGTCCCGCTGCCTCGTCTTCTCCCCACTACTTCCTCAGCCTGCTTTACCTGCAAAACAACTGTATGCCTATACCATATCTCTAACTGATTCACGATAATCAGTTCCACTCATCCTATTCCAAAAATCTTTCGACAAATTATCAACATTCTCATCCTCAAGATTCAAGCCTAAACTTAACCAAATCCTAGCAAACACTGCAGACAAGCAACCAAACAAACAAACAGACTATCTAGTTTCACTCACATCGCTCTTTGAGATCCTCTCAGCTTTAAAACTTCTTTCAAAAATCTCCTTTCAAAAACCATTTTAAAATCCCCTTAACCGTAGATCAAGCTCTGAACTGAATTTATCCTTGGAAACTGATATCTCGAAACACTTATTCTTAAGCTTCACATCATTCTCGTACCTGTACTATAGACAATGTCCTGGCCACAATCCCGCGCTCGGGCAGGCTCAAATCCTAGCCATAATCTCGCACATAGAGGTCATTCTGTAAGAGCAGAACCGTATCCTGGCCACGATCTCGTACGGAGGGGTCTCTCCGCACAAGCAGGCTCGTATCCTGGCCACAATCTCGTACGGAGGGGTCGCTCCATACGAGCAGGCTCGTATCCTGGCCACAATCTCGTACGGAGGGGTCTCTCCGCACAAGCAGGCTCGTATCCTGGCCACAATCTCGTACGGAGGGGTCGCTCCATACGAGCAGGCTCACATCCTGGCCACAATCTCGTACGGAGGGGTCTCTCCGCACAAGCAGGCTCGTATCCTGGCCACAATCTCGTACGGAGGGGTCGCTCCATACGAGCAGGCTCGTATCCTGGCCACAATCTCGTACGGAGGGGTCTCTCCGCACAAGCAGGCTCGTATCCTGGCCACAATCTCGTACGGAGGGGTCGCTCCATACGAGCAGGCTCGTATCCTGGCCACAATCTCGTACGGAGGGGTCTCTCCGCACAAGCAGGCTCGTATCCTGGCCACAATCTCGTACGGAGGGGTCGCTCCATACGAGCAGGCTCGTATCCTGGCCACAATCTCGTACGGAGGGGTCGCTCCATACGAGCAGGCTCACATCCTGGCCACAATCTCGTACGGAGGGGTCTCTCCGCACAAGCAGGCTCGTATCCTGGCCACAATCTCGTACGGAGGGGTCGCTCCATACGAGCAGGCTCGTATCCTGGCCACAATCTCGTACGGAGGGGTCTCTCCGCACAAGCAGGCTCGTATCCTGGCCACAATCTCGTACGGAGGGGTCGCTCCATACGAGCAGGCTCACATCCTGGCCACAATCTCGTACGGAGGGGTCTCTCCGCACAAGTAGGCTCGTATCCTGGCCACAATCTCGTACGGAGGGGTCGCTCCATACGAGCAGGCTCACATCCTGGCCACAATCTCGTACGGAGGGGTCTCTCCGCACAAGCAGGCTCGTATCCTGGCCACAATCTCGTACGGAGGGGTCACTCCATACGAGCAGGCTCACATCCTGGCCACAATCCCGTGCTCTTACACAGGCAGGCTCGACCGGTCAACACGTGCATTTACACAGCAGTCTTTAAATATTCTTTTCTAAATTCTCCTTATCAAACCCACTCACTGTTTACTCCGAACTACATCGAAACCTTTCCGAGATTGATTCATACTCACGACCCCTTACTTGTTTGTCATTTCTAGTCACGTCAGTCTATTGTATAATAATTACTTAATCCTCATTCATATATCTCAACAATAAACATTTCTTCTCTAGTTCAGCAATTATCATCATAGCATCCTGTAATTCCCCCTTAATCCTTTAGTCTTAATCCTCATCAATTCCTTCTCATGGTCTAAATCCTATACTTAGCTTCCTCTAACATAAAGCATTCAAATCACACAAAATCGACAATTTATTAACGGTACTTTACATTAAAAGTCCGTTACGTTTCACTCACAATTTATTTACGTAAAAGACCGGAATACCCTTTACGGTGTCATTGCTCGGATACCAAATCCGGCAGCATAACGGCATCGGAAATGAGATTTCCCGAGCCCATGTACCTGTTAAGACCAGACAACCAACATTTAAATATTCAGGGTTCACAACTTGGCCGTTCAACGACCGAAATAGGCGGTAACCACCACGCATGGTGGCTGCCCAGCCCCTAACAACACACAAACACTCACCAATACGCAAACAAACCCTAGAGTTGGCCTCTAGATGTCCTGGGGAGGTTGATTGACAAGGAAAATCACCCGACCCGCCGCCACAAGTGGCGAAGCCGACGGTGGCAGCGGCGGCACAAACTTAAAAGTACCCAAATTCAACTCCAAACAATCCTAATCATATAATAGAACCTTTAATTGCACAAAAACAACACGAATTTGAGTCCAATTTCAAGATATTCGAAAATAACATAAACCCCAAAATCGAATTTCTAAAATCTCAAAATTGAACATCCACACCTTAGGGGAAAGAATACCCGTACCTAAAGGATCGATTTTGTCAACTGGATCGATGGTCAATTATCGCCGGAAACGCCGGAATCGGCGGCGGAAGCCGGCGGCTGGCTTGGCTTCCCGAGCTCATTGCTCCGTCGTGGAGCGTCGTCTGGATGAACGGAGCCCATGGTTGAACTCGCCGTGGTGAGAGGAAGAGGACCCAGTAGGTCCGGTGTCCCGTCGTCGCCGGAAAAATGTGATCGCCGGCGAGCTCATTTCTCTGTCATTGCGTCGATTCTCCGTCTACAGTGGTCGGCCGGCGAAGGGGAAAGCTGCTGGGGGTTGGCGATGGTGAGAGGAAGTCGCCTGTGCCCGTCGTTGGTCATGGGTTGGCCGGATGGCGAATCTGCCGAGAGAGAGGACCGGCGGAGAAAGACAAGATAGAGACTCGGGGAGAGAGAGAGAACCCAGAGGAGGGTGGTCGGCGTCGGGGTGCTCGCCGGAGGTCGAGGCTGGCGATGGCTAGCCGGCGATGGTGGCTGTGAGGGGGGTGTGTACTCGGGGAGGAAGGTTCGGGAGTCCGGGAGGGAGAGAGCACCAGGGAGAGATAAAAGGGAGAGCGAGAGAATATTCTAGAGAGAGAGAGAAACTTCTTAAATAAAAATCTGATTTTAAATTTTTAAAACCCAATTTGTCAATTTTACATAAATGCCCCTCACTTCACATGTCTGTATCTTCCAAACCGTAACTCGAAACGACGCGTGCTACGTGTCTATGAAATCGTGAGCTCGAAACCTATCCAACGAACCCAAGGTCAAAGACGAAAGACCATTAGTTTTAAAAGTCAACTTTGGGTCGGGTCGTTACAATAAAATAGCGTAAAATGAACACTCATCACAAGCCAACAAGGGATGCTCAAAGAAGACTCAACCCTCCTATGAAAGAAGTTGTTAGAGAGGAGATCATAAAGCTACTTGATGTGGGAGTGATATATCCCATCTCGGATTCAAAGTGGGTGTCATCGGTTCAAGTTGTGCCCAAGAAAGGTGGAATGACCGTGGTAGTAAATGAGAAAGGAGAGCTTGTGCCACAAAGACTCCCCACGGGTTGGAGGGTGTGTATTAACTATAGGAAGCTCAACAATGCCATAATGAAGGATCATTTCCCATTGCCATCATTGATCAAATGTTGGAGAGATTGGCGGGTCATTCCTACTATTGCTTCCTTGATGGGTATAGTGGCTACAATCAGATCCCTATAGCACAGGAAAATCAAGAGAAGACCATTTTCACTTGTCCATATGGCAGTTTTGCATATAGGATGATGCCCTTTAGTTTATGCAATGCTCCGGACACCTTTCAAAGATGCATGATGTCAATCTTTAGTGACATGGTGGAGCGTTCCATTGAGGTATTCATGGATAATTTTAGTGTTTTTGGCTCTTCCTTTAATGATTGTCTTCACCACTTAGATCTTGTACTTCAAAGATGTGAAGAAACCAACCTTGTCCTCAATTGGGAAAAGTGTCATTTCATGGTTCAAGAAGGCATAGTTTTGGGGCATGTTGTTTCTCCAAGAGGAATTGAGGTTGATAAAGCAAAAGTGGAGCTCATTGAGAAGTTGCTGCCACCTACAAGTGTGAGGGCCGTGAGAAGCTTCCTTGGCCATGCCGGTTTTTATAGAAGATTTATCAAGGACTTCTCCAAAGTATCAAAACCACATTTTGATATGCTAGCCAATGATGCACCATTTGTGTTTGATGAGGCTTGCCTACATGCCTTTGAGAAGATCAAGGAGTTACTTATCAAATCTCTTATCATTTGTGCACCAGATTGGAGTATGCCATTTGAGTTGATGTGTGATGCTAGTGACTATGCACTTGGAGCCGTTTTGGGACAAAGGAAGGACAAGTTTCTCCATGCCATCTATTATGCAAGCAGAACCTTGAATGATGCTCAACTCAACTACACCACAACGGAGAAGGAATTGCTTGTCATCATCTTTGCTTTGGAGAAGTTTAGAAGCTACTTGTTGGGTGCTAAAGTCATTGTGCACATGGATCATAGTGCATTGAAGTATCTCTTGTCCAAGAAAGATGCAAAATCAAGGCTTATAAGGTGGATACTCTTGCTACAAGAGTTTGATATTGAGATCAAAGACAAGCCCGGAAAAGAGAACTTGGTTGCGGATCACTTGTCAAGATTTGTGGAAGGAGGTGATGATTCTCACATCCCTTTGTGTGGATCTTTTCCAGATGAGAGCCTTTTTGTCATGACTACTAGAAAAGATTTTTTGCCTTGGTTTGTACATTTTGTGAACTACCATGCTAGTGGAGGCAAATTTGTGCCTAAAGAGTTTGACTACCAAGCCAAGAAGAGGTTTTTAAAGAAGGCAAGACACTACATTTGGGATGATCCCTTCTTGTTCAAAATGTGCAAAGATCAAGTGATAAGAAGATGTGTGCACCAAGATGAAGTTCAAAGCATTCTTAAGCATTGTCATTCATATGCTTGTGGAGGACACTTTGGAGGCAAGAAAACCGTACTAAAAATACTCACTAGTGGATTCTTTTGGCATACCATATTTAAATATGCATATGCTTTTGTTACTAGTTGTGATAGATGCCAAAGAGTTGGAAACATTTCATCAAGAAATCAAATGCCCCTAATTAATATCTTGGAAGTTGAATTGTTTGATTGTTGGGGCATTGACTTTATGGGACCATTCCCTAGTTCCTATGGCAATCTATATATTCTTGTGTGTGTTGATTATGTGTTAAAGTGGGTTGAGGCCGTGGCATCCAAGACAAATAATCATAAGATGGTTATGAAATTCTTCAAGGAGAACATCTTTTCAAGGTTTGGCACTCCTAGGATTCTCATTAGTGATGGAGGATCACATTTCATCAACAAGCCCTTTGAAGCCTTACTTGATGAGTGTGCGTTTTGCATTACTTTATGATACTAATTCCTTAACCCAGAGTATTAGAACTCGATATTTTGTGTTTCTTATTTTGTTTTTATATTGTTAGGTCAAATGAAGCAGAAATAGGAAAAAGGAGCAAATGGAGTCATTTTGGGACATTTCCTGGTCAAACTAGGAAAATAGGTCAATTCCTGGTCAAACCAGGAAAAAAGCAGAAATCCTAGTCAAATGAGGATTCCTAGTCACACTAGGAAACATCAAATCCAGAACCATCATTGTCGAGCCAGAAATGAGAAATCCTAATTGGAACAAGAATTCCTGGTTGAACTAGAAAACCTAACCCTATTAGGGAAAGGAGTCCTAATGACACTAGGAGACTCCAGAGACAATATTGTCATTACGAGAAGTCAAAATGGATAAGGACTCATTCATTTACAAGAAATCCTAATTGGACTAGGAAACGTTGGTCAATGTCAACTCTATCAAGTCAAGGTTCCAGAAGCTTCTAGAAGGTGGTGGACATCTATGGAAACAAATGGAGGGAAGAAATGAATTCGAATCCAAAGGGAAATGAGGGGCGAAATGGGAAGTCAAAGTCAATGGTCAAGGGTCAACTATGACATGTCATCAAGTCAAATGGGCCATGGGCCTATGTGATAGTCAATTGTAAGGTGGCAGCCCATGCATGCATGCGCCTGAACCAAGCAGCCCAAGAAGCCCAATGCGACAAGACCCAAGGCGGCACAGCCTATGTGCATGATGGAGGGAAACCCTAGAGGCCTAGGCATGAGTCACTTAAGCCCATTGCACAAGCCTTGCCGCAAGCCTTGATTCCCCAAACCCTAGCTGCTGCCGCATACACTAAGCCTTGCTTCACAAGGATTTATCCCTCACCTCTATATATACATCCTATTCTCTCATTATTGAGGGTTCCAATATTTTCAGACTTTCAGAATTCAGAGAAAGAGGGGGAAGCCGAAATCAGAGAGAGAGAGGGAGAGGTTGACGTGACAGCAAGAGAGAGAGAAGGTGCCTTTGCCGCAAGCCCTAGCTCACCCTAACCGTGAGCCACCTGCTTGTGTGAGGTTCCCTTCTTCTTCTCTTCTTGCCACAGCCCCTCTTTGTTGTTCTTTAATTTTTTCGTCTAGAATTCTGATTTCCTTTTAGTTTTGTGTTTCTGAATTTATTTTTATCATGGATTGGGATTTCGTTTATGTAGTTCAGTTTTCTTTTTATATTTTAATTATGTAGTTGATTCTTCTATCTTGCATGTTAGTTGTAGGTTGATTTTCAGAGATGCCATGTTTTAACAAATTGTTTATCCGTCTCTTGATGAATTAATTTGATGTTTGCATGTATTTAATTCTCATTATCTGATTGAATCCATCACTACACTACTACAATAATGCTAATAGACGACACTACCTACACAACGGTTCTTTTAAAACTGTTGTGTAGTTTTAACAGATAACGGTTTTTAAAAAATTGTTGTATTTATGCATGAAATCCAATGGTTTTGAGAGGGGTAAATTTTTTGATTTTTCCTACACAATAGTTTTAAGTTGCGACCATTGTGTAAGCGAAAGAAAATGAAAAAACCGGTCTACAGTAATTTCATTAAAAAAGTTGATTGTGCACTGAACTTGTTGCCGTCCTTCGATATTTTCATTTTCCCTCTCAATGTTCATTGTTCCCACCCTTAAGTCATAAACCCAGCAATGTTTATTACCAAAACCAAAAGAGATCTGAGAGATAACCCATCATCTGCTCCAAGAGCACCCACCTAACCTCAAGCGACCTCACAAGCCCGACCTTCTGAGAGATAACACACCCATAAATCTGCTCTTTCTTCTTATTTTCTTATTATTGAAGCTCGACCTTCACCCTCAGTTCTCACTGCCTTTCTCGCTGCCCTCTTTCTCGTCGCATCCTCTCCTTCTCGCCACCGAGTCACCGTCGCGTCTCTATTCCCTCACTTTGCAGCATCGTTCACTCCTGCGTGTATCTCACCTTCTCTCTATCACTTTCACGCTCAGCCCTCTGTCTAATCGAGTTTCTGTCACTCTCGATCTACTCTCTCTCTTTCTCCCTCGATCTGCTCTCTCTCTTCCTCTCAAACCCTCTCGATATGCTTGCGATTCTCAAACTCTCTCGATCTGCTCGCTATTTGGGGTTTTCGTTGAGAGGGTTTGGGGTTTTCTATGACATTCTTATTGTTTCAAGGTTAACCAATAGAGATAGTAATGACTGGTTGTTGTTCAGGTATGTTGCAGCATAGCCTATGCGGCATAACCTCATACTCTGCTCCAAAATGTTACAAGAATCAAACCCTAGCTTTCACCCACTCCCAGTTATGTTCCTAGGAATCCTTTTTAGAGTTGAAGAAGCAGTGTTTGCTCTCACCTCTCAAAAATTAAGAGGCTCAGGACTCGAAATTCTCGTTCCATTCCTGTAGTATTCGCTGCACAGTCCAACTTCTTCAAAGGTTAGCTGCACTTCTTCTCTGTTTTTTATTTTTTTGAATTTTTAATTGTTTATGATATTCCTGGCCAATGTGTTCTTGTAGATTGATGTAATTTTTTTATTTCTAAATCCGGTTTTTTTTTTTTTTTTCCTTCTATTGTATAAGTGAACAGTAGTGGTGAGTATGGGGGTACTGGGCATTTCAGTATAAATCATGTTGGTTTCCCATTAAATTATGGCATTTTGTAGAATTAAAATTTTGCATATGAATTCATTGTGTTGGGAAAAATGAATTGTAATGAATGGCCTAAAAATAGAAGGAAAATTTATTGATTTCTATAAGAGAGGAAAGCAGAGGCTCTTTCAGAAGTAGTGAAGCTGTAATGCAAGATGAAACCGTTTACAAATACTTGACTTGACTTTTACTTTGCCCATTACTCTTAAGTGAAGGAACTGGATAATCATCCATAATTCATGAGAACTTAATATTTGGTGGGTGAATGCCAACTGATGTGATGTCATGTGCAGCAAGTGTGATTTTCTTATGGCAATTTTGGTTGTTTTACATTTGTTGTTTGGTTTGCATGTGGATTGTGGATCCCCCCTTGATGGGTTTTTCTTATTTCGTCAACGGAACACTTCTGTTGAGGATTCACTTCCAATTGAATGAAAAGTGGCCCAAGAAGGCTTTTTCTATTAACACCTTTTTATGCTGGCTAATTTTGAGTGAGAACTTTGAATTGTTAGGGTAAGATTTTTGGTTTCTGGTTGAGTTGTTGAGTTTTTTAACCATCTGGACAACATTGGTTTGTTCTTTAAATCATTGTTTACATCAAATTTTGAATTTTTCTAGCTTTCTGCGTCAAATGAATTGCATTTGCTGCTGTCCTGCTCATTCAAAGCGAGAAGATAGTTTGTTTTAACTACCAGTTTGAATTATGTGAAATAGTTGTACAAACAGCATGGAAGGTTGGGAGAGATGGAATTGAGGCAGGGACCAATCTTGTTCCCGTAAGTTCTTTGAGTCTTCCATTTCAAGTGTTTTTCTTGCTTTTAGTACAAATCAAAAGTTTGTCATATTTTGTTTACATTTTTCTTTTGGCTGCTAAAATTCCATACCGAGACCACTTGCAAGGGTTTCTGTGACAATAGCTGCATTGACTGTTGCACTCTTTGTACTCAAATCCTTCTTGTCTACCATTTTCTTTGCACTGGTATGTTGTCAGTTTCAAGGTTAACCAATAGAAGAAATTAAGAAGGGAAAAGATAGTATTAAACGGTTTATATTGGTTACCCTCTCTGATTTTTAGCTGCAAGGCTCTTGTAATTACAATATTGTTTCCTGAAATAAGTTTTAAATGAACATATAGATGGTTGGCTGTGTCTGTTTTTTATCAGTATAATATATGTAACAAGGTTTTTCCCAAGTGTCCCTTGAAAACTTCAACTTGTAACTTTTCTTTTTGTATGATTTCAGGTTGCAGTGAAGGGAGCATCACTACAAAAAGTCATTCTTGAAATCGTGAAAGGAAAGTGGGAGCAGGAGAGGGACTAAGTTTTGCTTGCCACCATTGATGACTCTTGTAAGCATGTTCGAGATTTATTAATTATTGCTTAAACAAGCATGCATTTGTAAGTATGATTGTGCATGCAAAAGAGTATTATATGCCAAATTAGATATAGTAATTAAACTTTGTATATGGATGCTTGGGGTGGGAGTTGTGGATAGATGTGTTGAGGGCAACGCTGGAGAATGGGCTAGCGCCCAAGTCGTGGACTGACTACTTGTACTTGTCAGTGGGTGGAACTCTTTCCAATGCTGGAATCAGTGGCCAAGCTTTCAACCATGGACCTCAGATTAGTAATGTTCATGAGCTTGACGTTGTTACAGGTAATTCATTCACACTTTCTTATATATATAACTATTCTATAGATCATTTTTCTGTAAGCTAGGTTTTCAAGTCAGTATTTTATATCAACCATTGTGATCGAAGAAAATGATGATTTTAGTAGATATATTGTGGTGTATTTGTTGTTTGATCATTAAACTAATTAATCTTCATTTGTATAAACGTCCAAATAGAAAGGCAGTTAATGTGACATTCCTGTGTGGACTGTAGCATATTAATTAATGTATGCCTTCACATGGGCTCTTTTTTGTTATGCCTACTAAATGATGCAACAATATGATTCTCATCAATCACATTATTAAGTTGTTGTGGGTTACTGCCAAATATATATTTTGATTAATGCATGGTGATTGGTGGTTGTGGGTATGTATGTTCAAATTAAATCTTTGGCAGTATCATGATATCAATATTGCATTAATGACTTAATTCTTGGATTAATTTCAGGTAAGGGTGAGCTCATGACATGTTCAGAAGAGCGAAACTCAGAGCTGTTCCACGCTATTCCTGGTGGCTTGGGCAATTTGGAATCATCACTAGGGCTAGAATTGCTTTGATCGAACCAGCACCCCAAAGGGTATCTCTCTCTAGCTCTTCTCTCTCTCTCTCTCTCTCTCTCTCTATGTATATTAATTTTAAAATTTTCACTTAAATATTGTTTCAAATATATGGGTTTGGCAGTGGGACACATACTTTTGTGCAAAAAAATTTCTAGTATTTGTTAATGACAAAACCTTAAAAGCAAGGAATAATGACCTAAAAAGCAAGGGAAGGATGGGGGATGATGGGTCATGGGTCATAGGTCCACTAAATGGACCTTTTTCCACATTTTTTTTTATATCATCCTCTCTCCCTTTTATCATTACTTTCCCACTTCTTTGGTCATCTCCCACCTTTTTTTCATTTCCTATCATTTTTTTCCCCAACAACTCCCTCTCCAGAATTTTCGAAAATGGCTTATCTTCAGTGCTGTCTTTATCTTGGGTGGGTAGGTAGCTCCTATTTTAAAACTTTGGTTGTCGATCTCATCCTTTCTTTAGCTTGCCTTTACATTTCTTTAATCTAAGTATATTTTCCCTTTTATTTGTTTGCTCTTACTTTGTTAGGTCTTGGCCTTCCATGATCAATTCCTCATGATGGCTTGTGTGTTTCCACCAGCAACTTGGCTGATTGTATATGTTATAACCTCCCTATAAAGGGGAAGCTTGAGTGTTTGTAATTATCAACTTATTATCAATCAAATTTGTGTTTTCTGAAATTTACAAAGACTTTGGTTCTTTGTGTTCTGTCTTGGTGGACTCCAAGAGGCCTTACTGGATTCTAAGGAGGTTCTACAAGGCTTTGGTTCTTTGTATTATACTTTCTTTGTTCTTTTCTTTTATTTAAGCTTTTATATTTTGTTTTTTAAGTTACTTAAATCATTATTTTGATGGTTTGTTCTTGCTTTGTATGTTTGTTCTTTGGTTCAGGGGTTTCGCTTGCTCCTTTTTTTTATTGATTCATTCAATTACTAAAAAAAAAAGGTTAATTAAACAAAAATGATGAATTTCTTATTGGTGTATTCCCTTATGTTAATCCCTTTGTTACTCCATGGTTAATTTCAGTGGGAAAGGAGAAAGGACACACCTACTCACAGGACCAGCTTGATGAAGTACGTGCTGAATGGGCAGGCTTTCTGGTGCGCTATATGTAGATCCAATACGTACTCCTCACTTCCCTAAGTCCGCTGGCTGGGTTTAACAAGCATTTTTTGGTAAATATTTTGTATAGCTAACTGGCTAGGCTGTGTAGACATGCAATATTATGATGTAAGCAGTTCATTGACTAGCTAATCTTGCAAAGTCAGATATTTTGGTATTTATATGGCTGACTTTGCACGATTACTTAGGTTAGACCATGTCATCCCTAGCTTTATAGTTTTTGTAATCAACAAGTACTTTTTGTAGTTATCAAGTTACTTATAATTTTTTGGGCTATACATTAATTGGCAAGGGATGTGTGAATGGGTTTGTTATCATGATCGACTTTGTAAACTCCAATTCCAATTTAATGAATTCATGGATCTTTTTGAGTTATCAATATTTGTGGATTACTTTGGATGCAACAAGCAGGGATTTAGTGGGATTTAATTCCAATTGGATATGCAAGCAGAGAATTAATGGGGATTGAATTGGATGCAAGCAGGGATATTAAAATGTGAATCAAACAAACAACAGTTTTCAATTTAAAAGAATTATGTTAATTAACCCTAGAAAACGGTTTTAGTTAAATAACCATTGTATAACACACCTACTAACAACAGTTTAAACGTTTAGGGTTTAGGATTAACCAAAAAATTGATGTGTATCATCTATCTATACAACATTTTTGAAAAAAAAATTACTTGTCATACGCATAACTTAACATCACATATAGTTAAAAGAAGTTGTGGAGAATATGATTACCCAACGGTTTTAAGATATAAAATGATATGTATAAGTAATTAAAATAACATGTTTTAGTAAAAACTGTTGTTGAGTTTCTTAGGTACCAACATTCATGCCAGTTTTATACTTAATTATGCAACGGTGTTTCTTAAAACGGATGTTTAATAATACTTTGGACAACATTTATAGCACATAAGTATTATCAAATCATTACTAATACAATAGTTTTGTATCTGTAAACGTTGTGTATTGGGTTTCAACACAACTGTTTAAGATAAATATCATGCATTTTGGTGGATACTAGACAACAGTTTAAAATTATAACTGTTGTATTATTCCATTTAGACAACGAGTTTTCACCGTTGTCTAAATATACTATAGTCGTCACTCGCCTAGACGACGAAATTTTGTGTAAATAGACAACGATTTTTCACCGTTGTCTATTAACTTCATTGTTGTAGTGCTAATTGTTTGAGTCCTTTGACTGGCCACCTTAGGATAATTGCATCTAGTTTATTTGTTAGGTTTAGCTGTGAAATAGTCAAAGACACTAAATCACAAATAACAAGAGAATAAGGGATTATTCTTGGTAATGGTTTTGTGCGACCTCTATAAGGAAATAATCAAAGCTTATATGTTGTGCATGTTTGACGTTCTCATAGATCTTAATGACTCTTACATGGATAACAGTTGCCTTAAGTCCGCTTAGGGAACATGTAAGTTAACTGATTAGAGGAGGCTTAAGAAGCTCTTAATATATGCCTTAGGAGAACAATTGCGAGAAAGTAACTAGCCAAATCTTTTTAGCAGTCAAACTTTTATACATTGTGTTTGAATTGATTTGTCATTAGCCTTGGATGGTTAGAGTATGCATATCTGATTTGAAACTGAAAACTTAACATTGCAAGATAGGATAATGGGTGTGTGCGTGTGGTATCGTGTGCGTGTGTTTCCATCTTTCCAAAACCCCCCATTTAGTTATTCTTTTGATTAATTGAACTGATTTGTTGTTTATTAACTATTCCCTGTGGGATCGACCTCGTGCTTGCATGCTTTGCTACTGATGCGATTCGTGCACTTGCGATTATACTTAGAATGAGATACGTTTTTATTTTGTTCTAAGAAAACAATCAACAAGTTTTTGGTGCCGTTGCCGGGGAATGGTGTCTAATATCAATGAATTAGTTTAATTAGTCATTAGAATTAGGTTATATTAGTTATTTTTTATTTTTGGTCAGTTTTTAGTTTTTAATAAATGCCATGCCTTTATAAGCATTCTTTCTACTGATTGTGTGTTTGCTCTTGATTAGGTGTTGTTTTATGAACCCTGAAGTTATTGCAAGGTTAGTGAGGCTCAAAAACGAAGCGTTTGGAACTTTACACATCAGCCCTCAACCTAGTGCATCTGATTCGAGTAGTGAGGACATTGGGAGCGTCGAAATGGCTGAAGCAAATGAGAATGTGCCGCAGCCCTTGAGTCACTTTTCAGCACCCTCGCTGCCCACACAACCGTCTTGCATCCGTTATGCGACAATAGCTACTCATTTCGAGATCAAGAGTGGTCAGATCCACTTATTGCCGAGTTATCATGGTCTGAATGGTGAGGATCCGATCCACTTCCTAAAGGAGTTCTCTGGGGTATGTGAAAGCGCACAATTGAGGGGTCTGAATGCCGATCAGTATCGTTTGAGGATGTTCCCTTTCGCGCTTCAAGACAAGGCAAAGAGGTGGTTGTATTCACTGCCTAGTGGTTCCATTTCAACTTGGGATGATCTTTCGAACAAGTTTCTGAACAAGTTTTATTCTAGTTCCAAGACCAATTCGATTAGGAAGGAGATACTTGGATTTGTACAAAAAGCTGATGAGCCATTCCATGAGACTTGGGACAGATTTAATGAGTTGCTTACTAGCTGCCCGCACCACAACCTATCCCCTTGGTATGTGATTTGTTGTTTTTTATCAAGGACTCCTGGAGAGGGATCAAGCTAAGGTGGATTCGGCATGTGGTGGTGCATTCATGTCTAAAACTGAAGATGAGGTTACAGAATTATTTGAGTCACTTTCTTTGAGTTCTCAACAATGGGATTCTAATCGTTCAAAAGGAGGATCAAAGAGAGGATTATATGAGGTGGCTGATGCGCCAAACACCATGGAGGGACAGATTGCTGAAATCAAGACTATGGTGCAGAAGTTGTCATTGGCTCAAGAGAAGTTGATGGGTGTGCAAGCACAAGGGAATGACGTGGAGCAAGTGAATCAGATTGGGAATTATCCTAGGGTGCCGTATGACCCTTATTCCAACACTTACAACCCTGGATGGAAGAACAACCCCAATTTTAGGTGGAGCAACAACAATGGGCAGCAAGCTAGTGGGAGCAACAACAAGCCCTATGTGCACCCTAATGCCGAGAGGTCTAGCTTGGAGGAGAAGATCGCTCAGATTGCTGAAAGCACCACTTCCCTAGCTCAAAGCACCAATGCCTTCATGAATTGAACCGAGCAGCAGATGCAAGCCAACTTGAAGGCTATTTCAAATTTGGAAAGTCAAGTGGGTCAGATTGCTACTACTTTGGGTCAAAGAGAGAAGGGGAAATTGCCTAGTCAGCCTGTCGTCAACCCAAAGAATGAGGAGCATGTGAATGCCATTCTGAAGACAACACCAAGAAAGAGAGTGAGAGTAATCAAGACTAAGGAGGTGATTGAGATCATGGATAGTGAGGAAGAAGAGGATCCGGACATGACTGAAGAGTATGTGGATACACGTGTGATTCCCCTCATTCCGGACATCGATGTCACCAAGTCTCCAGCAACCATAAGGGAATTGAAGTCAATTGAGAAAAAGGTTGAGGAGCAGGGGCATAGTCACAACGTTCCTAGGGAGATCTGTGGTTATCTCTTTGCAACTTATTCGATCAAGAAGAGAGATCCGGGCTCCTTGGTCATACCGTGCAACATAGGTGGGTATGAGATTGCCAATGCCTTAATTGACAATGGCTCAGCTATCAATGTCATGCCGCTGGTGGTGTTCAAAAAGCTTGGGTTTGTGGAAGCTGATTTGCACCCATTTGATTCAAACATTCGCTTCGCCAACTCTTCGGTCGAAAAAGCCCTTGGTATGCTTGCTGACGTTTTGGTTAGATGTCGTAATTTACTAATTCCCTCTGATTTCATAGTGCTAGATGTTCCGAGACTTCCTGGTGACGCGTCTATCCTTCTTGGGAGGCCATTCTTGTGCACCTCTAACATGGAGTACAAAGCAATGGAGTGCTTAATGAAGATTCATCACAACACCAAGCAAGAGGTGTACCGACTCACTTCCGAGCCTCCGCAGAGCGAGGAGATCACTTTTTATTGAGATGAGAAGGCAGAGATGGAGAATTTCTTCAGCCCGTTCTTGGGGGATGTCGAGAGTAACAATGGAAAGAAGAAGAGGAAAGGACGCAAATAGAGGAATGACAATGTCAGGCTGAAGACAGAAAACCAAGCGCTGATTGGGAGACAACCCAAGTTTTTGTTTTAAAGAATCTAGAAGAAGCCGTTGAAGACCAAGGTGGCCGTGCCTACCCTTGGAGTGTCCACACTTGCAGCTGCAAGTAAACAGTTTCCTTATTTTTGCTTCATGAGACAATTTCATTTTAGTGTGTTTTATTTGGTTTTGGATAGTTGCAATTTCTCTTTTCGCTTATTTTGAGCATTCATGCATTTATTTTTTATACATTGAGGGCAATGTATCATTTAAGTGTAGGGGGAAAGGCATTTGTCAGTTGTTTGCGTTTTTAGGTTAGAACAAAAAATTTTCGTTTATTTGGTGTTTTTAGGTTAGAAAAAAAATTTTACTTCTGTTTTTTAAACTTAGGGTGTCAAACCCACATCAACATGCACTTTTTCTTTAGATTTCATCCACCTTAGTGAAGGACTTGAATCTTTAGAAGTGTGCGACATTGTTTTAAAAACAAAGTTTTTGAGTCTTTTTGTTTGTTTTGGGTAGTTTTGAGTCCCCAACTAATTGATTTGATTGTATATGATTGTTATGAGCATGTTTAGTTTGTGTGTATATTTTGTGTTCTTTTCTTTTTAATAGTGTTCTATAGCATGTCTTGCAATTCTATGTCATTTGGCCTTGTTGATATGAATTTAGGTGGTGATTTGCATTACTAGTGATTATATGCATAATAGAGTAGACTTGCATAACCTAAGTGAGCTTTTGAGCCCTGTTCTTAAATTCTCGAGTGTTGCGCGCCACTCTAATTCTATCGTTGTCATATAACTCGTTGCTTTGATCTTATTATCTTTCATTTGGTCATTTGCTTGGAATTTGCATAATCTTGAATCAATGAGCTAGTACTTTTTTCTTGTGTACACAAAGCATGTCGTATTTGCATAACTCTTGAGAAATGAATTTAGGCCTTGTTTGTGTACCCCATAGCCTAAAAGCCTACCCATTACATGTTTTATCCTTAATTACGCATTTTGAGCCTTTTAAGCCGTTTCTTTTGTTACCCCATACTAAACCCTAAGTTTGGGGGTGTTACGCCCCTTTTACCCGTTTTACCCTATCTATGGTATTGCAACATGTCTACATGTTGATTGAGGTGGAAAAACAGTGAAAATGCATAGCTTATACAAAAATGTGCCAGAAAAGTATGTATGCTGTGTCCAAAGAAAAAAAAAAAAAACAAAGAAATAGATGGGGCGGTTTCAAAAGAAGAAGTGAACAAAAAGAGTTCAAATTGAGCTATGAAGTGCAAAGAAGCATGTTATGCCTCAGAATGTTCTATTAATGCTTGCAATTCCATAGTATTTAGCCTTTGTGTTTTCCTTTCATTTCAATATCCTATCCTAGCCTAAGCCTTCATTATAACCCTATATATTAAAGCCTTAGCTGATCTCAAGGGACGTGTATTATACTTATGTGGAGTCTATTTGAGAAGGGAGCCTATGGTTATTGATTCTATTTCAAGCACTTTGATTCCTTTCTATGAGATCTGTATCTCTTTGTAAATGTGCCGTTATTTCATGTACATATGTGAGCTAATTGTTTTTGTTACATATTTCCTCTCACATATATCTTTGAGTGCACATATCAACCCAATTCTTGAGTGTTTATCATTGAGAGTATGTCATACTGAGGATTGGAGTTGAATCTATTGTGTATGTATTGATTTAGTTCTGTTTATCTAACACTTGGATTTGTGTCAAGGATGACCTATATGACAATAGAGGAGTGAGGTATGTTATTTGAAATGTTATTAGAATTTGGAGAATGCAATTTATATGCCTTATTTTCCTATGTGATTAATGGTTATGCCTATGAATTCAATTGTTGAGATGTTGGAGTCAGTTTTAAGTCTTTTCTTTATTTTATTTGCTCGAGGACTAGCAAAATCTAAGTTTGGGGGTGTGATGAGTGTGCATTTTGCATCACTTTATGATACTAATTCCTTAACCCAGAGTGTTAGAACTCGATATTTTGTATTTCTTGTCTTGTTTTTGTGTTTTCAGGTCAAATGAAGCAGAAATAGGAAAAAGGAGTAAATGGAGCCATTTTGGGACATTTCCTAGTCAAACTAGGAAAATGGGTCAATTCCTGGTCAAACCAGGAAAAGAGCATAAATCCTAGTCAAATGAGGGTTCCTAGTCACACAAGTAAACATCAAATCCAGAACCATCATTGTCGAGCCAGAAATGAGAAATCCTAATTGGAATAGGAATTCCTGGTTGAACTAGGAAACCTAACCCTACTAGGGAAATGAGTCCTAATGACACTAGGAGACTCCAGGGGAATATGGTCACTACGAGAAGTCAAACTGGATAAGGAATCCTTCATTTACAAGAAATCCTAGTTGGACTAGAAAACGTTGGTCAACGTTAACTCTATCAAGTCAAGGTTGGTAGGAGTTTGATTGTCCCACTTGAGATCTCAAATTGTTCAGCTTCCACTTGAGAGTAGGCTATACACGTGGGCTGCTCAAGCAATGTTGGAGAAGAAAAATAACTCAATGGTCGTTTGAGTTAAGTAGCAATCAGCACCACTTTCTCCTTGGCTTCCTTCTCTTGTTTTAACATAGTGGTCTTTGAACTTGATTCCATTGTACCTTAAAAACAAGAGAATTAGTAATAGACCAAGATATAAACAGAAAAAAAAAAAAAGACTCAATTAAAAGTAATTAAACTAGTAATTAACACCAATAACAATTCCCCGGCAACAGCGCCAAAAACTTGTTGTTTTCCTAGAGCAATTATATTAAACCTTTTTAACAACTCTAGGTTAACTCGCAAGTGCACGAATCGCAAAGTAGCAAAGCTTGCAAATACGAGGTCAATCCCTCAAGGAATTGTATTAATGTCACGATTACTAACTCAATTAAATTCAATTAAATCTACACTAACTCACACACGCAAAAAGGGGGTTTGGATTGATTTAGAGAACTAAAACAAACAATTATATGAAAAGTAACTAAAATAGCAAACATAATTGATTTGAATGGAAATAATAATAAAGAAGCACTAGGGATCAGAATCCACCACCAGCATACCATTCACTTTACTATGGATATGAACAATCAAATAACATACATGTCAATAAACTTTGTCTACCAAAAGGCTTTGGTTATTCCCCTTCTAGCAATCATTCTTCTTTTGCATAACTGAGAACCTATTAAGCTTCCAAAGTAAGTTATCTACACATGTGTCCTAAGAGCTTTGTTAGGCATTCCCTAGGCGCATGTTAACCATGTGAGATTTATTAAGATCTGTAAGAATGACAAACACATAGAGCATAGATCCAAATTAATGTACCCTATGTCATCTATGACCTCTTTTCTATGAATATTTTCTTAGGATATTCACTTGTTATCAACTAAAATTATCACCCTTTTGAGCTTATTTAATTTCATAACAAATTCTAGATGCATGCAACCTAAGGTGATCAGTCAAAGATGCAAAACAAATAGATTCAAATATAATAGAGATTCAAGATTTACCAACATGTAATATAAATAAAAATTCAACAATCCATAGCAAAAGTGAATAGCATAACTAGGGCTTCATCCTAGCCCTAACTAGATGTTTAGCTACACATAATTAAATTCACAATAAAATAAAACATAATTAAAACAAGGAAAATAAAAGGGAAAGAAGAGAGCAAGCCACGGCAGCAAGGTGGAGGCGACGGCGTGATAACTCAAAGTGGCAGCAGCAAGGTGGCACAAGGTGGTGGCGTGGCTGCAAGGTCCTTCTCTTTCCCAAAGGCTTCGACACAAAAATAAAAGAGAGAGAGATGTAGAGAGATGGATAGGTGCGTGAGAAAAAGAAAAAGTGAGTGAGAGGTGGCTGCAGCAAGAAAAGAAAAGAGAAAAAGAGAGAGCTAGGGTAGGCGGCAAGAAAAGAGAGAGAGGCTAGGGTTTCAGAACTTGCAAGAAGGAACACTCTCTTTGTGTTATAGAGTGAAAGGGGCTGAAGCTTTCCTCTCCTTTTCAATGTGGGATTTAGAAGTTTCCTTGCACATCAAGACTTATAATTTTTGGCCAAGCATGGGCCTTGGGCTAATTTGGGCTCTTTTTGGGCGTAACTTCTTTTTAGCTCGCGGAACTACTGCGCTACCTCCACTAAATGGCCATATGTTGAGCTAGAAAACTCTTAATCGAAATCTATAAAATTCCCTGCGAAGCTAACATCTGTAGCTTTCCAACCATATATGACATGCCATCAGATTCGATCTGTAGAGGTTTGGGAATGTTGTCGAAGTTGCTGCTTATTTTCACAGGATTTTGACTTTCCTTCTTTTCACTTGGATTCTTTGTGATCTTTGACCAAATCTTGCAAAATCTCCTATCCAAATCAGAATTTTAACTTAAAGGAAAGTCTTCTAGGCCAAGAAATAGACATGTGGCTTCATCATCTTGGGCTTGGCGCATGGCATAGCCTTAGGGCCCAATCATCCCTTCTTGCACCTCAAGTCTTCTAGAATTTTCTGGAACCTTTGACTTGTTGACTTTGACTTTGACCCCACTTCTCCTAATCTCACTAGGACTCCTCATGGAATTAGGATTCCTCTTCAAACTTGGATTTCCACTTTTACCATAATGCCCTTGATGTCTTCTAACAGGGTTAGGACTCTTTTTCCAACTAGGATTAGGTTTCCTAGTTCAATCAGGATTTCCTGCTCCAACTAGGACTTCTCATTTATGACTTCTGGCAATGGTGATTTCTTCTTCCCCAAGAATGACATTTCCTGATGTGATCAGGAATCCTCATTCGACTGGGATTGCACTGTTGATTGTTTTCTTATAACAAAATAAAAACATATCTCATTCTAAGTATACTCGTAAGTGCACGAATCGTATCAGTAGCAAAGCGTACAAGCACGAGGTCGATCCCACAAGGAATGGTTAATAAACAACAAATCAATTCAAATAATCAAAAAAATAACTAAATGGGGGTTTTAGAAAGATGGAAACACACGCACACATCACCACACGCACACACCCATTATCCTATCTTGCAATGTTAAGTTTTCAGTTTCAAATCAGATATGCACACTCTAACCATCCAAGGCTAATGACAATCAATTCAAACACAATGTATTAAAGTTTGACTGCTAAAAATGTTTGATTAGTTACTTTCTCGCAATTGTTCTCCTAAGGCATAAATTAATAGCTTCTTAGGCCTCCCTTAATCAGTTAACTTACATGTTCCCTAGTGCTAAGCTAAGGCAGCTGTTACCCATGCAAGAGTCATTAAGATCTATGAAAACGTCAAACATGCACAACATATAAGCTTTGATTATTTCCTTATAGAGGTCGCCCAAAACCATTACCAAGAATAATCCCTTATTCACTTGTTACTTGTGATTTAGTGTCTTTGATTAGTCCACAGCTAAACCTTACAAATAAACTAGATGCAATTATCCTAAGGTGATCAGTCAAAGAACGCAAACAACTAGTGACAGATTCAATTAGATAATGAGAATTTAATACATGCAAACATCAAATTAATTCATCAAGAGACGGATAAACGATTTGTTAAAGCATGGCATCTCTGAAAATTAATCTACAACTAACATGCAAGATAGAATAATAAACTACATAATTAAAATAGAAAAGAAAATCTGAATAACATAAATAAATTCCCAATCCATGTTGGAAATCAAATTAACTAAACTAATTAACTAGAATCAAACAAAAGAAATCAGAATTTGACAGGACCGCCCCCGGATTCCACCCTGAAATCTCGAAGGGATCCTGCGGGATCCAAAATCAAGGAAAATCCTACCGAAAATTCGGCAGAACCTCCCCTGAAAATGGATTAACCAAAAAAAAAATTTCAGAACCTGGCAAACATGAAATACACTTCTATATTACTTCAGCCACCCCAACCACAATTAAATAAGATCTCAGGCCCACAACAAGTAAGACAAATCTAATAAGAGCATATCTAATAAACTTTACAATCATATCTCATTATAATAATTTCAAGGGAAACCTTGATCTCAATATATCAATAAGCTGGAGATGAGAAACTCAAATGCCTCGATGTAGTACGGTCCGATCTCAGTGATCGCTATTACCTGGGGGAAATGTAAAAAAAATAACACGTGAGAAAACTCTCAGTGAGTGGACAAAATAAACTTCAAAACCTTTCATTTGAAAACCACTTTATAAAACTGCTCGGGCTGAAAAATATCCAATTTGAACTGAAAATGTATATCAATTTAAAACATCTTTGTAATGAACTCTTTCACAACTTAACAAAACCTTACATCATGAACATAATTCCAACAGAAAGTTCTACATAACGATTTCAACTTGAAATTCCTTTGTATCATAGAGAATAATGAGAAGTAATAGAAATGTTATATCTTATAAAATTTTTAGCTAAAATCCCTCTTTTTGAGTCTTGAACCGATAGAAAATAACTAAAATATCTTTATCTAATAAAGTTTTTAGTAAAAACGTTGGCCATATAAGCACCCAATTGACAGGCTCCACATTGGCACCGTTACAAAACCGTCGCACTAAGTGAACCGTCTACATAACCTTCCACCCGCACCGTCGTCATGCGAGTGGACTTACGGTGTCCCTTGTACCGTCGCAACGCCGTCATACAAGTGGACTTACGGTGGCCCTTGTACCGTCGAATCGTCGTCGTACAATAAGCCAAAGTGTGGTACGTGCACGTAGATTTCCCTTCCACCCGCACCGTCGCAACGCCGTCATGCGAGTGGACTTACGATGTCCCTTGTACCGTCGCAACGCCGTCATACAAGTGGACTTACGGTGGCCCTTGTACCATCGAATCACCGTTGTACAATAAGCCAAAGTGTCGTATGTGCACGTAGACTACCCCCAAAGGGCGAGGCATCCCGGCACACGGCCCAAAGCCTATGTGTGTGCCATGATGGGTCCCAAAGACCTATTTGTATTTGTACCTGTGGGTGAGGGTACTTATATGGCGATTTGAAAATCACTTTGCCACTTTCTAAAACCATTCTTGTAAATAGATAAAGTCAGCAAATTACGATTTCTTAAGCTTTCACAAATCCACAAACCATGCAATTAATAAATCGTCTCAAAATAATATAGCTCTTAAAACCATAAGCCTTTTAATATCAAAATCAATTTCACCATTCAACAACTCCAAATAAAACTCAAGGCATCAAATAAGTGTTTAAATTATGAAACTTCATAAATACGTTTATAAAACAAAGTCCACTCACTGTCTACTCCGAACTATACCGAAACCTTTCCGAAATTGATTCCAACTCACGACCCCTTATTTGTTTGTCATTCCTACTCATAGTCTATTGTATAACAATTGCTTAATCCTCACTCATATACCTCAACAATAAAAATTTCTTCTCTAGTTCAGCAATTATCATCATAGCATTTTTATAATTCCCACTTAATCCTTTAGTCTCAATCCTCGTCAATTCTTTCTCATGGTCTAAATCCTATATTTAGCTTCCTCTAACATAAAGCATCAAATCACACAAAATCGACAATTTATTAACGGTACTCTACATTAAAAGTCTGATAAGTTTCACTCACAATTTAACTAAGTAAAAGACCGAAATACCCTTCATGGTGCCATTGCTCGGATACCAAATCCGGCAGCATAACGGCATCGGGAATTAGATTTTCCGAGCCCGTGTACCTGTTAAGACCAGACAACCAACTTGAATATATATAGAATTCACAACTGGTCGTTTAATCATCCAAAACGGGCGACCGCCACCACACACGGTGGCTACCCGGCCTTAAACAACACAAAAATTTTACAGAACTCACCAAACAACCTCCGAGGATCTCCTAGAAGTTCAATGTTGGCAAAAGAGACAAACGACCGCTGACCCGCCGCCACAAGTGGCGGAGACAGCGGTGGCAGCGGCGACAGATTCTTAAAAAAATGGTTTTTCAACTAAAAATCAACCCAAATTCAACCTAGGCACTTCAATTGGATGAAAAATGCAACGACCCGACCCAAATTTCCACTAGAAATTTAAATTTTTATTTAACTATGTTTTTAAGAGATATTTTTTTGATGTGGAATTGTATTTTAAAGATTTTGAGATTTATTTGGAAAATAAAAAGGGTTTTGATTTAAATATTTATTTTTGTTTTAATTTGGGATTGACCCAAAGTTGACTTTTAAAATAAATGGGCTTTCGATTTTGACTTTGGGTCCGTTAGATAGGTTTCGAACCCACGATTTCATAGACACGTAGCACGCGTCGTTTCGAGTTACGGTTTGAGAGATATGGGCGTTTGAAGCGAGGGGCAGTTTTGTAAAATTGAGAAATTGGGTTTTAAAAAAAATTCAAAATCTGATTTTTAAGGGGTTTCTTTCTCTTTTTCTAGAACATTCTCGCTCTCTCTCTCTCCCCGCACCCCCCTTTCTCTCGGTGTCTCCTCACCCCTGCACACCGGCACCACCCAGCCACCCCCACTTCCCATCGCCGGCCACCCTTGCCGGCCTCGACCTCCGGCGAACACCCCCAGCCGCCGACCACCACCCCCCCCCCCCCGAGCTCACTCTCTCTCTGCCTTTTCCCTGTGCGCAGCCACCTAACACCAGCAGCGTCGACTGTCGTCCACCAACCCCAGCCACTGCACCACCCATCTCGCCGACACCGACCACCTGCCCTGACAATTCCTCCAGCCAGCCCAGCCTAGCCTCTGCACGCAAGTCCGGTTCGGAGAAACACCCATAAATTGCCGCACCTTCCTCCATCAATTTCGATCAATCCCCTGCACCAATCAACTCGAATTTAGGTGAGACGACCGTGGTTCGTGACTATCCGGTGGAGAATCGAAGCTAGGGCTGTCACAGTGAGTGGACTGATTTTTATTTTCCTGAAATGTTTTATACGTTTGTTAATGAAATTCGATTTCTTGACTATATTGCGTTTGAACCTAAGTTAAAGGATTTTGAGATAGAATTCGATTTTTTAAAATCTTTTTCCTAAGTTTAAATCGATGTTTATGGTTTATGCATGACGATCTAATAAGTTTTATATATTTTCTTGAAGAAATTGATTTGGACTAATACCTTCATCATGTTGATTTATTGCCATTGGAGAGCATGTTTTAAAACAAGTTTGAGGAATTTCATTTATATTTGAAAAATCTTGTTTTAAGCTTTGAATAAATTAAATATTTCTATTTGAAAATTGTGGTGGAAACTAAGGATTTTGTGGTTTTGCGTATTCAAAGTTTCATGGATTTATGTATTTGGTTTTGTTAAAGAAAGTTTAAAAGAATACGAAAGGACTGAGTTTTATTTTAATATATTTACGATGGGGTTATGGAAAAATGGTTTTCAAACCACCCTTTGCAATACCCTCCAGGTTATCAGATACATAGGTCTTTAGGACCCATCATGACACACATATAGGCTTTGGGCCTTGTGTCGGGATGCTTCGCCCTTTGGGGGCTGCTCTGCGTGCACGTATGACCAGAATTGCCTGCACGTGCTGATTTTATTCGCACGTGTGTATGGCCAGGATATTGCCTGCACGTGTTGGATTTCACTCCACGCGTGTGTATGGCCAGGATATTGACTGCACGTGTTGGATTTACTCCACACGTGTGTATGGCCAGGATATTGCCTGCCTGTGCGATGCAGGAATTCCGCACAGGTGTATGGCCAGGTTATTCAAGGTATATAGCATGCTGGAAAATGAATTTGGTTATTTTCAGAAATTATTAAATATGTTTTTAAGTGAGGGATTTCTTTTGAATTCTATCAAGGTTGTTGTTACGATGTTTTACAGTTCATTTGTTTTAAGAAATTGTTATTTGAGAAATATATATTGTTTTATGGGATTTCTTAAGTTTAAATAAACTTTATGGTTTTAAACTGGGGGATTTCAAAGAGTGACGTGAGGTCTTAGAGCTAAACGTGGTTTTGAAGGATTTTCTGAAACATGAAGTTTACTTTTGTTTTCGTTTTTATTAACTGTCCACTCACTGAGTTTGTCTCACAGTTTATCTTGTTTTGTTTTAAATTGTCCCCCCAGGTAGCAGCTTTGGTGGAGGTCGAGCCAATCACGTCGAGGCAGTCACATCCATATTCCTACTCGGACCAGTAGGCGTCATTTATTTTTTGGTGTAAAAATTCTTTGTAATAGAATAGAGGCTCTGATAACCACTTTAAATATTTAGTTGGTTTCTCTGTGAAATTGTTGGGTCTGAGACCCTTTTTGGTTGTGGTAGAGGTGGTTGCTGTTTAGAAGTGCTTTTTAACAGGTTTTGAAATTTCTGGGTTATCCATTTTCAGGGGAGGTTCTGCCGAATTTTCGGTAGGATTTTCCTTCATTTTGGATTCCCGCAGGACCTCTCCGGGTTTCAGGGTGGAATCCGGGGCGGTCCTGTGAAAAACAACTCAGAAATCATTCAAGTAGGCTCTGCGTGCACGTATGACCAGAATTGCCTGCACGTGCTGATTTTATTCGCACGTGTGTATGGCCAGGATATTGCCTGCACGTGTTGGATTTCACTACACGCGTGTGTATGGCCAGGATATTGCCTGCACGTGTTGGATTTCACTATACGCATGTGTATGGCCAGGATATTGCCTGCACATGTTAGATTTCACTCCACGCGTGTGTATGACCTCTCCAGGTTTCAGGGTGGAATCCGGGGCGGTCCTGTGAAAAACAACTCAGAAATCATTCAAGTAGGCTCAATTCAAGGTAAACCCGAAATGGGTCAAACTCCATAAATTCAAATTTCTACTTTCACAAAATTGAATAATCAGACCGAGGGGAAAATAAAGCCCATACCTCGAGGATCATTTTTGACAACTTGACCGACGGCCAAATCTCACCGGAAATGGCCGAAGCAGGCGGCTGACTTGGCTTCTCGAGCTCATTGCTCCATCCTGGAGCATCGTCTGGACGAACGGAGCCCATGGTTGAACTCGCCGTGGTGAGAGGAAGGGGACCCAGTAAGTCCGGTGTCCCGTCGTCGCCGGAAAAATGAGATCGCCGGCGGTGAGCTGTGTTTTCTCTCGACTGTTCCTGCGCATGGAAGAGCTCGCCGGTGCAAGGGAGACGCGAGGGAGGATGGCCGGCGGCTAGGGGTCACGTCAGTGGCCTTCGGCCGTCGTGGGTTGGCCGGCGAAGGTGAGTTCTCACCGGAGCTGGCCGTGCGCAGAGAGAGGGAAGAGAAGGCCCAGAGAGAGTCAGGGAGAAAGAAATAAAAAGGGGAGAGAGAATGTTCTAGAGAGAGAGAGAAACTTCTAAAAAAACTCTGATTTTTAAACCCAGTTTGTCCATTTTACGAAATTGCCCCTCGCTTTAAACGTCCATATCTCTCAAACCGTAACTCGAAATGATGCGTGCTATGTGTCTATGAACTCGTGGGCTCGAAGCCTATCCAACGGACCCAAAATCAAAATCGAAAGCCCATTTATTTTAAAATTCAACTT
This sequence comes from Dryas octopetala, assembly GCF_963921425.1. Lineage (NCBI taxonomy): Eukaryota > Viridiplantae > Streptophyta > Magnoliopsida > Rosales > Rosaceae > Dryas > Dryas octopetala. Next base: position 8,053,834 of record NC_141367.1, on the reverse strand, counting down.
TGGGTCAAGCTTAAATTAAAACAAAAATAAATAAGTAAATCAAAACTTTAAATCAAAACCCTTTTTATTTTCCAAATAAAATCTCAAATCTTTAAAATACAATTCAACATCCTTTTTTAAAAAAAATCTCTTAAAAAAAAATAGTTAAATAAAAATTTAAATTTCTAGTAGAAATTTGGGTCGGGTCGTTACAGAATTCCAAAACAAAAATAAGTGAACATCCCTAGAGTGGCAGCAGCGGCGACACCAAGTGGCAGCAGCGGCGGCACATGGTGGCAGCAGCGGCGGCACAAGGTGGCAGCAACGGCGGCACAAGGTGGCACTCCTCCTTCCTCCTAGGGTTCGGCACAAAAATAAAGAGAAGAGATAAAGGGGCTGGTGGCTGCGGCTTGAAAGGAAAAGAAAAGAAAGAGAGAAAGGAGGCTAGGGTATTGGCAGCTATAAGAGAGAGAGAGAGAGAGAGAGAGAGAGAACAGCTAGGGTTTCTGAAATTTCACATTATAACCCTAATCAAACATTTTGAGCCTAATGACCTTTTCTTTGTTTACCCCTATACCAAACCCTAAGTTTGGGGGAGTTTCACTCCTCTACCTGTTTACCTTACTTATGGATTTGGATTGAGTTCGTGAAAATGTGAGGTTAAAAAGAAATGTCTATGCGTAGCTTGATGTAAAAGGAAAAGGAATTGTGCTTAAGATTGTTTGTCGTTCCCTTTCAAAAAAAAAGGAAGATTGAAGGGAAGGGACGATTTCAAAAAGATTGAAGTGGAAAGGTGTTCAAATTTGAGCTATGAGTGCAAATTATGCAAGGAATGCCTCTATTATTTTCTTTGTGCAAATCCATAGTCTGTAGCCCTTTGTTATCCGTTTCATTTTAATACCGTATCCTAACCTAAGCCTCCATTACAACCCTTAAAAGCCCTACCTGATCTTGGGAGAAATGTAGTTCATTATGTGGAGTCTAGATAAAAGGGAAGCGTATGGTTATTGATTCTATTCCAAGTATTTTAATTCCTTCTCTTGAGATCAGTCTTTCAATGTGCCTTTCTTTCATGATTAATATGTGAGCTTTTTGTATTTGTTTATCATATCATCTCTCACATATACTTGAGTGCACGTGTTAACCCAATCTCTGAGCGTTTTATTATTGAGAGTATGCCTTAGTGAGAATTGGAGTTGATGCTATTTTGTATATGCTGATTTAGTCTTGTTTGTCTAAACACTTGAGTTCGTGTCAAGGATGGTCTATACGTTCAATGGAGAGGTAAGGTATGTTAATTGAAGCATTATTAGAAGTTGAAGAATAAATTCTATATGTATCTTGCTTGACTATGCTATTAATGGCTGTACTTATGAAGTCATGTGTTGAGATGTTTTGAGTCTGTCTTGAGTCTTTTCTTTGTTCTTTTTGCTCGAGGACTAGGAAAACCTAAGTTTGGGGGTGTGTTGAGTGCTCATTTTACACTACTTTATGATACTAACTCCCTAACTCAGAGTGCAAGAACTCGATATTTTGTATATTGTTAGTTTGTTTTTGTTCTTATAGGATAAAATGAGCAAAGAAGAGAAAAGGAGCCGAAAGAGCCATTTTTAGACATTTCCTAGTCAAACTAGGAAAAGTGGATAAATCCTGGTCACACCAGGAAATGCTGAATCTCAGTCAAACTAGGATTCATAGTCTCACAAGAAAAGATCAAGCTTGAATAAGAAGAAATCATGACAATCCGAAGCCAGAAATGAGAAATCCTAGTTGAAGCAGGAAATCCTGTTTGAACTAGGAAACCTAATCCAAGTAGGAAATGGAGTCCTAATGAAGATAGGAGTCATGAGGGGCAAAATGATAATTGTGAAATTCCGAGTGAGATAGAAATCCTAAGTCGATTAGGATTCCTAGGTGGACAAGGAGAAGTGGTCAAAAGTCAAAGTCAACAAGTCAATGGTTCTAGAAGCTTCTGGAAGACATTGGGCCAAAGCACAAATGGATAAGATCAATTTTCGGCCAAGCTATTGGGCTTGGGCTAGGCGTGATACCCTATGGAGGGTGCGGCACGGGCTTAAGTGGAAGGCCTAGGGGCTGGCGCCTGAGTTGAAGGCTATGGGCTTGGTAATGGCGCATAGGAGCTGATTGTTGTGTGTAATGGGCTTAAGTGAGTGTAGCCCTGGTCCATTAGGTTAAATTTCAGCAATCCCACATTGAAGAGAAATAGAAACAGCAGCCCCACTCTCCTCTATAAATACATCTTTATAAGAGGGTTCTCTCCTCTGAAATTTCAGAAACCCTAGCCTAGCCTCTCTCTCTCTTTCTTGCCGCACACTCCTTTATTCTCTCATCTTTTTCTTTCTTCTCACACAGCCCTAGGAACCCTAGCAGCTGCTCCATCTTTTTCTTCTTTCTCTCTTTCTCTCGCCGCAGCAGCCACCATCTCTCTCTTTTTATTTTTCTGTTGCAGCCACCTTCCTTTGTGTTTTCTTTTATTTTGTGTTGAACCAAAGGAGGAGGAAGAAGCCTTGCCGCAGCCACGCCATCACCACCTTGCTGCCACCTTGCCGAGCACCCCAGCAGCCTTGCCGTGGAGCCCAAGGCCGAGCAGCAGCCATCACGCCACCACGTTGCAGCCGCGCCACCTTCTTGGCGCCACCATCTCGCCAGCTTGCTGCTGCCGTGGCTTGATCTCTCTTCCTTATTTCTTTTTATTTTCCTTGTTTTAATTATGCTTTATTTATTTATGGATTTAATTATGTGTAGCTGAATATTGGGCTAGGGCTAGGATGAAGCCCTAGCGATGCTATTTACTTTCACTATGGATTATTGATATTTTAATTGTTTACATGTTGACAAATTTTGGATCTCTGTTTAAATTGACTCTATTTGCTTCGAATCTTTGACTGATCACCTTAGGTTGCATACATCTAGATTTATGTTGTGAAACTAAACAAGCTCAAAAGGATGATAGTTTCAGTAGGCAATAAGTGGGTATCCTAAGATAATATTCATGAGAAAAGGGATCATAGATGACGTAGGGTACATTAATTTGGAACTATGCGCCATGTGTTTGTCACTCTCATCAATTGTAATGACTCTTGCATGAATAACAGTTGCCTTAAGTACGCTTAGGGAACATGTAAGTTAACTGGCTAAGGGAGGCCTAAGAAGCTCTTAGTTATGCACAGTAAGGAGAGTAATTGCTAAAAGTAACTAATCAAACCTTTTAGTAGACGAACTTTGTTGACATGTTTGCATATTGATTGTTAGTATCCAGGGTAATTGCATCTAGTTTATTTGTTAGGTTTAGCTGTGAAATAGTCAAAGACACTAAACCACAAGTAACAAGGGAATAAGGGATTATTCTTGGTAATGGGGTTGGGCGACCTCTATAAGGAAATAGTCAAAGCTTATATGTTGTGCATGTTTGACGTTCTCACGGATCTTAATGACTCTTACATGGGTAACAGCTGCCTTAGCTTGAACTAGGGAACATGTAAGTTAACTGATTAAGGAAGGCCCAAGAAGCTCTTAGTTTATGCATTAGGAGAAAAATTGCGAGAAAGTAACTAGCCAAACCTTTTTAGCAGTCAAACTTTAATACATTGTGTTCAAATTAATTGTCATTAGCCTTGGATGGTTATTGCATGCTTATCTGATTTGAAACTGAAAACTTAACATTGCAAGATAGAATAAAGGGTGTGTGCGTGTGGTGATGTGTGCGTGTGTTTTCATCTCTTAAAACCCCCCATTTAGTTATTCTAGTGATTATTTGAATTGATTTGTTGTTTATTAACCATTCCCTGAGGGATCGACCTCGTGCTTGTACGCTTTGCTACTGATGCGATTCGTGCACTTGCGAGTATACTTGGAATGAAATAGATGTTTATTTTGTTCTAAGAAAACAATCAACAGCTTGCGGCAAGGGCTTGCATCTTGGGCTTAAGTGACTCAGAAAAGGCCTCTAGGGTTTCAGTGCATGCGCATGGGCTGCTGGTCTTGGTGCATTGGTGATGAGTGTGCATTTTGCATCACTTTATGATACTAATTCCTTAACCTAGAGTGTTAGAACTCGATATTTTGTGTTTCTTGTCTTGTTTTTGTGTTTTCAGGTCAAATGAAGCAGAAATGAGAAAAAGAAGCAAATGGAGCCATTTTAGGACATTTCCTGGTCAAACCAGGAAAACAAGTGAAATCCTGGTCAAACCAGGAAAAGTACAGAAATCCTAGTCGAATGAGGATTCCTAGTCACACTAGGAAACATCAAGTTCAGAACCATCATTGCGGAGCCAGAAATGTGAAATCCTGATTCGAACAGGAAATCCTGGTTGAACTAGGAAACCTAACCCAACTAGGAAAAGGAGTCCTAATGACACTAGGAGACCCCAGGGGCAATATGGTCATTACGAGAAGCCAAGGAGCCCATGCGCAAGCCCAAGATGCAAGCCCAAGGTGGAAGCCCATGGAGTGAAACCCTAGCCCATCTTGTGCAAGCCACTTCAACCCAACATGCAAGCCCAAAGCCCAAGACCAGCAGCCCATGCGCAAGGAAGGAACCCTAGCTAGGCTAGGCGTGAATCACTTAAGCCCAAGGAGCAGCCCATGCCGCAAGGCCTGATTCACCCTAACCCTAGCTGCTGCCGCAAGTCACCTTCTCCTTGCCTCTCAAGGATCCTCTATAAATATATCATGTACTTCAGAACCCTAGAGCTCTTCCCTCCTCCTAGTTTAATTTTCAGTTTGTAGGTTTTTATTTTCAGAAGTTAGAAAAAGTGAGAGAGAGCCGAATTCAGAGGGATTTAGAGAGAGAAGGTGGCGTGACAAGTGAGAGAGAGAAGGACCAGCCTGCTCCCGCAAGCCCTGGCTCACCTTGCCGTGAGTTCCTCCTGCTTGCTAGGTGCCTCCTTCTTCCTCTCTCCTTGCCGCAGCCACCAGTGTTTGCATCTCTGATTTTGTTTCTTTTTCCTTCTAGTTTTCTATTTTATTGTTGGTTTATGCTACTGAAATTAATTAGTTTATGATTCTGATTTTATTTAATGCATGGTTCTGATTTCATTTGGTTTATGCAATTTAATTTAGTTGTTTAGTTTATGTTTTTAAGTTTGTTTACTTTGTGTTTCTGATTTCTTTTGCAAGCATGAATTGGGACTTTGTTTATTGTTTCTGTTTTGTTTTATTTAATTTAATTATGTAGGGTAGTTATTCTATCTTGCATGTTAGTCGTAGGTCGATTAATGGATTTGCATGTTCTAACAAATCGTTTATCCGTCTCTTGGTCTGTTAGTTTGATGTTTGCATGTATTAAATTTCCACTATCTATTAGAACCCGTCACTAGTTGTTTGCATCCTTTGACTGGCCACCTTAGGGTAATTGCATCTAGTTTATTTGTTAGGTTTAGCTGTGAAATAGTCAAAGACACTAAACCACAAGTAACAAGGGAATAAGGGATTATTCTTGGTAGTGGGGTTGGGCGACCTCTATAAGGAAATAGTCAAAGCTTATATGTTGTGCATGTTTGACGTTCTCCTAAAACTTAATGACTCCTGCATGGGTAACAGCTGCCTTAGCTTGAACTAGGGAACATGTAGGTTAACTGGCTAAGGAAGGCCCAAGAAGCTCTTAGTTTATGCATTAGGAGAACAATTGCGAGAAAGTAACTAGCCAAACCTTTTTAGCAGTCAAACTTTAATATGTTGTGTTCAAATTAACTGTCATTAGCCTTGGATGGTTATTGCATGCTTATCTGATTTGAAACCGAAAACTTAACATTGTAAGATAGAATAAAGGGTGTGTGCGTGTGGTGATGTGTGCGTGTGTTTCCATCTTCCAAAACCCCCCATTTAGTTATTCTAGTGATTAATTACATTGATTTGTTGTTTATTAACCATTCCCTGTGGGATCGACCTCGTGCTTGTACGCTTTGCTACTGATGCGATTCGTGCACTTGCGAGTAAACTTAGAATGAGATAATTGTTTATTTTGTTCTAAGAAAACATTCAACAAGTTTTTGGCGCCATTGCCGGGGAATGGTGTCTAATATCAATGAATTGATTTGATTAGTCATTAGAATTAGGTTATATTAGTTAGATTTCAGTTTTTATTAATTTTTAGTTTTTAATAAATGCCATGCCTTTATATGCATTCTTTCTACTGATTGTGTGTTTTTCTCTTGATTATGTGTGTTTATAAACCCTAAACTTGTTGAAAGGTTGGAGAGGCTCAAGAGCGAAGCTTTAGGTACTTTACAAGTCAGCCCGCAACCTAGTGCATCAGATTCGAGTAGTGAAGAGACTGAGAGTGTCGACATGGCTGAGACAAATGAGATGATGCTGCAGCCCCTGAGCCATTTTTCAGCACCTTCGCTGCCCACTCAACCATCTTGCATTCGGTATGCAACCATAGCCACTGATTTCGAAATCAAGAGTGGCCAGATTCACTTGTTGCCGAGCTACCATGGGCTGAATGGGGAGGATCCGATCCACTTTTTGAAGGAGTTTTCCGGGGTTTGTGAAGTTGCACAGTTGAGGGGTCTGAATGCCGATCAGTACCGTTTGAGGATGTTCCCTTTTGCGCTTAAGGACAAGGCAAAGAGGTGGTTGTATTCGCTGCCCAGTGGTTCCATTTCGACATGGGATGATCTTTCGAGCAAGTTCCTGAACAAGTTTTATTCCATTTCCAAGACAAATTCGATTCGGAAGGAGATCCTTGGATTTGTGCAGAAAGCGGACGAGCCATTCCATGAGACTTGGGACAGATTCAATGAGTTACTTACTAGCTGCCCACACCATAACCTATCTCCTTGGTATGTAATTTGTTGTTTTTATCAGGGATTATTGGAGAGAGATCAAGCCAAGGTGGATTCGGCCCGTTTATGTCAAAAACGGAGGATGAGGCTACAGATTTGTTTGAGTCACTCTCTTTGAGTTCTCAACAATGGGATTCCAATCGTTCGAGAGGAGGATCAAAGAAAGGGTTATATGAGGTAGCTGATGTGCCAAACACCATGGAGGGACAGATTTTGGAAATCAAGACTATGGTGCAGAAGTTATCTTTGGCTCAAGAGAAGATGATGGGTATGCAAGAACAAGGAGGTGATGTGGAACACGTGAATCAGGTTGGGAATTATCCTAGGGTGCCATATGATCCATTTTCTAACACTTATAACCCTGGATGGAAGAAAAACCCTAATTTCAGGTGGAGCAACAACAATGGACAGCAAGCTAGTGGGAGCACCAACAAGCCATATATGCACCCTAATGTCGAGAGGTCTAGTTTGGAGGACAAGATTGCTCAGATTGCTCAAAGCACCACTTCCCTTGCTCAGAGTACCAATGCCTTCATGAACCGTACCGAGCAGCAGATGCAAGCCAATTCGAAGGCTATTGCACATTTGGAGAGTCAAATGGGTCAGATTGCCACTACTTTGGGTCAGAGAGAGAAGGGGAAATTGCCAAGCCAGCCCATCGTCAACCCGAAGAATGAGGAGCATGTAAATGCTATTTTGAGGACTACTCCAAGAAAGAGAGTTAGAGTGGTCAAGACTAAAGAGGTGATTGAGATCATGGATAGTGAGGAAGAGGAGGATCCGGAAATGATTGAGGAGAAAGCTGATACACGTGTGATTCCCCTCATTCCGGACATTGACATCACTAAGTTTCCAGCAACCATGAAGGAGTTGAAGTCTATTGAGAAGAAGGTTGAGGAGCAGGGGCATAGTCACAACGTTCCTAGGGAGATTTGTGGTTATCTCTTTGCATCTTTTCCAAGCAAGAAGAGGGATCCGGGCTCGTTGGTCATACCATGCAGCATAGGGGAGTATGAGATCGCCAATGCCTTAATTGACAATGGCTCAGCTATCAATGTCATGCCGCTGGTTGTGTTCGAGAGGCTTGGATTTGTGGAGGCTGATTTGCAACCGTTTGATTTGAACATTCGCTTCGCCAACTCTTCAGTCGAGAAAGCCCGTGGTATGCTTGTGGATGTTTTGGTTAAATATCGTAAATTACTAATTCCCTCTGATTTCATAGTGCTAGATGTGCCGAGACTTCCGGGCGACGTTTCTATTATTCTTGGGAGACCATTTTTGTGCACCTCTAACATAGAGTACAAAGCAATGGAGAGTACCATGAAGATTCGGCACTACACCAAGCAAGAGGTGTATTGTCTCACTTCCGAGATGCCACAAAGCGAGGAGATCACTTTTTATGGAGAGGAGAAGTCAGAAATGGAGAGCTTCTTCAGTGCGTTCTTAGGGAGTGCCGAGAGTAGCAGTGGCAAGAAGAAGAGGAAAGGACGCAAGTAAAGGAGAAGGCAATGTCAGGCTGAAGACAGAAAAACAAGCGCTTATTGGGAGGCAACCCAAGTTTTTGTTTCGAATAATGGAGGAGTCATCGAGGACCAAGGAGGCCGCGCCTACCCTTGGAGTGTCCACGCTTGCGTACGCAAGTAAACAGTTTCTTTATTTCGCTTCATAAGACAATTTTTCATTTTGGTGTGTTTATTTGGTTTTGGATATTTGCAATTTCCCGTTTCGCTTAATTTGATCATTCTTGCATTTATTTCATATACATTGAGGGCAATGTATCATTTAAGTGTGGGGGGAAAGGCAATTGTCATTTGTTAGTGTTTTTAGGTTAGAACAAGTGTTTAGGGTGTTTTAAGTGTTTTTGAGTGTTTTTAGAAAAAAAAAAAAAAAAAATTTCGTTTTTAGGTTAGGAAAAAAACTTTTTCTTTTGTTTTTAAACTTAGGGTGTCAAAAACCACATCAAAATGCACGTTTTCATTAGATCCCATTCACCTTAGTGATGGATGTGATTCTTTAGAAGTGTGCGACATTGTTTTAAAAACAAAAAGTTTTTGAGTCATTTTGGTTGTTTCAGGTCGTTTTGAGTCCCCAACTAATTGATTTGAGTGTGCATGATTGTTATGAGCATGTTTTAGTATTGTGTGTATATTTGGTGTTCTTTTCATTCTAATAGTGTTCCATAACATATCTTGCAATTCTATGTCATTTGGCCTTGTTGATATGAATTTAGGTTGTGATTAGCATTACTAATGATTATATGCATAATAGAGTAGACTTACATGACCTAAGTGAGCTTTTGAGCCATGTTCTTCAATTCTTCAGTGTTGCGCGCCACTCTGATTCTATCATTGTCATATAAGTTGTTGTTTTGATCTCATTATCTTTCATTTGGTCATTTGCTTGGAATATGCATAATCTTGAATCAATGAGCTAGAACTCTTTTCTTGTGTACACAAAGCATGTCGTATTTGCATAACTCTTGAGAAATGAATTTAGGCCCTGTTTGCATGTGTACCCCATAGCCTGAAAGCCTACCCATTACATGTTTTATCCTTAGTTATCCATTTTGAGCCTTTTAAGCCGTTTTCTTTGTTACCCCATACCAAACCCTAAGTTTGGGGGTGTTACACCCGTTTTACCCTTTTTATGGTACTGCAAGTTGTTTATATGTTGATTGAGGTGAAAAAGAAGTGAAAATGCATAGCTTATACAAAAATGTGTCAGAAAAGTATGTCGGCCGTGCCCAAAGAAAAGAAAAAGAAAAGAAATCAAAGAAAAGAGATGGGACGGTTTCAAAAGAAAAAGTGAGCAAAAAGAGTTCAAATTGAGCTATGAAGTGCAAAGAAGCAAAGTGTACCTCAAAATCTTCTAGTAATACTTGCAATTCCATGAATTTAGCCCTTTGTGTTTCCTTTTCATTTCAATACCCTATCCTAGCCTATGCCTTCATTATAACCCCATTAAAGCCCTAGCTGATCTCAAGAGGTGTGTATTATACTTATGTGGAGTCTATTTGAGAAGGGAGCCTATGGTTATTGATTCTATTTCAAGCATTTGGATTCCTTTCATGAGATCAGTATTTCTTTCTAAAATGTGCCTTTATTTCATGTACATATGTGAGCTAATTGTTTTTGTTACATATTTCCTCTCACATATACTTTTGAGTGCACATATCAACACAATTCTTGAGTGTTTATCATTGAGAGTATGCCATAGTGAGGATTGGAGTTAATCTATTATGTATGTATTGATTTAGTTTTGTTTGTCTAATACTTGAATTTGTGTCAAGGACGGCCTATATGCCAATAGAGGAGCGAGGTATGTTATTTGAAATGTTATTAGAATTTGGAGAATACAATTTATATGCCTTGCTTTCCTATGTGAATAATGGTTGTGCGCATGAATTCAGTTGTTGGGATGTTAGAATCAGTCTTGAGTCTTTTCTTTCCTTTATTTGCTCGAGGACTAGCAAAATCTAAGTTTGGGGGTGTGATGAGTGTGCATTTTGCATCACTTTATGATACTAATTCCTTAACCTAGAGTGTTAGAACTCGATATTTTGTGTTTCTTGTCTTGTTTTTGTGTTTTCAGGTCAAATGAAGCAGAAATGAGAAAAAGAAGCAAATGGAGCCATTTTAGGACATTTCCTGGTCCAACCAGGAAAACGAGTGAAATTCTGGTCAAACCAGGAAAAGTGCAGAAATCCTAGTCGAATGAGGATTCCTAGTCACACTAGGAAACATCAAGTTCATAACCATCATTGCGGAGCCAGAAATGTGAAATCCTGATTCGAACAAGAAATCCTGGTTGAACTAGGAAACCTAACCCAACTAGGAAAAGGAGTCCTAATGACACTAGGAGACCCCAGGGGCAATATGGTCATTACGAGAAGTCGAAATGGATAAGGAATCTCTCATTTTCAAGGAATCCTAGTTGCACCAGGAATTGTTGGTCACAGTCAACTCTACAAAGTCAAAGTTCCAGAAGCTTCTAGAAGGTGGTGGACATCCATGGAAATGAATGGAGGGAAGAAATGAATTTGAATTCAAATGGAAATGAGGGGCAAAATGGGAAGTCAAAAGTCAAGGGCCCATGGGCCCTAGGGATGCCGAACCAAGATGGGCCATGCATGCACATGCATGGGCCCAAACCCTAGCAGCCCAAAGACCATGCGTAAGGAGCAAGATGGCAGCCCATGCATGCGCATGCATGCCATGCAAACCCTAGCAGCCAAGGAGCCCATGCGCAAGCCCAAGATGCAAGCCCAAGGTGGAAGCCCATGGAGTGAAACCCTAGCCCATCTTGTGCAAGCCACTTCAGCCCAACATGCAAGCCCAAAGCCCAAGACCAGCAGCCCATGCGCAAGGAAGGAACCCTAGCTAGGCTAGGCGTGAATCACTTAAGCCCAAGGAGCAGCCCATGCCGCAAGGCCTGATTCACCCTAACCCTAGCTGCTGCCGCAAGTCACCTTCTCCTTGCCTCTCAAGGATTGCACCTCTATAAATATATCATGTAATCGCTGAGTTCTGGCAAACAAACAACAGCCTAGGTCTTACCTAGCTACTACCTCAAAACTTTACTTACTCGGTGAACTAACTCTTCAACCAACTAAAGATACTACTCCACTATTTCCCTTGAACCTTTGTTCTCTAACTAATAAACTTACTCCAACTTCAAACTCTTCTAAATTCAAACCTCTTACTAAGTCTCCAACTTCCAACTTTCCTGAACTTGCTGAGGAGCAGAGAGGCGATGGCAGTGCAGGGGACATTTCTCAAAACTTTCTCAAATATTTTTCATGGCTCAAATAAAATACCTTTCTGAAATCTCTTGAAAATCATTTTCTTTCTCAAACTAGCTTTCACAAACATTTTCTGAACTGATTTTCTCAAACTGATTTCTCAACTGATTTTCTCAAACTGGTTTCTCAAACACTTTCTCAACTGATTTCCTCAAACTTTTTCTATAACATCACCATTCCTCACCCGGGCAGTGTGGGTTCACTCACTTCTCCTCACCTGGTAGCTCGCCACTGCCTCGCGCAGCCGCCCACTCAGGATCTTGGTTCCTGGGTCTTGCAATCCACACACTTCCGGCCGGGTCTAGCTCTGATACCAATTTGTAACGCCCCGATCCTTGGGCCCAAAAATACACTGAAAGTTTGTCCTTTAAACCTCTTTTTAAAGAATGAGCCATGCACTTAATATAATAAATAAATACGTTAAATAAATCAGAGTGTGAGCCCAAAACATTTATGTAAAATTCACTGTATAAAATCAATTGAATCAAATTAATATAAGTCCCACTGCCTCGTCTTCTCCTCACTGCCTCCTCAGCCTGCTTAACCTGCAAAACACCAATAACCACACTGCACCATATTCATGGTACACCGGGTCATTCAAACAAATAACCCGGTAAGCTCACTAGAGCTCGTATGAGTGAAATAACAAAATAATTAACCTCAATAAAATCCTCAACTTCCATAGTCAATATAATCCACAAGAGTATCCATAATTACTCAATCACATCACAAATTCATCAACAAATCATCCAAGCATCAAAATAAACAAAATTCCTCAAATTCACATCTTAAATCCCATCAATAAATAATAATCCTCATTCTGGCAAATCAATTACCTAAACGTCAACTATTAACCTCAATCCCGAATCATTCACATCCTAACTCATAACCTCAATGCATAATGCATTCATCAATTTCATCCTCAAGATTCAAGCCTAGACCTACCCAGTCCTAGTCAAATCAAGTCCTAGCAAACAAATGCACACAAGAAATCCAGCAAAAAGTTAAACTAACTAATTTCACTCACGTCGCTCTTTGAAATCCCCCTAATCTCACTCTTTGGAATCCCCCAGCTTAAAAACTATTTTCAAAATCTCTTCCTTCAAATCCATTTTTAAATCTCCTCAAAACGTAAATCAACTCTGAATGTAACACAGTTCTCAAGCTGAAATCAATATTATCAACTGTATATAAATAATTTAGGCTAAAAACTTTCAACTCAAATAAACCTCGATATACTGAAAAAGCAATGAAACTGTTCAAACGATGAAGTATCAAATCTGAACTGATTTAAAACACAAGGTCTTACTGAAATGTCATTTAAAATATTTACTGATGCAAATTCATTTATCAAAATACTCCACAACTGAAAAAAACTCACGCCACACTAGTACCCGGAGAACTGCTGGTCATACACCGCCGAGTCATCTCTAGGCAAGTGCAGAGCAAATTTATACCTGCTGTGATGCTGGTCATACACTGCCGACTAGGCAAGTGCAGAGCGAGTGCTGGTCGTACACTGCCAACTAGGCAAGTGCAGAGCGAGTGCTGGTCGTACACTGCCAACTAGGCAAGTGCAGAGCGAGTGCTGGTCATACACCGCCGAGTCATCTCTAGGCGAGTGCAGAGCAAATATACACCTGCTGAAGGGGGTACTAATATGGCGGTTTGAAACCGCTTCTGTATACCTCAATCAACCACATCTCAAAATACTCCTTCAGATAAAAACTGAAATTTAATTCTTCTACTAAATACGCTTAAATAAATCATTTTCAAATCATAAAAACTGCTAGATTCAAATCATTTCCAGAAACTATCCATACCCAATTAAATCAAGAAGATAGTTGAATTATAAAATGTGCAAAACATTTCGGAAACCAGAGATCCACTCACAGTCTACCCCGAGCTATACCGAATCCTTCTCCGAAACTGATTCCTACTCACGCCTCCTCACTTGCTTGCCATTCTTACTCACAGTCTACTGTATAATAATTGCTTAATCCTCACTCATATACCTCGACCATAAACATTTCTCAAATTTCTAATCAATCTCTTAGCCTCAAATCCTCGTCGCTTCACTCTCAAGATTCACATCCTACACTTTGCTTCCTCTAACACATAGCAACAAACACACAAAACAGACAATTTTCTAACGGTACTCTACAATAAAACTAGAAAGTTTCACTCACTGTTTAGCCACGTAAAATGACAAAAATGCCCTTCTTGGCTCCTTTGCTCGGATCTCAAATCCGGCAGCATAACAGCATCGGGAATGTGATTTCCCAAGCCCGTGTACCTGTTAAGACCAGACAACCAAATAAACACACACACAATTCACAATTACGCCACTGAACGACTGAAACGGGTGGCCGCCACCCTACACGGTGGCTGCCCGGCCTAGAACAACACCCAAAACAGTTCAAAAACAACAACAAACCTTGAATTATAGTTTCTGGAGGTTCCAAAGAGGCATACCGACGAAGAAGACCACCCAAATCGCCGCCACACAAAGCGGGGCTACAGTGGCCGTGGCTGCAAAATAGGGGAATCGAAATCGAATCACAAATGGCTCAAACTAAGTACACAGACACGAAGGAGACGTCGAGAGGAGCCAAAACGATACCTGGGTCGACGGCCAATTCTCGTCGAAAATGGCCGAAACTGGCCGGAGAAGACGATCGGACAACGATCTTCGATCCGCCGCCGTTTGAGGTCATCGGAGCATGGGGTAAACACTGTGAGACTCGCCGTGGCCTGGGGAAGAGAACCCAGGTGGTCCGGCGCCGCGATTTGGCCGGAAAATGCGAGATCGCCGACGAGAGGCTCGGCCCTGTTTTGCGTCGTTTCTCCGTCGTGGGTGATCGGCCGGAAAAATGAAGGCCACTGGGAGAGAGAGGGGAGGGAGGCGAGCAGCATGGGCCAAGCACCCAGCCCAGCCACCGTCGGACGCGCCGCCACGCGCCGGTGGCAGGAACGGTGAGGGTGAGGGGCGAGAGAAAGACGCGCGAGGAGAGAGAGAGAGACAGAAATGAGAGAGGAAATCTGATTTTTTTTGGGGTTTTAAAACCCACTTTCGTAAAATTTACAAGTTTGCCACTCACTTCACATGTCCGTATCTCTCAAACGGTAACTCCGAGTGACGCATGCCGCATGTCTACGAACTCGTGGACTCGAGACCTTTTCAACGTGCCTAAAGTCAAAGACAAAAGTCCATTAGTTTTAAAAGTCAACTTTTGGGTCAAGCCCAATGTAAAACAAAAAATTAAAAATTAAACCAAAACCCTTTTAAATTTCCAAATAAATTCCCAAAATCCTTAAAATAAATTCGCAACATATTTAAAATAACTCCTTGAAAAATACGGGGTCTTCAACTTTTGGGTCAAGCCCAATGTAAAACAAAAAATTAAAAATTAAACCAAAACCCTTTTAAATTTCCAAATAAATTCCCAAAATCCTTAAAATAAATTCGCAACATATTTAAAATAACTCCTTGAAAAATACGGGGTCTTACAATCTACCCCCCTTAAAAAAAATTTCGTCCTCGAAATTCCCAAGGAAAAGTAAAGGCAAAACAGTTTCACACAAACTCAAGCAAGCACAAGCAATATAAAACACACTTCAGAAAAACTCCTTTAGTCCAAAGAAAACTGAGAATAACGCAAGCAAGACGGAAGATAAAATACGATGACGAATTGAAACCTTCACTTGAGAATCTATAGGTAACGAGCTTGTCGTGTTCCATCTGCATCCATTTTCCAAGATCTTCCGAGTGCATCCAACTTGGTCTTCATTTCCTCGAGTAGCTTGCCTCAATTCTCGATGACTCTGAATTCTCCATCTTCAGAACTTCCATCTTCATGTGCGAGTCGCTCAACCACTTCTGAAGCGTTGCCGCTTGAGATTGCAAAACTGTAATCGCTGAGTTCTGGCAAACAAACAACAGCCTAGGTCTTACCTAGCTACTACCTCAAAACTTTACTTACTCGGTGAACTAACTCTTCAACCAACTAAAGATACTACTCCACTATTTCCCTTGAACCTTTGTTCTCTAACTAATAAACTTACTCCAACTTCAAACTCTTCTAAATTCAAACCTCTTACTAAGTCTCCAACTTCCAACTTTCCTGAACTTGCTGAGGAGCAGAGAGGCGATGGTAGTGCAGGGGACATTTCTCAAAACTTTCTCAAATATTTTTCATGGCTCAAATAAAATACCTTTCTGAAATCTCTTGAAAATCATTTTCTTTCTCAAACTAGCTTTCACAAACATTTTCTGAACTGATTTTCTCAAACTGATTTCTCAACTGATTTTCTCAAACTGGTTTCTCAAACACTTTCTCAACTGATTTCCTCAAACTTTTTCTATAACATCACCATTCCTCACCCGGGCAGTGTGGGTTCACTCACTTCTCCTCACCTGGTAGCTCGCCACTGCCTCGCGCAGCCGCCCACTCAGGATCTTGGTTCCTGGGTCTTGCAATCCACACACTTCCGGCCGGGTCTAGCTCTGATACCAATTTGTAACGCCCCGATCCTTGGGCCCAAAAATACACTGAAAGTTTGTCCTTTAAACCTCTTTTTAAAGAATGAGCCATGCACTTAATATAATAAATAAATACGTTAAATAAATCAGAGTGTGAGCCCAAAACATTTATGTAAAATTCACTGTATAAAATCAATTGAATCAAATTAATATAAGTCCCACTGCCTCGTCTTCTCCTCACTGCCTCCTCAGCCTGCTTAACCTGCAAAACACCAATAACCACACTGCACCATATTCATGGTACACCGGGTCATTCAAACAAATAACCCGGTAAGCTCACTAGAGCTCGTATGAGTGAAATAACAAAATAATTAACCTCAATAAAATCCTCAACTTCCATAGTCAATATAATCCACAAGAGTATCCATAATTACTCAATCACATCACAAATTCATCAACAAATCATCCAAGCATCAAAATAAACAAAATTCCTCAAATTCACATCTTAAATCCCATCAATAAATAATAATCCTCATTCTGGCAAATCAATTACCTAAACGTCAACTATTAACCTCAATCCCGAATCATTCACATCCTAACTCATAACCTCAATGCATAATGCATTCATCAATTTCATCCTCAAGATTCAAGCCTAGACCTACCCAGTCCTAGTCAAATCAAGTCCTAGCAAACAAATGCACACAAGAAATCCAGCAAAAAGTTAAACTAACTAATTTCACTCACGTCGCTCTTTGAAATCCCCCTAATCTCACTCTTTGGAATCCCCCAGCTTAAAAACTATTTTCAAAATCTCTTCCTTCAAATCCATTTTTAAATCTCCTCAAAACGTAAATCAACTCTGAATGTAACACAGTTCTCAAGCTGAAATCAATATTATCAACTGTATATAAATAATTTAGGCTAAAAACTTTCAACTCAAATAAACCTCGATATACTGAAAAAGCAATGAAACTGTTCAAACGATGAAGTATCAAATCTGAACTGATTTAAAACACAAGGTCTTACTGAAATGTCATTTAAAATATTTACTGATGCAAATTCATTTATCAAAATACTCCACAACTGAAAAAAACTCACGCCACACTAGTACCCGGAGAACTGCTGGTCATACACCGCCGAGTCATCTCTAGGCAAGTGCAGAGCAAATTTATACCTGCTGTGATGCTGGTCATACACTGCCGACTAGGCAAGTGCAGAGCGAGTGCTGGTCGTACACTGCCAACTAGGCAAGTGCAGAGCGAGTGCTGGTCGTACACTGCCAACTAGGCAAGTGCAGAGCGAGTGCTGGTCATACACCGCCGAGTCATCTCTAGGCGAGTGCAGAGCAAATATACACCTGCTGAAGGGGGTACTAATATGGCGGTTTGAAACCGCTTCTGTATACCTCAATCAACCACATCTCAAAATACTCCTTCAGATAAAAACTGAAATTTAATTCTTCTACTAAATACGCTTAAATAAATCATTTTCAAATCATAAAAACTGCTAGATTCAAATCATTTCCAGAAACTATCCATACCCAATTAAATCAAGAAGATAGTTGAATTATAAAATGTGCAAAACATTTCGGAAACCAGAGATCCACTCACAGTCTACCCCGAGCTATACCGAATCCTTCTCCGAAACTGATTCCTACTCACGCCTCCTCACTTGCTTGCCATTCTTACTCACAGTCTACTGTATAATAATTGCTTAATCCTCACTCATATACCTCGACCATAAACATTTCTCAAATTTCTAATCAATCTCTTAGCCTCAAATCCTCGTCGCTTCACTCTCAAGATTCACATCCTACACTTTGCTTCCTCTAACACATAGCAACAAACACACAAAACAGACAATTTTCTAACGGTACTCTACAATAAAACTAGAAAGTTTCACTCACTGTTTAGCCACGTAAAATGACAAAAATGCCCTTCTTGGCTCCTTTGCTCGGATCTCAAATCCGGCAGCATAATAGCATCGAGAATGTGATTTCCCAAGCCCGTGTACCTGTTAAGACCAGACAACCAAATAAACACACACACAATTCACAATTACGCCACTGAACGACTGAAACGGGTGGCCGCCACCCTACACGGTGGCTGCCCGGCCTAGAACAACACCCAAAACAGTTCAAAAACAACAACAAACCTTGAATTATAGTTTCTGGAGGTTCCAAAGAGGCATACCGACGAAGAAGACCACCCAAATCGCCGCCACACAAAGCGGGGCTACAGTGGCCGTGGCTGCAAAATAGGGGAATCGAAATCGAATCACAAATGGCTCAAACTAAGTACACAGACACGAAGGAGACGTCGAGAGCAGCCAAAACGATACCTGGGTCGACGGCCAATTCTCGCCGAAAATGGCCGAAACTGGCCGGAGAAGACGATCGGACAACGATCTTCGATCCGCCGCCGTTTGAGGTCATCGGAGCATGGGGTAAACACTGTGAGACTCGCCGTGGCCTGGGGAAGAGAACCCAGGTGGTCCGGCGCCGCGATTTGGCCGGAAAATGAGAGATCGCCGACGAGAGGCTCGGCCCTGTTTTGCGTCGTTTCTCCGTCGTGGGTGATCGGCCGGAAAAATGAAGGTCACTGGGAGAGAGAGGGGAGGGAGGCGAGCAGCATGGGCCAAACACCCAACCCAGCCACCGTCGGACGCGCCGCCACGCGCCGGTGGCAGGAACGGTGAGGGTGAGGGGCGAGAGAAAGACGCGCGAGGAGAGAGAGAGAGACAGAAATGAGAGAGGAAATCTGATTTTTTTTTGGGTTTTAAAACCCACTTTCGTAAAATTTACAAGTTTGCCACTCACTTCACATGTCCGTATCTCTCAAACGGTAACTCCGAGTGACGCATGCCGCGTGTCTACGAACTCGTGGACTCGAGACCTTTTCAACGTGCCTAAAGTCAAAGACAAAAGTCCATTAGTTTTAAAAGTCAACTTTTGGGTCAAGCCCAATGTAAAACAAAAAATTAAAAATTAAACCAAAACCCTTTTAAATTTCCAAATAAATTCCCAAAATCCTTAAAATAAATTCGCAACATATTTAAAATAACTCCTTGAAAAATACGGGGTCTTCAACTTTTGGGTCAAGCCCAATGTAAAACAAAAAATTAAAAATAAACCAAAACCCTTTTAAATTTCCAAATAAATTCCCAAAATCCTTAAAATAAATTCGCAACATATTTAAAATAACTCCTTGAAAAATACGGGGTCTTACAGTATACCCTTGACCATTGACTTTGACTTCCCATTTTGCCCCTCATTTCCATTTGAATTCAAATTCATTTCTTCCCTCCATTTATTTCCATGGATGTCCACCACCTTCTAGAAGCTTCTGGAACCTTGACTTGATAGAGTTGACTTTGACCATCCTTTCATAGTCCAACTAGGATTTCTTGTAAATGAAGGATTCCTTATCCATTTCGACTTTTAGTAATGACCATATTGCCCCTGGTGACAGAACCGCCCCCGGATTCCACCCTAAAACCCGGAGAGGTCCTGCGGAATCCAAATTCAAGGAAAATCCTACCGAAATATTGGCAGAACCTCCCCTGAAAATGGACTAACCCAGAAATTTCAAACCTGTTAAAAACACTTCTATGTCTTTCAACCACCTCTACCACAAACCAAAACAATAAGTTCTCATTCACCAAAGCACAGGACATTCAGAGCATAACTAAATTTCCATTACACTATAAAATTAACTCCTCAACTTAAGGGAATTGACGCCAAAGATCTGAAAGTTCTGCCTCGACGTGGTACAGCCCAACCTCAGCGATTTGTAACACCTGGGGGAAATTTAGACAAAAATAGGAAAATGTGAGATAACTAAGTGAGTGGACAGATTTATGGAAACGAAAACAAAAGTAAACTTTCTTTCTTCAGAAAATCCTTCAAAACCATGTGTAGCTCAAAGACTTCACGTCACTATTTGAAATCCCCCAATTAAAATATACATTTGAAACTTTTCCCAATGATCAAAAGAAAGAAATATATCAAATATTCTTGTAATGAACTC
The DNA here is from genome assembly GCF_963921425.1 of Dryas octopetala. Lineage (NCBI taxonomy): Eukaryota > Viridiplantae > Streptophyta > Magnoliopsida > Rosales > Rosaceae > Dryas > Dryas octopetala. Next base: position 8,033,734 of record NC_141367.1, on the reverse strand, counting down.
TTTCACAACTTAACAAAAACCTTACATCATCAACATAATTCAAATAGGAAGATTTTATATAACAACTTCAACCTTGAAATTCCTTTTGAACATAGAAAATAATGGTAAGTAATAGAAATGCTGTATCTTATAAAATTTCTGGCTAAAACCTTTTTTGAGTCTTGAACTGATAGAAATAACTAAAAATATTTTTATCTAATAAAGCTTTTAGTAAAAACGTTGGCCATATAAGTACCCATTTGACGGGCTCCACATTGGTACCGTACAAGACCGTCGCACCAAGTGGACCGTCTTCATAACCTTCCACCCGCACCGTCGCAACGCCGTCATGCGAGTGGACTTACGGTGTCCCTTGTACCATCGAATCGCCGTCATACAAGTGGACATACGGTGGCCCTTGTACTGTCGAATCGCCGTCGTACAATAAGCCAAAGTGTCGTACGTGCATGTAGATTGCCCTTCCACCCGCACCGTCGCAACGCCGTCATGCGAGTGGACTTAGGGTGTCCCTTGTACCATCGAATCGCCGTCATACAAGTGGACATACGGTGGCCCTTGTACCGTCGAATCGCCTTCGTACAATAAGCCAAAATATCGCACGTGCACATAGACTACCCCTAAAGGGTGAGGCATCCCGGCACATGGCCCAAAGCCTATATGTGTGCCGTTATGGGTCCCAAAGACCTATCTGTATCTGTACCTGTGAGTGAGGGTACTAATATGGCCATTGAGGGTACTTTCTAAACCCATTCTTGTAAATAGATAAAGTCTGCAAATTACGATTTCTTAAGCTTTTCACAAATCCTCAAATCATGCAATTAATAAATCGTCTCAAAATAATATAATTCTTAAAACCATGAAATCAAATGTCAAGCCCAAACATTATAAATTTATATGCTCATCTCATGAATCCAAATAAATGAAAACTCCGAATGGTTGACGCTAAAACCAAATTTAAAATATTATCTTCCGCATAAACATAAATCTCAATAGATTGAATTGGAAAAACAATCATTCGAAAACCATGAACCTTTTAATATCAAAATCAAATTAACCATTCAACAAATCCAAATAAAACTCAAGGCAACAAATAAGAGTTTAAATTATGAAACTTCATAAAAACGTTTATAAAACCAAGTCCACTCACAGTGAGAATACTAGCTCCGATCCTCCGCCGAATCGTTTCAGCCCACGGTCGTCTCACCCAAAATTAAATCCATAGACGCCTCCTCATTCAGCCCGAAAGCTTTGCGGCTTAATCCCAACGTCACCATCACTTCGAAAACTAAACCTAATTTAAAAAGAACCAGCACAAGTCTTGTTTTTGTCGGAAAGCTCGTCTTACAGAAATTTTCGACATCGGTAAAGTCTCACATTTTTCCCAAAACAATTTCAACTTCTCCAATCACGTTCCGTTCTATTTCTCGAGGGTTACGTAAAATGACCAAACTACCCTTAGAACTTAACCAAAAGCCTAGGGTTTACTCAAACGTTATCTCGAAACTAAATCGATTAGTTTTAGTAAAATGAATACACATGCCCTCATTGGTAAAATACCAAATTAAGCTTCCAGGTTTCGGATTTTGGATTCATAAATCGAAATGGCATCGGGTTACTAATTCTCCCGAGCCAACGTACCTGTTAAGACCAGACAACCAACAATATACAATAGATTCTTCAACTAGCTGTTAAACAACCGAAACAAGCGGCCAACCACCACACACGGTGGCTGCCCGGCCATAAACAACACACAAGAATAACCCCAAATAGTCACCGAACCTAGAATTAAGCTACTAGGACCCTAAGGAAGTGGAAAAAATACGAAAAACCATCCAACCCGCCGCCACGAGTGGCGGAGCCAACGGTGGCAGTGGCGGCACAAACCTAGGAATACCCAAATTCAACTCTAAATAATCCTAATTGCATAATAAAACCTTCAATTGCACAAAAACAATTCAAATTCAAGTCCAATTTCAAGAAATTCGAAATATAAGAAACACCCTAAAATCAAATTTTGAATTTTTCAGAATTGGATAAACACACCTTAGGGGAAAGATAGCCCGTACCTAGAGGGTCAATTTTCGTAACTGGGTCGATGGCCAAATCTCACCGGAAATGCTGGAATCGACGGCGGAAGCCGGCGGCTGCGTTGGGCATCTCGAGCTCATTGCTCCGTCATGGGGCATCATCGGAGCATGGGAGTACCATGGCTGAACTCGCCATGGCGAGAGGATCAAGACCTAGTGGGTCCGGTGTCGCGTCGTCGCCGGAAAGAGCAGATCGCCGGCGAGAGCGTCTTCTCTGTCTCGCGTCGATTCTCGTCTACGGTGGTCGGCCGGCGAAGGGAAAGTGACAGAAAAACTCGCCGTGATGAAAGGAAGTCATCTCTGGTGGTCCGGCATCGCGACGTGGCCAGAAAATAGAGAACATCGGCGAAGAGGCTCGGCCTGTTCTGTGTCACTTCCTCGCCGTGGGTGATCGGCCGGAGAAACAGAGAGTAATGGGAGGAAGAGGGGGAGGAGGCGAGCAGGGGTGGGTGGTCTTGCCGCCATCCCTCGCCGGACGGCGAGGATCCGAAGTGAGAGGAAAGGAGAGTGACCGGAGAGGGAGAGAAAAGAGAAGTCGGGGGAGGGGGTTGTGCGTGAGGAGAGAGAGAGAGATAGAAATTTAAAATAAAAATTTGGGTCTTTCTAGAAATCCCTAGAACCCAAAAGTCTAAATTGGCCCCCCAAACTTTGTTCGTCTGTAAAATCCAAACCGTAACTCCGTTTTACGCGTGCTTCGTGTCTACGAACTCGTGGGCTCGAAACCTATCCAACGGACCCGAAGTCAAAATCGAAAGCCCATTTATTTTAAAAGTCAACTTTGGGTCGGGTCGTTACACCTGGGGTCCCCTAGTGTCATTAGGACTCCTTTCCCTAGTAGGGTTAGGTTTCCTAGTTCAACCAGGAATTCCTGTTTCAATCAGGATTTCTCATTTTTGGCTTGACAATGATGGTTCTGTACTTGACGTTTCCTAGTGTGACTAGGAATCCTCATTTGACTAGGATTTCTGCTCTTTTCTTGGTTTGACCAGGATTTTACTCGTTTTCCTAGTTTGACCAGGAAATGTCCCAAAACGGCTACATTTGTTCCTTTTTCCTATTTATGCTTCATTTGACCTGAAAACATAAAAACAATACAAGAAACACAAAATATTGAGTTCTAACACTCTGGGTTAAGGAATTAGTATCATAAAGTGATGCAAAATGCACATTCATCAAGAGGAGAAGATGGGAAACCTCACACAAGTAGGTGGACTCACGGCTAGGGTGAGTTAGGGCTTGCGGCAAAGGCTCCCTCTCTCTCTTGCTTGTCACGCCAAATTCCTCTCTCTCTCTAGCTTTCGGCCTCTCTCTCTCTATGGAAATCTGAAAATCTGAAAGTCTGAAATATTGGAACCCTAAATTATGAGAGAATAGGATGTATATATAGAGGTGATGGAGAAATCCTTGTGAGGCAAGGTTTTAGAGGGTGTGCGGCAGCAGCTAGGGTTAGGAATACAAAGGGTTGCGGCATGGGCTTGCTTCTTGGGCTTAAGTGGCTTGCGCAAGGTCCTCTAGGGTTTCAATCATCCATGCGCATGGGCTGCCACTTGGGTCTTGCGTGATGGGCTTTGGGCTTCTAGGGTTGGCGCATGCATGCATGCATGCCACCTTCTGGTTTCGGCATCACATAGGCCCATGGCCCATTTGACTTGATGACATGTCATAGTTGACCCTTGACCATTGACTTTGACTTCCCATTTCGCCCCTCATTTCCTTTTGGATTCGAATTCATTTCTTCACTCCATTTGATTCCATGGATGTCCACCACCTTCTAGAAGCTTCTAGAACCTTGACTTGATAGAGTTGACTTTGACCAACCTTTCCTAGTCCAACTAGGATTTCCTGTTAATGAAGGATTCCTTGTCCATTTCGACTTCTCGTAATGACCATATTGCCCCTGGGGTCTTCTAGTGTCATTAGGACTCCTTTCCCTAGTAGGGTTAGGTTTCCTAGTTCAACCAAGAATTCCTGCTCCAATTAGGATTTCTTATTTCTGGCTCGACAATGATGGTTCTGGGCTTGATGTTTCCTCGTGTGACTAGGAATCCTCATCTGACTTGGATTTGACCAGGATTTGACCCATTTTCCTAGTTTTACTAGGAAATGTCCCAAAACGGCTCAATTTGCTCCTTTTTCTTATTTCTGCTTCATTTGACCTGAAAAGACAAAAACAAGACAACAAACACAAAATATCGAATTTCTAACACTCTGGATTAAGGAATTAGTATCATAAAGTGATGCAAAATGCACACTCATCACACCCCCAAACTTAGATTTTGCTAGACCTCGAGCAAATAAAATAAAGAAGAGACTCAAAACTGACACTAACATCCCAGCAATTGAATTTATGCACATAACCATCAATCACATAGGAAAGTAAGGCGTATAAGTTGCATTCTCCAAATTGTAATAACATTTCAAATAACATACCTCACTCCTCTATTGTCATATAGGCCATCCTTAACACAAATCCAAGTGTTAGATGATGAGTGTTCATTTTACGTTATTTTATGATACTAACTCCCTAACCTAGAGTGTTAGAACTCGATACTTTTGTGTCTGTTGTCTTGTTTTTGTGTTTAGGTCTAATGAAGCATAAATAGGAAATAGGAGCAAATGGAGCCGTTTTGGGACATTTCCTGGTCAAACTAGGAAAAAAGGAGAAATCTTAGTCAAATGAGGATTCTTAGTCATACGAGAGAACATCAAGCCCAGAACCATCATTGTCAAGCCAGAAATGAGAAATTCTAATTGGAGCAGGAATTCCTGGTTGAACTAGGAAACCTAATCCTACTAAGAAAAGGAGTCCTAATGACACTAGGAATCACTAGGGGCAATATGGTCATTATGAGAAGTTGAAATGGATAAGGAATCTTACATCTACAAGGAATCCTAGTGGGACTAGAAAAGGTTGGTCAAAGTCAACTCTATCAAGTCAAGGTTCCAGAAGCTTCTAGAAGGTATTGGACATCCATGGAATCAAATGGAGGGAAGAAATGAATTTGAATCCAAGGGAAAATGAGGGGCGAAATTGGAAGTCAAAGTCAATAGTCAAGGGTCAACAATGCCAAGTCATGAAGTCAATTGGGCTTTGGGCCTAGGAGAAGTCGAAATGAGAAGGATGGTGAGGTGGCAGCCCAATGCACCAGTTGCAACCCATTCAGCCCAAATGCCCCAACCCTAGAGCCCAAGCCATGCGTAAGCTAGTAAGGAGGAGGCCCACACGCAAGTCACGTAAACTATAGCCCATCACGCCACTTGCTGTTGCAGCCAGCCCATGTTCTTTTAATTAAAACCCTTGCCCAATGACTAAGCCCATGTGCCTATTCCTTGCCCTAGAAGACTTTCCTTATAATGAAATCCTAATTTGGCAGGAAGATATTTGGAAGACTCAGTCAAAGATAAGAAGGAGTCCTTATCTTGCAAGGAAGTCAAAACCCTAAAATCTGAACATCAAATTTGGACAGAAATTCTGTAATTCTCCAGAACGAATCAGGTAGCATACCATATATGGCTGGAAAGATACGGATGTTAGCTTTGCAGGAAATTTTACGGATTTCGATTCTGAGTTTTCTAGCTCAAGTTATGACTATTTTAATGGAGGTAGCGCAGTAGTTCCGCGAGCTGAATATAAGTTACGCCCAAAAAGATGTTGGGTGTTCATTTTACGTTATTTTATGATACTAAGTCCCTAACCTAGACTGTTAGAACTCGATACTTTTGTGTCTGTTGTCTTATTTTTGTGTTTTTAGGTCAAATGAAGCATAAATAGAAAATATGAGCAAATGGAGTCGTTTTGGGACATTTCCTAGTCAAACTAGGAAACAAGCAGAAATCCTAGTCCAATGAGGATTCCTAGTCACAAGAGGAAACATCAAGCCCAGAACCATCATTGTCAAGCCACAAATAAGAAATCCTAATTGGAGCAGGAATTCCTGGTTGAACTATTAAACCTAACCCTACTAGGGAAATGAGTCCTAATGAGACTAGGAATCACTAGGGGCAATATGGTCATTATGAGAAGTTGAAATGGACAAGGAATCCTACATCTACTATGAATCCTAGTGGGACTAGGAAATGTTGGTCAAAGTCAACTTTATTAAGTCAAGGTACCAGAAGCTTCTAGAAGGTGGGGGACATCCATGGAAACAAATGAAGAGAAGAAATGAATTCGAATCCAAGGGGAAATGAGGGGCAAAATTGAAAGTCAAAGTCAATGGTCAAGGGTCAATTGTGCCATGTCATGAAGTCAATTGGGCTTTTGGCCTAGGTGAAGTTGAAATGAGAAGGATGGTGAGGTGGCAGCCCATCACGCCACTTGCATGCATCCCTTGCACCCATCAGGCCACTTGCAGCCCATTCAAAGCAGCCATGAGCCAACCCTAGAGCCCAAGTCATGCAGCCCACATACGCAAGCCCAAGGAAGCCCTAGCTCATCACGCCTACAAGGTTGCAGCAGCTCACATGTGTGTTTTAAAACCCTAGCCCAATGACTAAGCCCATGTGCCTATTCTTTGCCCTAGAAGACTTTCCTTATTCTGAAATCCTAATTTGGAAGGAAGATATTTGGAAGACTCAGTCAAAGATAACAAGGAGTCCATATCTTGCAAGGAAGTCAAAACCCTGAAATCTGAACATCAAATTTCGACAGCAATTCTGTAATTCTATAGAATGAATCAGGTAGCATGCCATATATGGTTGGAAAGATACGGATGTTAGCTTTACAGGGAATTTTACGAATTTTGATTTCAAGTTTTCTAACTCAAGATATGGCTGTTTTAGTGGAGGTAGCGCAGCAGTTCTGCGAGCTGAAAAGAAGTTACGCCCAAAAAGAGCCCAAATCAGCCCAAGGCCCACTTTTGGCCAAAAATTAGAAGTCTTAAGGAGCAAGGAATACACTTATCCCACATTGGAAAATCAGCAAAACCTCTCCACCTCCTCACTACTATATAAGACCCTCACTCTCTCACATATCATACATCTTCTACACCTTACACCTTTTTATTTTCTGAAAGTTAGAGAGAGAGAGAGAAGTTGGCTGTTCATTTTAAATTTTAATACTCGCAGTGCACGAATCTATATATAATATAGATGGCAAGCAAGGTCGATCCCACGAGGACTATTGTTGATCTTTGAATGATAATCTGAATGCTAAAAAGAAACAAGAGAACAAGACACGAGTGGCTGCCCAAGTTGTCACGCCTAGGGCAGCTGCTCACTTGAAATGAAACATACACACACACACACACGAATGGGAGGGAGTTTGTATGACTTGAAAACAGCAAATTAAACCTACTTTAAAGACTAAGATGCGCAACTAGCAAAGAGTATGAAACAGCAAGTTATCTTGTGAAAATAGATTGATAGATGATACTAGGACTCTAGGACTTTACCACTAGACCTCATATTCAATGTCATGATGCAATTTATGAAACCTTTAATTCCTATTGATGAATGCATTCGCATATTCACCTATGGCAAAGCATGAAATGCATGATTCCCCAAATGTATAAACAAGTGCATGACGTCTACCCTAGTTCTTGTACTCTATATGTGACCTATGCATGGCATCTACATAGGAACGCACAAACAGAATTCATTAAGCTTATATGAGAAAATAAATGCAATTAAACCCCTAGTGCATGGCGTCTACCCTAGGTGATCTAAAATTGATTTCACACAATCAGATTTTAGTCAATTACTAAGCCCTAGATTGTTTATCACTCACATTAGGGATTGATTGGTTATCCTCACCCTAAATTGATTAAATTCTAGATGCATTGATTAAATTCTAGATGCAATAATCCTAGGTGATCAATCAAGGATTGGAAACAACTAGAGAACAATGATAACAGTGAAATCAAAATCATCAAATCCATGGAATTAAATAAATAAGCAGCAACTACATAACCAAACCATTGAATATTCGGCCTAGGGCTGAATCCTAGGCCCTAGAAAACGTGATTAGTTCATGCTAAAAAACAAGAACAGCCACGAAATCATGTTTTTCATCTAACAATTACAAGAAAAGAGAAGAAGAAGAGAAAACACCCAAGGAGAGCTCATGCCTCCAGCAGCCCCTCTCTCTCTATTTTCTGATTTTTTCCAAGTGTGTCTCCTCCAAAATGAGAGAAAGAGATGAATATATAGGGGTGTGCGGCAGCTAGGGTTATCAAGGCTAGGAAAATGCGGCAGCTAGGGTTTGGAGAAAGAAGGATGTGCGGCAGCTAGGGTTTTGGGCTTAAGTTGTATGCGCAAGGCCCTAGGGCCTACCTCTCTCTCTTGCGCAAGGTGTAGCTGACTTCTATGGGCTTGGTGTAGCTGATTTCCTCCCCTATGAGCCTCCAATAAATCAGGAATTAAAATGAAATAAACAAGGTAATATCAAATCTGATTTTTTTAGAGCCCAATTAGGAAAGGAGAGCCTTGCAAGGTGCGGCCAGCCCTTCTCTCTTAGCACACACGCCACTTCCTTGGGCTGGGTTTCCATTTCTTCATGCTCTTGGACCCTCTCTTGATCTTGAGCTTCTCTTTAAACAGCAAAAATTTATTTAAGCTCAAAATGGGTTGATTTGCATCCGTTTAATTCCTATGGGCTTTCCACCTACAAAAGAGAAAAACACAAATAAATAACATAAAATATAGGGACTAAGTACAAAATACATGAAGATAGAGGGCCTAAAATGCAAACATTTAAGGACCCAACATTGGCGCAAGAAGGAGGAGGGCAGCAAGCCTTCTTGCTACCCTAGCCGCATCTCCCTTGGGTTTTTCTTTATTTTCTTTCCCATGTCTTTTTCTTTTGATATTATTTGTTTTCTTTAGTTATTTTGTTTGTTCTTGCTTTCATTATGGATTCAATGATTAGAATGGAAGTTAGATCTTTTATTTTCTTTTCTATGGTTTGAGTTTTTATTGCTTTGCTAAGTTGGATGATGAAACTTTAATTGTAAGTTATGCAATGGTGACACTTGTGATTTAATTTGATGCATGTAGTAAATCTTTGATCTCTAGTAAAATTGATTCTATTTGTTTGCACCCTTTGACTAGCTACCTTAGGGTAATTGTATCTAGATTATGTTGTGAAATTAAATAAGCTCAAAAGGATGATAATTTCAATTGGCAGCAAGTGAGTATCCTCAGAACGTACTCATGAGAAAAGGTATCATTGGATGTTCATAGGTTACATTAAGGTGGGTCTATGAAACGACCCGAACCTCGGGTCCATAAAAATACTGAATCTCAACTTTTTAAACCTGTTTTCTCTTTCTTTGAGCCATGCACAACAACATAAATAAATACAATTTTACCAAAAACATTAAATCGAAAACATTGTGTAAAAACAATTAAATAAAACTCCTGAGTCCCACTGTCTCGTCTTCTCCCCACTGCTTCCTCAGCCTGCTTAACCTGCAAAACAACTACAACCACACTGCACCATATCCATGGTGCACCGGGTCAATCAAACAAATAACCCGGTAAGCTCACTAGAGCTCGTATGAGTGAAATGATGAAATAATTATCCTCAAATTTCATATTTGATAATGATCCACAATATAATAATAATAATCACTCCATCATTCTGGCCAATCAATTGCCTAATCGTCAACTATTAACCTCAACCTCAATCATTCACATCCTAATTAATAACTTCAAACACAATTATATGCCTATACCATATCTCTAACTGGTTCACGATAATCCAATCCACTCATCATATTCCATAATCTTATGACAAATCATCAACATTCTCATCCTCAAGATTCAAGCCTAAACTTAACCAAATCCTAGCAAACACTGCAGACAAGCAACCAAACAAACAAACAGACTATCTAGTTTCACTCACATCGCTCTTTGAAATCCTCCAGCTTTTAAACTTTTTCTCAAATCCATTCTTTAAATCATCTCAAAACTGTAAATCAACCTCTGAAGAACGATTAATGCTCTCAAAATACTCCACAATTGAAACTTCCCGCCATTCTAGTACCCGAAGAACTGCTGGTCATATACTGAGGTAACTAAACTCGCCACATCTCGTGCATAGGCACGAGCAGGCAGATAAGCTCGCCATTTCCCGTGCAGAGCGAATCAATGCACGGGCAGGCAGATAAGCTCACCACATCCCGTGCAGAGCAAATCGATACACGGGCAGGCAGGAATGCTCGCCACTTCTCGTGCAGAGCATATCAATGGACGGGCAGGCAGGATAATCACCACTTCTCGTGCAGAGCATATCAATGCACGAGCAGGCAGGATGCTCGCCACTTCTCGTGCAGAGCGAATCAATGCACAAGCAGGCAGGTAACTAGGCTCGCCACTTCCCGTACAGAGCGAATCGATGCACGGGCAGGCAGGTATTCTCGCACAACCTCAATCACAACATTCCCAAACCATCTCATAAATATCCTTGTTTCGCAATATAACACCTATTGTATTTCTTTTCAGACTCACATCTACATAGGCGTCATCATCAACCCTTACTGTTTTGTCCGAATTACACCGAATCTTTTCGGAAGTTGATTCCTACTCACGACCCATCACTTGTCTGTCACTCAAATCATACTAACATTTCCTCAATAATTAATTTGATCGTTTTGTATAATAACTGTCTAATCATCATTCTCTATCCTCGACAATAACCATTCCTTAGCCTCAAATCCTCGTCAAATCATTCCCATGATTCAAATCCTACACCTAGCCTTCTCTAACATAAGTCAGCAAACACACAAAACAAACAATTCATTAACAATACTCTACAATAAAGTTCGATAAGTATCACTCATAATTTAACTACGTAAAAGACCGAAATACCCTTCACGGTGCCATTGCTCGGATACCAAATTCGGCAGCATAGTGTCCTCAAAAAGGCCTTCGGCTGGTAAACTTTATTACATTTATGCATTATCTTGAATTGCTTGGTTGTATTTCCATCAATTGCTGGTGGATTCTGAATTCTTAGCATTGCAAATGTTTGTTTGTGTGTGTGTGTGTGTATGTGGTGTGCGTGAGTTTCACAATCTACAAACCCCTTGCCGCGTGTGTGTGTTTGGTGATTATAATTGGTAAGTTGAATTGGTTTGATGTATATTTACCTATTCCTCGTGGGATCGACCTCGTACTTATACGCTATGCTTACATGAGCGATTCGTATACTTGCGATCTACAACTTGGTATTTGTTTCTAAATTCCAAGTAAAACAAGTTGTACAAAAAGGAGCAACAAAATGGCCCAAATCAGCCCAAGGCCCACTTTTGGCCGAAAATTAAAAGTCTTAAGAAGCAAGGAATACACTTATCCCACATTGGAAAATTAGCAAAACCTTTCATCACCCTACCTCTATAAATATATCTCATTCTCTCACAATTTGGAAGATTTCATTAGGTCAGACAATTCAGAAAAGAGAGAGCAGCCGAATTGGGAGAGAGAGTGAGAGGGTGGCGCCACTTGAGGGAGAATGAGAGACCATGTGCCGCAGCCCTAGCTCACCTTTGCCGTGAGCCTCCTTGCTGCTATGTCTCTCCTCTTCTTCTCTCTTGTGCTACTGCCATCCTCTTGTGATGTTCTTTGTTTTTCTTTTGATTTTCTTCTTTTTCTTTAGTTAGTTAGTTTGTTCTTGCTTTCATTGTGGATTCAATTATTATAATGGAAGTTAGATCTTTTATTTTCTTTATTATTATGTTTTGATTTTTTATTGCTTTGCTAAGTTGGATGATGAAACTTTAATTGTGAGTTATGCAATGGTAACACTTATGATTTAATTTGATGCATGTAGTAAATCCTTGATCTCTAGTAAAATTGATTCTATTTGTTTGCACCCTTTAACTAGCTACCTTAGGATAATTGCATCTAGATTATGTTGTGGAATTAAATAAGCTCAAAATTATGATAATTTCAATTGGCAGCAAGTGAGTATCCTAAGAACATACTCATGAGAAAATGGGTCATTGGACGTTTATAGGTTACATTAAGGTGGGTCTATGCTCCATGTGTTTACCGTTTTCACAAAACTTAATGACTCTTGCATGAATAACAGTTGCCCTAGGGAATGCCTAACAAAGCTCTTAGGGAACATGCAAGTTAACTGACTAGGGGAGGCCTAAGAAGCTCTTAGTATATGCATAAGGAGAACAATAGTTAGAAGTGTCCTCAAAAAGGCCTTCGGCTGGTAAACTTTATTACATTTATGCATTATCTTGAATTGCTTGGTTGTATTCCCTTGAATTAGTGTGGATTCTGAATTCTTAGCATTGCAATTGTGTGTGTGTGTATGTGGTGTGCGTGAGTTTCACAATTTACAAACCCCCTGTCGTGTGTGTGTGTTTGGTGATTCTAATTGGTAAGTTGAATTGGTTTGATGTATATTTACCTAATCCTCATGGGATTGACCTCGTACTTATACGCTATGCTTACATGAGCGATTCGTATACTTGCAAGCTACAACTTGGTATTCGTTTCTAAATTCCAAGTAAAACAAGTTGTACAAAAAGGAGCAACATTAGATAAACAGAACTAAATCAATATATACACAATAGATTCAACTCCAATCCTCACTATGGCATACTCTCAATGATAAACACTCAAGAATTGGGTTGATATGTGCACTCAAAGATATATGTGAGAGAAAATATGTATCAAAAACAATTAGCTCACATATGTACATGAAATAACGACACATTAGAAAGAAATACTGATCTCATGGAAAGGAATCAACGTGCTTGAAATAGAATCAATAACCATAGACTCCCTTCTCAAATAGACTCCACATAAGTATAATACACGTCTCTTGAGATCAGTTAGGGCTTTAATAGGGTTATAATGAAAGTTTAGGATAGGATAGGATATTGAAATGAAAAGAAAACACAAAGGGCTAAAAACTATGGAATTGCAAGCATTAATAGAACATTCTGAGGCATACCTTGCTTCTTTGCACTTCATAGCTCAATTTGACTCTTTTTACTCACTTTTTCTTTTGAACCCGCCCCATCTCTTTCTTTGCTTTCTTTTCTTTTTCTTTTCTTTGGGCGCGGCATACATACTTTTCTGACACATTTTTGTACAGGCTATGCATTTTCACTTCTTTTCCACCTCAATCAATATGTAAACACATTGCAATATCATAGATAGGGTAAAACGGGTAAAAGGGGAGTAGCACCCCCAAACTTAGGGTTTGGTATGAGGTAACAAAGAAAACGGCTCCAAAGGCTCAAAATGGGTAACTAAGGATAAAATTAGTAATGGGCAGGCTTTTTAGGCTATGGGATTGATGATTGTTCATTTTACGCTATTTTATGATACTAACTCCCTAACCTAGAGTGTTAGAACTCGATCCTTTTGTGTCTGTTGTCTTGTTTTTGTGTTTTTAGGTTAAATGAAGCAATGATGGAGAAAGAAGCTAAATGAGGCTATTTTGAGCTAAAATGGAAGAAATGAGAAAAAGAATCTTGATGGAATCTGCTAGAAGGATCTGGAATCTGGAAGGAATCTTTGGAGAATCTCAGACAGAATCTTTTAGGGAATCTTTTTGGTCAAGGTTGACTTTTGGTCAAAGTCAAAGTCAATGGTCAACTGTGCCACATCATCACATGACATGGACTACACATGCAGCCCATGCACTATGGGCCATGAGCATAACCCTAGCCCAACGGACCAAGGCCATGCGCCTATTGCAAGCCCAATTGGAGGAAGCCCAAGTTGTGTCATTCCAAGGTCCAAGAGCCCAAGTCATAAAGCCATGCGCAAGCCATGCATCCCTAAAGCCCATCACGCCACTTGCTTGTTGCAGCCAGCCCATGTTCTTCTAAAGGAAACCCTAGCCCATCACGCCTACAAAGAGAAAGCCCAAGGAATCCTAGCTGAAAAAGAAGTCAAAACCCTGGAAAATAGAGTACCAATTTCGACAGCAATTCTGTAATTCTCCAGAATGAATCAGGTAGCATGCCATATATGGTTGGAAAGATACGGATGTTAGCTTCGCAGGGAATTTTACGGATTTCGATTCCGAGTTTTCTAGCTCAAGATATGGTCATTTTAGTGGAGGTAGCGCAGCAGTTCCGAGAGCTGAAAAGAGAGTTACGCCCAAAAAGAGCCCAAATCAGCCCAAGGCCCAAGCTTGGCCGAAAATTGTAAGTCTTGGTGTGCAAGGAATGCACTTATCCCACATTGAAGAGAAAGAGAAATCTCAGCCCCACTCTCCTCTATAAATACATCTTTATAACTCAAGGAGAGGGTTCTCCTCTCTGAAATTTCAGAAACCCTAGTTGTTCTCTCTCTCTCTCTCTCTCTCTCTCTCTCTCTCTCTCTCTCTCTCTCTCTCTCTCTCTTGTAGCCGCCAATACCCTAGCCTCCTTTCTCTCTCTTTCTTTTCTCACGCAGCCTAGGAACCCTAGCAGCCCCCATTATTTCTCTTCCCTTACCGCAGCCACCATCATCTCTCTTTCTTTATTTTTCTGCTGAACCGAAGGAGGAGGAAGGAGTCAAGTCACTGCCACCTTGTGCCGCTGCTGCCACCTTGTGCCGCCGCTGCTGCCACCTTCTAAGGATGTTCTCTTTGTTTTTCTTTTGGAATTCTAGTTTTTAATTGTTTTGTTTAATTAGTTTGCTTTCCAACATGGATTGAGAATTTATTTATATTAGTCTGATTTTCTTTTCTATTTTAATTATGTAGGTTTATTTATTCTATCTTGCATATTAGTTGTAGGTTAATTAATAGATTTGCTTGCTTTAACAAATCGTTTATCCGTCTCTTGGTCTGTTAGTTTGATGTTTGCGTGTATTAAATTTCCATTATCTATTTGAACCCGTCACTAGTTGTTTGCATCCTTTGACTGGCCACCTTAGGGTAATTGCATCTAGTTTATTTGTTAGGTTTAGCTGTGAAATAGTCAAAGACACTAAACCACAAGTAACAAAGGAATAAGGGATTATTCTTGGTAGTGGGGTTGGGCGACCTCTATAAGGAAATAGTCAAAGCTTATATGTTGTGCATGTTTGACGTTCTCATAAAACTTAATGACTCCTGCATGGGTAACAGCTGCCTTAGCTTGAACTAGGGAACATGTAGGTTAACTGGCTAAGGAAGGCCCAAGAAGCTCTTAGTTTATGCATTAGGAGAACAATTGCGAGAAAGTAACTAGCCAAACCTTTTTAGCAGTCAAACTTTAATACATTGTGTTCAAATTAACTGTCATTAGCCTTGGATGGTTATTGCATGCTTATCTGATTTGAAACTGAAAACTTAACATTGCAAGATAGAATAAAGGGTGTGTGCATGTAGTGATGTGTGCGTGTGTTTCCATCTTTCCAAAACCCCCAATTTAGTTATTCTATTGATTATTTGAATTGATTTGTTGTTTGTTAACCATTCCCTGTGGGATCGACCTCGTGCTTGTACGCTTTACTACTGATGCGATTCGTGCACTTGCGAGTATACTTGGAATGAAATAGATGTTTATTTTGTTCTAAGAAAACATTCAACAAGTTTTTGGCGCCGTTGCCGGGGAATGGTGTCTAATATCAATGAATTGATTTGATTAATCATTAGAATTAGGATATATTAGTTAGATTTGTTTTTGGTTAGTTTTTTGTTTAAATAAATGCCGTGACTTTACAAGCATATTCTCTATTGATTTGGTGTTTGCTTTTGTAGATGCTGAGAGCAACAATGGGAGAAAGAGGAAGAGAAGACGCAAGTAGAGGAATGACAATGTCAGGCTGAAAGACAGTAAATCAAGCGCTGATTGGGAGGCAACCCAAGCTTTTTCAAGAATCCAAGAGATCACTATAAGGAGGCCGCGCCTACACTTGGACTGTCCAAACTTGCATCCGCAAGTAAAAAATTCCTCCATTCTTGTTTCATTTGACCATTCTTATTTCATTTGTGTGTTTATTTGGTTTTGAATAATTGCAATTTTCCTATTGCTTGTTTTGAGCATTCATGCATTTAATTTGTATACATTGAGGGCAATGTATCATTTAAGTTTGGGGGGAAAGCAATGGTGTCGTAGCTTGTTTATTAGGTTTTTAGTTTTTAAATTTTGTAAAATAAAAAATTTCGTTTTGGCTTTAGAGGTCCGGTCCTCTAGGGCATTTTTCAAAAAAAAAAAAAAAAAGTTTTGTTTCTTTTG
Organism: Dryas octopetala; assembly: GCF_963921425.1. Classification (NCBI taxonomy): domain Eukaryota; kingdom Viridiplantae; phylum Streptophyta; class Magnoliopsida; order Rosales; family Rosaceae; genus Dryas; species Dryas octopetala. The sequence goes on along the minus strand of NC_141367.1, from coordinate 8,017,524 downwards.
TTTTTAAACTTAGGGAGTCAAATCCCACATCAAAATGCAATTTTCTAAGATTCATTTCACCCTAATGATGGAATTGAATCTTTAGAACCTTGTTGCAACATTGTTTTTAAAGTGATTTGAGTCTTTTGTGTGTTTTGGTTAGTTTTTGAGTCCCCAACAAGTTGATTGATTGTTTATGACTTTTGAGAAGCATGTTTAGCATTGTGTCTATGATATGTATTCTTCTTTTCCTAATATTGTTCCATAACCTATTTTATGATTCTATGTGATTGGGCCTTATTTTCATGAACTTGAGTTGTGATTTGCATGATTTAGTGATTCATATGCATCTTAGAGTAGACTTATGTGACCCATGTGAAGTTTTGAGCCTTGTCCTTCATTTCGCGAGTGTTGTACATGACTTTATTCTTTTCTCGTTATTTAAGTCGTTGTATGATCTCATTGTTTTTCATCAAATGCTTGAAATGTATATATTTTTGAATCAATGAACTAGAACTTCTTTCTTATTCTAGGCAAAGCATGTTTATAACTACATGAATCTTAGAAGATGATTTTAGGCCATGTTTGTTTTACCTATAGCCTAAAAAGCCAACCCTTATGTGTTTTATCCCTAGTTAACCCTTTTGAGCCTTATAGCTTTTTCTTTGTTTACCCATACTATATACCCAAACCCTAAGTTTGGGGGTGCTATACCCCTTTTACCCGTTTTACCCTATTATGGTAGTGCAATGTGTTTTACATATTGATTGAGGTGGAAAAGAAATGAAAATGCATAGCTTATACAAAAATGTGCTGAGATTGTACACCGTGCCCAAAAAGAAAAAAAAATAAAAATAAAAAGAAAGAAAGAAATAGTTGGGACGGTTTCAAAAGAAGAATTAAGCAAAAGAGTTCAAATTGAGCTATGTAGTGCAAAGAAGCAAGGTATGCCTTAGAATGATCTATTGTTCTTGCAAATTCCATAGTTTATAGCCCTTTGTTTATCCCTTTCATTTCAATATCATACCTTACCCTAAGCCTTCATTATAACCCCTATGAAGCCCTAATTGATTTTAGAGAAGTGCAGTTCTTAATGTGGAGTCTAGGAGGGAAGGGAGCTTATGGTTATTGATTGTATTTCAAGTGTTTTGATTTTCCCTTCCTTGAGATCTTGTTTCCTTTCAAATGTGCCTATCTTTCATGCTAATATGTGAGCTATTTCTCTTTGATTATATAAATTCTCTCACATATCCTTTGAGTGCACAATTCAACCCAATTCTTGAGTGCTTTATTGTTGAGGGTATCCTTTAGTGAGGATTGAAGTTGAATCTATTTTGTATATGTTGATTTATTTCTTGTTTGTCCAACACTTGGGTTATGAAGAGAATGACCTATATGCACAATGGAGGAGTAAGGTATGTTATTTGAAGCAGTATTAGAATTTGAAGAATAAATGTTATATATGCCTTGCTCTACTATGTTATTGTTGGTCATACTCATGATGTCAGTTGTTGGGAAAGTTAGTTAGTTTGTTTTTGAGTCTTTGAGTCTTTTTCTTTATTTTCTTTGCTCGAGGACTAGCAAAGTCTAAGTTTGGGGGTGTGATGAGTGTTCATTTTACGCTATTTTATGATACTAACTCCCTAACCTAGAGTGTTAGAACTCGATCCTTTTGTGTCTGTTGTCTTGTTTTTGTGTTTTTAGGTTAAATGAAGCAATGATGGAGAAAGAAGCTAAATGAGGCTATTTTGAGCTAAAAATGGAAGAAATGGGAAAAAGAATCTTGAGGGAATCTACTAGAAGGATCTGGAATCTAGAAGGAATCTTTGGAGAATCTCAGACAGAATCTTTTAGGAAATCTTTTTGGTCATGGTTCACTTTTGGTCAAAGTCAAAGGTCAAAGGTCAAAGTCAATGGTCAACTGTGCCACATCATCGCATGACATGGACTACACATGCAGCCCATGCACTATGGGCCATGAGCATAACCCTAGCCCAAAGGATCAAGGCCATGCGCCTATTGCAAGCCCACTTGGAAGAAGCCCTAGTTGTGTCATTCTAAGGTCGAAGAGCCCAAGTCATACAACCATGTGCAAGCCATGCATCCCTAAAGCCCATCACGCCACTTGCTTGTTGCAGCCTGCCCATGTTCTTCTAAAGGAAACCCTAGCCCATCACGCCTACAAAGAGAAAGCCCAAGGAATTCTAGTTGAAAAAGAAGTCAAAACCCTGTAAATAGAGTACCAATTTCGACAGCAATTCTGTAATTCTCCAGAATGAATCAGGTAGCATGCCATATATGGTTGGAAAGATACGGATGTTAGCTTCGCAGGGAATTTTACGGATTTCGATTCCGAGTTTTCTAGCTCAAGATATGGTTATTTTAGTGGAGGTAGCGTAGCAGTTCCGCTAGCTGAAAAGAGAGTTACGCCCAAAAAGAGCCCAAATCAGTCCAAGGCCCTAGCTTGGCCGAAAATTGTAAGTCTTGGTGTACAAGGAATGCACTTATCCCCCATTGAAGAGAAAGAGAAATCTCAGCCCCACTCTCCTCTATAAATACATCTTTATAACTCAAGGAGAGGGTTCTCCTCTCTGAAATTTCAGAAACCCTAGTTGTTCTCTCTCTCTCTCTCTCTTTCTTGTAGCCGCCAATACCCTAGCCTCCTTTCTCTCTCTTTCTTTTCTCACGCAGCCTAGGAACCCTAGCAGCCCCCATTATTTCTCTTCCCTTGCTGTAGCCACCATCATCTCTCTTTCTTTATTTTTCTGCTGAACCGAAGGAGGAGGAAGGAGTCAAGTCGCTGCCACCTTGTGCCGCTGCTGCAACCTTGTGCCGCCGCTGCCACCTTGTGCTGCCGCTGCTGCCACCTTCTAAGGATGTTCTCTTTGTTTTTCTTTTGGAATTCTAGTTTTTAATTGTTTTGTTTAATTAGTTTGCTTTCCAACATGGATTGGGAATTTATTTATATTATTCTGATTTTCTTTTCTATTTTAATTATGTAGGTTTATTTATTCTATCTTGCATGTTAGTTGTAGGTTGATTAATGGATTTGCTTACTTTAACAAATCGTTTATCCGTCTCTTGGTCTGTTAGTTTGATGTTTGCGTGTATTAAATTTCCATTATCTATTTGAACCCGTCACTAGTTGTTTGCATCCTTTGACTGGCCACCTTAGGGTAATTGCATCTAGTTTATTTGTTAGGTTTAGCTGTAAAATAGTCAAACACACTAAATCACAAGTAACAAGGGAATAAGGGATTATTCTTAGTAATGGGGTTGGGAGACCTCTATAAGGAAATAATCAAAGCTTATATGTTGTGCATGTTTGACGTTCTCATGGATCTTAATGACTCTTACATGGGTAACAGCTGCCTTAGCTTGGACTAGGGAACATGTAAGTTAACTGATTAATGAAGGCCCAATAAGCTCTTAGTTTATGCCTTACGAGAACAATTGCGAGAAAGTAACTAGCCAAATCTTTTTAACAGTCAAACTTTAATACATTGTGTTCAAATTAATTGTCATTAGCCTTGGATGGTTATTGCATGCTTATCTGATTTGAAACTGAAAACTTAACATTGCAAGATAGAATAAAGGGTGTGTGCGTGTGTTTCCATCTTTCCAAAACCCCCCATTTTGTTATTCTATTGATTATTTGAATTGATTTGTTGTTTATTAACCATTCCCTGTCGGATCGACCTCATGCTTGTATGGGTTTGGAAGCCCATGAAGAGAGGAGAAAAACCCACTAACCAATTTCTCGATCGGAGCTCCAAGGTGGCCGAAATCGGCAAGAGAAACCGACGGCGCGACTAGCTCTCTCCGGCGATTTCCTACGCACAGGGGTGGCGGGCCGGCGAGGGGAAGCACAGAAGAGAATGGCCGGCTCACAGGGGTCACGACGGTGGTCTCGTGCCGCCGGGAAAATGGCCGGAGGCTGTCCTCCGGTTGTGGTGTCGCGCGCATAAAGAGGAAGAGAGAGATGAGAGTCTGCGAGGGAGAGAGAGAGAGAGAGGTCGGGAGAGAGAAAACTCAGGGGGGTGGTCGGCGTCGGGGTGCTCGCCGGACGTCGAGATCGGCGGTGGCTGGGAAGGGGGGTGTGTGCGCGAGAACGAAAGTTCGAGAGAGAGAGAGAGAGAGAAAGTGTAATCGGGGAGAGAGAGAGGCAAAATCAGTTGAGAGAGAGAGAGTGAGATGAGATTTGGGTTTTAAAAACTATTTAAGTAAAAATTACACATATGCCCCTCGCTTCAAACGCCCATATTTCTTAAACCGTAACTCGGATCGATGAAATCGTGGGCTCGAAGCCTATCCAACCGACCCAAAGTCAAAATCAAAGGCACATTTATTTTGAAAGTCAACTTTGGGTCAACCCCAGATTTTAAAAAAAATTAAGTCAAAACCCCTTTTATTTTCCAAATAAATCCCAAAATCTTTAAAATAAAATTCAACATCCTAAAAGAAAACTTTTAAAATCATAGTTAAAATAAAAATTTAAATTTCGAGTGAAAATTTGGGTCGGGTCGTTACAAAAGGACGCAAACAACTAGTGACGGATTCAATCAGATAATGAGAATTTAATACATGCAAACATCAAATTAATTAATCAAGAGACGGATAAACGATTTGTTAAAGCATGGCATCTCTGAAAATCAACCTACAACTAACATGCAAGATAGAATAATTAAACCTACATAATTAAAATAATAAACAGAAAACTGAAATAAATAAAAAAAATCTGAATTACATAAATAAAATCTCAATCCATAATTATAACAAAATCAGAAACACAAAACTAAATTAAAAGAAGAATTCTAAACAAAAATAATTGAAGAACATCAAGAGGGGGTTGCGGCAAGGCAAGGAGGAGAAGGGAACCACACACAAGCAGGTGGCTCACGGCTAGGGTGAGCTAGGGCTTGCGGCAGAGGCTCCTTCTTCCTTGCTGCCACGCCTCTCTCTTCCTCTCTCTAGAACTCGGCACCTCTCTCTCTCTTTGGAATTCTGAAACTCTGAAAAATAATAAACATTGAAGGTCTAAAGGTTGAGAGAACATGATATATTTATAGAGGTGTGAGGGAGAAATCCTTGTGAGGCAAGGCTTAGGGTTATGCGGCAGCAGCTAGGGTTTGGGAAGCTTGGGCTTGCGGCAAGGGCTTGCATCTTGGGCTTAACTGACTCACACAAGGCCTCTAGGGTTTCAGTGCATGCGCATGGGCTGCTGGTCTTGGCGTATTGGGCTTGGGCTACTGGGCTTCTGGGGTTGGTGCATGCATGCATGCATGGCCCAACTGATTTCGGCATCCCATAGGCCCATGGCCCATTTGACTTGTTGACTTGTCATAGTTGACCCTCATTTCCATTTGAATTCAAATTCATTTCTTCCCTCCATTTATTTCCATGGATGTCCACCATCTTCTAGAAGCTTCTGGAACCTTGACTTGATAGAGTTGACTTTGACCAACCTTTCCTAGTCCAACTAGGATTTCTTGTAAATGAAGGATTCCTTATCCATTTCGACTTCTCGTAATGACCATATTGCCCCTGGGGTCTCCTAGTGTCATTAGGACTCCTTTCCCAAGTAGGGTTAGGTTTCCTAGTTCAACCAGAAATTCCTGTTTCAATCAGGATTTCTCATTTCTGGCTCGACAATGATGGTTCTGGACTTGGCGTTTCCTAGTGTGACTAGGAATCCTCATTTGACTAGGATTTATGCTCTTTTCCTGGTTTGACCAGGAAATGACTCATTTTCCTAGTTTGACCACGAAATGTCCCAAAACGGCTCCATTTGCTCCTTTTTCCTATTTCTGCTTCATTTGACCTGAAAACACAAAAATAAAACAAGAAACACAAATATCGAGTTCTAACACTCTGGGTTAAGGAATTAATATCATAAAGTGATGCAAAATGCACACTCATCACACCCCCAAACTTAGATTTTGCTAATCCTCAAGCAAATAAAATAAAGAAAAAACTCAAAACTGACTCTAACATCCCAACAATTGAATTCATGCGCATAACCATTAATCACATAGGAAAGAAAGGCATATAAATTGCATTCTCCAAATTCTAATAACATTTCAAATAACACACCTCACTCCTCTATTGTCATATAGGCCATCCTTGACACAAATCCAAGTGTTAGATCGATAAACAAAACTAAATCAATATATACACAAAAGATTCAACTCCAATCCTCATTATGACATACTCTCAATGATAAACACTCAAGAATTGGGTTGATATGTGCACTCCACTACAACAAAATTGACTTTTTATGACATTTAATTAATGGCGTTTTAAAAATTAATGTATTATTATGGCGTTTTATTTTAAAATGCCATGGAATGCAATATATAAGTTGTTAATTATGACAATTAAGCAAAAATGTCATTGAATAATGAAACAATGATGTGGATACTACGCCATCAAAAATTGAAAATGAAATGGCTTTTTTTCAATGTCATGGATACTCTAACTAAACCATGACCACTCATAAATGTCATAAAATTAATGGCAAAGGGAACACTGTCATGGATACTTGAATTCAGGACACTCTTTCAACGCCATGGAAAAATTTGGTGAATTAAAAAAATTTTAGCGAAAATATTTGGCTCCAATGGGCGGGAATGAAAATTTTTGTAGAAATACGAGCCTCACCCACCTTTAGACTCAGCCACACACTGAACCAAATTTGGATTACCTTAGTTTCAGCATGGCTCAATCCGGATTGAGGGCAAAGTAAATGTGATTTGCGCTGGAAGATATTAGACTGGAAATTAATTTAAGGTGGTAAGGTGTTGTTTGCTCCAACACTCCACTCTACGCACTGCCGCCGTGAGCCGTGAGGTTTATTTTTCAGATAAGGAGCCAACGATTTTAATTTCAATACGTAAACCAAACAACAATGGCTCAGACCTGCGTTTCCACTTCAGCCTCGTCTTTCAGATTCAACTCCCTCCTCTTCGAAACTTCAGCCTCGTCTTTCAGATTCAACTCCCTCCTCTTCACCCCCAACCCTAGCTCTTGTCTCCAACGCTTTCCTTCCAGGTACTTTCTCACCAACCTCAACCTCAATCTCTATATTTTCTTTTTAACTTTGATGTTTGGTTTCCGAGAATGTGAATTCATTTCTAATTTTGAGTTTTGAATTTTTTATCTTCATTATTTAGTGAATCTCAAATTTCTAATATTAATAGAGGTGTTTTGATTGGCCAAGATAAGAAATTTCATACTTCATAATCCAAAAAAATAACTGCAAACTCAAAATTTCAATTAATTGCTGACAAAAAATTTGTATGTTTAGTCTTAAGTGTTGTAATGTTTATCTAAAAGTTGGGGGAACTTCTTCAGCTTAAGCTCAATTGAGAGGTCATGCTTTGACTTTCCAAACATCTAGGATTAAAAAATTTACCCAATTCTGTACATTTTGTACCTTTACTTTATTCATGAAATTTTTAGCTAAGGTTACCACAAGATAAAGGAAAACTTACAGCTTTCTTTCCATTTTATTGGTGTCAGATAGAACATTAAGTTTTTTATGTTTTGCAGGAAATTGAAAAAGTTAGCTGGAAATGGCAAAAACCTCCCGAGTTCTCCAGTGAAAGCTGTCTACTCTGGTGAATTTTGGGTACCAGATAGGAGTTCTCGTCCAGGAATTTGGTCCATAATGTGGGTTTGGATTTGATTCATGCCAGCATGATTAGTTTTATGTTGGATAAATTCAAGTTAATTTATTTTAATTATGTCATTTTGAATATGATGTTTTAGGGATGATTTGCAATTTCCATCTCCGCTATACTTTCCTGCATATGCACAGGGACAGGGGCCACCCCCAATGGTGCAAGAACGCTTTCAAAGTGTTATTAGTCAACTTTTCTATCATATAAGGTGGTAGCTTAGGTGAGTTCTGCACTTCTAGTTACTATCTTTTAACTCATGGTTTTGTTGATATTTTGACTCTCAGAGCATAATACGTTGTGGGGGAGCTCTTGATGATGACATGACAAATATTATTGTTGCTCAACTTCTTTACCTTGATGCTGTTGATCCTAAGAAGGTCTGTTAGGTGTTATTTTTATACTATTTTATTCATGTTTCTGGTTTCCAGTCTCTCTCTGTCTGTTTGTCTATCTGTCACACTCTCTCTCTCTCTCTCATGCATGCGTCTTGCAATGATTTTTTGGTAAGGTAAAGACAATTGTGCAATTAATTGATCAGTTTGTGTGTCTTCTTGTAACGACCCGACTCAAATTTCAGTAGAAATTAAAATTTTTATTTTTTATTTATAATGGTCATTTAAAGGCGTAGTGGGAGATTAAATTATGAGACTTCGTATTTTGTTCCAAGGAATTATTTTAAATATTTTGAGAATTTATTTGAGAAATAAAAGGTTTTGAATTTAAATTTTAAATTTTTGATTTTAAATTGGGCTTGACCCGAAGTTGACTTTTAAAATTAGTAGGCTTTTGATTTTGACTTTTGGCCCGTTGGATAGATCCCGATCCCACGAGTTCGTAAACATGAAGTACGCGTAAATCGGAATTACAGTTTGGGTTTTACGGACGTTCAAAGTGAGAGGCAATTTTGTAAATTTCATGAAATGGGTTTTAAAAACCCCAAAGGGACCAGAAAATTCTGGATTTTTCTCTCCCCACTCACGACTTACTCTCTCTCCCTGTTTTTCTCTCCCCGACGCCACTCCCCTCGGACACTATCCTTCTCTCCGGCCTGCTTCCCTCGCCGTCCGGCCAGGAGGAGGCAACGGCACCACCTCAGCCTCCCCCTTCTCTCTCTCTCTCTCCTCCCCCGATCTTTTTCTCTCTCCCCGCAGGCTCATCTCTCTCTTCCCCTCTGTGCGCGCGACACCATCACCGGAGGACAACCTCCAGTCACTTTCCCAGCGGCACGAGGCCACCGTCGCAACCCCCGTGAGCCGGCCGTCCTCCTCCGTGCCCCCCTCACCGGCCCGCCACCCCTGTGCGCAGGAAATCTCCGAAGAAAACTTCCCCAGCCGCCGGCTTCTCTTGCCGATTCTGGCTATCTTCGAGCTCCGATCAAGAAATTGGTTAGTGGGTTTCCTTCCTCTCTTCATGGGCTTTCAAACCCATATAGTATAGTTTATCAATTTTGAGCAATTGTGATTTTGGAAAATTGGGGTTTATGACCCATTTCGGGTCCCCTTTAAATTTCAGTTTTCTGGAGGTGTTCTTGGATGTGTTGGGACATTTTTACCCCTAGGAACCCATAATTTATGATTAGTTTTGGGAATTTGAAATAAATTGGAGAAATGGATAGTGTTTGGGTCTTGAGGGACTTGATTGTTAGAGGTTTACAAGCTATTTCGGGTTTGTTTTAAAATTTGGATTTGAGGATTGTTCTTAGATAATTTTTGGACAATATTAATCCATATGAAACCCCATTTGAAGTTTAGAATCGAAAAGGGTGTGGCTTTTGGAGAAATTATGAAATTCGATGTTGGTGGCACCATTTTGAGCGGCGACGGCAGTGGTTCTGACCACCCCGCTGTCATGATGATTATCTAACATCAATTTCTGTAACGACCCAATCCGAATTTCACAAGAAATCAAAATTTTTATTCGTAATGGCCATTTAGAGGTGTAGTGAGAAATTGAATTGTGAGACTTCGTATTTTTCTCAAAAGTTATTTTAGGTATTTTGAGAATTTATTTGGATCATTTTGGGAATTTATTTTGAAAATAAAAAGGTTTTGGTTTATTTTTAATCTACGTTTTAAATTGGGATTGACCCAAAAGTTGACTTTTAAAACTAATGGGCTTTTGATTTTGACTCTGGGCCCGTTACAAAGGTCTCGAGCCCACGATTTCATAGACATGTAGCACGCGTTGATCCGAGTCACGGTTTAGGAGTTACGGATCGTACAAGTGTGGGGCAATTGTGTAAAATTGCACTTAAGGGGTTTTAAAAAGCCATTTTTATTTCTGAAAATTCAGATTCTCTCTCTTCTCTCCAGAAAATTCTACAACTCTCTCTCTCTCTATTTCCTCCTCTCTCTCCCGCAACCCCCCTCGACGGCCCGCAATCCAGGAGGTGCCACAGCCACCACCACCACCACAACCCTTGATGCCGGCCGCTTCCCTGTCGACCCAGACAGCCGTGCGACCCCCCTCCCTCGCCGGCGCCGACCGTCCACCCTGAGCCCCCCAATTTCTCTCTTTCTCCCCTTCTCTGTGCGCGACCACCAGCCACCAACACCAACGTCTCTCGCCGTCGCCGACCTCCGACGACCTCCCCTCAGGCCGGCCGACACCCCTAGTCTTCCCCCTTCCTCGAGCAGCTCCCTTGACCCGCGGAAACAGCACAGAAAACCCCCCAAACCGCCAGCCTTGTTCTCCAAATTCTGGCTAGTTTTTCACCATGAATTCTCCAGTGTTTTAGTGGGTTTTCTCCTTGAGGTATGAGCTTCCTTTTCCCTATGTATTAGCTGTTTATTTTGAGTAATTGTGAAAAGTCGAAAATTGGGTTTTTGAAACCATTTCGGGTTGTTCTTTAATTTTCGGACTAGGGGGCAGTTTTTTTGTTTTGAGTAACAAATTCTATTTCTAGGAACCCCAATTGTGGTTTAAGATTGAAGGATTGAGTGGGTTTAAAGAATTAGGCATTTCTTGGCTAAAAATTTATTTCGGGGCAGTCACTGTGGGCGGCACTTTCAGTAAATTCGAACCCCATTGTAAATTCATGACTAAGGGATTATTAAGGGACAATTTGGTGTGAATTGTTGGTTTTGGATGTTTCAATTATTGTTGGAGAAAAACGAAGATATTTTAGAACTAGTTTGACACCTTGTTAATACCGATTTCACTCTAGGACGAGCTTTCCGACCGAAGTGAGTCTCGGACAAGTTTCTTTTTAAGTTTGGGATTTGTTTTAAATCCTTGGGTGAAATTAGGTTCAGCTGGACAAGTTTTTGGGAATGGATTTGAGAGCGTTTTATCTAACCGTGGTGAAGAACGCAATATCAATGAGGCTCAAGAAAAATCTGACGGAGGATCAACGTTGATTTCGCACTGTGAGTGGACTTCATTTTTTATAAAAGTTTATGTTTCTAAATGTCTATGATTTCATTTATTTAATGGTGGATTTGTGTTGAGAATTGTTATTTAAAGCTTCTTCAAATGATATCCTTTTAGACTAATGACTTTAAAAGAGTGAGACGTTGTGATTTGAGGAAAGATGCATGTTTGATGAGTTGGGTTGTAAAAGGGAATTGTGAAAAGAGTATTTAAAAACTACTATGTAAATGCACGTGTTGACCGGTCGAGCCTGCCTGTGTTAAATGCACGGGATTGTGGCCAGGATACGAGCCTGCTCGTGCGTAGCGACCCTCCATACGAGATTGTGGCCAGGATGTGAGCCTGCTTGGCGGAGTGATCCTCCGTACGAGATTGTGGCCAGGATGTGAGCCTGCTTGGCGGAGTGACCCTCCGTACGAGATTGTGGCCAGGATGTGAGCCTGCTTGGCGGAGTGATCCTCCGTACGAGATTGTGGCCAGGATGTGAGCCTGCTTGGCGGAGTGACCCTCCGTACGAGATTGTGGCCAGGATGTGAGCCTGCTTGGCGGAGTGATTCTCCGTACGAGATTGTGGCCAGGATGTGAGCCTGCTTGGCGGAGTGATCCTCCGTACGAGATTGTGGCCAGGATTTGAGCCTGCCCGTGTGCGGGATTGTGGCCAGGATTTGAGCCTGCCCGTGTGCGGGATTGTGGCCAGGACATAGTCTACAGTACGGGTGCAAGTATAGTGTGAGTTTTAAGTATAAGTGTTTTGAGATATCAGTTTATAAGATAATTTCGGTTCAGATTTGCTATTTCTCAGCTTGGAAAGTTTTATTGCTTTTTCAGTATATTGAGGTCTAATAAGATGATTTTCGAAAATGAATTTGAAAATAGTTTTTAAAACTGGGGGTTTTCAAAGAGTGACGTGAGGTCTTAAAGCTAAGTGTGGTTCTAAAGATTTTTCTGAAACATAATGGTTACTTTTGATTTCATTTTTAATAAACTGTCCACTCATTGAGTTATCTCACAAGTTATCTTGTTTTGTCTTAAATTGTCCCCCCAGGTAATAGCTTTGGTGGAGGTCGAGCCAATAACGTCGAGGCATTTGTGTCCATCTTCTGACTCGGACCCTGTAGGCGCCATTCAATTTTTTTGTAGAAATTCCTTGTAATAGAATAGAAGCTCTGATAACTACTTTAAATATTAAGTTCATTTCTCTGTGAAATTGTCGGGTCTGAGACCCTTTTGGTTGTGGTAGAGGTGGTTGCTGTTCTAGAAGTTCTTTTTAACAGGTTTGAAATTTCGGGGTTAGTCCATTTTCAGGGGAGGTTCTGTCGAATTTTCGGTAGAATTTTCCTTGATTTTGGATTCCCGCAGGACCTCTCCGAGTTTCAGGGCGAAATCCGGGGGCGGTCCTGTCAATTTCAATACTTTTAATAATTGGTTATCGATTTTGGTAGATGGAGGCTGTTCGGGTAGACCAAAGTTTAATTGAGATCTTGGGTGTCGTGAGTCGGGCCAAGGATGTCTTAGGAATAAGTTCTTAGAGTGTCATAGTTTTAAAGAGGCGATTTCTAACCATAGGAAAGAACGTGAAGTAGCTAGGACGTCGGATTTCTTGTACGCACACACACTTTATTGGCTGCTGACATGAGACTAATTATATGCTGTTGCTTTTTATTAGGTGAGGCGACCTTGGATTGTGACGATCCGGCGGAGGATCGAAACTAGATTTCCCCAATTTGTGAGTGGACTTTGATTCTTAATAAATTATGCTTTACTATGTGATTTCAATCTCTTTGGTTATATTTGAATTGACTTTGAGTTTTAAATGTTGAGCTTTCTTAAATAACCATTTATGATAGTTCGAATTTCTTGATCTTGGAATCTATAATTTTAAGCGATCCAGAATTATTTTGACATGCATTTTTACGTGAATTCATATTGCAGATACCTTTATTTAACAGGCGTGTCGTAATTTTACTTAGTTTATGAAAGGATTACATATATCTTGGTTGTTCATCCCATTTAATATTTATGTTTGGTTTGGGACATTTGTGATTTGAGGAAGTGACACTTTAGGGTTTGGATCATTCAGGGAGTTGAGAGAAAAAAAAGGGTTATTCATATGTTTCAAAAGTAAGCAGAGATTTTAAAGAGTATCTTGAAATACTGTGTAAATGCATGTACTGATCAGACGAGCCTGCTCGTGCGGAGTGACCCCTCCGTACGAGATTGTGGCCAGGATACGAGCCTGCTTGTGCGGAAGGGTCATCCGTACGAGATTGTGGCCAGGATACGAGCCTGCTCGTGCGGAGTGACCCCTCCGTACGGGATTGTGGCCTGGATATGAGCCTGCTCGTGCGGAAGGGTCATCCGCACGAGATTGTGGCCAAGACACGAGCCTGCTCGTGCGGAGTGACCCCTTCGTACGAGATTGTGGCCAGGATTTGAGTCTGCTCGAGCGCGGGATTGTGGCCAGGACATTGTCTACAGTACGGGTACTAGTAATGAGGTGACTTTATGAAATTTCTTGAGATTTTCCTTTGTTTGAGTTTTAAGATCTGAAATATGATTATTTGATCTATCAGTGTTCTTATATGAGGTTTTAATTGATATTTTTATCTAACATATCTTGAGGAAGAAATGCTGGAATCTCTTGTATTCCTGGGTTATTCAAATCTTTACGTTTGATGACTTTGTGACGTTTTTCGAAAAGTAGGTGAAATGGTTTTTTTTTTTTTTTTTTTAAATCTTGGGGTTTTTAAAGAAAACTAAACCGTCGGACAAGAAATAAATGAGTTGTTTTATTAAATGGTTTTTAAAGAAAAAGTTTTTAAGTTATTTTGTCCACTCACTGGGATTATTTCCACACGTTTTGATTATTAATGTTTTTCCCCTAGGTGTTAGCGATCATTGAGGTTGAGGTTGGGTCGTACCACGTCGAGGCAGCCAGATTCTCCAATTGCAGTTCGTCAGTATCCTTGAGCTTAATGGGTTCTTCCTTTAGTTAGTGTACTTGAGGTGTAAAATAAATTGGTATGCTCTGATAACCCCGAGTTGGGTGAATAATATATTTGGATGTGGATTGGTTATTGGGTCAGAGACCCTTTTTTGGTTGTGGTAGAGGTGGTTGCTGTTTTTGAAGTGCTTTAAAAGGTTTTGGAAATTTTTGGGTTAGTCCATTTTCAGAGGAGGTTCTGCCGAATTTTCGGTAGGACTTTCTTTGATTTTGGATTCCCACAGGACCCCTTCGAGTTTCAGGGTGGAACTCGGGGGCGGTCCTGTCAACTTGGTATCAGAGCATTAGGTTTTGAATTCCTGTAAACTCCGCACCTGGTGTGCATCCTTTAGTACTCAAAAACGTTATTCTGTTCAAATATGGATATGCCTCCTCGACGTGGCCGACCTCATGGAAGTTGTGGTAAGTTTTTGGGGGTATAGATTGTTTAATTAAAGAACGTTGAGTGATACCATTTCGTTATGTCTGGACTTTAGTTTTGACTAGGACTTGTATGGATTCTTGGACGTGTGAGCTTCGATTTGTTTTAACTAATTCCATCGACAGTGTATTATTAAACGTTTTAATTCTGCGATATGAACACAATCAGATGAAACTAAATAGGAATCTTATGGGAAGTAACATCGTTGGATACTTTTAAATAGAGATTAAATATCGAAGAGGTGGCAAAATAGAGTTCAGTGGAAATTTGGATGAAATATAAATTCTCTTTATATTGTGTGTAGTGATGATAGAGTGGAGAATTGTATCCGTCTGGGATAAAATATAATTGTTAAAGAAAACTTTCATTGGAGACTAAAATAATGTGTTGGGTTAGAAAGGGGTATTACTTTAGAAATTTATTAATTACAACAAAAGGAATTAAGTAAAGTATTATGGCTCGAGACGAGGAATGTTAAAGGAAATTAAGAGGTAGAAAGCATTTGAAAAGTGACAAATCCTAAGGTAGTGGATACAAGTAGTGTTGATAAAAGAAAAAGAAGGAAGGAGTACTTTGTACGTTGGTAGCGTGTGGAGTGGTGAATGAATTTAAGAATGAACCTGGAAATTTGTAGTGATTCCACTAACCATTCTTAACTTGGGGCCTATGATTTTTGGAAGGATTGATGATGACTCAACGGATAGTAATGAGAAGTTAGATCAATTCGGAGATTTTCGTATCATGTGCAGGAAGTTTGGATAATTGGAATAAGGAATGGTTTGATGGATGTATTCACAAATGATTCTGAAAGTTGTGAACAGGTTTTATTTTGAATATTATAGGCTATGGTTAGAGCTCAGAGAGTTAATCAGAGTGGCGCAGCGGAAGCGCTATGAGACTTAGAATAGTCACGTCGGTACATGGTCAATAGAGAGATCAGCGAGGTCGATAGGAGGTACGAGTTCGGGCATCACTTGTCTGTTACGATATATGCTAAATTTCGAGGACGAAATTTTTGTAAGGGGGGAAGGTTGTAACGACCCGACCCAAATTTCATTAGAAATTAAAATTTTTATTTTTTATTTATAATGGTCATTTAAAGGCGTAGTGGGAGATTAAATTATGAGACTTCGTATTTTGTTCCAAGGAATTATTTTAAATATTTTGGGAATTTATTTGAGAAATAAAAGATTTTGAATTTAAATTTTAAATTTTTGATTTTAAATTGGGCTTGACCCAAAGTTAACTTTTAAAATTAGTAGGCTTTTGATTTTGACTTTTGGCCCGTTGGATAGATCCCGATCCCACAAGTTCGTAGACACGAAGCACACGTAAATCGGAGTTACGGTTTGGGTTTTACGGACGTTCAAAGTGAGGGGCAATTTTGTAAATTTCATGAAATGGGTTTTAAAAACCCCAAAGGGACCAGAAAATTCTGGATTTTTCTCTCCCCATTCACGACTTACTCTCTTTCCCTGTTTTTCTCTCCCCGACGCCCCTCCCCTGGGACACTCTCCTTCTCTCCGGCCTGCTTCCCTCGCCGTCCGGCCCGGAGGCGGCGACGGCCCCACCTCAGCCTCCCCCTTCTCTCTCTCTCTCTCTCTCTCTCTCTCTCTCTCTCTCTCTCTCTCTCCTCCCCCGATTTCTTTCTCTCTCCCCGCAGACTCATCTCTCTCTTCCCCTCTGTGCGCGCGACACCATCACCGGAGGACAACCTCCAGTCACTTTCCCAGCGGCACGAGGCCACCATCGCGACCCCCGTGAGCCGGCCGTCCTCCTCCGTGCCCCCCTCGCCAGCCCGCCACCCCTGTGCGCAGGAAATCGCCGAAGAAAACTTCCCCAGCCGCCGCCTTCTCTTGCCGATTCTGGCTATCTTCGAGCTCCGATCAAGAAATTGGTTAGTGGGTTTCCTTCTTCTCTTCATGGGCTTTCAAACCCATATAGTATGGTTTATCAATTTTGAGCATTTGTGATTTTGGAAAATTGGGGTTTATGACCCATTTCGAGTCCCCTTTAAATTTCAGTTTTCTGGAGGTGTTCTTGGACGTGTTGGGACATTTTTACCCCTAGGAACCCATAATTTATGATTAGTTTTGGGAATTTGAAATAAATTGGAGAAATGGATAGTGTTTGGGTCTTGAGAGACTTGATTGTTAGAGGTTTACAAGCTATTTCGGATTTGTTTTAAAATTTGGATTTGAGTATTGTTCTTAGATAATTTTTGGACAATATTCATCCATATGAAACCCCATTTGAAGTTTAGAATCGAAAAGGGTGTGGCTTTTGGAGAAATTATGAAATTCGATGTTGGTGGTACCATTTTGATCGGCGACGGTAGTGGTTCTGACCACCCCGCTGTCATGATGATTATCTAACATCAATTTGAATACTTTTACTAACTGGTTATCCATTTTGGTAGATGGAGGCTGTTCGGGTAGACCAAAGTTTAATTGAGATCTTGGGTGTCGTGAGTCGGGCCAAAGATGTCTTGGGAATAAGTTCTTAGAGTGTCATAGTTTTAAAGAGGCGGTTTCTAACCATAGGGAAGAACGTGAAGTAGCTAGAACGTCGGATTTCTTGTACGCACACACACTTTATTGGCTACTGACATGAGACTAATTATATGCTGTTGCTTTTTATTAGGTGAGGCGACCTTGGATTGTGACGATCCGGCGGAGGATCGAAACTAGATTTCCCCAATTTGTGAGTGGACTTTGATTCTTAATAAATTATGCTTTACTATGTGATTTCAATCTCTTTGGTTATATTTGAATTGACTTTGAGTTTTAAATGTTGAGCTTTCTTAAATAACCGTTTATGATAGTTCGAATTTCTTGATCTTGGAATCTATAATTTTAAGCGATCCAGAATTATTTTGACATGCATTTTTACGTGAATTCATATTGCAGATACCTTTATTTAACAGGCGTGTCGTAATTTTACTTAGTTTATGAAAGGATTACATATATCTTGGTTGTTCATTCCATTTAATATTTATGTTTGGTTTGAGACATTTGTGATTTGAGGAAGTGACACTTTAGGGTTTGGATCATTCAGGGAGTTGAGAGAAAGAAAAAGGTTATTCATATGTTTCAAAAGTAAGCAGAGATTTTAAAGAGTATCTTGAAATGCTGTGTAAATGCATGTACTGATCAGACGAGCCTGCTCGTGCGGAGCGACCCCTCCGTACGAGATTGTGGCCAGGATACGAGCCTGCTCGTGCGGAGTGACCCCTCCGTACGGGATTGTGGCCAGGATACGAGCATGCTCGTGTGGAAAGGTCATCCGCACGGGATTGTGGCCAGGACACGAGCCTGCTCGTGCGGAGTGACCCCTTCGTACGAGATTGTGGCCAGGATTTGAGCCTGCCCGAGCGCGGAATTGTGGCCAGGACATTGTCTACAGTACGGGTACTAGTAATGAGGTGACTTTATGAAATTTCTTGAGATTTTCCTTTGTTTGAGTTTTAAGATGTAAAATCTGATTATTTGACCTATCAATGTTCTTATATGAGGTTTTAATTGATATTTTTATCTAACATATCTTGAGGAAGAAATGCTGGAATCTCTTGTATTCCTGGGTTATTCAAATCTTTACGTTTGATGACTTTGTGACGTTTTTCGAAAGTAGGTGAAATGGTTTTTTTTTTTTTTTTTTTTTTTTTTTTTTAATCTGGGGATTTTTAAAGAAAACTAAACCGTCGGACAAGAAAGAAATGAGTTGTTTTATTAAATGGTTTTTAAAGAAAAAGTTTTAAGTTATTTTGTCCACTCACTGGGATTATTTCCTCACGTTTTGATTATTAATGTTTTTCCCCTAGGTGTTAGCGATCGTTGAGGTTGAGGTTGGGTCGTACCACGTCGAGGCAGCCAGATTCTCCAATTGCAGTTCGTCAGTATCCTTGAGCTTAATGGGTTCTTCCTTTAGTTAGTGTACTTGAGGTGTAAAATAAATTGGTATGCTCTGATAACCCCGAGTTGGGTGAATAATATATTTGGATGTGGATTGGTTATTGGGTCGGAGACCCTTTTTTGGTTGTGGTAGAGGCGGTTGCTGTTTTAGAAGTGCTTTAACAGGTTTTGGAAATTTTTGGGTTAGTCTATTTTCAGAGGAGGTTCTGCCGAATTTTCGGTAGGACTTTCTTTGATTTTGGATTCCCACAGGACCCCTTCGGGTTTCAAGGTGGAACCCGGGGGCGGTCCTGTCACTTCTGATTTCTTAACAAGATAATGTCATGTATGTAAATTTACCAGAAGGATCTGTTATTACTGGTATAATCGATCCTAGGAAACTGTCTTGCTATTTTTACCATTTTTTTTCATAAGGCAGTTGTCGCTGATTACTTGACTGACTTATTTTTTATCTGCTTAGGTATGGCTATCTTTGACACTATAAGGCATATCCGACCTGATGTCTCCACTGTATGTGTTGGACTAGCAGCTAGGTACATGCCTTCTCTTCCCCTGTTACTATTAACGGGTCTTCCAAGTGTTTGTCTATATGTGTTTGGTGTTAACTGACATAGATATAAGGTACCAGTGTTGGTAATGCAAATTTATTCGAACCATATCTCTTTTCCTGCCTCCTAGATACTTTTGACTTGATTTACTTAAACTTTTGTTTAATTTCTTTCCCTCTTTTTCTTGTCTTTGTGTGTGGGACAGTTGAAATTTCTATTTTTCATTGGGTTTTTCTCCCATTTTTCATAAAATTTGAAGGGTGGTGTTTTCATTATTCTTGTGGCTGCATGAGACTGAGGCAAATTTAAGCTTGAAGTGTTACTTATTTTGTGAAAGATTTCATTTGCCTAATACTTATAAGACTGTAATTTGTTAATATTGTATTACTGAATGGCTATGTATTTAGAATCTGAAAGAGTTGTTTGTTGATGGCAATAATTCTTACGTTTTGTTAATATTGGCATCCAAAACAATGTTTATCACCACTCACCATTAATCGATATATATTTGCTTTTTCAATTAATTAACAGTTCTTATCTCATTTAATGAATTGACATCTTGCTGGTGTTACATAGATCAATGCTTTTGATGTGCTAGGCAGCTGGAAATTCTGAGATCTTAAAGCTTCGCAAGATGCTGGAAGATGAGGCAAATCAAAAAGAGAAACTTGAAGGAGACATAGCAACACTACACAGCCAGTTATTGCAACTAAGTTTTGAAGCTGATGAGGTACGTTGGATGTAGAATTCATAAGTATATTGTTGGGAATCGTGTTCCATTATATCCTCTTTCTTTTTTTGCTTTTGTTTTTAGTTGTTCTCACTTTCATTGCTTATTTTTCTGCAGTAGGAATTGTAATTTTTATATGCATAAAATTAGAATTCTTAACTACAAAGGATGGCTTAAAAACCATGTGGTTTTTGATGTATAGCCAATCTTGCTGTTGAATGTGATTGTATTTCATTACCTTGTTCATTTTCCTTACACTATACTGTTGTATCACATGCTTATTCTGAAGTTTTCAAATCATTGTCCCATCTTCATGTTATAATTATTTGTTTAATCTTGGCAAATTCCATAGGATATTTACCTGTGGCACAATGTCTCATCTTCCTTCTCTTTTTTTTTTGTTTTTGTTTTTGTTTTCCTAAAAAAAAAATACTTCATATGGGGAGACTGGCCTGGGAATAATTGCAAAAGTGCAGATGTCCCATATATGTAATTATACTATTGAGTAGGAGAGCATTTGATTTGTAAAATATTATACTCATTACCAAAGGATCCATCCTAGTTATTAGGGAAAACCAAAAAGATAAATTGTGTAATTAATGACAAGTGTTTTTTGTTGTCTTCCAATTATTTTTCTATAAATATAATGATTGTTGAAGATGCTACTGGGGTTTTGGCTAGTGGCCAAGAGTAATCCACATTGAGAATCCCAATTATTTTGGAAGAAGAGGACTTGTGTAGACAATATCAATTGCTTGGAACAAAGGTTTAGAATTGAGTTAGAATGCTGGCTATATGAAAGTTAAAAATGTATATTATATTACATAGTCCAACTAGTGCAGGTATTAAGTAATCCTTATTAAAAGACAAGTATGGCAAGCTAGCGACGAAAATGGTGATATTTGGACTCAATGATTATTGTCTAACATGTGACTTATAAATATGTCTGATTGGGTTACGATATTGTGCTATGTTGAACAAAGCTCACTTTCTATATTTAAAATTCTTGCTATTGTGCCATGTTGAATAAAGCTCTAACTCTATATCTGAATAAAGAACTACTTAGTATCACTGTATCAGTATAAAGCACTACGTAGTAGTATTTTTTTAATGCCAGCTGCATCAGCAAGTAGTAATACATGCTCTCCCCCTAATGTGCAAAAGCAAATCAGGACAAAATTGTAGAAGCTGGTGGTCTTACATGCTCTCCCCCTAATGTGCAATTGCAAATCTAGCAATGAATGGTAAAAATTTTTGTTCTTATGGTTTTTTTTGGTGTGTCTGTTTTCTAATGAATTAAGGATTGAAAGAGTATTAATTTCTGACCAATACAAGTTTTATTATTTGAGATGGGTCTGGTACTCTGGTCTTACATGCTCTCCCCCTAATGTGCAATTGCAAATCTAGAAATGAATGGTAAAATTTTTTGTTCTTATGGCTTTTTTTGGTGTGTCTGTTTTCTAATGAATTAAGGATTGAAAGAGTATTAATTTCTGACCAATATAAGTTTTATTATTTGACCAATACAAGTCCCAAGTGTTTCTGTTCTGAGAGTTGAGAATTTAGTTGTGCGTTGCCTCATCTCAAAGTGCTTATCTCTAGTGGTTAGTTGAGAATTGAGAATGGACTCTAGGCCTAGGAAGTCCCAAATTTATCTGTTTTGTTGGCAGACTCCAACCTCATCATTTCTGTCTGCAACATCCTTGTATTTGCTAGCTTTGATTAATTAAAGCTTTGCCTTGAGTTTGATGAGTTTATATCAACTGGGGATTTAACTCTTCATACATACATACATAGATATGGCCAATGACTTGATGTGCATGATTTTTTTCATCCAAAAGCCTATCTACTCACACTTATTATCATTGTCACTGCAGATCAAGAAGCAAATAGTGGAATTAGGAATGACCTTTACAAGTAGTGCTGCTTTTTGGACAGAATCATCCTCACTCAAATTACCACTAATAGGTTGGCTTTTGAGGTTATATACATGTGCTTTTTGGGACAGTATTTTAAGTTTCTAGTGGTGTATGTACTAGCTAGAAACAATGTCTATATTATTAAACAACATTTCATTATGTGTATTAGGATTTCATTACTATATAATTATCCTTTTGTTGTAATGGTGGAAAACCTTGAACAATTTGGTTGACTTTAATGTGAATTCTAATTTGGTGTTGTCATTCTTATTGGTTTAGCTTTAGATTGCCATAATACATGCATTTGATCAAAATTGATTAGTATTATCATTATTTTTTTCAAATACACCCAATATTCCATGGCATCCTTGTAAAGTCACCAAAAGCAATGGCATTTCAAACATGCCATACATAAATGATCTAGGTCATAATGTTAAACTTTTTCAATGGCAATGTAAACAATGCCATAGACAGGCTTTTCATGACGTTTAAAACACGTCATTGAAACACTTTAACATAGCATTTTTCAGGTGTCGTAGTAGGCCCAACCCTTTCAATAGCGTTTGAATAATCCCATTGAAACACAATTAGATGACAGCTACTGAAAGTCATCTAAAGTTAGCCATTTTAAATGACATTCGGATAACGCCATGGAAAGGTTTTTCATGACTCTGATCAAACGCCATATAATTGTACCCTTTCAATGGCGTTTAAGCCATGCCATGTAAACTCTTTAGATGACATTTATTGAAAGTCATCTAAAGTTAACCATTTTCAATGACAACTCATTAACGCTATGAAAAGACTTTACATGACACGAATCAAATGTCATAAAAAGTGTGGAAGGATGACAATTTTTCAACGTCATGAAAATTGTTTAAGATGACGTTTTCTGGGTGCCGTAGTAGGGTCACCCTTTCCATGGCACTGGTATCTAGGACGTGGTTTGCAGCACCTGAAAAACGCCATGAAAACCCTTCCATGACGTTTTTCAAACGTCATGGAAAGGGTTTTTTGTTGTAGTGAGCTCAAAGATATATGTGAGAAGAAATATGTAACAAAACAATTAGCTCACATATGTACATGAAATAAAGGCACATTAGAAAGAAATACTGATCTCCTGGAAAAGAATCAATGTAACGCCCCGAAGATCGGGCCCATAAAAATACCGAACATCAAACCTTTTAAATCTATTTTCTCTTTCCTTTGAGCCATGCACATAAACATAATAAATAAATTTCTTTCAAATAAAACATTTATGCAAAACCTCTGTATAAAAACATTTTAAACAATACAAAATGGGTCCCACTGCCTCGACTTCTCCTCACTGCCTCCTCAACCTGCTTAACCTGCAAAACACAAACCCTACACCACAACCATGGTGTACCGGGTCATTCAAACAAACAACCCGGTAGGCTCACTAGAACTCGTATGAGTGAAATAACTTAAACAAAAATCCTCAATAATTCTTCAATTTCCAAACTCAATAATAATCCACAAAGAAAAATCCATAAATACTCAAATCAATAATAATTTCATCGCCAAATCACCCAAGCATCATGATAAAACATAATTCTTCAAATTCACATCAAATCCCACCAATAATGATAATAATAATCATTCTTTAATTCAAATGCCTAAACGTCAACTATTAACCTCAACAACAACCATTCACATCCTAACCCATAATCTCAGTGCATAATCATCATCATTCTCATTCTCAAATATTCAAGCCTAGACTTTACCAAGTCCTAGCCAACCAATTCCTAACAAACAAATGCATACACGCATGCAAATCAACAAAACAAACTATCTAATTTCACTCACATCGCTCTTTGAAAACCTCCAGCTTTAAAACTATTTCCAAAATCTCTTCTTTCAAATTTATTTTTAAATCCCTTCAAACCGTAAATCAAACTCTGAAAAACAAATAATACACTCAAGCTGTAAAACTGTTAAAATATCTGAAACAATACGCAAAGCCTTATTGAAACTGTCATTTAAAATATTTACTGATGCAAAATCATTTCTCAAAATACTCCACAACTGAAATCTCACACCAAGTACCCGGGGAACTACTGGTCGTACACTGCTGAGTCATCTCTAGGCAAGTGCAGAGCAAATCTATACCTGCTGTGATGCTGGTCATACACCGCCGACTAGGCAAGTGCAGAGCAAATGCTGGTCGTACACCGCCGACTAGGCAAGTGCAGAGCGAGTGCTGGTCATACACTGTAACGCCCCGAACCTCGGGCCTATAAATACTCTGAAACTTTGACCTTTAAACCTCTTTTCAAAGAATGAGCCATGCACTTAATATAATAAATAAATACGTTAAATAAATCAGAGTGTGAGCCCAAAACATTTATGTAAAATTCACTGTATAAAATCAGTTAAGTCAAATTAAAATAGGTCCCACTGCCTCGTCTTCTCCTCACTGCCTCCTCAGCCTGCTTAACCTGCAAAACACCAATAACCACGCTGCACCATATCCATGGTACACTGGATCATTCAAACAAACAACCCGGTAAGCTCACTAGAGCTCGTATGAGTGAAATAACGAAATAATTAACCTCAAATATATCCTCAATTTCCATACTCAAAATAATCCACAAGAGTATCCATAATTACTCAATCACATCACAAATTCATCAACAAATATCCAAGCATCAAGATAAATGTAATTCCTAAAATTCACATCATAATCCCACCAAAAATAATAATAATCATTCTGCCATTCAAATACCTAAACGTCAAGTATTAACCTCAATCTCGAATCGTTCACTTCCTAACTCATAACCTCAATGCATAATTCATTCATCAATGTCCATCCTCAAGGTTCAAGCCTACACTTTACCAAGTCCTAGCCAAACCAAATCCTAGCAAACAAATGCACACAAGCACACAAAGCAACGAAATAGACTATCTAATTTCACTCACGTCGCTATTTGAAATCCCCCTAATCTCACTCACGTCGCTCTTTGAAATCCCCCTAATCTCACTCTTTGGAATCCCCCAGCTTAAAACCTTTTCACAAATCCATTTCTGAAAATCATCTCAAATGAACCTCGATATACTGAAAAAGCAATGAAACTTCCAAGCGGAGAAAATAACCAATCTGAACTGAAATTATCTTTATAATTGGTATACCAAAACACTTGTACTTTAAACTCACACCATACTTGTACCCATACTTTAGACAATGTCCTGGCCACAATCCCACGCATGGGCAGGCTCACATCCTGGCCACAATCTCGTACGGAGGGTCACTCCGCCAAGCAGGCTCACATCCTGGCCACAATCTCGTACGGAGGGTCACTCCGCCAAGCAGGCTCACATCCTGGCCACAATCTCGTACGGAGGGTCGCTCCGCACGAGCAGGCTCGTATCCTGGCCACAATCCCGTGCATTTAACACAGGCAGGCTCGACCGATCAGTACTCACATTTCCAACTCACAACATTCCATCCACAATTTACTCCGTACTATGCCGAATCCTTCCGAAATTGATTCCCGCTCATAAACCATCACTTGTCTGTCACTTTAAACATACCGACACTTCCTCAATAATTAATTTGATTGTTCTGTATATGATAACTGCCTAATCATCAATCATTAACCTCGACAATAAACAATCCTTCTCTAATTCGGTGACTCTCCATAAAGCAACTCTATAATTCCCCAATTAATTCCTTAGCCTCAAATCCACGTCAGTTCATTCTCATAATACAAATCCTACACCTAGTCTTCTCTAACGTAAAGCAGCAAATCCATAAAACAAACAATTAAACCACGGTACTCAACAATATAAACATATAAGTTTCACTCACAGTTTAACCGCGTGAAAAAATCGAAGTGCCATTCACGGCGCCATTACTCGGATGTCAAATCCGGCAGCATAACGGCATTAGGGATAAGATTTCCCGAGCCCGTGTACCTGTTAAGACCAGACAATCAATAATTTAATAACCAGCTATCACAACTGGGCCGTTCAACAGCCGAAATGGGCGGTAACCACCCCGCACGGTGGCTGCCCAGTCCCAAACCACACACCAAAATTCACAAAACTCACCCACGGGCTTCGGTTGACTGGCCAGAAGTCAAAAACTAACAATTCCAGCCATCGGCACGGCCAACCGCGGCGAGACCCGCGGTGGCCTGTGGTGGTCAACCTGCACAAATTTCAAACTCAAAATTTGCGAAAACGAATTACACAGGCATGAAGGAAACGTTGAGAGGATCAACCTTTAAACCTGGGTCGACGGCCAATTCTCGCCGGAAACGCCGGAAACGACGGCGGAAGCCAGCGGCTGACTTGAACTTCCCGAGCTCATTGCTCTGTCGTGGAGCATCATCGGAGCAGGAGGACACCACGGCTGAACTCGCCGTGGTGAGACGAACAAGATCCAGTGGGTCCGGTGTCCCGTCGTCGTAGGAAAAAGGAAATCGCCGGCGAAAGCCTCTCTCGGTCTTCGCGTCGATCCGTCGCGATGGTGGCTCAGGTGGGTGATCGGCGGCCAGGGGGAGGAAGAGGGAGGGACGGCGAGGCTGGTGGGCCGAAAACCCAGCCCATCCGCCGCCGGAGGCGCCGCCACGCGCCAGTGACAGGGGCGGCGAGGGTGAGGGGAGAGAGAGAGAGAGAGAGAGAGAGAGAGAGAGAAAAATAAGTCTGACTTTTTGGGTTTTAAAAACTCACTTTTGTAAAAATTACAAGTTTGCCACTCACTTCACATGTCCGTATCTTTCAAATCGTAACTCCGTTTGACGCGTGCCGCGTGTCTACGAACTCGTGGACTCAAGACTTTTCCAACGTGCCCAAAGTCAAAGACGAAAGTCCATTATTTTTAAAAGCCAACTTTTGGGTCAAGCCCAATTTAAAACAAAAATTAAAAATTAAACCAAAACCTTTTAAATTTCCACATAAATTCCCAAAATCCTTAAAATAAATTCGCAAAATATTTAAAATAACTCCTTGAAAAATACGGGGTCTTACAATCTACCCCCCTAAAAAAAATTTCGTCCTCGAAATTCCCAAGGAAAGTAAAAGCATAACAACCTCACACAAACATAAGCAATCACAAGCAACAACCAATCACAGTTCAAAGAAACTCTTTTAAATTAAAAGAAAACTTAGAATAACGCAAGCAAGACGAAAAGTAAAATACGATGACGAATCGAAACCTTCACTTGAGAACTGTAGGTAACGAGCTTGTCGTGTTCCATCCGCATCCATTTTCCAAGATCTTTGAGTGCATCCAGCTTGATCTTCGATTCTTTCGAGTAGCTTGCCTCAATTCTCGATGACTATGAATTCTCCATCTTCAGAACTTTCATCGTCATGTGCGAGTCGCTCAACCACTTCTAAAGCGTTGCCACTTGAGATCGCGAAACTGTAACCGTTGAGTTCTGGCACACAAACGTTGACTCCTAAAGTCTCTTAGCTAACAACTTAGGTCCTACCTAGCTACTACTTCGAAAACTCTACTTACTCGGTGAACTAACTCTTCAACCAACTAAAAGTACTACTCCACTATTTCCCTTGAACCTTTGTTCTCTAACTAATAAACTTACTCCAACTTCAAACTCTTCTAAATTCAAACCTCTTACTAAGTCTCCAACTTCCAACTTTCCTGAACTTGCTGAGGAGCAGAGAGGCGATGGCAGTGCAGGGGACATTTCTCAAAACTTTCTCAAACATTTTCATGGCTCAAATAAAATACTTTTCTGAAATCACTTGAAAATCATTTTCTTTCTCAAACTGGCTTTCACAAACATTTTCTGAACTGATTTTCTCAAACTGGTTTCTCAAACACTTTCTCAACTGATTTCCTCAAACTTTCTGTAACATCACCATTCCTCACCCGGGCAGTGTGGGATCACTCACTTCTCCTCACCTGGTAGCTCGCCACTGCCCCGCGCAGCTGCCCACTCAGGGTCTTGGTCCCTGGGTCTTGCAATCCACACACTTCCGGCCGGGTCCAGCTCTGATACCATTCTGTAACGCCCTGAACCTCGAGCCCATAAATACTCTGAAACTTTGACCTTTAAACCTCTTTTCAAAGAATGAGCCATACACTTAATATAATAAATAAATACGTTAAATAAATCAGAGTGTGATCCCAAAACATTTATGTAAAATTCGCTGTATAAAATCAGTTAAGTCAAATTAAAATAGGTCCCACTGCCTCGTCTTCTCCTCACTGCCTCCTCAGCCTGCTTAACCTGCAAAACACCAATAACCACGCTGCACCATATCCATGGTACACTGGATCATTCAAACAAACAACCCGGTAAGCTCACTAGAGCTCGTATGAGTGAAATAACGAAATAATTAACCTCAAATATATCCTTAATTTCCATACTCAAAATAATCCACAAGAGTATCCATAATTACTCAATCACATCACAAATTCATCAACAAATATCCAAGCATCAAGATAAATGTAATTCCTAAAATTCACATCATAATCCCACCAAAAATAATAATAATCATTCTGCCATTCAAATACCTAAACGTCAACTATTAACCTCAATCTCGAATCGTTCATTTCCTAACTCATAACCTCAATGCATAATTCATTCATCAATGTCCATCCTCAAGGTTCAAGCCTACACTTTACCAAGTCCTAGCCAAACCAAATCCTAGCAAACAAATGCAAACAAGCACACAAAGCAACGAAATAGACTATCTAATTTCACTCACGTCGCTCTTTGAAATCCCCCTAATCTCACTCACGTCGCTCTTTGAAATCCCCCTAATCTCACTCTTTGGAATCCCCCAGCTTAAAACCTTTTCACAAATCCATTTCTGAAAATCATCTCAAATGAACCTCGATATATTGAAAAAGCAATGAAACTTCCAAGCGGAGAAAATAACCAATCTGAACTGAAATTATCTTTATAATTGGTATACCAAAACACTTGTACTTTAAACTCACACCATACTTGTACCCATACTTTAGACAATGTCCTGGCCACAATCCCACGCATGGGCAGGCTCACATCCTGGCCACAATCTCGTACGGAGGGTCACTCCGCCAAGCAGGCTCACATCCTGGCCACAATCTCGTACGGAGGGTCACTCCGCCAAGCAGGCTCACATCCTGGCCACAATCTCATACGGAGGGTCGCTCCGCACGAGCAGGCTCGTATCCTGGCCACAATCCCGTGCATTTAACACAGGCAGGCTCGACCGATCAGTACTCACATTTCCAACTCACAACATTCCACCCACAATTTACTCCGTACTATGCCGAATCCTTCCGAAATTGATTCCCGCTCATAAACCATCACTTGTCTGTCACTTTAAACATACCGACACTTTCTCAATAATTAATTTGATCGTTCTGTATATGATAACTGCCTAATCATCAATCATTAACCTCGACAATAAACAATCCTTCTCTAATTCGGTGACTCTCCTTAAAGCAACTCTATAATTCCCCAATTAATTCCTTAGCCTCAAATTCTCGTCAGTTCATTCTCATAATACAAATCCTACACCTAGTCTTCTCTAACGTAAAGCAGCAAATCCATAAAACAGACAATTAAACCACGGTACTCAACAATATAAACAGATAAGTTTCACTCACAGTTTAACCGCGTGAAAAAACCGAAGTGCCATTCACGGCGCCATTACTCGGATGTCAAATCCGGCAGCATAACGGCATTAGGGATAAGATTTCCCGTGCCCGTGTACCTGTTAAGACCAGACAATCAATAATTTAATAACCAACTATCACAACTGGGCCGTTCAACAGCCGAAATGGGCGGTAACCACCCCGCACGGTGGCTGCCCAGTCCCAAACCACACACCAAAATTCACAAAACTCACCCACGGGCTTCGGTTGACTGGCCAGAAGTCAAAAACTAACAATTCCAGCCATCGGCACGGCCAACCGCGGCGAGACCCGCGGTAGTCCGTGGTGGTCAACCTGCACAAATTTTAAACTCAAAATTTGCGAAAACGAATTACACAGGCATGAAGGAAACGTTGAGAGGATCAACCTTTAAACCTGGGTCGACGGCCAATTCTCGCCGAAAATGCCGGAAACGACGGCGGAAGCCAGCGGCTGACTTGAACTTCCCGAGCTCATTGCTCCGTCGTGGAGCATCATCGGAGCAGGAGGACACCACGGCTGAACTCGCCGTGGTGAGACGAACAAGACCCAGTGGGTCCGGTGTCCCGTCGTCGCCGGAAAAAGGAGATCGCCGGCGAGAGCCTTTCTCGGTCTTCGCGTCGATCCGTCGCGATGGTAGCTCAGGTGGGTGATCGGCGGCCAGGGGGAGGAAGAGGGAGGGACGGCGAGGCTGGTGGGCCGAAAACCCAGCCCATCTGCCGCCGGACGCGCCGCCACGCGCCGGTGACAGGGACAGCGAGGGTGAGGAGCGAGAGAGAGAGAGAGAGAGAGAGAGAGAGAGAGAGAGAGAGAAATAAGTCTGACTTTTTGGGTTTTAAAAACTCACTTTCGTAAAAATTACAAGTTTGCCTCTCACTTCACATGTCCGTATCTTTCAAATCGTAACTCCGTTTGACGCGTGCCGCGTGTCTCTGAACTCGTGGACTCAAGACCTTTCCAACGTGCCCTAAGTCAAAGACGAAAGTCCATTATTTTTAAAAGTCAACTTTTGGGTCAAGCCCAATTTAAAACAAAAATTAAAAATTAAACCAAAACCTTTTAAATTTCCAAATAAATTCCCAAAATCCTTAAAATAAATTCGCAAAATATTTAAAATAACTCCTTGAAAAATACGGGGTCTTACATACACCGCCGAGTCATCTCTAGGCGAGTGCAGAGCAATCAATAGCTGCTGAAGGGGGTACTAATATGGCGGTTTTAAACTGCTTTTGAATATCTCAATCAACCACATCTCAAAAATACTCTTCCAAATAAATTCTTCCAATAAATTCGCTTAAATAAAATCATTCTCAAATTGTGAAAGCTGCTCGATCAAAATCATTTTCTAAAGGACAGAAATTCATTAATAAAACTTCCCCAAAATAATACCAAAGACCATTTCCAGAAACTATCCATACTCATATAAATCAAGAACAAAGTTGAATTATAAAATGTGCAAAACATTTTGAAAACCAAAGATCCACTCACAGTCTACCCCGAGCTACACCGAATCTTTTTTGAAACTGATTCTTTCTTAAGACCCCTCACTTGTTTGCCATTCCTACTCACAGTCTACTGCATAATAATTGCTTAATCCTTACTCATATACCTCGACAATAAACATTTCTTCTCTAATTCAGCAATTATCGTCATAACATCTCTATAATTCTCAATTAATCCTTTAGTCTCAAATCCTCGTCAATTCCTTCTCATGATCTAAATCCTATACTTAGCCTCCTCTAACATAAAGCAGCAAATCACACAAAAAAGATAATTTATTGACGGTACTCTACATTAAAAGTCCGATAGGTTTCACTTACAGTTTAACCACGTGAAAAGACTGAAATGCCCTTGGACGGCAAACCCGCTCGGATGTCAAATCCGGTAGCATGACGACATCGGGAATAAGATTTCCCAAGCCCGCATACCTGTTAAGACCAGACAGCCAACAATTT
This sequence comes from Dryas octopetala, assembly GCF_963921425.1. NCBI lineage: Eukaryota > Viridiplantae > Streptophyta > Magnoliopsida > Rosales > Rosaceae > Dryas > Dryas octopetala. The sequence continues at coordinate 7,986,385 of NC_141367.1, read as the reverse complement.
AATATCCAGAGATTGGCCGTTCAACAGCCGAAATGGGCGGTAACCACCACGCATGATGGCTGCCCGACCCCTAACAACACACAAACACTCACCGAGACGCAAACAGATCCTAGAATTGGCCTCTGGATGTCCTGGGGAGGCTGATTGACAAGGAAAACCACCCAACCCGCAACCATAAGTGGCGGAGCCGGCGGTGGCAGCTGCGGTAAAGCGAACCTGAATAAGAAAATCAACAAATTCGAGCCCAAAATCAATACAGAGACTTCAATTCAATTGAAACGGGTCAAAAACAACCCAAAAATCTGAAACTCAAAGGGAAACCCGAAATGGGTATAAGCCCTAAAATTTCAACCTCCAAATTTTTCAAAATTAACCAACCATACCATAGGGGAAAGAGAGCCCACACCTAGATGATCATTTCTCGTAACTGGATCGACGGCCAAATCTCGCCGAAAATGGCCGAAACTGGCCGGAGAAGGCGCGACTTCTTTCTCTTCGCACCGCCGCGTACGATGGTCATCGGCGTGAAAGGATGGCATGGGGAGGCTCTGAACGTGGAGGGGAGTCCATCTGTGGTAGTCCAAAGTCGCGTCGTGGCCGGAAAAGTTAGATCGCCGGCGAGAAGACCTTCTCTGTCTAACGCTGATTCTGTGTCGTCGTTGGGTTTCTGGGTTAGACGCTGCCACTGGGAGGAAGAAGAGAGAGAGACGAGCAGCCTGGGCCAAACACCCAGCCCAGCCGCCGCCACGCGCTGATGGCAGGGGCGGCGAGGGTGAGAGGCGAGAAAGAGAGACGCGGGAGAAAGAGAGAGAGAGAGAGAGAGAGAGAGAGAGAGAGAGAGAGAGAGAGAGAGAGAGAGAGAGAGACTGAATTTTGTGTTTTTAAAACCACTTTTGTAAAAATTACAAGTTTGCCCTTTACTTCAAATGCTCGTAACTTGTAAACCGTAACTCTGATTTATGCGTACTCCGTGTCTACGAACTCGTGGACTCGAGACCTATCCAACGTGCTCAAAGTCAAAATCAAAAGTCCATTAATTTTAAAAGTCAACTTTGGGTCAAGCCCAATTTAAAACGTAAATTAAAAATTAAATTAAAACCTTTTTAATTTCCAAATAAATTCCCAAAATCCTTAAAATAAATTCGTAAAATATTTAAAATAAATCTTTGAAAAACACAGGGTCTCACAATCAAAGTGCTTGAAATAGAATCAATGACCATAAGCTCCCTTCTCAAATAGACTCCACATAAGTATAATACACACCTCTTGAGATCATCTAGGGCTTAAATACGGTTATAATGAAGGCTTAGGCTAGGATAGGGTATTGAAATGATAGTAAAACACAAAGGGCTAAATACTATGGAATTGCAAGCATTAATAGAACATTCTGAGTCATAACTTGCTTCTTGCACTGCATAGCTCAATTTGAACTCTTTTTGCTCACTTTTTCTTTTGGAACCGCCCCATCTCTTTCTTTTCCTTTTGCTTTCTTTTCTTTTTCTTTTTTTTGGGCACGGCATACATACTTTTCTGGCACATTTTTGTATAAGCTATGCATTTTCACTTCTTTTTCCACCTCAATCAACATGTAAGCACATTGCAATACCATAATAGGGTAAAACGGGTAAAAGGGGCGTAGCACCCCCAAACTTAGGGTTTGGTAATGGGTAACAAAGAAAACGGCTTTAAAGGCTCAAAATGGGTGACTAAGGATAAAACATGTAATGGGTAGGCTTTTTAAGCTATTGGGTACACAAACAGGGCCTAAATTCATTTCTCAAGAGTTATGCAAATATGACATGCTTTGTGTACACAAGAAAAGAGTTCTAGCTTATTGATTCAAGATTATGCAAATTCCAAGCAAATGACCAAATGAAAGATAATGAAAACAACGACTTATATGACAACAATAGAATTAGAGTGGCGCGCAACACTCAAGAATTTAAGAACAGGGCTCAAAAGCTCACTTAGGTCATGCAAGTCTACTCTATTATGCATATAATCATTAGTAATGCTAATCACCACCTAAATTCATATCAACAAGGCCAAATGACATAGAATAGCAAGATATGTTACTGAACACTATTAGAATGAAGAGAACACCAAATATACACACAATACTAAACATGCTCATAACAATCATACACAATCAAATCAATTAGTTGGGGACTCAAAACTACCCAAAACAAACAAAAAGACTCAAAAACTTTGTTTTTAAAACAATGTCGCACACTTCTACATATTCAAATCCATCACTAAGGTGGATAAAATCTAAAGAAAAAGTGCATTTTGATGTGGCTTCGACACCCTAAGTTTAAAAACAGAAGTAAAAGTTTTTCCTAACCTAAAAACACTAAATAAACGAAAAAATTTTGTTCTAACCTAAAAACACTAAAAACACAAACAAATGACAAATGCCTTTCCCCCCACACTTAAATGATACATTGCCCTTAATGTATAAGAAATAAATCCATGAATGCTAAAATTAAGTGAAACGGGAAATTGCAACTATCCAAAACCAAATAAACACACTAAAAATGAAAATTGTCTTATAAAGCGAAATAAGGAAACTGTTTATTTGCGTACGCAAGCGTGGACACTCGAAGGGTAGGCGCGGCCTCCTTGGTCTTCAATGACTCCTTCTAGATTCTTCAAAACAAAAACTTGGGTTGCCTCCCAATCAGCGCTTGGTTTTCTGTCCTCAGCCTGACATTGCCTCTCCTTTACTTGCGTCCTTTCCTCTTCTTCTTTCCATTGCTACTCTCGACACTCCCCAAGAACGGGCTGAAGAAATTCTCCATCTCTGACTTCTCATCTCCATAAAAAGTGATCTCCTCGCTCTGCGGAGGCTCGGAAGTGAGACAGTACACCTCTTGCTTGGTGTTGTGACGAATCTTCATTAAGCACTCCATTTCTTTGTACTCCATGTTAGAGGTGCACAAAAATGGCCTCCCAAGTAGGATAGACACGTCACCAGGAAGTCTCATAACATCTAGCACTATGAAATCAAAGGGAATTAGTAAATTATGACATCTAACCAAAACGTCCACAAGCATACCATGGGCTTTTTCAACCGAAGAGTTGGCGAAGCGAATGTTCGAATCAAACGGGTGCAAATCAGCTTCCACAAATCCAAGCTTCTTGAACACCATTGATAGCTGAGCCATTGTCAATTAAGGCATTGGCAATCTCATACTCCCTTATGCTGCACAGTATGACCAACGAGCCCGGATCTCTCTTCTTGCTCGGAAAAGATGCAAAGAAATAACCACAAATCTCCCTAGGAACGTTGTGACTATGCCCCTACTCCTCAACCTTTTTCTCAATGGACTTCAATTCCCTCATGGTTGCTGGAAACTTGGTGACATCGATGTCCGGAATGAGGGAAATCACACGTGTATCCACATTCTCTGTAGTCATGTCCGGATCCTCCTCTTCCTCACTATCCATGATCTCAATCACTTCCTTAGTCTTGATTACACTCACTCTCTTTCTTGGAGTTGTCTTCAGAATGGCATTTACATGCTCCTTATTCTTTGGGTTGACGACGGGCTAACAAGGCAACTTTCCCTTCCCTCTCTGACCCAAAGTAGTGGCAATCTGACCACTCTTGATCTCGAAATCAGTAGCTATTGTTGCATAACGGATGCAAGACAGTTAAGTGGGCAGCGAGGATGCTGAAAAGTGACTTAGAGGCTGCGGCACATTCTCATTTGCTTCAGCCATTTTGACGCTTCCACTGTCCTCACTACTCGAATCTGATGCACTAGGTTGATGGCTGACTTGAAAAGTACCTAACGCTTCGTTTTTGAGCCTCTCTAACCTTGCAACAACTTCAGGGTTCATAAAACACACCTAATCAAGAGAAAACACACAATCAGTAGAAAAAATGCTTATAAAGGCATGGCATTTATTAAAAACTAAAAACTGACCAAAAATAAAAACTAACTACTATAACTTGATTCTAATGACTAATTAAACCAATTCATTGATACTAGACACCATTCTCCGGCAATGGTGCCAAAAACTTGTAGAATGTTTTCTTAGAACAAAATAAACACACTCTCTTTCTCCCAGTGGCCTTCATTTTTCCGGCCGATCACCCACGACGGAGAAACGACGCAAAACAGGGCCGAGCCTCCCCGTCGGTGATCTGCATTTTTTTGGCCAAATCCCGGCGCCGGACCACCTAGGTTCTCTTCCCCAGGCCACGGCGAGTCTCCCAGTGGTTACCCCATGCTCTGATGACCTCAAACGGCGGCGGATCGAAGACTGTTGTCCGATCGTCTTCTCCGGCCAGTTTTGGCCATTTCCGGCAAGAATTGGCCGTCGACCCAGGTATCATTTTGGCTCCTCTCGACGTCTCCTTCATGTCTGTGTACTTAGTTTGGGCCATTTGTGATTCGATTCTGATTTTCCTATTTTGCAGCCACGGCCACTGTAGTTCCGCCTTGTGTGGCCGCGATTTTTGTGGTTTTTCTCAGTGGTTGTGCCTCTTCGGAAACTCCAGGAGTATTTTCAAAGGTCCGTCGTTGTTTTTGGTGTGTTTTGTGTGCTGTTCTAGGATGGGCAGCCACCGTGTGTGGTGGCGGCCGCCCGTTTTGGTCGTTCAATGGCCCAATTATGTTTCTGAATTGTATTTATTGATTGTCTGGTCTTAACAGGTACACAGGCTCGGAAAATCTCATTCTCGATTCCGTTATGCTGCCGGATTTGATATCCGAGCAAAGGAGCCAAGAAGGGCATTTCGGTCTTTTCGCGTGGTTAAACTGGGAGTGAAATTAGATAGCCTATTTCGTTGCCTTGTGTGCTTGTGTGCATTTGTTTGCTAGGATTTGGTTTGGCTAGAACTTGGTAAAGTGTAGGCTTGAATCTTGAGGATGGAATTAAGGATGATTATGCATTGAGGTTATTATTTAAGACGAGAATGATTTGAGATTGAGGTTAATAGTTGACGTTTAGGCAATTGATTTGCCAGAATGATGATTATTATATATTGATGGGATTTGATTTGAATACGAGGATTTATGATTTATTTTGATGCTTGGATGATTGGTGATGAAATTATTGTGTGATTGAATATTTATGGATATTATTGTGAATTATTATTAAGCATGGAAGTTGAGGATTTTATTGAGGATAATTATTTTGTCATTTCACTCATACGAGCTCTAGTGAGCTTACCGGGTTGTTTATTTGAATGACCCGGTGTACCATGAATATGGTGCAGTGTGGTTAATGTTTTGCAGGTTAAGCAGGCTGAGGAGGCAGTGAGGAGAAGTTGAGGCAGTGGGACCCACTTTAAATTGTTTAAACGATTTTATACAGTGAATTTTACCTAAATGTTTTGGGCTCACACTCTGATTTATTTAACGTATTTATTTATTATATTAAGTGCATGACTCATTCTTTGAAAAGGGTTAAATGACAAGGTTTTTAGATTGTTTATGGGCCCGAGGTTCGGGGCGTTACACAAGCTTTCCCATAAATTAGCCGAAACGGAGACATTCCAATGGGTGTCATGTAAGCAGTGCGATAAGCCCATAATGCATCATTAAGCTTGGTAGACCAATCCTTCCTATTGGCAAGTACAGTTCTTTCCAAAATGAACTTGATCTCACGATTAGAAATTTCCACTTGCCCACTCGTCTGGGGATGATAGGGAGTAGCCACTTTATGCCTTATTCCATATTTTTTCATCAAGGCTTCAAACAGCCTATTGCAAAAATGCGATCCTCCATCACTAATGATTGTTCTTGGGGTACCAAATCGCGCAAAGATATTGGTATTAAGGAAATTCAGGACCACTCGAGCATCATTAGTCTTACAAGCGACAGCTTCCACCCACTTCGATATATAATCAACTCCCACCAGAATGTACTCATATCCAAAAGAAGACGGAAATGGCCCCATGAAATCTATACCCCAAACATCAAAGATCTCAACTTCCAACATGTAGTTCAGCGACATTTGATCACGAGCAGAAATGTTTCCCATCTTCTGACATCTATCGCACGTGAGGTAAAACTGATGACAGTCATGAGAAATAGTGGGCCAAAATAAACTTGCTTGAAGAATCTTGTAAGCTGTCTTATTTCCTCCTCCATGGCCTCCACACTCTTTAGAATGACACATCTCAATGATATTCCTTTGCTCCATTTTCGATACACATCGTCTTATCAACTGATCTGATCCATATTTGAACAAATAAGGATCATCCCACACATACTGTGTAAGACCCCGTATTTTTTCAAGAAGTTATTTTAAATATTTTGCGAATTTATTTTAATGATTTTAGGAATTTATTTGAAATTTTAAAAGGTTTCGGTTTAAGTTTTAATTTTTGTTTTAAATTGGGCTTGACCCAGAAGTTGACTTTTAAATTGAATGAGCTTTTGATTTTGACTTTGGACTCGTTAGGTAGGTCTCGAACCCACGAGTTCATAGACACGCGGAACGCGTCAATCAGAGCTACGGTTTGAAAGATACGGGCTTTTGAAGCGAGTGGCAAACTTGTAATTTTTACGAAAAGGGGTTTTAAAATACCCAAAAGTCAGATTCTCTCTCTCTCTCTCTCTCTCTTCCCCCCGCGTCTCTCTCGCCCCTCACACCCGCCCCCCCTGTCGCCGGCGCGTGGCAGCGCGTCCGGCGGCGGCTGAGCTGGGTGTTTGGCCCAGGTTGTTCGCCTCTCTCTCCTCTTCCTCCCAGTGGCAGCGGCTAACCCAGAAACCCAATGACGACAAAGAATCGGCGTTAGACAGAGAAGGTCTTCTCGCCGGCGATCTAACTTTTCCGGCCACGACGGGACTCCGAACTACCACAGATGGTTTCCCCTCGTCGCGGCGAGCCTCCCTGTGCTCTTCCCTAGCTCCGACGACCTCCCACGGCGGCGAATCGAAGCCACAAGGCCGATCGTCTTCTCCGGCCAGATTCGGCCATTTCCGGCGAGAATTGACCGTCGACTCAGGTATAAAAGTTGATCCTCACAACGTCCCCTCCGTGCCGGTGTAATTTGTTTACATTAATTTTCAGTTTTGAAATTTGTGCAGATTGACCACCACGGACCACCGCGGGTCCCGCCGCGTTTGGCCGTTCCGATGGCTGGAATTGTTAGTTTTTGGCCTCTGGCCAGTCACCCGAAGCCCGTGGGTGAGTTTCTGTGTGGTTTGTGTACTGTTCTAAGTCGGGCAGCCACCGTGTGTGGTGGCGACCGCCCGTTTCGGTCGTTTAGCGGCCGTTTGTGTTTCTGATTTGTAATTGTTTGGTTGTCTGGTCTTAACAGGTTCACGGGCTCGGGAAATCTTATCCCTAATGCCGTTATGCTGCCGGATTGGAGATCCGAGCAAAGGAGCCAAGAAGGGCATTTTTGTCATTTTACGTGGCTAAACTGTGAGTGAAACTTATCGATTTTTAATGTAGAGTACCGTTAATGAATTGTCTGTTTTTGTGTGTTTGTCATCTTATGGTAGGAAGACTAAGTGTAGGATTTGGATCATGAGAATGAATAGATGAAGATTTGAGGCTAGGAAATTAATTAGAAATTATAGAGTTAGCCCGAGAATAATTGCTGGATTAGAGAAGAAATGCTTATTGTCGAGGTATATAAGTGAGGATTAAGCAATTATTATACAGTAGACTGTGAGTAGGGATGACAAACAAGTGAGGGGGCGTGAGTAGGAATTAGTTTCGGAGAAGGATTCGGTATAGCTCGGGGTAGACTGTGAGTGGATCTCTGGTTTTCGAAATGTTTTGCACATTTTATAATTCAACTATCTTCTTGATTTAATTGAGTATGGACAGTTTCTGGAAATGGTTTTTGGTATTATTTTGGAGAAGTTTTATTAATGAATTTATGTCCTTTAGAAAATGATTTTGATCAAGTAGCTTTCACAATTTGAGAATGATTTTATTTAAGCGGATTTATGGGAAAAATTAAATTTCAGTTTTTATCTGAAAGAATATTTTTGAGATGTGGTTGATTGAGGTATACAGAAGCGGTTTCAAACCGCCATATTAGTACCCCCTTCAGCAGGTATATATTGCTCTGCACTCGCCTAGAGATGACTCAGCGGTGTACGACCAGCACTCGCTCTGCACTTGCCTAATTGGCGGTGTATGACCAGCATGATATTCGCTCTGCACTTGCCTAGTAGGCGGTGTACGACCAGCATGATACTCGCTCTGCACTTGCCTAGTCGGCAGTGTATGACCAGCATCACAGCAGATATAAATTTGCTCTGCACTTGCCTAGAGATGACTCGGCGGTGTATGACCAGCAGTTCCTCGGGTACTAGTGTGGCGTGAGTTTTCAGTTGTGGAGTATTTTGAGAAATGAATTTGCATCAGTAAATATTTTAAATGACATTTTCAGTAAGACCTTGTGTTTTAAATCAGTTCAGATTTGATACTTCTTCGTTTGAACAATTTCATTGCTTTTTTAGTATATCGAGGTTTATTTGAGTTGAAAGTTTTTAGCCTAAATTATTTATATACAGTTGATAATATTGATTTCAGCTTGAGAACTGTGTTACTTTCAGAGTTTGATTTACGGTTTGAGGGGATTTAAAAATGGATTTGAAAGAAAAGATTTTGAAAATAATTTTAAAGCTGGGGGGATTCCAAAGAGTAAGATTAGGGTGATTTCAAAGAGCGACGTGAGTGAGATTAGGGGGATTTCAAAGAGCGACGTGAGTGAAATTAGTTAGTTTAATTGTTTGCTGGATTTCTTGTGTGCATTTGTTTGCTAGGATTTGGTTTGGCTAGGACTTGATAAAGTGTAGGCTTGAATCTTGAGGATGGACATTGATGAATAAATTATGTATTGAGGTTAATTATTTCGTTATTTCACTCATACGAGCTCTAGTGAGCTTACCGGGTTATTTGTTTGAATGACCCGGTGTACCATGGATATGGTACAGTGTGGTTATTGGTGTTTTGCAGGTTAAGCAGGCTGAGGAGGCAGTGAGGAGAAGACGAGGCAGTGAGACCTATTTTAATTTGATTTAACTGATTTTATACAGTGAATTTTACATAAATATTTGGGCTCACACTCTGATTTAGTTAACGTATTTATTTATTATATTAAGTGCATGGCTCATTCTTTGAAAAGAGGTTTAAAGGACAAAGTTTCAGTGTATTTTTGGGCCCTAGGATCGGGGCGTTACATACTGTCTGACGTCATGCAAGAACTTCTTCCTTTGGTAGTGTGTCAAATCATTGGGCAACACTCCACTTGCTAGATAATTCGCTATGTCAGCATACCATGGAGTAGTTAAGATGGCAAGAAGTTGCTCATCCGGGAATGATTCTCGTAATGATAATGTGTCCTCTTCAGATTGTTCTTCATTGACAAGTCTACTCAAATAGTCTGCTACCACATTTTCACAACCTTTCTTGTCTTTGATCTCAATATCAAATTCTTGTAGCAACAGAGTCCATCTAATCAACCTTGGCTTTGCATCCTTTTTATTCAGCAAATACTTGAGAGCGGCATGATCTGTGTAGATGGTGATCTTAGACCCAATCAAATAACTTCTAAATTTCGCCAACGCAAAGATCACAGCAAGCAACTCTTTCTCGGTAGTAGAATAATTCAATTGAGCATCATTCAGAGTTCTACTTGCATAATAAATCACATGTGGCAACTTCTCAACTCTTTGCCCCAAAACAGCTCCAACAGCATAATCACTTGCATCACACATGAGCTCAAATGGCAAATTCCAATCAGGTGGCATAATGATCGGAGCGGAGGTGAGTAGCTTCTTCAACTTGTTAAATGCAACCAAGCAATCCTCATCAAAATCAAAATTCACCTCTTTTTACAATAAGGTGCACAAAGGCCTAGAAATCTTAGAAAAATCCTTAATGAACCTCCTATAGAACCCAACATGACCTAGAAAACTCCTTACTTCTTTAACACTCAATAGAGGCGGCAATCTTTGTATCACATCAATCTTAGCCTTATCAACTTGTATGCCCTCTTTTGAAATCACATAACCCAATACTATCCCTTGTTGGACCATAAAGTGACATTTTTCCCAATTAAGCACTAGATTGGCTTCTTGACATCTTTTCAGAACTAGAGACAGATTATCCAGACATGTATCAAAAGAATAGCCAAAAACAGAGAAGTCATCCATAAATACCTCAATGATTCGTTCTACCATATCGGAGAAAATAGACATCATGCATCTCTGAAATGTTGCGGGTGCATTACACAATCCGAAAGGCATCCTCTTATAGGAAAACGTACCAAATGGACATGTGAACGTGGTCTTCTCTTGATCCTCGGGTGCAATAGCAATCTGATTGTACCCACTATAACCATCCAAAAAGTAATAGTGACTATGGCCAGCCAACCTTTCTAACATCTGGTCAATGAATGGCAAAGGAAAATGACCCTTTCTCGTCGCGGTGTTCAGCTTCCGATAGTCAATACAAACACGCCAACCAGTTTATGTCCTTTGGGGAACCAACTCATTATGCTCATTCTTCACCACAGTAATACCACTTTTCTTTGGCACCACTTGAACAGGACTAACCCACTTTGAATCACTAATAGGATAAATAATACCAACATCCAACAACTTGATTACCTCATTACGCACGACTTCCTTCAGAGTTGGATTCAGTCTCCTTTGGGCATCACGGGTAGGCTTAGATTCCTCTTCAAGTAAAATCCTGTGCATACACACTGTGGGTGAGATCCCCTTGATATTGGCTATGGTCCATCCCAATGCTAACCGATTCTCTTTCAGAATTCTCAGGAGTCTTTCTTCCTCACTTGTCCTCAAATTAGCTACAATAATGACAGGCAAGGTCTCATTTTCCCCTAAGAATGCATATTTCAAATGCTCATGTAACGGTTTTAGCTCCAATTTAGGTGCTTGCGCAATGGAAGGGAGCAGCTTAGGATTAGTGGATACTAACATCTCAAACTGGTTGAACCACTTATTCTTGAGAGTTCGGGTGCCTTCCAAAAGTGTATGGACTTTTTCCACTTGTTCATCTTGTCCACTGGATTTTTGCGTTCCCAAAGCAACCTCCAATGGATCTTCTGCAAGGGTAGTTTCGCACACTTCCTCAACCAATGGATCCAAACTATCAATCCTCAAACAATCATCCTCCTCCTTTGGATACTTCATCGCACCAAAAACATTAAACTCAACTGTTTCACCAAGAACACACATCGTCAACTTCCCATTACTTACATCAATCTTGGTGTTTGCCGTGGCCATGAACGGTCTTCCCAATATGATTGGTAACTTATTTCCTCTAATTGGGGTGTCCTCCATTTCAAGAATAATAAAATTAGCGGGCATGATCAAATCTGCAACCCGAACCAGCACATCTTCAACCACTTCTTTCGGAATCGTAACTGAACGATCTGCCAATTGAAGAGTAACACTAGTAGGTTTAAGTTCTCCTATGCCCAACTGTGCAAAAACTGAATACGACATCAAATTGATACTTGTTCCCAGATCCAACAATGCCTTCTCAAATTTATGATTCCCAACCAAACATGTAATTGTGAAACTGCCAGGGTCTTTCAACTTAGGCGGCAACTTTCTTTGCAAAACAGCACTCACTTCTTCGCTTAGACACACCTGCTCATGTTCTTAGAATTTCCTCTTATGTGTGCACAATTCCTTCAAAAACTTGGCATACTTAGGAATCTGCTGAATAGCATCAAGCAAAGGAATGTTGATTTCCACTTTCATAAACATCTCCAAAATTTCCTTGGCTTGCTCATCTTTATTCTGCTTCCTTTGACGTTGAGGGAAAGGCAATGGAGCTCTTGGGATAAAGGAAGTAGTCACGGCCTTCTTGCTAGCTTGCGTAGCAGTGAGCTTTTCTTGTTTCTTTCTTTCCTCTTCTTCTTCATCCTTAACCTTAACTTTATCTCTCTTGTACTTTTCCACTTGTTCAGGCTCTAAAATCTCAATTTCATCCTCATTGTCTCGATTATCATCTTGAGTAGTGCCCACTTTGTTGTCAATAACTTTCCCACTTCTCAGAATAGTGATTGCTTCGGCCTTATCTTGAATTGGTGCACCTTTTACCACTTTGTCCAAAGTTAAGGTCACTTGTTCCATTTGGGCTTCCAAGTTTGAAATAGCCGTAGCTGTAACATTCAACTGCTCCTCAGTTTTATTCATGAACGACTTGGTATCATTAGACATCGAAGTTGTACTCTGAGCTAATGCGGCAATCATATCCTCCAAATAAGTGCTTCGTTGCTCAACAGGGGACTGTACACTCTGTCTAACTTGAACTTTTTCAACCTCAAAACATGACTCTCCTTGTGATGACCTAGCTTCTTGATTTGCCATCAGAACCTGCATCATCTGCTTAAGCTCGGACATCTCAGCTTTCATAGCTGATTTCTTTTCCACTCTTTTCCGTCTATTCCATTGTTTCGAATTCAACGCCAATGTATCAAAGAGTGTCTATGCTTCTTCAAAAGTCTTCTTTTTCCAGTGCTCTTCCACATGTCATATCCACCATATTACGATCTTGATCCAATAAACCCTCATAAAAGTACTCAATCTGCATCCATGGGGCAAAATTATGGTGTGGACACAAAGTCCGAAGCTCTTGGTACCTTTCCCAACTCTCATGAAACACTTCATCCTCTGATTGTGTAAACCCTAAGATTTGCTTCCTCACAATGGTAGTCTTACTAACTGGATAGAATCTCAACAGAAACTTAGATGTCAATTCTTCCCATGTTTTAATAGAAGCAACCTGCAAGGAAAACAACCAATGTTTAGCTTTATCTTTAAGAGAGAATGGAAATAACCTTAACTTCCTTTGATCATCGCTCAACCCCCTCAGCTTGCCAATCTCGCATATCGCATGAAATTCCTTAATATGCACGTAGGGATCTTCTCCTTCTAACCCATGAAATAGTGGAAGAAGTTTGATCGTCCCACTTGAAATTTCAAAATCAGCTTCTATTTGAGAGTAAGCAATACATGTAGGTTGAGCTAGAAGCGTTGGAGACGAATAATCACTCAAAGGTATTCTCATTTGAGAGGCACTCGGCTGCAAGGTCTCCTCGACTTCCTCCTCTTGTTTCTCTCCTTCGTATGCTCCATCAGATTCACTCCCTCTCGACGACACAAGAGTTGACCTCATCCTTAATGGTGTCCAATTGAGTCTCGGCCTGCCCTTGTGTGCACTAAACACCTTTTGGCTTTCTGCACCTGAAAGAGGAGTGATCTTCGAATTTCATTCTTCCATTGTACCTTAGAAACAAGAGAGATCAGCAAGAACCAAAATAAAAACAAAAAATAAAATCTAACCAAAATGACTCAACTAAAGTTAATTAAACTAGCAATCAACACAAATAACAATTCCCTGGCAACGGTGCCAAAAACTTGTTGTATGTTTTCCTAGAGCAATTATATTTAACCTTTTTAACAACTCTAGGTTAACTCGCAAGTGCACGAATAGCGGAGTAGCAAAGCTTACAAATACGAGGTCGATCTCACAGGGAATTGTACTAGTGTAATGATTACTAACTCAATTAAATTCAATTAAATCTTCTCTAACTCACACACGCAAATGGGGGGTTTTGATTGGTTTTGAGACTAGACTAAACTAACAAATAAGTAGCAACACTTTAAAATAGCAAACTGAATTAATTTAGATAGAACAATGGTAAAGAAACACTAGGGGTTAGAATCCACCATTAGCATACTACTCACTTTATTATGGATACTAACAATCAATATGCTAACATGTCAACAAAGTTCGTCTACTAAAAGGTTTGATTAGTTACTTTTAGCAATTACTCTCCTTACTGTGCATAACTAAGAGCTTCTTAGGCCTCCTTTAGCCAGTTAACTTACATGTTCCCTAAGCGTACTTAAGGCAACTGTTATCCATGCAAGAGTCATTACAATTGGTGAGAGTGACAAACACATAGCGCATAGTTCCAAATTAATGTACTCTACGTCATCTATGATCCCTTTTCTCATGAATATTATCTTAGGATACCCACTTGTTGCCTACTGAAACTATCATCCTTTTGAGCTTGTTTAGTTTCACAACATAAATCTAGATGCATGCAACCTAAGGTGATCAGTCAAAGATGCGAAGCAAATAGATCGAGTCAATTTAAACAGAGATCCAAGATTTGTCATCATATAAACAATTAAAATATCAATAATTCATAGTGAAAGTAAATAGCATCGCTAGGGCTTCATCCTAGCCCTAGCCCAATATTCAACTACACATAATTAAATCCATAAATAAATAAAGCATAATTAAAACAATGAAAATAAAAAGAAATAAGGAAGAGAGATCAAGCCACGACAGCAGCAAGGTGGCGAGATGGTGGCGGCAAGAAGGTTGCACGGCTGCAAGGTGGTGGCGTGATGGCTGCTGCTCGGCCTTGGGCTCCACGGAAAGGTTGCTGGGGTGCTCGGCAAAGTGGCAACAAGGTGGTGATGGCGTGGCTGCGGCAAGGCTTCTTCCTTCTCCTTCGGTTCAGCACAAAATAAAAGAAAACACAAAGGAAGGTGGCTGCAGCAGAAAAATAAAAAGAGAGAGATGGTGGCTGTTGCGGCAAGAGAAAGAGAGAAAGAAGAAAAAGATGGAGCAGCTGCTAGGGTTCCTAGGGCTGCGTGAGAGGAAAGAAAAAGATGAGAGAATAAAGGGGTGTGCGGCAAGAAAGAGAGAGAGAGAGGCTAGGCTAGGGTTTCTGAAATTTCAGAGGAGAGAACCCTCTTTCTAAATTATAAAGATGTATTTATAGAGGAGAGTGGGGCTGCTATTTTTATTTCTCTTCAATGTGGCATTGCTGAAATTTAACTTAATGGATCAGGGCCACACTCACTTAAGCCCATTACACACAACAATCAGCTCTTATGCGCCATTACCAAGCCCATAGCCTTCTGCCCATGCGCCAGCCCCTAGGCCTTCCACTTAAGCCCATGCCGCACTCTCCATAGGGTATCACGCCTAGCCCAAGCCCAATAGCTTGGCCGAAAATTTATCTTATCCATTTGTGCTTTGGCCCAATGTCTTCCAGAAGCTTCTAGAACCATTGACTTGTTGACTTTGACTTTTGACCACTTCTCCTTGTCCACCTAGGAATCCTAATCGACTTAGGATTTCTATGTCACTCGAAATTTCACAATTACCATTTTGCCCCTCATGACTCCTATCTTCATTAGGACTCTATTTCCTACTCGGATTAGGTTTCCTAGTTCAAGCAGGATTTCCTGCTTCAACTAGGATTTCTCATTTCTGGCTTCGGATTGTCATGATTTCTTCTTATTCAAGCTTGATCTTTCCTTGTGAGACTAGGAATCCTAGTTTGACTGAGATTCAGCATTTCTTGGTGTGACCAGGATTTCTCCACTTTTCCTAGTTTGACTAGGAAATGTCTAAAAATGGCTCTTTCGGCTCCTTTTCTCTTCTTTGCTCATTTTATCCTATAAGAACAAAAACAAACTAACAACATACAAAATATCGAGTTCTTGCACTCTGAGTTAGGGAGTTAGTATCATAAAGTAGTGTAAAATGAGCACTCAACATCTGGGCGGGACAAGATGGTTGTGGTGGAACTTATCCCACCATTTGATTAGGATTTTTCTTCTCAGGTTTGGAATATATATTCCTTCATCCTCTTCAAGAGGAGAGATTTCATAGACCCATTTTAGGATCCATATTAAGTCATAAAGATAAAAGAACCAAAGTAAAGCTTCCCAGTAATCTGCTATATCAAAGTTAGCAGATCGAAATTTGTAAAATGATTCTTTTAAATCCATTGGAAGGATGTCCTCAGAGGGACCCCAGATTAAAAACCAAGCTTTAAACCAATTGGGAAGATGGGTTTTATCTTTGACTTGAAAGTTGAAAAACCATGATTGAGAAAAGATCTCATTTTGGATGCACAAACAATTTTCCCATGCATGTATATAGTCAAAATAACTGTAAAAGTTTGGGAAAAGTTTAGAATTTCTAAAATGTCTTTTAGACATGGGACTTGATCCCCAATCCTTTAAGGAAAGAATCTTTAAAATGTACATTTGTGAAGAACCAATGACTCTTTTAGAATCATTCCTGTAATTGTGGGTTATTTTAACCGATCTAGTCTTTATTAAGATGGACTCATAATAGAACTGATTTTTCCCCTCAAATTTAGGGTGTAAGTAGCCTATTAGATATATTTGTGCTACTTCAGCAGGACTACATTCCATATGGATCTTTTCAATGGGTCCCAAAGAGAGGTCCATTGAAGATATGTAAGGAGTCCTTTTAGGACCCTCTTCTATTAAAGGCTGCTTATTTTTGCCTTCCAGGGGACTTCTTTGTTCCCTGTGCAGGTTTTGATTTCTGTGCTGCATCTGTTGCTGCATCTGTTGTACTCGTCTCATTCTTGCCCTGCAAAAATTCTCTTGTTAAAAAATCTGGAAGAGAATTATATTCACCTTTAATATGCTTGATTTGGAAATCAAATGCAGATAAGATGACTTGCCATCTAGCAAAGATTTGTTTTGAAGCAATATTTTTAACATCTTTAGTTAAACATCTTTTGCAGCTTTACAGTCTACTCTTATTAAGAATTCTTGATTTAATAAATCACTTTCAAATTTAGTTGCTGAAAGGACAATAGCAAGGATTTCCTTTTTAATAGTTGAGTATTTCTGTTGTGCTTGTTTCCAAACACCAGATGTAAACATTACCAATTGTTCCTTACTATTAATTCTTTGTTTAAGGATTCCTCCATACCTGAGATCTGAAGCATCAGTTTCAACAATTTTAAATGCTTTTGGGATTGGTATGGATAAACATGGAAGCTCTTTAGCCTTGGCTTTAAGCCTTTTTAATGCCTGGGTGTGTTCTGTAGACTAGGCCAAAGGATTCTTTTTTAGCCTTTGATATAGGAGCTTGCTATCTTTAGCCAAGTCTTGGTA
The DNA here is from genome assembly GCF_963921425.1 of Dryas octopetala. Taxonomy (NCBI): domain Eukaryota; kingdom Viridiplantae; phylum Streptophyta; class Magnoliopsida; order Rosales; family Rosaceae; genus Dryas; species Dryas octopetala. The sequence continues at coordinate 7,969,454 of NC_141367.1, read as the reverse complement.
GAAGTCTGATATATAATTTAGACTTCCTAAAAACCTTTGAAGCTGAGTTTTTTCTTTAAGTTCATCAGGGAACTTTTCAGCAAATATATTGGCCCTATTAATGGGAATAATTGTCCCATTAAAGATATTGTGGCCTAAAAATTTGATTCTTACCTGGAAGATCTCCATTTTCTTCGCAGAGACCACAAGACCTGCATCTGTAATTACTTTCTGAAATATTTTTAGATGCTTGATGTGTTGTTCAAAAGTTGATGAGAAAATCAGAATATCATCAATATAAACAATAGTAAAAGATGAATAAGGGTTAAAAATCTCATTCATAATGTTCTGAAATTCTGATGGAGCATTTTTAAGACCAAAAGGCATTACATTCCATTCATAATGCCCAAAAGGAACTGTGGAAGCTGTTTTATATCTTTCTTCCTCTTTAATTTGGATTTGCCAGTATCCAGACTTCATATCGAATTTTGAGAAGATGGTTGATTTACACAACCTACTTAATAAATCTCTCTTATTTGGAAGATGATATCTTATCCATCTAAGAGCTTTATTAAGTGGCTTATAGTTTATTATTAACCTTGGAACTCCTCGTTCTATCTCTGCTGCCTTTTCAACATAAAATGCTGGACAACTCCAAGGGGAGGAACTTTTCCTGATTAATCCTTTGTTTAAGAGATCCTTTATCTTTTCTTTACACAATTCAAGATGTTTACTGTTCATCTGTATTGGTCTTGCCTTTGTGGGAATCATGGATTCCTTGAAGTCCGGTTCATAAGGTAGAGACACTATATGGTGCTTTCTGTTCCAAAAGGCATTAGGCATATCAGCAAATATTTCTTTTTTCAAAATATCTTCTATGGCTTTTACCTGACTTTGCGCTTGAGGGGTGCCAAGCACCTGTTCAGTATGCTTATACTGAATTTCTTCTTTTAAGGAAAAAAGAAATCTTTCCTTTCCTTCTATTTTCTCCTTTATTGAGTTAATATACTTAATTGACATGGGGTTCCTGGATAAATTCAAAATTAATCTTATCACCATTACTTACTGCTTTTATTCCTGTGGCTGTAACCTGCATAGGGTAGAGCTTGTTAAGAAATGGAGTACCAAGAACACAATTTTGAGATAGATCTTTTACCATTAGAAATGGTGTTTCTAGACAGATTCCATTATTACAGACTGCTGCTTTAGACATTTTGTAATTAATCTTCATTATTTTGCCATTGGCCGCATTTAAGGTTTAGGTAGTTTTAGAAAAATACTTAGTGGGTACCAAACCTTCTCACATGCAATTAAGATCTACCCCGGAATCCATTATGGCTACAATTGTAAAACTGTAATTGTAACGCCCTGAACCTCGGGCCCATAAATGCACTGAAACCTTGACATTTAAACCTCCTTTCAAAGAATGAGCCATGCATTTGACATAATAAATAAATACATTTAATAAATCATAGTGTGAGCCCAAAACATTTAAGTAAAATTTACTGTATAAAATCAGTTAAATCAAATTAAAATAGGTCCCACTGCCTCGACTTCTCCTCACTTCCTCCTCAGCCTGCTTAACCTGCAAAACATCAACAACCACACTGTACCATATCCATGGTACACCGGGTCATTCAAACAAATAACCCGGTAAGCTCACTAGAGCTCGTATGAGTGAAATAACGAAATAATTTATCCTCAATAAAATCCTCAACTTCCATACTTAATAATAATTTACAATAATAACCATATATATATTCAATCACACAATAATTTCATCACCAATTATCCAATCATCAAAATAAATCATAAATCCTCGAATTCACATCTTAAATCCCATCAATAAATAATAATCCTCATTCTGACAAATCAATTGCCTAAACGTCAGCTATTAACCTCAATCTCGAATCATTCACATCCTAACTCATAACCTCAATGCATAATCCATTCATCAATTCCATCCTCAAGAATCAAGTCTAGACTTACCAAGTCCTAGTCAAATCAAGTCCTAGCAACAAATGCACACAAGAAATCCAACAAACAGTTAAACTAACTAATTTCACTCACGTCACTCTTTGGAATCCCCCTAATCTCACTCACGTCGCTCTTTGGAATCTCCCTAATCTCACTCACGTCGCTCTTTGAAATCCCCCTAACCTCACTCTTTAGAATCCCCCAACTTTAAAACTATTTTCAAAATCTCTTCCTTCAAATCCATTTTAAAATCCCCTCAAAATTGTAAATCGACCTCTGAAGAACAATTTATACTTCACAACCAAAACCTCACTCCACAAACTGTAAATCGCTCGCCACTTCCCGTGCAGAGCGGATCAATGCACGGGCAGGCAAGTATGCTCGCCACTTCTCGTGCAGAGCGAATCTATACACGAGCAGGCAGGAATGCTCGCCACTTCTCGTGCAGAGCGAATCAATGCACGAGCAGGCAGGATGCTCGCCACTTCTCGTGCAGAACGAATCTATGCACGAGCAGGCAGGATTTCTCACACAACCTAACTCACAACATTCTCAGAACCATCTCATAACCATGCTTGTTTTCACAATGTTTAAATGCCCCATGTATTTATCCTCATATTCATCTCACATATGCATCATCATCGACACTTGTTGTCAGACAAATTATTCTTTAAACATTTACTCTCAGTTTACTCCGAGCTATGTCGAATCAAGGAATCCCTTCCAAAATTGATTCTTGCTCATGACCTTTCACTTGTTTGTTACTCAAATCATACCAAATGCTTCCTCAAAAGTAACTTGATTGTTCTGTAAGATAATTACCTAATTATTTTCATTAATCCTCGACAATAAGTGTTTCTTCTCTAATCCAGCAATTATTCTCGGGCAACCCTATAATTCCTAAATAATTCCCTAACCTCAAATCCTCATCAATTCATTCTCCTAACTCAAATCCTACACCTAGTCTTCTCTAACGTAAAGCAGCAAATCCATAAAACAGACAATTAAACCACGGTACTCAACAAGATAAGCAGATAAGTTTCACTCACTGTTTAACCACGTAAAATGACAAAAATGCCCTTCTTGGCTCCTTTGCTCGGATCTCCAATCCGGCAGCATAACGGCATCGGGAATGAGATTTCCCGAGCCCGTGTACCTGTTAAGACCAGACAATCCACAAATACAATTCAGAAACACAATTGGGCCACTGAACGACCGAAACAGGCGGCCGCCACCACACACGGTGGCTGCCCCACCCCAAACAACACACAAATTCACAGAAAACTCACCACAAGCTTCGGGTGACTGGCCAAAGGCCAAAAATCAACAATTCCAGCCATCAGTGTGGCCAAACGCGGCGGGACCCACGGTGGTCCGTGGTGGTCAACCTGCGCGAATTTCAAAACTCAAAATCAACGAAAACAAATTATACAGGCACGAAGGAGACGTCGAGAGGATCAACCTTTATACCTGGGTCCACGGCCAATTCTCGCCGGAAATGCTCGAAACTGGCCGGAGATGTCGCCGGCCATCTCAGCCTCGATCCGCCGTCGGGGAGCGTCGGGTGGACGATCGGAGCACACCACCGTGCTCGGCTCAACGAGTAGAAGAAGATGAGGGTGGTCGCCGGCCTCGAACTCGCCGGAAAAGTCACGTCAACGCCGGAGCTCCACGGATCGGCCTTGAACTGGGTCTCGGGTCTCGGGCGTTTCTGGGCTGCGCCGCCATCAGGGGGAGGAAGAGGGGAGGGAGTGTGCGCGGGGAGGAAGCTTCGAGAGAGAGAAAGTGTAGTTCGTGAGAGGGGAGAGAGAAAACTGAAAAAAATTTCAGTTTTTAGGTTTTTAAAACCTAGCCCAAGCAAAATTACAAATTTACCCCTCACTTTAAAAGCCCGTATCTTTCAAACCGTAGCTCCGATTGACGCGTGCCGCGTGTCTACGAACTCGTGGGTTCGAGACCTACTTAACGAGTCCAAAATCAAAATCAAAAGCCACCTAGTTTTAATAGTCAACTTTGGGTCAAGCCCAATTTAAAAGAAAATTAAAAATTAACCCAAAACCCTTTTTATTTCTCAATTAAATTCCCAAATTATTTAGAATAAAAACTTGAAAAGATACGAGTCTCTCAAATCCATTTCCCAATATGCCTCTACATGGCCAAAACGAATAAAAATTAAAATTTCTTCTGAATTTTGGGTCGGGTCGTTACAGTAATCTTGATCCACGATGATGGTAACTTCTACAAACCATCTTTGGGTAAGAACCCTATCAATCTTATTGATGAATCCTAAGTCATTAATTTCTTCTCTCTGTAAAGGATTCCTCTACTCCTTTTCCTTTAATTTTTTTCTATTTCTTCTGAGAATTCTTCCTCGAATTCTTGTTCTTCAAAGTGTTCTGAGAGTTTAGATAACTCTAGAACATCGCCCCTATTTTTTAAGTCTTTTAACTCCTCTTTGACTTGCTGCATTTCCTTCTTGAGATCTGGTATTGTTGTTTCTTGGGTAGACCTTTTTCCTTTTGAGGCTTGTATCCTGTTTAGGATATTCTGGAAGCTATATGGTTCAAGAGAGGAAGATGATTCTTCTCTCCTTTTCTCTTGGATTCTATTGGCAAGTCCTAGATATTGTTCTAAATATGCTATTTTTTGGGCTGGATCCTCTATTTTGTCAATTAAATCTAAAATCAATTTATCCTGACTAGTAAGAACATTTAATTCCATACCTTTTAGCTCACTGCATAAGCAATTACCTTCTAGGCCTTCGCTAGAACTTGAAAAGTCTTCTTCCTCACTGTCTTCTAAACCAAAAACTTCTTCGCTGGAAGAGTCTTCTGATTCCGTAAGGATCCTGAGAAGTTTTTCTTTCAGTTCTTCATCTATTTGGAGAGCATTGATCTTGTCTTTCATCCTGCATTCACTTTTGTAATGGCCTACCTTTCCACATTTAAAACAAGTTGGTCTTTTCTTTTCAAATTCCTTTTTTGGTTTTTTCTTTTCATATTTTGTTGATCTTTTATGATCCCTTTAGGATATGTGACTTGATCTTGACTTTTCCAATTCTTCCTAGACTTATACTTTGATTGACCCCTTTTATAAGATTTATGAGATTTTGACCTTCCTTTCGGATCCCTAGGAATGCTAGAAAATCCGAATTGTTCACAAAAGTCTCCCATTTCTTTTCCTCTAAAAGTCCTTTCTTTGTCTAATTGCCTTTTGAGCTTCATATCAGTACACAAAGCTAATCCTTCAGCACAAATTTTAGAGATTAGCTCTCCGAAAGTAATTCTGTCATAGAGGATTCTCCCTCCCCCTTTGTTTTTTAGCCTTGTTCTGACCTTTTCCCCGAATAATGGAGGAAGTCCAGAAATGAACTTCTTTCCAAAATTCTTGATGGCAATCTTCTCTGGTGAAGACCTTGGCTAAAAAAACATCTTTATACCTCCTAAATTGGGATAAAGTGGAGCACCTAAGATTCATTAGGACTTCTCTTGACCTATCTTGCTGTACGTCCACCGTTCCTATAAAATGCAGAGTGATAGTATAAACCAGGGTATTTACCCCATCACCCTCATCACTCTCAATTTCTACCTCATTTTCCTGTTTTATGATTGTTTTAGAAGCATTTAGGATTTCATTTTTGGTATCTTCTCTTAAAAAGTCCCACCATCCCCTCAGTATTCCTGAGAATCCGGTAACTATAGCTGAGTAGCCATTTGGCTTTCTGTATTTCCTGCCGCTCTTCTTGCTGTAGCATACATTAGCATTTGCCTAATGACATCTACAATTTGGTATTCAATTCTCCCATCTATATTCCATTCAACAATGGATCCTGCATCAAATCTAGCTGTATCAAAATGGAAGTTTTCTTCAAAACCTATATCTACAGGTGTGGGCCTGTGATAATAGTTTCTTGTCGGTGCCATATGTATTGGATTTCTTTTATTAAAAGAAATTCTATTTAACTGCGAGTTTTCTGGTTGGTCTAAGAAGACTTGCTGTAGATCTTCTATCTCTGATTCTTCTTCTTTGGACAAAACATTAACAATTGGACCCTTTCTTATGTCTAACTTGGTCAACCTATTTACAATTTCATCCATCATCTCTTTATGTTGGGTGACCCGTCCTTTCATCTTATAATTTTCTATCTTTGGTGGTGGCTTAAACATTACTCCCTGATCTTTAAGAATGGGTTTTGAACTTTCTGCCTTGAAAGCTACTTCTTTTGTTACTAACCCTTTTATAGAATCTTCGATCCTAGAGGTTTGTGCTCCTAAAGATTGAAGATAGAGGTTAGTGTAGTTTCCTTGTGATAAAAGACTTCCCAAGTGCTCTGTTGTGACTTTATCTATTTTTGATAGATGATCAGCCTTAAATGGAGAAGCTGTTCCTCCATTTATTTCCAAGGCTTCTGCTGGAGGATGTATTGATCTTACCATCTTTCCTTTTTTTGTCATATAGTTCTTAAAAGGATTCTCCAGTGTATTAATTACATTTTCATATTCTTCTAACTTTTGTCTCCTAGCAAACCCTTCAAACCAGACGAAGAAAGCCATATACCTTCTATTTCTACTTATATGTGCATTATAGGCTCTATGGAACACATTTTTCAAGTCTGAACAAAAGGCTTGTTCAAACCATTCTCTCTTTGCCTTATTCTTTTGACTCATGAATTCCTTTTTTAAGAGTTCATGGTTAATTTTAAAAGGGTTTTCTACCTGTAAGACATTTATAAAGAGATCACCTTCTAAGTCAGAAAAGGTAGGTGATTCAGGCCTTCTCTGTGGCCTAGGCTGGGCTTCAATATTAGGAGTTTCTACCCTGTACCAAGGATGGTTGAATTGATTTAAGGTTTGGGTAACGCCCCCCATGATAAAATTATCATGTTCATTTTCTGTTTCTCTAGGTGCCTGGAAAGACCTCCTAGCACTAGAATTTCTAGCGCTAGAGGTTTCATTAAGTGAGCTGACACTTGTTCTTCCTATTCTGGCTGTTCGTGTAGAGGAAAACCTAATCTCTACATCACCATCTTGATGTTCAACTATTTGTTCTACTTCTTGGTTTTCTAAAGGTCTAGCTGGCACTTGGTTCTGTAGTGTCCATTTCTCTGGAAGAGATATTTCATCCCACATGATTGTCTTTGGGACAACTACATTAGCCTTACCTAGATTGGCTTGGAACAAGGTGGTTTTACCTTTGGCTTCTAGGTTGTGGGCATCAGAACACAATGTATTCATTGCCTTGTAGTATATACGGTATACTACAGCCATATTCTGAGAACCTGCAATCATGTTAAACCCTTGGGTTTGAATGTTTAATGTTAAAGCCTTTAAGGCCCCTTCATCTGCAAGAGAAATTGAAAAGTTGGGAAAGCAATTAAAAAATACTGGGCCATCACTTAGTGATGATTCAACCACTCCCAATAAAGAATCTAAGAACACATTATGCCTGCAATCCCTTACACAGATGAGAACATAAGTTTTAAGTCCAGTTCGAGCAAGAGGTTTTAGGGTTTAGGGTATAGGGTTTAGGGCCTGCAATCCCTTACACCGAAATAACGTTTTCTTGCATTCATAACACCACATGTAGTTCATTTGGTTTAGAATGCTAATCCTAATATGAGAAAGTGCTTCTGCATGTCTTTCTTGCCAACTGGGTATATTTTGGTGTAATTTGGATGAAATTGGACCATGTATGCATCGAAATGATGTTTTTGTGCATTCTTAACACCAAATGTGGTTCAATAGGTTTAGAACGCTAATCCTAATATGGGAAAGTGCTACTTCATGTCTTTCTTGCCAATTGGAAACGTTTTGGTGCAATTTGGTCCAAGTATGCACCGAAATGACTTTTTCTTACGTTCTTAAAACCAAATGTGATTCATTAGGTCCAGAACGCTAATCCTAATATGAGAATGTGGTTCCCCATGTCTTTCTTGCCAACCAGAAACGTTTTGGTGTAATTTGGTCCAAGTATGCATCGAAATGACTTTTTCTTGCGTTCTTAAATCCAAATGTGGTTCAATAATTCAAGAACGCAAATCCTAATGTGGGAAAGTGCTTGTCCATGTTTTTCTTGCTAACCAAGAACGTTTTGGTGCAATTTGGACCAAACATGTATCGAAATGACTTTTTCTTGCGTTCTTAACAACAAATATGATTCAATAGGTCTAAAACGCTAATCCTAATAGGAGAAAGTGCTTCTGCATGTCTTTCTTGCCAACCAAGTACGTTTTGGTGTAATTTGGATGAAATTGGACCAAGTATACATTGAAATGACGTTTTCGTGCGTTCATAACACCAAATGTGGTTCAATAGTTTAAGAACACTAATCCTAATATGGAAAAGTGTTTCTCCATGTCTCTTTTGCCAACAGGGAATGTTTTGGGGCAATTTGGACTAAGTATGCACCAAAATGACGTTTTCTAAGGTTCTTAACACTAAATAAGGTAGTTTAAAACGCTAATCCTAATATGAGAAAGTGCTTTTGCATGTCTTTCTTGCCAAGCAGACACATTTTGGTGTAATTTGGACGAAATTGGACCAAGTTGGCACCTAAATGACGTTTTCGGGCGTTCTTAACACCAAATGTAGTTCAATAGGTCTAGAATGCTAATCCTAACAAGAGAAAGTGCTTCTGCATGTCTTTCTTGCCAACCAGGAACGTTTTAGTGTAATTCGGACCAAGTATGCACCGAAATGACTTTTTCTTGCGTTCGTAATAGCAAATGTGGTTCATTTGGTCTAGAACGCTAATTCTAACATGAGAAAGGGCTTCCTCACGACTTTTTTGCCAACCATGAACGTTTTTGTGGAATTTAGATTTTTTCTTACGTTTTAACCCCAAATATTGTTCATTAGGTTTAGAACGCTAATCCTAATATGAGAAAGTGCTTCTCCAAGTCTTTCTTCCCAACTGGAAACATTTTGGTGCAATTTGGACGAAGTATGCACCAAAATGACTTTTTCTTGCATTCCTGATAAGTGTGCATTTTGCATCACTTTATGATACTAATTCCTTAACCAGAGTGTTAGAACTCGATATGTTGTGTTTCTTGTCTTGTTTTGTGTTTTCAGGTCAAATGAAGCAGAAATAAAAAAAAGGAGCAAATGGAGCCATTTTGGGACATTTCCTGGTCAAACTAGGAAAATGAGTCAATTCCTGGTCAAACCAAGAAAAGAGCAGAAATCCTAGTCAAATGAGGATTTCTAGTCACACGAGGAAACATCAAGTCCAGAACCATCATTGTCGAGCCAGAAATGAGAAATTCTGATTGGAACAGGAATTCCTGGTTGAACTAGGAAACCTAACCTTACTAGGGAAAGGAGTCTGAATGACACTAGCAGACCCCAGGAGCAATATGGTCATTACGAGAAGTCGGAATGGATAAGGAATCCTTCATTTACAAGAAAGGTTGGTCAAAGTCAACTCTATCAAGTCAAGGTTCCAGAAGCTTGTAGAAGGTGGTGGACATCCATGGAAATAAATGGAGGGAATAAATGAATTCAAATTCAAATAGAAATGAGGGGCGAAATGGAAAGTCAAAGTCAATGGTCAAGGGTCAATTATGACAAGTCCACAAGTCAAATGGGCCATGGGCCTATGTGATGCCGAATTCAGAGGTGGCAGCCCATGCATGCATGCGCATGCCATGCAAACCCAGCAGCCCAATGCGCCAAGACCCAGCAGCCCATGCGCATGAAGGAAACCCTAGGAGGCCCTGCGTGAGTCACTTAAGCCCAAGAACCAAAGCCTTGCCGCAAGCCCATATCCCCTAAACCCTAGCTGCTGCAGCATTCTACCCTAGCCTTGCCTCATAAGGATTTCTCCCTCACACCTCTAAAAATATATCATGTTCTCTCAACCTTTTGCCCCTTCAGTTTTAATTTTTTTTTTTCAGAGTTTTAAAATTCCAAAGAGAGAGAGAGGTGCTGAGTTCTAGAGAGAGAAAGAGAGAGGCGTGGCAACAAGGAAGAAGGAGCCTTTGCCGCAAGCCCTAGCTCACCCTAGCCGTGAGCCACCTGCTTGTGTGAGGTTCCCTTCTCCTCCTTGCCTTGCCGCAGCCCCCTCTTGATGTTCTTTAATTATTTCGTCTAGAATTCTTCTTTTATTTCAGTTTTGTGTTTCTGATTTTGTTATAATTATGGATTGGGATTTTGTTTATTTATTTCAGATTTCCTTTATTATTTTAATTATGTAATTTATTTATTCTATCTTGCATGTTAGTTGTAGGTTGATTTTCAGTTATGCTATGCTTTAACAAATCGTTTATCCCCGTCTCTTGATTAATTAATTTGATGTTTGCATGTATTAATTCTCATTATCTGATTAAATCCGTCACTAGTTGTTTGCGTCCTTTGATTGGCCACCTTAGGATAATTGCATCTAGTTTATTTGTTAGGTTTAGCTGTGTACTAATCAAAGACACTAAATCACAAGTAACAAAGGAATAAGGGATTATTCTTGGTAATAGTTTTGGGCGACCTCTATAAGGAAATAATCAAAGCTTATATGTTATGCATGTTTGACGTTCTCATAGATCTTAATGACTCTTGCATGGGTAACAGCTGTCTTAGCTTAGCACTAGGGAACATGTAAGTTAACTTATTAGGGGAGGCCTAAGAAACTCTTAATTTATGTCTTAGGAGAACAATTGCGAGAAAGTAACTAATCAAATCTTTTTAGCAGTCAAACTTTAATACATTGTGTTCGAATTAATTGTCATTAGCCTTAGATAGTTAGAGTATGCATATTTGATTTGAAACTGAAAACTTAACATTGCAAGATAGAATAATGGGTGTGTGCGTGTGGTGATGTGTGCATGTGTTTCCATCTTTCTAAAACCCCTCATTTAGTTATTTTTTTGATTATTTGAACTGATTGGTTGTTTATTAACCATTCCCTGTGGGATCGACCTCGTGTTTGTACGCTTTGCTACTAATGCGATTCGTGCACTTGCGAGTATACTTGGAATGAAATATATGTTTATTTTGTTCTAAGAAAACATTCAACAAGTTTTTGGCGCCGTTGCCCGGGAATGATGTCTAATATCAATGAATTGGTTTAATTAGTCATTAGAATTAGGTTATATTAGTTCGTTTTTATTTTTGGTCAGTTTTTAGTTTTTAATAAATGTCATGCCTTTATAAGCATTCTTTCTACTGATTGTGTGTTTGCTCTTGATTAGGTGTGTTTTATGAACCCTGAAGTTGTTGCAAGGTTAGAGAGGCTCAAAAACGAAGCGTTAGGTACTTTTCACGTCAGCCCTCAACCTAGTGCATCAGACTAAGGATATAGGAAGCGTCAAAATGGCTTAAGCAAATGAGAATGTGCCGCAGCCCCTGAGTCACTTTTCAGCACCCTCGCTGCCCACTCAGCCGTCTTGCATCCGTTATGCAACAATAGCTACTGATTTCGAGATCAAGAGTGGTCAGATCCACTTATTGCCAAGTTACCATGGTTTGAATGGGGAGGATCCGATCCACTTCCTAAAGGAGTTTTCTGGGGTATGTGAGGCCGCACAATTGAGGGGATTGAATGCTGATCAGTATCGTTTGAGGATGTTCCCTTTCGTGCTTAAAGACAAGGCAAAGAGGTGGTTGTATTCGCTGCCCAGTGGTTCCATTTCGACTTGGGATGATCTTTCGAACAAGTTCCTGAACAAGTTCTATTCTATTTCCAAGACCAATTCGATTAGGAAAGAGATCCTTGGATTTGTGCAAAAAGCTGATGAGCCATTCCATGGGACTTAGAACAGATTTAATGAATTGCTTACTAGCTGCCCACACAACAACTTATCCCCTTGGTATGTGATTTGCTATTTTTATCAAGGACTCTTGGATAGAGATCAAGCTAAGGTGGATTTAGCATGTGGTGGTGCATTTATGTCGAAAACTGAAGATGAGGCTACAGAATTATTTGAGTCACTTTCTTTGAGTTCTCAACAATGGGATTCTAATCGTTGAAGAAGAGGATCAAAGAGAGGATTATATGAGGTGGCTGATGCGCCAAACACCATGGAGGGACAGATTTTGGAAATCAAGACTATGGTGCATGTAATGACCCAACCCAAATTTTCACTAGAAATTTAAATTTTTATTTAACTATATTTTTAAGAGATTTTTTCTAAAAATGATGTTGAATTGTATTTGGAAAATAAAAAGGGGTTTTGATTTAAATTTTTTATTTTGTTTTAATTTGGGATTGACCCAAAGTTGACTTTTAAAATAAATGGGCTTTCGATTTTGACTTTGGGTCCATTGGAAAGGTTTCGAGTCCATGAGTTCGTAGACATGTAGCACGCGTCGTTTCGAGTTACGGTTTGGAAGATACGGACATGTGAAGTGAGGGGCAATTTTGTAAATTTATAAAAGTGGGTTTTTAAATACCCAAAATCAGAAAATCTTTCTGATTTCTCTCTCTCTCTCTAGAATTCTCTACAAGCTTCTCTCTCTCCCCTTTTATTTCTCTCACCCCCGCACTCTCTCTCCCTGTCTTCACTCTACTCCCGCACCCCCCCTGCGCGCATCAGCCCCAGCCACCCTCACTCACCATCGCTGGCCACTCTGCCGGCCTCGACCTCCGGCGAACACCTCGGCACCGACCCCCCCTTTTTCCCCAAGCTCACCCACTCTCTCCCTCTATCTTCTTTCCCCCGCGACTAGCCCTGCACACACAACTGCCACAGCCAGCTCCACCTCGCCGTCGACCACTTCCCGCCGACCCCGACCCTCCGGCGACCCCCTCTCTCGAGCTGAGCAGCTCCTCCAGCCAGCCCAGCCACCTCTGCGCGCGAATCCAGCTCAGAAAAGGCAGTCTTGACCGCCGGCTTCTCTCCCCTTCTCCGACCAGCTTTCCGGCGCCAATCACCTCCATCCTAGGTGGGTTTCGTTCCTCTTTCTTTGGGTTTTCATTCTCTTAAGCTTAGGTTGATTAATTGTGAGTAATTGGGAATTTGAAATTTTGGGAATTATAGCCATTTCGAGATTATCTTGGGTTTTCGGATTCGGGGGCTGTTGTGTTGTCGTCTAGGACAAATTTTTTCCCTAGGAAACTCAATAGTTGTTTAGGACTGAGAAAATTAATGGGTTTGGTTGAAATTAAATAAAATTGGTTGAATTTGGAGTTGGGGCAGCCACTTTGGATGGCTCCTGCAGTGAGTCCGAACCCCCGCTCCCATTCGTGAATAAAGGATAAATTTTGGACAATTGAGGAGTGAGTTATTGATCTTGGTTAGGACGTTTTTGGTTAGGCTGAGCCGGGGAGCTTCCGGAGTATTTGTGTAGGGGTTTGGGGTCTATGAGTGGAGGTTGGGAATCGTCGAACTAGAATGGGAGGCGGGTGTGACGTTAAGTTAAGCACACATTTACATTTAAGTGCCTTGAGTCGGAACTAATTATATTTCGTTGATTGTCTATTTTATAGGAGAGACGACCACGGCCCGAAACGATTCGGCGGAGGATCGAAGCTAGGGCTATCTCTGTGAGTGGACTCTCGTTTCTTTAAATGATTTATGAAATTTGCATTTTATTTTGGTTAATTGAATTTGTTTTAGTAATAACAAATGTGTGCGAACTTTGGTTTTCAAATAAATTCATTAAAGATTTCATTAATCCTATTATGCATAATATCTTGAATTGATTTGGGATTTGATCAATGGCGATGGTTTTCGAATTTCAAATGTGTTCATAAATAGTTTTTTTAAACCATATATTTACATGTTAGTTTTAATGAGTTGTTGGGCTTTGGGAAAGGAAATTTGGTTTCTCATTTTATTTACAATGTTTATCGAATATTTCAGTTTTGTCGAAAAGTGTTATTTTGATATCTGTATATTGAATTTGATTCGAATTTCGTATGTTGGCTTATGGATTTAAAGTTTCTGTTGAGAAAGTTCATGATAATTATTTTCGATGGAAAAAGGATCTATTATTTGGGTTGTGGAAAAATGGTTTTCAAACCACCCTTGCAGTACCCTCCAAGTTATCAAATACATAGGTCTTTTGGACCCATCACGGCACACATATAGGCTTTGGGCCGTGTGTCGGGATGCTTCGCCCTTTGGGGGCTACTCTGCGTGCACGTATGACCAGGATTGCCTACACGTGCTGATTTTATTCACACGTGTGTATGGCCAGGATATTGCCTGCACGTGTTGGATTTACTCCACGCGTGTGTATGGCCAGGATATTGCCTGCACGTGTTGGATTTACTCCACACATGTGTATGACCAGGATATTGCCTGCCTGTGCGATGCAGGAATTCCGCACAGGTGTATGACCAGGTTATTCAGGGTATATAGCATGGTGGAAAATGAAATTGGTATTTTCAAGAGTTTAAATATGGATTTTAAGTAAGAACTACTTTTCGAGTTTTATAATGATTTCGATTTTATTATTTTTATGATTTCGTTAAATTAAATGATTTGCTATTGGGAAAATGTGTTTTGGGTTATCTTTTCCTGGAGTTCCATTAGTTTTATAATACTCTTAAGCTTGAAAATGGTTTTAAAACTGGGGGATTTCAAAGAGTGACGTGAGGTTTTTGAGCTAAACGTGTTCTTGAAGGATTTTCTGAACAAGAAGATTTTCTTTATTTTCGTTTCCATAAACCTGTCCACTCACTGAGTTTGTCTCACGATTTATCTTGTTTTGTCTTAAATTGTCCCCCCAGGTAGTAGCTTTGGTGGAGGTCGAGCCGATAACGTCGAGGCATTTGCGTCCATCTTCCTACTCGGACCCTGTAGGCGCCATTTAATTTTTGCAGAAATTCCTTGTAATAGAATAGAGGCTCTAATAACCACTTTAAATATTAAGTTGGTTTCTCTGTGAAATTGTTGGGTCTGAGACCCTATTTGGTTGTGGTAGAGGTGGTTGATGATTTAGAAGTGCTTCTTAACAGGTTTTTAAATTCTAGGTTAGTCCATTTTCAGGGGAGGTTCTGCCGAATTTTCTGTAGGATTTTCCTTGATTTTGGATTCCCGCAGGACCTCTCCGGGTTCCAAGGTGGAATCCGGGGGCGGTCCTGTCAATGTAGAAGTTGTCATTGGCTCAAGAGAAGTTGATGGGTGTGCAAGCATAAGGGAATGACGTCGAACAAGTTAATCAGGTTGGAAGCTATCCTAGGATGCCGTATGATCCTTATTCCAACACTTACAAGCTGGATGGAAGAACAACCCAAATTTTAGGTGGAGCAACACTAATGGACAGCAAGCTAGTGGGAGCAACAACAAGCCTTATGTGCAACCTAATGCCGAGAGGTCTAGCTTGGAGGATAAGATTGCTCAGATTGCTCAGATTGCTCAAAGCACCAATGCCTTCATGAATCGGACCGAGCAGTAGATGCAAGCCAACTCGAAGGCTATTGCAAACTTGGAAAGTCAAGTGGGTTAGATTGCTACTACTTTGGGTCAGAGAGAGAAGGGAAAGTTGCCTAGTCAGCCCGTCGTCAACCCAAAGAATGAGGAGCATGTGAATGCCATTCTAAAGACAACTCCAAGAAAGAGAGTGAGAGTAATCAAGACTAAGGAAGTGATTGAGATTATGGATAGTGAGGAAGAGGAGGATCCAGACATGACTGAAGAGTATGTGGATACACGTGTGATTCCCCTCATTCCGGACATTGATGTCACCAAGTTTCCAGCAACCATGAGGGAATTGAAGTCTATTGAGAATAAGGTTGAGGAGCAAGTCGCAACGTTCCTAGGGAGATTTGTGGGTATCTCTTTAAAACTTATCCGAGCAAGAAGAGAGATCCAGGCTCATTGGTCATACCGTGCAGCATAGGGGAGTATGAGATTGCCAATGCCTTAATTAACAATGGCTCAGCTATCAATGTCATGCCGCTGGTGGTGTTCAAGAAGCTTGGATTTGTGGAAGCTGATTTGCACCCATTTGATTCCAACATTCGCTTCGCCAACTCTTCGGTCGAAAAATCCCTTGGTATGCTTGTGGACGTTTTGGTTAGATGTCGTAATTTACTAATTCCCTCTGATTTCATAGTGCTAGATGTTTCGAGACTTTCTGGTGACGTTTCTATCCTTCTTGGGAGGCCATTTTTGTGCACCTCTAACATGGAGTACAAAGCAATGGAGTGCTTAGTGAAGATTCGTCACAACACCAAGCAAGAGGTGTACTGTCTCACTTCCGAGCCTCCGCAGAGCGAGGAGATCAATTTTTATGGAGATGAGAAGACAGAGATGGAGAATTTCTTCAGCCCGTTCTTGGGAAATGTCGAGAGTAGCAATGGTAAAAAGAAGAGGAAATGACGCAAGTAAAGGAGAGGCAATGTCAGGCTGAAGACAGAAAACTAAGCGCTGATTGGGAGGCAACCCAAGTATTTGTTTTGAAGAATCTAGAAGGAGCATTGAAGACCAAGGAGGCCGCGCCTACCCTTGGAGTGTCAACGCTTGCGCACGCAAGTAAACAGTTTCCTTATTTCACTTCATAAGACAATTTTCATTTTGGTGTGTTTATTTGGTTTTGGATAGTTGCAATTTCCCGTTTTGCTTAATTTGAGCATTCAAGCATTTATTTCTTATACATTGAGGGCAATGTATCATTTAAGTGTGGGGGGAAAGGCATTTGTCATTTGTAGTGTTTTTAGGTTAGAACAAGTGTTTTTAAGTGTTTTTAGGATAGAAAAAAAAAATAATAATTTCGTTTATTTGGTGTTTTTAGGTTAGGAAAAACTTTTTACTTTTGTTTTTAAACTTAGGGTGTCAAACCCACATCAAAATGCACGTTTTCTTTCGATTTCATCTACCTTAGTGATAGATTTGAATCTTTAGAAGTGTGCGACATTGTTTTAAAAACAAAGTTTTTGAGTCGTTTTTGTTGTTTTGAGTCCCCAACTAATTGATTTGATTGTGCATGATTGTTATGAGCATGTTTAGTTTGTGTGTATATTTGATGTTTTTTTCATTTTAATAGTGTTCCGTAACATATCTTGCAATTCTATGTCATTTGGCCTTGTTGATATGAATTTAGGTGGTGATTTGCATTACTAATGATTATATGTATAATAGAGTAGACTTGCATGACCTAAGTGAGCTTTTGAGCCCTGTTCTTAAATTCTTGAGTGTTGCGCGCCACTCTAATTCTATTATTGTCATATAAGTCGTTGTTTTGATCTCATTATCTTTCATTTGGTCATTTGCTTGGAATTTGCATAATCTTGAATCTATGAGCTACAACTCTTTTCTTGTGTACACAAAGCATGTCGTATTTGCATAACTCTTGAGAAATGAATTTAGGCTCTGTTTGTGTACCCCATAGCCTGAAAGCCTACCCATTACATGTTTTATCCTTAGTTACCCATTTTGAGCCTTTTAAGCCGTTTTCTTTGTTAACCCATACCAAACCCTAAGTTTGGGGGTGCCACACCCCTTTTACCCGTTTTACCTTATCTATGGTATTGCAATAAGTTTACATGTTGTTTGAGGTGGAAAAGAAGTGAAAATGCATAGCTTATACAAAAATGTGTCAGAAAAGTATGTATGCTGTGCCCAAAGAAAAGAAAAGGAAAAAGAAATCAAAGAAAGAGATGGGGCGGTTTCAAAAGAAAAAGTGAGCAAAAAGAGTTCAAATTGAGCTATGAAGTGCAAAGAAGCAAGGTATACCTCAGAATGTTCTTTTAATGCTTGCAATTCCATATATTTAGCCCTTTGTGTTTTCCTTTCATTTCAATACCCTATCCTAGCCTAAGCCTTCATTATAACCCTATTTAAGCCCTAGCTAATCTCAAGAGGTGTGTAGTATACTTATGTGGAGTCTATTTGAGAAAGGAGACTATGGTCATTGATTCTATTTCAAGCATTTGAATTCCTTTCCATGAGATCAGTATTTCTTTCTAAATGTGCCGTTATTTCATGTACATATGTGAGCTAATTGTTTTTGTTACATATTTGCTCTCGTATATACTTTTGAGTGCACATATTAACCCAATTCTTGAGTGTTTATTATTGAGAGTATGCCATAGTGAGGATTGAAGTTGAATCTTTTATGTATGTATTGATTTAGTTTTGTTTATCTAACACTTGGATTTGTGTCAAGAATGGCCTATATGACAATAGAGGAGTGAGGTGTGTTATTTGAAATGTTATTAGAATTTGGAGAATGCAATTTATATGCCTTACTTTCCTATGTGATTAATGGTTATGTGCATGAATTCAATTGTTGGGATATTAGAGTCAGTTTTGAGTCTTTTCTTTATTTTATTTGCTCGAGAACTAGCAAAATCTAAGTTTAGGGGTGTGATGAGTGTGTATTTTGCATCACTTTATGATACTAATTCCTTAACCCAGAGTGTTAGAACTCGATATTTTGTGTTTCTTGTCTTATTTTTGTGTTTTCAGGTCAAATGAAGCAGAAATAGGAAAAAGGAGCAAATTGAGCCATTTTGGGACATTTTCTGGTCAAACTAAGAAAATGAATCAATTCCTGGTCAAACCAGGAAAAGAGCAGAAATCCTAGTCAAATGAGGATTCCTAGTCACACTAGGAAACATCAAGTCCAGAACCATCATTGTCGAGCCAGAAATGAGAAATCCTGATTGGAACAGGAATTCCTGGTTGAACTAGGAAACCTAACCTTATTAGGGAAATGAGTCTTAATGACACTAGCAGACCCCAGGGGCAATATGGTCATTACGAGAAGTCGGAATGGATAAGGAATCCTTCATTTACAATAAATCCTAGTTGGACTAGGAAAGGTTGGTCAAAGTCAACTCTCTTAAGTCAAGGTTCCAGAAGCTTCTAGAAGGTGGTGGACATCCATGGAAACAAATGGAGGGAAGAAATGAATTCAAATTCAAATGGAAATGAGGGGCGAAATGGGAAGTCAAAGTCAATGGTCAAGAGTCAACTATGACAAGTCCACAAGTCAAATGGGTCATGGGCCTATGTGATGCCGAATTTAGAGGTAGCAGCCCATGCATGCATGCGCATGCCATGCAAACCCAGCAGCCCAATGCGCCAAGACCCAGCAGCCCATGCGCATGAAGGAAACCCTAGAAGGCCTTGCGTGAGTCACTTAAGCCCAAGAACCAAAGCCTTGCCGCAAGCCCATATCCCCCAAACCCTAGCTGTTGCCGTATTCTACCCTAGCCTTGCCACACAAGGATTTCTCACTCACACCTCTATAAATATATCATGTTCTCTCAACCTTCAGCCTCTTCAGTTTTCATTTTTTTTTTTTCAAAGTTTCAGAATTCCAAAGAGAAAGAGAGGTGCCGAGTTCTAGAGAGAGAAAAAGAGAGGCGTGGCAACAAGGAAGAAGGAGCCTTTGCCGCAAGCCCTAGCTCACCCTAGCCGTGAGCCACCTGCTTGTGTGAGGTTCCCTTCTCCTCCTTGCCTTGCCGCAGCCCCCTCTTGATGTTCTTTAATTATTTCGTCTAGAATTCTTCTTTTATTTCAGTTTTGTGTTTCTGATTTTGTTATAATTATGGATTGGGATTTTGTTTATTTATTTCAGATTTCCTTTATTATTTTAATTATGTAATTTATTTATTCTATCTTGCATGTTAGTTGTAAGTTGATTTTCAGTTATGCTATGCTTTAACAAACGTTTATCCCGTCTCTTGATTAATTAATTTGATGTTTGCATGTATTAAATTCTCATTATCTAATTGAATCTGTCACTAGTTGTTTGCGTCCTTTGACTAGCCACCTTAGGATAATTGCATCTAATTTATTTGTTAGATTTAGCTGTGAACTAATCAAAGACACTAAATCACAAGTAACAAGGGAATAAGGGATTATTCTTGGTAATGGTTTTGGGCGACCTCTATAAGGAAATACTCAAAGCTTATATGTTGTGCATATTTGACGTTCTTATAGATCTTAATGACTCTTGCATGAGTAACAGCTGCCTTAACTTAGCACTAGGGAACATGTAAGTTAACTGATTAGAAGAGGCCTAAGAAGCTCTTAATTTATGTCTTAGGAGAACAATTGCGAGAAAGTAACTAATTGATGAGTGTGCAATTTGCATCATTTTATGATACTAATTCCCTAACCTAGAGTGCAAGAACTAGATATTTTAGGTCTTGTTAGTTTGTTTTAGTGTTTTGTAGGTTAAATGAAGCAATGATGGAGAAAGAAGCTAAATGAGGCTATTTTGAGCTAAAAATGGGAAAAAGAATCTTGAGGAAATCTTCTAGAAGGATCTAGAATCTGGAAGGAATCTTTGGAGAATCCCAGATAAAATCTTTTGGGGAATCTTTTTTGTCAAGGTTGACTTTTGGTCAAAGTCAAAGGTCAAAGTCAATGGTCAACCGTGCCACATCATCACATGATATGGACCACACATGCAGCCCATGCACTATGAGACATGCGCATAACCCTAGCTCAAAGGACCAAGGCCATGCGCCTATTGCAAGCCCAATTGGAGGAAGCCCAAGTTGTGCCATTCCAAGGTCCAAGCGCCCAAGCCTATGCCACACTCACTCAGCTGACCCAAGGCCCAAGAAAGGAATCCTTCATGCACAAGGGAAATCTCATAAGATTCAGTCAAAGATCACAATGAATCCTAGCTGAAGAAAAAGTCAAAACCCTGGAAAATGAACACTAGATTTCGACAGTGATTCTGTATTTCTACAAAGCGAATCAGATGTCATGCCATATATGGTTGGAAAGCTACGAACGTTAGCTTCACAAGAAATTTTATGAATTTTGATTCCAAGTTTTCTAGCACAAGATATGGCCATTTTAGTGAAGGTAGCGCAGCAGTTCCGTGAGCTAAAAAGAAGTTACACCCAAAAAGAGCCCAAATCAGCCCAAGGCCCATGCTTGGTCGAAAATTATAAGTCTTGATGTGCAAGGAAAGTGTCAATCCCACATTGAAAAGGAGAGGAAAGCTTCAGTCCCCTTCACTCTATAAATACATCTTTATAACACAAAGAGAGGGTTCCCTCTTGCAAGTTCTAAAACCCTAGCCTCTTTCTATTTTTCTTGCTGCCTACCCTAGCTAGCTCTCTCTCTCTTTCTTCTTTTCTTTTCTTGCTGCAGCCACCTCTCTCTTCTCTTTATTTTTGTGCCGAACCCTAGGGGAAGGAGAAGGGCCTTGTCACGCCACCACCTTGTAGCCACGCCACCACCTTGTGCCACCTTGCCACTGCCACTTTGAGCCATCACGCCGTCACCTCCACCTTGCTGCCGTGGCTTGCTCTCTTCTCTTCCCTTTTATTTGCCTAGTTTTAATTATGTTTTATTTTATTGTGAATTTAATTATGTGTAGCTAAACATCTAGTGAAACACCTCGTACCTCGGGCCCACAAAAATTTACTGAAATATCAACCTTTTAAATCGGTTTCTCTTTTCTTTGAGCCATGCACATAAATATAACTAAAAATAATTTTACCAAAAACATTTAAACGAAACATTGCGTGAAAACAATTAAATAAAACTCCCAAGTCCCACTGTCTCGTCTTCACCCCACTGCTTCCTCAGCCTGCTTAACCTGCAAAACAACTACAACCACATTGCACCATGTCCATGGTACACCGGGTTATTCAAACAAACAACCAGGTAAGCTCACTAGAGCTCGTATGAGTGAAATGACTTAAGCAATAATCCTCAAATAATTCTTCATTTCCCATGCTAAAAAAATAATCCACAATAAAACTCATAATTTCTCAAATCGCATAATAATAATTTCATCCAAGCATCAAGACAAACATAATTCCTCAAGATTCAAGCCTAAACTTTACTAAGTCCTAGCCAGCCCAAATCCTAGCAAACAAATGCACGCAAGCACACAAAGCAACGAAAATAGACTATCTAATTTCACTCACGTCGCTTTTTGAAATCCTCTAGCTTTCAAACTACCTTCAAAATCTCTTCCTTCAGATCCATTTTTCAATCCCCTCAAAATTGTAAATCGACCTCTGAAGAACAATTTATACTCCACAACCAAAATCTCACTCCACAAACTGTAAATCGCTCGCCACTTCCCGTGCAGAGCGGATCGATGCACGGGCAGGCAGGTATGCTCGCCACTTCTCGTGCAGAGCGAATCAATGCACGAGCAGGCAGGAATGCTCGCCACTTCTCGTGCAGAGCGAATCAATGCACGAGCAGGCAGGATGCTCGCCACTTCTCGTGCAGAGCGAATCAATGCACGAGCAGACAGGTATGCTCGCCACTTCTCGTGCAGAGCGAATCAATGCACGAGCAGGCAGGAATGCTCGCCACTTCTCGTGCAGAGCGAATCAATGCACGAGCAGGCAGGTATGCTCGCCACTTCTCGTGCAGAGCGAATCAATGCACGAGCAGGCAGGAATGCTCGTGTAACGACCCAACCCAAAGTTGACTTTTAAAAATAATGGACTTTCGTCTTTGACTTTGGGCACGTTGGAAAGGTCTCGAGTCCACGAGTTCGTAGACATGCGGCACGCGTCAATTGGAGCTACGGTTTGAAAGATACGGGCTTTTGAAGCGAGTGGCAAACTTGTAATTTTTATGAAAGTGGGTTTTAAATACCCAAAAGTCAGATTTCCTCTCTCTCTCCTCATTTTTCGGACTCTCTCTCTCCTCTCTCACGCGTCTCTCTCTCTCTCTCTCCGGTTTTCTCTCTCCCCGCGACCTCTCTCTCGGATCGATCCTCGGTCGTCCGGTGTCGGACTTCAGCGATCCGACCGGCGATGGACTCGTCTCCACGCCGCCTACCTCCCAGTGAGGTCCGATCAGCCAACCCAGCCGCGACGACGGCGCAACGGCGCGATTTTTGAACGAAGCTCTCCGACGACGACGCGACTTTTCCGGCGAGTTCGAGGGCGACGATCACTTGGGTCTTCTTCCCCAGTCCACGGCAAGTCCGGTCGTGCCACCCCCTTGCTTCGACAACCCCTCGCGACGGCGGATCGTAGCTGAGAAGTCCGCTGGCTTTCGCCGCCGATTTCGAGCTTTTCCGGCGAGATTTGGCCCTCGATCCAGTTATGAGAAATGATCCTCTAGGTATGGGCTTTCTTTCCCCATTGTTATTGCGTGTCAATTTTGAGAATCTAAAGATTTGAAATTTTAGGGCTTGTACCCATTTCGGGTTTACTTTGAATCGAGCATATTTGAATGAACTCTGAGTTGTTTTTGGTCCAATTGAAGTGCCTAGGCTGATTGGGGTTGATTTTTAGTTGAAAAACAAATTTGTTTTAGGATCGGTCGCCGCTGCCACCGCTGCCTCCGCCACTTGTGGCGGCGGGTCAGCGGCCGTTTGTCTCTTTTTGCCCACATTGAACTCCTAGGAGATCCTTGGAGGTTGTTTGGTGAGTTCTGTGAAATTTCTGTGTTGTATAAAGCCGGGCAGCCACCGTGTGTGGTGGCGGCCGCCCGTTTTGGACGATTAAACGACCAGTTGTGAATTCTGTAATGATTTAGGTTGGTTGTCTGGTCTTAACAGGTACATGGGCTCGGGAAAATCTCATTCCTGATGCCGTTATGCTGCCGGATTTGGTATCCGAGCAATGGCACCGTGAAGGGTATTCCGGACTTTTACGTAGTTAAATTTTAAGTGAAACTTATCTGCTTATATTGTTGAGTACTGTGGTTTCATTGTCTGTTTTAAAGATTTGCTATTTTACGTTAGAGAAGATTAGGTGTAGGATTTGAATTAGGAGAATGAATTGACGAGGATTTGAGGCGAAGGAATTAATTGGGAATTATAGTGTTGCTTAGAGGAGAGTCACCAAATTAGAGAAGGATTATTTATAGTCGAGGTTAATGATTGATGATTAGGCAGTTATTATATACAAATGATCAAACTAATTATTGAGGAAAAGTCAGTATGTTTCGAGTGACAGACAAGTGATGGTTTATAAGCGGGGATCAAATTCGGAAGGATTCGGCAGAGTTCAGAGAAATTTTGGGAAAAATGTTGTGAGTTGGAAATGCGAGTACGGATTGGACGAGCCTGCTCGTACGGAGAGACCCCTCCGTACGAGATTGTGGCTAGGATACGAGCCTGCTCGTACGGAGAGACCCCTCCGTACGAGATTGTGGCTAGGATACGAGCCTGCTCGTACGGAGAGACCCCTCCGTACGAGATTGTGGCTAGGATACGAGCCTGCTCGTACGGAGAGACCCCTCCGTACGAGATTGTGGCTAGGATACGAGCCTGCTCGTACGGAGAGACCCCTCCGTACGAGATTGTGGCTAGGATACGAGCCTGCTCGTGCGGAAGGGTCATCCGTACGAGATTGTGGCTAGGATTTGAGCCTGCCCGAGTGTGGGATTGTGGCCAGGACATTGTCTACAGTACAGGTACGAGAATGATGTGAGTTTTAAGAATAAGTGTTTCAAGATATCAGCTTCCAAGGATAAATTCAGTTCAGAGTTTGACTTACGACTGAGGGGATTTAAAAATGGTTCTGAAAGGAGATTTTTGAAAGTAGTTATAAAGCTGGAGGATTTCCAAGAAACGAAGTGTGTGAAATTAGATAGATGGTTGTTGGGTTGCTTGTATTGCTTTTATTTGCAAGGACTTAGTAAAATCTAGGCTTGAATCGTGAGGACGGAAATGATGGTGTCTATGAATTGAGGTTATGAGTTAGAAAGTGAACGAATCGAGATTGAGGTTAATAGTTGACGTTTAGGCATTTGAATGGCATAATGATTATTATTATTAATGGTGGAATTTGATGAGAATATGAGGAATTATTGTTTATCTTGATGTTTGGATAATTGTTGATGAAATTGTGATGTGATTTGAGTAGGTATGAATATTTTTGTGGATTGTTTTTGAGTTTGGGGATTGAGAAAATTATTGAGGACAATTATTATGTCACTTCACTCATACGAGCTCTAGTGAGCTTACCGGGTTTGTCGTATAACCTGGTACACTATGGATGTGGTGTAGGATTTGTGTTTTGCAGGTTAAGCAGGCTGAGAAGTAGTGGGGAGAAGACGATGCAGTGGGACCCAGAGAGATTTATTTAATTGTTTTTACTCAGTGGTTTGTTTAAAATGTTTTTGATTGAATTGTATTTACTTATGTTGTTGTGCATGGCTCAAAAGTAAGAGAAAACAGATTTAACAGTTTGATGTTCAGTATTTTCATGGGCCCGAGGTTCGGGGTGTTTCAGCTCGCCACTTCTCGTGCAGAGCGAATCAATGCACGAGCAGGCAGGAATGCTCACACAACCTCAATCACATCATTCTCAGAACCATCTCATAGCCATCCTTGTATCACAATGTTTAAATGCCTCATGTATTTCTCCTCAGATTCATCTCTACACATGCATCATCATCAACACTTGTTGTCAGACAATTTATTCTTTAAACATTTACTCTCAGTTTACTCCGAGCTATGCCGAATCAAGGAATCCCTTCCGAAATTTATTCTTGCTCATGACCTTACACTTGTTTGTCACTCAAATCATACCAAATGCTTCCTCAAAAGTAACTTGATTATTCTGTAAGATAATTACCTAATCATTTTCATTAATCCTCGACAATAAGTGTTTTTTTTGTTTCTCTAATCCAGCAATTATTCTCGGGCAACCCTATAATTCCTAATTAATTCCCTAACCTCGAATCCTCATCAATTCATTCTCCTAACTCAAAATCGTACACCTAGTCTTCTTTAACGTAAAGCAACAATCACACAAAACAGACCATTCAATAACAGTACTCTACATTAAAAGTCCGATACGTTTTACTCACAATTTAACTACGTAAAAGATCGAAATACCCTTCACGGTGCCATTGCTCGGATACCAAATCCGGCGGCATAACGGCATCGGGAATGAGATTTCCCGAGCCCATGTACCTGTTAAGACCAGACAACCAACCTTTAGATATTCAGAGTTCACAACTTCCGTTCAACGACCGAAATGGACGGTAACCACCACGCACGGTGGCTGCCCAGCCCCTAACAACACACAAACACTCACCAATATGCAAACAAACCCTAGAATTGGCCTTTAGATGTCCTGGGGAGGCTGATTGACAAGGAAAATCACCTAACCCGCCGCCACAAGTGGCGGAGCCGACGGTGGCAGCGGCGGCACAAACTTAAAAATACCCAAATTCAACTCCAAACAATCCTAATCACATAATTGAACCTTTAATTGCACAAAAACAACACGAATTTGAGTCCAATTTCAAGATATTCGAAAATAACATAAACCCTAAAATCGAATTTCTAAAATCTCAAAATTGAACATCAACACCTTAGGGGAAAGATTACCCGTACCTAGAGGATCGATTTTGTCAACTGGATCGATGGCCAACTATCGCCGGAAACGCCGGAATCGGCGGCAGAAGCCGCCGGCCTTTGCATCGTCGATTCGCCGCCGTGAGCGATCACCGAAGCAAGGGGGTGACGCTGCTGGACTCGCCGGAGCCTGGGGAAGAGAACCCAAGTGGTCGTCGGCCTCGAACTCGCCGGAAAAATCGAGTCGCCGTTGAGAGCTTCGTTCAGAAACGGCGTCGCTGCGCCGCCGTCGCGGCTTGGTTGGCTGATCAGACCCCACTGGGAGGTTTGCGGCGTGGAGGCGAGTCCAACGCCGGTCAGATCACTGAAATCCGACGCTGGACGACCGAGGGTCGAAGAGAGAGATCACGGGGGAGAGAGAGAGAGAGAAAAAGGGGAGGAGAGAGAGAAAAGGGGGAGGCTGAGGTGGTGCCGTCGCCGTCTCCTGGCCGGACGGCGAGGGAAGCAGGCCGGAGAGGAGAGTGTGCCAGGGGAGGGGCGTCGGGGAAAGATAACAGGGAGAGAGAGTGAGGCGTGAGAGGAGAGAGAAAAGTCCAGAATTTTCTGGACCTTTGGGGTTTTAAAACCCACTTTTATAAATTTACAAAATTGCCCCTTACTTCACATGTCCGTATCTTCCAAACCGTAACTCGGATCGAAGCGTGCTACGTGTCTATGAAATCGTGGGATCGAAACCTATCTAACGGACCCAAAGTCAAAATCAAAAGCCCTTTTTTTTTTTGAAAGTCAACTTTGGGTCGGGTCGTTACATCTAGCTAGGGCTAGGATGAAGCCCTAGTTATGCTATTCACTTTTGCTATGGATTGTTGAATTTTTATTTATATTACATGTTGATAAATCTTGGATCTCTGTTATATTTGAATCTATTTGTTTTGCATCTTTGATTGACTACCTTAGGTTGCATGCATCTAGGTCATATTTAGAAAAAATCTCGTCCTCGAGATTACCTGAGTTAACTCAAAAGATGCGGGTATCTTTTTCTCATGTCGAATTCCAGTTCCCATGTCGCTTACTCGACTTTGTGGCGCTGCCACTGAACTTTCACAAGTGGTACCTTCTTATTCCTGAGTTGTTTCGTCTCGTAAGCAAAGATATAAACAGGTCTTTCCATGTAAGACACGTTAGGTTCGAGCGGTAAACCAATCCAAGGCATCACTTGAGAGATGTCAGGCACACTCTTTTTCAACTGGAACACATGGAATACATTATGTATGTATGCCAACTGAGGCGGCAACTCCAACCTATAAGCAACTTTCCCGACACGTTCCAAAATCTTGAACGGTCCAATATACTTGGGTGCCAACTTGCCTCGCATACCAAACTTAAATGTACTCTTCAAAGGACTAACTTTCAGAAACACCAAGCTAGTCCTCAACTTGGAATTCCAGAGGATTCCTCCTTTGATCAGCATACAATTTTTGCCTACTCTGGGCGGTTTCTAGTCGTTTCCTGACTATCTTGACCTTTTCGGTGGTTTCTTTAATCACTTCAGGACCCAGAACAACTCGGTCCTCAACATCGGCCCAACAGAGTGGCGAACGACATGGCCTTCCGTAAAGTGCTTCGTACAGTGCCATCTTGATACTGATTTGATAACTATTGTTATATACGAACTCGGCGAGCGGTAAGTACTCACTCCACTTACCTCTGAAATCTAGAACACAAGCTCACAACATATCTTCCAGTATCTGAATAACTCTTTCAAATTGCCCATCCGTCTACGGATGATAAGCACTGCTAAGATTCAACTGAGTGCCTAATTCAGATTGTAACTTCCGCCACAATTGAGACGTAAACCAGGGATCTCGATCGAAAATAATCGTCTTCGGAATACCATGCAATCGAACAATCCATTCGACATAGAGATCAGCAAAATAATCAAAGGGTGAGTTTATCTTGACCGGCAAGAAATGAGCTGACTTCGTGAGTCTGTCCACGATAACCCAAATACCATTGCGCCCTTTTATAGTTCTTGGCAGATCTGTGATGAAATCCATAATAACACAGTCCCACTTCCACTCTGGAGTAGGTAACGGTTGCAACAATCCAAACGGCTTCTGGTGTTCGGCTTTCACTTGTTGACAAGTCACACAGTGATTAACAAAATCAGCCACATCCCTTTTCATACCTTTCCACCAGTATCTTCGTTTCAAACCTTGATACATTTTCGTTCCTCTAGGGTGCATAGCAAAACTGGTAGTATGAGCTTCGTTTAGAATTCGTTGTCTTGGTTTTTCCTGTTTGGCACAACTATCCGGCCTTTGTATCTCAAACTTCCATTAGAATGTACCTTCCATTCCTCAGGTGCATCTCCTGAGTATACCTCCTTCTTTTTCCGTTGTATCTCTGGATCCTCTTCCTATTCTTGAACTAATTCTTGCTCCAATTGGGGCTCAATCTGCATACTTGCAATCCTTCCATCATGGCGTATGTTAACTTTGTACTGATCCAAAGTCTGTAGGATCTCCCGTTCAGCCATCAATAAACTGGCTAGAGTGTTTTTCTTTCTGCTCAGTGCGTCAGCTACTTTGTTGGCTTTTCCTGGATAATACTGTAATTCAAAATCATAATCTTTAAGATACTCCATCCAGCGTCGTTGTCGCAAATTCAGATCTCTCTGAGTGAATATATGCTTGAGGCTTTTGTGATCCAAGAAAACAGTGAATCGGCCTCCACAAAAGTAGCATCTCCAAATTTTTAGAGCGTGTACAACAGCGGCTAACTCCAAATCATGAGTTGGATAATTCTTTTCATATTCTTTTAACTGTCTTGAGGCATAGGCTATCACTTGCCCATTCTGCATCCGTACACATCTGATTCCTATTATGGACGCGTCGGTGTAGACTTCATAAGGATCTTTATCGTTGGATAAGACTAACACTGCGGCAATTGTCAGTCGCTTCTTGAGCTCTTAGAATGCTTCTTCACACTTCTCGTTCCATTCAAACTTGACTCATTTTTTGAGTAATCGAGTCATCGGGGTAGCAATCTTGGAAAAACCTTCTACGAACCTTCTGTAATAACCTGCTAATCCAAGAAAACTACAGACTTCTGTCATGTTCTTCGGTTGTTCCCAATTGAGAACTGCTTTGATCTTGTTAGGATCAGAAGATAATCCTTTTTCTGAGATGATGTGGCCAAGGAACTGTACCTCTCTCAGCCAAAATTCACACTTTGACTTCTTGGCGTAAAGTTGCTTTCCAAATAATGTCTGTAGAACAATTCTCAGATGCTCTTAATGCTCTTCTTTAGTCTTGGAGTAAATCAAGATGTCGTCGATAAAGACAATAACAAATTTGTCCAAGTATAGACGGAATGCTCAGTTCATCAGGTCCATGAATGTGGCAGGTGCATTTGTCAATCCAAATAGCATCATAACGAACTCATAATGTCCGTATCTGGTACGAAAAGCAGGCTTTGGGATATCTTCGTCTCGAACTCTGAGTTGATGGTAGCTGGATCTGAGATCAATCTTTGAGAAGTACTTTGATCCACTGAGTTGATCAAATAACTCGTCAATTCTAGGCAATGGATACTTGTTCTTGATAGTGACTTGGTTCAGCTTCCGGTAGTCTATGCAAAGTCGCAATGTTCCATCATGCTTTTTGGCAAATAGAACAGGGGCTCCCCATGGTGATATACTTTCTCTGATAAAGCCCTTCTCCTTCAAGTCATCTAATTGCATCTTCAGCACCAACATCTCGGCTGGTGCCATGCGGTAGGGCGGGATTGAAATAGGTTGAGTGCCTGGTATAAGTTCAATCTTGAATTCTACTTCTCTTGTTGGTGGGATTTTGGGCAGATCTTCTGGAAAAACGTAAGGGTATTCGTCTACCACTGGTATTGGTTTATCTTCCTTCTGCTTGGCTTGTGTGGAAATGATGAGTGAATAGCATAACATAACTCTCTTGCTTTTGAAACAAACTTCAGTAATGGTTTGATGGATTGTAGTGGTTTGTGCAATTGGATGATCACCTCTTCTTTTTACTCATGACTACCTTCACTTTTCTTTTCTCACAATCGATCTGTGCCTGATTTTCTTGTAACCAATCCATTCCTAGAATAAGATCGTAGTAATCCATGTTCAAAGGGTATAGGTTTGCTGTCAAGACTCAGTCTTGGACTACTAGTTGGCAAGATTGGTAAATTCTATCTATCTCGATTGTTGTTCCAATGGGTGTACTCATGTGGATGGTTTTAGCTAAAGGTTTAGCATGCATCCTAATTTCTCATTAAAGCTAACAGAGACAAATGAATGTGAAGCACCGTATCAAACAAAATTCTAACTTCAGTATTAAAGAGAAGTATAGTACCGTCAAGTGGGGCTTCTTCCTGGTTAGCTCTTACAGCAAAAACTCATCCTCCACTAGCTGGTTGTGGTCTTTCTCTACCACCTCTTCCTTGTCCTCCACAGTTGTTGGGTTGTGGTGATGCCTGTTGCAATGGTTGAGCTCTAAATGGTTGTGGTGCAGCTTGTATCTGTGGTTGTGGCTTGGGGGCATTCTGTTGTGTTCTAGTAGGACAATCATTTTTGTAGTGGCCTTCACCTCCACACTGGAAGCAAATTTGAGGCCTATTCCTCTTCCAGTTTCTTTCGTTTCGGGAGGGACCTCCCCTCTGAAAATTTCTTCTTTTTCCTAGTCTTGTTCCTTCAGACCTCACAATTTCCCTTTTTTGACTTGTTACGAGGAAATCATGCTCCTAAGCATAAGCAGCATTGACCACATCTTTGAAAACTTTAAACCTTTGACTTGCCAAGTATTGGCAAATCTCGTTCTTCAGACCTTGCAAAAATCTGACAATCTTTGCCTTCTCATCATTCATGGTAGATAGGACGAAACGTCCAAGTTTAGTAAACGAAACCACGTATTCAGAAACAGTCATGTTTCCCTAGCCAGATCTCCACCATTCGTCAGCTTCGCCTTCAAACACATGTGTAGCTAGCCAGATCTTGTACTCATTTGGTGCGTTAATCGACTCGAGCTTCTTCTCGATGTGCGTAACCTAATTCTCAGCTAAATCGGGTTCAGAACTTCCGTAAAACTTCATCGACTTAGTCTTAAGGAAATGATCTAAGTACTCGCCCCGTCGCTTATCCTCACATTCAGCGGGAGTGAGACGGTTACCAGCTTGTTGAGCAAAGAAAGCCTGCATAAATTCAGCCATTTGTTACGGGTCGAACCGATTATTGGCATTACTATTAGTTCGATCAAAACGGGGAGGCATCTTGTCAACAAGACTGAAAACAAATAAGGGAATGATTGACACAAATAATACAAGGAACAAAAGTGTTTCAAGGAAAGACTTATCGAAGAATGTGTTTGGGTGGAAACTTCGAAAGAATCTACTAAATCAACTCTAGGTTTGCATATCCTGCATATTAGTAAAAATAATCTACTAACAATTTTACAAAGTTATTTTTCCAGGTCATACCGCTCTGATACCACTTTTTTGTGACGCCTCGAAACTGGAAACATCACAGCGGCACCCGTCTTAAAGATCCTAAGACTATAATATCTCTTACCCAAAGTATTATATTTCCAAGCTCTCTAAAACGAGTTAAGCCCTTTTTATTGAAGAATCCGGGTTAAATCAGATTAGTAAAAATACAACGGAAGAAATTACTGAATATACCTTATATTATAAATAATAGTAAAGAGTACCAACTCGTGAGGGTTATATGTTCACTAGAACAGAAAATGGTTTTTATAGCACTTAAAAAACGCTATTAAACCCCTTTTATAGCGTTATTGGAAACGCTATGACAACCGACGTTATAATAGACCCAAGGTCTTTTATAGCATTTTTAGAACGCTATAAAAAAAAAAATTTCTATAGCATTTTAAAACTGCTATAAAAGATATATATAATAGCGTGATAGAAATGCTATAGAAATATATACAATAGCGATTTTAAAATGCTATTATTGTGGCTTTTAATGGCATTTTAAAACTGCTACAATATGTAACAATCTTTCATAGCATTTTAAAGAAGCTATAATAATTATTACTATAGCATTTTTATAATGTTATCGTTAATTTTTTTCAAATATATAATAGTTATTGATTACATATTTTGGTACTAGAAATTTTTTAAATGTAGCTATAATAGTTATTGATTCCATAATTTTTTTTTTTTAGACTTTTTAGATTGGTACTAGAAATTGTTTAAATTATGTGCTATCAAGTATATATGTAAATTAAAAGAAACAATTGGAACTAAAACACATCATTAAATATTTTGGTCCTCATATACAATATAAAGAAGTTACTTCAAATACCAATGTTAAGGCCGGCTGCATAAGCATAATAGTTTCATAAGTGCCATAGTTTCAAATTGGCCTTTATAAAACACTAATACGTAGGTCCTAAATATAGTAACAAAAAGTAGCCTAACTTGTTAACTCTCTTCAAAATAAAGCCTCCAATAGCCAAAAGACTCCAAACTGCCAAAACGCAAATATCCAATTATATCCAGGTGCCTCCAAATTGCCAAAAAGAATAGTTAACAATAAGTTTCATTAGTACCCTCAATCTACTAAAGGTTGTAGTTCTAATACGGGAGGACTACCTCTATAATGTACCAAATAAAAACATGCATATATGTGACCCTCTTAAATACACGAATTTGTGATGTATCAAATGGTATAAGAAAAGAAGAAAACTGAAAACAAATCCTATGTGTGCCAATAAATGTCCACTCATTCAGAAGTTTACATATTCACATTAATATACTACTACCATGAAAATAAAGCAATCAAAAAGTTTGGATTAATATTGAATTAACCAATTCCAACACAAAACCACAACTAATTAAAAATTGAATTGAAAGAAAGAATGTATATAATGTCCAAGGTTGCTCAAATTTCACTATAAATCCTTCAATTTCAATTTAATCTTTAGGGTTGGGGTCCTGGGCCTGTGTCAACCACTAGCGTAGGGTCTGGACCCTTTAACAGCTCTGGCGCTTTGATTAATCAATTTCATGCCTGATTGCCTGTCCATCCATTGAGACAGGGCATGAGGGCCTTGTTGCTCCTACAATAATCTACAATACTAGTTTCTTTCACCACAAAGGTATCAATAAGATTAGTGTTTGTCAATAGACTCAGTACTGTCATTGATAATGACCTCTTTGATAACAACTCTATGACTATGCAAAGGCATTTCATCACCATTTGTGAGTTGAATCATAATATTTCAAGACAACATTTTACAGTGCCGACACTGTTTCTGTAACATATAGATTTAAGAGTGAATAATTTACTCTGATGAAAAAAGTAAACTTATCTAAATTTAATGATAAAAAAATGTGTTTATGTAGTTAAATTGCTATGAGTTAACCAAGAACTTTTAGTCCCTGTATGTAAGGTAAAATAATCTTGAAATCAATGGATATCATATTTTTCTAGCTACCACTCAAAGTGGAAATTGTTTGGGCCCATGATATCTTGTTAAGGATCTGACTTCTGAGATGTTGTGACTAGTTAATTTGGTACTTATCAAACTTACTATTAAATGGTTGAGGCTAGACATGAACCCTAAGCTTTGCCCAATCCCTACAACTAAGATTTAAGCCCAAATCCAACTTAACTCAAATTTCAAACCAAACTTGCAAAATTTTTGGAATTCTGGCTTGGCTGAGCTGGAACAATTCATAGAATTCAACTTTGTCCTGACTAAAATTTAAAAGAGAAACCCACTTTTTATAATTCACCGCATGAAAATTATAAAAATAAACAAATTAAAGACTGCTTCCCTATTTCAAAAGGTATATAAATGCATCTGCAAAGACATCTATTCCAACGAATCCTTATCTAACCCAGAATTCAATTTTTTTCCATCAAGATTAGCCATGAAAACAAAAATGTCCAAGCTCCAATGCTGACAGGACCGCCCCCGGATTCCACCTTGAAACCCGGAGAGGTCCTGCGGGAATCCAAATTCAAGGAAAATCCTACCGAAAATTCGACAGAACCTCCCCTGAAAATGGACTAACCCAGAAATTTCAAACTTGTTAAAAAGCACTTCTAACATATCAACCACCTCTACCGCAACCAAATAGGGTCTCAGACCCAACAATTTTAAAGAAAAACCATCTAAGAATTTTAAGTGTGATCATCAGAGCCACTATCCTAATACAAGGAATTTTTACAAGAATGGCTGTAACTGCCTCGACGTGTTTGGCTCGACCTCCACCAAAGCTACTACCTGGGGGGGGGGGACAATTTAAAACAAAACAAGATAAACCGTGAGATAACTCAGTGAGTGGACAGTTTAATAAAAACAAAAACAAAAGTAAACTTCATGTTTCAGAAAATCCTTCAAAACCCCGTTTAGCTCTAAGACCTCACGTCACTCTTTGAAATCCCCCAGTTTAAAACCATAAAGTTTATTTAAACTTAAGAAATCCCATAAAACAATATATATTTCTCAAGATAACAATTTCTTAAAACAAACGAACTGAAAAACATCGTAACAACAACCTTGATAGAATTTAAAAGAATCCCTCATTTAAAATCATATTAAATAATCTCTGAAAATAACCAAATTCATTTTCCACCATGCTATATACCCTGAATAATCCTGGCCATACACCTGTGCAGAATTCCTGCATCGCACAGGCAGGCAATATCCTGGCCATACACACGCGTGGAATGAATCCATCACGTGCAGGCAATATCCTGGTGAAACGCCCCGAACCTCGGGCCCATGAAAATACTGAACATCAAACTGTTAAATATATTTTCTCTTACTTTTGAGCCATGCACAACAACATAAGTAAATATAATTCTGTCAAAAACATTTTAAATAAACCACTGAGTAAAAACAATTAAATAAATCTTTCTGGGTCCCATTGCCTCGTCTTCTCCCCACTGCTTCCTCAGCCTGCTTATCCTGCAAAACACAAATCCTACACCACATCCAAGCATCAAGAAAATCAAGATATCTCAATTGCACATCAAATCTCATCAATAATAATAATTATACTCTGACAAATCAATTGCATAATTGTCGACCATTAACCTCAATCATTCACATCCTAATTAATATCCTCAATGCATAGACACCATCATTTCCGTCCTCACGATTCAAGCCTAGATTTTACTAAGTCCTAGCAAACAAATGCAATACAAGCAACCCAACAACCATCTATCTAATTTCACACACTTCGTTTCTTGGAAATCCTCCAGTTTAATAACTACTTTCAAAAATCTCCTTTCAAAAACCATTTTTAAATCCCCTCAGCCGTAAGTCAAACTCTGAACTGAATTTATCCTTGGAAGCTAATATCTCGAAACACTTATTTTTAAAACTCACATCCTTCTCGTACCTGTACTGTAGACAATGTCCTGGCCACAATCCCGCACTCGGGCAGGCTCAAATCCTAGCCACAATCTCGTACGGATGACCCTTCCGCACGAGCAGGCTCGTATCCTAGCCACAATCTCATACGGAGGGGTCTCTCCGTACGAGCAGGCTCGTATCCTAGCCACAATCTCATACGGAGGGGTCTCTCCGTACGAGCAGGCTCATCCAATCCGTACTCGCATTTCCAACTCACAATTTTCCCAAAATTTCTCTGAACGCTGCCGAATCCTTCCGAATTTGATCCCCGCTTATAAACCATCACTTGTCTGTCACTCGAAACATACTGACTTTTCCTCAATAATTAGTTTGATCATTTGTATAATATAACTGCCTAATCATCAATCATTAACCTCGACAATAAACCATCCTTCTCTAATTTGGTAACTCTCCTTAAAGCAACTCTATAATTCCCCAATTAATTCCTTAGCCTCAAATCTTCGTCAATGCATTCTCCTAATTCAAATCCTACACCTAGTCTTCTCTAACGTAAAGCAGCAAATCCATAAAACAGACAATTAAACCACAATACTCAACAATATATAATAGATAAGTTTCACTCACAATTTAACTACGTAAAAGACCGAAATATCCTTCACGATGCCATTGCTCGGATACCAAATCCGGCAGCATAACGGCATCGTGAATGAGATTTCCCGGCCCATGTACCTGTTAAGACCAGACAACCAACTTAAATATATACATAATTCACAATTGGTCGTTTAATCGTCCAAAACGGGCGGCCGCCACCACACACAGTGGCTGCCCGGCTTATACAACACAGAAATTTCACAGAAACTCATTAAACAACCTCCAAGGATCTCCTAGAAGTTCAAAGTGGGCAAAAAGAGACAAACGGCCACTGTCCCGCCGCCACAAGTGGCGGAGGCAGTGGTGGCTGCGGCGGCACAATCTAAGAAAATGGTTTTTCAACTAAAAATTAACCCAAATTTAACCTAGGACCTTCAATGGGATGAAAAAACAACTCATAAATCATTCAAGTAGGCTCAATTCAAGGCAAACCCGAAATGGGTACAAGCCCTAAAGTTCCAAATTTTTCGATTCTCAAAATTGACACGCAATAACAAGGGGGAAAGAAGGCCCATACCTCGAGGATCATTTTTGACAACTGGACCGACGGCCAAATCTCGCCGGAAATGGCCGAAATTGGCGGCGGAAGCTGGCGGCCGACTTGGCTTCCCGAGCTCATTGCTCCGTCGTGGAGCATCATCGGAGCAGGAGGGCACCACGGCTGAACTCGCCGTGGTGAGGCGAACAAGACCCAGTGGGTCCGGTCACCCAAATCTCGCCGGAACAGTCAGATCGACGGCGAGGCTCAAATCGGGTCTAGGCTGGTTTCAGGTTTTCGGGGCTTTTCTGGGTTGAACTGAGGCCAGGGGTAGAGAGAGGAGAGGGCGGCGATGCTGGTGGGCCGAAAACCTAGCCCATCTGCCGCCGGACGCGCCGCCACGCGCCGGTGGCAGATCGGCGAGAGTGAGAGAGGGAGAGACACGCGGGAGAGGGAGAGGATCGGGGAGAGAGAAGAGAGAATCCCCAGAAATTTCTGGATTTTGGGTATTTAAAACCCATTCCTACAAAATTACAAAATTGCCCTTTCCTTCAAATGCTCGTATCTTTCAAATCGTAACTCCGATTGACGCGTGCCGCGTGTCTACGAACTCGTGGACTCGAGACCTTTCCAACGTGCCCAAAGTCAAAAACGAAAGTCCATTATTTTTAAAAGTCAACTTTGGGTCGGGTCGTTACACCTGGCCATACACACGTGTGAATAAAATCAGCACGTGCAGGCAATCCTGGTCATACGTGCACGCAGAGCGGCCCCCAAAGGGCTAAGCATCCCGATACACGGCCCAAAGCCTATGTGTGTGCCGTGATGGGTCCCAAAGACCTATCAAATCTGATAACCTGGAGGGTACTGCAAAGGTGGTTTGAAAACCATTTTCATAACCAAATATTAAATCTTTTCTCATCGAAAGCAAATATTATCGAAACCTTCCAACAAAACTTAAATCAAAATGCCAAAGTGTATTATTTCAAATAAACATGAAACAAATCCAAACTTTCGACAATACCCAAATTATTAAATAAACCACATGAATGAAACAAGAGACTAGATTCTTTTCCAAAGTCCAACAACTCAGAAAAATCAACATGTAAATCTAGGTTTTAAAACTTATTTATGAACACATTTTGAAATCCGAAATCCATTGCCATTGGTCAAATCCCAAACTAAAATCAACATCACAGAATAATTAAAATGATACGATTTTTATAACTTATTAAGGATTAAACAACCAACTCAAAGATTTTTATTTCTCAAACAATAATTAGAAAACAAGTATAAATTAAATTATAACTTCCATAAACATTTTCAAAATAAAAGTCCACTCACAGTGATATCCTAGCTTCGATCCTCCGCCGGATCGTCACGAGCCACGGTCGTCTTGCCTAAAATAAATCAATAAAACATAAGATTAGTCTCGACTTCAACGACCAATTACAAGGTGTGTGTATAAAACTAGGTATTTTGTTCAACCCCCTATTTTCAACGGTAAAAAATCAACTTCATCTTAAAGCCCATAAACTCAAATCAGTATATATATATTCTTCCCGGCTCAGAACCCACAACACACCAAACTTTTTAATCCGTCAACTCTACTCAAATAAAACTTCTTGCATAGGACAACACGATCGCGTGTCGTCCGAAAGTCGTTTCGGTAACCAAAAGTATCCAAATAACACCCAAAATTGAAGTTTCGTCAATTTGGGTAACACCCAACAGTCCAAAACAACGACCGACTTAATGTGAGTTCTTGATTTCGTGTCATCTTAAAGAATTGACGGCTGAGTGGTCGGAACCACCTCCATCGCCACCCACCATAGTGAATCCTACAAATTACTCCAAATTACTCCAAATTTTGATCCTAAACATCAATCATCCTTCCTAAGAGGTAGAAATCGCCCACTAATAGACCAAGAACAATCTCCAAAACCAAATTTCAAAGCACACACCGAATTGGCTTTAAACCCCCAAATTTCAAGTTTCAAATTTCTAGTTTTTAACAACCAAATACATAAGGGAATGAAAAACCTAGTAGGAGAGAAGAAAAAACCCACCGGAAAAAGCATTGATTGGCGACGGGGGATGGCCGGAATCCGGAGAGCAATGGCGGCGGGCTGGGTGGTCTCTCTGGGTTGTTCCTGTTTTCGCGAGTGTGGGAGCTGGGCTGGCTGGAGGAATGGCCGGGAGAGGTGGTCGGCGTCGGGGGAGGCTCGCCGGAGCCTTAGGTCCTCGAAAAAGTGACCGGACGTGGCTGGGTGGCTGGGGCGGGTGCGTGCAGGGGTGGGTTGCGACTGTGTGTTGTGGCCCTCGTCGAAGTGGTGGCTGGCTGGGGGGATCGGCGCCGACTCGCCGGTGGTCTTGGGTCGTCGAGATGGCGGCCGGAGCTGGCTGCGCCGGTGAGAGAAGAGAGGGGGAGGTGAGTGAGCTCGGGGAGAGAGAGGGAGAAGTGAGTGTGCGAGAGAGAGAGAGAGAGAGCGAGAGAGAGAGAGAGAGAGAGATAATAAAAAGGGAGAGAGAGAAGATTCTAGAGGGAGAGAGAAAATTCTAAAAAAAATCTGATTTTCAAACCCAATTTGTCCATTTTACGAAATTGCCCCTCGCTTCAAACGCCCATATCTTTCAAACTGTAACTCGGATCGACGCGTGCTTCGTGTCTATGAAAAATCGTAGAGTCGAAACCTATCTAACGGACCCAAAGTCAAAATCGAAAACTCATTTATTTTAAAAGTCAACTTTGGGTCAAGCTTAAATTAAAACAAAATAAATAAATCAAAACCCTTTTCATTTTCCAAATAAATCTCAAAGTCTTTAAAATACAATCCAACATCTTTTATAAACCTCTTAAAAAAAACATAGTTAAATAAAAATTTAAATTTCTAGTGAGAATTTGGGTCGGGTCGTTACAAATGCATGGTATCACCCTTGTATCAAACATAGTGAATAATTTTGGTATTGCCAATCAAAACATGATTAGATTGAAATGCCAGTCTGCTAGAAAATGCAAATACAGTTAACACAGTTTTACAGACTGAGAAAAGTTACCATGGAAAGGAAATGATTGATTAAAATCTATGTTGACAATATTGCTCAAAATCTAGTTTAGAACTAAAATTTGAGTTGATAAATGTTTACCTAATGTGGCATAATAACTTTGTCTGCAGGCCATGTTGTTGTACTGTCAAGAGCTTCTTCAATACAAGTCATATCAGATGTAGGCCTCCATAAAAATGCTTCAGGTTTCCTTGCTAAATCTACCCAAATCTCATTGCATTCGGTCCTAGAGAAGTAGGATGTACAAGCTGTTTCGGATCACTTGAAGACCAACGTCCTTCAGCCACTATTTCACCAGATCCAGTCCAATCTAACAACTTGCACTTGTTGTTTGAATTTTATTCATACTCTAACCACAAGGCAATCATAACAAACAAAATGAATGTATATTACTTATCTTTAGATTGATATTTCAACATGTTAATTTATGTATGAAAATTCAGAAAAAGTTAGTATTTTACCAATGGAGAAGATATATTCTCATTGTCTCCAGCTTGTTGACTCATGGGCATAACAACTTTGTCAGCTGGCCATGCAACTGTACTACCAATAGCTTCTTCAATACAAGTCATATAAGATGTAGGCCTCCATAAAAATACTTCAGGTTGCTTTGCTATATCTATCCAGACTCTCATCGCATTAAGCCCAAGAGGAATGTGATGAACAAGTTCTTTTGGATCACTTGAGGACCAACGCCCTTCAGCAACTACATCCCCTGATCCAAGCCAATCCAACAACTTGCACTTGGCTTGTGCGTTATTGACAGGACCGCCCCCGGATTCCACCCTAAAATCCGGAGAGGTCCTGCGGGAATCCAAATTCAAGGAAAAATCCTACCGAAAATTCGGCAGAACCTCCCCTGAAAATGGACTAACCCAGAAATTTCAAACCTGTTAAAAAGCACTTCTAATCATCAACCACCTCTACCACAACCAAATAGGGTCTCAGACCCAACAATTTCACAGAAATCCAACTTAAGATTTTAGAGTGGTTATCAGAGCTGCTATTCTATTACAAGGAATCTCTATAAAAATTAAATGGCGCCTACAGGTTCCGACTAGGGAGATGGATGTGACTGCCTCAACGTTATTGGCTCGACCTCCACCAAAGCTACTACCTGGGGGACAATTTAAGACAAAACAAAATAAACCGTGAGATAACTCAGTGAGTGGACAGTTTAAATAAAATGAAAACAAAAGTAAACTTCTTGTTTCAGAAAATCCTCCTAAACCACGTTTAGCTCTAAAACCTCACGTTACTCTTTGAAACCCCCAGTTTAAAACCATTTCAAAATTTCTTCTTTCAAATCTATTTTAAATCACCTCGAACCGTAAATCAAACTCTAAAAAATAATTAATACTCAACAACTGAAACCTCACGCCACACTAGTACCCGGGAAACTGCTGGTCATACACTGCCGAGTCATCTATAGGCAAGTGCAGAGTAAATCTATACCTGCTGTGATGCTGGTCATACACCGCCCACTAGGCACGTGCAGAGCAAATGCTGGTCGTACACCGCCAACTAGGCAAGTGCAGAACAAATGTAATGCTGGTCGTACACCGCCAACTAGGCAAGTGCAGAGCGAGTGCTGGTCATACACCGCTGAGTCATCTCTAGGCGAGTGCAGAGCAAATATATACCTGCTAAAGGGGGTACTAATATGGCGGTTTATAACTGCTCATTTAACTTCATAAAATTCATAACTCAAATCAAATCCATGTCAAACGATACTTAAATCATTGAAATTTACCACATATGTTCATAAGGAAAATGTTTAACTCTCAAATCAATATTTCTAATTCAAGACTCATGATAACCAAATAATAAAATCATAATTTTAAGAAAACACTTCCAAATCAAAGATCCAATTCAACTTCTATTATCTCTCAAACAAATTCAATAACCAAATGAATAAATCATGAATTTATAAAAGTATTTGCAAAATAAAGTCCACTCACAGAGAAGATTCCTAGCTTCGATCCTTAGCCAGATCGTCTTGAACCACGATCGTCTCACCTATAATATAAAACAATAAACATCCTATTAGTCTTGACTCAATAACAACTAGAGTGTGGGTGTAAATGAACCTAACGTCACGCCTCTTACTTGTTTGGCTCAACGATTAAATTACTTACTCACAAAAATCTCAAAACACTCCCTCCTTCCTCAAAAACTACTTGGCTCAAACCAACCTCAATCCGAATTTAAAACATAAATAAATATATAGCCTACCTCCAAAACCACGATTTATTTTAACGTTAGTTTCAATAACGGAAGGGTACCCAAACATTTACCAAAAGCAATCCGGACATTTCTCAGACTTCCACCCTTTCCAAAATCGACGACCATTCCCAATAGACTCTCAAAAAGGACCTTAGAAATAAGAATTAGAAATTGAAAGGTCATCACCACTGCTGCCACTGACCAAAGTGACAACTCCAAAGATCAATCTCACCCAAAACTCCTAATTTCTTCAAGTTTCTCATTGGAGTCGACACTTAGAGGTTTTACTAGTGGAGAAATTATCCAAAACCACTCTAAAAATTTCCACAAAACTCAGCCAATCCCTAGCAAATCCGAAATGGGTTCCAACCCTTGCAATCAAACTTCTCAATGTCCAAAATCCTCCAAATTAACTCTGATTTTTTATGCTAATCATAGAATAACCTTCCTAAGAGTGAAAATTATCCAAAATACAACAAGATTAACACAAAATCTCTACCTTCAAGGAATCCCGAAATGGCTTCTTAAATTCACAAATTTTAAATTCAAGATTTTTAAGCTACAAATCAGAGGAAATGAAATTCCAACGAAGAAGGAAGGAAACCCACAGAAGAAGGAAGAAAACCCACCTGAAACCGAGCCAAATCAACGTCGGAAATGACTGAGATTGACAAAGAGAGGTGGCTGGCTCGCTGGTTTTCCGGCTTCGATCCGCCTCCGTGGGTGGCTGGGTGATGAGGTGAGTGGCAAGGAAGTGATGACTGGTCGGAGGAGAGTGTTTCCCGACCGGTAGGGCAGCTGGGTTTCGCCGGAGTTTGTGGTGGCGCGCGGGTCAATGCAAAAACAGAGAGAGAGAGAGAGAGAGAAGTAGGGAGGCTGGGGGGTGGGGGGTGGGGTCGGCGACGATGAGAGGGTCCCGCCGCCGGCCTCTGGTCGCCGAGAACTTGGCCGGAGCTGGCCGCGGGGGTGAGAGAAGAGAGGGGGAGAGTGGCTCGGGAAAAAGAGAGAGGGCGAGAGAGTCCGGGTGGGGTGCAGACGCGGGGGAAAAAATGAGGGAGGAGAGAGAGTGTTCTAGAAAATTCTAGAGAGAGAAATCCCCTTCAAAAATCTGATTTGAAATTTTAATACCCAATTTGTCAATTTTACAAAATTGCCACTCGTTTCAGACGCCCATATCTCTCAAACCGTAACTCGGATCGATGCGTGCTACGTGTCTATGAAATTGTGGACTCGAAGCCTGTCCAACCGACCCAAAGTCAAAATCGAAAGCACATTTATTTTGAAAGTCAATTTTGGGTCAATCCCAGATTTAAAAAAATTAAATCAAAACCCCTTTTATTTTCCAATTAAATCCCAAAATCTTTAAAATAAAATTCAACATCCTTTAAAAAAAACTTTTAAAACCATAGTTAAAATAAAAATTTAAATTTCGATTAGAATTTGGGTCGGGTCGTTACAACCTTCCCCCCTTACATAAATTTCGTCCCCGAAATTTAGTAGAAAACGTTAATTTATGTGGATTGTTGTTGCAAACTTCTTA
Organism: Dryas octopetala; assembly: GCF_963921425.1. NCBI lineage: Eukaryota > Viridiplantae > Streptophyta > Magnoliopsida > Rosales > Rosaceae > Dryas > Dryas octopetala. The sequence continues at coordinate 7,926,026 of NC_141367.1, read as the reverse complement.
TCACCCATCCAAATTTCCGATTCGTCACATAACTAGATAATTTACAGACAAGACTAAACTTGATCCTTTGACCCAAAAATTTTCAGGACAAAAATCCAAATTGTAGTAAAACCTGCAAACCCAACCTCTTTTCAACAATCATAAGTTAAAAAATATGCGTGATTTTGGCATTTCCTTCCGCTCGAGAAAACCAAGGATATTTAAACTAAGGAAATCGCTCCGCAACGAACCTAAATAAATTATGTAAGCCTCAAAAATAAAAACTTGAAAATGTGATAGAAACGCCAAACCCTAGATAAAGTTTTCAGGGATAAAACCATTACGAAGTAAATCAATTTAAAACCTTTAAATCATTTGAAAACCACTCTAACTCGCAATCGAGAAAGTTTATTTCTTATCAACAATCAAAATGAGAATACGTGACACGCCAGAGTGTGTGTGTGTGTCCCAGAGTCTATAAAAAATATAGCATTATGCCCAAAGATGGATAACGTACCCATGATGACATCTGGTGAAGCCAACGCGTCCTGTTGTGTCATGGCAAAGACTCTGCCCTGAGCTCTAGGGCGTCCTGACTGGCCCCTCTGCTGTCCTCCACCTCTACTGACATGGCTGGACTGAGCACCACTACCAGACGTAGCACCTGCAGTCTGTACTGTTCTTTGCCCCTGATTCTGGGCCCCAGAAGTCTGTCCCCGAGGAAGGGCTGAACCTGAAACTCCACTATCTCTCTGGTGTAAGGTCGGACAATCCTTCATGAAATGCCCTATTTGTCCACAGCGGAAACAACCCGCGCTTCCTCTCTGACACACCCCATCATGATACTTTTCACAAAGATTACATCGCGAACGATTTGTCCTAAGGGTTCTACTACCCTGAGACCCACTGAACTCTCCTGGACTTCTCGTCGAACTTCTCACGGACTGATGACTAGAGCTCTGTCTATGCCCAGATCCTCTACTACCACCCAAGTCACGTATTAAACCTCTGAATCCACCACCCCTTGAAGAGCTGGAGCTCAAACTGCCCCTCTTGGATGGTCCCTGACTAGGGCCACCCATTGTAGCACTCGAATAAGGGCGACGTCTTGCTTCGCTGCTGCCCCGCTCAGCTAAAGATCTCTCAACTCTCATGGCAGCATCTCTCAGTGAAGAGAAGGTGGAGTGGTTAGCTGCAGTGACTGCCGTGCGAATGGAGTCTTTCAAACCCTCCTCAAACCTTGAGCATCTGTCTGTCTCATCTGCCACAAGTGCTGGGCAAAATCTAGAAAGCTCAGTAAATTTCCTCTCATACTCTGCTACTGACATAGATCCCTGTCTAAGCCTCAGGAATTCGGCCCTCTTCTCATCACAATAAACCCGCGGATAGTACTTCTCGTAAAAGACTCTCCTAAATCTGTCCCAAGTGACCTCCACTGCGGTGAGTCCTAAACGCTCAGAGTCCCACCAAAGATAAGCGTCACCCACTAGCAAGAAAGTAGCCAAGACTAACTTCCGGTCATCGGGGTATCCCATAACCTCAAAGATCCTTTCGAGTTGTATCATCCACTCGTTAGCCACACTGGGATCCGAAGTACCCGAAAAATTTGAGGCCCCAAGCTTACGGGCACGCTCAATGCTATATTCCCCCTCGGGAAAAGCCCTGGTGCGAACAGCAGTAGTCACTACCTCGGCTAGCCTATCAATAGATTGCTCGAAACCCTGTGTCGTCTCATCAACACCTTCTGCTACCCTATGGTGGGTCCCCGGTGGTCGGCCACGTCGTCGGGGAGGCATAATACCTATAAGAAAGCCAAGCACTTATCAATAATGGGGATGCACATTTAGTGCAGATTCAAGGAATCTAAAACCTAATGCTCTGATACCAAGTTGACAGGACCGCCCCCGGATTCCACCCTAAAACCCGGAGAGGTCCTGCGGAAATCCAAATTCAAGGAAAAATCCTACCGAAAATTTGGCAGAACCTCCCCTGAAAATGGACTAACCCAGAAATTTCAAACCTGTTAAAAAGCACTTCTAATCATCAACCACCTCTACCACAACCAAATAGGGTCTCAGACCCAACAATTTCACAGAAATCCAACTTAAGATTTTAGAGTGGTTATCAGAGCTGCTATTCTATTACAAGGAATCTCTATAAAAATTAAATGGCGCCTACAGGTTCCAACTAGGGAGATGGATGTGACTGCCTCAACGTTATTGGCTCGACCTCCACCAAAGCTACTACCTGGGGGACAATTTAAGACAAAACAAAATAAACCGTGAGTTGACAGGACCGCCCCCGGATTTCGCCCTGAAACTCGGAGAGGTCCTGCGGGAATCCAAAATCAAGGAAAATTCTACCGAAAATTCGACAGACCTCCCCTGAAAATGGACTAACCCCGAAATTTCAAACCTGTTAAAAAGCACTTCTAGAACAGCAACCAACTCTACCACAACCAAAAGGGTCTCAGACCCGACAATTTCACAGAGAAATGAACATAATATTTAAAGTAGTTATCAGAGCTTCTATTCTATTACAAGGAATTTCTACAAAAAAATTGAATGGCGCCTACAGGGTCCGAGTCAGAAGATGGACACAAATGCCTCGACGTTACTGGCTCGACCTCCACCAAAGCTACTACCTGGGGGGGGGGGACAATTTAAGACAAAACAAGATAACTTGTGAGATAACTTAATGAGTGGACAGTTTATTAAAAATGAAATCAAAGTAACCATTCTGTTTCAGAAAAACCTTCAGAACCTCACTTAGCTCTAAGATCTCACGTCACTCTTTGAAATCCCCCAGTTTTAAAAACTGTCTTCAAATTCATTTTCGAAAATCATCTCATTAGACCTCAATATACTGAAAAAAGTAATAAAACTTTCCAAGCTGAGAAATAGCAAATCTGAACCGAAACTATCTTATAAACTGATATCTCAAAACACTTATACTTAAAACTCACACTATACTTACACCCGTACTGTAGACTATGCCCTGGCCACAATCCCGCACACGGGCAGGCTCAAATCCTGGCCACAATCTCGTACGGAGGGTCACTCCGCCAAGCAGGCTCACATCCTGGCCACAATCTCGTACGGAGGGTCGCTCCGCACGAGCAGGCTCGTATCCTAGCCACAATCTCGTACGGAGGGTCGCTCCGCCAAGCAGGCTCGTATCCTGGCCACAATCTCGTACGGAGGGTCGCTCCGCACGAGCAGGCTCGTATCCTGGCCACAATCTCGTACGGAGGGTCGCTCCGCACGAGCAGGCTCGTATCCTGGCCACAATCCCGTGCATTTAACACAGGCAGGCTCGACCGGTCAACACGTGCATTTACATAGTAGTTTTTAAATACTCTTTTCACAATTCCCTTTAACAACCCAACTCATCAAACATGTATCTTTCCTCAAATCACAACGTCTCACTCTTTTAAAGTCATTAGTCTAAAAGGATATCATTTGAAGAAGCTTCAAATAACAATTCTCAACACAAATCCACCATTAAATAAATGAAATCATAGGCATTTAGAAACATAAACTTTTATAAAAATGAAGTCCACTCACAAATTAGGAAATCTAGTTTCGATCCTCCGCCGGATCGTCACGAGCCACGGTCGCCTCGCCAATTTCTGGATCGGAGCTCGGAGGTGGCCAGAATCGACAAAATGGCCGGCGGCGTGACTAGCTTTCTCCGGCGATTTCCAGTGCACAGGGGTGGCGGGCCGGCGATGGGAGGCACGGAGGAGAACGGCCGACTCACGGGGGTCACGACAGTGGCCTCGTACCGCTGGGACGGTGGTCGGGAGCTGTCCTCCGGTGGTGATCCTGCGCGCACCAGAGAGAGGAGAGAGGAGAGGGTGTCGGAGAGAGGGTGAACTCGAGGGGAGGGTGGTCGGCGTCGGGGTGCTCGCCGGAATCGAGGTCAGCAGTGGCTGGCCGGCGATGGTGGCTGAGAGGGGAGGGTGTGCTCGCGGGGAGGAAGCTTCGAGAGAGAGAGGGAGTGTAGTTTGTGAGAGGGGAGAGAGAAAACTGAAAAAAAATTTCAGTTTTTGGGTTTTTAAACTTAGCCCAAGCAAAATTACAAATTTGCCCCTCACTTCAAAAGCCCGTATCTTTCAAACCGTAGCTCCGATTGACGCGTGCCGCGTGTCTACGAACTCGTGGGTTCGAGACCTACTTAACAAGTCCAAAATCAAAATCAAAAGCCACCTAGTTTTAATAGTCAACTTTGGGTCAAGCCCAATTTAAAAGAAAATTAAAAATTACCCCAAAACCCTTTTTTTTATTTCTCAATTAAATTCCTAAATTATTTAGAATAAAAACTTGAAAAGATACGAGTCTCTCAAATCCATTTCCCAATATGCCTCTACATGGCCAAAACGAATAAAAATTAAAATTTCTCCTGAATTTTTTGGGTCGGGTCGTTACAATCTTCCCCCCTTAAAAAAAATTTCGTCCTCGAAATTTAGATATCTTGTAAAGGACAGGTAGAAGCCAAAAAGCATCATCTTGCCAACTAGTTGCAAGTCAAACTTCTAGATTCTACAACAACCCTTAAATGATAGAGGAAAGTGTGTGGTACCAGGGCCCAACAAAATACATGTATTTTGCCCAAAGATAGAAATTGTACCCCTCATGACTTCCGGTGAAGCCCAAGCATCCTGGTGCGTCATAGCGAAGACTCTGCCCTGGTCCCGGGGACGTCCTGGCTGACCCCTCTACTGTCCTCCGCCCCTGATGACATGGCTGGACTGAATACTACCACTCGACTTAGTACCCGCAGTCTGCCCTACTCCTTGCCCCTGACTCTGACTCCCAGAAGTCAATTCCAGAGGAAGGGCTGAACCTGAAACTCCTCCAATTCCCTGTTGTAACTTTGGGCACTCCCTCACAAAGTGACCCGTCTGCCCACAATGATAACATCCAGCACTACTCGCGTGACATACCCCAGTGTGGTACCTACCACATGTACTACATGCTGGGCGACTTGCCCCACGATGGCGTCTATCTTGGGACCCGCTCGACTGTGCTGAGCCTCGACCCGAACTACTCACAAACTGATGGGTATGACTCTGTCCATGCCCAGATCCTCCACTATCCCTAAAGTCACGTCTTAAACCTCTGAATTCACCGCTCCCAGAAGATTTGGAACTGAAACTGCCCCTCTTGGATGGTCCTTGACTAGAACCACCCGCTGTAGTACTCGAAATAGGGCGACGTCTCGCCTCACTACTGCCTCGCTCAGCTAAAGATCTCTCAACTCTCATGGCAGCATCTCTTAGTGAAGAGAAAGTGGAGTGGTTAGCTGCAGTGACTGCCGTGCGAATGGAGTCTTTCAAACCCTCCTCAAACCTTGAGCATCTATCTGTCTCATCTGCCACCAGTGCTGGGCAAAATCTAGAAAGCTCAGTAAACTTTCTCTCATACTCTGTTACTGTCATAGAACCCTGTTTCAACCTCAAAAACTCCGCCCTCATCTCGTCGCAATAAACTCTGGGATAGTATTTCTCATAACAAGCTCTCCTAAATCTATCCCAAGAAATCTCAACTGCCGTGAGTCCCAATCGCTCCGAGTCCCACCAGTAATAAGCATCACCCACTAACTGGAAGGTAGCCAAGACTAACTTCCAGTCATCGAGACATCCCATAACCTCAAAAATCCTCTCGAGTTGTATCATCCACTCGTTAGCCTCATTGGGATTTGAAGTACCCGAAAAATTTGAGGCCCCGAGCTTACGGGCACGCTCAATGCTGAATTCTCCTTCAGGAAAAGCCCTAGTACGAACGACAGCAGTCACTGCCTCTGCTAGCCTATCAATAGATTGCTCGAAACCCTGTGTCGTCTCATCGCCACCTTCTGCTACCCTAGGGTGGGTCCCCGGTGGTCGGCCACGTCGTCGAGGAGGTATAATACCTATAAGAAAACCAAACTCTTATTAATAATGGGGATGCACATTCAGTGCAGAATTGAGGAATCTAAAACCTATTGCTCTGATACCAAGTTGACAGGACCGCCCCCGGATTTCGCCCTGAAACTCGGAGAGGTCCTGCGGGAATCCAAAATCAAGGAAAATTCTACCGAAAATTCGACAGAACCTCCCCTGAAAATGGACTAACCCCGAAATTTCAAACCTGTTAAAAAGCACTTCTAGAACAGCAACCACCTCTACCACAACCAAAAGGGTCTCAGACCCGACAATTTCACAGAGAAATGAACATAATATTTAAAGTAGTTATCAGAGCTTCTATTCTATTACAAGGAATTTCTACAAAAAAATTGAATGGCGCCTACAGGGTCCGAGTCAGAAGATGGACACAAATGCCTCGACGTTATTGGCTCGACCTCCACCAAAGCTACTACCTGGGGGGGGGGGGACAATTTAAGACAAAACAAGATAACTTGTGAGATAACTCAATGAGTGGACAGTTTATTAAAAATGAAATCAAAGTAACCATTCTGTTTCAGAAAAACCTTCAGAACCCCACTTAGCTCTAAGATCTCACGTCACTCTTTGAAATCCCCTAGTTTTAAAAACTGTCTTCAAATTCATTTTCGAAAATCATCTCATTAGACCTCAATATACTGAAAAAAGCAATAAAACTTTCCAAGCTGAGAAATAGCAAATCTGAACCGAAATTATCTTATAAACTGATATCTCAAAACACTTATACTTAAAACTCACACTATACTTGCACCCGTACTGTAGACTATGCCCTGGCCACAATCCCGCACACGGGCAGGCTCAAATCCTGGCCACAATCTCGTACGGAGGGTCACTCCGCCAAGCAGGCTCACATCCTGGCCACAATCTCGTACGGAGGGTCACTCCGCCAAGCAGGCTCACATCCTGGCCACAATCTCGTACGGAGGGTCGCTCCGCACGAGCAGGCTCGTATCCTGGCCACAATCTCGTACGGAGGGTCGCTCCGCCAAGCAGGCTCGTATCCTGGCCACAATCTCGTACGGAGGGTCGCTCCGCACGAGCAGGCTCGTATCCTGGCCACAATCTCGTACGGAGGGTCGCTCTGCACGAGCAGGCTCGTATCCTGGCCACAATCTCGTACGGAGGGTCGCTCCGCACGAGCAGGCTCGTATCCTGGCCACAATCCCGTGCATTTAACACAGGCAGGCTCGACCGGTCAACACGTGCATTTACATAGTAGTTTTTAAATACTCTTTTCACAATTCCCTTTAACAACCCAACTCATCAAACATGTATCTTTCCTCAAATCACAACGTCTCACTCTTTTAAAGTCATTAGTCTAAAAGGATATCATTTGAAGAAGCTTTAAATAACAATTCTCAACACAAATCCACCATTAAATAAATGAAATCATAGGCATTTAGAAACATAAACTTTTATAAAAATGAAGTCCACTCACAAATTGGGAAATCTAGTTTCGATCCTCCGCCGGATCGTCACGAGCCACGGTCGCCTCGCCAATTTCTGGATCGGAGCTCGGAGGTGGCCAGAATCGACAAAATGGCCGGCGGCGTGACTAGCTTTCTCCGGCGATTTCCAGTGCACAGGGGTGGCGGGCCGGCGATGGGAGGCACGGAGGAGAACGGTCGACTCACGGGGGTCACGACAGTGGCCTCGTACCGCTGGGACGGTGGTCGGGAGCTGTCCTCCGGTGGTGATCCTGCGCGCACCAGAGAGAGGAGAGAGGAGAGGGTGTCGGAGAGAGGGTGAACTCGAGGGGAGGGTGGTCGGCGTCGGGGTGCTCGCCGGAATCGAGGTCAGCAGTCGCTGGCCGGCGATGGTGGCTGAGAGGGGAGGGTGTGCGCGCGGGGAGGAAGCTTCGAGAGAGAGAGGGAGTGTAGTTCGTGAGAGGGGAGAGAGAAAACTGAAAAAAAATTTCAGTTTTTGGGTTTTTAAACTTAGCCCAAGCAAAATTACAAATTTGCCCCTCACTTCAAAAGCCCGTATCTTTCAAACCGTAGCTCCGATTGACGCGTGCCGCGTGTCTACGAACTCGTGGGTTCGAGACCTACTTAACAAGTCCAAAATCAAAATCAAAAGCCACCTAGTTTTAATAGTCAACTTTGGGTCAAACCCAATTTAAAAGAAAATTAAAAATTACCCCAAAACCCTTTTTTTTATTTCTCAATTAAATTCCTAAATTATTTAGAATAAAAACTTGAAAAGATACGAGTCTCTCAAATCCATTTCCCAATATGCCTCTACATGGCCAAAACGAATAAAAATTAAAATTTCTCTTGAATTTTTTTGGTCGGGTCGTTACAGCCCCCGGATTCCACCCTAAAACCCGGAGAGGTCCTGCGGAAATCCAAATTCAAGGAAAAATCCTACCGAAAATTTGGCAGAACCTCCCCTGAAAATGGACTAACCCAGAAATTTCAAACCTGTTAAAAAGCACTTCTAATCATCAACCACCTCTACCACAACCAAATAGGGTCTCAGACCCAACAATTTCACAGAAATCCAACTTAAGATTTTAGAGTGGTTATCAGAGCTGCTATTCTATTACAAGGAATCTCTATAAAAATTAAATGGCGCCTACAGGTTCCAACTAGGGAGATGGATGTGACTGCCTCAACGTTATTGGCTCGACCTCCACCAAAGCTACTACCTGGGGGACAATTTAAGACAAAACAAAATAAACCGTGAGATAACTCAGTGAGTGGACAGTTTAAATAAAATGAAAACAAAAGTAAACTTCCTGTTTCAGAAAATCCTCCTAAACCACGTTTAGCTCTAAAACCTCACATTACTCTTTGAAACCCCCAGTTTAAAACCATTTCAAAATTTCTTCTTTCAAATCTATTTTAAATCACCTCGAACCGTAAATCAAACTCTAAAAAATAATTAATACTCAACAACTGAAACCTCACGCCACACTAGTACCCGGGAAACTGCTGGTCATACACTGCCGAGTCATCTCTAGGCAAGTGCAGAGCAAATCTATACCTGCTGTGATGCTGGTCATACACCGCCCACTAGGCACGTGCAGAGCAAATGCTGGTCGTACACCGCCAACTAGGCAAGTGCAGAGCAAATGTAATGCTGGTTGTACACCGCCAACTAGGCAAGTGCAGAGCGAGTGCTGGTCATACACCGCCGAGTCATCTCTAGGCGAGTGCAGAGCAAATATATACCTTCTAAAGGGGGTACTAATATGGCGGTTTATAACTGCTCATTTAACTTCATAAAATTCATAACTCAAATCAAATCCATGTCAAACGATACTTAAATCATTGAAATTTACCACATATGTTCATAAGGAAAATGTTTAACTCTCAAATCAATATTTCTAATTCAAGACTCATGATAACCATGTAACGCCCCGATCCTAGGGCCCCAAAATACACTGAAATTTGTCCTTTAAACCTCTTTTCAAAGAATGAGCCATGCACTTAACATAATAAATAAATACATTTGATAAATCAGAGTGTGAGCCCAAAAACATGTGTGTAAAAATCACTGTATAAAATCAGTTAAATCAAATTAAAATAGGTCCCACTGCCTCGACTTCTCCTCACTGCCTCCTCAGCCTGCTTAACCTGCAAAACATCAACAACCACACTGTACCATATCCATGGTACACCGGGTCATTCAAACAAATAACCCGGTAAGCTCACTAGAGCTCGTATGAGTGAAATAACGAAATAATTTATCCTCAATAAAATCCTCAACTTCCATACTTAATAATAATTCACAATAATAACCATATATATTCAATCACACAATAATTTCATCACCAATCATCCAAGCATCAAAATAAATCATAAATCCTCGAATTCACATCTTAAATCCCATCAATAAATAATAATCCTCATTCTGGCAAATCAATTGCCTAAACGTCAGCTATTAACCTCAATCTCGAATCATTCACATCCTAACTCATAACCTCAATGCATAATCCATTCATCAATTCCATCCTCAAGATTCAAGCCTAGACTTACCAAGTCCTTGTCAAATCAAGTCCTAACAAACAAGTGCACACAAGAAATCCAACAAACAGTTATACTAACTAATTTCACTCACGTCGCTCTTTGAAATCCCCCTAATCTCACTCACGTCGCTCTTTGAAATCCCCATAATCTCACTCACGTCGCTCTTTGGAATCCCCATAATCTCACTCTTTGGAATCCCCCAGCTTAAAAATTATTTTCAAAATCTCTTCCTTCAAATCCATTTTTAAATCCCCTCAAACCGTAAATCAACTCTGAAAGTAACACAGTCCTCAAGCTGAAATCAATATTATCAACTGTATATAAATAATTTAGGCTAAAAACTTTCAACTCAAATAAACCCCGATATACTGAAAAAGCAATGAAACTGTTCAAACGAAGAAGTATCAAATCTGAACTGATTTAAAACACAAGGTCTTACTGAAAATGTCATTTAAAATATTTACTGATGCAAATCCATTTATCAAAATACTCCACAATTGAAAACTCACGCCACACTAGTACCCAGGGAACTGCTGGTCATACACCGCCGAGTCATCTCTAGGCAAGTGCAGAGCAAATTTATACCTGCTGTGATGCTGGTCATACACCGCCGACTAGGCAAGTGCAGAGCAAATGTCATGCTGGTCGTACACTGCCAACTAGGCAAGTGCAGAGCGAGTGCTGGTCGTACACTGCCAACTAGGCAAGTGCAGAGCGAGTGCTGGTCGTACACCGCCGAGTCATCTCTAGGCGAGTGCAGAGCAATATATACCTGCTGAAGGGGGTACTAATATGGCGGTTTGAAACCGCTTCTGTATATCTCAATCAACCACATCTCAAGACTATCCTCCAGATAAAAACTGAAATTTAATTCTTTCCATAAATCCGCTTAAATAAAATCATTCTCAAATTGTGAAAGCTGCTTGACCAAAATCATTTTCTAAAGGACATAAATTCATTAATAAAACTTCTCCAAAATAATACCAAAAACCATTTCCAGAAACTGTCCATACTCAAAAAAATCAAGAAAAGAGTTGAATTATAAGATGTGCAAAACATTTCGAACACCAAAGATCCATTCATAGTCTACTGTATAATAATTACTTAATCCTCACTCATATACCTCGACAACAAATATTTCTTCTCTAATTCAGCAATTATCATCATTCCATAATCTTCGAAAATAGACATTTCTCATCTAATCAGTACTTAATCCCAGGGCAACTCTATAAATTCCCAACTAACTTCTTAGCCTCAAGTCCTCATCAATTCCTTCTCATGATCTAAATCCTATACTTAACATTCTCTAACATAAAACAACAAACACACAAAACAGACAATTCATCTACGGTACTCAACAATATAACCAGATAAGTTTCACTCACTGTTTAGCCACGTAAAATGACAAAAATGCCCTTCTTGGCTCCTTTGCTCGGATCTCAAATCCGGCAGCATAACGGCATCGGGAATGTGATTTCCCGAGCCCGTATACCTGTTAAGACCAGACAACCAAATAAACATACACACAATTCACAATTACGCCACTGAACGACTGAAACGGGTGGCCGCCACCCTACACGGTGGCTGCCCGGCCTAGAACAACACCCAAAACAGTTCAAAAACAACAACGAACCTTGAATTATGGTTTCTGGAGGTCCCAAAGAGGCATACCGACGAAGAAGACCACCCAAATCGCCGCCACACAAGGCGGAGCTACAGTGGCCGTGGCTGCAAAATAGGGGAATCGAAATCGAATCACAAATGGCTCAAACTAAGTACACAGACATGAAGGAGACGTCGAGAGGAGCCAAAACGATACCTGGGTCGACGGCCAATTCTCGCCGGAAATGGCCGAAACTGGCCGGAGAAGACGATCGGACAACCATCTTCGATCCGCCGCCGTTTGAGGTCATCGGAGCATGGGGTAAACACTGGGAGACTCGCCGTGGCCTGGGGAAGAGAACCCAGGTGGTCCGGCGCCGCGATTTGGCCGGAAAATGCGAGATCGCCGACGAGAGGCTCGGCCCTGTTTTGCGTCGTTTCTCCGTCGTGGGTGATCGGCCGGAAAAATGAAGGCCACTGGGAGAGAGAGGGGAGGGAAGCGAGCAGTATGGGCCAAACACCCAGCCCAGCCGCCGCCGGACGCGCCGCCACGCGCCGGTGGCAGGAACGGTGAGGGTGAGGGGCGAGAGAAAGACGCGCGGGGAGAGAGAGAGAGAGAGAGACAGAAATGAGAGAGGAAATCTGATTTTTGGGGTTTTTAAAACCCACTTTCGTAAAATTTACAAGTTTGCCACTCACTTCACATGTCCGTATCTCTCAAACGGTAACTCCGATTGACGCATGCCGCATGTCTACGAACTCGTGGACTCGAGACCTTTTCAACGTGCCTAAAGTCAAAGACGAAAGTCCATTAGTTTTAAAAAAGTCAACTTTTGGGTCAAGCCCAATTTAAAACAAAAATTAAAAATTAAACCAAAACCTTTTAAATTTCCAAATAAATTCCCAAAATCCTTAAAATAAATTCGCAAAATATTTAAAATAACTCCTTGAAAAATATGGGGTCTTACAAACCAAATAATAAAATCATAATTTTAAGAAAACACTTCCAAATCAAAAATCCAATTCAACTTCTATTATCTCTCAAACAAATTCAATAACCAAATGAATAAATCATGAATTTATAAAAGTATTTGCAAAATAAAGTCCACTCACAGAGAAGATTCCTAGCTTCGATCCTTAGCCGGATCGTCTTGAACCACGATCGTCTCGAACCACGATCGTCTCGCCTATAATATAAAACAATAAACATCCTATTAGTCTTGACTCAATAACAACTAGAGTGTGGGTGTAAATGAACCTAACGTCACGCCTCTTACTTGTTTGGCTCAACGATTAAATTACTTACTCACAAAAATCTCAAAACACTCCCTCCTTCCTCAAAAACTACTTGGCTCAAACCAACCTCAATCCGAATTTAAAACATAAATAAATATATAGCCTACCTCCAAAACCACGATTTATTTTAACGTTAGTTTCGATAACGGAAGGGTACCCAAACATTTACCAAAAGCAATCCGGACATTTCTCAGACTTCCACCCTTTCCAAAATCGACGACCATTCCCAATAGACTCTCAAAAAGGACCTTAGAAATAAGAATTAGAAATTGAAAGGTCATCACCACTGCTGCCACTGACCAAAGTGACAACTCCAAAGATCAATCTCACCCAAAACTCCTAATTTCTTCAAGTTTCTCATTGGGGTCGACACTTAGAGGTTTTACTAGTGGAGAAATTATCCAAAATCACTCTAAAAATTTCCACAAAACTCAGCCAATCCTTAGCAAATCCGAAATGGGTTCCAACCCTTGCAATCAAACTTCTCAATGTCCAAAATCCTCCAAATTAACTCTGATTTTTGATGCTAATCATAGAATAACCTTCCTAAGAGTGAAAATTATCCAAAATACAACAAGATTAACTCAAAATCTCTACCTTCAAGGAATCCCGAAATGGCTTCTTAAATTCACAAATTTTAAATTCAAGATTTTTAAGCTACAAATCAGAGGAAATGAAATTCCAACGAAGAAGGAAGGAAACCCACAGAAGAGGGAAGAAAACCCACCTGAAACCGAGCCAAATCAACGCCGGAAATGACTGAGATTGACAAAGAGAGGTGGCTGGCTCGCTGGTTTTCTGGCTTCGATCCGCCTCCGTGGGTGGCTGGGTGATGAGGTGAATGGCAAGGAAGTGATGACTGGTCGGAGGAGAGTGTTTCCCGACCGGTAGGGCAGCTGGGTTTCGCCGGAGTTTGTGGTGGCGCGCGGGTCAGTGCAAAAACAGAGAGAGAGAGAGAGAGAGAGAGAGAAGTAGGGAGGCTGGGGGGTGGGTCGGCGACGACGAGAGGGTCCCACCGCCGGCCTCTGGTCGCCGAGAACTTGGCCAAAGCTGGCCGCGGGGGTGAGAGAAGAGAGAAGGAGAGTGGCTCGGGAAAAAGAGAGAGGGCGAGAGAGTCCGGGTGGGGTGAAGACGCGGGGAAAAAAATGAGGGAGGAGAGAGAGTGTTCTAGAAAATTCTAGAGAGAGAAATCCCCTTCAAAAATCTGATTTGAAATTTTAATACCCAATTTGTCAATTTTAATACCCATCTACATATAATTTTTTTTATAATGCAATTAAGTAGCAACTTTATTGATGGAGAAGAAGCATTTTCCTGTTCCCCACACCACTACAAAATAGCATTCAGACAACGGATTTTGACCGTTGTGTAAGTTTCTCATTTACCGTCGTCTAATCGACCAATGTCTATTCATACCCCAATAGACAACGGTCGAAAACCGTTGCATGTCCTGGTGCACCTACACAACGGTTATACATGTACCACCATTGTATATACACCTTTTAAAATCAATGATTTGGAGGATACCGTTGTTGAGTGCCAATTTAAACATCGGTTTATAGTTAAGAACCGATGTGTGGAGATATGTTAAACAACGGTTACCTTATATAAAGAATTGGTTTTACAACTATGACAGGACCGCCCCCGGATTCCACCCTGAAACCCGGAGAGGTCCTGCGGGAATCCAAATTCAAGGAAAATCCTACCGAAAATTCGGCAGAACCTCCCCTGAAAATGGACTAACCCAGAAATTTCAATACCTGTTAAAAGCACTTCTAAACCGCAACCACCTCTACCACAACCAAAAAGGGTCTCAGACCCAACAAATTTCACAGAGAATTCAACTTAAAATTTAAAGTGGTTATCAGAGCCTCTAATCTATTACAAAGAATTTTTACAAAAATTAAAAGGCGCCTACTGGTCCGAGAAGGAATAGAGATGTAACCGCCTCGACGTGATTGGCTCGACCTCCACCAAAGCTACTACCTGGGGGGACAATTTAAGACAAAAGAGAATAAACCAGTGAGATAGGCTCAGTGAGTGGACTAATTTATGGAAACAAAAACAAAAGTAAATTTCTTTTTCAGAATTTCCTTCAAAACTACGTGTAGTTTAAAAACCTCACGTCACTCTTTGAAATCCCCCATTTTTAAAATCATTTCCAAATTACTGTAAGCGAGTTATAAAACTAATGAGACTCAAAGTAAAGATAAATCAAAACTCACTTCTCAAAAGCCACCCATCTAAATAAACAAAGTCATAGTAATAATAAAATCGAAATCATTATAAAACTCGAAACGTAGTTCTCACTTAAAATCCACATTTAAACTCTTGAAAATATCAATTTCATTTTCAACCATGCTATATACCCTGAATAATCCTGGCCATACACCTGTGCGGAATTCCTGCATCGCACAGGCAGGCAATATCCTGGCCATACACACGCGTGCTGTGAATCCAACACGTGTAGGCAATATCCTGGCCATACACACGCGTGGAGTGAAATCCAACACGTGCAGACAATATCCTGGCCATACACACGTGTGAATAAAATCAGCACGTGCAGGCAAATCCTGGTCGTACGTGCACGCAGAGCAGCCCCCAAAGGGCGAAGCATCCCGACACACGGCCCAAAGCCTATATGTGTGCCGTGATGGGTCCCAAAGACCTATGTATCTGATAACCTGGAGGGTACTGCAAAGGGTGGTTTGAAAACCATTTTTTCCATAGCCCAAATAAATCCTTTTTCCACCAAGAATAAAAATAATCATACTTTTCCAAGAAAAACTTTAAATCCATAAACATAAATTCATAGCTCAATTTAAATTCAATAGGCATAAATCTAATCCATTCTTTTCGATCAAAACCCAAGTAATAAATGATCCATATTTAATAGGAAGCTAGAGTTGACAGGACCGCCCCCGGGTTTCACCCTGAAACCCGGAGAGGTCCTGCGGGAATCCAAAATCAAGGAAAATCCTACCGTAAATTTGGCAGAACCTCCCCTGAAAATGGACTAACCCAAAATTTAAAAACCTGTTAAAAACACTTCTAAGATATCAACCACCTCTACCTCAACCACATCATAAATATATAAACTCAAATCCTTTTGTATCCTTCTGAACTTTTTCCTCAAACAACTCTCAATATACTGAAAATCAATAAAACTGCTCAACTGAGATCGTCGTCCTTCAAAACCTTTGCTGTCATAAACCCATAACTTAAAATACTAAACAACTGAAAACACACACCAAGTCAGATACCCGGAGAGTCTGTCATACATGCGCAGAGCCGAGAATCTGTCATGCGCATGCAGAGCCATAAATAATCTGTCATACATGCGCAGAGCCGAGGATCTGTCATACGCATGCAGAGCCATAAATAATCTGTCATACATGCGCAGAGCCGAGGATCTGTCATACGCATGCAGAGCCATAAATAATCTGTCATACATGCGCAGAGCCGAGGATCTGTCATACGCATGCAGAGCCATAAATAATCTGTCATACATGCGCAGAGCCGAGGATCTGTCATACGCATGCAGAGCAGCCCCCAAAGGGCGAAGCATCCCGACACACGGCCCAAAGCCTATATGTGTGCCGTGATGGGTCCCAAAGACCTATCCAATCTGATAACCTGGAGGGTACTGCAAAGGTGGTTTGAAAACCATTTTTCATAACCAAAATCATAGATCCTTTTTCCACCGAAAACAAATATCATTGTACTTTTCCACGAAAACTTTAAATCCATAACTTATAGCATAACTCCAATTAAAATCAAAGTGTATAAACCCAACCAATTCTTTTCGAACGAAAACCGAAAAATAAAATAAACCATATGAAGAAAATCATAAGCTAAAATCCTTTCCACGAGATATTCATTCATTCAACTACGTAAAAGACCGAAATACCCTTCACAGTGCCATTGCTCGGATACCAAATCCGGCAGCATAACGGCATCGAAAATGAGATTTCCCGAGTCTGTGTACCTGTTAAGACCAGACAACCAACAATATACAATAGATGTTTCACGTAGCTATTAAACAACCGAAACGAGCGGCCAGCCACCACACACGGTGGCTGCCCGGCCATAAGCAGCACACAAAAATAACCCCAAATAGTCACCGAACCTAAATTAAGCTACTAGGACCCTAGGAAAGTGAAAAAAATTATGAAAAAACCATCCAACCCGCCGCCACAAGTGGCGGAGCCGACGGTGGCAGCGGCGGCACAAATCTAGGAATACCCAAATTCATCTCCAAATAATCCTAATTACATAATAGAACCTTTATTTGCACAAAAACAATTCAAATTTAACTCCATATTCAAGAAATTCGAAATAGGCAAACCCCTAAAAATTGAATTTCTAGAATCTCAAAATTTAACATCAACACCTTAGGGGAAAGATTACTCGTACCTAGAGGATCGATTCTCGTAACTGGATCGACGGCCAATCATCGCCGGAAACGCCGGAATCGGCGGCGGAAGCCGGCGGCTGACTTGGCTTCCCGAGCTCATTGCTCCGTCGTGGAGCGTCGTCTGGATGAACGGAGCCCATGGTTGAACTCGCCGTGGTGAGAGGAAGAGGA
Source organism: Dryas octopetala (assembly GCF_963921425.1). Taxonomy (NCBI): domain Eukaryota; kingdom Viridiplantae; phylum Streptophyta; class Magnoliopsida; order Rosales; family Rosaceae; genus Dryas; species Dryas octopetala. Next base: position 7,908,640 of record NC_141367.1, on the reverse strand, counting down.
CCCAGTAGGTCCGGTGTCCCGTCGTCACCGGAAAATGTGATCGCCGGCGAGCTCATTTCTCTGTCATTGCGTCGATTCTCCGTCTACAGTGGTCGGCCGGCGAAGGGGAAGGCTGCTAGGGGTCGGCGACGGCGAGAGGAAGTCGCCGGTGCCCGTCGCTGGTCGTGGGGTGGCCGAACGGTGAATCTGCCGAGAGAGAGAAGCGGCGAAGATGGAGAGAGAGAGAGAGAGAGAGAGAGAGAGAGAGAGAGAGAGAGAGAGAGAGAAAGAAAGAGAAAGGCCAGGGAAGGTGAGTGGGGGTGGCTGGTGATGGCTGGGATGAAGGGTGTGCGCGCGGAGGGAGGTGCGAGAGAGAGAAGACCCCCCCGGGAGAGAGTGCGGGTGAGAGAAAAATAAAGGGAGAGGGAGAAGCTTTTAGAAGATTCTAGAGAGAGAAAGAGAAATCAGAAAAAATTTTCTGATTTTGGGTATTTAAATCCCACTTTTATAAATTTACAACATTGCCCCTCACTTTAAACGCCTATATCTTTCAAACCGTAACTCAGAATGATGCGTGGTACGTGTCTATGAACTCGTGGGCTCGAAACCTATTCAACAGACCCAAAGTCAAAATCGAAAGCCTATTCATTTTAAAAGTCAACTTTTGGGTCGGGTCGTTACAACCTTCCCCCCTTACAAAAATTTCGTCCTCGAAATTTAGTATAAATGTAAATGATAAGTGACCCTCAAATTCAAAGTCTTCTATCACGTTTCGAAACCGATCCCTCCAATGTATGATCCAACCGAAAGACTTGACCAAAGTTAATCGCTCCTTATATGCAGTACCTCGCTTCTCTGATCTAAATAAATTCGAGGTGGATTGTAGCTATGTCGATATCCAGAGGTGAGCCTCAAGCTCCTGTCTCAAAATTATGGTGATGACGTACCCTGAAATTCGTTAGGTGATCCATTAAAAGTTTCCTCATTGTACCGCAGAAGTATACGTCACGAATAGGTAACAAGAGAGCGTCGTCGTGTCAATAAAGAAAATCAAGATAAGACGTCAATATCATTATCAGTGCATGATCGTGTATTATGCTGTCTGACCACAACAATATACAATCGAAGTGTTTGCTAAAATACTTGAGTTGACCCGCGAGTCCTCAACTTGCATGACTCATAGCTGTAGTCCATAATTCTGTTTCCATATCCAAAGAAAACCCGAATTCTCACCCAAATTATCTCAATTCATATCAATCTCATTAATCTCCTTGCTAACAACATGTCAGGGTGATAAGTCTAAGTCTCACCATGCTTCCATTGCGCTACTCTAATTGAATTTGTGAGCTCTAACAATAACCAATACTATTAAAGATAGAATCCGATGACAACCTCGAGCATCGTTATTACGTCTTCGTCCATCAAGTAATCATTAACCTCCAGTCGAGAAAGTTTTGTGGGTTACTAAAATTTTCGGGTTCGCCCCTGACTTAATTCACCACTTCACATGCTACTGACAAACAATGTACTTCTTCTCTCTTTTTCTTTTATCAACACCACTAGCATCCATTACCTTAGGGCAGTCACTTTTCAAATGCTTACTACCTCCTAATTTTGATTATAGTTCCTCACCTACGGTCGTGTCACCTTACTCAGTTTCCTTAATTTTCCTCCACATATACAATCCAATCCGTAGACATCTATTCTTGTTTATCTTTACTATAATCCATCAATTCTTAACCGTAAATCATAAGTTCCATTCCATAACGAGGCCTGACATCAGTCCAACATAACTTATACATTTATCAATTCTTTAGACATTTATCCTCAACACAAGACACCAAGCTTTCCTTCCATCACATGATACTTAAGCCTCCAAAATGGTAAAACTCTTCCTTACTATCCATCAAGTCATCATCAACTCAACTTTTAAAAGGTTAGAATCACAAAAGTTCAGTCCATTCTTAATTTAATCATTGCTCAGTACGCTATCGACGTGTGATGAGTTCCCTTTATGTTCATTTTCAATACTTACTTAATTTCTTCATCGTTCATACACGTGTAAGTTTCTAACGTCTCTTGTCAATCCTCTTGTAATGGCACGTCCCTCTACATAACTTCCTTACTTATCCTCAATGAACTTCAAAAAATGAAATCAAACTTATAGATCTCTTAATCATTTTTTATAGTATCCTTATTCCAACATAGTACACTTAACTCTTATCCTTTATTTCAAGTGTCATGCCGTTAGCACACTTAGCACCCTCCATCACATATCACATTACTTCAATCCTTTGAACATACTACTTAATCACAAATCATGAAGCCCTTCTTTCATTCACATCTAATTCTCTATAACTCCCTTGCTCTTACTGAAACTTTTAATTGTGTTTGTCGAAGAGTACGATCACAACCATTAAAGTATTTTCTACCGTCTCGATTCCCCCCTTTACTGATTATCTCAAGGTCCTCGAGTGTAGGAAATCAAGACTGTCGCTAATCACGTTAACGTCACGTCAATAAATAAACTATATCCCCCAAACTTGCTACACCGTCTGTGAGGTCGGCCACGTCAAGAGGCATATCGCTAAGAAAAACCTTTCCACACATCGAAGGATGCACACGAAGTGCTGAGTCTACAGGAATTTAAAACCTAATGCTCTGATACCAAGTTGACAGGACCGCCCCCGGGTTTCACCCTGAAACCCGGAGAGGTCCTGCGGGAATCCAAAATCAAGGAAAATCCTACCGTAAATTTGGCAGAACCTCCCCTGAAAATGGACTAACCCAAAATTTAAAAACCTGTTAAAAACACTTCTAAGATATCAACCACCTCTACCTCAACCACATCATAAATATATAAACTCAAATCCTTTTGTATCCTTCTGAACTTTTTCCTCAAACAACTCTCAATATACTGAAAATCAATAAAACTGCTCAACTGAGATCGTCGTCCTTCAAAACCTTTGCTGTCATAAACCCATAACTTAAAATACTAAACAACTGAAAACACACACCAAGTCAGATACCCGGAGAGTCTGTCATACATGCGCAGAGCCGAGAATCTGTCATGCGCATGCAGAGCCATAAATAATCTGTCATACATGCGCAGAGCCGAGGATCTGTCATACGCATGCAGAGCCATAAATAATCTGTCATACATGCGCAGAGCCGAGGATCTGTCATACGCATGCAGAGCCATAAATAATCTGTCATACATGCGCAGAGCCGAGGATCTGTCATACGCATGCAGAGCCATAAATAATCTGTCATACATGCGCAGAGCCGAGGATCTGTCATACGCATGCAGAGCAGCCCCCAAAGGGCGAAGCATCCCGACACACGGCCCAAAGCCTATATGTGTGCCGTGATGGGTCCCAAAGACCTATCCAATCTGATAACCTGGAGGGTACTGCAAAGGTGGTTTGAAAACCATTTTTCATAACCAAAATCATAGATCCTTTTTCCACCGAAAACAAATATCATTGTACTTTTCCACGAAAACTTTAAATCCATAACTTATAGCATAACTCCAATTAAAATCAAAGTGTATAAACCCAACCAATTCTTTTCGAACGAAAACCGAAAAATAAAATAAACCATATGAAGAAAATCATAAGCTAAAATCCTTTCCACGAGATATTCATTCATTCAACTACGTAAAAGACCGAAATACCCTTCACAGTGCCATTGCTCGGATACCAAATCCGGCAGCATAACGGCATCGAAAATGAGATTTCCCGAGTCTGTGTACCTGTTAAGACCAGACAACCAACAATATACAATAGATGTTTCACGTAGCTATTAAACAACCGAAACGAGCGGCCAGCCACCACACACGGTGGCTGCCCGGCCATAAGCAGCACACAAAAATAACCCCAAATAGTCACCGAACCTAAATTAAGCTACTAGGACCCTAGGAAAGTGAAAAAAATTATGAAAAAACCATCCAACCCGCCGCCACAAGTGGCGGAGCCGACGGTGGCAGCGGCGGCACAAATCTAGGAATACCCAAATTCATCTCCAAATAATCCTAATTACATAATAGAACCTTTATTTGCACAAAAACAATTCAAATTTAACTCCATATTCAAGAAATTCGAAATAGGCAAACCCCTAAAAATTGAATTTCTAGAATCTCAAAATTTAACATCAACACCTTAGGGGAAAGATTACTCGTACCTAGAGGATCGATTCTCGTAACTGGATCGACGGCCAATCATCGCCGGAAACGCCGGAATCGGCGGCGGAAGCCGGCGGCTGACTTGGCTTCCCGAGCTCATTGCTCCGTCGTGGAGCGTCGTCTGGATGAACGGAGCCCATGGTTGAACTCGCCGTGGTGAGAGGAAGAGGACCCAGTAGGTCCGGTGTCCCGTCGTCACCGGAAAATGTGATCGCCGGCGAGCTCATTTCTCTGTCATTGCGTCGATTCTCCGTCTACAGTGGTCGGCCGGCGAAGGGGAAGGCTGCTAGGGGTCGGCGACGGCGAGAGGAAGTCGCCGGTGCCCGTCGCTGGTCGTGGGGTGGCCGAACGGTGAATCTGCCGAGAGAGAGAAGCGGCGAAGATGGAGAGAGAGAGAGAGAGAGAGAGAGAGAGAGAGAGAGAGAGAGAGAGAGAGAGAAAGAAAGAGAAAGGCCAGGGAAGGTGAGTGGGGGTGGCTGGTGATGGCTGGGATGAAGGGTGTGCGCGCGGAGGGAGGTGCGAGAGAGAGAAGACCCCCCCGGGAGAGAGTGCGGGTGAGAGAAAAATAAAGGGAGAGGGAGAAGCTTTTAGAAGATTCTAGAGAGAGAAAGAGAAATCAGAAAAAATTTTCTGATTTTGGGTATTTAAATCCCACTTTTATAAATTTACAACATTGCCCCTCACTTTAAACGCCTATATCTTTCAAACCGTAACTCAGAATGATGCGTGGTACGTGTCTATGAACTCGTGGGCTCGAAACCTATTCAACAGACCCAAAGTCAAAATCGAAAGCCTATTCATTTTAAAAGTCAACTTTTGGGTCGGGTCGTTACAAGAGTTCTTTCCAAAAAGGTCCATAAATTTAAACAAACTATCAAATAAAATTATGTTTTAAAACTTATATACGAGAGTATTTGAAAACCCGAAATTCAACTCCGTCCACCAAACCCCACATCAAAATCAAGATTTATCAACAACAGTTAATTCAAAGGAATTTCATAAATACATTTGAAAACCAAGAATTCACCCACATTCATTATATCTCAATCAAAACTCAAATAATCAATAATTAAATTCACAGATTTTATAAAATGCTTCTAAAAACAAATGTCCACTCACAGTGATAGCCCTAGCTTCGATCCTCCGCCGGATCGTCACGTACCACGGTCGTCTCGCCTATAAAATGCACAACAAAACCGTAAAATTAGTCTCCAATTACGTTCCGAAACACTTTTCGGTTTCCCTAATCACTTCCAACCTACCCAATATCAACAACCAACTCAACAAGAATAATCCCCCAATCTGAAAACCCAAGCAATCCCGAAATGGAATCTAACCCCCAAATTTTCAACTTCTCAAATTCTCAAAAATCATACAATTAAACCACAAAATAATGAAAGCCCACTAAGAAGGGAAGAAAACCCACCTATATTCGAAGTTGATAGTGCCGGAGTTTGGCCGCAGTCCGGCGAGACAGAGGCGGCGGGCTGGGCTTCCTCTGGCCCTGATTTCGCGCGTGTGGGAGCTGGGCTGGCTGGAGGAGGCGTCGGGGAAGGTGGTCGGCGTCGGAAAGGCTCGCCGGAGGTCTCAGGTGGCCAGAATGGCCGGCGACTACAGGCGGTGGCAAATGGGCCTCCTCTGGCCTTGTTCGCTCGAGCAAGTGGGCTGGGCTGCAAGGGGTGACTGGGGGGTGGTGGTTGGCGCAGTGGGGTGGGGTCACGCTGGTGAGGCTGGCCGGCGAGTGGTGGTCGACGGCGAAGGTGGTGACTGCTGGGTTGTGGGCGCCAGGGAGGGGGTGCGGGAGAGAGGGTGCGGGGAGAGAGGATAAATAGAGGGAGAGAGAATGTTCTAGAGAGAGAGAATCTTCTAGAAAAAAAAATCTGATTTATAAACCAAATTTGTCCATTTTACGAAATTGCCCCTCAATTCATATGTCCGTATCTTTCAAACCGTAACTCGAAACGACGCGTGCTATGCGTCTACGAACTTGTAAGACCCCGCATTTTTCAAGGAGTTATTTTAAATATTTTGCGAATTTATTTTAAGGATTTTGGGAATTTATTTGGAAATTTAAAAGGTTTTGGTTTAATTTTTAATTTTTATTTTAAATTGGGCTTGACCCAAAATTTGACTTTTAAAACTAATGGACTTTCATCTTTGACTTTGGGCACGTTGGAAAGGTCTCGAGTTCACGAGTTCGTAGACACGCGGCACGCGTCAATCGGAGTTATGGTTTGAAAGTTACGGGCATTTGAAGTAAAGGGCAAACTTGTAAATTTTACAAAAGTGGGTTTTAAAAACCAAAAACCAGATTTTTATCTCATTCTCTCTCCTCTCTCCCCGATCCTCTCCCTCTCCCGCGTGTCTCTCCCTCTCTCACTCTCGCCGATCTGCCACCGGCGCGTGGCTGCGCGTCCGGCGGCGGATGGGCTGGGTTTTCGGCCCACCAGCATCGCCGCCCTCTCCTCTCTCTACCCCTGGCCTCCGTTCAACCCAGAAAAGCCCCGAAAACCCAAAACCCAGCCTAGACCCGATTTGAGCCTCGCCGTCGATCTGACTGTTCCGGCGAGATTTGGGTGGCCAGACCCACTGGGTCTTGTTCGCCTCACCAAGTCGGCCGCCAGCTTCCGCCGCCGTTTTCGGCCATTTCCGGTGAGATTTGGCCGTCGGTCAAGTTGTCAAAAATGATCCTCGAGGTATGGGCCTTCTTTCCCCCTTGTTATTGCGTGTCAATTTTGAGAATCTAAAGATTTGAAATTTTAGGGCTTGTACCCATTTCGGGTTTGCCTTGAATTGAGCCTACTTGAATGATTTCTGAGTTGTTTTTCATCCAATTGAAGTGCCTAGGTTGAATTTGGGTTGATTTTTAGTTGAAAAATCAGTTTCTTAGATTGTGCCGCCGCAGCCACCACTACCTCCGCCACTTGTGGCGGCGGGTCAGCGGTCGTTTGTCTCTTTTTGCCCACATTGCACTTCTAGGAGATCCTTGGAGGTTGTTTGGTGAGTTCTGTGAAATTTCTGTGTTGTATAAGCCGGGCAGCCACCGTGTATGGTGGCGGCCGCCCGTTTTGGACGATTAAACGACCAATTGTGAATTATGTATATATTTAAGTTGGTTGTCTGGTCTTAACAGGTACACGGGCTAGGGAAATCTCATCCCCGATGCCGTTATGCTGCCGGATTTGGTATCCGAGTAATGGCACTGTGAAGGGTATTTCGGTCTTTTATGTAGTTGAACTGTGAATGATACTTATCGGATTTTAATGTTGAGTACTATTATTGAATGGTCTGTTTTATGTGTTTGTTGCTTTATGTTAGGAAGGCTAAGGGTAGGATTTGGATCATGAGAATGAATTTATGAGGATCTGAGGTTAAGGAATTAATTTGGAATTTTAGAGTTTGTCCTGAGGATAATGGCTGAATTAGGAAAGAAATGTTTATTGTAGAAGTAAATAAATGATGATTAGGCGATTATTATACCGATTTGATCGAATCGAGTATTGAGAAAGTATTGGTATGATTTGAGTGACAAACAAGTGAAGGGTCGTGAGTAGGAATCAATCTCGGAAAGGTTTCGAGGTAGTTCGGAGTAAACAATGAGTGGATTTTGGTTATGATTGATTATTTATACAATGTTGTTTAAGACGTTGTGATTTGAGGAGAGACACCTCCTTTTGATGAGTGGGTTTGATAAGGAGAATTTAGAAAAGAATATTTAAAGGCTGCTGTGTAAATGCACGTGTTGACCGGTCGAGCCTGCCTGTGTAAAATGCACGGGATTGTGGCCAGGATGTGAGCCTGCTCGTATGGAGTGACCCCTCCATATGAGATTGTGGCCAGGATACGAGCCTGCTCGTGTGGAGTAACCCTCCGCACGAGATTATGGCCAGGATACGAGCCTGCTCGTGTGGAGTGACCCTCCGCACGAGATTGTGGCCAGGATACAAGCCTGCTCGTGCGGGGTGACCCCTCCGTACGAGATTGTGGCCAGAATTTGAGCCTGCCCAAGTGCGGGATTATGGCCAGGACATTGTCTACAGTACAGGTACGAGAATGATGTGAGTTTTAAGAATAAGTGTTTCGAGATATCAGCTTCCAAGGATAAATTCAGTACAGAGTTTGATTTACGATTGAGGGGATTTAAAAATGGTTTTGAAGGACGAGACTTTTGAAAGTAGTTATAAAGCTGGAGGATTTCCAAGAAACGAAGTGTGTGAAATTAAATAGATGGTTGTTTGGTTGCTTGGTTGCTTGGTTGCTTGTATTGCAATTGTTTGCTAGGACTTGGTAAAGTCTAGGCTTGAATCGTGAGGACGGAAATGATAGTGTCTATGCATTGAGGTTATTAATTAGGACGTGAATAATTGAAGTTGAGGTTAATGGTTGATGATTAGGCAATTAATTTGTCAGAGTATAATTATTATTATTGATGGAATATTAGGTGATTGAAGAATTTTGGACTTATGAAGATTAATTAGTTACGCCTTGGATTTATTGCGAATATTTTGTGGATTGTAAATTGAGATAACTGACAAAAGTATTTTGAGGCCTTGTGATTTCTTATCAAGGGGTTATTTGTTTGAATGACCCGGTGCACCATGGATATGGTGCAGTGTGTTTAATTGTGTTTTTTGCAGGTTAAGCAGGCTGAGGAAGCAGTGAGGAGAAGACGAAACAGTGGGACCCACTTGTAACAACCCGACCCAAATTTTCACTGGAAATTTAAATTTTTATTTGACTATGGTTTTGAGAGGTTTTTAAAAGATGTTGAATTGCATTTTATGGATTTTGAGATTTATTTTTTTGAAAATAAAAAGGGGTTTGATTTAAATCTTTATTTTTGTTTTAATTTGGGGTTTGACCCAAAATTGACTTTTAAAATAAATGAGATTTCGATTTTGACTTCGGGTCCGTTAGATAGGTTTCGATCCCACGATTTCATAGACACGTAGCACGCTTCGATCCGAGTTACAGTTTGAAAGATATGGGCGTTTGAAGCGAGGGGCAATTTCGTAAAATGGATAAATTGGGTTTAAAAAAAATCAGATTTTTTTTTAGAGCTTTCTCTCTCTCTCTAGAACCTTCTCTCTCCCTTTATTTATTCTCTCTCACCGCAGTCTCTCCCTCTGTCTTCCCTCCCCCGCGACCGGCCCTGCGCACAGCTGCCACAGCCACCTCCACCTCGCGGACCCAGCTTCACCAGCAAGACCCCCCCCAGGTGCCGACCACCCCCAGCCTACTCTCTCTCCTTATTTTTTTCTCTTCCCGAGTTCTCTCTCTCTCCTCCCTTTTTCTGTGCGCGACCAGCTCAGCCCAGCTCGGCCAATTCCGGCCACTACCCGACCTGCCCAGGCCACCGGCGAGCCCCCAGCAGCCTTTCCCTTGCAGCCCAGCCCCTACACGCGCGAGAACGAGGCCAAAGAAAGCCCAGCCCGCCACCACTACCCGTCGGAATTCCGGCCAAATATCAGCTCCTTTCATCCCTATTTTCGACGAGACGACCGCAGCCCGAAACGATTCGGCGGAGGAACGGAGCTAGGATTCTCACTGTGAGTGGACTTTTGTTTTAAGAACATTTTTATTTACTTTATGATTGAATTTATTTGCTTATTCCGAGTTTTATTTGAGTTAAAATAATTTGGGGTTGAATTTGTTATAAGTGATTATGATTTTCAAAGTTTACATTTCCGTTAGTTTGACTAATGTTCTTACTTTAAGTTTTATTAAATGATTTTTCATACGAAATTGACGAATAAATGTGGTTTTAAGAGTCGATAGAGATATACGATTTCAAACGTGATTTATACAAGAATTTATAGAAAGGAAATTGATTTCAAAGTTTTGAGAAAGCCTTGAGTTGATAGCAAAAGGTGTGAGAATCTCATTGGGACTTTTCATTTTTAAGAAATTATTTTGCGTGGCATTGAAATATTAAAAATGGTTTTCAAACCACCTTTGCAGTACCCTCCAGGTTATCAGATTTAATAGGTCTTTGGGACCCATCACGATGCACATATAGGCTTTGGGCCGTGTGTCGGGATGCTTCGCCCTTTGGGGGCCGCTCTGCGTGCACGTACGACAGAAATTTGTGGCTCTGCATGCGTATGACAGATTCTCGGCTCTGCGCATGTATGACAGATTATTTATGGCTCTGCATGCGTATGACAGATCCTCGGCTCTGCGCATGTATGACAGATTCTATGAGTAACTGACTGGTGTGTGTTTTCAGCTGTTAAGTATTTAAGTGATGAGTTTATGGCAACAAAAGGTTTTTAAGTATGACGGTTTCAGTTGAGCAGTTTTATAAATTTTTCAGTATATTGAGAATGTTTGAGAAAAAAGTTTTCAGTTCAAGTTATTTATTTATAGATTGACAGTATCAATTTCAGTTTGAGAACGTGGAATTTTCAAAGTTTGATTTTCAGCTTCAAATTTTATTATTTTACTGGGAAATGGTTTTTAAAACTGGGGGATTTCAAAAGACATCGTAAGGTTTTAAAGTTAAAACGTGTGTAAAAGGGTTTTTCTGAAAAGATATTTAATCTTTGATCTCCATTTAACCGTCCACTCACTGAGCCTATCTCACCGTTTTCTTGTTTTGTCTTAAATTGTCCCCCAGGTAGTAGCGTTGGTGGAGGTCGAGGCATAGCATCCATTTTCCACTCCCGGATCTTGTAGGCATCACTTCCATTTTGTGGAAGTTCCTTTCCTTGAATTGTAAATGATTAGTGGCTCTGATAACAACTCCTAAGGTTTAAGTTGGATTTCTGTGAAATTGTTGGGTCTGAGTCCCTATTTTGGTTGTGGTAGAGGTGGTTGTTGTATAGAAGTGCTTTTTAACAGGTTTAGAAATTTTTGGGTTAGTCCATTTTCAAGGGAGGTTCTGCCGAATTTTCGGTAGGATTTTTCTTGAATTTGGATTCCCGCAGGGCCTCTCCAGGTTTCAGGGTGGAATCCGGGGGCGGTCCTGTCAACTTGGTATCAGAGCATTAGGTTTTAAGTTTCCTGTAGATTCTGCACCTCATGTGCATCCTTCAGTGTACAAAAAGGTTTTTCTCCGCTAGTATAGATATGGTTCCTCGACGTGGCCGACCTCAAAGTAGACTATGGTAAGTTTATGGGGGTAGATTTAATACGGTTAACGTGAGTGTTACGTTTGGTGTATGCTAGTATTACAATTTGGGTCGTACTCGTGAAGATTTTCTTTTGATAATCAGTAACTGCGGAATTGAGAGCGCATGGTTAAATGTTTTAGTACTTCGTTTGAAGCCCATTCGAGGAAATCAAGTTGGAATTTTATGGAAATTAATGTTATTAGAATTATAGATTTCCCTAGAGATTAAGTATCGAAGTTGTGACACAGTGAAGCTTAGTTAAACTTTGATAGTTTACAATAAGGATGACGAAGGATAGATGCGTGTGTGTTAGGATAAAGCACTACAAGAAATTCGGGATTAGGCAACGCCTTTCAATTCGTTGCTGATTACGAGAATAGGCAACGACGTTTTCTGCATACGCAACGATCGTGTACTTGATGTAGGATAATTAATAGGCAACGATCTCCATAGCATAGGCAACGACGTTTTGGTTGTGGATTATGAGAATAGGCAATGAAATAAAAAGGGGGTTGCGTATAATTTGGCGGGAAGGAGGCGGGAAATTTTACAACGATGTGTTCGTTGCCTATTACTTTTAAGTGGTTGCCTATTCATTTGGCGGGAAATTTTGGCGCTATAATGAATATAAAATAGGCAACGACTAGTTTTGTCGTTGGCTATGTGTATAGGCAATGAATGTTCAAGGGTTTAGGCAACAAATTGGATTTGTTGTCTATACATTTGGGCAACGACTACTCTATAATAGGCAACAAACATTACGCAATGTTAAACAGAAAAAAGGCAATGACTTCAGCACAATAAGCAACGACATGGTCATTGCATACTATGGGGATTGGCAAGGAATTAAATAGCGTGTTGCCTATTAGTACTTGGAAAAAAAGCACAAAGTTTTGCTACAACAAGATCGTTGCGTAATATTTTTCAAGTGGTTGCCAATTCATATGTAGGGGATTTTTGGCACTATAATAATATAAAATAAGTATAAACCGTTATTGGCATTGCATATGAGTATATATAGATAATAAACTTTTAAATATAAGTACAATTGCCTATACATTTTGGGCCTTTGGCAATGACTACTCTAGATAGGCAAGGATCGTAGGATTAGCTATTGATAAAATATAAGAACTTTACAACTCAAACCTCCGACCCTTCGCACCCTAGGCTATTGCTAAACGAGTTTGAGTGCAATTCAAGTATTTTATTGTGACTTAATTAATTTTTGTATTGATTGACAAAAAATAAAATGATATAAATATTTTAGAAATGCTATTAAAAATAAGATAGCCTGTCTTAAAGATTTTTATTGTACATTTCACTTATTTGATTATCATTTAAGTAAAAGTAAACAGAAGTAAATTAAACCAAATTTCATAATATGGTCCCAAAATAATTACATAGTACATCAAAGAAGAAGGAAAATGTATAACAGAGCTTTACAAAAGTGTTGCAACTACATGTCTAACAACACATGTAACAGAATGGTACACATCTTCCAGAATGGCGGCAACACATAATTTTCTTTTAGTCCTATTGTGAATTTGGCCTAAAAATTGGCACATCTCCTTTGTTTTTTAGCCGTTTTCCAAATTTCACAACATGACAGTGTGACAATCTTGTTGCTCACTTATGCTGTTGGTAGTTTGTTCTTTCCAAGCATTGCCTGCATAAGAAAAATTCAATAAGAGAATATTGTTCAATCAATTACAAAGTAATAGTTCCTCTTAAAATAATTTGAGGTAAAAAAATGAATTCACAATCAACCAAAATTAAGCATCATACTATACTATTGCTTTCTAAGACGAACTCTGGTATCAAAAGAAAATACCATTTTGTCATATACCTCGTTTAGCTACAGAATAGCCACAAAATTTGTTGACAGAAACCAAACAGCCTTACTATCTCTTATATCTCTCCAATTCCAAATAAAATAAAAACAATTATGGTAATAAAATATTTTAAAATAAATGAAAACATAAATCACCAAAAAAATGAGAGTAATGTAAACAAACTAAAGAGGGTCTGTATCTAATATATAAGAGAGTAATTTTATTGGCATAATTTTATAAGATCTCCTGGAACAAGACATTTAGAAGTTGTAGAGGCTTATTTTGAAGTTAATATCATATATGATTTTTCCAAAATCTAGCAATCGAAAGCAAAAGAAAAAAACCAAATAAAATTAGAACTTTGAAATAAACATATAATGACTTTAATTTAGGGGACCTTACCAATTTTTTATTCTAAATCACTAAATGAGTCAACATTAACATTCTCATCCTCATCTCCGGATTGTATTTCATCCTCTTCTATATCATCATTAATGAAGTCATCAACATCATTAGATTTGCTAATTTCCGCATCAACCAAATTTGCATCAATAGTTTCATGGTCAGCATCATGTCTACACAAAAATGCACCAGAATTGTCGTCGTCGTCATCGTCATCATCATAATTATCATCACGAGCTTCGTGATCATTGAAATCGTAACCAAGCTCATCATCGTCGTTATCAAGCTCATCACTAGCATCATCATCCTCTTTCTCGGGCACATCCCACAAGTGTCTATGTTCAATCCTCTGAACAACTTTCCATCCAGGGCCCAACACTGGATCGTCTACATAAAACACTTGATTTGCTTGGGTTGCTAGGACATAAGGATCGTTTGTATACCACCGACTATTTACATTTACAGACGTGAGATGATAATCTTGAATAATTCGTTTCCTCTTAGCATCTGTGTTGTACCACTCACACTTGAAAAGAATGACATTATATTTTATGAATTGCACTTTTAAAACACTTACCAAATGTCCATAATAATTACAATCTTCACCACCATGCGACCCAGGTGTCCTTACCCCACTATTTTGGGTCGTGCGTATCCTTTCATACTGCTTTGCCGACCATCTAATTCCATTCACAATACACTTTGGATATTCGACACATCGTGAATCTGGACCTCGTGCTAATGCATACAACTCTTCATTGACCAATAGAGACCCCTCATTATATAATGTTGTAACACGATTCTTAAACCACTCAGGAAACAGCTTCATATGTCTTTGTTCTAAGTTGTCTAGACTCTCATGTTCTAACATTTGATAGTGCTCACTACATGAAAACATTTAAAGAGTTAGAATACATGCATTACCAAAAAAAATAAAAAAAATCTATTTGACATAACTTACTCTCTAAATAATGCAGTCTCGTCACAATTATTTATTATATACCAATATATAACTTCTTTTTCATGCAACGACATTTCAAGCATTTTGAAACCTCCAAATGGCTTTGCCTTTTGGGAGAAGACGGAAAGCTTTGCATCATGATCACCTCCATCATCGTTTCGTTCTGGTCGAGTGAAGGTTGTCTCAACAGTACGAAGATACATTGCACAAAATGTTAATGATTCATTTGCAATATATGCCTCTGCAATTGATCCTTCAGGCCGAGCTTTATTACGAACATATTTTTTGTAGGTTCCCAACAACCTGAAAATTATGAAAAAATTTTATATATGGGGATGGAAAAAATCTTTAATTGATTTAAAAAGTTAAGAGAATGTGTTTTACCTTTCAATAGGATACATCCACCGATATCCCACGGGTCCGGCCAATTTAGCCTCGCGTGGTAAGTGTACCGCTAAGTGGACCATGATGTCAAAGAATGCTGGTGGAAATATTTTCTCCAGTTTGCACAAAATTAACACAATATTATCTTCCAACCTATCTAGATCTGCAACTTTCAACGTCTTTGCACATATCTGTTGGAAGAAATTGGACAACTCTACAAGAGGACCGCATATTGACTTTTTCAAGTGTTTTCTTATTCCCACTGGCAAAAGTCGTTGCAGCAATACATGACAGTCATGACTTTTCAACCCTGATACCTTCCCGTCAATCAAATTCACTCTTCGTGATATATTAGCAGCATACCCATCTGGAAACTTAACTGATTTTAAAAATTCACAAAAAGCTTTACGCTCAGTTGGTGTGAACACATACTCTGCTTGAGGCTTACTAAAATTATTTCCGTTATAAATATCTTACTCCTGATCCTGGAAGAAGACGTATCCTCATTACATACTGGGCAAGCTAAATAACCTTTCGTGCTCCAACCCGACAAATTTCCATAAGCTGGAAAATCATTGATTGTCCATATTACAACTGCACGCATGTTAAATACTGATTCTGCAATCTTATCGTATGTTAGCACACAAATCTCCCACAGTTCCTTAAGCTCATCAATTAACGGCCGCAAATACACATCAAGCTCCTTTCCTGGTGCTTGTGGACCAGGAATTAACAATGCCAATATCGAGTACGGTTTCTTCATGCACTTCCACGGGGGTAGATTATATGGTACCAACACAACAGGCCACATACTGTAAGAGTTGCTCATATTCCCAAAAGGATTGAACCTGTCAGTTGCAAGACCTAATCTGACATTTCGAGGGTCTTGGGCAAAATCAGGATACTTACTATCAAAATCTTTCCAAGCAAGAGAGTCTGCCGGATGCCTCATTACACCCTCTTCGTCAACCCGTTTATCCTTATGCCACCTCATATCACCAGCTGTATGTCTAGACATAAACAACCTTTGTAACCTCGGTTTCAATGGAAAATAGCGCAACACTTTCTTGGGAACCCTTTTTTTTCTGTGTATGATCACTATCTACAAACCTTGACTCGTTACACTCTGGACACTTATCTTTTCCCGAGTGCTCCTTATAAAACAACATACAGTCATTTTTGCATGCATGAATATTTTCATACCCCAACCCCAAACTTTTCAACATCTTTTTGCAGTCATAGTATGATTCAGGTATACTATTTGGTTTGGGACACAATCGCTTCACGATCTTAAGCATCATATCTACTGACTTGTTAGTCCAAAGATTATCAACCTTGCAGTGAATCACCTCCACAACAAACGTTAGCACTGTAAAATCAGTACAACCAGGGTAAAGTTCACGTTCAGCTTCACGTAACAACTTCTCATAGTTATCAGCATCTGCTCTATTATAATCGTTATTATCTTCCTCCCTGAATACATCATCCTGCTCTGTGTCTGTATTGTCATTGATTACATGGAATACTGACAGGACCGCCCCCCGGTTTCCACCCTGAAACCCGAAGAGGTCCTGCGGGAATCCAAATTCAAAGAAAATCCTACCGAAATTTCGGCAGAACCTCCCCTGAAAATGGACTAACCCAGAATTCTTATACCTGTTAAAATGCACTTCTAAACAGCAACCACCTCTACCACAACCAAAATAGGGTCTCAGACCCAACAATTTCACAGAAATCCAACTTAAACCTTAGGAGTGGTTATCAAAGCTACTAATAAGTTTTTACAAAAATAAACATAGCGCCTACAGGGTCCGGGAATGAAAAATGGATGCTATGCCTCGACGCGTTTGGCTCGACCTCCACCAAAGCTACTACCTGGGGGGAACAATTTAAGACAAAAGAAAATAAACCGTGAGACAAACTCAGTGAGTGGACAGTTTAATGAAAACGAAAATAAAAGTAAACTTCATATTTCAGAAAAATCCTTCAAAACCACGTTTAGCTCTAAGACCTCACGTCACTCTTTGAAATCCCCCAGTTTAAAACCATAAAGTTTATTTAAACTTAAGAAATCCCATTAAACAATATATATCTCTCAAATAACAATTTCTTAAAACAAACGAACTGTAAAACATCGTAACAACAACCTTGATAGATTTCAAAAGAATCCCTCACTTAAAAACATTTTTAATAATTTCTGAAAATAACCAAATTCATTTTCCACCATGCTATATACCCTGAATAATCCTGGCCATACACACGCGTGGAGTAAATCCAACACGTGCAGGCAATATCCTGGCCATACACACGCGTGGAGTAAATCCAACACGTGCAGGCAATATCCTGGCCATACACACGCGTGGAGTGAATCCAACACGTGCAGGCAATATCCTGGCCATACACACGCGTGGAGTGAATCCAACACGTGCAGGCAATATCCTGGCCATACACACGTGTGAATAAATCAGCACGTGCAGGCAATCCTGGTCATACGTGCACGCAGAGCAGCCCCCAAAGGGCGAAGCATCCCGACACACGGCCCAAAGCCTATATGTGCATCGTGATGGGTCCCAAAGACCTATTAAATCTGATAACCTGTAGGGTACTGCAAAGGGTGGTTTTCAAAACCATCGTTCATAGCCAAACATAAATCTTTTTCCCACTGAGAGAAATATCATTGAAAACCCTTTTACGAATTTAAATCCATAAGCCCAAAAATGTAATATTCAAATTAAATTTAAACTTCATGAGTCAAATCCAAACTTTTCGATAAAACCAAAAATCTTAAACAAACCATGTGAGTAAAATAAAGAACCAAATTTCCTTTCTAAGATCCAACAGCTCAGAAAAATCAACCTGTAAAAACATGTTTTAAACTCACTCGTGAAAGTATTTGAAAACTAAAATTCATCGCCATTGATCAAATCCCAAGATAAAATTCCCAAAGTATTTAGTATGAAATGATTGATGAAATTTTCATGAATTCTTTGGAAAACCAAAAGCCCATTCAAACTTCAATTTCACAATTAAAATTTATATAACTAGAATAAATCACGAATTTCATAAATCATTTAAAGAGACAAGAGTCCACTCACAGTGAGAAAATCTAATGTCGATCCTCCGCCGGATCGTCGCGAACCCCGATCGTGTCGCCTATAACACAACGATAAAATATGAAATTAGTCTCGACTCCAATACGTTAAATTTTGTGTGTTAATTCTAATGTCTCGCTAAACTCACGCTCGAGTAACGGTTATAAATCATCTTCCTCAAAATTATACGCTCTCTAACCTATTCCTAACCATCTCGAAACTTCCCGGCTCACACCAGCGTTACCCACACTTCTAAAACCAATTATAAATCTCGAAAATAAATCTACGTAGCCGATCTAAAAAGAGCACGCCATCCGAGAAAAGTTCGGTATCTAAAAACTATCCAATTACGATCCAAATTTGAAATTCTCGTCAACCCAAGGGCATCCACCTAACCAAAATCAATAATCAACTTAATTTGAGTCTCAAATTTATACTATCCAAATAAATTGACGACTGGGTGGTCAGAACTATCACCGTCGTCGCCCACAGTGACGGATGTCTAGCCTAAAAGTCACAAATTGTCCAATTTCTTAATTTTTCTAATTCTAATAATCAAATATCATTTTCTAAGGGTGTAAATTGTCCACAACTACATTAATATCATCCATTTTCCGAAATTCTCAAGAGGAACCCGAAATAGGATCTAAATCCCCAATTTCAATTCTCCAAAATTACTCAAAATAAAGCACCAAAACGCTGAGAAATGACAGCCCATACCTCAAGGAGAGAAACCCACTTAAACCCTCGAAAATTGATGCTGAAATCTAGCCAAAAATTGGTGGATGGGGCCGGCGATTTTGAGGTGGTTCTTGAGTTGTTTCCGACCCAGGGGAGCTGCTCGATGCAGGAGGAAGGCCAGGCTGAGCTGGTCGGCCAAAGGAAGGGTCGCCGGAGGTCTCAAATGGCTGGAATGGCTGGCGGCGTGAGCGAAAGTGGTGACTGGGTGCAGGGGTTGGGTGCGCACAGAGAAAAGGGAGAGAGAGAGAACTCGGGAAGAGAGGAGGCCGGAGGGGTGGTCGGCGCCTGGGGGAAGCTCGCCGGAGCCAGAGGCTGGCCAGAGGTGGCCGGTGATGGTGAGTGGGGTGGCTGGGGCTGGTGGGCGCAGGGGAAAGGGTGCGGGAGAGAGGAAAACCGAGAGTGAAGGAGAGAGAGAGTGCGGGGGGGGTGATAAATAGAAAGGGAGAGAAGCTTCTAGAGAGAGAGAGAAAGTTCAATAAAAAAAATCAGATTTTTAAACCCAATTTGTCATTTTACGAAATTGCCCCTCGCTTCAAACGCCCATATCTTCCAATCTGTAACTCGGATCGAAGCGTGCTACGTGTCTATGAACTCGGGGGATCGAAACCTATCTAACGGACCCAAGGTCAAAGTCGAAAACCCATTTATTTTAAAAGTCAACTTTTGGTCAAGCTTAAATTAAAACAAAAATAAATATTTAAATCAAAACCCTTTTTTATTTTCCAAATAAATCTCATAATCTTTAAAATGCAATTCCACACCTTAAAAAAAATCTCTTAAAAGCATAGTTAAATAAAAATTTAAATTTCTAGTGAAAATTTGGGTCGGGTCGTTACAACCTTCCCCCCTTAAAAAAATTTCGTCCTCGAAATTTAGTAGAAATCTTTAATTTAAGTAAATTGTAGTTGCAAACTTCTTATCGCCCATCAAATCAGACCTCCTTTCAGTAACCATAAGTTGAAATATGCTTGAATTTGACATTTCCTTCCGTTTGAGGAAACCAAAAACATTTAAACTAAAAAGATCACTCCACAACGAACCTAAATAAATTAAGTACGCCTCAAAAATAATAACTTAAAAATGTGATAGAACACCAAACCCTAGATAAAGTTTTAAGGGATAAAACCATTACGAAATAAATCCATTTTAAAACCTTAAAATCATTTGAAAACCACTCTAACCCACCAATCGAGAAAGTTTATCTCTTATCGACATTCAAAACAATAATACGTTATACGCAAAAGTGTGTGTGTGTCCAAAGTCTATAAAAATATTGCATTATGCCCAAAGATGGAAAACGTACCCATGATGACATCCGGTGAAGTCAAAGGGTCCTGCTGCGTCATGGCGAAAACTCTGCCCTGGGCTTTAGGGCGTCCTGGCTGGCCCCTCTGTTGTCCTCCACCTCTACTGCCATGGCTGGACTGGGCACCACTACTAGACGTAGCACCCGCAATCTCCACTGCTCTCTGTCCTTGACTTTGGGCCCTTGAAGTCTGTCCCTGATGGGGGGCCGATCCCGAAGATCCTCCATCACCTGATTGTAGCATCGGGCACTCCCTCATAAAATGGCCTGTCTGTCCACAATGATAACACCCAGGGCTGCCCATATGACACATCCCATCGTGATATCTGCCACAAGAACTACACAGAGGACGACCTGTCCCACGAATCCGACTACCCTGAGATCCACTCAATCGTGCTGTGCTACGAGCTGAGCTACCCGCTGACTGATAACCGGAACTATGACTGTGTCCAGAACCTCGGCTTCCTCCTGAGTCATGTCTAACACCTCTAAAACCACCACTTCCTGAAGAACCTGAACTGAAACTGCCTCTCTTGGATGGTCCTTGACTAGGGCCACTCATCGAGGTACTCTGAAAATGACGACGCCTCGCCTCGCCTTTACTCCGATCAGATAAAGACCTTTCGACCCTCATAGCAGCATCCCTCAAAGAACTAAAAGTAGAGTGGTTAGCTGCTGTAACCACCGTGCGAATAGAATCTCTCAGACCCTCCTCAAATCTCGAGCATCTATCCGTCTCGTCTGCCACAAGTGTTGGGCAAAATCTGGAAAGCTCAGTGAATTTTCTCTCATACTCTGCTACTGACATAGATCCCTGTCTAAGCCTCAGGAATTCGGCTCTCTTCTCATCACAATAAACCCGCGGATAGTACTTCTCGTAAAAGACTCTTCTAAATCTGTCCCAAGTGATCTCCGCCGCGGTGAGTCCTAAACGCTCGGAATCCCACCAATGATAAGCGTCACCCACTAGCAAGAAAGTAGCCAAGACTAACTTCCGGTCATCGGGGCATCCCATGACCTCAAATATCCTCTCGAGTTGTATCATCCACTCGTTAGCCTCACTGGGATCCGAAGTACCTGAAAAATTTGAGGCCCCGAGCTTACGGGCACGCTCAATGCTGTACTCTCCCTCAGGAAACGCCCTAGTACGAACAGCAGTAGTCACCGCTTCGGCTAGCCTATCAATAGACTGCTCAAAACCTTGTGTCGTCTCATCGACACCTTCTTCTACCCTACGGTGGGTCCCCGGTGGTCGGCCACGTCGTCGAGGAGGCATAATACCTATAAGAAAACCAAACTCTTATCAATAATGGGGATGCACATTCAGTGCAGAATTGAGGAATCTAAAACCTAATGCTCTGATACCAAGTTGACAGGACCGCCCCCCGGTTTCCACCCTGAAACCCGAAGAGGTCCTGCGGGAATCCAAATTCAAAGAAAATCCTACCGAAATTTCGGCAGAACCTCCCCTGAAAATGGACTAACCCAGAATTCTTATACCTGTTAAAATGCACTTCTAAACAGCAACCACCTCTACCACAACCAAAATAGGGTCTCAGACCCAACAATTTCACAGAAATCCAACTTAAACCTTAGGAGTGGTTATCAAAGCTACTAATAAGTTTTTACAAAAATAAACATAGCGCCTACAGGGTCCGGGAATGAAAAATGGATGCTATGCCTCGACGCGTTTGGCTCGACCTCCACCAAAGCTACTACCTGGGGGGAACAATTTAAGACAAAAGAAAATAAACCGTGAGACAAACTCAGTGAGTGGACAGTTTAATGAAAACGAAAATAAAAGTAAACTTCATATTTCAGAAAAATCCTTCAAAACCACGTTTAGCTCTAAGACCTCACGTCACTCTTTGAAATCCCCCAGTTTAAAACCATAAAGTTTATTTAAACTTAAGAAATCCCATTAAACAATATATATCTCTCAAATAACAATTTCTTAAAACAAACGAACTGTAAAACATCGTAACAACAACCTTGATAGATTTCAAAAGAATCCCTCACTTAAAAACATTTTTAATAATTTCTGAAAATAACCAAATTCATTTTCCACCATGCTATATACCCTGAATAATCCTGGCCATACACACGCGTGGAGTAAATCCAACACGTGCAGGCAATATCCTGGCCATACACACGCGTGGAGTAAATCCAACACGTGCAGGCAATATCCTGGCCATACACACGCGTGGAGTGAATCCAACACGTGCAGGCAATATCCTGGCCATACACACGCGTGGAGTGAATCCAACACGTGCAGGCAATATCCTGGCCATACACACGTGTGAATAAATCAGCACGTGCAGGCAATCCTGGTCATACGTGCACGCAGAGCAGCCCCCAAAGGGCGAAGCATCCCGACACACGGCCCAAAGCCTATATGTGCATCGTGATGGGTCCCAAAGACCTATTAAATCTGATAACCTGTAGGGTACTGCAAAGGGTGGTTTTCAAAACCATCGTTCATAGCCAAACATAAATCTTTTTCC
Organism: Dryas octopetala; assembly: GCF_963921425.1. NCBI lineage: Eukaryota > Viridiplantae > Streptophyta > Magnoliopsida > Rosales > Rosaceae > Dryas > Dryas octopetala. The sequence continues at coordinate 7,886,141 of NC_141367.1, read as the reverse complement.
CACTGAGAGAAATATCATTGAAAACCCTTTTACGAATTTAAATCCATAAGCCCAAAAATGTAATATTCAAATTAAATTTAAACTTCATGAGTCAAATCCAAACTTTTCGATAAAACCAAAAATCTTAAACAAACCATGTGAGTAAAATAAAGAACCAAATTTCCTTTCTAAGATCCAACAGCTCAGAAAAATCAACCTGTAAAAACATGTTTTAAACTCACTCGTGAAAGTATTTGAAAACTAAAATTCATCGCCATTGATCAAATCCCAAGATAAAATTCCCAAAGTATTTAGTATGAAATGATTGATGAAATTTTCATGAATTCTTTGGAAAACCAAAAGCCCATTCAAACTTCAATTTCACAATTAAAATTTATATAACTAGAATAAATCACGAATTTCATAAATCATTTAAAGAGACAAGAGTCCACTCACAGTGAGAAAATCTAATGTCGATCCTCCGCCGGATCGTCGCGAACCCCGATCGTGTCGCCTATAACACAACGATAAAATATGAAATTAGTCTCGACTCCAATACGTTAAATTTTGTGTGTTAATTCTAATGTCTCGCTAAACTCACGCTCGAGTAACGGTTATAAATCATCTTCCTCAAAATTATACGCTCTCTAACCTATTCCTAACCATCTCGAAACTTCCCGGCTCACACCAGCGTTACCCACACTTCTAAAACCAATTATAAATCTCGAAAATAAATCTACGTAGCCGATCTAAAAAGAGCACGCCATCCGAGAAAAGTTCGGTATCTAAAAACTATCCAATTACGATCCAAATTTGAAATTCTCGTCAACCCAAGGGCATCCACCTAACCAAAATCAATAATCAACTTAATTTGAGTCTCAAATTTATACTATCCAAATAAATTGACGACTGGGTGGTCAGAACTATCACCGTCGTCGCCCACAGTGACGGATGTCTAGCCTAAAAGTCACAAATTGTCCAATTTCTTAATTTTTCTAATTCTAATAATCAAATATCATTTTCTAAGGGTGTAAATTGTCCACAACTACATTAATATCATCCATTTTCCGAAATTCTCAAGAGGAACCCGAAATAGGATCTAAATCCCCAATTTCAATTCTCCAAAATTACTCAAAATAAAGCACCAAAACGCTGAGAAATGACAGCCCATACCTCAAGGAGAGAAACCCACTTAAACCCTCGAAAATTGATGCTGAAATCTAGCCGAAAATTGGTGGATGGGGCCGGCGATTTTGAGGTGGTTCTTGAGTTGTTTCCGACCCAGGGGAGCTGCTCGATGCAGGAGGAAGGCCAGGCTGAGCTGGTCGGCCAAAGGAAGGGTCGCCGGAGGTCTCAAATGGCTGGAATGGCTGGCGGCGTGAGCGAAAGTGGTGACTGGGTGCAGGGGTTGGGTGCGCACAGAGAAAAGGGAGAGAGAGAGAACTCGGGAAGAGAGGAGGCCGGAGGGGTGGTCGGCGCCTGGGGGAAGCTCGCCGGAGCCAGAGGCTGGCCAGAGGTGGCCGGTGATGGTGAGTGGGGTGGCTGGGGCTGGTGGGCGCAGGGGAAAGGGTGCGGGAGAGAGGAAAACCGAGAGTGAAGGAGAGAGAGAGTGCGGGGGGGGTGATAAATAGAAAGGGAGAGAAGCTTCTAGAGAGAGAGAGAAAGTTCAATAAAAAAAATCAGATTTTTAAACCCAATTTGTCATTTTACGAAATTGCCCCTTGCTTCAAACGCCCATATCTTCCAATCTGTAACTCGGATCGAAGCGTGCTACGTGTCTATGAACTCGGGGGATCGAAACCTATCTAACGGACCCAAGGTCAAAGTCGAAAACCCATTTATTTTAAAAGTCAACTTTTGGTCAAGCTTAAATTAAAACAAAAATAAATATTTAAATCAAAACCCTTTTTTATTTTCCAAATAAATCTCATAATCTTTAAAATGCAATTCCACACCTTAAAAAAAATCTCTTAAAAGCATAGTTAAATAAAAATTTAAATTTCTAGTGAAAATTTGGGTCGGGTCGTTACAAATACATCATCCATCATTCCCAAAATATCAGTGTTGGGCTGAGGTATCAACTCATCAACTAGAGTACTTGGAGTTTGAGTCTGCACAACTCTATGTTCTCCATGGTGTACCCATGTAGTATAAGTTACTGACATACCATACTGCATTAAATGAAAATAAACCACTGCAATTGAATAAGAAAATCTATTCTGACATTCTTTGCAGGGACATTTTATCTCATTCCGCTCATTAACATGGTGTCTTGCAAATTCCAAAAATGAATTAACCCCTGCTTCATACTCATTTGTGAACCGATTCGGATTGAACATCCATTGCCTTTCCATATTACCTTCCACAACTTTGACTTAGACTCCGTAATAATGTAAAAAATCTAGTATCAATTTAGATAATGTTAAGTTCTAGTTAATAAGAATCAAATATATATTATATAACAGACATATATATATTATATATGTAAATCATCTATGCACTATTAAATAATCAGTGCCCAGGTGAACATCCATAGCGAATAATATGCAAAGCTAACAATAAAAGTACTGAAGATAGATAAAATAGCAATCAACATATAAACAAATCAATACAAGAATTAAAGATGTCATAAGTTCATAACCATGAAAACAGAAGAGAAAAAAACTAATGCAGCTTACCTTGTCTGCTGACCCAGTTATGAACAGCTCATCCCGAGCTACAAATTTCACACTGGTAACCTACCAAAAAGAAAAGATGCAAAATCATTCAATGTGCATTAATGAAAATACAAACCCAACAATTGTTTGATACATAATAACAGTGGTAACCTTCTTTGAATGACCACTATGTGTAGATAAGATAAGTCCTGAGGATTGATGAAAGATTACTGCATTTGTTTCAACCCCTCCAGTTGCAATGATCAACTGCCAAGGGAAAAAAAGAAGAGATTTAATCAGCAAATTGGAAGCATAACTGAGTTTCGCTGAGTTCCAATTTTGTTGGGAACTCATTTAACCTCATTTAATATGTATATATAAAAACATATATAGAGCTCACGTATTAATGCAAACTGGAATTTAAAGTGAATTTAGATACAAAGCTGATGGAATGCCAACTATTAACATGCAATAGTTCATCTTTAAGTGCAGTGGAATGCCAACTATTACATGCACAACATAAGGCCTTCTAAAAATGACCTTTTTGCATAAAGTTCAATGAATTGTCTATCACATTACAGTAAAGTTGACTTCAAAACATAATCCCAAGTGTTAATCCATTAAAGAACAAAACGAATGAAACAAAAAAGTGCAAAACAAATGAAGCAAAAACAATTAAATAATGAAAATCAAAGTGTTAAAGAGTAAATATAAAAGTATAAAAGCTCAGTAAGAAGAATTACTAAAAAAAATCCATTGTTCAGATAATTTCAGCACATCTCATCATGTTCTTAAGAACTCAGCTGCAAATTTTTCTTTTTTTTTAAACTCAGAATATTAAAATTGAAATTTTTAAAACCTGATTTGCAATGGAGGGGGTGGTGCACGGGGTTTTGGGATTGAGGTGGACAAAATCACATATATAATTCAACCTGCATAAACACAAACAGGAACGAAAAATCAATATTCAAGAATGTAAAACATAAAAATAAATAAATTAAAAGATCTGAAAAACTTGGAAAAAAAAAAAGAAGAAAACCTGGATAAAAGAGAAGAGGCTAAGAGGGACTTGGGCGATGGTTTCGGTGACCAGAGAGGATGAGGGTCAGAGGGGGGTGAGGGGATGAGAGGGGCGTTGGCAAGAGAAGGGACAAAGAGAGGGCAACAGAGGTGTATGGGTGCTTAGGCGATTGGAGAAGGAGAGGGCAACATAGAAGGAGAGGGCGATGAGAGAAGGGAGCAGGGTGCTTGGGCGATTAGAGAAGGAGAGGGCAATAGAGAAGGAGAAGACGATAAGCAGAGGAAAGAGATGCGTACGACGTATTATTTTGTAAAAAAAAAAAAAAAAAAATAAAGGTTGCCTTATATGGGCAATTCCTTGCCTATTGAAAAATGCAACATTTGTATATAGTTGCCTCTCTTAATGGACAACGAGTAATTAAAGCATGCCACCCAAATAAATAAAGCATGCCACCCAAATTTCTTTTTCTCATTCTTTAAAATCTAAAATTATTAGACAATGATCATCAAACTAATATGACTATAGAGCAGAAAATGAAATTTAATTGTGGGTTGCGGTGATTTTGACTTGGAGGGGATATAGGGGAGAGCCCCGTACGTTTTGGGTGGATGACTGATAATATTAAAAGAAATATTAAAATTACGTCATCTTCATAATAATACCTTTTATAGTCTCATGTTTTATTATATATTTTATTACATATTTTTATAAACAAACGATGCAATTGTGTTGTCAACAATTCGAACTGTTCAAATTTTAGTTTCTCATTCAAAGATAATTCGTACAAAAAATTAGCTTAATCGGAGATGTAAAAGTGACATAATGGTGGTCGAATTAATGAACGATCATGGATTTTCTAATGATGATCGAATGGGTAGATGAATTTCGATTTAGCCGATTTTTTGTACAGATGATCTTTGACTATGAACATAGAAAATGAACGGGTTAGATTGTTGAAATCACGTTGTGGTCTTCATAATTATGGAAACAACAAGGTTTCAACGGAAAAGTTATTAGAATTATACTCTTCAAGTGTATTTATATGTAGAAGCTCACATATCGATCGTGTTTTCAACGATTCGAACCGTTCAAGTTTTAGTTCCCTACTCAAAGAGAATTCTTGCAAAAAATTAGCTTAATCGGAGATGCAAAAGTGACGTAACGGTGGTCGAATTAATGAACGATCATGGTTTTTCTAATGATAATCGAATGGGTAGATGAATTCCGATTTAGCCGATTTTTTGTAAGGATGATCTTTGACTATGAAAATATAAAATGAACGGTTCAGATCGTTGAATTAATGAATTGACGACGTGGTTTAATAACTTTAATTATAGTTGTATTATAAAAGTTGTATATACACATATACATTTATGTTTTATTATAGTTGTAATGTTGTATATAATTTTAAAAGTTTATTACTTTATTATTTATGGTATTACATAGTTTACACTATTACTATTTACTAACATTATAGTATTATATAATAACTTAATAAGCATATTAATAATTTATTAGAGTAAACAAACGAAAAATCTATTAAATATGTTATAATTTCCAAATTGGGCTTTGGGCGGACCTAAACGGGCCGTGCTTCGGGCGGCCCATGGGCTTCAATGGGATGGCCCAAGCCCAACCCAAGAGACTTTCGGGCCGGGCCGAGCCGGCCCAAATTTCGGGCCAAATTGGGCTTCGGGCCTAATGGGCCGGGCGGGCTTCGGACCTTGGGCTTTTTGGTGAGGCCTAACTAGTAGTATATCATTTGAATAAGTTAGATAATGATTTTTTATAATTTGCAATTTTTTATTTTTTCCCAACAACGATTTTGTTGCTTATTATTTAATTTGATGGGCATTGACACATTGTCTATTAATTTAATTTTTTCTTGAGAATGAGAAAACAAAATTGTTTTCACCAAAACAAAGAAAACGAAATTTTGGAGGGATGCTTCCCCCCATTATGAAATTTTTTAATTATCTCTTTAAGGAAAAAAAACCCAAATGCACTTTATATTGCCAAACAGAAATCAATCGACTCTTAGACTCCCCTTACTCTCAGACTCCCCTCACTCTCAGACTCCTCAAATTCTGCAAGCTATACTCCTCCCTTCATCTGAGACTGCGACCTTCCCTTTCGCCCTAGCCCTCTCCACCCACACGAAATTTTGGTGATGCCTCCCGCCATTATGAAAATTTTTATCTTTTCTTGGTGGGAAAAACCCCTAATTCCCTATGTATTGCCAATCAGAAACCAATCGACTCTTAAACTCCTCTCACTCTCAGACTCCTCTCTCTATGGACGCTATATATATACTCCCCCATAAGTCTGCGAGTGCGACTGCTACCAGTACCTTGTCCCTTTCGCCCTCTCTGATCGTCAACAGTACGCCCCTCTCTTGCCGCTCTTAGCCTCCAATTGACTCTTCTTCTCTTCTCTTCTATCAAGTTCTTTATTTTAAATATTTTAACATTTCTAAATATTTGAATGTTTTACAGTTCTGACTTTTGATTTTTGGGTTGTTTTTATGCAGGTTAAATTATTTGATTTCCCCACTTCCATTGCATATCTCGTGTAAGAGCCTCCTCCATTGCAAATCAGGTTTACAACAATTTCAATCTTTATTGGTGCTCCCTGTTATATTATTGTCAATTTTTAATGTCAATTGTTTTCCCCCTTTGTTGGTGCTCTCTGTTATATTATTGTCAATTGTTTTCCCCTTTTGTTGGTGCTCCCTGTTAAATTGTTAATGTCAATTGTTTCCCCCTTTGTTGGTGCTCTCTGTTAAATTGTTAATGTCAATTGTTTCCCCTTTTGTTGGTGCTCTCTATTATATTATTGTGGTTTATCTTTAACTAGAACTTCATGAAGAGAATTTTGGTGTATATAGTGAATATAATTAGACCCACTACGCATATATGATTTCAGAAAAGCCAATATGAGATACAAACAGTGCATATTGTCTAGTTAGAGTCTACGGTCAGTATAAGGGTCTTCCACATCTCATCAAATTTTTCATAGACAATTTTTTCATACATTTTGGATGCTTTATGCTTTATGATAATAATCTTCTTTTTGTCAAACTTTTGAGGAGCCTATCTAATGTAATAATGTATATATAATGATGAGAATGAATTGCTCTATATATATACATACTAGGTAGTACTACTATATATTAACAAAGTAGCAGAATTCTTATTGTTCAAAATTAGCATCAGAGTGTTTCAATTTAGTAGTATTCCCATTTTAACTTAATGCTGCCTTCAATTCTAGTTTTGAAATAAACCCACGACCAAAATAATAAAAGCAATGAGTACACACATTCTTTGTAGCTGTAATATCCATGTAATATTATTGTTGTATTATTTATGTTTCTTATCAACTAGAACCTCATGATAACCTACAGCTCTGCAGATCGTGAAAAGCAAGTTGTTTTTGGTATACCGTATATTTACCTCTATATTAAGTTTTGAGGGATCGTTTTCCTCTTTTAATTAATCTTTGTTTTTTGTTTTCTTTTCTGTCAATTAAAGAAATTTAAGTGTGGACTTTGAGGTCCATTGAGGATCCCACAGACTTGTGCGAAATCATGTGGTTGGTTGGTTTAATGGTTTTTAACTTTTAGTTTTTAACTTATTCTCTGTTCTCTCTTGAATTTTTTGGCTTTCTTGTCTTTCTTTTTATATATGTTGTATGCCTGTATAATATATATGTATTTTTGCCACTAACCAAATTGTTTTTTCCTTTTGTATTTTTAATATAGGAGGGCAAGGTCCCATCTTTTATTGATAATTGGAAAGATATGTACGTTACCAAGAATCAACAATGGACTACTGATGAAGCTAGAGAGAAACATGTAAGTCATTTAACTTAATGCTGCCTTCAATTGAATGAAAATATGCTAAGGAAATTTCCATATAAATTATGCATTTGGGTTGAAAGTGTGGATGATATACCAACACTGCTATTTTAATATAAATATACTTAATTTATTTTCTTCATAACACTATTGCATTCTACCGTTTACTTTTAGTTCACCTCTTTAGTATAATTTTTAAACTGTAGGAAAAAATGGAGAAAAAGAGGGATGCAGTCAAGTTGAGTATGGCTCAGGAAGCACCTGAGGGTACTCAAGCGGATTCTATACAAGTTCCTTTGGAAGTTGAGTATGGGATCTGCGCTGAGAAACTCGGGGTGAAAGGTAGAACCGTATGTGGTCTTGGTGCTTTTCCTCGTCTGGACAAATCTTCCTCATACTCCACTGCTGCATCTGGGCCTTCATTTGATGGTTGGATGGAGATGCAAAACATGATGAAACAACTTGTTGACGGCTTGAAGACTTTGCAAAATGAGAATGTTGAACTAAGATCTGAGTTGCAAGCTTTTAAAGGATCTCAAATGTGCAATAGTAGCAGCGGATCTATCTATGAGCAACTGACTCCCGGTCACACTCCTCAACAATCTAGAGATGGTATAAATGGCGGTCAGCTTGCAGACAGTAGTAGTGAGGATGAGGATGAAATTTAATTTAGCTGGTTTTTTTTTTCCGAGCTTACATTTGTGTTTAAGTATTTTCTTAGACAAGTATGTGAACAAGTTATCATTTTCTAACATTTAGAAATCACATTACATCTGTTATTAAATTATGAAGCTTTATTGGGATTTTAATTTTTATATGTTGAAATATTTATAGCATTATTTATATTTATGAAAATGAATTAAAATAAATAATTGATAATTAAAAAATTATTTGTTGCCAATTCTAAAAGGAAATCACATTATGCACCTCAAAAGGAACGATAATTATGTTGCCAATTGAGGGAAAACGCAACGATAACATGGTTGCAAAAAATATTAGCCAAGAACCAATCCATCTTGCCTTTTGAGGGAAAAGGCAACGATGACATGGGCTGGTTGCCAAAAACATTAGGCAAGGACAAAATCGTGTTGCCTTTTGAGGGAAAATGCAACGATGGCATAGTTGCAAAAAAGATTAGCCAAGGGCGAACCCACCTTGCCTTTTGAAGGAAAAGGCAACGATGACATAGGCTGGTTGCCAAAAAGATTAGGCAATGACTAAACCATGTTGCCTTTTGAGGGAAAATACAACTATGACATGGTTGCGAAACAGATTAGGCAATGCCATGGTCCTTGCATATTGTATACTTGAGCAACAATAGAGTCGTTGCTTGATAGCATAGGCAACACCATAGAGTTTCACCGCAATGATTAAGCAACAACATAGTGGTTGCCTATAAATTGGTAAGGCAACGACGACATTGTTGCATAATATCATAGGCAACACGGTGATTGTTGCAAAATATCCATCGAATTTGGTTTCTATGCCAGCATCGGCAACAAAATATTCGTTGCTAACTCGTTGCAAAATTGGCAACGACCGCCAAATTGGTTGCCTATAGTCATTGGCAAGGGTCCTAGGGCAACGCCCATGGCAACGGCAGAATTTTGTTGCCGATAGGTTTAGGCAACAAATTGCAAGCTTTAGACAACTACTTTCAATCATTGCCAAACCCCTGTTTTCTTGTAGTGAAGATATCATAATAACGATTAATGGATAAATGAATTGTTTTTATTTTGGAAGTCTAATGAGGACAATGAAGGAATTTGGGTAGAGAGAGAAGTGACGTAAGAGGTGATAGGAGAAATTAGAAGGTGGTAGGCATATGGAAAGCAAGAGATCCAAGTATTGGATTTAAGTAAGGGTTGATATGAGAAGAGGAGGGACATCACAAAGCAATGACGTATGAAGTGATGTTTTTATTTAAAAGAGTAAGCTTGAAATTGTCGTAATTCCACTAATCTAGCTTTCTTAACTTGGGGCATGTGAGTACTTGATGGATTAACGATAACTTATGGATGGTAATGAGGAGCTAGACCATTTTGGAGACATAAGTATCTTGTGATGGAAGTCTGGGTAGTTGGAGTCGAGATAGACTTAAATACATCACACATTGCTAAGGAAATGATAGGAGCTTAAGGGTGACCCTTTAGTTCACGATAGAATTTATTTCTCATTTTCAGGGATATGTAAGGAATGGTGTGGAAGACGTAGTAATTAACGATACTTGAAGTCGCGATCATATTTTACGTTGGATACATTTGGAGATCAAAAGGTTAATCAGAGTGGCGCAACGGAAGCGTAGTGGTGCCAGTCCAGCCATGTCAGTAGAGGTGGAGAACAACAGAGGGATCAGCCAGGACGCCCCAGAGCCCAGGGCAGAGTTTTCGCCATGACGCAGCAGGACGCTTTGGTTTCATCAGACGTCATCATGGGTACATTATCTAACTTTGAACATGATACGATATTTTCGATAGACTTCAGGAGACACACTCTAGCTTGTCACATATTCGTGTTTTGAGTAAACTTTCTCGATTTATGGGTTAGAGTGGTTTTCAAATGATTTAAAGGTTTTAAAATGGATTTATTTCGTAATGGTTTTACCTCTGAAAACTTTATCTAGGGTTTGGCGTTCTCTCACATTTTTAAGTTTTTATTTTTGAGGCGTACTTAATTTATTTAGGTTCGTTGTGGAGTGATCTTTTTAGTTTAAATGTTTTTGGTTTCCTCAAACGGAAGGAAATGTCAAAATTCAGGCATATTTCAACTTATGGTTGTTGAAAGGAGGTTTGATTTGATGGGCGATAAGAATTTTACAACTACAATTCACTTAAATTAAGGTTTTCTACTAAATTTCGAGGACGAAATTTTTGTAAGGGGGGAAGGTTGTAACAACCCGACCCAAATTTTCACTGGAAATTTAAATTTTTATTTGACTATGGTTTTGAGAGGTTTTTAAAAGATGTTGAATTGCATTTTATGGATTTTGAGATTTATTTTTTTGAAAATAAAAAGGGGTTTGATTTAAATCTTTATTTTTGTTTTAATTTGGGGTTTGACCCAAAATTGACTTTTAAAATAAAAGAGATTTCGATTTTGACTTCGGGTCCGTTAGATAGGTTTCGATCCCACGATTTCATAGACACATAGCACGCTTCGATCCGAGTTACAGTTTGAAAGATATGGGCGTTTGAAGCGAGGGGCAATTTCGTAAAATGGATAAATTGGGTTTAAAAAAAATCAGATTTTTTTTAGAGCTTTCTCTCTCTCTCTAGAACCTTCTCTCTCCCTTTATTTATTCTCTCTCACCGCAGTCTCTCCCTCTGTCTTCCCTCCCCCGCGACCGGCCCTGCGCACAGCTGCCACAGCCACCTCCACCTCGCGGACCCAGCTTCACCAGCAAGACCCCCCCCAGGTGCCGACCACCCCCAGCCTACTCTCTCTCCTTATTTTTTTCTCTTCCCGAGTTCTCTCTCTCTCCTCCCTTTTTCTGTGCGCGACCAGCTCAGCCCAGCTCGGCCAATTTCGGCCACTACCCGACCTGCCCAGGCCACCGGCGAGCCCCCAGCAGCCTTTCCCTTGCAGCCCAGCCCCTACACGCGCGAGAACGAGGCCAAAGAAAGCCCAGCCCGCCACCACTACCCGTCGGAATTCCGGCCAAATATCAGCTCCTTTCATCCCTATTTTCGGCGAGACGACCGCAGCCCGAAACGATTCGGCGGAGGAACGGAGCTAGGATTCTCACTGTGAGTGGACTTTTGTTTTAAGAACATTTTTATTTACTTTATGATTGAATTTATTTGCTTATTCCGAGTTTTATTTGAGTTAAAATAATTTGGGGTTGAATTTGTTATAAGTGATTATGATTTTCAAAGTTTACATTTCCGTTAGTTTGACTAATGTTCTTACTTTAAGTTTTATTAAATGATTTTTCATACGAAATTGACGAATAAATGTGGTTTTAAGAGTCGATAGAGATATACGATTTCAAACGTGATTTATACAAGAATTTATAGAAAGGAAATTGATTTCAAAGTTTTGAGAAAGCCTTGAGTTGATAGCAAAAGGTGTGAGAATCTCATTGGGACTTTTCATTTTTAAGAAATTATTTTGCGTGGCATTGAAATATTAAAAATGGTTTTCAAACCACCTTTGCAGTACCCTCCAGGTTATCAGATTTAATAGGTCTTTGGGACCCATCACGATGCACATATAGGCTTTGGGCCGTGTGTCGGGATGCTTCGCCCTTTGGGGGCCGCTCTGCGTGCACGTACGACAGAAATTTGTGGCTCTGCATGCGTATGACAGATTCTCGGCTCTGCGCATGTATGACAGATTATTTATGGCTCTGCATGCGTATGACAGATCCTCGGCTCTGCGCATGTATGACAGATTCTATGAGTAACTGACTGGTGTGTGTTTTCAGCTGTTAAGTATTTAAGTGATGAGTTTATGGCAACAAAAGGTTTTTAAGTATGACGGTTTCAGTTGAGCAGTTTTATAAATTTTTCAGTATATTGAGAATGTTTGAGAAGAAAGTTTTCAGTTCAAGTTATTTATTTATAGATTGACAGTATCAATTTCAGTTTGAGAACGTGGAATTTTCAAAGTTTGATTTTCAGCTTCAAATTTTATTATTTTACTGGGAAATGGTTTTTAAAACTGGGGGATTTCAAAAGACATCGTAAGGTTTTAAAGTTAAAACGTGTGTAAAAGGGTTTTTCTGAAAAGATATTTAATCTTTGATCTCCATTTAACCGTCCACTCACTGAGCCTATCTCACCGTTTTCTTGTTTTGTCTTAAATTGTCCCCCAGGTAGTAGCGTTGGTGGAGGTCGAGTCAAACAAGTCGAGGCATAGCATCCATTTTCCACTCCCGGATCTTGTAGGCATCACTTCCATTTTGTGGAAGTTCCTTTCCTTGAATTGTAAATGATTAGTGGCTCTGATAACAACTCCTAAGGTTTAAGTTGGATTTCTGTGAAATTGTTGGGTCTGAGACCCTATTTTGGTTGTGGTAGAGGTGGTTGTTGTATAGAAGTGCTTTTTAACAGGTTTAGAAATTTTTGGGTTAGTCCATTTTCAAGGGAGGTTCTGCCGAATTTTCGGTAGGATTTTTCTTAAATTTGGATTCCCGCAGGGCCTCTCCGGGTTTCAGGGTGGAATCCGGGGGCGGTCCTGTCACCACTTGATTTATGTAAACGATTTTAGACAGTGATTTAAACCGATTTTAGAAAGTGATTTTACATCAATATCTTTGGGCTCACACTCTGATTTAGTTAACGTATTTATTTATTATATTAAGTGCATGGCTCATTCTTTGAAAAAGGGTTTAAATAACAAGGTTTTCAGAATGTTTATGGGCCCGAGGTTTGGGGCGTTACAGAACTCGTGAGATCGAAACCTATCTAACGGACCCAAAGTCAAAATCAAAAGCCCATTTATTTTAAAAGTCAACTTTGGGTCAAACCCAAATTAAAACAAAAATAAATATTTAAATCAAAACCCTTTTTATTTTTCAATTAAATTTCAAAATCTTTAAATTACAATCCAACATCTTTTATAAACCTCTTAAAAAAAACATAGTTAAATAAAAATTTAAATTCCTAGTGAAAATTTGGGTCGGGTCGGGTCGTTACAACTATTTTAGGTAGAAACACGAGGTGAAATACCCATTTAAACAACGGTTTATTGATAATAACCGTTGTGTAGGCTATTGGAAATAAGTGTATTGCCATGTTTATAGGTTTTTCATACTACGGTGTTTACATGAAACCGTTGTATTAATGCATTAAGAACATCAGATATTAACCATATAACCGTTGTATATACTTATTTGGTACATCGATTTTGGGTTAGAAACTGTTGTATGAAGGCACATAGCACAATGGCTTTTTAAGATTTGTGTGGTATGCTTAAGGATTAGACAATGGTTTATGATATTAAACCATTGTAAGTCAAGGTTACAGACCACACTTTTGATTGAAAACGATTATATAATGTGCCTGTTTACATATGTTTTTAGAAGCTCGCAATTGTCTTTGACCACAATGCAATTATGAACAAAAATGCACAATCTGATTGATGAGATAGGTTGTTTTGGTACAACCATTGTTCCAAATTGATTCCCTTCATAATTAACATTTCTAATAAATTATACATTTACAAAATACTAATTCACAATAATTAATAAAGGATTGAAATTTCTAAAGTACCAACTAATATAAGATATTTGAAGCAAGTAATTGCATATATGTACCTTGCTCCCTTAACCCAATTTCATTCACAAAACCAGCCATATATCCCATAAACAAAAACACCCCATATATGCCTTTCCAAAAAAATAGGCATCAATCTAATCAATCAACCTAATTGCTACCATATATCAAAAGTATTATCCAGCAGCTAGCCTATCAATCATCCCAAGCTAATCTAGAAAAGTATTCAATATATCATATATATACCCCAAGCTAGTCTAGCTAAACACATGGCCTACGTCAAAAAGGCGTCATGCAAAAATCCAACATTTAGTCTACATATACTGGCCCACAAAGTTTGCCTATTTAGCCCGAACTTCATCAATATCTTCTTGGGTATAAGTGTTGTCCTGCCTTCGTTCCCACTGAAACAAGGCAAAGATGAAGTACTAATTAAAAATAAAATTCAACTCAAAATGCAAACAGTCCAGCAGAAAAATAAATAAATAAAGAACATGCCCCTAAGTAGGTGTATTGAAAAACATAGGCATGCAAGAGAGGAATATGCCCCTGTCAGATTTCAGCATCCAATAGCAAGCATAAGCATATATATATATATATATATATACACGCTTAGTTAGCATCCACAAGATAAAATAGGGGCCTATATCCAGAATCAAGCTCCAATTAATCTAGAATCAAGTTTAAATCAACCTCAAATTCATACAAGTGATCATCAAACAGGGGTCTATATAACCTGTCAACTTCCACAATTTTGAAAGATTCCACCAAGTATTCCCAATCTGCACCCAAAACAGACTCCCCTAAGCTAATTTGTTTCCTTTTATTTCTTTACTACATTTCCAATCTTTCAGCCACAAAACAAATAAAAGCATTATAAATCGCAACCTTAACAACTAGGTAAGGTGGCAACTACAATACTCCAATAGTTTGTAGTTACCACCTTACCACCTTACACTTATATAGGTATAAGTGTCATCCTTCCTCCATTCCCACTGAAACAAGGCAAAAATAGAGTACTAATTAAAAATAAAATCCAACCCAAAATGCAAACAGTCCATCCGAAAGAAAAAAATAAAGAATATGCCCCTAATTAGGTGTATTGTGATTTCAAGCTAGCATATATAAAAAATTAAGTGCATAACTACATTAATTAAGAATCAAGCTCACAAATACCTTAATATTATCACGACAATTTTCAGTTAGAGCAAAGTCACAAGGAATATAAGGGCAAGTGAAAAACATAGGCATGCATGAGGAATTTTGATGTCAGGTTTCAGACTTTCAGGGCAAACTTAGAAATTACACCAAAAATGCATGCAATGTCGGATTAAGGTGATTTTGATCTTGAAATAACCATTAGGGTGCCTAGTTTCTGCTCACCAAAATTAGATCAAAATACATGTAATGACCCGACCCAAATTCCACTAGAAATTTAAAATTTTTATTCAAGTTTGTTTATTTTAAGAGATTTTTTTTAAAGGATGTTGAATTTTAAAGATTTTAAGATTTATTTAGAAAATAAAAAGGGTTTTGATTTAAATTTTTATTTATTTTTGTTTTAATTTGGACTTGACCTAAAGTTAACTTTTAAAATAAATGAGCTTTCGATTTTGACTTTAGGTCCGTTGAATAGGTTTCGAGCCCACGAGTTCATAGACACGTAGCACGCATCATTTCGAGTTACTGTTTGAAAGTTACGGTTTGAAAGTTACGGACATATGAAGTGACACTACAACAAAAATGGTCATTTATAGCACTCAAAAAACGCTATAAAACCCTTATAATAGCATTATCCAAAACGCTATGACAGCCGACGTTATAATAGGTCGAACTTTTTGATAGCGTTTTTAGAATGCTATAAAAGAGCACATCTATTATAGTATTTCCAAACGCTATAGAAATATACTATAATAGCGTTTCTAAAATGCTATAACATACTAGAAACGCTATTATTGAGACGCTAAAATGGTATTTTTAGAATGCTATAAAAGAGCACATCTATTATAGCATTTACAAACGCTATAGAAATCTACTATAATAGCGTTTCTAAAATGCTATAACATACTAGAAATGCTATTATTGAGACGCTAAAATGGTGTTTTTAGAATGCTATAAAAGAGCACATCTATTATAGCATTTACAAACGCTATAGAAATCTACTATAATTGCGTTTCTAAAATGCTGTAATATACTAGAAACGCTATTATTGGGACGCTATAATGGTGTTTTTTGGTTCTTATAATATTGTGTATAATAGCGTTTAATGCCCTTACTATAGCATTTTAAAACGCTATTGTTCTTTTTTCCCAGCATTTAATGAACGCTATAGTATTTATTGTTGACATTTTTTGGTGCCTGCTCCCAAATTATTTCTTTGCATTTTTAAATTGCCACTGAGAAATTTTTCTATATAGCATTTAAAATGGAAATTGGTCCTAAAGTACAATAGTTTCAATTGATAAAAAAAAGTATAGTAGTTTCAAAATAGAAGTTACTCCAATTAAACACCTTAAGGCTCCATAAATATCACAATTAGTACCTAACAAAATACTAATCTTAAGGCTACAAATACCAAACTTCAAAAAAGAAAACCAACAATATCCAAGTCTCCCAACTGCAAAACACCTCTTAGCTATAGACAGAGAGGAAAACAGTTCAACATTTTGGGTCAGTGAGAATACTAACAAATCAATGCATATTCTGTTCAACCATCTCCTTGAGCTCATGTAGGGCATCTTCCAAAAAGATATGTAATCCCATCTTGAGAATTTGTTGCAGCACCAGCAAGATACAACTCCACAGCAAGTACAACCCAACATATTCCTGTCAATACAATCAGAATCATAATTGGAACACTATAAGCCTATAACCTAGAGACAATAAGGAAAAAAAAAAAAAGAAATATCCTGCAAGCATCTACTTAGACAGATGAACAGAATTTAATATTTACATAAACTTGTTCTGGAGGAGAAATTGACATTATATAGCCATAAAAGTTACAGTTGATAAATCTAGCCCAGTGATAAAAAAACCTTATCGTACATAAATGTACTGCAGGATGAGATTATTTCAGCAAACTCAGAATAAATCTTTGTACATAAAGGTACTTTTTTAAAACTCTTCAGCACTGTTTGTAGCCTGTAATGTAAAAATATTTCTCAATTCTCATTCGTTTTCTATGTCTCAGCAAAACATAAACAAATAGGTAAGGTCAATGGTTTCAGAACTTTCAGCCTTTCTGGGTTTGTTAAATCTTCATCCCATTTATCGAAAGTTGACTTTTTTTCTTTTTTGTGATTATGATTAAAGGTCCTAGAAGGACTCACTCAGCACGCTGTCTCGTCCAAGAAGGCTCAAGCTAACTGGTGATCAGCATGCAATCTATCTCATTAATCAACATTTGAAACAAAAAAAAAAAAACAAAAAAAGAAATGGTCTTAAGAAAATTCTCTCCATGCATGCAGTTAACTAAATTTGGTTTCTCTGAATTTTCAAATATATAAAGGTACAGAAAACTAGTTGAGAAATGGAGAGAAGCAAAACCACCACCAAAAACAGCTGAAGAAGCATCAAGGCTTGTTATTGAAACACTCAAGAGACACCAAAAGGCTGATGTTGAGGTACACTCAGTTACTCAAGAACTAGTGCCACACAATATGCAGGCTGTTACATGATGCTCACAACAATAATGGGGTATAGTAACATAAAAATTATTTTGTGATTGTTTATCTATAGGGCTTATTGGCTTTCTATGGTCTCCCTCTTCCCTATACTCTGGTTCAACTTTCTGCTGGGGTCCCAACTTCATTGCCTCAAGGAGTACAGTTTGAGTTCCAGACACTACAGTAATAAAAACAATATAGAGCTCTCAAGTACTTCTTTTCACCAAAACTAAGTGCCTTGAAACTAGTTCTGATTGGTAAATCATTTTGATGAAACCAGGTTGACGCAAAAGCAATTCCAAATGGTGATACTGTAACAGTGTATGTAAGCACAGCAAATCCCAGAAAGTCATCATGTGTTCCGACTGATGTACACACGGCGGCCATCCACAGATCAAAAGCACGCACTAATAAGAATTATACAAAGGCGGATGCACTTCACAAAAAAATCACTGATGCAGGATATCGGGATATCATATGCCTCTTGCATAAATTTCATGTAATTGATCATTTAGATTTAACACCATTTAACTTCTAAAATAAAAAAGGGTTTCTAATTGATTTTTCCCCTCCATCTAGGGTACTAAATTTTCAAAACGAGGATATTCTTGCCCGAAAGTATTGGATTCGACTAAGGTAAGATTATCTGCTTGTAGGCTTTCAACTAGCTGCAACTTATTCTACAAGCGAAAGATAATTGATTCTAAGATAAAACAGGGGTATAAATGCACCAGAGAGTAAAATGCCATACGGAAAATAAGCCAAAGATGAGTTGGTTCAGCTTATTCAAGGCAAGTGTTTGAGGGTCCTTGTCTATGGGCAAGATCGTTATTGTAAGACCCCGTATTTTTCAAGGAGTTATTTTAAATATTTTGCGAATTTATTTGGAAATTTAAAAGGTTTTGGTTTAATTTTTAATTTTTGTTTTAAATTGGGTTTGACCCAAAAGTTGACTTTTAAAACTAATGGACTTTCGTCTTTGACTTTGGGCACGTTGAAAAGGTCTCGAGTCCACGAGTTCGTAGACACGCGGCACGCGTCAATCGGAGTTACGGTTTGAAAGATACGGACATGTGAAGTGAGTGGCACACTTGTAATTTTTACAAAAATGGTTTTTAAAACCCAAAAAGTCAGACTCATTTCTCTCTCTCTCTCTCTCTCTCTCTCTCTCTCTCTCTCTCTCTCTCTCTCTCTCTCTCTCTCTCTCTCTCTCTCTCCCGCGTCTCTCGCCCCTCACCCTCGCCGCCCCTGTCGCCGGCGCGTCCGGCGGCGGCTGGGCTGGGTGTTTGGTCCACCGTGCTTGCCGTCCTCCCCTCTTCCTTCCCCTGGCCGCCGATCACCCACCTGAGCCACCATCGCGACGAATCGACGCGAAGACAGAGAAGATGCTCTCGCCGGCGATCTGTGTTTTCCGACGGAGTTGCGGCGTCGGACCACCTGGGTTCTCTTCCCCAGGCCACGGCGAGTCTTCCCATGCCCTTCCCTCACGCCGGTGACGCTCCACGACGACGATTCGACGCCACAAGGGTTGCGGCTGCACCACCGCGATTTCACTGTTCCGGCAGAAATTGGATGGCCGGACCTACTGGGCTTTGTTCCCCTCGTCATGGTGAGTCTAGCCATGGTCTCTGTTCGTCCATACGAGGCTCCACGATGGAGCAATGAGCTCGGGTAGCCGAGTCAGCCGCCGGCTTCCGCCGTCGATTTTGGCCATTTCCGGCGAGTTTTGGCCGTCGACTCAGGTATAAAAGTTGATCCTCTCGACGTCTCCTTCGTTCTGGTGTAATTCGTTTTCGTAAATTTTGAGTTTGAAATTTGTGCAGGTTGACCACCACGGACCACCACGGACCACCGCGGGTCCCGCCGCGTTTGGCCGTGCCGATGGCTGGAATTGTTAGTTTTTGGCTTTTGGCCAGTCAACCGAAGCCCATGGGTGAGTTTTGTGAATTTTGGTGTGTGGTTTGGGACTGGGCAGCCACCGTGCGGGGTGGTTACTGCCCATTTCGGCTGTTGAACGGTCCAGTTGTGATAGCTGGTTATTAAATTATTGATTGTCTGGTCTTAATAGGTACACGGGCTCGGGAAATCTTATCCCTAATGCCGTTATGCTGCCGGATTTGACATCCGAGTAATGGCGCCGTGAATGGCACTTCGGTCTTTTCACGCGATCAAACTGTGAGCGAAACTTATCTGTTTATATTGTTGAGTACCGTGGTTTAATTGTCTGTTTTATGGATTTGCTGCTTTACGTTAGAGAAGACTAGGTGTAGAATTTGTATTAGGAGAATGAATTGACGAGGATTTGAGGCTAAGGAATTAATTGGGGATTTATAGAGTTGCTTTAAGGAGAGTCACCGAATTAGAGAAGGATTGTTTATTGTCGAGGTTAATGATCGATGATTAGGCAGTTATCATATACAGAACGATCAAATTAATTATTGAGGAAGTGTCGGTATGTTTCAAGTGACAGACAAGTGATGGTTTATGAGCGGGAATCAATTTCGGAAGGATTCGACATAGTACGGAGTAAATTGTGGGTGGAATGTTGTGAGTTGGAAATGTGAGTACTGATCGATCGAGCCTGCCTGTGTTAAATGCACGGGATTGTGGCCAGGATACGAGCCTGCTCGTGCGGAGCGACCCTCCGTACGAGATTGTGGCCAGGATACGAGCCTGCTCGTGCGGAGTGACCCTCCGTACGAGATTGTGGCCAGGATTTGAGCCTGCCCGTGCGTGGGATTGTGGCCAGGACATTGTCTAAAGTATGGGTACAAGTATGGCGTGAGTTTAAACTACAAGTGTTTTGGTATATCAGTTATAAAGATAATTTCAGTTCAGATTGGTTATTTCTCCGCTTGGAAGTTTCATTGCTTTTTCAGTATATCGAGGTTCATTTGAGATGGTTTTCGGAATGGATTTGTGAAAAGGTTTTTAAGCTGGGGGATTCCAAAGAGTGAGATTATGGGGATTTCAAAGAGCGACGTGAGTGAAATTAGATAGTCTATTTCGTTGCTTTGTGTGCTTGTGTGCATTTTTTTTTGTTAGGATTTGGTTTGGCTAGGACTTGTTAAAGTGTAGGCTTGAATCTTGAGGATGGACATTGATGAATGAATTATGCATTGAGGTTATAAGTTAGGAAGTGAACGATTCGAGATTGAGGTTAATAGTTGACGTTTAGGCATTTGAATGGCAGAGTGATTATTATTATTTTTGGTGGGATTACGATGTGAATTTGAGGAATTTATGATTTATTTTGATGCTTGGATGATTGGTGATGAAATTATTGTGTGATTGAATATTTATGGATATTATTGTGAATTATTATTATACATGGAAATTGAGGATATTATTGAGGTTAATTATTTTGTTATTTCACTCATACGAGCTCTAGTGAGCTTACCGGGTTATTTGTTTGAATGACCCGGTGTACCATGGATATGGTGCAGTGTGGTTATTGGTGTTTTGCAGGTTAAGCAGGCTGATGAGGCAGTGAGGAGAAGACGAGGTAGTGGGACTTATTTTAATTTGATTTAACTGATTTTATACAGTGAATTTTACACAAATGTTTTAGGCTCACACTCTGATTTATTTAACGTATTTATTTATTATATTAAGTGCATGGCTCATTTTTTTTGAAAAGAGGTTTAAAGGAAAAAGTTTCAGTGTATTTTTGGGCCCTAGGATCGGGGTGTTACAGTTATGGCCGTTGTGTAGGTGACATATATAGCAATGGCATATTTGTACAGGTATTATGCCACCTAACATTAATCTCTTTCTGCCATATATTGCCAACAAGTCTTCTAATCTCTTCCTTCTCAATTTCAACCAGGAAGTAATGCTCAAGAAAGGGTGTGCATGGCATTACGCAGCCTATGACCAGCGCTCAGAATTTGCGAGAGTGAGTATAAACTGTATAATTAATATCATATTACTAATTCTGTATTTATTGCACTAGAATTGTACTAAGTTAAATAGTATGATAAATTTGTAAAGCATAAAGAAAAGAACTTCAAGATCAATACTATATAAATGTCTTTTAATACAGATCTTTGGTTTAGTTTCTTTTAAATACTATAAAAAAGTACCTTTAAAAAAGTTAGACAGTTGATAAATCTAGCCCAATGATAAAAAAACTCAGAATGAGATGATTCTTAGCTGAAATTAAAGGTATGGGAGTCTAGTTTAAGTTGGCAAAATGTCAAAACCAACGACTTTGTCAAACGGTACCAGTTTTCAAAAGATCACAATAAGGGCAAAACTGGTTTTACAAGATAGTTTGGGGTTTTCAACTAAAACTTGGGTTTTAGAATGATTGTAACCTACCAAGCATACAAGTTCACACACAATCATCTTTTTAGAGTTCCAAGACAGATTTCACAACCAAAAACAATAAAAAAAAATCACCATGAAACTCAATTTTAAATATTTTGAGTTGATAAATGCTTACCTAAATCTCTATTGTGGCATAACAACTTTGTCTGCAGGCCATGCTACTGTACTGCCAAGAGCTTCTTCAATACAAGTCATGTCAGATGAAGGCCTCCATAAATATGCTTCGGGTTTCCTTGCTATATCTACCCAAATTCTCATGGCATTCGGTCCTAGAGGAATATGATGAACAAGCTGTTTTGGATCACTTGAAGACCAACGTCCTTCAGCCACTATCTCACCAGATCCAGTCCAATCTAACAACTTGCACTTGCTCTTTGAATTATTATTCACACTCTAACAATAAGAAACAAAAGAAAATATTAGTTATCTTTAGATTGATATTTCAACATGTATATGT
Source organism: Dryas octopetala (assembly GCF_963921425.1). Classification (NCBI taxonomy): domain Eukaryota; kingdom Viridiplantae; phylum Streptophyta; class Magnoliopsida; order Rosales; family Rosaceae; genus Dryas; species Dryas octopetala. The sequence goes on along the minus strand of NC_141367.1, from coordinate 7,863,956 downwards.
ATGATAATTCAATACAAGTAAGTATTTTACCGACGGAGAAGATAAATTGTCATTTTCCTCAGCTTGTTGACTCATGGGCATAACAACTTTGTCAGCTGGCCATGCAACTGTATTACCAATAGCTTCTTCAATACAAGTCATACAAGATGTAGGCCTCCATAAAAATGCTTCAGGTTGCTTTGCTATGTCAATCCAAACCTTCATGGCATTAGGCTCAAGAGGGATGTGATGAACAAGTTCTTTTGGATCACTTGAAGACCAACGTCCTTCAGCAACTATATCCCCTGATCCAGTCCAATCTACCAACTTGCACTTGGTTTGTGTGTGAGTATTAACACTCTATATAATAACAAGGCAAACATAAGAAGAAAAAATATCAGGTATAGTTTTAAATTGATATTTGCTCTTGTACATAGCTTTTTTTTTTTTTTTTTTTATCATGCAATACAAGTAACAACTTTACCATTGGCGAAGAAGCATTTTCATGTTCCCCATTTTGTTGACCCCCATTTGGTTGACCCTAATAATGCATAAAGTTTGGATTCAATCAGTAAATAGGTTACAATTGTATCTAAATCAAAAGAATATATATTTAATAGTTTGTTACTTGTCTGAATGTTCATTAAACCACGGACTAAGTCCTCCAAATACTTTATCCTATCTTTAAGTTCAATTTGCCCTTCTTGAAGCTGGGCCACATGTTTGTCCCTCGATTGTAAGAAAAATAATTTAGTAAGGGTCATTCCTTTTCCCATTGCTCTTATCCTTCCATTAACATCTGGACCAAGGACTTTGGTTAGAGCATCTTCTTTCACATTAGTTGTTGAGCACGATGGTGAAACACTTTCTAATTTTTTCAACTCTTCCTAAAGGAGGTGATAAAAAAAATAGATAAGTACAATAAAAACAAAGTACCATACAAAATTAGGCAGACATATCATAAAGGGGTGCCAGGTAATGTAAAGTATATAGATGATCTTTCTTACAATAGTTTCACCAGCTGATGTGTTCACTGGTTTACCATCTTTTCTGGTGCGTGATTTAATCCAAACTTGAACTCTAGAAATGGAGGATGGGTTTGCACTAGTCTTTTTCTGAAAGAAAAATAATAATATATATCAAACAAAAATACCACTACTTGAACTATTTAATAAACAAAAACCTAGCTAAAAATATATTAAATTCAACAAGTTATATATCACCATGTCAACAGTCAATCGAGCAAATCCTTTTCGACTGCATGTGTGTGGAATTTGTTTGCGCCTCATTTTTCTGTACTTCTCACTTCTAGCCTGGAACAATTCATTTGAAAAATATATGTAAATAACTTATGTAACTTTCACCATAAAAGTACAACAGTTAGTTAATCAATGTGTTTACCTTAAATGTTGGACTTGTTTTTGACTTTACAAAACTCTTCCATACATTAATATCTTTAATGTTATCAGGCCGGAGTTTAAGCCTTTCTTCTTCATTTGGTGCTGTGAGTATTTGGTGAACTAATCTTGATTTTGAAGCTCTCCAAAGACAGCCCATCTCCTTAAATATATAGTCTTTTTGCCATCCCTCATCAACTTTGTACCTTGCCTACAAGTTATACATTGTAGAATTAGTAAAAATTTGCACAACTAGGTAAAATATGTACATAATAGTGTACATATAAAATTTATATGATCAGATAAAATGTTAGAAAAAGTACCATTAAACTATTTTCACTTACCTTAATAGATTTCCACAAAATTTCTTTTTTATCGGAATCATTTTTCCTCCAATCATCAAGTATTACAGGTACATTTTCTCGCACAAGTGGTCCTAAATATGAAGACAAACTGACTGATCCATCTCCAATTGCTTCACCCCCATCAGTCCATTCAACTTCAACCCGACTATCAGCATCCAAAGCAATGTCCTTCATTTTGGTTTTTCCTCTACTCTTTTGTGAGGATGCAGCTTGGGGTGCTTGTGATGATGCAGCTTGGGGTACTTCTGATGATGCAGGTTCATGCTGGGGTGCTTGTGGGGATGTAGGTGTTTGGTTGAGTTGGATAACAGGCTCTGGAGTGCCCTCTCTGTGCAGTGACCCACCAATACGATTTGTAGGTGAATCAAGTGGTCCTTGTTCTGAGATTTGAGGCCTATCTTGAGATTCTTTTGGAGTTGGCTGTGTGTCCATTGGTTGGAGGTTAGGATGAGAAGTGACATTTTCTGTTGCCTTTTTCTTGGACGCTGATCTCGTAGTACGCTTAACCATGTTTACTAACCTGTAGGTGGGAAAAAGCACAATAATTCAAAATAATTAGAAGTATGCTTTTTATTTTAGAACAAAAATGAATCAATATATAGAATAAAAAATCTGAAACAAAAGACCAATGCAACAAGTTTACTTACTATTCTGAACATTAAAAGCTAGGAAAGAAATATGAAATAAAAGAAACATCACATATATATAAAAGAAATATGCAATGAAAGAAACATCATGTTTCATTGATAATCTAAGTACATATATTACACAAAGATACCATCACAATCCCCCCTCACATAACTAACTTGCTCACTACATTCATCAATATTCATCTCAATTTCATTTGGAGTGGGAACTACATCTACATTCTCATCATACTTTTCCAACTCATAGAAACCTCTCGGTGGTGCCTTTAATAGGATATACCAGTTAGAGGAATCATGTTCTCTTGAATAAAAAACTTGCTTCGCTTGAGATGAAAGGATAAATGGATCTCTCACAAATTGACTTTGACCTTGGTGTAGGTTAACAAGGGTAAATCCATCTTCAACCCTAACACCATTACCAACATTTGCCCAATGACACTTAAAGATCGGAACATAACATGAGTGGTAATCTAATAAAATTATATCAGTTAGTATCCCATAATAGGTAACCATATCAGATACTTGTGCAGCATCTTTTGCGCTTGCCCTACACATGCTAATTGCTTCAATGGAAACACCACTGTTTTGAGTTGACAACCCAACATCTATTGTATGAAACCGCTGCCCATTGATCATATATCCAGTGAAGGACAATGCCCCATTTCTTGGCCCATATGCAAGCAATTTTAATAACTCTGAATGATTACTTGAATCAATAGGAATCTGTCAAAAAAAAAAAAAAATCAAACTGAGTCAAAGATATAATTCATTTTATATGTTGTAGCTGAGAACATTTGATCTTCTAGATAGCATGTCACCTTTTTCTTTAACCATGATGCAAATTTTTCAGTGTGTCTCTTCCAAAGTAAACTGGAATTTTTTTGAAGACTTTTGTTAGATTGCTTTAACTCCTCTTTATGCATTCTATAGTATAATGCAAAAATAAGTGAGTTAACTTGTATCTCTAGTTAGAAATTCTACAATTTTATGAGTGATTTACTTACTCTAAGAATGGTTCCACATCTGATGTATTGAATAGCACACAGCGATGAGCAATTTCTAACAATTCATCACTTAATGTAATCTGTCTTTTACCAGAAATTGGACGACCTTCAAGAATTACCTCATTCCCAAAATCAGAATTTCGTACTTCTTGAACATCAACTTCAATTGAGGGCTGTAGAAACTCACTACAAAATGCCATGCATTCATCTGCAAGATAGCATTCTGCAATGCACCCCTCAGGTCGTGCACGGTTCTTTACATATCCCTTGAATATTTTCATATGTCTGGAAGCATAAAACTATTATATTAAAACATGTACAACTTCTAAAATGAATGATTAAGTACAAAAAATTGATATGTGTTCCTAACCTCTCAAAGGGATACATCCAACGGTAGTGGTGTAACGACCCGACCCAAAGTTGACTTTTAAAACTAATGAACTTTCATCTTTGACTTTGGGCACGTTGGAAAGGTCTCGAGTTCACGAGTTCGTAGACACGCGGCACGCGTCAATCGGAGTTATGGTTTGGAAGTTACGGGCATTTGAAGTAAAGGGCAAACTTGTAAATTTTACAAAAGTGGGTTTTAAAACCCAAAAACCAGATTTTTATCGGATTCTCTCTCCTCTCTCCCCGACCCTCTCCCTCTCCCGTGTGTCTCTCCCTCCCTCACTCTCGCCGATCTGCCACCGGCGCGTGGCGGCGCGTCCGGCGGCGGATGAGCTGGGTTTTCGGCCCACCAGCCTCGCCGTCCCTCCCCCTTCCTCCCTCTGGCCGTCGATCACCAACCTAAGCCACCATCGCGACGGATCGACGCGAAGACCGAGAGAGGCCCTCGTCGGCGATCTCCTTTTTCCGGCGACGACGGGACGCCGGACCACCTGGGTTCTCTTCCCCAGGCCCCGGCGAGTCCAGCCACGTCCTCCCCTAGCTCCGACGACCCCTCACGGTGGCAGATCGAGCAATTTCAGGCCGGCGGCTTCTCCGGCCAGTTCGAGCTTTTCCAGCGAGATTTGGCCCTCGATCCAGTTGACAAAATCGATCCTCTAGGTACGGGTAATCTTTCCCCTAAGGTGTTGATGTTCAATTTTGAGATTTTAGAAATTCGATTTTAAGGTTTAGGTCTATTTTGAATATCTTGAAATCAGACTCAAATTTGTGATGTTTACGTGCAATTGAAGGTTCTATTATATAATTAGGATTGTTTGGAGTTGAATTTGGATATTTCTATGTTTGTGCCGCCGCTGCCACCGACGGCTCCGCCACTTGTGGCGGCGAGTTAGGTGGTTTTTTCTTGTTAATCAGCCGTCCCAGGACTATTAGAAGCCAACCCTAGGGTCTGTTTATGTGTTGGTGAGTATTGTGTGTAATTTGAGGCTGGGCAGCCACCGTGCGTGGTGGTTACCGTCCATGTCGGTCGTTGAATGGCCAAATTGTGAACCCTGAATATTTATAAGTTGGATGTCTGGTCTTAACAGGTACACGGGCTCGGGAAATCTCATTCCCGATGCCGTTATGCTGCCGGATTGGGTATCCGAGCGGTGGAACTGTGAATGATGTTTATTGGATTGTAATGTAGAGTACTGTTATTGAATGGTCTGTTTTGTGTGTTTGTTGCTTTCTGTTAGGAAGACTAAGGGTAGGATTTGGATCATGAGAATGAATTGATGAGGATCTGAGGTTAAGGAAATAATTTGGAATTTTAGAGTTTGTCTTGAGGATAATTGTTGAATTAGGAAAGAAATGTTTATTGTCGAAGTAAATAAATGATGATTAGGCGATTATTATACCGATTTGATCGAATTGAGTATCGAGAAAGTATTTGTACGATTTGAGTGACAAACAAGTGAAGGGTCGTGAGTAGGAATCAATCTCGGAAAGGTTTCGGTGTAATTCGGAGTAAACAGTGAGTGGGTTTGATAAGGAGAATTTAGAAAAGAATATTTAAAGACTGCTGTGTAAATGCACGTGTTGACCGGTCGAGCCTGCCTGTGTAAAATGCACGGGATTGTGGCTAGGATACGAGCCTGCTCGTACGGAGTGACCCCTCCGTATGAGATTGTGGCTAGGATACGAGCCTGCTCGTACGGAGCGACCCCTCCGTATGAGATTGTGGCTAGGATACGAGCCTGCTCGTACGGAGCGACCCCTCCGTATGAGATTGTGGCTAGGATACGAGCCTGCTCGTACGGAGCGACCCCTCCGTATGAGATTGTGGCTAGGATACGAGCCTGCTCGTACGGAGCGACCCCTCCGTATGAGATTGTGGCTAGGATACGAGCCTGCTCGTACGGAGCGACCCCTCCGTATGAGATTGTGGCTAGGATACGAGCCTGCTCGTACGGAGTGACCCCTCCGTACGAGATTGTGGCCAGGATACGGTTCTGCTCTTACAGAATGACCTCTATGTGCGAGATTATGGCTAGGATTTGAGCCTCCCCGAGCGCGGGATTGTGGCCAGGACATTGTCTATAGAATAAGTGTTTCGAGATATCAGTTTCCAAGGATAAATTCAGTTCAGAGCTTGATCTACGGTTAAAGGGATTTAAAAATGGTTTTTGAAAGGAGATTTTTGAAAGAAGTTTTAAAGCTGGGAGGATCTCAAAGAGCGATGTGAGTGAAACTAGATAGTCTGTTTGTTTGTTTGGTTGCTTGTCTGCAGTGTTTGCTAGGATATGGTTAAGTTTAGGCTTGAATCTTGAGGATGAGAATGTTGATAATTTGTCGAAAGATTTTGGAATATGATGAGTGGATTGGATTATCGTGAATCAGTTAGAGATATGGTATAGGCATATAGTTGTGTTTTGAAGTTATTAATGAGGATGTGAATGATTGAGGTTAAGGTTAATAGTTGATGATTTGGCAATTGATTGGCCAGAATGGTGGAGTGATTATTATTATTATATTGTGGATCATTATCAAATATGCAATTTGAGGATAATTATTTCATCATTTCACTTATACGAACTCTAGTGAGCTTACCGGGTTATTTGTTTGATTGACTCAGTGCACCATGGATATGGTGCAGTGTGGGTGTAGTTGTTTTGCAGGTAAAGCAGGCTGAGGAAGTAGTGGGGAAGAGACGAGGCAGTGGGACCCAGAGAAAATTATTTAATTGTTTTTACTTAGTGGTTTGTTTAAAAGGTTTTTGACAAAATTATATTTACTTATGTTGTTGTGTATGGCTCAAAAGTAAGAGAAAGCAGATTTAACAGTTTGATGTTCAGTATTTTCATGGCCCGAGGTTTGAGGCGTTTCAAGTGGACTGGTCCACACAGTCGTACTTCTCTTCCTAAATGAATGGGCAGGTGAATCATGATATCATAAAATGAAGGAGGAAAAAACCTTTCAAGCAAGCATAAGGTTTCAACCACCTCACTGTCAACTGATATCATTTTTTCCCTATCAATAACACGTTGACAGATTTTGTTGAAGAATACACTCATTTTCATTATTGCATTTCTTGGCCCTTTTGGCAACAATCCTTTTACTGCTACAGCCAACAGTTGTTGCATAAGAACATGATAATCATGAGACTTGAGGCCCATAATCTTGCATTCCTCTACTGATATACAGTTCCCAATGTTAGAGCTATAACCATCAGGTACCTTCAAGTCAAATAACCTTTTGCAAAATGTCTTTTTCTCAGCCTTTGATAATGTATGTGGAGGTGGAGGAAGGTATGTCCTTGTTCCTCGATCTTCTGCATATAGGTTCTTCCTAATTCCCATATTTTCTAAATCCTTACGAGCATTGAGTCCATCTTTTGATTTCCCATTAATATCCAAAAGTGTGCCTATTATGCTTTCACAAAAGTTTTTCTCTACATGCATTACATCCAAATTATGGCGTAATGGCAATTCCTGTTAGGATCATAAAAATTATGAGTTTAATTAGAGTTTTTATATACTATTAAATTCTTAATAAAATAAAGTTTAGAGTTAAAGGATATAAAATACTCACCTCCCAGTATGGTAAATCAAAAAAGATTGACCTCTTCTTCCACATCTCTTCCCCATTTTGGTCTTCTCTTTTTCGTTTTCTCTTATCAGCTTTTCCCCAAACATTCACAAAATCTTTAAGAGCAAGAGAAATATTTCTACCTGTCATGATTCTAGGATTTCTTCCATTTTCTTCCTTGCCATTGAACCATGACTTATTTTTCCTAAACGGGTGTGATGGAGGTAGAAATCTCCTATGACCCATGTATACACCCTTCCTACTATACTTTAGCCACTGGTAATGAGTATTTTTACCACATATAGGACATGCTGTACTACCCTTTGTCTTACATCCAGCAAGATTTCTATATGCTGGAAAATCATTTACTGTCCACATCAAAATTGCTCTTAAATTGAAGATCGTTTTACTGAATGCATCATAAACATTCACTTCAATATCCCACAAATGTTGCAAATCTTCTATAAGTGGCTGTAAATATACATCGATGTCATTTCCAAGTTGCTTTGAACCAGGAATCAATAATGTTAACATAATGTTCTCTTTTTTCATGCATAATCCAGGTGGCAAGTTGTATGTAACGAGCATTATTGGCCAACAACTATATGGTCTGCCAAAATTGGAAAATGGATTGAAGCCATCTGTAGAAAGACCAAGCCTAAGGTTGCGTGGATCAGCTGAAAATGATGGCCATTTATCATTAACCAAGTCCCAAGATACAGAATCCACCGAGTGACGCATCTTCCCATCATTGCTTTTATGATTGAAATGCCACCTTAAATCTTCTGCCATTTGTAAGACCCCGTATTTTTCAAGGAGTTATTTTAAATATTTTGCAAATTTATTTTAACAATTTTGGGATTTATTTGGAAAATAAAAAGGGTTTTGGTTTAATTTTTAATTTTTGTTTTAAATTGGGCTTGACCCAAAAGTTGACTTTTAAATTAAATGGACTGTCGTCTTTGACTTTGGGCACGTTGGAAAGGTCTTGAGTCAACGAGTTCGTAGACACGCGGCACGCGTCAATCGGAGCTACGGTTTAAAAGATACGGGCTTTTGAAACGAGTGGCAAACTTGTAATTTTTACAAAGATGGGTTTTAAAACCCCAAAAGTCAGTTATCTCCTCTTTTTTTTTTTCTCTCTCTCTCTCTCTCTCTCCCTCCCGCGCCTGTCTCTTTCTCTCACCTCCGCCGATCTGCCACCGGCGCGTGGCAGCGCGTCCGGCGGCGGATGGGTTGGGTTTTTGGCCTACTAGCCTCGCCGCCTTCCCCTCTTCCTCCCCCTGGCCGCCGATCATCCAGTTGAGCCACCATCACGACGAATCGACGCGAAGACCGAGAGAGGCTCTCGTCGGCGATCTCGCATTTTCCGGCCAAATCGCGGCGCCGGACCACCTGGGTTCTCTTCCCCAGGCCACGGCGAGTCTTCCCGTGCATTTCTCTCACCCCGGTGATGCTCCACGACGGCGATGCGACGCCACCTTGTTGCAGCTGCTCCGACGGCTTTTCCGGCGAATCTGGCGGTGTTTTCCGTCGAGTGAGGTATCATTCTTCATCCTCTCGACATGCTCTTCATGTCTGTGCACTTTGTTTAAGCCAATTGTGATTCGAATCCAATTTCCCCTATTTTGCAGCCACGGCCACTGTAGCTCCGCCTTGTGTGGCGGCGATTTGGGTGGTCTTCTTCGTCGGTATGCCTCTTCGGAACCTCCAGAAGCCTTTCCTGGTCCATTGGTGAGTATTGTGGCATTCTCTGTGTTGTTTGGGGGCTGGGCAGCCACCGTGTGTGGTGGCGGCCGCCTGTTTCGGTCGTTCAGTGGCCCAATTGTGTTTCTGAATTGTATTTGTTGATTGTCTGGTCTTAACAGGTATACGGGCTCGGGAAATCTCATTCTCGATGCCGTTATGCTGCCGGATTTGAGATCCGAGCAAAGGAGCCAAGAAGGGCATTTTCGTCATTTTACGTGGTTAAACAGTGAGTGAAACTTATCTGCTTGTCTTGTTGAGTACCGTGGTTTAATTGTCTGTTTTATGGATTTGCTGCTTTACGTTAGAGAAGACTAGGTGTAGGATTTGAGTTAGGAGAATGAATTGATGAGGATTTGAGGTTAGGGAATTATTTAGGAATTATAGGGTTGCCCGAGAATAATTGCTGGATTAGAGAAGAAACACTTATTGTCGAGGATTAATGAAAATGATTAGGTAATTATCTTACAGAATAATCAAGTTACTTTTGAGGAAGCATTTGGTATGATTTGAGTAACAAACAAGTGAAAGGTCATGAGAAATAATCAATTTTGGAAGGGATTCCTTGATTCGGCATAGCTCGGAGTAAACTGAGAGTAAATGTTTAAAGAATAAATTGTCTGACAACAAGTGTTGATGATGATGCATATGTAGAGATGAATATGAGGAGAAATACATGGGGCATTTAAACATTGTGAAACAAGCATGGTTATGAGATGGTTCTGAGAATGTTGTGATTTAGGTTGTGTGAGAAATCCTGCCTGCTCGTGCATAGATTCGTTCTGCATGAGAAGTGGCGAGCATCCTGCCTGCTCGTGCATTGATTCGCTCTGCACGAGAAGTGGCGAGCATCCTGCCTGCTCGTGCATTGATTCGCTCTGCACGAGAAGTGGCGAGCATTCCTGCCTGCTCGTGTATAGATTCGCTCTGCACGAGAAGTGGCGAGCATACCTGCCTGCCCGTGCATTGATCCGCTCTGCACGGGAAGTGGCGAGCGATTTACAGTTTGTGGAGTGAGGTTTTGGTTGTGGAGTATAAATTGTTCTTCAGAGGTCGATTTACAATTTTGAGGGGATTTTAAAATGGATTTGAAGGAAGAGATTTTGAAAATAGTTTTAAAGTTGGGGGATTCTAAAGAGTGAGGTTAGGGGGATTTCAAAGAGTGACGTGAGTGAAATTAGTTAGTTTAACTGTTTGCTGGATTTCTTGTGTGCACTTGTCTTCTAGGACTTGATTTGACTAGGACTGGGTAAGTCTAGGCTTGAATCTTGAGGATGGAATTGATGAATGGTCTATGCATTGAGGTTATGAGTTAGGATGTGAATGATTTCGAGATTGAGGTTAATAGTTGACGTTTAGGTAATTGATTTGCCAGAATGATGATTTTTATATATTGATGGGATTTGATTTGAATACGAGGATTTATGATTTATTTCGATGCTTGGATGATTAGTGATGAAATTATTGTGTGATTGAATATTTATGGGTTTTATTGTGAATTATTTTTAGCATGGAAATTGAAGGATTATATTGAGGATTATTGTTTAAGTCATTTCACTCATACGAGCTCTAGTGAGCTTACCGGGTTATTTGTTTGAATGACCCGGTGTACCATGGATATGGTACAGTGTGGTTGTTGATGTTTTGCAGGCTAAGCAGGCTGAGGAGGCAGTGAGGAGAAGACGAGGCAGTGGGATCTATTCTAATTTGATTTAATTGATTTTATGCAGTGAATTTTACATAAATGTTTTGGGCTCACACTCTGATTTATTTAACGTATTTATTTATTATATTAAGTGCATGGCTCATTCTTTAAAAAGAAGTTTAAAAGACAAAGTTTCAGTGTATTTTTGGGCCCAAGGATCGGGGCGTTACACCATTCTTTGAGACCTAAACATCCTTCTAAATCTAGGAATGATAGAAAAATATCTCAAAACTTTAGCCGGCACACCCTTTTTAATCTTCTTTGTACGCTTGTCAACCTTCCATCTTGAAGAATCACATTTTGGGCAATTGTCCATGTTCTCATACTGTTTTCTAAAGAGACAACAATCGTTCTTGCAAGCGTGAATCTTTTCATAGCCTAGATCGAATGCATTTAGAAATTTTTTTACCGAGTACAAGGACTTGAGAAGCACTTTCGACATTGGTAACATGTCATGCATAATCTCTAGAAGGCCAGTGAAACTCTTATCGGTCCATCCACTTACAGATTTGTGTCTGTATAAAGTTACAATGGCTGATAACTTTGTGTAATTTGTACAACTAGGGTATAGAGGGGTTTCTGCATCTTCTAATTGTTCAATGAAATCATCATCCCTTCTTTCTTCAATAGGCTCTATATAGTCTTCATCATGCAAGTAGGCTACTCTATATAATTCATATGCTTCATTCATGTCCATTTCTTCAACTCCCTCATCTGTAATTGGCTTTTCCCCATGATGAAACCAATTTGTGTATGTGAGATCCATTCCCTTTATCACCAAATGCTCAAAAATAGTATAAGAAAAATGATGACTTAAGTTCCGGCAATTTTTGCAAGGGCATAGAATCTTTTTTGCGTTCCCTGAATTCTTTTCTGCCATCTTTACAAAATTCCATGCTCCTTGCAAGTACTGATCAGTAGCTCTAACATTTAAAAAAAAAAAGGAATGTACTAAGAAGTCTACCAAGAGTGTTTAATTTTTAACTATTCAATTAGGTTGTAAGGTTATTGTTACCTGTTCAGATGCACCCAATCTTTATCCATCATCCTAAAGTCATATAAGATCTACAATAACAAGTCCTAAACTCTTAGATAACCGATCCCATATCAATTACTCAATTGCACAAAACTTAAAATAACAAATTTTGCATTTCAAAGTGATAGAGCAAAAAATAGATATATAAATGAAAATTAGTAAAGAAAGACTAGTACCAAACAAGAGATTTTCTCAATTGAGTTGTCTATATGTCTAATAAAATATAGTCAAATGCAATGATTTCATTTAATGTAATGACTCCATTTAAATTAAGCATTTAAAAATACCTCTTTGCACTCAACAGCACCAAAACCTCTGTAAATGCAATGGTTAATTGATCTTCAGACCAATCTACCCTCGAATCTCTGCTTTTGTTACAACAAAATAACATTGTTACTTCATAACTATATATAAATAACATTATAAACTATAAAACAATCCTACATTGACATGAAAAATAAATAAAAAGAAAGAGAAAAGGGAATGGTTGATGGGTGCAGAGAGTGAAAGACAACATTTTTTAGGACAGCGAGAAAAATAGAAAGTGAAAGAAAAAGATATAGATCCATATCCTAGCTAGCTTCTGTCCACAATGCCAAAGAGAAAGATAAAGATGTTCTAAGACTTACAAAATAGTATACACCTCTCTCTCTTGCATATCAATTGAATAAAAAACAATAATAAGCAAGAAACCATCCAATAAGCAAGAAAACTTGTGATTGGTTGTTGGAGTTTAAATATCAATTAAATGGTTCAAGTAGCATAAGTTGCAAAGAAGTCATCCTCCCCCCAATTTTTTTCATAAAAACAAATATTGACCTTCCCCCAAATTAGATATATAGCACAAAGCTAAATATAGATAATACAATTCAGCCCCAATAAGTATAAATAAAGAAAAACTTAAGACTAACAAATACCAAAATATAACACAGCATTGTGCTACGAGTATCCCTTCTCCTTTTATGTTCTCTTAATTCCCATTCTCTTTTCTCAATTGCAAAATTTTAAATTATTTGTTATTCATGCATTTGCTAAAAATAAGTATATAGGTGCAACAAACTTTTGATTTCACATTTATTGGGATTCTTCTGTCCCAATATTTTAATTTAATCAATGTGCCCTCCATACCAAGAAGTTGTGTCAGATAATCCCCTCTTAATTACAAATGACCATGTGACTAGTCAATGAAATCAAGAACAAATAATGTTGTCCTGTGTACTTTTAATTTAGATAGAATATGATCTACAAAAACCACAAATACACATGGAGCTAGCAAGGGAGATAATTAAAATTAATTTTAACACATTAATGAGGAAAGGAAAATACCAAAGCTAAAGCAAATGTGCCATCTAAAGGCGCTGCATGTGAAAGTTGTCCAAATATGTCCAGCGTTGCCTATGTATGAGAAATAATCAGAACCAGTAAGTAGATACAGCACAACCTATTCAATCATAATTCAACTACCCAAAGAAGTACTTAATTAGCTAGCTAACAAAACTCACCCAATCACAAAGAAGGAATATCCTTCATAAACACGGTTGCATAGAAGAAAGAATATGTTGAAAGTCCAAAATACAAAAGAGAAGTACTTTGTACCTGCAAATATTTCAGATTAGGTGATCTCTTGAGCAACTCTACCCACCAGTAACAGCAATCAAGAACAACCAGCTTCAATTCGCTCAAATTATCAAAAGCAGGTAGACAAGAAACCTTCATGAAATAAATTAGTGATCAAACATAAGTGACAGGACCGCCCCCGGATTCCACCCTGAAACCCGGAGAGGTCCTGCGGGAATCCAAATTCAAGGAAAATCCTACCGAAAATTCGGCAGAACCTCCCCTGAAAATGGACTAACCCAGAAATTTCAAACCTGTTAAAAACACTTCTAAACAGCAACCACCTCTACCACAACCAAATAGGGTCTCAGACCCAACAATTTCACAGAGAATCCAACTTAAAATTGTAGATGATTATCAGAGCTGCTATCCTAATACAAGGAATTTTTTACAAGAATATTAACTGGCGCCTACACGGTCCAACTTGAGAGATGGATGTAACTGCCTCGACGTGTTTGGCTCGACCTCCACCAAAGCTACTACCTGGGGGGACAATTTAAAATCAAACAAGAAAACGGTGAGACAAACTCAGCGAGTGGACAGTTTAATAGAAACGAAAATAAAAATAAACTTTCTGTTTCAGAAAATCCTTCAAAACCACATTTAGCACCAAGACCTCACGTCACTCTCTGAAATCCCCCAGTTTTAAAATCATTTCCAACTTTAAGAGAGTTATAAAACTAATGAGACTCAAAGCAAAAATAAATCAAAACTCATTTCTCAAAAGCCATCCATCTAAATAACAAAGTCATAGTAATAATAAAATCGAAATCATTCTAAAACTCAAAAAGTTGTTCTCACTTAAACTCCATATTTAAACTCTTGAAAATACCAATTTCATTTTCCACCATGCTATATACCCTGAATAACCTGGCCATACACCTGTGCGGAATTCCTGCATCGCACAGGCAGGCAATATCCTGGCCATACACACGCGTGGAATGAATCCAACACGTGCAGGCAATATCCTGGCCATACACACGCGTGGAGTAAATCCAACACGTGCAGGCAATATCCTGGCCATACACACGTGTGAATAAAATCAGCACGTGCAGGCAATCCTGGTCATACGTGCACGCAGAGCAGCCCCCAAAGGGCAAAGCATCCCGACACACGGCCCAAAGCCTATATGTGTGCCGTAATGGGTCCCAAAGACCTATTTATCTGATAACCTAGAGGGTACTGCAAAGGTGGTTTGAAAACCATTTTTTTCATAGCCCAAATAAATCCTTTTTCCACCAAAAATAGAATAATTGTATTTTTCCAAGAGAATCTTTAAATCCATAAACGTAAATTCATAGCTCAATTTAAATTCAATAGGCATAAATCTAATCCATTATTTTCGATCAACACCCAAAGTAATAAATGAGCCATATTAATTTAGTAGGAAGCTAGAGTTCTTTCCAAAAAGGTCCATAAATTTAAACAAACCATCAAATAAAATTATGTTTTAAAAACTTATATACGAGAATATTTGAAAACCCGAAATTCAACTCCGTCCACCAAACCCCACATCAAAATCAAGATTTATCAACAACAGTTAATTCAAAGGAATTTCATAAATACATTTAAAAAACCAAGAATTCACCCACATCCATTATATCTCAATTAAAACTCAAATAATCAAATATATAAATTCACAGATTTTATAAAATGCTTCTAAAAACAAATGTCCACTCACAGTGATAGCCCTAGCTTCGATCCTCCGCCGGATCGTCACGAACCACGGTCGTCTCGCCTATATTCGAAGTTGATAGTGCCGGAGTTTGGCCGGAGTCCAGCGAGACAGAGGCGGCGGGCTGGGCTTCCTCTGGCCCTGATTTCGCGCGTGTGGGAGCTGGGTTGGCTGGAGGAGGGCCGAGCTGAGCTGATCGGCCGACGTGGGAGGTCGCTGGTGGTCGGGGTCGATGGAAAAGCCGTCGAAAGTGATTGGGTAGCTGGGTTGGCCGCGCACAGAGAAAAGGGAGAGAGAGAGAACTCGGGGAGAGAGAAGGCCGGGGGGGGGGGGGGTCGTCGCCTGGGGGAAAGCTCGCCGGAGCCAGAGGCCAGGTCGGCGAGTGGCGGTCGACGGCGAGGTGAGTGGGGGTGGCTGGGGCTGGTGCGCGCAGGGGAGAGGGTGCGGGGGTGGAGTGAAGACAGGGAGAGAGAGAGTGCGAGGAGAGAGAGCTATAAAGGAGAGAGAGGGTGTTCTAGAGAGAGAGAGAAATTTCTAGAAAATCTGATTTTTAAACCCCAATTTGTCATTTTACGAAATTGCCCCTCGCTTCAAACGCCCATATCTTTCAAATTGTAACTCGAATCAAAGCGTGCCGCGTGTCTATGAAATCGTGAGTTCGAAACCTATCCAACGGACCCAAAGTCAAAATCAAAAGCCCTTTTATTTTAAAAGTCAAATTTTGGGTCAAGCTTAAATTAAAACAAAAATAAATAAATCAAAACTTTAAATCAAAACCATTTTTATTTTCCAAATAAATCTCAAAATCTTTAAAATACAGTCCAACATCTTTTATAAACCTCTTAAAAACATAGTTAAATAAAAATTTAAATTTCTAGTGAAAATTTGGGTCGGGTCGTTACAACCTTCCCCCCTTACAAAAATTTCGTCCTCGAAATTTAGTAGAAAACCTTAATTTAAGTGAATTGTAGTTGTAAAATTCTTATCACCCATCAAATCAAACCTCCTTTTAACAACCATAAGTTGAAATATGCGTGAATTTGACATTTCCTTCCGTTCGAGAAAACCAAGGATATTTAAACTAAGGAAATCACTCTACAACGAACCTAAATAAATTAAGTAAGCCTTAAAAATAAAAACTTAAAAATGTGATAGAACGCCAAACCCTAGATAAAGTTTTCAGGGATAAAACCATTACGAAATAAATCCATTTTAAAACCTTTAAATCATTTGAAAACCACTCTAACCCAAAAATCGAGAAAGTTTATTTTTTATCGACAATCAAAACACGAATATGTGACAAACTAGAGTGTGTGTGTGTCCTGAAGTCTATCGAAAATATCTTATCATGCTCAAGGTTAGATAATGTACCCATGATGACGTCCGATGAGACCAACGCGTCCTGCTCAGTCATGGCGAAGACTCTGCCCTGGGCTCTGGGGCGTCCTGGCTGATCCCTCTGTTGTTCTCCACCTCTACTGACATGGCTGGACTGGGCACCACTACGTTTCCGCTGCGCCACTCTGATTAACCCTTTGATCTCTAAATGTATCCAACATAAAATATGATCGCGACTTCAAGTATCGTTAATTACTACGTCTTCCACACCATTCCTTACGTATCCATGAAAATGAGAAATAAATTATGATCGTGAACTAAGGGGTCACCCTCAAGCTCCTATCATTTCCTTTAAGTCACGTCTCTCTCTACTCAAATTCCTTCATTGTCCTCACTAGGCTTTTAAAATAAAAACAATTCATTTATCCCTTAATCGTTATTATGATATCTTTATCCTAATACACAAGCATCTATCCTTCGCCATCCTTATTGTAAACCATCAAAGTTTAACTAAGCTTCACTGTGTCACATCTTTGATACTTAATCTCTAGGGAAATCTATAATTCTAATAACGTTAAATTCTATAAATTCCAACTTGATTTCCTTGAATGGGCTTTAAACGAAGTACTGAAACATTTAACAATGCACTCTCAATTCCGCAGTTACA
Organism: Dryas octopetala; assembly: GCF_963921425.1. Classification (NCBI taxonomy): domain Eukaryota; kingdom Viridiplantae; phylum Streptophyta; class Magnoliopsida; order Rosales; family Rosaceae; genus Dryas; species Dryas octopetala. Next base: position 7,846,820 of record NC_141367.1, on the reverse strand, counting down.
GATTATCAAAAAGAAATCCTCACAAGTACGACCCAAATTGTAATACAAGCATACCACAAACGTAACACTCACGTTAATCGTATTAAATCTACCCCCATAAACTTACCATAGTCTACTTTGAGGTCGGCCACGTCGAGGAACCATATCTATACTAGCGGAGAAAAACCTTTTTGTATACTGAAGGGTGCACAGGAGGTGCAGAGTCTACAAGAAACGTAAAACCTAATGCTTTGATACCAAGTTGACAGGACCGCCCCCGGATTCCACCCTGAAACCCGGAGAGGTCCTGCGGGAATCCAAATTCAAGGAAAATCCTACCGAAAATTCGGCAGAACCTCCCCTGAAAATGGACTAACCCAGAAATTTCAAACCTGATAAAAACACTTCTAAACAGCAACCACGCACCTCTACCACAACCAAATAGGGTCTCAGACCCAACAATTTCACAGAGAATCCAACTTAAAATTGTAGATGATTATCAGAGCTGCTATCCTAATACAAGGAATTTTTTACAAGAATATTAACTGGCGCCTACACGGTCCAACTTGAGAGATGGATGTAACTGCCTCGACGTGTTTTGCTCGACCTCCACCAAAGCTACTACCTGGGGGGACAATTTAAAATCAAACAAGAAAACGGTGAGACAAACTCAGTGAGTGGACAGTTTAACAGAAACGAAAATAAAAATAAACTTTCTGTTTCAGAAAATCCTTCAAAACCACATTTAGCACCAAGACCTCACGTCACTCTCTGAAATCCCCCAGTTTTAAAATCATTTCCAACTTTAAGAGAGTTATAAAACTAATGAGATTCAAAGCAAAAATAAATCAAAACTCATTTCTCAAAAGCCATCCATCTAAATAACAAAGTCATAGTAATAATAAAATCGAAATCATTCTAAAACTCAAAAAGTAGTTCTCACTTAAAATCCATATTTAAACTCTTGAAAATACCAATTTCATTTTTCACCATGCTATATACCCTGAATAACCTGGCCATACACCTGTGCGGAATTCCTGCATCGCACAGGCAGGCAATATCCTGGCCATACACACGCGTGGAATGAATCCAACACGTGCAGGCAATATCCTGGCCATACACACGCGTGGAGTAAATCCAACACGTGCAGGCAATATCCTGGCCATACACACGTGTGAATAAAATCAGCACGTGCAAGCATTCCTGGTCATACGTGCACGCAGAGCAGCCCCCAAAGGGAAAAGCATCCCGACACACGGCCCAAAGCCTATATGTGTGCCGTGATGGGTCCCAAAGACCTATTTATCTGATAACCTGGAAGGTACTGCAAAGGTGGTTTGAAAACCATTTTTCCATAGCCCAAATAAATCCTTTTTCCACCAAAAATAGAATAATTGTACTTTTCCAAGAGAATCTTTAAATTCATAAACGTAAATTCATAGCTCAATTTAAATTCAATAGGCATAAATCTAATCCATTATTTTCGATCAACACCCAAAGTAATAAATGAGCCATATTAATTTAGTAGGAAGCTAGAGTTCTTTCCAAAAAGGTCCATAAATTTAAACAAACCATCAAATAAAATTATGTTTTAAAAACTTATATATGAGAGTATTTGAAAACCCGAAATTCAACTCCGTCCACCAAACCCCACATCAAAATCAAGATTTATCAACAACAGTTAATTCAAAGGAATTTCATAAATACATTTAAAAAACCAAGAATTCACCCACATCCATTATATCTCAATTAAAACTCAAATAATCAAATATATAAATTCACAGATTTTATAAAATGCTTCTAAAAACAAATGTCCACTCACAGTGATAGCCCTAGCTTCGATCCTCCGCCGGATCGTCACGAACCATGGTCGTCTCGCCTATATTCGAACTTGATAGTGCCGGAGTTTGGCCGGAGTCCGGCGAGACAGAGGCGGCGGGCTGGGCTTCCTCTGGCCCTGATTTCGCGCGTGTGGGAGCTGGGCTGGCTGGAGGAGGGCCGAGCTGAGCTGATCGGCCGACGTGGGAGGTCGCTTGTGGTCGGGGTCGATGGAAAAGCCGCCGAAAGTTACTGGGTAGCTGGGTTGGCCGCGCACAGAGAAAAGGGAGAGAGAGAGAACTCGGGGAGAGAGAAGGCCGGGGGGGGGGGGTCGGCGCCTGGGGGAAAGCTCGCCGGAGCCAGAGGCCAGGTCGGCGAGTGGCGGTCGACGGCGAGGTGAGTGGGGGTGGCTGGGGCTGGTGCGCGCAGGGGAGAGGGTGCGGGGGTGGAGTGAAGACAGGGAGAGAGAGAGAGTGCGGGGAGAGAGAGATATAACGGAGAGAGAGGGTGTTCTAGAGAGAGAGAGAAATTTCTAGAAAATCTGATTTTTAAACCCCAATTTGTCATTTTACGAAATTGCCCCTCGCTTCAAACGCCCATATCTTTCAAACTGTAACTCGGATCGAAGCGAGCCGCGTGTCTATGAAATCGTGAGTTCGAAACCTATCCAACGGACCCAAAGTCAAATTCAAAAGCCCTTTTATTTTAAAAGTCAAATTTTGGGTCAAGCTTAAATTAAAACAAAAATAAATATATCAAAACTTTAAATCAAAACCATTTTTATTTTCCAAATAAATCTCAAAATCTTTAAAATACAGTCCAACATCTTTTATAAACCTCTTAAAAACATAGTTAAATAAAAATTTAAATTTCTAGTGAAAATTTGGGTCGGGTCGTTACAATAAGATTCCAAATAATATATTGCCAAATTTTGTTTTTAAAAGGACATTCAGTCTCAACAACTACATGTATAGGTTTGGTAAAAAGAAAGAACAACAATAACCATAATAGGGCAAGAAGAATATAATATGGGAAATGCAAGGGATGTGTCTTTCCCTCGCATAGTTTAGAATACCACTGGAAAGGTGCACAAATTTTGTATGATTTGGGTTTGTATGTAAAAGGGAATAAAGATGAGAACTGTCTTACAAAATTACAATTCTTTTTCTTTATTATTTCCTTTGCAAACCAAAACCTAAGTACTATTAAATTTTTTTCATACCAACAACCTGTCTAGCATTTATGCCTCACCCCTCCACTCTTCCTCTCTACAAAAGAAGAAAAAGGAAACAAGTAGCTGCCCTTCCCCTTTCACAATCACCCCTTTCTTTCTTCAAAAATTACCCTTCGCCTTAAATTTCACATGCAAAAGGTTCACAGCCATTATAAGAGCCTATATTCATCCTGTACTATTTTCTGGAAGTTACATTCTCATCAGAGTTTACCAGTAATTGAATTGCAATTCTACAGAATACGCATAAAACATTTAACATGTGGAATGCAATAAGGAACAAATAATAAAATAAAAATTACAATTAAACAATACTACAAAAAAGCTCATACATATCAGTAATTTACCGATATCTAAGGCCCCTAAAATTCGATATTGGAAAGCGTGATATCTATTCTCATTGGTTTACATATCAGTTTTGAACTGATATCTATAGAGGTTTTTAAATCAGTTCATTTTTTAAATACGATATATTTTTCCTTCCCGGATGGTTAAAAACGTATTAAATGATATATTTATGATATATTATATCAGTATTATGTTTATAACTGATATCATATATATTAATAATATGGGTTTTAATCGTATAACTGGTATAATTATTTCCATAGACATCTGTATTATTTATAATAACTGATATCGAATATCTGAATTATATGTGTTTGAATTATAAAACTGGTATAAATGTTTCCATGGACATCGGTATTGGTTCTAAGAATGGATATCGTAAAAATCTATTATATGTGTTTTTATTGTGGAACTGATTTTGAAGTCATGATTAGTATCAGTATATTTTCACAAAAAAGATGTCTAAACTCTATACCATTTCAGTTTCTATATTAGAACTGATCTTATATATTTCGAAATTAGTGTTAAGTAACACCTGTTTTGATATCAGATTTATTTTCAAAAAACTGATATAATTGGTTAAGATCATTGACCTATCTACTGCATGTTTATTTAGTGGCAGTGGCCAATTAACCTGTACAGATAAGCTAAACAATCCATTTCATCAATTGTCATATATTTCAAAGGACCCAAAAGTTTTACAACAAGCTGAAATATTAAAGACCCACCTATGTCTACATATCACAAAAATTAGGGAGGACTTCAAATGAAAAAAAGAAAAAACAAATGATGGGTATTTTCAGGACAAAACAATAATATATATATATATTAAAGAGGCTTTTGAGCAGTAGCTACAAGAGAAAATGATTACACACATACATATATAGCTGACACAAACACAATGCATCTATGTCTTCCCCTTTTAACTTTTTCTTTTTCAGCATACCCACTGTTCAATAGTTCAATGTTATAATTGATCAAAATGACAGAGAAAAAAGAAACAGCTACAACCCAGTTTGATCAGGAACTTCAGACTCCACTGGTTGGGCCTAGGGGCTAGGGGCACTTGGTTTTGTTGCCATGGGTGACCATCCCAGGGTAGCACTTGTCACAAAGCTCTCTATTTCCAGAAGTCCCAAGTGACACACACTTGCAACTCACACAGCATGTTCCACAAGCCCTGTTGCAAAGGTTTGGCCTCGAGTGAACATTGCACCTCTCCTTGCACAGCCCTCCACAGTCTAATCAATTAACACAAAACAAGACACACAGCAAATTAACTCATAAATTTTACCATTCAAAAACTTAGTTTTCAGGTCCAAAATCTATATATATTTTGGGTGTAACGACCCGACCCAAAGTTGACTTTTAAAATAAAAGGGCTTTTGATTTTGACTTTGGGTCCGTTAGATAGGCTTCGATCCCACGATTTCATAGACACGTAGCACGCTTCGATCCGAGTTACGGTTTAGAAGATACGGACATGTGAAGTAAGGGGCAATTTTGTAAATTTATAAAAGTGGGTTTTAAAACCCAAAAGGTCCAGAAAATTCGGGACTTTCTCCCTCCTCTCAGGCCTCACTCTCTCTCCCTGTTATCTCTCCCCGACGCCCCTCCCCTGGACACTCTCCTCTCCGGCCTGCTTCCCTCGCCGTCCGGCCAGGAGACGGCGACGGCACCACCTCAGCCTCCCCCTTCTCTCTCTCTCCTCCCCCGATCTCTCTCTCCCCGCTGGTTTTCTCTCTCTCTCTCTTGGCTGGCTCTCTCTCTCTTCCCCATGACCTCTCTCCTCGACCCTCGGTCGTCCGGCGCCGGATTTCAGTGATCCGACCGGCGTTGGACTCGCCTCCACGCAGCCGACCTTCCAGTGGGGTCCGATCAGCCAACCAAGCCGCAACGGCGGCGCAGCGACGCCGTTTCTGAACGAAGCTCTCGACGGCGACTCAATTTTTCCGGCGAGTTCGAGGCCGACGACCACTTGGGTTCTCTTCCCCAAGCTCCGGCGAGTCCAGTAGCGTCACCCCCTTGCTCCGGTGATCGCTCACGGCGGCGAATTGACGATGCAAAAGCCGGCGGCTTCCGCCGCCGATTCCGGCGTTTCCGGCGATAATTGGCCATCGATCCAGTTGACAAAATCGATCCTCTAGGTACAGGTAATCTTTCCCCTAAGGTGTTGATGTTCAATTTTGAGATTTTAGAAATTCGATTTTAGGGTATATGTTATTTTCGAATATCTTGAAATTGGACTCAAATTCGTGTTGTTTTTGTGTAATTAAAGGTTCAATTATATGATTAGGATTGTTTGGAGTTGAATTTGGGTATTTTTAAGTTTGTGCCGCCGCTGCCACTGTCGGCTCCGCCACTTGTGGCGGCGGGTCGGGTGATTTTCCTTGTCAATCAGCCTCCCCAGGACATCTAAAGGCCAATTCTAGGGTTTGTTTGCATATTGGGATTATTTTTGTGTGTTGTTTATGGCCGGGCAGCCACCGTGTGTGGTGGTTGGCCGCTTGTTTTCGGTTGTTTGACAGCTAGTTAAAGAATCTATTGTATATGGTTGGTTGTCTGGTCTTAACAGGTACACGGGCTCGGGAAATCTTATTCCCGATGCCGTTATGCTGCCGGATTTGGTATCCGAGCAGTGGAACTGTGAATGATGCTTATTGGATTGTAATGTAGAGTATTGTTATTAAATGGTCTGTTTTGTGTGTTTGTTGCTTTATGTTAGGAAGACTAAGGGTAGGACTTGGATCATGAGAATGAATTGATGAGGATCTGAGGTTAAGGAAATAATTTGGAATTTTAGAGTTTGTCCTGAGAATAATTGTTGAATTAGGAAAGAAATGTTTATTGTCGAAGTAAATAAATGATGATTAGGCGATTATTATACCGATTTGATCGAATTAAGTATTGAGAAAGTATTTGTATGATTTGAGTGACAAACAAGTGAAGGGTCGTGAGTAGGAATCAATCTCGGAAAGGTTTCAGTGTAATTCGGAGTAAACAGTGAGTGGATTTTGTTTATGATTGATTATTTATACAATGATGATTAAGACGTTGTGATTTGAGGAAAGACACCTCTTTTTGATGAGTGGGTTTGATAAGGAGAATTTGGAAAAGAATATTTAAAGACTGCGCAGTGTAAATGCACGTGTTGACCGGTCGAGCCTGCTTGTGCGGAGAGACCCCTCCGTACGAGATTGTGGCCAGGATACGAGCCTGCTCGTGCGAAGCGATCCCTCCGTACGAGATTGTGGCCAGGATACGAGCCTGCTTGTGCGGAGAGACCCCTCCGTACGAGATTGTGGCCAGGATACGAGCCTGCTTGTGCGGAGAGACCCCTCCGTACGAGATTGTGGCCAGGATACGAGCCTGCTCGTGCGGAGCGATCCCTCCGTACGAGATTGTGGCCAGGATACGAGCCTGCTTGTGCGGAGAGACCCCTCCGTACGAGATTGTGGCCAGGATACGAGCCTGCTTGTGCGAAGAGACCCCTCCGTACGAGATTGTGGCCAGGATACGAGCCTGCTTGTGCGGAGAGACCCCTCCGTACGAGATTGTGGCCAGGATACGAGCCTGCTCGTGCGGAGCGATCCTTCCGTACGAGATTGTGGCCAGGATACGAGCCTGCTTGTGCGGAGAGACCCCTCCGTACGAGATTGTGGCCAGGATACGAGCCTGCTTGTGCGGAGAGACCCCTCCGTACGAGATTGTGGCCAGGATACGAGCCTGCTTGTGCAGAGAGACCCCTCCGTACGAGATTGTGGCCAGGATATGAGCCTGCTTGTGCGGAGAGACCCCTCCGTACGAGATTGTGGCCAGGATACGAGCCTGCTTGTGCGGAGAGACCCCTCCGTACGAGATTGTGGCCAGGATACGAGCCTGCTCGTGCGGAGCGATCCCTCCGTACAAGATTGTGGCCAGGATACGAGCCTGCTGGTGCAGAGACAGCCCTCCGTACGAGATTGTGGCCAGGATACGAGCCTGCTGGTGCGGAGACACCCCTCCGTACGAGATTGTGGCCAGAATACGGGTCTGCTCTTACAGAATGACCTTTATGTGCGAGATTATGGCTAGGATATGGGCCTGCCCGAGTGCGGGATTGTGGCCAGGACATTGTCTATAGTACAGGTACGAGAATGATGTGAGTTTTAAGGATAAATGTTTCGAGATATCAGTTTCCAAGGATAAATTCAGTCAGAGTTTGATTTATGGTTGAGGGGATTTAAAAATGATTTTGAAAGATGAGATTTTTTGAAAGTAGTTATAAAGCTGGAGGAATTCCAAGAAACGAAGTGTGTGAAATTAGAGAGATAGTTGTGTGGTTGCTTGTATTGCATTTGTTTGCTAGGAATTAGTCAAGTCTAGGCTTGAATCGTGAAGACGGAAATGATGGTGTCCATGCATTGAGGATATTAATTAGGATGTGAATGATTGAGGTTGAGGTTAATGGTCGATGGTTAGGCAATTGATTTGTCGGAGTATAATTATTATTATTGATGGAACATTAGGTGATTGAAGAATTTCGGACTTGTGAGGATTAATTAGTTACGCCTTGGATTTATTGCGAATATCTTGTGGATTGTAAATTGAGATAACTGACAAAAGTATTTTGAGGCCTTGTGAATTCTTATCAAAGATAAATATTTACGTCATTTCATTCATACGAGTTCTAGTGAGCTTACCGGGTTAATTGTTTGAATGACCCGGTGCACCCTGGATATGGTGCAGTGTGGTTAATGTTTTGCAGGTTGAGCAGACTGAGGAAGCAGTAGGGGGGAGACAAGGCAGTGGGACCTGGAAAGATTTATTTAAATTTTTTTACTCAGTGGTTTGTTTAAAATGTTTTTGACAGATTTATATTTACTTATGTTGCTGTGCATGGCTCAAAAGTAAGAGAAAACAGATTGAATAGCTTGATGTTCAGTATTTTCATGGGCCCGAGGTTCGGGGTGTTATATTGGGGCATTATATCACAATAATATTAGAGACCCACTTATGTCTTGCATTAGCCTTCTGATTCCACCTCTCACAACAAGCTGAAATAACACCCACAAAGGAACAAAACCCACTTTTCACTGTTAAATCATACAATTATTAAACAAAAATAGAAAAAAAATTGGTTTAAAATATTTTAAACAAAAAAGAAAAGAATAGAATTTTTTGTTGCTTGGCAAGATGAGGTAACTCTTCTTCAATCTTGATATCAGATGAAACCTGCAGCATGGATGCATATCCTAACTTGGTCAAATTAATATCTAACAGAGCACAACAGAGCACATTTTATTCTCTAATAGAGCAAAAAACAAAGTTACAAAATCATAAAAATTAACCAATGTGTACATGAGTAAAGCAGAATAGTAAGACCCCCAACAAAAGAAGCACACGTACTGCCATGGCTATGATATCAGACACTGGACTGGAGGCTAAGTTCAAAAGAGTACTACTGCCATGTTATAATACCATAATATGTTGAGAAACCCCTGGTCTTCTGGATGCTCTAGAGAATGCACCAATATATAAGAGTTCAAGGCATCAAACCCACCTTAGTGAAATATAATGGGCAGCAACGCTTGTTTTCCTTCTTCGCAACTAGAAGGTCGGACTGTAAGCACAAATTACTCATAAGATACATTTCCATATTCACACAAGCAAGCAACAGATTCAAGCATCTCATACCAGCCAAGAGAGTCATTGCCCTTTCACAAACAACACAAGTAATACTAAGCTAGATAAACAATAAATTTTAGCATTTTTCCATTTAGACATTTAATTTCACAGCAAGTTAAATACTTTTCCATAGCATTGAGTGCAGCAACAACACAAGAGTTTGAGTTTGTTTCTCTTCCCTGCCAAAGTTAAGTGTAAGTCCATTTAATTGAGTAAGGTGATTTCTCTATCTTAAATATGGTCCTTTCTTACCACTAGTTACTTAGTTCCTTTAGCTTCTTCAAAACTCACTAACTTGTAAGTTGACTGAGTTTTACAACTCCACTAGCTAGCTAGTATGTAATATTATAAATCATATTACATAGGCATACCATAACTCACAATCCCCAAACAAATTAACCATCCAGGCAAATCAGAAATATCAATCACATGTAGTATATGTATAATATAGATATAACAAAGCTATACTGACAGTGTATTTGATGACCAATGACAGTGCATAAATCTACAAATAAATATGTATAAATAAATAAATCTGAAGCTCATACTTAAGTTGTTTTGTAGCTTGCCTTGAAGGGAAACAAGGTAGAAAACAAGACAGGCTTGATGAGTTGAAATCAGCAACTAGCAAGTGCCTCTGAATACGGACTCTGCAACAGACCAAAGAATAAGATAGCCTAATCATTGCCAGATCATTCTTGAAAACATCTTTACACATATCTATGCATCCAACCTGGCAATCTACTACACCCCATCTTTAGACTGAAAATAGGTCCATAGCACCACATGTAATTCATCAATAATAAGCACCAAAACTTATAGCACTAAAAAAAAAAATCAGTATAGTTGCAGTGGTGCGAATAATAATTATAAGAGCTATTGGAGAAATGAAATACTAGCACTGTCAGTGGTATGAATAAAGCTATTAAATACATCCCCATAACAAATCTCAATCACATGTAGTATATGTATCTGCTCCAATGACCAATTCCAGTTCCACTCTATCAATTCCTCATTAAGTGTTTAATAGTTTGTATGAATGCTTAAGACCCTAAACAACTGAGGAACTCAACTCTACAGAATTCACAAATTACTAAAAAAAAAAAAATGCAAACTTGTAAGTCTCATGCAAACAAAGAATTTAAGAAACATAAGTAATTTCAATAAGATCTCAGTCAAGTCCATAACTTTGCTACTTTACACATTACATACAAGCTTAACCATTAAAATAAACTAATTTCATTAACTAATAAATAGCTACAGAAAGAAGTAAATTTAATACTTTTAAATGAAACAAATAAAGAGAAAGAGAACAAATATTTATGGAGAAGAAGCACTGATGCTTGAAAAGGCAAGAAAAATTTAGCACAACAATCACCTTCATGGAGAATCCTATATCTAAACCAACACCTCTATAACCTCTCTAACACAAACATATATCAATAAGTCCTATATCCTTAATTTCTAAAATTATAAGAATTGATCGAAATACAATTATATCTCTAAGCCTAATCTCAGATTAATAAAAAAAAAAAGCTCTACAATGTGATGCTAACCATCTAGTGTGCTCTTTCATATCCAAAGAAACAAAGTTGATCTTCCTAGCTTATAATTTTATTAGCCCACTCCATAATGAATCAAAATTTAGACCGACAATAGAATAAGCAACAAATTACTATCTTACCATCACTTCCAATACTAGTTCGACAACTTTGTTGCCTCTGCCTACAGCAAGGATACTGGCTTGAAGAAGTAAAAGACAAATTTGTACGAGAGATACCAAACACAAGCATATTTTTCCATTGTGAAGTATCTGAAGGCTCCTAGTCCAAGACTCGTAATCAAACTCCGCCCTAGCCTGCACTCCCCAGAACCAAATCCCCCAAAATCCAAAACCTTAATTAATCCAAAAAAAAAAAATTAGATTACGCTAAACTAACCTTGCGGTCATGCTCTTCGGCGAAGAACTCAGTTCACATCGCTCTTGGGAATGGAGTCGTTGGAGTCGATGGCGAGGGCGGTGTCACGAACCTAGACTGGGAGGCCTTACTCGAGGTCCAGGAGGTTCTTAAACTTGTTGTAGGCCTGGAAAATCTCAGCCTTCCTGAACAGGGCATCGGGGCCGAGCCGCCACTGGAAGACGGTGAAAGGGCTCGTGCAGATCTTGCACTCCTTGCCGTAATCGGTGCGTGTCAAGCCAACGTAGGGCTTGTCGCCGAGGCACGACTTGCAGATCGGGAAGTCTGAGCTCTCGATCTTGCGACGTCGTCCAGATCGAGCTCTCTTCTCTTTCTCTTCGCGACTTCTCAGACTTCTCTTTCTCTCGGATTGGAAAACCAGCTAGCTTATAACCACAGCCGTATGGAAAACCAGCTACCTTCAACTTCGCGCTCAATCATCTTCGTCGGAGATCGATGAAGAAGATGGATGAGCTTGGGTGTGGCTGTGGCTGTGGTTGAGTCTGGATGTGAGTGTGGGTGTGTGAATGCAAGTCTGTGTGAGCTATAGAGTGTAAATGCGGGTTGTCAAATTTTTTTTAAGTGGTGAACAGTAGCGCCTTTTTTCCATTATTAGTATAGATATCAATTTTAAAGTAGAGTTAATAAATTTGTCCAATAAAATATATCGCATTGAAAATTTTGATGATATGTAAAATAGTTTATGTATCAATTTTTCAAAAAAAACCATTTAATCGATATTAAAAATTATATTATATCGAATACCTATAAAATTGATATTAATATAGTGATATGTATGAGCTTTTTTGTAGTAGTGAAATCACCAATGTAGATTTTCTAATGAGTTAAAATATCTAGAACCTAGATTACTTTTTATTATTTTTTATGAGAAACAGACTTTCATTAATGAAAAAAGAAGTACAGAGTACAATACAGTGGACAAGATCCTAAATAACAAGCTCTAGGATGTTCTAATAATAAAACAAGTAGAATACAACAGCAATCAATTAACATATAGCAGAGTACAACATCCTAAAAACAAACTCTAGTATGTAGTACAACAACAGAAACAAACTCTAACACACAACATCCTCCCAATTAGACATAATTACAGAGAATTAATAGTCCCTGAAATCTGGATCGACTGATGCCCATAGGCGAAGCCCAAAACCAAACTCTCTCCCCACCTTTGAACAAACAGAAAAGAAGAAACAAACTACGCTCTTACCATCGAAGTGTTGAGAACTAGCCCCATATTGGTTAGGCTAGATGTCTAGTAAAGTTATATATACCCACTTAGTCTCTCCATGTAGTAGTTTAAACTTTTCGGGTGGATGTTCAATACCATCAAAAATAGGTCATCTTAACAGGGATCACATATTAGAAATTCTGGACACATAAAAAAGGGGGCATTTGCCCAGTCTATGACCAACTAAAATAGGGGTCCAACATGAGGGAAAGTGTTTGGCACAAGTCCCACAGTGGATGCCAGCTTAAAGTGCACAAAATATGAACGGCTAAGTCAACAATAAAGATCAAGTTTCAGCATTCTTAAGCCTAAAAATGTTGGCTAACAAACTCTTCTCATGAAATGACATTTTTTTTGCAAGGTCATCAATATTCTTTGTGTGTCCATACACATACATACACTAACACTAATATAAAACCTTTAAATATCAGAAAAACAACAACCTAACTGAAGAAAAATAATGCAATATAAATATAAACAGAAAAAGACTAACAATAATAATAAAATAAATAAATAATTCACATTATATATCCAAAATTGAATGGAACGCACCTTTACTAAAAGAAAATTCACTGAAGCGATTGAGAGGACAAATATGATGCTTACAGAAAGGAAAAACCACTGAAGCGATAGAGAGGACAAATATGATGCTTACAGAAAGGAAAAACCACTGAAGCGATTGAGAGGACAAATATGATGCTTACAGAAAGGAAAAACGAAAGAAAGTCAGAGAATTGCCACTCCATAGAAGGATTATAAAATCAAAATATATAATGCAAAAACCTAAATGAAGAAATGATAGACATAACTATATAAGTGCAAAATACATATATACATTTACCTGAAGAAATGCCTTCAATACCCACAATAATGCCAGCAAAAGCACACCATTAACCGAAAACCCACCTATATATGTGCACAAATAAATTTTCAGAACCAAAAACAAATAGATAAATTCATAGACCAAAGAATGAATATAAGTGCACAGACTGTAACGCCCCGAACCTCAGGCTCATAAATGCACTGAAACCTTGACATTTAAACCTCTTTTCAAAGAATGAGCCATGCAATTAACATAATAAATAAATATATCTGATAAATCATAGTGTGAGCCCAAAACATTTATGTAAAATTTTACTGTATAAATCCGATTAAATCAAATTAAAATGGGTCCTGCTGCATCGACATGGTACGGTCCGACCTCGGTGGTCGCTACTACCTGGGGGAACGTCAAAAACAAAATTTTTGAGAAAAACTCTCAGTGATTGGACCAAATAACTCCAAAACTTTTCATTTGAAAACCATTTTATAAAACTACTCATTCTCTTTGAAAACTCCCAATTTTTAAAACTACGTTTTGAACTGATAAAAAGAATAACTAAAAATGTTTTTATCAAATAAAATTTTGTGGTAATATCGTTGGCCATATAAGTACCCATTCGACGGGCTCCACACTGGTACCGTTACAAAACCGTCGCACCAAGTGGATCGTCTACATAACCTTCCACCCGCACCGTCGCAACGCCGTCATGCGAGTGGACTACGGTGTCCCTTGTACCGTCGCAACGCCGTCATACAAGTGGACACACGATGGCCTTTGTACCGTCGAATCGCCGTCGTACAATAAGCCAAAGTGTCGTACGTGCTCTTAAATTGCCCTTCCACCCACACCGTCGCAACGCCGTCATGCGAGTGGATTTAGGGTGTCCCTTGTACCGTCGAATCGCCGTCATACAAGTGGACTTATAGTGGCCCGTGTACCGTCGAATCGCCGTCATACAAGTGGACTTATAGTGGCCCGTGTACCGTCGAATCGCCGTCATACAACAAGCCAAAGTGTCGTACGTGCACTTAGATTGCCCTTCCACCCACACCGTCGCAACGCCGTCATGCGAGTGGATTTAGGGTGTCCCTTGTACCGTCGAATCGCCGTCATACAAGTGGACTTATAGTGGCCCGTGTACTGTCGAATCGCCGTCGTACAACAAGCCAAAGTGTCGTACGTGCACGTAGACTACCCCCAAAGGGCGAGGCATCCCGGCACACGGCCCAAAGCCTATGTGTGTGCTGTGATGGGTCCCAAAGACCTACTTAATAACCGGTGGGTACTTAGACGGCATTTAAATAATTTGTTTAAACATTTATTAACCCTTAAGCTCTAAAACTTAAAACATTTAACAAAACTTTTTAATATAACATAAGTACTCATAATAATTCAAATATAATCATTTATTTTCCAAATCGATAAGCTTCCGAGTTACTTTACTGAATAAATCTCAAACTTAAAAAGAAACTTGTCCGAGGCTCACTTCGATTCAGAAAGCTCGTCCTAGAGTGAAATCGGTATATTAAAACAATTAATATTTATTTTTATATTTGAACTAGTCTCACTGCCTTGTCCTCTCCACGCCGACTCCTCAACTTAGTTAATCTACAAAACAAACCCCTGGATCGTGGAATGGTTCATCGGGTTACACGAAACCCAGTAAGCTATGAAACTCGTGTGAGATAACTTAAATTAAACATAATCTCATGTGCATTCAATAATGACAAAACATCATCCATAAATCCGCAATCACAATGATCCAATTATTTAATTAACAAGCAACCCATCAATCTAATTCTCAAGTTTCAATTATGAAATCTCCAACTAGATCAATAGACTAAATAACATTTCATAATAATCCGGTTTCATTTTCCATTTATAGCAAAACCATATAACATTCCACAATATTACAATTATTCACTTAGCATTCTATACTAATCCAATTATTCAATTCATACTGAATATATCATTAATTCAATCCCAGAGCTACCATTTGATTCAATATACCGAAGTTATAATTAACTGAGTCATCCTATATCTCAATTAACAAAACCAAACTAAATTAAATTCATTTAACCAGGAAATCAATTATCGATCCACAATCAGCAAAACCATTAACACCACTAATTCAACCATGGAAATTCACCTATTTCAATCAAATCAAGCTCAATGATGGTCAGCGGCCCACAACCTAAATCAGAGTCCGTAAACAAATTACTATAAATATGAACAATGGCCGGAAATAGGGTCGGCTGCCACAAATGGTGGTTGCCCACACCATATTTCCTACTCAAACGCGAATTCATAATTCTCAAGCTATCAACCAGTTGCAGTCCATCACAAACAAACCCAAATTTGCAGAAAAGAACACAAAACCATCGAAATAGGATCACCAGCACTGTCACATGCGGCGGAGCTCGCAGTGGCAGTGGGTGCCTCACCTGCAATTTCCTAGTTTACAACTAATTACACAATTTTAATCCAGCCAATAACAAAAACACCCAGAGGGAAGCAAAACTCACCTAAACCTGCGGCTAAGAGTGGCCGGAATCGCCGCAGACGACGGTGGCAGTGGCGTTTGGATTGGGGGCTTTCCGATTCCGGCCCCATTGACTTCATCCGAACACACCCATGTGTTCAGTTCAGCGAGAGGGGACTAACCATACCCTCAGAGCGGCAAGACACCGCCGGAAAAGCAGCATCGCCGCCGGGAGCCACCGACTGCTTCTCTCCTTCGAAACGGCGGCGGTGGAAGTCGGTTGGATAATCGGAGACCACCTTCAGGCTCGCCACGATGAGAAAAAGGAGACCCGACCGGTCCGACGTCGTAACTCCTACGGGATCGGTGGATTGTCGACGAGATCGATTTCTGTCTCGCGCCGATTCTCCGTCTTCGGCGGTCGGCCGACGATGGGAAGGGCTGCTGGGGGTCGGCGACGTCGAGGGGAACTCGCCGGTACCCGTCTCCGGTCGAGAGGTGGCCGGACGGCGAGTCTGCCGAGGGGAGAAGGCGGGCGGAGGTAGAGAGAGAAGAGAGAGGGGAGACGCGAGAGAGGGGAGAGAGAGTGAATCCAGAAATTTCTGGATTTGGATATTTATAACTTACTCATGCAAAATTACGAAATTGCCCCTCCTTTCAAATGCCCGTATCTCTTAAACCGTAACTCTGATTTATGCGTGCTTCGTGTCTACGAACTCGTAGGCTCAAAATCTATCCAACGGACCCAAAATCAAAATCAAAAGTCTACTAATTTTAAAAGTAAACTTTGGGTCAATCTCCTTTTAAAATAATATTTATAATAAATCCAAAACCCTTTTAATTTCCAAATAAATTCTTAAAATGATCAAAATAAATTCTCAAAATATTTAAAATAAAACTTTGAAAGATACGGGATCTCACACAGACAGATTTAGAGAAATTAAACAAATATAGATGCACAGAAAGGAACATTAAAATTTTGAGAAAAAAATTGAGTCTACTGCACATAATTTTTCCAAAACCCACTAACCCTAAAATTGTAACGACCCGACCAAAATTTCATTATAAATTAAAATTTTTATTTTTATTTGTATTGGTCATTTAAAGGCGTAGTGGGAGATTAAAGTGTGAGACTTCGTATTTTGTTCCAAAGAATTTTTTTTTAATATATATTTTCGGAATTTATTTGAGAAATAAAAGGTTTTGAATTTAAATTTTAAATTTTTGTTTTAAAATTGAGCTTGACCCAAAGTTGACTTTTAAAATTAGTGGGTTTCTGAATTTGACTTTAGACTTGATGGGAAGGTCTCGAGTCCACGAGTTCACAGACACGTAGCACATGTCGATCCGAGTTACGGTTTGAAAGATACGGACATATGAAGTGAGTGGCAAACTTGTAATTTTTACGAAAGTAGGTTTTAAAACCCAAAAAATCAGATTTTTAGGGGGACTCTCTCTCTCCTCTCTCACACATCTCTCTCTCTCTCTCCCCGGTTTTCTCTCTCCCCGCGACCTCTCTCTCTCATCATTCCTCGGTCGTCCGGTGTCGGACATCAGCGAGCCGACCGGTGTTGGACTCGTCTCCACGCCGCCGACCTCACAGTGAGGTCCGATCAGCCAACCCAGCCGCAACGGCGGCGCAACGGTGCGATTTTCGAACGAAGTTCTCCGACGACGACGCGACTTTTCCGGCGAGTTCGAGGGCGGCGATCACTT
Organism: Dryas octopetala; assembly: GCF_963921425.1. NCBI lineage: Eukaryota > Viridiplantae > Streptophyta > Magnoliopsida > Rosales > Rosaceae > Dryas > Dryas octopetala. The sequence continues at coordinate 7,829,549 of NC_141367.1, read as the reverse complement.
GGGTCTTCTTCCCCAGTCCACGGCGAGTCATGTCGTGCCACCTCCTTGCTCCGACAAGCTCTCGCGACGGCGGATCGTGGCTGAGAAGTCCGCCGGCTTCCACTGCCGATTTCGGCCATTTCCGGCAACTTTTGGCCGTCGGTCCAGTTTTGGAAAACGATCCTCTAGGTATGGGCTTTCTTTCCCCCTTGTTCTTGCGTGTCAATTTTGAGAATTTGGAGATTGAAATTTTAATGATTGTACCCATTTCGGGTTTACCTTGAATTGAGCATATTTGAATGAATTCTGAGTTGTTTTTGGTCCAATTGAAGTGCCTAGATTGATTGGGGTTGATTTTAGTTGAAAAACCAATTTGTTGTAGGATCGGTCGCCGCTGCCACCACTTCCTCCGCCACTTGTGGCGGCGGGTCAGCGGTTATTTGTCTCTTTTTGCCCAAATTGAACTTCTAGGAAACCCTCGAAGGTTGTTTGGAGAATTCTGTGAAATTTCTGTATATATTGAAGTTGGTTGTCTGGTCTTAACAGGTACACGAGCTCGGGAAATCTCATTCCCGATGCCGTTATGCTGCCGGATTTGGTATCCGAGCAGTGGAACTGTGAATGATGCTTATTGGATTGTAATGTAGAGTACTGTTATTGAATGATCTGTTTTGTGTGTTTGTTGCTTTATGTTAGGAAGACTAAGGGTAGGATTTGGATCATGAGAATGAATTGATGAGGATCTGAGGTTAAGGAAATAAATTTGGAAATTTAGAGTTTGTCCTGAGGATAATTGTTGGATTAGGAAAGAAATGTTTATTGTCGAAGTAAATAAATGATGATTAGGCGATTATTATACCGATTTGATCGAATTGAGTATTGAGAAAGTATTGGTATGATTTGAGTGACAAACAAGTGAAGGGTCGTGAGTAGGAATCAATCTCGGAAAGGTTTCGGTGTAGTTCGAAGTAAACAGTGAGTGGATTTTGTTTATGATTGATTATTTATACAATGATGATTAAGACGTTGTGATTTGAGGAGAGACGCCTCCTTTTGATAAGTGGGTTTGATAAGGAGAATTTCGAAAAGAATATTTAAAGACTGCTGTGTAAATGCACGTGTTGATCGGTCGAGCCTGCCTGTGTAAAATACACGGGATTGTGGCCAAGATGTGAGCCTGCTCGTATGGAGTGACCCTCCGTACGAGATTGTAGCCAAGATACGAGCCTCCTTGTGCGGAGAGACCCCTCCGCACGACATTGTGGTCAGGATACGAGCCTGCTCGTGCGGAGCAACCCCTCCGTACGAGATTGTGGCCAGGATACGAGCCTGCTCGTGGGGAGCGACCCCTCAGTACGAGATTGTGGCCAGGATACGAGCCTGCTTGTGCGGAGAGACCCCTCCGTACGAGATTGTGGCCAGGATACGGTTCTGCTCTTACAGAATGACCTCTATGTGCGAGATTATGGCTAGGATATGGGCCTACCCGAGGGCGGGATTGTGGCCAGGACATTGTCTACAGTACAGGTACGAGAATGATGTGAGTTTTAAGAATAAGTGTTTCGAGATATCAGTTTCCAAGGATAAATTCAATCAGAGTTTGATTTACGGTTGAGGGGATTTAAAAATGGTTTTGAAAGACGATATTTTTTTTTAAGTAGTTATAAAGCTGGAGAAATTCCAAGAAACGTAGTGTGTGAAATTAGATAGATGGTTGTTTGGTTGCTTGTCTGCATTTGCTTCCTAGGTCTTAGTAAAGTCTAGCTTGAATCGTGAGGACGGAAATGATGGTGTCCATGCATTGAGGATATTAATTAGGATGTCAATGATTGAGGTTGAGGTTAATGGTCGATGGTTAGGCAATTGATTTGTCAGAGTATAATTATTATTATTGATGGAACATTAGGTGATTGAAGAATTTCGGATTTATGAGGATTAATTAGTTACGCCTTGGATTTTTTGCGAATATCTTGTGGATTGTAAATTGAGATAACTGACAATAGTATTTTGAGGCCTTGTGAATTCTTATCAAGGATAAATATTTACGTCATTTCATTCATACGAGCTCTAGTGAGCTTACCGGGTTAATTGTTTGAATGACCCGGTGCACCCTGGATAGGGTGAGTGTGGTTAATGTTTTGCAGGTTAAGCAGGCTGAGGAGGCAGTGAGGAGAAGTTGAGGCAGTGGGACCCACTTTGTTTTGATTTAACTGATTTTATACAGTGATTTTTACATACATGTTTTTGGGCTCACACTCTGATTTATCAAATGTATTTATTTATTATGTTAAGTGCATGGCTCATTCTTTGAAAAGAGTTTTAAAGGACAAAGTTTCAGTATATTTTTGGGCCCTAGGATCGGGGCGTTACAGATGGTATCAGAGCTAGACCTGGCCGGAAGTGTGTGGATTGCAAGACCCAGGAACCAAGACCCTGAGTGGGCGGCTGCGCGAGGCAGTGGCGAGCTACCAGGTGAGGAGAAGTGAGTGATCTCACACTGCCCGGGTGAGGAATGGTGATGTTACAGAAAGTTTGAGAAAATCAGTTCAGAAAATGTTTGTGAAAGCTAGTTTGAGAAAGAAAATGATTTTCAAGTGATTTCAGAAAAGTATTTTATTTGAGCCATGAAAAATGTTGGAGAAAGTTTTGCGAAATGTCCCCTGCAATGCCATCGCCTCTCTGCTCCTCAGCAAGTTCAGGAAAGGTGGAAGTTGGAAACTTAGTAAGAGGTTTGAATTTAGAAGAGTTTGAAGTTGAAGTAAGTTTATTAGTTAGAGAACAAAGGTTCAAGGGGTATTACTTTAGAAATTTATTAATTACAACAAAAGGAAATTAAAGAGGTAGAAAGCATTTGGAAAGTGACAATCCTAAGGTAGTGGATACAAGTAGTGTTGATAAAAGAAAAAGAAGGAAGGAGTACTTGGTACGTTGGTAGCGTGTGGAGTGGTGAATGAATTTAAGAATGAACCTGGAAATTTGTAGTGATTCCACTAACCTTTCTTAACTTGGGGCCTATGATTTTTGGAAGGATTGATGATGACTCGACGGATGGTAATGTGGAGTTAGATCAATTCGGAGATTTTCGTATCATGTGCAGGAAGTTTGGATAATTGGAATAAGGAATGGTTTGATGGATGTATTCACAAATGATTTTGAAAATTGTGATCAAATTTTATTTTGAATATTGCTAGTTACAATTTGAGCGCAGAAGAATAATCAGAATGGCGCAACGGAAGCGTGGTAAGACTTGGAATAGTCACGTCGGTACATGGTCAATAGAGGGATCAGCGAGGCCGATAGGAGGTACGAGTTTGGGCATCACTTGTCTATTACGATATATGCTAAATTTCGAGGACGAATTTTTGTAAGGGGGGAAGGTTGTAACGACCCCTCCAAAATTTCATTAGAAATTAAAATTTTTATTTTTATTCGTATTGGTAATTTAAAGGCGTAGTGGGGGATTAAAGTGTGAGACTTCGTATTTTGTTCCAAAGAATTTTTTTTTTATATATATTTTGGGAATTTATTTGAGAAATAAAAGGTTTTGAATTTAAATTTTAAATTTTTGTTTTAAAATTGGGCTTGACCCAAAGTTGACTTTTAAAATTAGTGGGTTTCTGAATTTGACTTTAGGCTTGATGGGAAGGTCTCGAGTCCACGAGTTCACAGACACGTAGTACGTGTCGATTCGAGTTACGGTTTGAAAGATACGGACATATGAAGTGAGTGGCAAACTTGTAATTTTTACGAAAGTAGGTTTTAAAACCCAAAAAATCAGATTTTTAGGGGGACTCTCTCTCTCCTCTCTCACGCATCTCTCTCTCTCTCTCCCCGGTTTTCTCTCTCCCCACGACATCTCTCTCTCATCATTCCTCGGTCGTCCGGTGTCGGACATCAGCGAGCCGACCGGCGTTGGACTCGTCTCCACGCCGCCGACCTCACAGTGAGGTCCGATCAGCCAACCCAGCCGCAACGGCGGCGCAACGGTGCTATTTTTGAACGAAGTTCTCCGACGACGACGCGACTTTTCCGGCGAGTTCGAGGGCGGCGATCACTTGGGTCTTCTTCCCCAGTCCACAGCGAGTCATGTCGTGCCACCTCCTTGCTCCGACAACCTCTCGCGACGGCAGATCGTGGCTGAGAAGTCCGCCAGCTTCCACTGCCGATTTCGGCCATTTCCGGCAACTTTTGGCCGTCGGTCCAGTTTTGGAAAACGATCCTCTAGGTATGGGCTTTCTTTCCCCTTGTTATTGCGTGTCAATTTTGAGAATTTGGAGATCGAAATTTTAAGGATTGTACCCATTTCGGGTTTACCTTGAATTGAGCATATTTGAATGAATTCTGAGTTGTTTTTGGTCCAATTGAAGTGCCTAGGTTGATTGGGGTTGATTTTAGTTGAAAAACCAATTAGTTTTAGGATCGGTCGCCGCTGCCACCACTGCCTCCGCCACTTGTGGCGGCGGGTCAGCGGTTATTTGTCTCTTTTTGCCCAAATTGAACTTCTAGGAAACCCTCGGAGGTTGTTTGGAGAATTCTGTGAAATTTCTGTATATATATTGAAGTTGGTTGTCTGGTCCTAACAGGTACACGGGCTCGGGAAATCTCATTCCCGATGCCGTTATGCTGCCGGATTTGGTATCCGAGCAGTGGAACTGTGAATGATGCTTATTGGATTGTAATGTAGAGTACTGTTATTGAATGATCTGTTTTGTGTGTTTGTTGCTTTATGTTAGGAAGACTAAGGGTAGGATTTGGATCATGAGAATGAATTGATGAGGATTTGAGGTTAAGGAAATAAATTTGGAAATTTAGAGTTTGTCCTGAGGATAATTGTTGAATTAGGAAAGAAATGTTTATTGTCGAAGTAAATAAATGATGATTAGGCGATTATTATACCGATTTGATCAAATTGAGTATTGAGAAAGTATTGGTATGATTTGAGTGACAAAAAAGTGAAGGGTCGTGAGTAGGAATCAATCTCGGAAAGGTTTCAGTGTAGTTCGAAGTAAACAGTGAGTGGATTTTGTTTATGATTGATTATTTATACAATGATGATTAAGACGTTGTGATTTGAGGAGAGACACCTCCTTTTGATGAGTGGGTTTGATAAGGAGAATTTAGAAAAGATATTTAAAGACTGCTGTGTAAATGCACGTGTTGACCGATCGAGCCTGCCTGTGTAAAATACACGGGATTGTGGCCAGGATGTGAGCCTGCTCGTATGGAGTGACCCTCCGTACGAGATTGTGGCCAGGATACGAGCCTGCTCGTGCGGAGAGACCCCTCCGTACGAGATTGTGGCCAGGATACGAGCCTGCTCTTGCGAAGAGACCCCTCCGTACGAGATTGTGGCCAGGATACGAGCCTGCTCGTGCGGAGCGACCCCTCCGTACGAGATTGTGGCCAGGATACGAGCCTGCTCGTGGGGAGCGACTCCTCCGTACGAGATTGTGGCCAGGATACGAGCCTGCTTGTGCGAAGAGACCCCTCCGTACGAGATTGTGGCCAGGATACGGTTCTGCTCTTACAGAATGACCTCTATGTGCGAGATTATGGCTAGGATATGGGCCTGCCCGAGGGCGGGATTGTGGCCAGGACATTGTCTACAGTACAGGTACGAGAATGATGTGAGTTTTAAGAATAAGTGTTTCGAGATATCAGTTTCCAAGGATAAATTCAGTCAGAGTTTGATTTACGGTTGAGGGGATTTAAAAATGGTTTTGAAAGACGAGATTTTTTTTTAAGTAGTTATAAAGCTGGAGAAATTCCAAGAAACGAAGTGTGTGAAATTAGATAGATGGTTGTTTGGTTGCTTGTGTGCATTTGCTTGCTAGGTCTTAGTAAAGTCTAGGCTTGAATCGTGAGGACGGAAATGATGGTGTCCATGCATTGAGGATATTAATTAGGATGTCAATGATTGAGGTTGAGGTTAATGGTCGATGGTTAGGCAATTGATTTGTCAGAGTATAATTATTATTATTGATGGAACATTAGGTGATTGAAGAATTTTGGATTTATGAGGATTAATTAGTTACGCCTTGGATTTTTTGCGAATATCTTGTGGATTGTATATTGAGATAACTGACAATAGTATTTTGAGGCCTTGTGAATTCTTATCAAGGATAAATATTTACGTCATTTCATTCATACGAGCTCTAGTGAGCTTATCGAGTTAATTGTTTGAATGACCCGGTGCACCCTGAATAGGGTGCAGTGTGGTTAATGTTTTGCAGGTTAAGCAGGCTGAGGAGGCAGTGAGGAGAAGTTGAGGCAGTGGGACCCACTTTGTTTTGATTTAACTAATTTTATACAGTGATTTTTACATACATGTTTTTGGGCTCACACTCTGATTTATCAAATGTATTTATTTATTATGTTAAGTGCATGGCTCATTCTTTGAAAAGAGGTTTAAAGGACAAAGTTTCAATGTATTTTTGGGCCCTAGGATCGGGGCGTTACAAAAATCAAAGAGGTAGATAATCAGGAGAATAGAAGTACATTGAGTCAATTGCACACAAGTTTCCCCAAAACCCAAAATAAAAAAGGTAGATAATCAGGCTTACCCATGGATGTGACAGAGAGTAAGCGAGCAAATAACCGATCGGTGGACAGAGAGTAAGCCAGAGGAAGATTAGAGCGAGATTGAGACAGTGAGATAGAGTGAGAGAGCGTTCTGTGTATTTGGGGAAAGATTTTTTGCGGGAGAGTAAGAGGAGAAGCAGGGAGCTAGGGAAAGCAGGGAATGAGCTTGAGCGTACATTCTGTGTTTTTTGTTTTAGTTTTAGTTTTAGTTTTTTGGGTTTAGGTGTGGCGCGCTCAAGACCTCATCAGCATAAAATGATGTTATAGCATTTTTAATGGATATGCTACCATTGCGTTATTTTTAATAGCAGTTTGAAAAAAGTGCTATAGTGAAATGCTATAATAAGTACATTTTGTTGTAGTGTGAGGGGCAATTTGTAAAATTATAAAAGTGAGTTTTTAAATACCCTAAATCAGAAAATTTTTCTGATTTCTGTCTTTCTGTCTCTCTCTCTCTCTCTCTCTCCAGAAATTTCTACAAACTTCTCACTCTCTCTCTTTATTTTTCTCTCTTTCCCGCAACCCATCCACTACACACACCGCCCTCAGACCAGCCCAGTTATTTCCGGCCACCACCCAACCAGCCGACCCAGCCTCACCGGCATGACCCCATCCGACCGTACCGACCACCACCTCCCAATCACCCCCTGCAGACCAGCCCTCACATGCGAGCGAACAAGCCAGAAAATCCTCAGCCGCCGCCCCTCTCTTCGCCCAGCCATCTCCAGCCACCTGAGGTCACCAGCGTGCCCCCCCAACGCCGGCCAGCTCTCCAGCTCCTCCTCCAGTTAGCCCAGCCTCCTTGCGCGTCGGTGCTGCTCAAAAAGGCCACACAGGGCCGTCGACTTTTCCCTCCATTTTCAGTCAAATTTCACCTCAAATCTTCAAGATTCTTGGTGGGTTTTTCTACTCTAGGTACGGGCTTTCTTTCCTATATTTTTGGTAGAGTAATTTTTGAAGAAATCTGAAACTTGGAATTTGATTTAGGAATTCATTTCGGGTCCCCTTGAATTCCGGATTTTGGGGTGTTTCTTGATGTTTGTTTGGATAATTACACCTTATGAAACCTCTATGATTGTTTAGAATTGAAAATTTTGTGTGGGTTTAAGAAAAAAGGGTATTTTTAACTACATTGATTTTGGAGCCGCCGCTTTGGGCGGCACCCATGGTGACCTCGACCCCCACAGTCACCTTTTGGATGTAAGTTTATCTTAGAGCCCATTTTTAGATTGGTTGTTGGTCTTGGTTATGTTGGAAGAGATGGGTGGAACCAAAGGTATTTCGAATTGTAATTAGAAACCTTGCCAATACCGAACTTATTCTCGAACAAGTTTCTTTTTAAGTTTGGGATTTGTTTTGGATCTTTGGGTGAACTTAGGTTGAGCCGAGAAACCTTAGGGGCGGTTGTGGAAGTGTTGTTGGTCAACTAGTGTAGATCGTAAACCATCGCATAGGAACGAAAGTCGAGTGGGACGTTAGGTTTCTTACACACTCTTTAATTATCGTAAAACTGATACTAAATTATGGTTTTGTTGTTTATTTTTGTAACGCCCCGAACCTCGGGCCCATGAAAATACTGAACATCAAACTGTTAAATCTATTTTCTCTTACCTTGAGCCATGCACAACAACATAAGTAAATATAATTCTGTCAAAAACATTTTAAACAGACCACTGAGTAAAACCAATAAATAAATCTTTCTGGGTCCCACCGCCTCGTCTCCCCCTCCACTGCTTCCTCAGTCTGCTTAACCTGCAAAACACAAATCCTACACCACATCCATGGTGTACCGGGTTATACAACAAACCCGATAATCTCACTAGAGTTCGTATGTGTGAAATGACATAATAATAATTGTCCTCAATGATTTTCTCAATCCCCAAACTCAAAAATAATCCACAAAATATCCATAATTACTTAATTTACAAAACATTCCACCACCAATCATCCAAACATCAAGATAATCAAAAACTCCTCAGATGCACATCAAATCTCATTAATAATAATAAAACATTTTAGCAAATCAATTGCCTAATCTTTAACTATTAACCTCAACATCAACCTCAAACATTCACATTCTAATTAATAACCTCACGACATAATCACCCTCGCTTCCCTTCTCAAGCTTCAAGCCTAACCTTTACCAAGTTCTAACCAGCCCAAGTCCTAACGAACAAATGCACACAAGAAATCCAGCAACAATTAAACTAACTAATTTCACTCACGTCGCTTTTGAAATCCTCTAGCTTTCAAACTACCTTCAAAATCTCTTCCTTCATATCCATTTTTCAATCCCCTCAAAATTTGTAAATCGACCTCAGAAGAACAATTTATACTCCACAACCAAAACCTCACTCCACAAACTATAAATCGCTCGCCACTTCCCGTGTAGAGCGGATCGATGCACGGGCAGGCAGGTATGCTCGCCACTTCTCGTGCAGAGCGAATCTATACACGAGCAGGCAGGAATGCTCGCCACTTCTCGTGCAGAACGAATCAATGCACGAGCAGGCAGGATGCTCGCCACTTCTCGTGCAGAGCGAATCAATGCACGAGCAGGCAGGATGCTCGCCACTTCTCGTGCAGAGCGAATCAATGCACGAGCAGGCAGGATGCTCGCCACTTCTCGTGCAGAGCGAATCTATACACGAGCAGGCAGGATTTCTCACACAACCTCAATCACAACATTCTCAGAACCATCTTATAGCCATCCTTATATCACAATGTATAAATGCCTCATGTATTTCTCCTCAGATTCATCTCTACATATGCATCATCATCAACACTTGTTGTTAGACAATTTATTCTTTAAACATTTACTCTCAGTTTACTCCGAGCTATGCCAAATCCAAGAATCCCTTCCGAAATTGATTCTTACTCATGACCTTTCACTTGTTTGTTACTCAAATCATACCAAATGTTTCATCAAAAGTAACTTGATTATTCTGTAAGATAATTACCTAATCATTTTCATTAATCCTCGACAATAAGTATTTCTTCCCTAATCCAGCAATTATTCTCGGGCAACCCTATAATTCCTAAATAATTCCCTAGCCTCAAATCCTCATCAATTCATTCTCCTAACTTAAATCCTACACCTAGTCTTCTCTAACGTAAAGCAGCAAATCCATAAAACAGACAATTAAACCATGGTACTCAACAATATAAGCAGATAAGTTTCACTCACAATTTAACTACGTAAAAGACCGAAATACCCTTCACGGTGCCATTGCTCGGATACCAAATCCGGCAGCATAACGGCATCGGGAATGGGATTTCCCGAGCCCATGTACCTGTTAAGACCAGACAACCAATATTTAAATATTCAGGGTTCACAATTTGGCCGTTCAACAGCCGAAATAGGCGGTAACCACCACGCACGGTGGCTGCCCAGCCCCTAACAACACACAAACACTCACCAATACGCAAACAAACCCTAAAATTGGCCTCTAGATGTCCTGGGGAGGCTGATTGACAAGGAAAATCACCCGACCCGCCGCCACAAGTGGCGGAGCCGACGGTGGCAGCGGCGGCACAAACTTAAAAAATGCCCAAATTCAACTCCAAACAATCCTAATCATATAATAGAACCTTTAATTGCACAAAAACAACACGAATTTGAGTCCAATTCCAAGATATTTGAAAATAACATAAACCCTAAAATCGAATTTCTAAAATCACAAAATTGAACATCGACACCTTAGGGGAAAGATTACCCGTACCTAGAGGATCGATTTTGTCAACTGGATCGACGGCCAAATCTCGCCGGAAATGGCCGAAACTGGCCGGAGAAGACGATCGGACAACCATCTTCGATCCGCCGCCGTTTGAGGTCATCGGAGCATGGGGTAACCACTGGGAGACTCGCCGTGGCCTGGGGAAGAGAACCCAGGTGGTCCGGCGCTGCAACTCCGTCGGAAAACGCAGATCGCCGGCGGGGTGGCTCGGCCCCGTTTCACGTCGTTTCTCCGTCATGGGTGATCGGCAGGAAAAAAGGAGACCACCGGGAGAGAGAGGGGAGGGAGGCGATGGCGGCAGGCCAAAACCCGAGCCCAGCTGCCGTCGGACGCGCCGTCACGCGCCGGTGACAGGCGCGGCGAGGGTGAGGGGCGAGAGAGACAGGCACGGGGAGAGAGGAGAGAGAGAGTGAGTGAATAAAAAAAATCTGACTTTTTTGGGTTTTTAAAACCCCCTTTCATAAAAATTACAAGTTTGCCACTCGCTTCAAAAGCCCGTATCTTTCAAACCGTAGCTCCGATTGACGCGTGCCGCGCGTCTACGAACTCGTGGACTCGAGACTTTTCCAACGTGCCCAAAGTCAAAGACGAAAGTCCATTATTTTTAAAAGTCAAACTTTGGGTCGGGTCGTTACAACCTTCCCCCCTTACAAAAATTTCGTCCTCGAAATTTAGCATATATCGTAACAGACAAGTGATGCCCAAACTCGTACCTCCTATCGACCTCGCTGATCCCTCTATTGACCACGTGCCAACGTGATTTATTTAAGTCTCACCATGCTTCCGCTGCGCCACTCTGATTGACCCTCTGATCTCTTATTAATAAACTTACTCAACCTTCCAACTTTTGTAACTTCAAACCTCATACTAAGTCTCAAACTTCCAACTTTCCTGAACTTGCTGAGGAGCGGAGAGACGATGACAGTGCATGGGACATTTCTCAAAACTTTCTCAAACATTTTCATGGCTCAAATAAAATACATTTCTGAAATCACTTGAAAATCATTTTTATTTCTCAAACTGGCTTCTCAAACCTTCTGTAAATCACCATTCCTCACCCGGGCAGTGTGGGATCACTCACTTCTCCTCACCTAGTAGCTCGCCACTGCCTCGCGCAGCCGCCCACTCAGGGTCTTGGTCCCTGGGTCTTGCAATCCACACACTTCCGGCCGGGTCTAGCTCTGATACCATTTGAAACGCCCCGAACCTCGGGCCCATGAAAATACTGAACATCAAACTGTTAAATCTATTTTCTCTTACCTTGAGCCATGCACAACAACATAAGTAAATATAATTCTGTCAAAAACATTTTAAACAGACCACTGAGTAAAACCAATAAATAAATCTTTCTGGGTCCCACCGCCTCGTCTCCCCCTCCACTGCTTCCTCAGTCTGCTTAACCTGCAAAACACAAATCCTACACCACATCCATGGTGTACCGGGTTATACAACAAACCCGATAATCTCACTAGAGTTCGTATGTGTGAAATGACATAATAATAATTGTCCTCAATGATTTTCTCAATCCCCAAACTCAAAAATAATCCACAAAATATCCATAATTACTTAATTTACAAAACATTCCACCACCAATCATCCAAACATCAAGATAATCAAAAACTCCTCAGATGCACATCAAATCTCATTAATAATAATAAAACATTTTAGCAAATCAATTGCCTAATCTTTAACTATTAACCTCAACATCAACCTCAAACATTCACATTCTAATTAATAACCTCACGACATAATCACCCTCGCTTCCCTTCTCAAGCTTCAAGCCTAACCTTTACCAAGTTCTAACCAGCCCAAGTCCTAACGAACAAATGCACACAAGAAATCCAGCAACAATTAAACTAACTAATTTCACTCACGTCGCTTTTGAAATCCTCTAGCTTTCAAACTACCTTCAAAATCTCTTCCTTCATATCCATTTTTCAATCCCCTCAAAATTTGTAAATCGACCTCAGAAGAACAATTTATACTCCACAACCAAAACCTCACTCCACAAACTATAAATCGCTCGCCACTTCCCGTGCAGAGCGGATCGATGCACGGGTAGGCAGGTATGCTCGCCACTTCTCGTGCAGAGCGAATCTATACACGAGCAGGCAGGAATGCTCGCCACTTCTCGTGCAGAACGAATCAATGCACGAGCAGGCAGGATGCTCGCCACTTCTCGTGCAGAGCGAATCAATGCACGAGCAGGCAGGATGCTCGCCACTTCTCGTGCAGAGCGAATCAATGCACGAGCAGGCAGGATGCTCGCCACTTCTCGTGCAGAGCGAATCTATACACGAGCAGGCAGGATTTCTCACACAACCTCAATCACAACATTCTCAGAACCATCTTATAGCCATCCTTGTATCACAATGTATAAATGCCTCATGTATTTCTCCTCAGATTCATCTCTACATATGCATCATCATCAACACTTGTTGTTAGACAATTTATTCTTTAAACATTTACTCTCAGTTTACTCCGAGCTATGCCAAATCCAAGAATCCCTTCCGAAATTGATTCTTACTCATGACCTTTCACTTGTTTGTTACTCAAATCATACCAAATGTTTCATCAAAAGTAACTTGATTATTCTGGAAGATAATTACCTAATCATTTTCATTAATCCTCGACAATAAGTATTTCTTCCCTAATCCAGCAATTATTCTCGGGCAACCCTATAATTCCTAAATAATTCCCTAGCCTCAAATCCTCATCAATTCATTCTCCTAACTTAAATCCTACACCTAGTCTTCTCTAACGTAAAGCAGCAAATCCATAAAACAGACAATTAAACCATGGTACTCAACAATATAAGCAGATAAGTTTCACTCACAATTTAACTACGTAAAAGACCGAAATACCCTTCACGGTGCCATTGCTCGGATACCAAATCCGGCAGCATAACGGCATCGGGAATGGGATTTCCCGAGCCCATGTACCTGTTAAGACCAGACAACCAATATTTAAATATTCAGGGTTCACAATTTGGCCGTTCAACAGCCGAAATAGGCGGTAACCACCACGCACGGTGGCTGCCCAGCCCCTAACAACACACAAACACTCACCAATACGCAAACAAACCCTAAAATTGGCCTCTAGATGTCCTGGGGAGGCTGATTGACAAGGAAAATCACCCGACCCGCCGCCACAAGTGGCGGAGCCGACGGTGGCAGCGGCGGCACAAACTTAAAAAATGCCCAAATTCAACTCCAAACAATCCTAATCATATAATAGAACCTTTAATTGCACAAAAACAACACGAATTTGAGTCCAATTCCAAGATATTTGAAAATAACATAAACCCTAAAATCGAATTTCTAAAATCACAAAATTGAACATCGACACCTTAGGGGAAAGATTACCCGTACCTAGAGGATCGATTTTGTCAACTGGATCGACGGCCAAATCTCGCCGGAAATGGCCGAAACTGGCCGGAGAAGACGATCGGACAACCATCTTCGATCCGCCGCCGTTTGAGGTCATCGGAGCATGGGGTAACCACTGGGAGACTCGCCGTGGCCTGGGGAAGAGAACCCAGGTGGTCCGGCGCTGCAACTCCGTCGGAAAACGCAGATCGCCGGCGGGGTGGCTCGGCCCCGTTTCACGTCGTTTCTCCGTCATGGGTGATCGGCAGGAAAAAAGGAGACCACCGGGAGAGAGAGGGGAGGGAGGCGATGGCGGCAGGCCAAAACCCGAGCCCAGCTGCCGTCGGACGCGCCGTCACGCGCCGGTGACAGGCGCGGCGAGGGTGAGGGGCGAGAGAGACAGGCACGGGGAGAGAGGAGAGAGAGAGTGAGTGAATAAAAAAAATCTGACTTTTTTGGGTTTTTAAAACCCCCTTTCATAAAAATTACAAGTTTGCCACTCGCTTCAAAAGCCCGTATCTTTCAAACCGTAGCTCCGATTGACGCGTGCCGCGCGTCTACGAACTCGTGGACTCGAGACTTTTCCAACGTGCCCAAAGTCAAAGACGAAAGTCCATTATTTTTAAAAGTCAAACTTTGGGTCGGGTCGTTACAATTTTATAGGCGAGACAACCATGGCTCGTGACGATCCTGCGGAGGATCGAAGCTAGGGCTATCTCTGTGAGTGGACCTTTGTTTCTTTAAATGATTTTATGAAATTTGTGCTTTATATTGGATATTTGAGTTTGATTAAGAAATAATAAGTGTGAGTGAACTTTTACTTATCAAAGGAATTTTATGAAATCCCATTAATTTAATTATGTTAAGCATCTTGAATTTGATTTTGAGATTTGATGAATAAATGTTGAATTTTGGGTTTTCAAATACCTTCGTACATTAGTTTTAAAACATGATTTTACTTGTTGAACCGTTTAAATTGATGGATTTATTTTGGAAAGGATTCTAGCTTCTTACTCTTTCCTTATGGCTTATTTATTACTTTGGTTTTTGATCGAAAAGAATTGAGCTATGTATTACGTTTATGGATTTAAAGTTTTTCTTTGGAAGTACTATAATATTTATTCTTGGTGGAAAAATGATCTATGAATTGGTTATGGAAAATGGTTTTCAAACCACCATTTGCAGTACCCTTCAGGTTATCAGATTTGGATAGGTCTTTGGGACCCATCACGGCACACATATAGGCTTTGGGCCGTGTGTCGGGATGCTTCACCCTTTGGGGGCTGCTCTGCGTGCACGTGCGACCAGGATTGCCTGCACGTGTTGAATTTTACTCCACGCGTGTGTATGGCCAAGATATTGCCTGCACGTGTATGGATTTTATTCCGCACGTGTATATGGCCAGGATATTGCCTGCCTGTGCGATGCAGAAGTTCCGCACAGGTGTATGGCTAGGTTATTCAGGGTATATAGCATGGTGGAAAATGAAATTGATATCTTCAAGAGTTTAAATATGGATTTTAAGTGAGAACTACTTTTCGAGATTTATAATGATTTTGATTTTATTATTTTTATAACTTTGTTAATTTAGATGGTTGATTATTGAGAAAGGTGTTTTGAGTTATCTTTTCCTTGAGTTTCATTGGTTTTATAATATTCTTAAGCTTGAAAATGATTTTAAAACTGGGGGATTTCAAAGAGCGACGTGAGCTCTTAGAGTTAAATGTGATTATGAAGGGTTTTCTGAAAAGATATTTAACCTTTGATTTCATTTTCATTAAACTGTCCACTCACTGAGTTTGTCTCACGGTTTACCTTATTTTGTCTTAAATTGTCCCCTCAGGTAGTAGCTTTGGTGGAGGTCGAGCCGATAACGTCGAGGCATTTACGTCCATATCCTTACTCGAACGCTGTAGGCGTCATTCTAGCCTTATAAAAATTCCATGTAACAGAATAGAGGCTCTGATAACCACTTTAAATATTAAGTTGGTTTCTCTGTGAAATTGTTGGGTCTGAGACCCTTTTTGGTTGTGGTAGAGGTGGTTGCTGATTTAGAAGTGCTTTAACAGGTTTTGAAAATTTCTGGGTTAGTCCATTTTCAGGGGAGGTTTTGCCGAATTTTCGATAGGATTTTCTTTGATTTTGGATCCCACAGGACCTCTCTGGGTTTCAGGGTGGAATTCGGGGGCGGTCCTGTCAATACATCACCAAACAGTACAGTTTTCAAAAAGAGTGCAACGGAGTCAGAGAACTGCTAGTTAGAAACTTGAAATGCTTTAAACAATATATTGGAAATCATCAATGTATGCATACTCATAAACAATATCTGGATTTAAGAAAAAGCATGACCATCGTAATGAAAAAGCATGACGATGAAATCACTTAATAGAAACTGTAAAATTGAAGTAAAAGAAGAAATTGAATCCCGTGAATTAAAAAAGAAAAAAGATTAAAAATAGTATACGAAGTAATATGGTTCCTTTACCTTCTTCAAAATCTTGTTCACACTTTCTTTTTGCTTGATTCCCACTACAATGGCCAATAAGTTTGTTGATGACTTTGAGTTCTAAACAAAAGGAGTGCAGACTGCAGAGCATACATCAACATTCAAATCAAATAGCCAGTGAGCAGTAAAAAATTGCATTACTTACAACCCTATTCAGTGCATATCCACTGTAAATGCAGCTAAATGAGATTAAATTAAACCCAAGTAAAAAATTCTCAGGCACCCCGAAAAGTTATATTATCACTACAATCAACATATAAATATTGGGATGATGAATTCAAAGAACATATAAATATCTCATAAAAGCAAGAGGGGACTTACAGAAGTGGAGGCCTTCATCATCGACAATAAAACTAGCTAGCTCCTTGGTATCTGTAACGACCCGACCCAAATTTTCACTAGAAATTTAAATTTTTATTTAACTATGTTTTTAAGAGATATTTTTTTTAGATGTGAAATTGTATTTTAAAGATTTTGAGATTTATTTGGAAAATAAAAAGAGTTTTGATTTAAAGTTTTGATTTATTTAATTTTGTTTTAATTTAAGCTTGACCAAAAGTTGACTTTTAAAAAGAATGAGAATTCGATTTTGACTTCGGGTCTGTTAGATAGGTTTCGATTCCACGATTTCATAGACACGTAGCACGCGTCATTTCGAGTTACGGTTTGAAAGATACGGACACCTGAAGTGAGGGGCAATTTTGTAAATTTGTATAAGTGGGTTTTTAAAATACCCAAAATCAGAAATTTTTTTCTGATTTCTCTCTCTCTCTCCAGAAAATTCTACACTCTTCTCTCTCCCCCTTTATCTCTCTCTCTTTCCCCCCCCCCCCCCGCACCCTCTCACTTCTCCCTCTCTCCCCGAGCTCACTCACCTCCCCCTCTCTTTTCTCACCGGCGCGGCCAGCTCCGGCGACCAGAGGTCGGCGACCAGAGGCCGACGACCAGCAACCCCACTGACCCAGTTTTCTCTCTCCCCGTGCTCTCCCTCTCCTTCGCGTCTCTCTCTCTCTCCCCCTTCTCGGCGCGCGACACCACCAGGCCGGACCGTCCTCTCCGGCGAGTTTCCCGACCAGCCCAGGCCACCGGCGAGCCTTCCCGACGCCGACCACCTCTCCCGGCCATTCCTCCAGCCAGCCAGCCCCCCTGCACGCTGGTTTTGCTCGAAAAAGCCACACAGACCCGCCGGCCTTTCCCTCCATTTTTAGTCGGATTTTCATCGCAATCAACTCGAATTTAGGTGGGTTTTCTTCCCTTCTTAGTAGGCTCTCATTCTCTTGTGGCTTGATTATCTGAATTTGAGAAATTGTTGAAGATTGAATTTGGGAAATTTATGTCAATTCGGAATTTCTGTGGGTTTTGGATTGGGGGGGCTATTGTGATGTTGTTTTGGATAAATTTTGTCTCTAGGAAATCCAATGGCTGTGTAGGATTGAAATTTGGAGGAAATTGGGAGAAATTTGTGAAGTCTAGTTTTGGTACATTAGTGGCTGCCACTTTAAGCGGCGAAAACGGCGGTTCTGATTAACCAGCCGCCAATTTCTTTTGATACTTGAATTTAAAACTCTTTTGGAGTTGGTTATTAATTGTGTTTAGATGGAAATTTTCTGGAGTTTACGAAACCCCAATTTGGATTGATATTGGATACGTTTTCTATATTGAAAACGATTCCCGAGTGAACCTAGGTCAAGGCATAACACACGTAAGGTTTATTTGGGTATTAATGGATTAAATGTTTGGATACTTTTCTGATATCGAACTTACTCTCAGACGGTGTGCTCGATTGAGGTGGGCTATGTAGATTTATTCTCGAGATTTAAAATTTGGTTTTAGAAGTGTGGTTGATGCTGGTGTGAGCCGGGAAGTTTCGAGATGGTTAGGAATAGGTTAGAGAGCGTATAGTTTTGAGGAAGATGATTTATAACCATTACTCGAGCATGAGTTTAGCGAGACTAATTTCATATTTTATCGTTGTGTTATAGGCGACACGATCGGGGTTCACGACGATCCGGCGGAGGATCGACATTAGATTTTTTTCACTGTGAGTGGACTTTATTTTGCAAATGCTTTTTTTTAAATTCATGATTTATTTATGTGGTTATTGAATTTGTTTGAGAGATATTAGAGGTTGAATTGGATCTGTGATTTGGAAGTGTTTTCTTAAATTATGATTTTATTATTTGGTTATCATGAGTCTTGAATTGGAAATATTGATTTGAGTTACGAATTTTATGAAGATAAATGAGCAGTTTAAAACCGTCATATTAGTACCCCCTTCAGCAGGTAAATATTGCTCTGCACTAGCCTAGAGATGACTCGGCGGTGTATGACCAGCACAGGTACATAATTGCTCTGCACTCGCCTAGAGATGACTCGGCGGTGTATGACCAGCACAGGTACATAATTGCTCTGCACTCGCCTAGAGATGACTCGGCGGTGTATGACCAGCACAGGTACATAATTGCTCTGCACTCGCCTAGAGATGACTCGGCGGTGTATGACCAGCACAGGTGTATATTTGCTCTGCACTTGCCTAGAGATGACTCGGCAGTGTATGACCAGCAGTTTTCCCGGGTACTAGTGTGGCGTGAGTTTTCAGTTGTGAAGTGTTTTGAGAAAATATATTACACCAGTAAACGTTTTAAACGACAGTTTCATTAAGGCATTGCATTTTATTTCAGATATTTTAATAATTTTACAGCTTGAGAGTATTAATTGTTTTTCATGAGTTTTATAACATTTTTAAGACTTGTGAAATTGTTTTAAAACTGGGGGATTTCAAAGAGCGACGTGAGGTTTTAGAGTTAAAAATATTTAGACTTGATTTCATCTCCATTTGACTGTCCACTCACTGAGCCTATCTCACCGTTTCTTGTTTTGTCTTAAATTGTCCCCCAGGTAGTAGATTTGGTGGAGGTCGAGCCAAACACGTCGAGGCAGTTGCAATCATCTCCTTAGTCGATGACAGGACCGCCCCCGGATTCCACCCTGAAACCCGGAGAGGTCCTGCGGGAATCCAAATTCAAGGAAAATCCTACCGAAAATTCGGCAGAACCTCCCCTGAAAATGGACTAACCCAGAAATTTTAAACCTGTTAAAAACACTTCTAAACAGCAACCACCTCTACCACAACCAAATAGGGTCTCAGACCCAACAATTTCACAGAGAAACCAACTTAAAATTTTTAGAGTGGTTATCAGAGCTCCTATCCTATTGCAAGGAAATTTTATATAATAAAGTGTCGCCTACAAAGTCCGACTAGGGAGATGGACGCGAATGCCTCGACGTTATTGGCTCGACCTCCACCAAAGCCACTACCTGGGGGGACAATTTAAGACAAAACAAAACAAACCGTGAGACAGGCTCAGTGAGTGGACACTTAAATGGGAATGAAATCAAGTCTAAATATTTTTAACTCTAAAACCTCACGTCGCTCTTTGAACACCCCCAGTTTTAAAATCATTTTCGCTCTAAGAGTATTGTAAAACTAAACCAAAGCACCAACTCTTTATCGAATAAAACTTCAAACATTAAAAGTTCTGAGTAGTTTATAAATTTAAAATAAAATATCGAAATAAAACTGTATAATACATTTGTAATAAAATAATTTAAACTGAAAACTTCTTTCTCAAACCACTCTCAATATACAAAAAAATTTATAAAACTGTTCAACTGAAAACGTCATACTTAAAAACCCTTTTTTTCTGCCATAAACTCATCACTTAAAATACTTAACAGTCGAAAACACACACCAGTCAGTTACCCGGAGAATCTGTCATACATGCGCAGAGCCGAGAATCTGTCATACACATGCAGAGCCTAAAAATCTGTCGTACGTGCACGCAGAGCGGCCCCCAAAGGGCGAAACATCCCGACACACGGCCCAAAGCCTATATGTGCATCGTGATGGGTCCCAAAGACCTATTAAATCTGATAACCTGGAGGGTACTGCAAAGGTGGTTTGAAAACCATTTTTCCATAAACCAAATACATCCTTTTTCCACCAAAAATAAATATCAAGGTACTTCCCCAAAAGAAACTTAAATTCCATAAGCCAACATACGAAATCCGAATTAAATTCAATATACATAAATCAAACTAATACTTTTCGACAAATTTGAAATATTAAATGAACCTTGTATATAAAATAAGAAACTAAATTCTTTTTCCAAAACCCAACAACTCACTAAAATCAACATGTAAATATATGTTTTAAAAACTTTCTTATAAAGCATTTGAAATCCAAAATCTAACATTTTTATCAAATCCCAAATCAAATTCAATTAGCCAAGATAAAAATGCAAATTTCATAAATCATTTTAAGGAAGTAATGTCCACTCACAGTGAGAAAATTCTAACTTCGATCCTCCGCCGGATCGTCACGAACCCCAGTCGTCTCACCTAAAGAATAAAATGATCAAACCATAGATTAGTCTCGGTTCTACGACATTTAAAGGGTGTGTGTGTGTGTGTGGAGCCTAACGTTCCACTCAACTTCGTTCCTACGCGATTGGTTTACGATCTACACGAATTGACCAATAACATTTCCACAACCGCCCCTAAGGTTTCCCGGCTCAAAATCCAACTACACCCAAACATTTAATCCACCAAACATATCCAATTAAACTTTATGTGCACCATACCTCGACCAGGACTCGTCTCTGAGTCGATGTGATACAGAAAAATATCTGAATACAATCCAAATTGAGGTTTCGTCAAATCCATAAGACTTCCACCTGCTCCAAATCAATAACCAACTTAGAAATCGCTCTAAAAAAACAAATCTAATTTCCAAGAATGACAATGAGGGACAAGACCACCACTGATGCCGCCCAGCCTTGTTGTTTCCAAGATTAATTTAGCCAAAAACAATTGACTTCAATAGAACCCATTTAATTTCTCAAACCTAAGCATCAATAGGGAAGAAATTTGTCCAGATTAACCACAAGAACAGCCCTAAAATTCAAAATTTTAGAGCATCCGAAATGGCAGAAAATCCCTAAACTCAATCTTCCATATAAACTCAAAATTAAGCAGCCACAACACAAGATATTGAAAGCCCATCAAGAGGGAGAGAGAACCCACCTGGTATGGAGGTGGTTAGCGCCGGATTTCACCGAAATTTGGCGAGACAGAGGGGAGCCAACCCGCTGAGTTCTTCTTAGTTTTTCTGTGCGCGCGGGTTGGGCTGGCTGGAGGAGCGGTCGGGCTGAGCTGGTCGGCCAAAAGGAAGGTCGCCGGAGGGTCGGGTCGGCGGGAAGTGGTCGACGGCGAGGTGGAGCTGGCTGTGGCAGTTGTGTGTGCAGGGCTGGTCGCGGGGGAAAGAAGACAGAGGGAGAGAGAGTGGGTGAGCTTGGGGGAAAAGGGGGGTGTTCGCCGGAGGTCGAGGCCGGCAAGGGTGGCCGGCGATGGTAAGTGGGGGTGGCTGGGTGGTGCCGGTGTGCAGGGGTGAGGAGACACAGAGATAAAGGGGGGTGCGAGGAGAGAGAAATAAAGGGAGAGAGAGAGAGAGCGAGAATGTTCTAGAAAAAGAGAGAGAAACCCCTTAAAAATCAGATTTTGAATTTTTTTAAAACCCAATTTGTCAATTTTACAAAATTGCCCCTCGCTTCAAACGCTCATATCTCTCAAGCCGTAACTCGAAACGACGCGTGCTACGTGTCTATGAAATCGTGGGTTCGAAACCTATCTAACGGACCCAAAGTCAAAATCGAAAGCCCATTTATTTTAAAAGTCAAATTTTGGGTCAATCCCAAATTAAAACGAAAATAAATATTTAAATCAAAACCCTTTTTATTTTCCAAATAAATCTCAAAATCTTTAAAATACAATTCTACATAAAAAAAATCTCTTAAAAACATAGTTAAATAAAAATTTAAATTTCTAGTGAAAATTTGGGTCGGGTCGTTACAACCTTCCCCCCTTACAAAAATTTCGTCCTCGAAATTTAGCATAATCTTAACAGAGGAGTAAGGGCTAAACTCATGTCTGCTATCAAGTTTCCAATCTGATTCCTGCAATGTACGATGCAATCGTGAGATTTGAACAAAGGAAATCTCTCTTTATATGAAGCGGCCTGCTTATTTGACCCATCAATTTTGAAGTGAGTTGTCACTGTGTCTATGTCCAGAGGTGAGCCGCAAGCTCTCATCTCGAAAGTATGGTGATGACGTGCCCTGGAATTCGTTTGGTGATCCATTAGAAGTTTCATCACTATACCAAAGGAGTAGGTCTTATGAATAGGTAATAATAGAGCATAATTGTATCCATATATCATTTGTCTTGTCCAAAGGAAACTTAAATTCTTGCTTCAAGTTGTCTCAAGTTCTATCGGTCTCGCTAACTCCTCCGCTGACCGCGTATTGGGGTGATTAGTCTAATCCTCACTATGCTTCCGCTGCCCCACTCTGATTATTAACCTTCTGAGTTCTAACCGTATCCAAATTATAACTATCACCAAAATAATAACATAAGTCCACTATATATGCTGCCCTGACGATCCACAAATAAAATGCATCTCTATACGGTCCTTGACTAGTTAGTACCACTCTCACGGCAGGCGTTTCAACTCTCCATTTTCTTTTTTCTTTTTTTTTTTTTTTTTCTTTTTTTTTTTTAACGCTTACTTGGATCTCTTTCTATCAGTACTCATGTTAGTTTCTCATTTCTCCAACCATTCCTCATATCAGGTCATGTCACTCTGATCAAAACTCTTAGCTTCCATCAATGATCATCTAAAATAGAATAACACCATGAAGCCCATAATTATTAATAATGTATCCTCATTCCAAACGGTAAACATGGTATTAACATTAGTTTCACCTAAATTATCATTCTTGTCACAAACGAAAATTTCCACTAGGAAGTTATAAAATCCCATAATAAATTGACTCTTCCTATTATTTCAATCGATTAAATTCCCTTCAGTTTAACCACATAACTTCGCCCATGATAAATAAATTCGCCAAAACAGATATATTATCCAACATAAAATATGATCGCGACTTCAAGTGTCGTTATTTACTACATCTTCCACACCATTCCTTACATATCCATGAAAATGAGAAATAAATTTTGATCGTGAACTAAGGGGTCACCCTCAAGCTCCTATAATTTCCTTAGCAATGTGTGAGGTATTCAGGTCTATTTCGACTCCAACTACCCAGACTTCCGTCACAAGATACTTATGTCTCTAAAATGGTCTAGCTCCTCATTACCATCCATAAGTCATCATTAATCCATCGAGTAATCACATGCCCTAAGTTAAGAAAACTAGATTAGTGGAATTTCAACAATTTCAAGCTTACTCTTTTAAATAAAAACATCACTTCATATGCCATCACTTCATATGTCATCACTTGTGATGTCCCTCCTCTTCTAATATTAACCCTTACTTAAATCCAATACTTGATCTCTTGCTTCCCATATGCCTTCCACCTTCTAATTTCTCCTATCATCCCTTTAAGTCACGTATTTCTCTACTCAAATTCCTTCATTGTCCTCACTAAACTTCCAAAATAAAACAATTTATTTATCCCTTAATCGTTATTATGATATCTTTATCCTAATACACAAGCATCTATCATTCGCCATCCTTATTGTAAACCATCAAAGTTTAACTAAGCTTCACTGTGTCACATCTTCGATACTTAATCTCTAGGGAAATCTATAATTCTAATAACATTAAATTCCATAAAATTTCAACTTGATTTCCTCGAATGGGCTTCAACGAAGTACTGAAACATTTAACAATACGCTTTCAACTCCGCAGTTACTGATTAAAAAAAATCCTCACGAGTACGGCCCAAGTTGTAATACAAGCATACCGCAAACGTAACACTCACGTTAATTGTATTAAATCTACCCCCATAAACTTGCCACAATCTATTTTGAGGCCGGCCACGTCGAGGAGGCATGTCCACACAAGCTGAGGAAAACCTTTCCATACCTCGAAGGATGCACACAAGGTGCCGAGTCTACAGAAATTTAAAACCTAATGCTCTGATACCAAGTTGACAGGACCGCCCCCGGATTCCACCCTGAAACCCGGAGAGGTCCTGCGGGAATCCAAATTCAAGGAAAATCCTACCGAAAATTCGGCAGAACCTCCCCTGAAAATGGACTAACCCAGAAATTTTAAACCTGTTAAAAACACTTCTAAACAGCAACCACCTCTACCACAACCAAATAGGGTCTCAGACCCAACAATTTCACAGAGAAACCAACTTAAAATTTTTAGAGTGGTTATCAGAGCTCCTATCCTATTGCAAGGAAATTTTATATAATAAAGTGTCGCCTACAAAGTCCGACTAGGGAGATGGACGCGAATGCCTCGACGTTATTGGCTCGACCTCCACCAAAGCCACTACCTGGGGGGACAATTTAAGACAAAACAAAACAAACCGTGAGACAGGCTCAGTGAGTGGACACTTAAATGGGAATGAAATCAAGTCTAAATATTTTTAACTCTAAAACCTCACGTCGCTCTTTGAACACCCCCAGTTTTAAAATCATTTTCGCTCTAAGAGTATTGTAAAACTAAACCAAAGCACCAACTCTTTATCGAATAAAACTTCAAACATTAAAAGTTCTGAGTAGTTTATAAATTTAAAATAAAATATCGAAATAAAACTGTATAATACATTTGTAATAAAATAATTTAAACTGAAAACTTCTTTCTCAAACCACTCTCAATATACAAAAAAATTTATAAAACTGTTCAACTGAAAACGTCATACTTAAAAACCCTTTTTTTCTGCCATAAACTCATCACTTAAAATACTTAACAGTCGAAAACACACACCAGTCAGTTACCCGGAGAATCTGTCATACATGCGCAGAGCCGAGAATCTGTCATACACATGCAGAGCCTAAAAATCTGTCGTACGTGCACGCAGAGCGGCCCCCAAAGGGCGAAACATCCCGACACACGGCCCAAAGCCTATATGTGCATCGTGATGGGTCCCAAAGACCTATTAAATCTGATAACCTGGAGGGTACTGCAAAGGTGGTTTGAAAACCATTTTTCCATAAACCAAATACATCCTTTTTCCACCAAAAATAAATATCAAGGTACTTCCCCAAAAGAAACTTAAATTCCATAAGCCAACATACGAAATCCGAATTAAATTCAATATACATAAATCAAACTAATACTTTTCGACAAATTTGAAATATTAAATGAACCTTGTATATAAAATAAGAAACTAAATTCTTTTTCCAAAACCCAACAACTCACTAAAATCAACATGTAAATATATGTTTTAAAAACTTTCTTATAAAGCATTTGAAATCCAAAATCTAACATTTTTATCAAATCCCAAATCAAATTCAATTAGCCAAGATAAAAATGCAAATTTCATAAATCATTTTAAGGAAGTAATGTCCACTCACAGTGAGAAAATTCTAACTTCGATCCTCCGCCGGATCGTCACGAACCCCAGTCGTCTCACCTAAAGAATAAAATGATCAAACCATAGATTAGTCTCGGTTCTACGACATTTAAAGGGTGTGTGTGTGTGTGTGGAGCCTAACGTTCCACTCAACTTCGTTCCTACGCGATTGGTTTACGATCTACACGAATTGACCAATAACATTTCCACAACCGCCCCTAAGGTTTCCCGGCTCAAAATCCAACTACACCCAAACATTTAATCCACCAAACATATCCAATTAAACTTTATGTGCACCATACCTCGACCAGGACTCGTCTCTGAGTCGATGTGATACAGAAAAATATCTGAATACAATCCAAATTGAGGTTTCGTCAAATCCATAAGACTTCCACCTGCTCCAAATCAATAACCAACTTAGAAATCGCTCTAAAAAAACAAATCTAATTTCCAAGAATGACAATGAGGGACAAGACCACCACTGATGCCGCCCAGCCTTGTTGTTTCCAAGATTAATTTAGCCAAAAACAATTGACTTCAATAGAACCCATTTAATTTCTCAAACCTAAGCATCAATAGGGAAGAAATTTGTCCAGATTAACCACAAGAACAGCCCTAAAATTCAAAATTTTAGAGCATCCGAAATGGCAGAAAATCCCTAAACTCAATCTTCCATATAAACTCAAAATTAAGCAGCCACAACACAAGATATTGAAAGCCCATCAAGAGGGAGAGAGAACCCACCTGGTATGGAGGTGGTTAGCGCCGGATTTCACCGAAATTTGGCGAGACAGAGGGGAGCCAACCCGCTGAGTTCTTCTTAGTTTTTCTGTGCGCGCGGGTTGGGCTGGCTGGAGGAGCGGTCGGGCTGAGCTGGTCGGCCAAAAGGAAGGTCGCCGGAGGGTCGGGTCGGCGGGAAGTGGTCGACGGCGAGGTGGAGCTGGCTGTGGCAGTTGTGTGTGCAGGGCTGGTCGCGGGGGAAAGAAGACAGAGGGAGAGAGAGTGGGTGAGCTTGGGGGAAAAGGGGGGTGTTCGCCGGAGGTCGAGGCCGGCAAGGGTGGCCGGCGATGGTAAGTGGGGGTGGCTGGGTGGTGCCGGTGTGCAGGGGTGAGGAGACACAGAGATAAAGGGGGGTGCGAGGAGAGAGAAATAAAGGGAGAGAGAGAGAGAGCGAGAATGTTCTAGAAAAAGAGAGAGAAACCCCTTAAAAATCAGATTTTGAATTTTTTTAAAACCCAATTTGTCAATTTTACAAAATTGCCCCTCGCTTCAAACGCTCATATCTCTCAAGCCGTAACTCGAAACGACGCGTGCTACGTGTCTATGAAATCGTGGGTTCGAAACCTATCTAACGGACCCAAAGTCAAAATCGAAAGCCCATTTATTTTAAAAGTCAAATTTTGGGTCAATCCCAAATTAAAACGAAAATAAATATTTAAATCAAAACCCTTTTTATTTTCCAAATAAATCTCAAAATCTTTAAAATACAATTCTACATAAAAAAAATCTCTTAAAAACATAGTTAAATAAAAATTTAAATTTCTAGTGAAAATTTGGGTCGGGTCGTTACAGTCGAACCCTGTAGGCGCCATTTAATTTTTGTAAAAATTCCATGTAATAGAATAGCAGCTCTGATAACCACCCTACAAATTTTAAGTTGGATTTCTGTGAGATTGTTGGGTCTGAGACCCTATTTGGTTGTGGTAGAGGTGGTTGCTGTATAGAAGTGCTTTTTAACAGGTTTGAATTTCTGGGTTAGTCCATTTTCAGGGGAGGTTCTGCCGAATTTTCGGTAGGATTTTTCTTGAATTTGGATTCCCGCAGGATCTCTCCGGGTTTCAGGGTGGAATCCGGGGGCGGTCCTGTCAGTATCAACAAATTGAGAACAATCCTCAAGATCTCATAAAATGCAATAAAATTTCTGCATGCAAATTTGTCACTAATCTTACAAATAATAGGTAGTGAGGATGGGTACCTGAGTATAAGAGGTAGTGAGGCAAACGCCAACATTGGGATGGTAACTAGGGGCACACCCTCCATTGCTCTACTCAAAGTTTAAGAAAACCTTTCTCGCTCCTTCAAGAATAAATGTGATTCTATTAGAAAATCAAAACCCAAAGAGTAACAACAGTAGCTAACCCCAGCCAGTTAAGCAAAGAAAACTCCATTAACAGCCAAAGAGAAAGAAGCACTTGTAGTGCTTGACTTCTGCACAACTTTACTTGTAATTGGTACAAAGAAAGGAGATTGGTTTAGTACGTTACCCAAAAAGATGAGGAGGCTTGCTTAATCTATCTGAAACAGGACAAAATGGATCAAATAAAGAACTAACTGGGGCCAGATAAACCAAAAATTCTTGTCTGTGACTTGCACCAGAGGTATCCCTTGGACTACAACATGTCTTTCTTGAATTTCAATTGCCATTTGAGCTATAAGCTTGCAGCTTTGTTCCAACTGCTAAGATTATCTTCAACCAATACAATTGTTAGTCCTCGATCATTAATTAGGCGTACAGTATTATTATTAGCTTTATTTTAATTATGTGTTGCAAGAATGGATGCAACTTAATTAGGCATTTCATTTTAAAGCTTCTTACAACTAGAGGAAGTATATAGATAGCACAAACAAAGCCTCCCATCCTGAAACAAAGGAAACCAATAACTAAATAATACAGTAAATATCTTTGTTATTTAGTTTTGAGATATTAACATCAAATAGATTGATACAGTAAATCGATCCTTCCAATGTTGCTTCTTTATATTTTCTTCTTTTACGTTTTTCACTTTGACAAAGTGGCCAACTTTAGACATAATATATGAAACTGAATGAATTAATGAACGAATAGACAAAGTGCAATTTTCTTCTTAATTTTACTTTATGATTACCCAAGTTGTTATGCTAGTCTTTACAATACAACAAGCCAGATTATATCCAAGTGTTTGCATTGAATGTATATGAAACGATAGGTATGGTATAAAGCCCTCAATTTGATTTAACTGATTTTTTTTTTTTTTTCATAAAACTATGAAAGAAATTGGAACAGAGGAGGAGGAGTTAGTGACATCAATCTTACAAAATAGAAGGTGACTGGCGTTTTAGTCCAGAATCTTGTGTGGTCTCTTACAAACGATGTCTCATCAATAAGCCTGATCGAACTTTGTAGGATCTGTTTAAAATAGAAAGAAAACTCCACTTTAGCACTCAATGCATTGCAGACAAGTATAAGTACAAGCAACAAATTAACAATATTACTACCAAAGTCTAGCTAGCTTCACTAGAAATTACATTACATGACTAATAATTGATTAATTAATTACAAAATTAAATTGAGTAGCTGTTTGTTGTGTTGTCCAATGATTTACCATTGAATTCACTTAGCCGATTGTTCCCACTCCTTCCACCCACGAATCTGCAAAAAAAAATTATATATAATATATATATTAAGGGTAGAAAATGAATATTAAGTCATATATATATTATATAGCATATATACATCACCTCCATATCTGGAATCAATTTCAAAGACATATTTTGAGAACTTAGAAGAAATATAGATAGATAATAGATAAAATTACCCAAATATATACTACACACTGATGTAAGGTGAGGGGTGACCCACCTTCAATCTTCCAAGTGTCATGGTTATGGCATCGTATATAACGTGAAATACTGCAAAGAAGAATATGAAGATGTGCAGTTGATGTAATGCATTTGTAGATATAAGCGGCACTTGTCCCTGTATGTATCAAAATACATCCATCCATCATATTTCGATTAGACAGAATGTAACTCTTCAGAATTTATGGAGAAAAAAAAAAGTAGATATTGAGCACAAAAAACAATACAACAAAAATAAAGCAAATGGCAATCTACCTTATAAGTAATAAGTTGTAACGCCCCGAACCTTGGGCCCATAAACACACTGAAATTTTGCCCTTTAAACCTCTTTTCAAAGAATGAGCCATGCACTTAACATAATAAATTAATACATTTGATAAATCAGAGCGCGAGTCCAAAAACATTTATGTAAAAATTACTGTATAAAATCAATTAAATCAAAATAAAATGGGTCTCACTACTTCGTCTTCTCCCCACTGCCCCCTCAGCCTGCTTAACCTGCAAAACACAAACCCTACACCACAACCGTGGTGTACCGGGTCATTCAAACAAACAACCCGGTAAGCTCACTAGAGCTCGTATGAGTGAAATAACTTAAACAATAATTCTTCATCATCCACAGTAAAACCCATAATTACTCAAAATGCATAATAATTTCATCAACAATTTCATCCAAGCATCAAGACAAACATAATTCCTCAAATTCATATCATAATTCCACCAAAAATAATAATAATCATTCTGCAATTCAGTTGCCTAATCATCATCTATTAACCTCAACCTCAAATCATTCCCGTCTTAATTTAATAATCTCAGTGCATAATCATCCTCATTCTCATTCTCAAAAATTCAAGCCTAGACTTACCAAGTCCTAGCAAACAAATGCAACACGCAAGCAAAGCAACAATTCAACTATCTAATTTCACTCACAACGCTCTTTGAAATCCCTCTAATTTCACCCATATCACTCTTTGAAATCCCCAATCTTTAAAACATTTTCACAAATTCATTTTTAAATCATCTCAAAACTGTAAATCAAACTCTGAAAAGCAAATAATACTCTGAAGCTGTAAAACTATTAAAATATCTGAAATAAAATGCAATGCCTTTCTGAAACTGTCATTTAAAATATTTACTGATGTAAAATCATTTCTTAAAATACTCCACAACTGAAATCTCACACCACACTAGTACCCGGGGAACTGTTGGTCGTACACTGCCGAGTCATCTCTAGGCAAGTGCAGAGCAAATCTATACCTGCTGTGATGCTGGTCATACACCAACGACTAGGCAAGTGCAGAGCGAGTGCTGGTCATACACCGCCGAGTCATCTCTAAGCGAGTGCAGAGCAATTATATACCTGCTGAAGGGGGTACTAATATGGTGGTTTGAAACTGCTTCTGAATATCTCAAAAATACTCTTCCAGATAAAAACTGAAATTTAATTCTTCCAGTAAATTCGCTTAAATAAAATCATTCTCAAATTATGAAAGCTGCTCGATCAAAATCATTTTCTAAAGGACAGAAATTCATTAATAAAACTTCCCCAAAATAATAACAAAACCATTTCCAGAAACTGTCCATACTCAAATAAATCAAGAAAATAGTTGAATTATAAAATGTGCAAAACATTTCGAAAACCAAAGATCCACTCACAGTCTACCCCGAGCTACACCGAATCCCTTCCGAAACTGATTCCTACTAACGACTCCTCACTTGTATTGCCATTAAATCATACCAATACTTCCTCAATATTTAATCTGATCGTTTTGCATAATAATTGCCCAATCCTCATTCATTAATCCTCGACGAAAAGTATTTCTTCCCTAATCCATCAATTATTCTCGGGCAACCCTATAATTCCTAATTAATTTCGTAGCCTCAAATCCTCATCAATTCATCCCCATGATCCAAATCCTACACTTGGCCTTCCTAATATAAGACGGCAAACGCACAAAAACAGACAATTTATTAACGGTACTCTACATTAAAAATCGATAAGTTTCACTCACAGTCTAACCACGCGAAAAGACCGAAATGCCCTTCTTGGCGCCTTTGCTCGGATATCAAATCCGACAGCATGACGACATCAGGAATAAGATTTCCCGAGCCCGCGTACCTGTTAAGACCAGACAACCAAATCAAATACACACAGAATTCACAATTACGCCACTAAACAACCGAAACGGGCAGCCGCCTCCACACACGGTGGCAGCCCCGCCCCAAACAACACACAAACATTTACAAAAACTCACCAAAAGGACCCAGAAAAGTTCCTGGGATCTCAAATAAGCGGAAATAGGTCAAACGACCACTAACCCGCTGCCAAAAGTGGTGGTTTCGATGGTGGCAGCGGCGGCACAAACCTCGAGGATCAATTCTCGTAACTGGATCGACGGCCAATTATAGCCAAAAATGCCGGAATCGGCGGCGGAAGTCGGCGGCTGGCTTGGCTTCCCGAGCTCATTGGTCCGTCGTGGAGCATCCTCTGGATGAACGGAGGCCATGGCCGGACTTGCCATGACGAGGGGAACAAAGCCCAGTAGGTCCGGTGTCATGTCTTGGCCGAAAAAATCAAGTCGTCGACGAGAGCCTCTCTCGGTCATCGCATCGATTCTCCGTCGAGCGTGGTCGCCGGAGTAAGGGAGTGGCATGGTTGGACTCGCCGGGGCTTAGGGAAGAAAACCCAAGTGGTCCGACGCCGCAACTCTGTCAGAAAACGCAGATCGCCGGCGAGAGCATCTTCTCTGTCTTCGCGTCGATTCGTCGCGATGGTGGCTCAGGTGGGTGATCGGCGACTTGGGGGAGGAAGAGGGAAGGGTGGCGAGCACGGTGGGCCAAACACCCAGCCCAGCTGCCGCCGGACGCGCCACGGCGCGCTGGCGATAGAGGCGGCGAAGGTGAGGGGCGAGAGAGACGCGGGATAGAGAGAGAGAGAGAGAGAGAGAGAGAGAGGTCTGACTTTTTGGGTTTTAAAACCCCCTTTTGTAAAAATTACAAGTTTGCCCTTTACTTCAAATGCCCGTAACTCTTAAACGGTAACTCGGATTGACGCGTGCTATGTGTCTACGAACTCGTGGACTCGAAACCTTCCCAACAGGCCCAAAGTCAAAATCGAAAGCCCATTTATTTTAAAAGTCACCTTTGGGTCAAGCCAAAATTAAAACAAAAATTTAAAATTAAATCAAAAACCTTTTTATTTTCCAAATAAATTCCCAAAATCCTTAAAATAAATTCAAAATTTTTAAAATAATTATCTGGAAAATACGGGGTCTCACATAAGTAACACAAGTTGAATTCAGATTGTAAAGTAAGTAATCGTACTGGTTCAGAATTCAGAATGTGGGTCAAGGAAAATTGAACTGCCAACTGACCCAAATAAGTCGAGATAAAAATTGGGTTTGTATAGTGAAGGAGAGTGTATGGGTTCATGGGTAATGGTTAATGGGTATCACTAGATCGAAATCATCCAACGTGGTTTGTGAGCCAACTGGATGACAAGCACGCATAGATGGTTGGTTCATAGTGACAGGACTGCCTCCGGATTTCCACCCTGAAACCCGAAGAGGTCCTGCGGGATCCAAAATCAAGGAAAATCCTATCGAAAATTCGGCAGAACCTCCCTTGAAAATGGACTAACCCAAAATTTCAAAACCTGTTAAAAACACTTCTAAACCATCAACCACCTCTACCAGAACCAAAAAGGGTCTCGGACCCAACAATTCACAGAAAAACCATCTTAAAAATTTGGGACTGGTTATCAGAGCCACTAATCTATTACAAGAAATTTTTACATTGGAAATAGAATGGCACTTACTGGTCCGAGTAGGAATATGGACGTAAATGCCTCGACGTTATCGGGTCGACCTCCACCAAAGCTACTACCTGGGGGGACAATTTGACAAAACAAGATAAACCGTGAGACAAACTCAGTGAGTGGACAGATTTATGGAAACGAAAACAAAAGTAAATTTTCTGTTTTCGTTAAATCCTTCAAAACCAGGTTTTGCTTTAAGACCTCATGTCACTCTTTGAAATCCCCCAGTTTTAAAACCATTTCTAATCTTTAAGAGTATAATAAAACTAAAGGACTCAAGGAGAAGATAATTCAAAACACATTTCTCAAAAGCTAACCATTTAAATTAACAAGTCATAAAAATAATGATAACGAAATCTTTATAAATCACGAAAAGTAGTTCTCACTTGAAATCCATATTTAAACTCTTGAAGATACCAATTTCATTTTCCACTATGCTATATACCCTGAATAACCTGGCCATACACCTGTGTGAAATTCCTGCATTTCACAGGCAGGCAATGTCCTGGCCATACACACGCGTGGAGTCAAATCCAACACGTGCAGACAATATCCTGGCCATCCACACGTACGAATAAAATCAGCACGTGCAGGCAATTCTGGTTATACGTGCACGCAGAGCGGCCCCCAAAGGGCGAAGCATCCCGACATACGGCCCAAAGTCTATACGTGTGCCGTGATGGGTCCCAAAGACCTATCCAAACTGATAATCTGGAGGGTACTGCAAAGGGTGGTTTTGAAAACCATTTTCCATAACCAAATCATAAATCCTTTTTCCACCAAGAATAAATATCAAGGTACTTTTCCAAAAAGAAACATAAAATCCATAAGCCAACATACATAATTCGAATCAAATTCAATATACATAAATCAAAATAATACCTTTCAACAAAACCGAAATATTAAATGAACCTTGTATATAAAATGATAAACTAAATTCCTTTCCCAAAGCCCAACAACTCACTAAAACCAACATGTAAATATATGTTTTAAAAACTTACTTATGAAGCATTTGAAATCCGAAATCCAACATTTTTCATCAAATTCCAAATCAAATTCAAGCTATCATGCATAATAGGATTTATGAAATCTTTTATCAATTTATTTGAAAACCAAAGTTCGCTCACATTTGTTATTACTCAAACAAATTCAATTAACCAAGATAAAATGCAATTTTCATAAATCATTTTAAGGAAGTAAGGTCCACTCACAGAAATAGCCCTAGCTTCGATCCTCTGCCGGATCGTCACGAGCCACGGTTGTCTTGCCTATAAAATAAACAACAAAAACATAAATTAGTTTCGGTTCTACGACATTTAAAGGGTGTGTGTGTGTAGCCTAAAGTCCCA
The DNA here is from genome assembly GCF_963921425.1 of Dryas octopetala. Taxonomy (NCBI): domain Eukaryota; kingdom Viridiplantae; phylum Streptophyta; class Magnoliopsida; order Rosales; family Rosaceae; genus Dryas; species Dryas octopetala. The sequence continues at coordinate 7,795,201 of NC_141367.1, read as the reverse complement.
CTCAACTTCCTTCCTACGTGATTGGTTTACGATCTATACGAATTGACCAATAACACTTCCACAAACTCCCCTAAGGTTTCCCGGCTCAACCTAACCACATTCACTATAACTAATAATGATAACCCAATCAACCAATTATCATAAATACTCTAAAATTATGGAATATCAGTGGGGTTTCGAAATCATAGAGATTGCTGCCCAAGGTGGCTGTTTCAAGCCCAAAAATTAACTAAATATACAAAAATTTCTCAATCTTCATATACATTCATATCTAACATCCAATTTCGGGTTTCCTAAACATGAGATTGTCCAAAATCACACCAAAAATACCCTGAGACTCGGCCAACCCCAACTGACCCAAATTGGTTTCCAACCTTACAAATCCAACTTCCCAAAACTTAAATTTCCTCCAATTTAGTCTAAATTTTGGGTTCTAGATGACCAATGGGTATTTTGGGGATGTAAATCATCTCAGAAAATAGAGAGAAAAGCCTTCAATCTAAAATCTACAGAGGAACCCGAAATGCCCTTCAATTCTCCAAAATTCAAATTTCTAAATGCTCAAATTGAACAAGATAGGTATAGGGGAAATAAAGCCCATAAGAAATGGAGGGAAACCCACCTGAAAACAAGCCGAACGGAGGCCGGAGGTGGCCGGAATCGCCGAAGAGAAGGGGCAGCGGTTGAATTGTTTTCTGGCAAGTTTTTCCGATGTGCAGGGGAGCTGGGTTGGGCTGGAGGAAGGCCGGGCTGAGCTGGTCGGCATCGGGGAAGGCTCGCCAGAGGTTGGCGAGGGGTGGTCGGTGCCTGGGACGTTGATCAGTGGCCTTGGGCCGCCGAGAAGCTGGTCGGGAAAACGGGTACGGCCTGCTGGAGTCGCGCGTAGAGGAGAGAGAAAAGGATCGAGGAGAGAGAGAGAGAATGGGCTCGGGGGGTTCGCCGGAGCCAGAGGCTGGCAGGGGTTGCCGGTGATGGTGAGGTGACAGGACCGCCCCCGGATTCCACCCTGAAACCCGGAGAGGTCCTGCGGGAATCCAAATTCAAGGAAAAGATAACTCAAAACACATTTCTCAATAACCAGCCATTTAAATTAACAAAGTCATAAAAATAATAATAAAATCGAAATCATTATAAAACTCGAAAGATATTTCTCACTTAAAATCCATACTTAAACTCTGAAGATACCAATTTCATTTTCCACCATGCTATATACTCTGAATAATCCTGACCATACACCTGTGTGGAATTACAGGCAGGCAATATCCTGGCCATACACACGCGTGGAGTAAAATCCAACACGTGCAGGCAATATCCTGGCCATACACACGCGTGAATAAAATCAGCACGTGCAGGCAAACTTGGTCATACGTGCACGCAGAGCAGCCCCCAAAGGGCGAAGCATCCTGACACACGGCCCAAAGCCTATATGTGTGCCGTGATGGGTCCCAAAGACCTATGTATCTGATAACCTAGAGGGTACTGCAAAGGGTGGTTTGAAAACCATTTTTTCCATAACCCAAATAATAGATCATTTTTCCACCGGAAATAAATATCATGGTACTTTCCCAAAAGAAGCTTTAAATCCATAAACCAGCAGACGAAATTCGAATCAAATTCAATATACAGAGATCGAGATAATACTTTTCGACAAAACTGAAATATTAAATGAACTTTGTATATAAACTGAAAAACCAAATTTCCTTTCCCAAAGCCCAACAACTCACTAAAACCAACATGTAAATCTATATTTTAAAAACTTACTTATGAGGCATTTGAAATCCGAAATCCAACATCAAATCCCAAATCAAAGTCAGCCATCATGCAAAATAGGATTAATGAAATCTTTAATGAATTTATTTGAAAACCAAAGCTCGCTCACATTTATTATTAATAAAACAAATTCAATTAACCAAGATAAAAATGCAAATTCCATAAATCATTTAAGAAAGTAAGGTCCACTCACAGAGCTAGCCCTAGCTTCGATCCTCCGCCGGATCGTCACGAACCACGATCGTCTCGCCTCGATCAGAAAATTCTTCCTAAGATGAGTTTAGTATCGGCAAAGTCACAAATTTCTATCCAACACTTCTCGGCTTCTCCAACAACTTCGGACCTGCTCACAAATCAACCCATGATCAACGACTGGTCTGATTAAACTCAACCAATTCCCATTCAGCGGCCATGTGGCCTCGGAGTGGCCGGAATTCGACACTGCCGCCAGTTCCGACGGCTGCCCAAACCTGATTTCCAACCCAAACACAAATGCATCAACTTAAATTCAACTCCAATAAGATCATTAAACTTAAAAGAGACAGGAAACATTGAAGGGAATCTGAGCTGATCACCACGAGCGGTGAAGCTCGCGGTGGCCGTGGGTGGGTGAGTTAGGTTTTTTAATTTCGGGCACAATCAGACCAAATCAATCATACAAACTTGTAGAGAATGAAGAGAGGATCGATTTCAGTACCTGGTTCGAGACCAGAAGTCGCCGGAGTCGCCGGAACGGCCACCGGAGTAGCCGCGGTCTTCTAGCTTCGCACCACCGTTTTGGGAGGTCATCGGAGTGAAAGAATTGTACGGGGAAGCTTAGAACGTCGAGGGGAATCGATTTGTAGTGGTCGGACCTCGCAATTTGGCCGGAAAATCCAAGTCATCTGCAGGGGCTGGCTTCGGATTTCGCGCCGTCACGTCGTGGTGGTGGTCCGATTGGGTGATTAGAGGCTAGGGGAAGATGGAGAAGGAGAAGGCGAGGTGATGGGTGGGTGTCTCGTCGCCATTGGCTGCCGGACGGTGAGACACTCGCCGGAGGAGACGATCGGCCAGAGAGAAAGGAGAGGAAAGAGAGAGAATTAGGGGGGGTGTGCGTGAGGAGAGAGAGAGATAGGAATTTAAATAAAAATTTGGATCTTTCTAGAAATCCCTAGAATGCAAAAGTCTAAAATACCCTCCAAACTTTGTTCGTCTGTAAAATCCAAACCGTAACTCTGTTCTACGCGTGCTTCATGTCTACGAACTCGTGGGATCGGGATCTATCCAACGGGCCAAAAGTCAAAAACGAACGCCCACTAATTTTAAAAGTCAACGTTGGGGTCAAGTCTAATTTAAAACGAAAATTTAAAATAAATCCAAAACATTTTATTTCTCAATAAATTCCCAAAATAATCACAATGAATTCTCCAATCTTTAAAATACTTTTCAAAATAAAACTTAGAAAAATACATGGTCTTACAAATCTTAAAATGAAACATTTTAAATCTAAATTAAAATTTTAAATAACGTTAAATCAATTTCAGTGAAAACATTAAATAAACTCTCAAAGTAAATTAAAAAAATTTCCAAGGTCGCAAAACTAAACTTCCTTAAAACCCTCTTAAAACCAAAGTTAAATAAAAATTTAAACTTCCAGTGAAATTTGGATCGGGTCGTTACATGAGGGGTGGTGGTCGGGGTTGGTGCGCGCAGGGGATGGGTGCGGGAGTGGAGAGGGAGAGAGTGCCGGGGAGAGAGAGTAATAAAGGGAGAGAGAGAAGTTTGTAGAAAATTCTAGAGAGAGAGAAGAATCAGAAAATCTTTCTGATTTTGGGTATTTAAAAACCCACTTTTATAAATTTACAAAATTGCCCCTCACTTCACATGTCCGTATCTTTCAAACCGTAACTTGAAACGACGCGTGCTACGTGTCTATGAAATCGTGGGCTCGAAACCTATCCAACGGGTCCAAAGTCAAAACCAAAAGCCCGATAGAATAAAAAGTCAACTTTTGCGTCAAACCCAATTTAAAACAAAAATTTAAAATTTAAATCAAAACCCTTTTTATTTTCCAAATAAATCTCAAAATCTTTAAAATACAATTCAATATCCTTTTTAAAAAAAAAACTTCTTAAAAACATAGTTAAATAAAAATAAAAATTTCTAGTGGAAATTTGGGTCGGGTCGTTACACATAGACCTATTCATAAATCAACCATAAACAACCAAAGAAATGCCGAAATATCAACAAGATCCAAGACTAAATTAGCTAAAACAAGAAAATCAAAGAACCCACTGAACTTACCCAAAATGATGTGCTACAGGATCGATCTAAGGTGATGAGTGAGTGGAGTACGCAATTGAGGAAGATGGCAAGAGAGAAGCTCATGGGACTGTGAAATCACAGCTAGGGCTTTGAGAAGGGGAGGAGATACACCTCAGAGGAAAGAAAGGGAGAGACTGAGAACGAGAGACAGACCCATATAGAGGGCTAAGATAGAGAGATGGTGATGTTGGAGATGCGCGATGAAGACGGTGACGATCGAGGGACTGTGCGCTATGAGGATGGTGAAGATGGAGAAGTCAGAGGGATGAATGTCTGAAGGGGTGAAGTCAGAGAATGAGTGTGTCTGAAGGGCTTTTGACCTTCTCTTCTTTCACATTTGTTGTTGAAGAAAGTGACTCAAATAATTCTGTAGCCTCATCTTCAGTTTTTCACATAAATGCACCACCACATGCCTAATCCACCTTAGCTTGATCCCTCTCCAAAAGTCCTTGATAAAAACAACAAATCACATACCAAGGGGATAAGTTGTGGTGCAGGCAGCTAGTAAGCAACTCATTGAATCTGTCCCAAGTCTCATGGAATAACTCATCAGCTTTTTGCACAAATCCAAGGATCTCCTTCCTAATCGAATTGGTCTTGGAAATGGAATAGAACTTGTACAGGAACTTGTTCGAAAGATCATCCCAAGTTGAAATGTGTAACGCCCCAAACCTCGGGCCCATAAAAATACTGAACATCAAACTTTTAAACTTGTTCTCTTTTCTTTTGAGCCATGCATAACAACATAATAAATAAATACGTTTAACAAATCAGAATGTGAGCCCAAAAACATTTATATATAAAATCACTGTATAAAAACAAACACATAAATCAAAATGGGTCCTACTGCCTCGTCTTCTCCTCATTGCCTCATTAGCCTGCTTAACCTGCAAAACAACTACAACCACACTGCACCATGTCCATGGTACACCTGGTCATTCAAACAAACAACCCGGTAAGCTCACTAGTGCTCGTATGAGTGAAATAATTTAAACAATAATCCTCAAAATTCTTTAATTTCCAATACTCAAAAATAATCCACAATAAAATCCATAATTACTCAATCGCATAATAATTCCATCACCAATCATCTAAGCATCAAGATAAAATCATAAATCCTCGTATCCAAATCAAATCCCATCAATAAATAATAATCATCATTCTGGCAAATCAATTGCCTAAACGTCAACTATTAACCTCAACATCAACCATTCACATTCTAACCCATAATCTCAGTGCATAATCATCCTCATTCTCATTCTCAAATATTCAAGCCTAAACTTTACCAAGTCCTAGCCAAACCAAATCCTAACAAACAAATGCACACAAGCACATAAAGCAATGAAAAAGACTATCTAATTTCACTCACCTTGCTCTTTGAAATTCCCTTAATTTCAGTCACATCGCTCTTGAAATCCCCCAGCTTTAAAACCTTTTCTCAAATCCATTTTTAAATCATCTCAAAACTGCAAATCAACCTCTGAACAACAATTAATACTCCCAAAATACTCCACAACTGAAACCTCTCGCCACACTAGTACCCGGAGAACTGCTGGTCATAAACTGAGGTAACTAAGCTCGCCATATCTGGTGTATAGGCATGAGCAGGCAGATAAGCTCGACACTTCCCGTGCAGAGCGAATCGATGCACAGGCAGGCAGGTATGCTCGCCACTTCTCGTGCAGAGCGTATCGATGCACGAGCAGGCAGGAATGCTCGCCACTTCTCGTGCAGAGCGAATCTATACACGAGCAGACAGGAATGCTAGCCACTTCTCGTGCAGAGAGAATCAATACACGAGCAGGCAGGAATGCTCGCCACTTCTCGTGCGGAGCGAATCAATGCACGAGCAGGCAGGTAACTAGGCTCGCCACTTCCCATATGGAGCGAATCGATGCATGGGCAGGCAGGTATTCTCGCATAATCTCAATCACAACACTCACAAAACCATCTCATAACTTTCACTGTTTAATAATATATTAATATCCCTTGTAATTCTTCTCAGATTCACCTCTATATAGGGATCATCATCAACACTTACTGTTTTGTCCGAACTATACCGAATTTTTTCCGAAGTTGATTCCTACTCACGACCCATCACTTGTCTGTCACTCAAATCATACGGCCAACACTTCCTTAATAATTAATTCGGTCGTTTTATATAATAACTGCCTAATCATCATTCATTAACCTCGACAATAAACATTTCTTCTCTAATTCAGCGATTATCCTCAAAGTAACTTTATAATTCCCAATTAATCCCGTAGTCTCAAATCCTCGTCACTACATTCTCATGATTCATATCCTACACTTAGCCTCTTCTAACATAAAGTAACAAATCATGCAAAACAGACAATTCATCTACGGTACTCAACAATATAACCAGATAAGTTTCACTCAGAGTTTAACCGCGTGAAAAAGACCGAAATGCCCTTGGACGGCAACACGCTCGGATAACAAATCTGGCAACATGACGGCATCGGGAATAAGATTTCCCGAGCCCGCGTACCATAAGCAACTAGAAGGGTTCCTGGGACCTCAATTGGACGAAATTGGGTCAAACTACCACTAACTCGCCGCCAAATGTGGTGGTTCCGATGGTGGCAGTGGTGGCACAAACCTCGAGGATCATTTTTGACAACTGGACCGACGGCCAAAAGTCGCTGGAAACGTCGGAATCGGCGCCGGAAGCCGCCGACCTTTGTGTCGTTGATTCGCCGCTGTGAGCAGTCGTCAGAGCAAAGGGGTGACACAGTTGAACTCGCCGAAGCCTGGGGAGGGAAACCCAAGTGATCGTCGGTCCCAAATCGGCCGGAATAGTCGAGTCGCCGCCAGTGGCAGTCGGGTCTGCTCGAGTTCGTACGCAGTCGTCGCCGAGTTTCTGTGCTAGATGTTGCCATCGGGAGGAATAGGAGAGAGAGACGAAGCCAACGCCACCAGTCTCGTCGCCATCATCCGTCGAACGACCAAGAAATCGAGGAGAAAGAGCGATCAGAGAGAGAGATGAGAGAGAAATAGAGACAGAGACAGAGAGATCAAGGGAGGAGAGAGAGAAGGGGGCTAAGGACGGTGGCTCGTCGCCGCCCCCTGGCCGGACGGCGAGGGAGAGGTCGGAGAAAGATAGGGCACTTGAGGGAGGTGGGTCGGGGGGAGAGAGAGAGAGAGAGAGAGAGAGAGAGAGAGAGAGAGAGAGAGAGAGAGTGTAACGTCCCGATCCTAGGGCCCAAAAATACACTGAAACTTTGTCTTTTAAACCTCTTTTCAAAGAATGAGCCATGCACTTAACATAATAATTAAATACATTTGGTAAATAAGAGTGTGAGCCCAAAACATTTATGTAAAATTTACTGTATAAAATCAGTTAAATCAAATTAAAGTGGGTCCCACTGCCTCGTCTTCTCCTCACTGCCTCCTCAGCCTGCTTAACCTGCAAAAACACTAACAACCACACTGCACCATACACATGGTACACCGGGTCATTTAAACAAACAACCCGGTAAGCTCACTAGAGCTCGTATAAGTGAAATGTCATACTAATAATTGTACTCTGACAAATCAATTGCATAATCATAAACCATTAACCTCAATCTCAATCATTCACATCCTAATTAATATCCTCAATGCATAGACACCATCATTTCCGTCCTCATGATTCAAGCTTAGATTTCACTAAATCCTAGTAAACAAATGCAATACAAGCAACCCAACAACCATCTATCTAATTTCACACACTTCGTTTCTTGGAAATCCTCCAGTTTTATAACTACTTTCAAAAATCTCCTTTCAAAACCATTTTTAAATCCCCTTAACCGCAAATCAAGCTCTGAACTGAATTTATCCTTGGAAACCGATATCTCGAAACACTTATTCTTAAAGCTCACATCATCCTCGTACCTGTACTGTAGACAATGTCCTGGCCACAATCCCGCGCTCGAGCAGGCTCAAATCCTAGCCACAATCTCGTACGGTTGACCCTTCCGCACGAGCAGGCTCGTATCCTGGCCACAATCTCGTACGGATGACCCTTCCGCACGAGCAGGCTTGTATCCTGGCCACAATCTCGTACGGATGACCCTTCTGCACGAGCAGGCTCGTATCCTGGCCACAATCTCGTACGGATGACCCTTCCGCACGAGCAGGCTCGTATCCTGGCCACAATCTCGCACGGATGACCCTTCCGCACGAGCAGGCTCGTATCCTGGCCACAATCTCGTACGGAGGGGTCTCTCCGTACGAGCAGGCTCGTATCCTAGCCACAATCTCATACGGAGGGGTCTCTCCGTACGAGCAGGCTCGTATCCTAGCCACAATCTCATACGGAGGGGTCTCTCCGTACGAGCAGGCTCGTATCCTAGCCACAATCTCATACGGAGGGGTCTCTCCGTACGAGCAGGCTCGTATCCTAGCCACAATCTCATACGGAGGGGTCTCTCTGTACGAGCAGGCTCGTATCCTAGCCACAATCTCATACGGAGGGGTCTCTCCGTACGAGCAGGCTCATCCAATCCGTACTCGCATTTCCAACTCACAACATTTTTCCCAAAATTTCTCTGAACTCTGCCGAATCCTTCCGAATTTGATCCCCGCTTATAAACCATCACTTGTCTGTCACTCGAAACATACTGACTTTTCCTCAATAATTAGTTTGATCATTTGTATCTAATAACTGCCTAATCATCAATCATTAACCTCGACTATAATTAATCATTCTCTAATTTGGTGACTCTCCTCTAAGCAACGCTATAATTCCCAATTAATTCCTTCGCCTCAAATCCTCGTCAATTCATTTTCCTAATTCAAATCCTACACCTAATCTTCTCTAACGTAAAACAGCAAATCTTTAAAACAGACAATGAAACCACGGTACTCAACAATATAAGCAGATAAGCTTCACTTAAAATTTAACTACGTAAAAGTCCGGAATACCCTTCACGGTGCCATTGCTCGGATACCAAATCCGGCAACATAACGGCATCGGAATGAGATTTCCCGAGCCCATGTACCTGTTAAGACCAGACAACCAATATTTAAATATTCAGGATTCACAACTTGACCATTCAATGACCGAAATGGACGGTAACCACCACGCACGGTGACTGCCCGGTCCTAAACCACGCAGAAATTTCACAGAACTCACCAAATAACCACAGAGGGTCTCTTAGAAATTCAATTTGGGCAAAATGAGAGAAATGATCGCTGACCCGCCGCCACAAGTGGCGGAAGCAAGGGTGGCAGCGGCGTCATATCCTATAAAAATGATTTTTCAACTAACAATCAACCAAATTTCAACATGGACACTTCAACTGGATGAAAAATAACTCAGGAATCATTTAAATAGGTTCAATTCAAGGTAAACCCGAAATGAGTACAAGCCTTAAAATTTCAAATCTCTGGATTCTCAAAATTGACACGCAAGAACAAGGGAGAAAGAAAGCTCGTACCTAGAGGATCATTTCTCATAATTGGACCGACGGCCAATTATCGCCGGAAACGCCGGAATCGGCGGCGGAAGCCGCCGGCCTTGAGTGGTCGATTCGCCGTCGTGCGAACTCCGATGGACGATCGGAGGGTACCATCGTGATGGGTTCGACGAGAGGGAGCTTTCTGGGCCAGAGTTGGGTTGCGAAACCGCCGGAACCGTCGCGTCACCACCAGAGCTACAACCGGCCCTAACTGGGTTTCTGGTTTGGGGAATTCATGGGCTGAACCGATGCCAGGGAAAAGAAGAAGGAGGGACGGCGAGGAGATCTGGGCCGGTCCCGTCGTCAGCCACGGCCGGACGCGCCGCCACGCGCCGGTGACAGTGACGGCTGCACAGTTGCAGCGAGAGAGAGACGCGCGGGAGAGAGAGAGCACGGGGAGAGAGGAGAGAGATATAAAGGAGAGAGAGAGTGTTCTAGAGAGAGAGAGAAATTTCTAGAAATCTGAATTTTTAAACCCCAAATTTGTCATTTTACAAAATTGCCCCTCGCTTTAAATGCCCATAACTTTCAAACCGTAACTCCGATTGACGCGTGCCGCGTGTCTACGAGCTCGTGGGCTCGAGATCTATCAAATGGGCCCAAGGTCAAAGACGAAAGTCTCTTAGTTTTAAAAGTCAACTTTGGGTCGGGTCGTTACAGAGAGAGAGAGAGAGAGAGAATGGAATAAAAAATCTGATTTTTGGGTTTTAAAACCCACTTTCGTAAAAATTACAAGTTTGCCCTTTACTTCAAAAGCCCGTATCTTTCAAACGGTAACTCGGATCGACGCGTGCTTCGTATCTACGAACTTGTGGACTCGAAACATTTCCAGCGGGCCCAAAGTCAAAATCGAAGCCCATTTATTTTAAAAGTCAACTTTGGGTCAAGCCCAAATTAAAACAAAAATTTAAAATTAAATCAAAACCCTTTTTATTTTCCAAATAAATCCCAAAATCCTTAACATAAATATTCAAAATATTTAAAATAATTATCTAGAAAATACGGGGTCTCACAAAATGGAACTACTGGGCAGCGAAAGGAAACATTCTTAAACGATACTAATCGGCATTCAACGCCCTCAATTGTGCGGCTTCACATACCCCAGAAAACTCCTTCAGGAAGTGGATCGGATCCTCCCCTTTCAAACCATGGTAACTCGGCAATAAATAGATCTGACCACTCTTGATCTCGAAATCAGTGGCTATTGTTGCATAACGGATGCAAGACGGTTGAGTGGGCAGCGAGGGTGCTGAAAAGTGAGTCAGAGGCTGTGGCACATTCTCATTTGCTTCAACCATTTTGACGCTTCCACTGTCCTCACTACTCGAATCAGATGCACTAAGTTGAGGGCTGATGTGTAAAGTACCTAACGCTTCGTTTTTGAGCCTCTCCAACCTTGCAATAACTTCAGGGTTCATAAAACACACCTAATCAAGAGAAAAACACACAATCAGTAGAAAGAATGGTTATCATGACATTTATTAAAAACTAAAAACTGACCAAAAATAAAAACTAACTAATATAACTTAATTCTAATGTCTAATTAAACCAATTCATTCATATTAGACACCATTCCCCGGCAACGGCGCCAAAAACTTGTTGAATGTTTTCTTAGAACAAAATAAACACATATCTCATTCCAAGTATACTCGCAAGTGCACGAATCGCATCAGTAGAAAAGCGTACAAGCACGAGGTCGATCCCACAGGGAATGGTTAATAAATAACAAATCAGTTCAAATAATCAAAAGAATAACTAAATGGGGGATTTTAGAAAGATGGAAACACACGCACACATCACCACACGCACACACCCATTATCCTATCTTGCAATGTTAAGTTTTTAGTTTCAAATCAGATATGCATACTCCAACCATCCAAGGCTAATGACAATTAATTCAAACACAATGTATTAAAGTTTGACTGCTAAAAAGGTTTGATTAGTTACTTTCTCTCAATTGTTCTCCTAAGGCATAAATTAAGAGCTTCTTAGGCCTCCCCTAACCAGTTAACTTACATGTTCCCCAGTGCTAAGCTAAGGCAGCTGTTACCCATGCAAGAGTCATTAAGATCTATGAGAACGTCAAACATGCACAACATATAAGCTTTGATTATTTCCTTATAGAGATCGCCCAAAACCATTACCAAGAATAATCCCTTATTCCCTTGTTACTTGTGATTTAGTGTATTTGATTAGTCCACAGCTAAACCTAACAAATAAACTAGATGCAATTATCCTAAGGTGGCCAGTCAAAAGACGTAAACAACTAGTGTCAGATTCAATCAAATAATGAGAATTTAATACATGCAAACATCAAATTAATTAATCAAGAGACGGATAAACGATTTGTTAAAGCATGACATCTCTGAAAATCAACCTACAACTAACATGCAAGATAGAATAATTAAACCTACATAATTAAAATAATAAACAGAAAACTAAAATAAATAAACAAAATCTGAATTACTTAAATAAAATCTCAATCCATAATTAAAACAAAATCAGAAACACAAAACTAAATTAAAAGAAAAATTCTAAACAAAAACAATTGAAGAACATCAAGAGGGGTTTGCGGCAAGGCAAGGAGAAGAAGGGAACCTCACACAAGCAGGTGGCTCACGGCTAGGGTGAGCTAGGGCTTGCGGCAAAGGCTCCTTCTTCCTTGCTGCCACGCCTCTCTCTTCCTCTCTCTAGAACTCGGCACCTCTCTCTCTCTTTGGAATTCTGCAATTCTGAAAAATAATAAAAACTGAAGGTCTGAAGCTTGAGAAAGCATGATATATTTATAGAGGTGTGAGGGAGAAATCCTTGTGAGGCAAGGCTTAGGGTTATGCGGCAGCAGCTAGGGTTAGGAGAGGCTTGGGCTTGCGGCAAGGGCTTGCATCTTGGGCTTAAGTGACTCACACAAGGCCTCTAGGGTTTCAGTCCATGCGCATGGGCTGCTAGTCTTGGCGCATTGGGCTTGGGCTGCTGGGCTTCTAGGGTTGGCGTATGCATGCATGCATGCATGGCCCTTCTGATTTCGGCATCCCATAGGCCCATGGCCCATTTGAATTGTTGACTTGTCATTGTTGACCCTTGACCAATGTCTTTGACTTCCCATTTTGCCCCTCATTTCCATTTGAGTTCAAATTCATTTCTTCCCTCTATTTATTTCCATGGATGTCCACTACCTTCTAGAAACTTCTAGAACCTTGACTTGATAGAGTTGACTTTGACCAACCTTTCCTAGTCCAACTACGATTTCTTGTAAATGAAGGATTCCTTATCCATTTCGACTTCTCGTAATGACCATATTGCCCCTGGGGTCTCCTAGTGTCATTAGGACTCCTTTCCCTAGTAGGGTTAGGTTTCCTAGTTCAATCAGGAATTCCTGTTTCAATTAGGATTTCTCATTTCTGGCTCGACAATAATGGTTTTGGATTTGACGTTTCCTAGTGTGACTAGGAATCCTCATTTGACTAAAATTTCTGCTCTTTTCCTGGTTTGACCAGGAATTGACCCATTTTCCTAGTTTGACCAGGAAATGTCCCAAAACGACTCCATTGCTCCTTTTTCCTATTTCTGCGTCATTTGACCTGAAAACATAAAAACAAGACAAGAAATACAAAATATTGAGTTCTAACACTCTTGGTTAAGGAATTAGTATCATAAAGTGATGCAAAATGCACACTCATCAGCTGCATAGATTTGTGGAAACTCTTGAGATTCTTGTGGATTTGGCTGTATATCAATCGGTTTGAGGTTAGCTTGAGAAGTGACATCTCCTACTGCCTTTTTCTTGGACTTTGATCTCTTAGTACCCTTAACCATGTTTGCTAACCTGTAGGTGGGAAAAAGCAGAATACCAATAAATAATTAGAAGTCTACTCTCCTTTTAGATTAAAAATGAATCAATAGAATAAACCATCCAATATCCAAAAGAAAAATGCTACATGTTTACTTACTGTTCTGACCGAAACACTAAAGGATAGGGAAGAAATATAGCTACTGTAAGAAACAACACATATAGAAGAAAATATAGACTGAAATGAACATCATATTTCTTTGATAATCTGAGTACATATATTACACAAAGATGCCCTCACAATCCCCCCTCACATAACCAACTTGCTCATTACAATCATTAGTATCCATCTCAAGTTCATTTGGTGTGGGAACTACATTTGCATTCTCATCATACTCTTCCAACTCAGAGAAATTAACCTCTCGGTGGTGCCTTTAATAGGATATACCTAGGAATCATGTTCTCTTGAATAAAAAACTTGCTTCACTTGAGATGGATAAATGGATCTCTCACAAATTGACTTTGACCTTGGTGTAGGTTAACAAAGGTAAATCCATCTTCTTTCCTAACACCATTACCAACATTTGCCCACTGACACTTAAAGATCGGCACATAACATGAGTGGTAATCTAATAAAATTATATCAGTTAGTATCCCATAATAGGTAACCATATCAGGTACTTGTGCAGCATCCTTTGCGCTTGCCCTGCACATGGTTGTTGCTTCAATGGAAACACCACTGTTTTGAGTTGACAACTCAATATCTATTGTATGAAACTTCTGCCGATTGATCTCATATCCATTGAAGGACAATGCCCCATTTCTAGGACCATATGCAAGCAATTTTAATATCTCTGAATGATCACTTGAATTAATAGGAATCTGTTAAAAACAATCAAATTGAGTCAAATATATACTTTCTTATATGTTGTAGCTAATAAAATTTGATCTTCTACATAGCATGTCACCTTTTCCTTTAACCATGCTACAAATTTTTCAGTATGCCTCTTCCAAAGTAAGCTAGAATTTTTTTGAAGACTTTTGTTAGATTGCTTTAACTCCTCTTTATGCATCCTATAGTATAATGCAAAAGTGAGTCAGTTGACTTATAGTTGTAGTTAGAAATTCTATAGTTTTATGAGTAATTTACTTACTCCAAGGATGGTTCAACCTCGGCTGTATTGAATAGCACACAACAGTGTGCAATTTCTAACAATTCATCACTTAATGTAATCAGCCTTTTCCCAGAAATTGGATGACCCTCAAGAATTACCTCATTCCCAAAATCTTCTAGTACTTCTTGAATATCAACTTCAATTGAGTGCTTGAGAAACTCACTACAAAATGCTATGCACTCTTCTGCAAGATAGCATTCTGCAATGGACCCCTTAGGCTGTGCACGATTCCTTACATATCCTTTGAATATTTTCATATGTCTGGAAGCATGAAACTATTATATTAAAATATGTACTACTTCTAAAATGAACTATATGATTAGGTAAAAAAAAATTGATATATGTGTTCCTAACCTCTCAAAAGGATACATCCAGTGGTAGTGGACTAGTCCACACAATTGTACTTTTCTTCCTAAATGAATTGGTAAGTGAATCATAATGTCAAAAAATTAAGGAGGAAAGAACCTTTCAAGCAAGCATAAGGTTTCCACCACATCATTCTCAATTGATAGCATATTTTCTCTATCAATAACATGCTGATAGATTTTGTTGAGAATTGACACATGCGATTATTGCCTTTCTTGGCCCTACTGACAGCAATCCTTTTAAAGCTACAGGCAATAGTTGTTGCATCTGAACATGATAATCATGACACTTGAGGCCAATAATCTTGCATTCCTCTATTGATATACAATTCCCAATGTTAGAGCTATAACCATCAGGCACCTTCAAGTCAAATAACCTCTTGCAAAAACTTTTTTTCTCAGCCTTTGATAATGTATGTGGAGCTGGAGGAAGGTATGTCCTAGTTTCTCAAACTTCTGCATGTAGGTCTTTCCTAATTCCCATATCTTCTAAATCCTTACGAGCATTGAGTCCATCTTTTGATTTTCCATTAATATCCAATAGTGTGCCTATTATGCTTTCACAAAAGTTTTTCTGTACATGCATAACATCCAAATTATGGCGCAATGACAATTCCTGTTAGGAAGATAAAAAATATGAGTTCAGTGTATCTATATACTTTAAAATTGTTAAGAAGATAAAGTTCAGAGTTCAAGGATATAAAATACTCACCTCCCAATATGGTATATCAAAACAGATGGACCTCTTCTTCCACATCTCTGGATCTTTGTTGTCATCTCTTTTATTTTTTTTTTCTTATCAGACTTCCCTAATCATTCACAAAATCTTTAAGAGCAAGAGAAATATTTCTACCTGTCATGATTCTGGAATTTCTTCCATTTTCTTCCTTGCCATTGAACCATGACTTATTTTTCCGAAACGGGTGTGACGGTGGTAGAAATCTCCTATGACCCATGTATACACCCTTCCTACTAAATTTTAGCCACCTGTAACGCTCCGAACCTCGGGCCCATAAAACACTGAAACATCAACCTTGAAAATCTGTTTTCTCTTTCCTTTGAGCCATGCACATAAATATAAATAAATACAATTTTACCAAAAACATTTAAACAAAAACATTGTGTAAAAACAATTAAATAAATCTCGCTGAGTCCCACTGCCTCGACTTCTCCTCACTGCCTCCTCAGCCTACTAAACCTGTAAAACACAAACAACTACACTGCACCATATCCATGGTACACCGGGTCATTCAAACAAACAACCTGGTAAGCTCACTAGAGCTCATATGAGTGAAATGACGAAATAAATTATCCTCAATAAGAAATCACATGGCCTCAAAATACTTTTCCTCAATTTTCACAATTTACCATCCACAAAAAAATCCATAAATACTTAATCAATAATAATTTCATCGCCAAATCACACAAGCATCAAGATAAAACATAATTCCTCAAATTCACATCAAATCTTACCAATAATATTTATAATCATTCCGTCAAATCAATTGCCTAATCGTCAACTATTAACCTCAACCTCAAATCATTCACATCGTAATTAACAACCTCAATGCATAATCACCATCAATTCCATCCTCAAGATTCAAGCCTAGACTTTACCAAGTCTTAGCAAACAATGCAATATTACCACACAATACAACCAATCATCTATCTAATTTCACTCACATCGCTCATTGAAATCCCCCAATTTTAAAACCTTTTCTCAATCCATTTTTAAATCATCTCACAACTGTAAATCGCTCGCCACTTCCCGTGCAGAGCGAATTGATGCACGGACAGGCAGGTATGCTCGCCACTTCTCGTGCATAGCGGATCAATGCACGAGTAGGCAGGATGCTCGCCACTTCTCGTGTAGAGCGCCACTTCTCATGCAGAGCGAATCAATGCATGAGCAGGCAGGATGCTCGCCACTTCTCGTGCAGAGCGAATCAATGCACTAGCAGGCAGGTAACTAAGCTCGCCACTTCCTGCACAGAGCAAATCGATGCACGGGCAGACATGTATTCTCACACAACCTCAATCACAACATTCTCAAAACTATCTCATAACTATCCTTGTTTCACAATGTATTAATGCCTCTTGTATTTCTCCTCGGATTCATCTCTACATATGCATCACCATCAACACTTGCTGTCAGAAAATTTATTCCTTAAACATTTGCTCTCCACCCACAAAACCTTTCGACATGGGAAGCCAGCCACTTAATTATCACTCAAAGTTTACTCTGAGCTATGCCGAGTCCCTTCCGAAATTGATTCGTGCTCATGACTCCTTACTTGTTTACCACTAAAATCATACCAAATACTTCCTCAAAAGTAACTTGATTATTCTGTAAGATAATTGCCTAATCATTTTTTATTAATCCTCGACAATAAGCATTTTTTCTCAAATCCAGCAATTATTCTCGGGCAACTCTATAATTCCTAATTAATTCCCTAGCCTCAAATCCTCATCAATTCATTCTCATGATCCAAATCCTACACTTAGTCTTCTCTAACACATAACAACAAACACACAAACAGGCAATTCATTAACGGTACTCTACATTAAAAACTGATAAGTTTCACTCACAGTTTAACTGCGTGAAACGACCGATGTGCCCTTCACGGTGCCATTTCTCGGATTTCAAATTCGGCAACATAACGGTATCAGGGAAAGATTTCCCGAGCCCGTGTACGTATTAAGACCAGACAATCAACAATTTCACAAACCAGAAATACAAATGGGCCGTTAAACGACCGAAATGGGCGGTAACCACCACACATGGTGGCTGCCCAACCCCAAACAACACCTAAAAATCACCTAAACTCACCCACGGGCTTCGGTTGACTGGCCAGAGGCCAAAAGCCAACAATTCAAGTCATCGGCACGGCCAAACGCGGCGAGACCCGCGGTGGTCCGTAGGGGTCAACTTGCACGAATTTCAAAACTGAAAATCAACGTAAGCAAATTACACAGGCACGAAGGACACGTCGAGAGGATCAACTTTTATACCTGCGTCGACGGCCAATTCTCGCCGGAATCGCTGAAATCCTTCGGAGCAGCCGCGGCCCAAAATCTTCGATCCGCCACCGTGGGGGTCGTCGGAGCCAGGAAAGGCCAAGGATGAACTCTCCGTGAAGAGGGGAGGAGGACCCAGGTGGTCCGGCGTCGCGTCGTGGCCGGAGAATGCAGATCGCCGGCGGGGAGACTCGGCCCTGTTTCGCGTCATTTCTCCGTCGAGGATGGTCGCCGGAGCAAGGGAGTGGCATGGCTGAACTCGCCGGGGCCTGGGGAAGAAAACCCAAGTGGTCGCCGCCCTCAACTCTGCCAGAAAAATGAGTCGCCGCCGGGGGCCCGATTGGCATTGAACTGGGTTCGGTTTTTGAGGGGTTTATGGGCTAAACGGTGCACAGAGGAAGGAGGAGGGAAGAGAGGCGAGCTTGGGGAGCTTTCGTCCGCCTCCATCCGCCGCCAGACACACGCCCACGCGCCAGTGACAGAGCGGCGGTGCTGAACGGGTGAGAGAGAGAGAGAGAGAGAGAGAGAGAGAGAGAGAGAGAGAGAGAGTGAGTGAGAGTGAGAGTGATAAAAATATGAAATTTTGGGTTTTATAACCACTTTTGTATAAATTACAAGTTTGCCCTTTACTTCAAATGTCCGTAACTCTCAAACCGTAACTCGGATTGACGCGTGCTATGTGTCTACGAACTCGTGGACTCGAGATCTATGCAACGTGCCCAAAGTCAAAACCGAAAGCTCAATAGAATGAAAAGTCAACTTTGGGTCAAGCCCAAATTAAAACAAAAATTAAAATTAAACCACAACTTTTTTAAATTCCAAATAAATTCCCAAAATCCTTGAAATAAATTCTCAAAATATTTAAAATAAAATTTTGAAAAATACGGGGTCTTACACCACCGCTAATGAGTATTTTTACCACATATAGGACATGCTATTCTACCTTTTGTCGTACAGCCAGCAAGATTTCCATAGGTTGGAAAATCGTTTACTGTCCACATCAAAACTACTCTCAAATTAAAGATAGTTTTACTGAATGCATCATATACATTCACTCCACTGTCCCACAAATGTTGCAAATCTTCTATAAGTGGCTGTAAATATACATCAATGTCATTTCCAGGTTGCTTTGGACCAGGACTCAATAATGTTAACAGAATATTCTCTTTTTTCATGCATAACCCAGGTGGTAAGTTGTATGTAACAAGCATTACTGGCCAACAACTATGTGTAGAGCTCAAATTGGAAAGTGGATTGAAGCCATCTGTAGCAAGACTAGCCTAAGGTTGTGTGGATCAGATGAAAATGATGGCCATTTAGCATTAACCAAGTCCCATGCTACAGAATCCACCGGGTGACGCATCATCCCATCATTACTTTTATGATTGAAATGCCATCTTAAATTTTCTGCCATGCTTTAAGACCTAAAAATCCTTCTAAATCTGGGAATGATAGGAAAATATCTCAAAACTTTAGCAGGCACACCCTTTTTAATCTTCTTTATACGCTTATCTACCTTCCATCTTGAACCACTACATTTTGGGCAATTCTCCATGTTCTCATACTCTTTTCTAAAGAGACAGCAATCCTTCTTGCATGCATGAATCTTTTCATACCCTATATCGAATCTTTTCTAAAGAGACCACAAGGACGTTAGAAGCACATTTTGCATTGGTAACATGCCATGCAAAATCTCTAGAAGCCCATTGAAACTCTTATCGGTCCATCCACTTACAGTTTTGTGTCTATATAAAGTTACAATGGCCGATAACTTTGTATAATTTGTACAACTAAGGTATAGAGGGGTTTCTGCATCATCTAATTGTTCAATGAAATCATCACCTCTTCTTTCTTCCATAGGCTCCATATAGTCTTCATCATTCAAGCATGCTACCCTGTATAAGTTATATGCCTCACACATATCTATTTCTTCAAGTCCCTCATTTGTAACTGGTTTTTCCCCATGGTGAAACCAATTTGTGTATGTTCGATCCATTTCCTTTATCACCAAATGCTCAAAAATAGTATAACAAAATTGATGACTTAAATTCCAACAATTTTTGCAAGGGCAGAAAATCTTTTTTGAGTTCCCTGAATTATTTTCTGCTCTTTTCACGAAATTTCATGCTCCTTGAAAGTACTTATCAGTAGCTCTAAAATTAAAAAGAAAAAAAAATAAAAATGAATGCAATCAGAAGCCTACCTAGATTGTTTAATTTTAAGTGTTCAATTAGATTGTAAGGTAATTGTTACCTGTTAAGATGCACACAATCTTTATCCATCATCTTAAATTCACATAAGATCTACATAAACAAGTTCTATTATATCAGAGAACCGATTCCATATCGATCACTCAATTGCCCAAAACTAAAATTAACAAATTTAAATACATTATAAGCTATTATATAACTGATTTCATATCCTCAGGGAAAGTATCTTACTAGAGCTTAAAGCTTTATTCTAGGCTCTTAGTGTTTTGACAAACTAAAAGCATGCAGATTCAATGCAAGCATAGATGCAAAAAAATAGATATATAATTTGTAAAGAAAGACTAGTACCAAAGAATAGCTTTGCCGAGTTGAGTTGAGTTAATTTGTAAAGAAAGACTAGTACCTGGCTTGCTTTGCACTTGCACTTGAAGCTCGAAAGCACAAAAATCTCTTTAAATGCAATGGTTTCTTTGATCGACCTTCACACCAATTTACCCTTGCATCTTTACTTCTGTTACAACAAAATAACATAGTTACTTAATAAATATAAATAAATAACATTATAACTATGAAACAGGTCCAACATTGACATAAAAAAAATAAATAAATAAATAAACCATTGTTATGCATTAATGGTTTCTTCAAAATTTAGAGATGCCTCTTTTTAGGCTATATTTTATTGCAGCTAGCTGTAATGATTGTTAAAGTCTTTGGTTATAACCTATTGTCTATCTTAACAGTGGACATACTTGTGTTGTACTTCTTTTTTAATTGATAAAAGTTTTGTTTCTCATAACCAAAAGAAATTAAAATAAAAAAACCACCTAAGACATTGTTTAATACATGACATCTCTAGAAAATCTTAAAAACTATAATGCAGTCATTAACAGACAAATGAGTAACATTTTTCATAAAACAAAAATAAAATACTATTAAAAGTCAGTGGAAAGATAATTCCAAGAGAAATATTACTATCTCTGTCTGGAAGTGATCACTTGTAGGCAAAGGCAAGAATGCACGACCTTATTGTTGTGTAAATTTCTTGTAAGTCTCACCATAAAGTGATGGTACCTCAATAAGTCTACCCTGAATAGTTTCAAGGGCACCCTGAAAAGAAAAGACAAAATCCTTGCTTAATGACTATAAAATGAAGGATACCTACCAAGAAAAAAGCTGAAGTAAATATTCAATTGATTATATAAGTGTTGCTTCCATACTATTTCCAAGAGTAAAATATATATGTTAGCTTCGTATTAGATAGAAGGTAGAGTATAGCAACCAGAGCTTTTATTTATATTACATAGTTAACAGATGAGTAAATAAGAAAATGTGGTGACAATTCAAACACAAACAGCAACAACAACACACCAAGGCCAAAGCTAGCCACCAAAGGAACAGAATAACTGCAGCTTCCTTGTTCAAAATCAACAAGGACAGTAACTAATAAAATTCATTAGAAAATGAGGCTCACAACAATGCAAAAAATTCACCCTATCCCATAAGAAATCCACCGTTTTTGCAAGTTTCAATCCATACCATAAAAAGATTGCAATTGCACCACAGATCCATAAAACTTTAGCTTTTTTCCATCCTCCATGGAGGCCAAACAATAATAGAAAAGTAATGATCACCCTCAATAGAATGTAGCAATATTCAAAAAATATAGACAGATGAAGAAACGACAAAGATAATACAATATTTATGCTTTTTTCCATCCTCTGTATTTTATGCTTTAACCCTCTGAATTAATGAAAAATATTATACAATATGTTCAATTATTATACAATGCAAAAACCCAGATGAAGATACATAGGCACATGAAGATTAGTCACCCAAAAAATTCCTACAGCTCTCCAAAAGAAAATAGATTTATCAGAAGGTCAAAGCAGGATAATAAGCACATGAAAATTTCAAGAAAAAAAAAAAACATATAGATGAATTCATAGCCCAAAGAATTAATATAAGTGCCGAAGTAGAAAACCATAAAATTTGGATATTATAAGTAGATGCACCGAAAGGAACATGAAAAAAACATATATCAAAATGCTTAACTTGGCAAAAATAATGTGGGTTTTTATGTATAAGAAGGAAAAATCTTAATACCAATCGACTAAAATAAGTTGAAGCCTTATTTTTTCCTCCAAAGATTCAACCCAAAACTCAACTTTCCCAAAGAACCCAACCCAGCTGAAGCAGCAGAATAGACACATGAAAATTTTCTAAAGAAAAAGACATATGAATAAAGAGAATCAATTTCCCCAAAACCCACTAACCCTAAAATCATATAGGTAGATAATCAAGAGAATAGGCTTCATTACCAGGTGCTGGATCAAACCACAGAGAGAGCTTCATAGAGAAAGCGTTAGTCCAACCAAGTACTGGATTGGTCGGCGGCTGATTGGTCGACAGCGGAAGGAGAGAGAGACAGAGACAAAGAGTCTAGAGATCGAGAGAGAGAGTTAGAGAGACAGAGGGAGGGAGACAGAGGGAGGGAATGCGTTCTCTCTTGGAGAATAAGCGTTCTATCTTCCAGAAAGTGCGAGGGAAACAACCCCGCGTAAGGAAAGTTTTTGGGTTTATCTCTCGCTCGCATAATTAAGGACCTTGGGCCTAAAAAGGTTTATATATAGCATTTATCTTTTAATGGGCTATAATTAAGTGTCTTTTAATAGCAGTTAAAAAAAATGCTATACGTAAATGCTATAATAGGGGTTATTTCTATTGGTGGTTTCAAATACACTAATTAACTCCAGTGCTACATAATAAAACAGTATATAAACAAATATGTCAGGATAGTGCAACCCACGCCAGAGTGATTCAGCCTTCAACAAAGTGGTGCAACAAATTGGACCCATGGGTAGCCAATGGGAGATGCCACCTATGAGTAGGGATGGCAACGGGGCGGGTCGGGGCCGGGGGTGCCACCCCCATCCCCCGCCCTCGAAATGTTTTTAATCCCCGAATCCGCCCCATATCCCCGAGTACTTAAACGGGGATTCCCCGCCCCCGACCCCGCCGGGGAGTGTCTTCCCCGAACCCGCCCCGAATCCCCGACCTGTTTTCATGTTGAATTCTAAGTTTTTCTAACGAATCCAATCACAATTAAATTCTCTCCCTTTCTAGCTACTTTCGTTAATTTTCCCAGCAACCAAACGGATAAAAAAATAACTAAAGAAAAATCACAGTAGATCTACTGAACACACAACATTTCTCAATCACCAAATATTCTCAATTTCCAAAAAAAATTTCTTATTATACAGAGTAAACATGGATTAACAAATACATGAAAATGAACTTGAATGGCAAGGGGTCAAATACATGAAAATTAACTTCTTAGTTTCTAAGAGAAGAGAGAGTGGGCGAGAGGGCCGCGAGACAGAGGGGCGAGAGGACCGCGAGACAGAGGCTGAAGTGGGCCTCGATGCCGAGCTGCTCGCCGCTGAATATGGCTCTGTTGCGCAGCTGCTTCTCCTCGTCGCCGTCGTTGAAGGAGATCGCAGAGAAGGAGAGTGAAAGATCGCAGAGGAGGACTGGAGGAGAGTGAGAAGAGGTAGAGAGAGATCGCAGTGAGGGAGAGCTGAGAAGAGGGAGAAGAGAGAGAGGCGGCATGTATGAACAAAGGAAAAATTCTGATTTGTGATTTAGGGTTTGGTTCTTTTAAGTTTTAACTAATAAAAAAATAATATATAAAACTAATGAAACATATATATACCAATAAATATATACTATAATTACATGCTTTTTTAATATATATATATAAACATATATTGATACTATATAAACGTATTTGTAACTTTATAAACATGTAAACATACTAATAAACTAATTTTTCTAATAAACCCTAAACCCAAATTGGTTATAACTTTAATACAAATATGTTTGATACTAATTTAATAAATAATTATATATATACATCCTTATAATTTATATAATAAATTTTATATAAAAACTAATTAAAAATACCCTAAACCCTCTAAACCTTATACCCTATACTCTATAACCTATACCCTATATCCTATATCCTATACCCTATACTCTAAACCATATACCATATACCATATATTCTATACTAGTATACTCTATACCATATACCATACATACTACTATATATAAATTTAGTGTATAGAGTAATTAATAGAATTTAGGGTTTAGGGTTTAGGCTTTTAGGGTATTTAATAGAATTTAAGGTTTGAGGTTTAGGGTTTATGGTTGGTTTAGGAGTAAAGGGTTTAGGGTATAGGGTATAGGGTATAGGGTATAGGGTATAGGGTATAGGGTTTAGGGTTTAGGGTTTAGGGTTTAGGGTATAGGGTATAGGGTATAGGGTATAGGGTTTAGGGTTTAGGGTTTAGGGTTTAGTGTAGGGTTTAGGATATAGGGTTTAGGGTTTAGGGTATAGGGTTTAGGGTTTAGGGTTTAGGGTAGGGTTTAGGGTATAGGGTTTAGGGTTTAAGGTTTTATTATTTAAATTGTGTATAAATATATAAATTGGGATAGTGTACTCATAAGAACTTAGTGGTCTGATGGTAAGGAGCTTAGGGAGAGAGTTTGAGGTGCCAAGTTCGATTCCCAGCATAGCACTTTCAATGTTAAAATTTTAGTTATATATATATTTGGTGTAAACGGGGCGGGTTCGGGGTCGGGGGAGCTAAAACCATACCCGCCCCGCCCCCGACTCGGGGCCCCGCCTAAATCCCCGAACCCGAACCCGTCCCCATTTATTTCCCCCATTAGGGTTTTAATCGGATCGGGTCCCCACGGGGATTCATCCCCGCGGGGATTTTTGCCATCCCTACCTATGAGGATGAAAGAGAAACACCACCACGGATCCAAAGAAAGGATCTAAACCAGATAGCAAGGCTGAAAATGACAAGTTGCAAGTGCCACACCCACGACCTCCGTCTTGGTCTCCAACAACTGGATTATCTGCACTCACAAGAGTGCAATAGGGGGTAAGTGTCACATACGTTCATCGCTTCCCCTCGGGGGAAAATCCTGGCTAGGTTTGAAACAATACTCGAAAATATAGGATTTCAAGGGAAATAGTTAAAAGCAATGTACACCCAATAACAGGGTATCAATACCAATAATATTGTAACCAAATCCAGTAATGATAAAGATAATTATGCCAATAATCAGTGAGTAAAGCCTTTGCATGCTCATACATCTTTTTCAGTGAAAATCCTTCCTGTCACGTGACATAGTTCGGAAACATACCTGCGACCAATCACATACAAAGACCAACCGCCAGTATTGGAAATTCAACTACCACCTCGATACTGTGGTGAGAGTATCTATTTACCTAGTAATACCACATTGGTTAGCCTTTCTAGAAGGACATTCGACTAACTAGTCCGTACTTACCCTTCCGGAGGTTTAGGGGATCGAAACCCAAGGTCACAACATGTGCCCCTTTCTCTCAGGTCGTCCAAAGTATCACACAGAGAAAATCACACAAATATGCCATACAAAAACCATGCATATTCTCAATGAAAGACATTTTCATATACATATAGTACAAAAATAGGCAGGAAATCCAATACTCGGGATATGATACCTTCCCCCTACCTGCTTTACCAAAGTGTGTCCCTTGCTTGATCTGTAACAACCCGATCCAAATTTTTGGAAATTTAAGATATTTATTCAACTTTGTTCATTTTAAGAGATTTTATAAGGAAACGAAATTTGAAAGACCTCGAAAAAAAAAAAAAATTTACTAAATTACTTTAGAAATGTTTTAAGAATTTATTTGGTGTGCTCACTGATAATTGATTTAACATTATTTTAAAACTTATCGGCTAAAAGTGTTACATTTTTAAATTGTGAGACTCCGTATTTTTTCAAAGATTTATTTTAAATATTTTGAGAATTTATTTGGAAAATAAAAAGGGTTTTGGATTTAATTTTTGTTTTAAATTGGGCTTGAGCTAAAGTTGAATTTTAAAATTAGTGGACTTTCGTCTTTAATTTTGGGTACTTGGATAGATCTCGAGTCCACGAGTTCGTAAACACGAAGCACGCATAAATCAGAGTTACGGTTTGAAAGATATGGGCTTTTGAAGTGAGTGGCAAACTTGTAATTTATACAAAAGTGAGTTTTTAAACCCAAAAGTCAGAAATCTCTCTCTCTCTCCTCATTTCTCTCTCCTCCTTTCCAAAACTTTGACCGGCTATAACTCTCGCTCCCGACCTCTGATTAAGGCGTTCTAGGTGGCGTTGGAAAGCTATCGAGGATACCTTATATTGGTGATCTCGGTTCAGCCATCCGACCACCCACGACAGCGCAGCAAGCCACCAAAGTTGCGGCTGCACCATCGCAATCTCACTATTCCAGCAGAAATTGGATGGTCAAACCTACTGGGCTTTGTTCCCCTCGTCATGGTGAGTCTAGCCATGGTATCTGTTCATTCATACGATGCTCCACGACGGAGCAATGAGCTCGGGAAACCAAATCTCCACCGAAGACCACACCGTTGATTTCAGCTGTTTCCGGCGACTTTTGGTCGTCGGTCCAATTGTCAAAACGATCCTCGAGGTATGGGTAATCTTTCCCCTAAGGTGGGCACGTCCAATTTTGAGAAATTAGAAATTCGATTTTAGGGTTTATGCATATTTCAAATTTCTTGAAAGTAGACTTGAATTCGAGTTGTTATTATGTAATTGAAGGTTCCATTGTGCAATTAGGATTAATTAGAGTTGATTTTGGGTGTTTTCAAGATTTTGCCGCCGCTGCCACCATCGGAACGGCCACTTGTGGCGGCGGGTTGGGTGGTTTCCCTTGTTAATCAGCCTCCCTAGGACTCCCAGAGGCCAATCCCAGGATCCCTATTGCGTATTGGTGAGTGTTGTTTGTTGTTTGGGGCCGGGCAGCCACCGTGCATGGTGGTTACTGCCCATTTCGACCATTTAACAACCAAAATATTACCTTGCGTGAACTCTGAATAGTGTTTGATAGTGCATCATTGTTGTGGGCAGGTTGCAGTGACCCGAAAATTATTGTACGAAAACCAATCGAGAGTCAAACTTCAATTTCAATGCAAAACTACCCCGTATTATTTATCGAATGAACTCTCACAAGAGGTATAAGTTGGTTTTGTACGTTTGATTTGAGTTGAGTTGATAAGATGGGATAAATCATGGAAATTTAGTATGGGACTTCACTTACACCACGAGGGTCGTTTGGTCATTTTAGTTCTCAATTGAAATTCATATATACTTAATCCTCGATTATTAAAGTGAGCGGTTACTTTTGTATTAGGTTGATGGAGCTTCATCTCTTGAATTACTATTAGTGACGAACAAGTGAGAGTTTGTGATTTAGAAACGTGTTCTAAAAAGAGGGTTGAGCGTAACTCGGTAAATACTGTAAGTGGACTCTTGTTTCTTTAAAATGATTTATGAAATTCGTGATTTATTTTGATTATATAAATTTTAGTTATGAAATTGAAGTTTGAATGGGCTTTTGATTTTCTAAGGAATTCATGAAAATTTCATCAATCATTTCACACTAAATATTTTGGAAATTTATCTAGGGATTTGGTCATTGGTATTAAATGTTGGATTTTAAGTGTTATTTCGAATAAGTTTTATTGTTGGACGTTTGAAAGGAAACAAGTTTCTTATTTTTATACATATGGATTATTTCATATTTTAGCCTATGGTTAAAGATTTAATTGGTTTTATGTGTTTCGAATGAGATTTATTAAGGACTATTTTACTAGTTGTGCTTATGCATTGTGGATTAAGGATTTAAAGTTTCTGGGAACGATAAAGATATTTTCCGTGGAAAATGATATATTTGGGCTATGAAAAAAATGGTTTTCAAACCACCCTTTCAGAACCCTCCAGGTTATCAGATTGGATAGGTCTTTGAGACCCATCACGGAACACATATAGGCTTTGGGCCGTGTGTCGGAATGCTTTGCCCTTTGGGGGCTGCTCTGCGTGCACGTACGACCAGGATTGCCTGCACGTGTTGGATTTTACTCCACGCGTGTGTATGGCTAGGATATTGCCTGCACGTATATAGATTTTACTCCGCACGTGTATATGGCCAGGATATTGCCTGCCTGTACGATGCAGGAATTTCGCACAGGTGTATGGCCAGGTTTTTCAGGGTATAAGCATGGTGGGATTTTAAATATTTCAGGAGTTATTAAATACGGGTTTGATTGAGAATTTCCTTTTTGAGTTTTATCAAGATTTCCGTACAATGTATTTTATGACTTTTGTTTTAGAAGGTTGTTTATTGAAAAGTTATATTTTGATTTATTTAAATTTATGTAGTTTAAATGGTTTTATGTCTTCCTTAAAGATCGTAAGTTGGTTTTAAAACTAGGGGATTTCAAAGAGTGATGTGAGGTCTTAGTGGAGATTTGATTTTAAAGAAATTTGAAAGGATGAATAACTTAATGTTTTGTTCCTTTATTTTGTTCACTCACTGAGAGTTATCTCACGTTTTCTTTATTTTGTTATAACATTTCCCCCCCAGGTGTTATAGATCGCTGAGGTTGGGCTGTACCACGTCGAGGCAGGACTTTCAGCTCTTCGGCGTCATTTCCCCTAAGTTGTGGAATTAACTTTTATATTGTAAAAGGAGTTTAGTTATGCTCTGATTATCATGTGCTTTGGTGAATAAGAACTTTTTGGTTTTGGCATTGTGAGTGAGTCTGAGACCCTTTTTTTTGGCTTTGTGGTAGAGGTGGCTGAAAGACATAGGAGTGCTTTTACAGGTTCATAAATTTTGGGTTAGTCCATTTTCAGGGGAGGTTCTGCCAAATTTTCGGTAGGATTTTCCTTGATTTTGGATCCCACAGGACCTCTCCGGGTTTCAGGGTGGAACCCGGGGGGCAGTTCTGTCATGATCCCTTTCCTGGGTTTGGGTCCCACTTGTACCTGTTGGGAAACTGGAGATTCGAATCCGACAACAGCTATTAGGAACGTACTAAACGTACTATTGACCTTGTCGTTAAGACCAGCTAAAATCTAGAGGTTTGGCACTAGCTATAAGACCCCATATTTTTCAAGGAGTTATTTTAAATATTTTGCGAATTTATTTTAAGGATTTTGGGAATTTATTTGGAAATTTAAAAGGTTTTGGTTTAATTTTTAATTTTTGTTTTAAATTGGGCTTGACCCAAAAGTTGACTTTTTTAAAACTAATGGACTTTCGTCTTTGACTTTAGGCACGTTGAAAAGGTCTCGAGTCCACGAGTTCGTAGACACGCGGCATGCGTCAATCGGAGTTACCGTTTGAGAGATACGGACATGTGAAGTGAGTGGCAAACTTGTAAATTTTACGAAAGTGGGTTTTAAAAACCCCAAAAATCAGATTTCCTCTCTCATTTCTGTCTCTCTCTCTCTCTCTCTCCCCGCGCGTCTTTCTCTCGCCCCTCACCCTCACCGTTCCTGCCACCGGCGCGTGGCGGCGCGTCCGGCGGCGGCTGGGCTGGGTGTTTGGCCCATGCTGCTCGCCTCCCTCCCCTCTCTCTCCCTGTGGCCTTCATTTTTCCGGCCGATCACCCACGACGGAGAAACGACGCAAAACAGGGCCGAGCCTCTCGTCGGCGATCTCGCATTTTCCGGCCAAATCGCGGCGCCGGACCACCTGGGTTCTCTTCCCCAGGCCACGGCGAGTCTCCCAGTGTTTACCCCATGCTCCGATGACCTCAAACGGCGGCGGATCGAAGATGGTTGTCCGATCGTCTTCTCCGGCCAGTTTCGGCCATTTCCGGCGAGAATTGGCCGTCGACCCAGGTATCGTTTTGGCTCCTCTCGACGTCTCCTTCGTGTCTGTGTACTTAGTTTGAGCCATTTGTGATTCGATTTCGATTCCCCTATTTTGCAGCCACGGCCACTGTAGCTCCGCCTTGTGTGGCGGCGATTTGGGTGGTCTTCTTCGTCGGTATGCCTCTTTGGGACCTCCAGAAACCATAATTCAAGGTTCGTTGTTGTTTTTGAACTGTTTTGGGTGTTGTTCTAGGCCGGGCAGCCACCGTGTAGGGTGGCGGCCGCCCGTTTCAGTCGTTCAGTGGCGTAATTGTGAATTGTGTGTATGTTTATTTGGTTGTCTGGTCTTAACAGGTATACGGGCTCGGGAAATCACATTCCCGATGCCGTTATGCTGCCGGATTTGAGATCCGAGCAAAGGAGCCAAGAAGGGCATTTTTGTCATTTTACGTGGCTAAACAGTGAGTGAAACTTATCTGGTTATATTGTTGAGTACCGTAGATGAATTGTCTGTTTTGTGTGTTTGTTGTTTTATGTTAGAGAATGTTAAGTATAGGATTTAGATCATGAGAAGGAATTGATGAGGACTTGAGGCTAAGAAGTTAGTTGGGAATTTATAGAGTTGCCCTGGGATTAAGTATTGATTAGATGAGAAATGTCTATTTTCGAAGATTATGGAATGATGATAATTGCTGAATTAGAGAAGAAATATTTGTTGTCGAGGTATATGAGTGAGGATTAAGTAATTATTATACAGTAGACTGTGAATGGATCTTTGGTGTTCGAAATGTTTTGCACATCTTATAATTCAACTCTTTTCTTGATTTTTTTGAGTATGGACAGTTTCTGGAAATGGTTTTTGGTATTATTTTGGAGAAGTTTTATTAATGAATTTATGTCCTTTAGAAAATGATTTTGGTCAAGCAGCTTTCACAATTTGAGAATGATTTTATTTAAGCGGATTTATGGAAAGAATTAAATTTCAGTTTTTATCTGGAGGATAGTCTTGAGATGTGGTTGATTGAGATATACAGAAGCGGTTTCAAACCGCCATATTAGTACCCCCTTCAGCAGGTATATATTGCTCTGCACTCGCCTAGAGATGACTCGGCGGTGTACGACCAGCACTCGCTCTGCACTTGCCTAGTTGGCAGTGTACGACCAGCACTCGCTCTGCACTTGCCTAGTTGGCAGTGTACGACCAGCATGACATTTGCTCTGCACTTGCCTAGTCGGCGGTGTATGACCAGCATCACAGCAGGTATAAATTTGCTCTGCACTTGCCTAGAGATGACTCGGCGGTGTATGACCAGCAGTTCCCTGGGTACTAGTGTGGCGTGAGTTTTCAATTGTGGAGTATTTTGATAAATGGATTTGCATCAGTAAATATTTTAAATGACATTTTCAGTAAGACCTTGTGTTTTAAATCAGTTCAGATTTGATACTTCTTCGTTTGAACAGTTTCATTGCTTTTTCAGTATATCGGGGTTTATTTGAGTTGAAAGTTTTTAGCCTAAATTATTTATATACAGTTGATAATATTGATTTCAGCTTGAGGACTGTGTTACTTTCAGAGTTGATTTACGGTTTGAGGGGATTTAAAAATGGATTTGAAGGAAGAGATTTTGAAAATAGTTTTTAAGCTGGGGGATTCCAAAGAGTGAGATTATGGGGATTCCAAAGAGCGACGTGAGTGAGATTATGGGGATTTCAAAGAGCGACGTGAGTGAGATTAGGGGGATTTCAAAGAGCGACGTGAGTGAAATTAGTTAGTATAACTGTTTGTTGGATTTCTTGTGTGCACTTGTTTGTTAGGACTTGATTTGACAAGGACTTGGTAAGTCTAGGCTTGAATCTTGAGGATGGAATTGATGAATGGATTATGCATTGAGGTTATGAGTTAGGATGTGAATGATTCGAGATTGAGGTTAATAGCTGACGTTTAGGCAATTGATTTGCCAGAATGAGGATTATTATTTATTGATGGGATTTAAGATGTGAATTCGAGGATTTATGATTTATTTTGATGCTTGGATGATTGGTGATGAAATTATTGTGTGATTGAATATATATGGTTATTATTGTGAATTATTATTAAGTATGGAAGTTGAGGATTTTATTGAGGATAAATTATTTCGTTATTTCACTCATACGAGCTCTAGTGAGCTTACCGGGTTATTTGTTTGAATGACCCGGTGTACCATGGATATGGTACAGTGTGGTTGTTGATGTTTTGCAGGTTAAGCAGGCTGAGGAGGCAGTGAGGAGAAGTCGAGGCAGTGGGACCTATTTTAATTTGATTTAACTGATTTTATACAGTGATTTTTACATACATGTTTTTGGGCTCACACTCTGATTTATCAAATGTATTTATTTATTATGTTAAGTGCATGGCTCATTCTTTGAAAAGAGGTTTAAAGGACAAATTTCAGTGTATTTTGGGGCCCTAGGATCGGGGCGTTACACTAGCGTAACTGCTAGGCTTCTCTAAATTCTTAATCCGGCATGACCTTGCTCCCCGAGGCAGACAGTCATGTCAGGCTGTGTGGTTTCTAAGTTTATTTTAATTTATTGTCGAGAAGGTTGATCAGATATGAACCATACAACATGACGAGGTCAGTGCATGGGGAAACTGAGAGAGCTCTGGCTCAGTACCCAACGCCTGTATGCTCATGGACTGACCTTAGTCATCATGTTATTTAGTTACCACTGATATGACCTCAATATTTATTAAGTTCATTTGATAACAACAGTTAAACGACGTTCTGTCTATAACCATAACTTAAATAACAGCAGATTAAATAAGCTGGGTTAAGGATATACCTGTTGAAGACTTCCCACGAGCAGAGTCTCGGTACTACTAGACTTGCTAAGTAACAAAATTAAAAGAGTCTAATTAATAAGAGATTAATTTACCAAAATTTCAGCAGAACCTCGACAGGGATCAAGAAATTACCTATGAAGCTCATAAATGATTTTTTAAAAACTTCACCAAAACCTATCATTCACACTTCTATAATCGAAGAGCTCGTCGCCACGATCGCGTAGGTGAAATCGGATCGCCGATCGGAGCTCTAGAACTTAAGATATTTTAAAAACAAAATTTGAAGAAGAGAGAAATGAGGAGAGAGGAAAGAGAAGCTCTCGAGATTTGTGTGCGACTGAATTGTGAAGAATCAGTTGAGGGGGTGCGGCACTATTTATAGGGGAGAGAGAGTGAGTCAACTCAGTTGACTCAGCCGAGTTGATCGGGTTGACTTAGCCTAGTTGATCAGGTTGACTCAAGTCAACCGTCATAACTTGGACTAATAAGGAAGTGACACATGGTGCGTGCCCTAACACTTGGCTGCACATGCAGCCATCAAATCTAGTGACGCTCTAGATCGTGCCACATGGCGCTATCTAGTGATTTCCTATTTTATTTTCTTTTTCCTATTTTTCTCAACTTCAAAAATTAAATAAAAATAGCTAGGGACTCAAAAAAATACCCCGAAAAATCCTACAGACTCGTATCGACTAGTACTAATTAACTATGAGATCAAATTACTAATTTGCCCTTAGAAAAATTTCAGAAATTTCAAACTCCACAAACTAAGATAAAATGTTATAAAGAAAAAGAAAATTTGAGAAATTCATAAAATAATCTCCCGAACTAGGAATAATACGAGACTTGCACCGTTGGGTTCATGGGTAAAAGTAGTAGCTTTTCAAGGTCTAACTTGGGTCAAAACCTTAGTCAAAGTTGGTCAAACAATTAAAGCTCAAGGTGAAAAATATGATTTTCTGCCAAACAAATTTCTAGAAAAATTCTAGAAATTTAGGAAAAATCCCAAAATAAATTTGAAAAATTTTAGGTCTCACAGATACTACCTATCCCCTAACACAGGGATAGGTAAGTTATTCTCGACCTCTTAAGAAGTTGGGTGATGTGGGCTGCTGGGCCGTTTCTTAAAGAACCAATGGGCCTTGGAAGTCCGTTACTTGAGGCCTTATGAACTTTAGTTGTAACGTCCCGGACCTCAGGTGTAACGACCCGACCCAAAGTTGACTTTTAAAACTAATGGCCTTTCGTCTTTGACCTTGGGTTCGTTTGATAGATCTCGAGTCTACGAGTTTGTAGACACGAAGCACGTATAAAACAGAGTTATAGTTTGAGAGATACGAGCATTTGAAGGGAAGGGCAATTTTGTAATTTTGTAGGAGTGGGTTTTAAATACCCAAAAATCCAGAAATTTCTGGACACTCTCTCACTCTCTCACTCTCTCTCTCTCTCTCTCCCCCCGCGTCTCTCTCGCCCCTCACCCTCGCCGCCCCTGTCGCCGGCGCGTGGCGGCGCGTCCGGCAACGGCTGGGCTGGGTGTTTAGTCCACCATGCTCGCCGTCCTCCCCTCTTCCTTCTCATGCCCGCCGATCACCCACCGGAGCCACCACCGCGACGAATCGACGCAGAACATACCGACGGTCTCCTCCGGAGATCTCGCTTTTTCCCGGCCACGCCACGACCAGCGACGGGTACCGGCAGACTCGTCTCGTCGTCGCCGTCCTCCCCAGCCTGGTCTCGTACCCCGCCGTCACCTCTCAACGCCGCAACAACGTAAAACATAAAACAGAGCCACCGCCGTCGAGCTAATTTTTCCGGCCAAGACGCGACATCGGACCTACTAGGCTTTGTTGCCCTCGTCATGGTGAGTTCAACCATGGTCTCCGTTCGTCCATACGAGGCTCCACGATGGAGCAATGAGCTCGGGAAGCCAAGCCAGCCGCCGGCTTCCGCCGTCGATTTCAGCCATTTTCGGCGAGATTTGGTCGTCGGTCCAGTTGTCAAAAATGATCTTCGAGGTACGGGCTATCTTTCCCCTAAGGTGTGTTTTCCCAATTTTGAGAAATTGAAAATTTGATTTTAGTGTGTTTGTTATATTTCGAATTTCTTGAAATTGGACTTGAATTTGAATTGTTTTGTGCAATTGAAGGTTTTATTATGCAATTAGGATTATTTGGAGCTGAATTTGGGGTTATTTTTGTGTGTTGTTTATGGCCGGGCAGCCACTGT
The DNA here is from genome assembly GCF_963921425.1 of Dryas octopetala. Lineage (NCBI taxonomy): Eukaryota > Viridiplantae > Streptophyta > Magnoliopsida > Rosales > Rosaceae > Dryas > Dryas octopetala. Next base: position 7,760,331 of record NC_141367.1, on the reverse strand, counting down.
GTGTGGTGGTTGGCCACTTGTTTCGGTTGTTTAACAGCTAGTTAAAGAATCCATTGTATATTGTTGGTTGTCTGGTCTTAACAGGTACATGGGCTCGGGAAATCTCATTCCCGATGCCGTTATGCTGCCGGATTTGGTATCCGAGCAATGGCACCGTGAAGGGTATTTCGGTCTTTTACGTAGTTAAATTGTGAGTGAAACTTATCTGTTTATATTGTTGAGTACCGTGGTTTAATTGTCTGTTTTATGGACTTGCTGCTTTACGTTAGAGAAGACTAGGTGTAGGATTTGAATTAGGAGAATGAATTGACGAGGATTTGAGGCTAAGTTATTAATTGGGAAATTATAGAGTTGCTTTAAGGAGAGTCACCGAATTAGAGAAGGATTGTTTATTGTAGAGGTTAATGATTGATGATTAGGTAGTTATTATATACAAAACGATCAAATTAATTATTGAGGAAGTTTCGGTATGTTTCGAGTGACAGACAAGTGATGGTTTATGAGCGGGAATCAATTTCGGAAGGATTCGGCATAGTACGGAGTAAATTGTGGGTGAAATGTTGTGAGTTGGAAATGTGAGTACTGATCGGTCGAGCCTGCCTGTGTTAAATGCACGGGATTGTGGCCAGGATACGAGTCTGCTCGTGCGGAGCGACCCTCCGTACGAGATTGTGGCCAGGATACGAGCCTGCTCGTGCGGAGCGACCCTCCGTACGAGATTGTGGCCACGATGTGAGCCTGCTCGCTGGAGTGACCCTCCGTACGAGATTGTGGCCAGGATGTGAGCCTGCTTGGCAGAGTGACCCTCCGTACGAGATTGTGGCCAGGATTTGAGCCTGCCCGTGCGTGGGATTGTGGCCAGGACATTGTCTAAAGTATGGGTACAAGTATGGTGTGAGTTTAAAGTACAAGTGTTTTGGTATATCAGTTATAAAGATAATTTCAGTTCAGATTGGTTATTTCTCCGCTTGGAAGTTTCATTGCTTTTTCAGTATATCGAGGTTCATTTGAGATGATTTTCGGAAGTGGATTTGTGAAAAGGTTTTAAAGTTGGGGGATTCCAAAGAGAGAGATTAGGGGGATTTCAAAGAGCGACGTGAGTGAGATTAGGGGGAATTCAAAGAGCGACGTGAGTGAGATTAGGGGGAATTCAAAGAGCGACGTGAGTGAAATTAGATAGTCTATTTCCTTGCTTTGTGTGCATATGTTTGCTAGGATTTGGTTTGGCTAGGACTTGGTAATGTCTAGGCTTGAAGTTTGAGGATGGACATTGATGAATGAATTATGCTTTGAGGTTATTAAATTTAATGACAGGACCGCCCCCGGATTCCACTCTGAAACCCGGAGAGGTCCTGCGGGAATCCAAATTCAAGGAAAATCCTACCGAAAATTCGGCAGAACCTCCCCTGAAAATGGACTAACCCAGAAATTTCAAACCTGTTAAAAAGCACTTCTAACATATCAACCACCTCTACCACAACCAAATAGGGTCTCAGACCCAACAATTTTAAATAAAAACCATCTAAGAATTTTAAGTGTGATCATCAGAGCCACTATCCTAGTACAAGGAATTTTTAAAAGAATATTAACTGGCGCCTACACGGTTCGACTTGAGAGATGGATGTAACTGCCTCGACGTGTTTGGCTCGACCTCCACCAAAGCTACTACCTGAGGGGACAATTTAAGATAAAACAAGAAAACGGTGAGATAGGCTTAGTGAGTGGACAGTTAAACAGAAATGAAAATCAAAGATTAAATATCTTTTCAGAAAAACCCTTTTACACACGTTTAACTCTAAAACCTTACGATGTCCTTTGAAATTCCCCCAGTTTTTAAAACCATTTCCCAATAAAATAATAAAATCTGAAACTGAAAATCAAACTTTGAAAATCCAAGTTCTCAAACTGAGATCGATACTGTCAATTTATAAATAAATAACTTGAGCTGAAAACTTTCTTCTCAAACATTCTCAATATATTGAAAATCAATAAAACTGTTCAACTGAAACCGTCTTACTTAAAATCTTTGCTGTCATAAACTCATCACTTAAAATACTTAACAATTGAAAACACAAACCAGTCAGTTACCCATATAATCTGTCATACATGCGCAGAGCCGAGAATCTGTCATACGCATGCAGAGCCATAAATTCTGTCGTACGTGCACGCAGAGCCAACCCCCAAAGGGTCAAGCATCACGACACACGGCCCAAAGCCTATGTGTGTGCCACAATGGGTCCCAAAGACCTATCTAATCTGATAACCTGGAAGGGTACTGAAGTGGGTGCTATGAAAATCAATAACCCATAAACACATAATCCAAATCTCAAATCCTTTCATTTTTCTTCCAAAACTCTTCTTAACAAAACCAAACTCATCAAAATACATTTCCTTAAATTGTAATATCCCATAACAAATATAAATAAACATTGAGACGAAGAATACGAAATATAAACGATCTTTCCATAACCAAATTGAAATTAAATACGCCATTCCAAACATAGTACGCACTTTTAATATAAATTCATATATGAAAGCACGCTAAAATATTTCTTGATCGTGAAATTTATGAAATCCAAGATAAGTGTATTTAGTTAATGTAAAACTCCAAAATGAATTCAAGTTAAGCCAAAGAAATTGAAACCAAATAAAAACATAAATTATTAAAATTCAAGGTCCACTCACAGAGATAGCCCTAGCTTCCATCCTCTGCTGCGTCGTCTCGGATTTCAGAGTTGTCGCCTACAGTTAAAGGAATGAAATATGAAATTAGGCTCGGCTCAACAACGATTACAGTGTACATGTGAAGCCTAAACGTTCCGCTCAACCCTTCTTTTTTTCAAAGATGATTTATTACTTTTCTTAAGGTCTGATTACCCAATTCTCTTCTAATTCCTTCCCGGCTCAAAATCTAACTACACCCAAACATTTAATCCACCAAATATATCCAATTAAACTTTATGTGCGCCGTACCTCGACCAGGACTCGTCTGTGAATCGATTCGATACAGAAAAATATTTGAATACAATCCAAATTGAGGTTTTCCTCAAATCCATAAGACTTCCACCTGCTCCAAATCAATAACCAACTTAGAAACCAACTCAACAATGGCTCTAAATAATCCTACATTCAAGACATGACAGTGGGTGTTTGAGACCACTGTGATTGCCGCCCAAAGTGGCGGCTCCAAGACCAAATTTAGCTAAAATACCTTATTTCCTACAATCTACTCATACTTTTCATTTCTAAACATCGATTGGGGTTCCTAGGAATGAAATTTGTCAAAAAAGACATCAAGAACAACCCCCTAATTTGAAAACCCAAAGGGAACCCGAAATGAATTCAAATTTCCAAAAAAAATCAAATTTCTAATTACAAGATTTTAAACCACAAACATATAGGGAAATGGAAGCCCATAATGAGAGAAAGAAAGCCCACCTGAAATTTGGAGATTTGAGGGTCAGAATTGGTCAAAATCCAGAGAGGAAGGTGCGGCGGGGCTGGGCGTTTGCTGGCTGGTTTCGGCATGCGAGGAGATTGGCCGACGAGGAGGAAGGGTCTGCGAGGTCGGCGTCAGCGAAGGGAGCTCGCCGATGGCCTGGGCCGGTCGGGTAGTGGCCGAAAATGGGCCGGGCTGGGCGGAGCTGGTCGCGCGCAGATAAAAAAGGGAAAGAGAGATTGAGGAGAGAGAGTAGGCTGGGGGGTGGTCGGCGCCTGGGGGGAAGCTCGCCAGAGCTAGAGGTCGGCAGGGTGGTCGTCGATGGTAAGTGGGAGTGGCTGGGTGGTGCCGGTGTGCAAGGGTGAGGAGACACCAGGAGAAAGGGGGTGCGGGGAGAGAAAAATATAGGGGGAGAGAGAGAGAGAGAGAGAGAGAGAGAATGTTCTAGAAAGATGGAGAAACCCCTTCAAAAATCTGATTTTTGATTTTTTAAACCAATTTGTCAATTTTACAAAATTGCCCCTCGCTTCAAACGCCCATATCTCTCAAACTGTAACTCGTATCGACGCGTACTACGTGTCTCTGAAATTGTGGGCTCAAAACCTATCTAACGAACCCAAAGTCAAATCGAAAGCCCATTTAATTTTAAAGTTAAATTTGGGTCAAGCCCCAAATTAAAATAAATAAAAATTTAAATCAAAACCCTTTTTATTTTTCAAATAAATCTCATAATCTTTAAAATACAATTCAACATCCTTTTAAAAACAATCTCTTAAAAACATAGTTAAATGAAAATTTAAATTTCTAGTGGGAAATTTGGGTCGGGTCGTTACATTTAAGACGAGAATGATTTGAGGTTGAGGTTAATAGTTGACGTTTAGGCAATTGATTTGCCAGAATGATGATTATTATATATTGATGAGATTTGATTTGAATACGAGGATTTATGATTTATTTTGATGCTTGGATGATTGGTGATGAAATTATTGTGTGATTGAATATTTATGGGTTTTATTGTGGATTATTTTTAGCATGGAAATTGAAGGATTATTTGAGGATTATTGTTTAAGTCATTTCACTCATACGAGCTCTAGTGAGCTTACCGGGTTATTTGTTTGAATGACCTGGTGTACCATGTATATGGTGCAATGTGGTTATTAATGTTTTGCAGGTTAAGCAGGCTGAGGAGGCAGTGAGGAGAAGACGAGGCAGTGGGACTTATTTAAATTGGATTTAACTGATTTTATACGGTGATTTTTATATACATGTTTTTGGGTTCACACTCTGATTTATCAAATGTATTTATTTATCATGTTAAGTGCATGGCTCATTCTTTGAAAGGAGGTTTAAAGGACAAAGTTTCAGTGTATTTTGGGCCCGAGGATCGGGGCGTTACATCGGGCTCATAAAAACACTAAAACATTAACCTTTTAAATCTGTTTTCTTTCTTTTGAGCCATGCACATAAATATAAATAAATAAATTTTCTTCAAATAAAACATTTATGTAAAATCTCTATATCAAAACATTTAAACAAAACAAAGTGGGTCCCACTGCCTCGACTTCACCTCACTGCCTCCTCAGCCTGCTTAACCTGCAAAACACAAACCCTACACCATATCTATAGTGTACCGGGTTATACAACAAACCCGATAAGCTCGAAAGCTCGTATGAGTGAAATGACTTAAAAAATAATCCTCAAATAATAACCAATAATTTCAAGGCATAAATAATTAATCCTCATAAGTCCGTAATTCCTCAATCACATAATGATTTCATCACCAATCATCCAAACATCAAGATAGTCATAATTCCTCAATTCATATAAAATCCACCAATAATAAATCAATTCGGCAATTCAAATGCCTAAACGTCAACTATTAACCTAAACATCAACCATTCACATCCTAACCCCTAATCTCAATGCATAATCATCCTCATTTCCATTCTCAAAAATTCAAGCCTAGACTTTACCAAGTTCTAGCCAAACCAAATCCTAGCAAACAAATGTATACACACAAGCAAAACAACCAAGCAAACTTTCTAATTTCACTCACACCGCTCTTTGAAATCCCCCAGTATAAAAACTATTTTCAAAATCTATTCTCAAACATCAAAGGAACTATTAAATCACAAGATAGAAGGGTTAAACAAGTACGAAATCGTTCTTTGAAACTTTTTGTGTAAAAGTATTCTATAGCACCATATACTTAAGAATCAATATAAAACATAAAAAGAAATTTCCTCTTTAAACTTATGAAATAGAAAATCCTTGAAAAGGGGAATGAAGTTTCACCGTACTCAAACCCGTAACTACAGACAATGTAACGACCCGACCCAAATTTTTCACTAGAAATTTAAATTTTTATTTAACTATATTTTGAAGAGGTTTATAAAAGATGTTGGATTTTATTTTAAAGATTTTAAGATTTATTTGGAAAAATAAAAGTGGGTTTTAAAAATCAGATTTCCTCTCTCTCTCTAGATTTTTCCACAACTCTCTCTCTCTCTCTAGAACTTTCTCTCTCCCTTTTTATTTCTCTCTCTCTCTCTCCCGCACTCCCTCACTTCTCCCTCTCTCTCCCCGAGCTCACTCACCTCCCCCTCTCTTCTCTCACTGGCGCGGCCAGCTCCGGCCTACTTCCCGGCGACCAGAGGCCGGCGACGAGTCCCTCTCGTCGTCACCGACTCCACAGACCACCCCCCCCCCCCGAGCTCATTCTCCCTTCCTCTCCCCGACCCTCTTCTCTCTCCTCTGCGCGCGACTCCAGCAGGCCATACCGCTTTCCCGACCAGCTTCTCGGCAACCCAAGGCCACTGGCCAACGTCTCAGGCACCGACCCATTCCCCCGGCGCCGGCCATCTTCCCCGACGCCTCCTCCAGCCAGTTCAGACCCACGCGCACAGTAACGGCGCCAAAGACGCCTCTCTGTCTCGTTGAATTTCTGGCCAGTTTTCATCACCAATTTTCAAGGTTTTAAGTGGGTTTTCTCATTAAGATGGGTGCGACTTGAGGAACGAAAGTTTCAACTTGGCGCATGAGCGGACACTTTGCAGGCGACACGGCTGTGGCTCGTGACGATCCGGCTGAGGATCGAAGCTAGGGCTATTTCTGTGAGTGGACTAACTTTTAATCTTTTTGAAATATTTTACATGTTGATGATTAAATTCCATTACTTAGCTATATTGAGTTTAAATTTAAGCTAAAGGATTTTAAGCTAAAATTTGTTTTTTTTTAATTCTTCTTTCCTAAATTTAAAATGGATATTTATGGTTTTTGCATTTCAAAGTTTCATGGATTTATGAATTTAGATATTTTGAGTTGAACAAATGTATATTCGATGAGTTTGGTTTGGTTAAGAAGAGTTTTGGAAGAAAAATGAAAGGATTGAGATTTGAATTATGTGTTTATGAGTTATCGGTTTTCAAACCACCTTTGCAGTACCCTCCAGGTTACCAGATTTAATAGGTCTTTGGGACCCATCACGGCACACACATAGGCTTTGGGCCGTGTGTCGGGATGCTTCGCCCTTTGGGGGCCGCTCTGCGTGCACGTACGACAGAATTTGTGGCTCTGCATGCGTATGACAGATTCTCGGCTCTGCGCATGTATGACAGATTATTTATGGCTCTGCATGCGTATGACAGATACTCGGCTCTGCGCATGTATGATAGATTCTATGGGTAACTGACTGGTGTGTGTTTTCAACTGTTAAGTATTTTAAGTGATGAGTTTATGGCAGCAAAAGGTTTTTAAGTATGACGGTTTCAGTTGAGCAGTTTTATAAATTTTTCAGTATGTTGAGAGTGGTTTGAGAAAGAAGTTTTCAGTTTAAATTATTTTATTATAAATGTATTATATAGTTTTATTTCGATATTTTATTTTAAACTTATAAACTACTCAGAATTTTTAATGTTTGAAGTTTTATTCGATAAAGAGTTGGTGCTTTGGTTTAGTTTTACAATACTCTTAAGCCGGAAAATGATTTTAAAACTGGGGGTGTTCAAAGAGCGACGTGAGGTTTTAGAGTTAAAAATATTTAGACTTGATTTCATCTCCATTTAACTGTCCACTCACTGAGCCTATCTCACCGTTTCTTGTTTTGTCTTAAATTGTCCCCCCAGGTAGTAGCGTTGGTGGAGGTCGAGCCAAACACGTCGAGGCATAGCATCCATTTTTCATTCCTGGTCCCTGTAGGCGCTATGTTTATTTTTGTGAAAACTTATTGTAAATGATTAGTGGCTCTGATAACAACTCCTAAGGTTTAAGTGGGTCCGAGACCCTTTATTTGCTTGTGGTAGAGGTGGCTGAAAGACTTAGAAGTGCTTTTTAACAGGTTTTAGAAGTTTCTGGGTTAGTCCATTTTCAGGGGAGGTTCTGTCGAATTTTCGGTAGGATTTTCCTTGAATTTGGATTCCCGCAGGACCTCTCCGGGTTTCAGGGTGGAATCTGGGGGCGGTTCTGTCAGACAATGTCCTGGCCACAATCCCGCGCACGGGCAGGGCTCAAATCCTGGCCACAATCTCGTACGAAGAGGTCACTCTGCACGAGCAGGCTCATATCCTGGCCACAATCTCGTACAGCGAGGTCACTCCGCACGAGCATGCTCATATCCTGGCCACAATCTCGTGTATTTTACACAGGCAGGCTCGTCCGATCAATACGTGCACTTACACAGCAATTTTAAAATACTCCTTAAATCTCTACTTACCTTTGAAATGAAAATTTCTTTTCATTCCCCTCAACGCTCTTCTTAATAATTCAAACTCTAAAATGTCATTATTTCGAATAAATTTAATATACATAAAACCGTTCATAATATCTCAACGCCACGCAAAATAATTTCTTGAAGATGAGAAATCAACTATGAGATTATCACACCTTTTTCTATCAACTCAAGGCTTACTCAAAACTTTGAAATCGATTTATTCTCAATAAAATTCTTGTATAAAATCACGTTTGAAATCATTTATCTCTCACGACTCTTAAAACCAAGTTAATTCATCAATCTCATATGAAAAATCATTTAATAAAACTTAAGGTAAGAACAATAATTAAACTAATGAAAATATATATACTTTGAAAATCATAAATTATTAATAACAAGTCCAATCCCAAAATATTTTAACTAATTCCATACTCAAATAAATCAAGAAAGAATTAATCCATACTCAAAATTCATCATTTCTCAATTAAAACTCAAGATAAACAAATAAATCCAACCACAAAGTAAAAAAAATGTTCCTAAAACAAAAGTCCACTCACAACTTACTTCGAGCTATTGCCGAATCCCTTCCGAAATTGATTCCTGCTCATGACCCTTCACTTGTTTGTCACTCAAATCATATCAATACTTCCTCAATAATTAATTTGATCATTCTGTATAATAATTACCTAATCATCAATTATTTACCTCGACAATAAACATTCCTTCTCTAATTCAACAATTATCCTCAGAGCATCTTTAATATTTCCCAATTAATCCCTTATACTCAAATCCTCGTCAATTCATTCTTATGATCCAAATCCTACACTTAGCCTCCTCTAACATAAAACAACAAATCACACAAAACAAATAATTCACCCACGGTACTCAACAATATAACCAGATAAGTTTCACTCACAATGTAACCATGTGAAAAGACCGAAATGCCCTTGGACGGCAACACGCTCGAATAACAAATCCGGCAGCATGATGGCATCGAGAATAAGATTTCCGAGCCCGTGTACTAAAAAGATCTAGAAAGGTTCATGGGCCTTCAATTGAGCGGAATTGGGTCAAACAACCACTAACCCGCCGCCAAAAGTGGTGGTTCCAATGGTGGCAGCAGCGGCATGAACCTCGAGCATCAATTTTCGTAATTGTGTCGACGGTCAAAATTCGCAGAAAAACAACGGCGGAAGCCGGCGGTGGAGCTTGGCTTCTCTGAGTTGTTTCTCTGCGCAGGGGGCACCAGTCGGCGGAGGGGAGCTCGAGGGAGGACTGCCGGCCCACGAGGGTCACACCAGTGGACAGTGGCCGGAGACTGTCCTCTAGTGGTGGTGCTGCGCGCACGGAGGGGAAAAGAGAGAAGAGAGTCTGCGGGGGAGGGAGAAAGAGAGAGATCGGGAAGGGTGGTTGGCGTCTGGGGGTGCTCGCTGGAGGTCGAGGTCGGCGGGATGGCTGGCGATGGTGGCTGTGGGGAGGGTGTGCGCGCAGAGGGAGGTGCGAGAGAGAGAGAGAGAGAGAGAGAGAGAGAGAGAGAGAGAGAAAAAAAAGAGGAGAAAGAGACTGATTTTGGGTTTTTAAAACCCATTTCTATAAATTTACAAAATTGCCCTTAGCTTCAAAAGCTCGTTATTCTCAAACCGTAACTCGGATCGACGCGTGCTACGTGTCTACGAACTCGTGGACTCGAGACCCATCCAAAGTGCCCAAAGTCAAAGACGAAATCCCACTAATTTTAAAAGTCAACTTTTGGGGTCAAGCCCAATTTTAAAACAAAAATTAAAAATTAAATTAAAACCTTTTTAAATTCCAAATAAATTCCTAAAATCCTTAAAATAAATTCTCAAAATATTTAAAATAAATCTTTAAAAAAGTACGGGGTCTCACATTAGTGGGGTAGGCATCATAAATTCTTGTACTTTTCTTGATGGCCTCATTTAATATGGTAATTGAATGCAAGCATAGGCTGCATAGCACTCCTGGATTATCATTATTCTTTGGTGAATGCAATTTATTTTCATTTTTCAACCTTATGTCTTAATGCTTATCGCTTATGCGAGGTTATTATATATATTTCTCAGTATTTTCGGTCACTCGATAAATCCACATTCTCTTTTTTTTTTAAATTAATTTTTTTTTTTTATCGTGGCACCTGGTCTCCACCTTTTTTCAAACTTCTCTTTTTTTTTTTTTCCTTTTGTTGAATGCCAACGTGATGAGCCTCTCTATCTTCACTTTTCTCCTTTTAATCTTTTTGGTTCAACAACTAGCAAACAAAAAATAATTAAATATAAAGAAAGTAAAGAAAATAAGAGGATGGGACCATTTATGTATTTATTGTCGGCTTTATTGCTTGTTTTGAGGGCAACTGCACTAGTAAAGATTCCCTTTGGGAAGAAGACATACCAGAGTCACGCAGCAGAAGGTATACCGGTAACATTATGATATAATAATAATTCTATCTGCAGTTTTAACTAGTTTTAAAAGAACATGCATGGAATTTGCAAAACTTGTTACTGGCTACTATTATTATACTAGTCAATGGGGGTGTGAGGGTGTTTGTTACATACAAGGAGTAAAATTTCGGTTTCGACGGAAATTTTCGCTTAAATTTCGATAAAAATTTCGATTTCGAAAAATTAGACAAAAACGATGAAAATTGCTATCAAAATACGAAAATTTTGAATGAAACTTGACCATATGTTTATTTAACATATTATCTATTACATTGATAAAAAATATTGAAGAAACCAAATTATATAATAGATTTCATGTGATATAAGATGAATATAATACGCGCTGGAAGCAAATATTGTTAAATGAAATTAATATAATGAATAAATAAAATTAGCATATTCTATATTATCTATGCACTAAACCTTATATAATCTATATTATTTATGATATGATATAAGATATTAGGATTTAGGCCTTTTAGGGTATTTTTAATTATTTTTTATATAAAAATGTATTGGGGTTTAGGGTTTAAAAACAACTAAGTGAAACCCCAAAAGAGCCAAATCAAACCTCAAACGAAACCCCAAACTCTTTTTTTTATTTCCAATTGCCCAAAGGCTCCAAACCCCAATCAACCCAAAAACTTTTTTTTTTTCTTTCCTTCATGAAGATGAGTAATTTTTGTTTTTTATTAAAAAATCCAGCATTATCAAATAGATACAAGTATGACTGTGCCATTCATCTTGATTGACGAAAATAATTTAAGTTACATATATTTTGGCTAGTCAGTGATAAACTAGAGTGCATACTATTGTGTAGTCAAAAGCTATAATGTATTTGGTCAAAAAAAAAAAAAACAATAAGCTATAATGTATAACATTGACTAGTCTTAGACTCTTATGATCTTTATCTAATACAGTAGTACCTAACCAAAATGTTATTTTTTGGCCATATGAATTCCTTTTTTTTCTTTCCTTTTTTTTCTTTTTTTTCTTTTCTTTCCTTCCTTTTCTTTTTTCTTCTTTCCTTCCTTTCCTCCTTGCCCGTGACTTTTTCCACCTTGCAGTGACTTCCTCTTCCCTCATTTCTCTCTCCCAGACCTGCGCACAGTCTTCTCTCTGTAACGACCCGACCCAAATTTTCACTAAAAATTTAAATTTTTATTTAACTATGTTTTTTTTAAGAGATTTTTTTAAAGGTGTGGAATTGCATTTTAAAGATTTTGAGATTTATTTGGAAAATAAAAAGGGTTTGATTTAAAATCTTTATTTTTGTTTTAATTTGGGGTTTGACCCAAAGTTGACTTTTAAAATAAATGAGATTTCGATTTTGACTTCGGGTCCGTTGGATAGGTTTCGAACTCACGATTTCATAGACACGCGGCACGCGTCAATCCGAGTTACAGTTTGAAAGATATGGGCGTTTGAAGCGAGGGGCAATTTTGTAAAATAGACAAATTGGGTTTAAAAAAAATCAGATTTTTTAGAACTTTCTCTCTCTCTCTAGAACTTTCTCTCCCCCTTTTTATTTCTCTCTCTCTCTCTCGCACTCTCTCACTTCTCCCTCTCTCTCCCCGAGCTCACTCACCTCCCCCTCTCTTCTCTCACCGGCGCGGCCAGCTCCGGCCTACATCCCGGCGACCAGAGACCGGCAACGAGTCCCTCTCGTCGTCACCGACCCCACAGACCCCCTGTTTTCTCTCTCTCCGTGACTCCCTCTTCTCCCTCCCCCAATGCGCGCGATCAGCTCAGCCCAGCCCGGCCAATTCCGGCCATTTCCCGACCAGCTCAGGCCACTGGCGAGCCTTCCCGATGCCGCCCATCCTCCCCGACGCCTCCTCCAGCCAGCCCAGCCACCTCTGCACGCGAATCCAGCCCGGAAAGGGGAGTGTTGACCGCCGGCTTCTCCTCCCTTCTCCGACCAGTTTTCCGGCGCCAATCACTTCCATCTTAGGTGGGTTTTGTTCCTCTTTCTTTGGGTTTTCATTTTTTTCTGGTTTTGTAGCTCAGAAATCTTGAAATTTTGGAACTCGAATTTATGGGATTTAAGGCTATTTTCGGGTTTGTTTTGAAATTTGGTTTTGGGGATTATTTTTGGAGAATTGTTGGACATTATCCACCCCTATGAATTCTAATTGAAGATTTTAAGTTAAAGTTTGTGAAATTTTGAGTTTTTGTGGAAGTTGGAGTTGGGGGTTGATGTCATTTCGGGTTAGCTTGGGTTTTCGGATTTGGGGGCTATTGTGTTGTCGTCTAGGACAAATTCCTTCCCTAGGAAACTCAATAGTTGTTTAGTACTGAGAAAATTAATGGGTTTGGTTGAAATTAAATAAAATTGGTTGAATTTGGAGTTGGGGCAGCCACTTTGGACGGCTCTTGCAGTGAGTCCGAACCCCGCTGCCATTCGTGAATATAGGTTAATTTTGGGCAATTGTGGAGAAAGTTATTGATCTTGGTTAGGACATTTTTGGTTAGGCTGAGCCGGGGAAACTTCCGGAGTGTTTATAGAGGTTTGGGGTCTATGAGTGGAGGTTGAGGATCGTCGAGCTAGAATGGGAGTCCGGTGTGATGTTAAGTTGAGCACACATCTACGTTTAAGTGTCTTGAGTCGGAACTAATTGTATTTCGTGGATTGTTTATTTTATAGGCGAGATGACCGCGGCTCGAAACGATTTGGCGAAGGATCGGAGCTAGGATTCTCTATGAGTGGACTTTTGTTTTTAAAACGCATTTTTATACTTTATGAATTTGTTTATTTGATTATCTTGAGTTTTAATTGAGAAATAGTATATGTGAGTGAACTTTTGATATATCAAACGAATTTTATGAAACTTCATTATTTAATTATGTTAAGCATCTTGAGTTGATCTTAGATTTGATAAATAAATGTCGGATTTCCACCTTCATTTTCCCTCGTATATAAATTTTTAAATATGGTTTTACTGGATGGATTATTGGAGTTGATAAATTTCTTTTGGAAAGGACTTCAGCTTCTTACTCTATACTTATGGTTTATTTTATTATTTCAGTTTTTGGTCGAAAAGAGTGATTTGATTTATGTATTTTGAATTTTAGTTGGAATTATGCAATAAGTTTTTATGGAAATTAAAGTTTCTTGGAAAAGTACAATTATTCTATTTTTGGTGGAAAAATGATTTATTTGGGTTATGAAAAAATGGTTTTCAACCCACCTTTGCAGTACCCTCCAGGTTATCAGATAAATAGGTCTTTGGGACCCATCACGGCACACATATAGGCTTTGGGCCGTGTGTCGGGATGCTTCGCCCTTTGGGGGCTGCTCTGCGTGCACGTATGACCAGGATTGCTTGCACGTGCTGATTTTATTCACACGTGTGTATGGCCAGGATATTGCCTGCACGTGTTGGATTTCACTCCACGAGTGTGTATGGCCAGGATATTGCCTGCCTGTGCGATGCAGGAATTCCGCACAGGTGTATGGCCAGGTTATTCAGGGTATATAGTGTAACGACCCGACCCAAAATTCAGGAGAAATTTTAATTTTTATTCGTTTTGGCCATGTAGAGGCATATTGGGAAATGGATTTGAGAGATTAGTATCTTTTCAAGTTTTTATTCTAAATAATTTGGGAATTTAATTGAGAAATAAAAAGGGTTTTGGGTTAATTTTTAATTTTCTTTTAAATTGGGCTTGACCCAAAGTTGACTATTAAAACTAGGTGGCTTTTGATTTTGATTTTGGACTCGTTAAGTAGGTCTCTCTAATAACCCAGATATTAACTTCTTTTATATTTATGAACTGGAAGGGAATACAAGTACAAAATACAAACACAAAGTAAAAGCAATTCAAAGATACAAAGATAATAAATCAAAGTACAGAAAAAAGAACAAAGCATAATAACTTACTGATTCATTTGGAACAGGAGACCTCCAAATGATTTCTGAAAGTTACTTTAAGACACTTTTAAAGAAAACACACTTTCAAACTCTGAAGAGAAACACTCTTACAACTAAACACTCTTACAACTTAAACTCAAACTTGCTAAAATTTTCGATGCCTTAGAATTGAGGAGAGGCCTTCCTTATATAGAGAGGAAAAGCAGATTCCTTCTTATCCCTTTAGGCGTAATGAACTGAAGTGGGAAACCAGAAGTGACGTGGTGAAATGAATAGTGACCCGCACTGAAATGAACAGTAGCTTTCTTTTAGAAAAATAATGTGGCCGACACCTTTAAAAAAGAGGGGAGCATATTCCCTCACAGTCGTCTTCATTATTGAGGTGGGTGTCATCTTCATCATGATCGGATGTAGACATCTTGTCTACTTCATCAAGTGCTTCCATGAGCTGTCTCTTGATGTCAGATTGGGAGAGTGAAGGATCAGCTGATTTAGCCTTCTTAATTTGGGAGAGAAGTCCTTTAAGGACAGGAACAGATTCTCTGGGTTCCTTTTGAGATTGGGAAGAAGAGGCTTCTTTTACCCCTGCAAGAATTTCATCTACAGATTTAATTTTAAATCTGGGAAACAGCAGATGCTGGATTTGGTATTTATCCCACCATTTTATGAATAATTGTCTTTTAAGATGAGGGAGATAGATGAAATTATCTTCCTCAGGTGGGGCGATTTCATAAACCCATTTTAAAATCCAAATCATATCATAAAGGTAGAAAAACCACAACAGGGCTTCCCAATATCCTTCCAAATCAAAATTTGATTTTCTAAATTTGAAAAAAGAATCTTTAAGATCTAAAGGCAAAAGATCAATGGAAGGACCCCAAACAAGAAACCATGCTTTAAACCAGTTTGGAAGGGGTTTCTTATCTCGGACCTGGAAATTGAAAAACCAGGAGTGTGAGAAAATATCATTTTGTAAACACAAGGCATTTTCCCAGGCATGCTGGTAATCAAAATAACTGAAATAATTTGGATAAATTTTTGGATTTTTAAAACGTCTTTTAGACATTGGGTTAGAACCCCAATCATTCAAGGTTAACACCTTTAAGATGTATAGTTGAGAGAACCCTATAACTCTTTTAGAGTCATTTCTGTAGTTGTGGGTTATTTTAACCGATCCTGTTTCTACCAGAATTGCTTCAAAGAAAAATTGGTTTTTACCCTCAAATTTAGGGTGCAAATGACCAATCAGATTTAACCTTGCTACTTCAGCTGGGTTCATTTCTGCATAGATATCCTCAATGGTTCCTAGAGGGATTTCCATTGAAGGGATATAAGGAGACCTTTTAGGTTCCTCCTGATCCATTTTTTGCTTATCTTTTCTTTGTATGGGCCCTTTTAGGTCCCTTTCTAGTTTCTGATTCCTGTTGTTCCTGCAAAATCTTTCCCTGCAAGAATTCTCTGGTTAGAAAATCAGGAAGAGAATTGTTTTCTCCTTTAATATAATCAATTTGAAAATCAAAGGCAGAAAGAATAGCTTGCCATCTAGCAAAAATCTGTTTTGAAGCTATGTTTTTAACATCTTTAGTTAAAACGTCTTTAGCCGCCTTACAATCAACTCTAATTAAAAATGGCTGATTTAAAACATCACTTTCAAATTTAGTGACACATAAAACAATTGCAAGAATTTCTTTTTTTATTGTAGAATAATTTTGTTGTGCAGGCTTCCAGCATCCCGAAGTAAACCTGACCAATTGTTCTTTTCCTTGGATTCTTTGTTTTAGAATCCCACCATACCCTTGTTCTGAAGCATCTGTTTCTATTATTTTAAAGGCTTCAGGGATGGGGATAGAAAGACATGGCAATTCTTTTGCCTTGGCTTTAAGCCTTTTCACTGCTTCAGTGTGTTCTCGTGTCCAAGCAGTAGGATTTTTTCTCAGCCTTTGGTATAAAATCTTACTTTCTTTAGCAAGATCTTGATAAAAGTCTGCAATATAATTTAGGCTCCCTAGAAACCTTTGCAGTTGTGTTTTGTCCTTGATTTCGTCAGGGAACTTATCTGCGAATTCGATGGCCCTGTCAATTGGAATAATTGTCCCATTATGGATATTATGTCCAAGGAACCTTACCTTGGTCTGAAATATTTCCATTTTCTTGGCTGAAACAACTAGTCCTGCATGCATAACAACTCTGTGAAACACCTTGATATGTTTAAGGTGTTGTTCAAAAGATTTGGAGTAAACCAGAACATCGTCAATATAGACAATAGTAAAATGAGAGTATGGGTTAAATATCTCATTCATGATGTTTTGGAACTCTGATGGGGCATTTTTTAGTCCAAAAGGCATTACATTCCATTCGTAATGACCAAATGGAACCGTAAAGGCAGTTTTATACCTTTCTTCCTCTTTAATCTGTATCTGCCAGTAACCTGATTTCATATCAAACTTTGAAAAAATAGTGGCACCACAGAGTCTATTTAACAAATCCCTTTTATTAGGTAAAGGATACCTAATCCATCTAAGAGCTTTATTGAGAGGTTTATAATTTATGACTAACCTGGGGACACCTCGTTCGATTTCAGCAGCCTTTTCCACATAAAAGGCCGGGCAGCTCCATGGTGAAGAGCTTTTTCTGATCAGGCCTTTTTTTAAGAGATCGTTAATCTCTTTTTGGCAGAGGTCTAGATGGGCACTATTCATCTGAATGGGCCTTGCCTTTGTTGGGATTTGGGCTTCATTAAAGCCAGGTTCATAGGGTAACCAAACTTCATGCTTTTTCCTATTCCAAAAGGCATTAGGTAAATCTGAACAGATTTCCTTTTTTAGCATTTCTTCTATGCTTTTGATTTGGGCCTGGGCTTGTGAAGTCTTTAAGACTTCTTCTGTCCTTCTGTATTGAACTTCTTCTTTCAAAGAGAATAGGAACCTTTCTTTCTTTTCAATCTGGTCTTTGATGTTATTAATAAACTTAACCTGTGGTTCTTGAATGAAAGAGAAAACAACATTAGTTCCACAGATTGAAGTCTTAATTCCCTGTTTGGAGACCTGCATAGGATATAACATATTTAGGAAGGGAGTTCCTAGAATACAATTCTGTGAAAGGTCTCTTACCATTAAGAAGGGTGTTTCAAAGCAAACTCCTTGGTTACAGACTGCTGCATCAGACAATTTATAATTTATTTTCATTCTTTTTCCATTGGCAGCATTCAAAGTTTGAGTTGTTTTTGAGAAATATTTTACTGGGACCAATCCTTCTCTTAAGCAGTTCAAATCTGCCCCTGAATCCATTAAAGCCATGGTTGTGATTTCAAGATTCTTTCCAATTTTGATGGTTACTTCTATGAACCATCTTTGAGTAATTACTTGGTCAATCTGGTTGATCTGGTTAAGACTAGTTGACTCTTCTATAGTTACTTTTTTCCCTTTTTCCAATTTAGCAGAAAATTCTTCTTCGAATTCCTGTTCTTGAAATCTTTCTGAAAGCTGAGTTAATTCTAGAAGGTTGACTCTCTCTTTTAGAGCTTTGACTTCTCCTTTTATTTCATTAATTTCTTTCTTCAGATCTGGAATTGTTGGTTCTTGTGAACTAAGGTTTTGTGACATCCCTATTCTTTCAATTATATTTTGGAAACTGTAAGGTTCAATTGGTGAGGGAAAAGTGCTTTCTTTTCTCTTACTGGGCTGACCTTTGCTAACAGTTTCTAAATATTGTTCTAAGGTTAACCTCTTTTGGGTAGGATCCTCTATTTTGTCTATGAGATCTAAGAGAAAATTATCCTGGGAGGTTAAGACATTTATCTCAAGGTTTTTTACCTTTTTACAAATACAGGAGATGTCTGAATCTTGATCACTAAAGCTTGAGTAATCTTGATCTGTGGTGTCTTCTAATCCTGCTATCTCTTCGCTTGAAGAATCTTCTGAGTTTAGAAGAATGTTATAAATTTTTTCTTTTAATTCTTCATGAATTTCCAGAGAATTAATTTTTTCTTTCAAACGACACTCATTCTTGTAGTGTCCTGTTTTGCCACACTTAAAACAGACAGGAGGTTTCTTTAAAAAATTCCTTTTCTTTTGAAACCTTTTTCTTTTAAAATTTCTTTCTTCCTTGGGTTCTTTAACCCACTCTTGCCTCTTTTTTGAAAATTTTTTACTTTTGTGAAATTTTCTTTTCTTTGTTTTATATAAATCAGAGGGTTTTGAAAATCCAAATTGTTCACAAAAATCACCCATCTCTTTTCCTCTGGAGGACCTTTCCTTTTCTAAAAGCCTTTTTAATTTCATATCTGTGCATAAGGCTAAGCCCTCAGCACAAATTTCTGAGACAAGGTGCCCAAAAGTTAAAGAAGCGTAAGGGATTATGCCTCCATTTCTGGCTTTTAGCCTATTTCTTACTTTCTCAGCAAACAAAGGTGGTAAACCTGAAATGAATTTTTCTCTCCAGAATTCTTGGTGACAATCTGGTCTAGTGTATACCTTAGCTAAAAAGACATCCTTATACCATCTAAATTGGGACAAGGTTGGACATTTAAGGTTCATGAGAACCTCCCTAGACCTTTCATGCTGGACATTAACAGATCCTAAAAAATGAAGAGTAATTGTATAAGCCAGAGTATTTACCCCATCTTCTAATGTGGTTTCTGTTTTAACCCCAAATTCATCCTTCTCTACTTTCTTGGTAGCAAATAGAATTTCATTTCTTTTAGATTCTGGCATGAAATCCCACCATCCTCTTAATTGTCCTGAGAAGCCAGTCACAATGGCAGAAGCCACTTGACTCTCTGAATTACCTGCAGCTTTACCAACAGTTGCGTACATTAGCATTTGCCTAACCACATCAATAATTTGGTATTCTGTACGGCCGTCTATGTTCCATTCTACAATGGACCCTGCATCAAACCTAGCCGTATCAAAATGGAAATTTTCCTCAAATCCCATATCGACAGGTGTTGGTCTATGGTAATAATTCCTACTTGGAGCCATGGGAATTGGGTTTCTTTTAAAGTTTATTTTATTTATCTGAGCACTGGCTGAATCTTCTGGATGGTTCATGAAGACTTGTTCTAAGTCTTCTTCCTCTTCTGTTTCTTCTTCTTTTTTAGAGAGGACATTTATTATGGGACTCTTTGATCCTTCTACCTTAGAAGTTTTGTCTTTTATATCTAATTTAGACAATCTTTGGAGAATTTCATCCACTACATCTTTTTGTTGGCTGCTAGACACAGGAGGTTTTAATCTATAATTTTCCAAGGTTGGTGGAGGTTTAAACATTACTTCCTGTATAGAGTTATTTTTAACCTGTTTGGTAGATTCTAATTTAGAATCTTCTTCTTTAAAGGTCTTTAAGATATTTTCAATCCTAGAAGTTTGGGCTCCTAACGATTGAAGGAACAAATTGGTATAATTTCCTTGGGACAGAATATCCCCAATATGTTCAGTTGTGATTTTCTCAATCCTAGATAAAGTATCAGTTTTAAAAGGAGCAGCAAATGCCCCATTCATTTCTAGGGTTTCTGCTGGTGGATGGATTGACCTAACTGTCTTTCCCTTTTTAGTTAGGTAATTCTTAAAAGGATTTTCTAAAGTATTAATCACCAGATTATATTCTTCAACATTTTGCCTTTTAGCAAAACCTTCGAACCAGACAAAGAAAGCAATGTGCCTCCTAAACTGGGTTATGTTAGCAATAAAGGCTTTATGAATGACTTCCTTTTGTTTTGGATCAAAAGTATGCTCAAACCATTCTCTTTTCTTTCTGTTTTTATCAAGCATGTACTCTCTTTTTAGGAGTTCTTGATCTATTTCAAAAGGGCTTTCTATCTCTAAAACATTTATAAAAAGATCACCTTCTAAATCTGAAAAGGTAGGTGATTGAGGCCTTCTTACCTGGCTTGGCCTGCTGGCTTCAGTGCCAGGTGTTTCCACCCTGTACCATGGCTGACTAATTCCATTGTCAGTCTGCATCAATCCTCCCATGATTATTTTATCATGTTCCGATTCTGCCACAAATGAGTTCCTTGCACTAGTCAGTCTAGAGCTTTCCCCTCTAGAGTTTACGCTTTCTCTTCCAATCCTGGCTGTCCTACTTGTAGAAAATCTGATCTCTACATCTCCATCCTGATGTTCAATGATTTGATCCAATTCTTGATTCTCCAATGGTCTGGTAGGGACCTGATTCTGTAAAGTCCATCTTTCAGGAAGAGTTATGTCATTCCACATAATTGTTTTAGGGACAACTACATTAGCCTTACCTAAATTGGCCTGGAATAATGTAGTCTTACCTTTGACTTCTAAGTCATGAGCTTCTGGACAAAGGGTGTTCATGGCTTTATAGTAAATTCTATAAACAACAGCCATGTTTTGTGACCCTGAGATCATATCAAACCCCTGGGTTTGTAAGTTTAGGGTTAAAGCCTTTAAGGCCCCTTTATCTGCAAGTGAGATAGAAAAATTCGGAAAACAATTGAAAAATACTGGCCCATCACAAAGTGATGATTCCACTACTCCCAATAGTGAATCCGCAAAGCGGTTATGCCTGCAATCTCGAACACATATTAGTACTGAAGTTTTTAACCCTGTTCTTGTTAAGGGTTTTACTGCAACCTGTACTAAACCAATGTGCAAATATTTGAATTCTCTTTTTTGATGTTCTTTTAACATCTCTTGTGAAAAGAGTTGGAAATTTTCATGAGACTCTGAGATATCAACTGTTCTTTCACAAGTCTTAATAACATAATCACTTTTAAATGAAAAGGATCCTTTTCTATAAACATCATAAATAGGGACTTTAGAAGTGAGGGGCACGCGTCAATCGGAGCTACGGTTTGAAAGATACGGGCTTTTGAAGTGAGGGGCAAATTTGTAATTTTGCTTGGGCTAAGTTTTAAAAACCCAAAAACTGAAATTTTTTTTCAGTTTTCTCTCTCCCCTCTCACGAACTACACTCTCTCTCTCTCTCGAAGCTTCCTCCCCGCGCACACACCCTCCCCTCTCAGCCACCATCGCCGGCCAGCCACTGCTGACCTCGATTCCGGCGAGCACCCCGACGCCGACCACCCTCCCCTCGAGTTCACCCTCTCTCCGACACCCTCTCCTCTCTCTTTTCCCTTGTGCGCGCAGGATCACCACCGGAGGACAGCTCCCGACCACTGTCCCAGCGGTACGAGGCCACCGTCGTGACCCCCGTGAGTCGGCCGTCCTCCTCCGTGCCTCCCATCGCCGGCCCGCCACCCCTGTGCACTGGAAATCGCCGGAGAGAGGAGCCGCGCTGTCGGTTCCTCCTGCCGATTCCAGCCACCTTCGAGCTCCGATCAAGAAATTGGTTAGTGGGTTTTCTTCCTCTCTTCATGGGCTTCCAAACCCATATAGTATAGTTTACCAATTTTGAGCATTTGTGATTTTGGAAAATTGGGGTTTAGGACCCATTTCGGGTCCCCTTTAAATTTCAGTTTCTGGCGGTGTTCTTGGACGTGTTTGGATATTTTTCACCCCTAGGAACCCTTAATTTATGACTAGTTTGGGAAATTGAAACAAATTGGAGAATTGGATAGTTTTTGGGTATTGAGGGACTTGATTGTTAGAAGTTTACAAGCTATTTCGGGTTTGCCTTAAAATTTGGATTTGCGGATCGTTCTTAGATAATTTTTGGACAATATTCGTCTATACGAAACCCCAATTGAAGTTTAGAATTTAAAAGGTTATGGATTTTGAAAGAAATTATGGAATTCGATATTGGTGCCACCACTTTGAGCGGTGACGGCGGTCGTTCTGACCACCCCGCTATCATGATGATGATCTAACATAAATTTGAATACCTTTACTAAATTGGTTATCGATTTTGGTAGATGGAGGCTGTTCGGATGGACCAAAGTTTAATGGAGATCTTGGATGTCATAGGTCGAAACGAGGACGTTTTGGGAATAAGTTTTAGAGAGTCATCGCTTTAAAGCGGCGACTTCTAACCATAGGGAGGAATGCGAAGTAACTAGGACGTCGGGTTTTATTGTATGTACACACACACTTATTTGGTTGTTGACATGGGTCTAATTGAGTGCTATTACTTTTTATTAGGCGAGGCGACCGTGGCTCGTGACGATCCGGCGGAGGATCGAAACTAGATTTCCCAATTTGTGAGTGGACTTCATTTTTATAAAAGTTTATGTTTCTAAACAATTATGATCATAAACATCACTTGGATTAGATTTGTGATCGATCCATGAGGGCATCCTCTTCTAACTTATGAGCTGCAGGAAGGAGAGAAACCAATACAATCTTACCATACTAGAATTTGCTGAGGGAAAGAAGAAAAGGATCAAAGATCGGGTATGGTATTGTTTTTCAAGACTGAATTTTAATTAGAGAATATATATATAGTTTAATTTCATCATCCTCCACCTTAATTTCTCTGTCTCTGTCTCTCGCTCTCTCTGTTAATTTCATCTTCATATATATATATATATATTAATAGCATTGAGCACTCAACTGAACCACTTGAATTTTTGGGTGGGTGGGTGAGTCAATCTCATGTGCATAGAATATAAAAATAGTTCAGATGATCTAAGTCATCTTAGTATTTTAGTAGACGTTAAACACCAACCGAATTCAAGTCTTATAGGACATTTAATAAAATTCTAAGTAAATATGAAACTTCAGAGACTCCAAAATCTATATATTTGCTGTCACAGGCTCCGCATCCATAAACCTGTTGTCTAAGAACTCAAATTTGAGATGGCATTCTTGACAGAATTTAAACAGATTTGATAACATCCCGGGGAACATCTCACTAACCAGCTTTTCCACTTGATCCTCTTCCTGCACTAATTCAATAAAATGACAAAATATAAGACAAACCTGCCAAATATAAGACACATATCATTGTTGGTTACATACCAAATATAAGACATACCAAATGTTCATCTTTGGGCAGATGCTGATTCACATGAATAGAGCAATTTCTAACATAGTCTAATTCTTCAGCTGCTTCATCCAGATAACCTTCTGTGCGGTACGTCTTGTCGTGGTAGACCTCAATAAACCCTTTTCTCCCATTGATACTCTCGACCAGATTGATTTGCCTTCTCTTGTTCGCAGTCCATTCAGAGAAAGCTTTTTTCTCATACAATTGCCCAATTTTTCGAATAGAGTTGACATGGATTTGTGTTAAAATTGGGAAATGAAACCTCTCTTGTGGGGATTGCAAAAATGGGTGCAAACGCAGCTTCCTAAATTGTATACACCTACACAATAGAAAAGTAATCATCAATAGTGAATAACACCAACATTATTTGGTGATTGTCGCTTCTATTTAAATCAAATATAGTGAGTCATGCATCTTAACAGATGGATGAACCACATCAGTCCTGATTGAGACCATGCATGAATTGGATGTGTCATTTTTTGGCAAGTATAAAGCCAAAATTAGTACCCATGGTGACAACTAATTAATTCCGATCAACCCATTCCCATCAACCATACACCCATTAATTCCCATGCATGATATACAATGGGTTGATGGGAATTAATTAGTTGTCACCATGGGTACTAATTTTGGCTTTATACTTGCCAAAAAATGACACATCCAATTCATGCATGGTCTCAATCAGGACTGATGTGGTTCATCCATGTGTTAAGATGCATGACTCACTATATTTGATTTAAATAGAAGTGACAATCACCAAATAATGTTGGTGTTATTCACTATTGATGATTACTTTTCTATTGTGTAGGTGTATACAATTTAGGAAGCTGCGTTTGCACCCATTTTTGCAATCCCCACAAGAGAGGTTTCATTTCCCAATTTTAACACAAATCCATTTCAACTCTATTCGAAAAATTGGGCAATTGTATGGGAAAAAAGCTTTCTCTGAATGGACTGCGAACAAGAGAAGGCAAATCAATCTGGTCGAGAGTATCATGGGAGAAAAGGGTTTATTGAGGTCTACCACGACAAGACGTACCGCACAGAAGGTTATCTGGATGAAGCAGCTGAAGAATTAGACTATGTTAGAAATTGCTCTATTCATGTGAATCAGCATCTGCCCAAAGATGAACATTTGGTATGTCTTATATTTGGTATGTAACCAATATGATATGTGTCTTATATTTGGCAGGTTTGTCTTATATTTTGCCATTTTATTGAATTAGTGCAGGATGAGGATCAAGTGGAAAAGCTGGTTAGTGAGATGTTCCCCGGGATGTTATCAAATCTGTTTAAATTCTGTCAAGAATGCCATCTCAAATTTGAGTTCTTAGACAACAGGTTTATGGATGCGGAGCCTGTGACAGCAAATATATAGATTTTGGAGTCTCTGAAGTTTCATATTTACTTAGAATTTTATTAAATGTCCTATAAGACTTGAATTCGGTTGGTGTTTAACGTCTACTAAAATACTAAGATGACTTAGATCATCTGAACTATTTTTATATTCTATGCACATGAGATTGACTCACCCACCCACCCAAAAATTCAAGTGGTTCAGTTGAGTGCTCAATGCTATTAATATATATATATATATGAAGATGAAATTAACAGAGAGAGCGAGAGACAGAGAAATTAAGGTGGAGGATGATGAAATTAAACTATATATATATTCTCTAATTAAAATTCAGTCTTGAAAAACAATACCATACCCGATCTTTGATCCTTTCCTTCTTTCCCTCAGCAAATTCTACTATGGTAAGATTGTATTGGTCTCTCTCCTTCGTGCAGCTCATAAGTTAGTAGAGGATGCCCTCATGGATCGATCATAGATCTAATCCAAGTGATGTTTATGATCATAATTGAGGCGGCCAACTGTTCCTGTTATCCAATTCAACGTCCGGTTGACTCTTTGAAGGCCAGGATGCTTGCAGATTATAATTTTCTTAGCTCGATGTGGGTTTCTTTCTGCATCTTGATTTTAGTCCTTGTGGCTGCAGTTGGTTTTGTTCCTGTGTTTGTTTGTTTCTTTGCTATTTTGTGGTAGGGTTGTTAATTAATGCGCTTGCCTTTTTTGCACACGCAGTTTATTTTTTATTGTTTTGGTTCACTAAAATTGAATTTATCAAAAGAAGTAGTAACTTCTACACACGCATATATGTATGTAACAAACACCCTCACACCCCCCATTGACTAGTATAATAATAGTAGCCAGTAACAAGTTTTGCAAATTCCATGCATGTTCTTTTAAAACTAGTTAAAACTACAGATAGAATTATTATTATATCATAATGTTACCGGTATACCTTCTGCTGCGTGACTCTGGTATGTCTTCTTCCCAAAGGGAATCTTTACTAGTGCAGTTGCCCTCAAAACAAAGCAATAAAGCCGACAATAAATACATAAATGGTCCCATCCTCTTATTTTCTTTACTTTCTTTATATTTAATTATTTTTTGTTTGCTAGTTGTTGAACCAAAAAGATTAAAAGGAGAAAAGTGAAGATAGAGAGGCTCATCATGTTGGCATTCAACAAAAGGAAAAAAAAGAGAAGTTTGAAAAAAGGTGGAGACCAGGTGTCACGATCTTTGCTTGGGTAGATTTCTTTAATTTGCCCTTGTTTGTCATTTTTTTCCTGCTCCAAACAAACACAAGCAAAACCAACTGCAGCCACAAGGACTATATCAATTTATACTGGTTGCTATTTTGACTGTGTATTGGGTGGATGACTCGGGCTATTTTCAGAAAAATGGACTGAAGGAGAAGAAGTATCAGAAGACTCAAAAGCACAACTTAGATACCATAAAAAAGACAATGCAGATGCATGGAGAGACATTTAAACAACAGGCATGATGAAAACTTTGTTAATGCTTGTCCTTTTGCTATTTAGGAAATTGCATCTTGATACTTGTGCCATGAAATTTTTTTATATATGTTGAAAGGCTAAAAAGTTAATGAAAATGAAAATATTTTATTTCATTTATGCATTATATATCGACATTTATGTGTTATTTGTTAGCTTGCATGACAGTTAAAGAAAATACGTGAGAGAGATTGATGCCCCTGGAATCTTTCGGATCCTAGCTAATAGAAACATACCAGCACAAATAAAGCAGTGTTGATGAATGCGAGTACAAATAAAGCATCCCTGAGTTAAAGGAAAGAAATAAAAACATACCAGCACAAATAAAGCAGTAGAGTGTTGATGGATTCGAGTACAGAGAGTGAACCAGTCAATGCAACAACCCCCACATATCCTACCTGAAAAAAATACAAAAAACATAAAAAAAACAAAAAAAAAGAGTAGTAGTTAGTGGTGGGCATTTGACCCAGCGGCAGGTACCGGCAACCCCAAACCCACCCCATACATTGTTGGCATTCCTAATTAAAGGACATTGCAGTGGAAATCAGAGGCCAACATACCTTAATAAACGAACCGTGACTAACCCATAAATACAATTTATTTAATAACACCCAACCCAAATGAGTTTTCTAGTTTACTAATCAAACAACCAAACAACATTTTAGTCCCTATGCAGAATAGAACAGAACATATAATCAAATATGCAGATACTCAATTACACGCAGATAACCAAACAACATTTTACTGATCGATGAAAATAATGCAGATAATCAAATTAAATCCCTCTGTTTAAGCCGATAATCAAACCCTAAGAAGTGAACAAAAAAACAATTATACAAAAATCCCTAATTGATTAAACAGAAAAAACCTAAATTGAACCCTAACCCGTGAATCCCCAAATCAAACGCTAATTAAAATTGCACGAGATATGAGAGTGAGAGAGAGATGACATACATTTTGAGTTTTGAAGCTGCGACCTTCGACGGAGATGAGACCGTGAGAGATGAGAGGCGAGAGACTGAGAGACTGAGAGAGATGAGTGACAGAGTCACAGACTCACAAAGATAGAGAGAGGGCGACGCCGGCGCGAGACGGCGAGATGAGTGTGAGATAGAGAGAGAGAGAAAGGGCGGCACTAGACGGCGAGAGAGTCTGAGAGACTGAAAGAGAGACAGTGACTAATAGAGCACAAATATTTGAGTATAAACCCAATTTAATATTATTTTTAATTTTATGAATAGATTTAGTTACTTCCTCAGCCTCATACGAGTTTTAATAAAATTGTTCTACAGTAATAATATGTAAAAACGCACGAAAATTATGTCTTATATAATAAGACACATAAAAAAGACACAATCACATATACCAAATGTAACAGAACACAAATATATTTATATTTATGTCCCTTATTAAATAACATGTCACAAATTTCTATTTGTGCCCACTTTGTATGTGCCTCATGTCCCTTTTTCTTGTAGTGGAAATTTTGGAAGCCCTAAGTTTTCTCACGATGTTCTCCTTCTTTCTCTCTTCCTTTCATTTCTATCTGTATTGTTCTTATATATATGTATGTTATTCTATTCATTGTAATTGCCTTGTAGTAGAATTAGGTTGCATCTTTTCCTTACTTTTATTATCATTATATAATTGATTGAATTGCTATATTCTTGATGTCTTATATCCTACATATCTCTTACTGCATTCAAATTATGCTTCTTTGGTTCAATGTTATTTTTTATTTTTTTTGTTATAATATCTTTTATCTGTCGATTACTTATTAAATATAGTGTATGTGATTTTAATTCCTTACTGAATCTAGAATTATTCATGAACAAAAAAAAAATCTAGAATTATTTTGTTATAAATTTTAGGGGCTTTTAGATTTAAATCCCTACATAAAATTAGAATCTAAATAAACCCAGGTGTAAGATCATAAATTAATTTGAGTCCTTTGATCATCAGTATTTATGAGTTGACTTTTTATGAGATTTTTGTTCCTGAAAAACCCATGTGACTAAATATCTTATTTGTTGGTTTTTGAATTTTTTTTAGGAGCTAATTTTTTATTGAATATTTCTTGATTACTTCTCATAGCTCTTTTTGAAATTCAATGTTGGGTATCAAAGTTAATGAAAAATCCTAAATTAAAAAAACAATGAAAATACCTAAGAGAAAATAAAAAATCATTAGAAAAGAAAAGGGAAACTAAATAGAAAATTTTTTAAAAAATTAATCTAATGAAAATAAATACCTAAAATGAAACCGAAATTTAATAGCCTAAGAATCAAACTTAATGAAAATACCTAAACTAAAATAAAGTATCTAATGAAAGTACAAAAATAACTAGTAAAAAAATTAAGTATCTAAGTATCTTGATTATTCCTTTTTAAAAGTTTGGGTTAATTTTAGGAAAACGACTCCAATTTAGATGTCGAAATCAGATCAGGATTCCTTTTTCAAAAGTGTATCCGTCAGGACTACTGCTTTACTTAAGCCTCAAATGAGGCTATTCCGTCAAATTTGATAACATTTTCTGTTAAAAATATTAAAATATTATTTTTTTCATTATTAAAATATTTATAAAAATTAAAAAATAACACTAAAAGAATAAAATTAATAAAAATGAAAAAATTGAAAGAAGACAAAATATAAAAAATATTTATAATTATTTTTTCCGTTAACAATTATAATATTTCTTCTTCTTTAATTTGTTTTTATTTTTTCTTCTTTTAGTTTTTTATTTTTTATTAATTTTCTTATTTTAGTGTTTTTTTTTTCTTAAATATTTTAATAGTGAAAAAAATAATATTTTAATATTTTTAACAGAATAACCTCATTTGCCGCTGAAGTGAAGTAATAGTCCTGACAGATACAGTTTTGAAAGGGGAGTTCTGATATGACTCTGACACACAAGTTGGAGTCATTTGCCTCGAATTTTCCCTAAAAGTTTTTTTGTTATAGTTGTTTTCCTTATATTCGTCCATATAATAAAAATAAACTTCAATTTTGTTCTCTTAAATGTTTATTTATGGGCTATTCGTTAAATTATTTAGCTAGGATATATATGTCTTGAATTATCCACGGGGTGTATTTTTCTCTCTCGTTATGTGATTTTTATGAACATAGCTTTCCTTTTCGAGAGACCATTAAAGCTCAACCTACGGGGGTGCATTCTTCTCCTTCAAGTCCAGGTGCCCAACTTGTTGTTGGGTCCTTTGTGTCGCCACCTGCTCCATCGTCTACCAATATCACACCTAAAAAAATTAAACATGTTGTCCCTAGTCTAGCTCACCAGCAACCACCTTCGTCACCACATGTTGCGGGATTCTCTTCTTCTACAGCCCCCAATGTCACGCGCGCCTTTGCCTACCCCCACAATCCCGCAGTGCACCTTCTTCTCCTACACAACCCATGCAACCAACTCCAGTAAGAATTTACGCACTTGCTTCACCCACTATTTCTCATAATGTGC
Source organism: Dryas octopetala (assembly GCF_963921425.1). Classification (NCBI taxonomy): domain Eukaryota; kingdom Viridiplantae; phylum Streptophyta; class Magnoliopsida; order Rosales; family Rosaceae; genus Dryas; species Dryas octopetala. The sequence goes on along the minus strand of NC_141367.1, from coordinate 7,730,606 downwards.
AGCCTATCACCTACCTCGTCCACCTTCAGTATGGTTGTCAATCGTTCTACAATCGATTGATTTTAGCACTCTCCGTTCAATTTAATTGGTCTACTCGTCAATTGGACGTTCATAATGCATTTCTTCAAGGAGATACATGTCTCTTATATATCCTCTAAAGATCAGATTGCAAATATTTTTACCAAGGGGCTGTCAACTACCCATTTTCAGGATTTTTTTTCCAAGCTTCTTGTGCGCAACAATATTGTCAGCTTGCAGGGGTGTAATAGACGAGTCCTACTCTAACTCTTCTGTTTGTATTTATCTCTGGTTGTAATGTATTTATCTCTTGTATTATCATGTAACAAGTCCATGAGCATGCTGGACTCTGAAATTGTATCACTATATAAACCAATACAATACACCCACTATGTGTGGTTCATATTCTAAGAGTCTTTAATGAATCTCTTAACCAAGTCAAAGTCAGTGATGGGATCTCTACAACGATGGGCGAGTCATCATTAATGGGGTGGAAGACTTCTTTGATCCAGCTTTCCAAACCCTCGGGTATCCACAATACGACGCAATGTCACCTATGAAGGACTCCATTGTAACACCCTAAATTTTATTGATTTTGGGTTAAGGGTGTTACTTGGCTAATTTAAATTAGTTAGAACTAATTGTTATTTCTTTTGAACACAAATGTGGATTTATTCCATATAGACAAGTTTATGGAATTACATTTATCTAAATGTTTTATTTAAAATTATGTCACTTGCTTGAACCATATTTATTTTCACATATTTATGGTGATTTCGAGTTTTATGGCATAGGCACACTTATACATGCCTAAAATGACTAAATGACCACTTGTGTACAACACTTTGACCTAATTGCTTATGTTTGGTTAAATTAATTATTTGCTACTTTGTCCATCCAATTGGTGATTTCGAATTTCAAAGGAAAGCCAAAAGCTTGTGTGTTTATATTTCATCCAAAAATTGTTTTAATGCACTCATTTTAAATGACATATTTTTATTGATTGTTTGGACACTCAAGAGATCCTTTCGGATCACACACATGCTCTTACTTGTGCAAACATGTATTTGTGACTTATACATGTTTAGAATTAGGATTTGACAACTAGAATTACCAAGGGTTGCAAAGTTGACCTTGAAACCCTATTTTCTTTGACTAATCTAGACCACTAGGGCTAGAAACCTAGATTACTTGAGCAAGAGATAAAAATGATGGCTATTGTGTGACATGGAGGTCATGACTAGGGCTGGACTTAGTGTGTGTTTTCGGCAAAGAGGAAAGAAAAACCAAATAAAAGGTCATGATGGTTTTTAATTAAATGACTTGGGTTAAATAAAAACCTTTGATTGGTTATTGGGCTGTGTAGCTTAGCTTTAGACTAAACACTCAATTAAAAAGGCCCTAAGGGATTGGCCAGCCTATTAGAAGCCTCTTGGGAAACCAAAAGCCCTAACAAACAGTGCAAGAGCCTTGTCAGAAACCTTTCCCATGCAAGAAAGGAAATGTCTCTTCAGTTTTCCCTCCAACAGACACAAGAACTATTGATTGTTTTCTTATAACAAAATAAAAATGCATTCTATTCTAAGTATACTCGCAAGTGCACAAATTGCATCAGTAGCAAAGCGTACAAGCACGAGGTCGATCCCACATGAAATGATTAATAAACACCAAATCAATTCAATTAATCAATTAGAACAACTAAATGGGGGGTTTTGGAAGTTGGAAACACATGCACACATCACCACACGCACACACACTTTACATTATCTTGCAATGTCAAGCATTCAGCCATCAATTCAAATAAGCATACCCTAACCATCCAAGGCTAATGGCAAATTAATTTAAACACAACATATCAAAATTTGACTACTAAAAAGGTTTGGCTAGTTACTTTCTCGCAATTATTCCTCTAAGACATAATTAAGAGCTTCTTAGACCTCCCCTAATTAGTTAACTTACATGTTCCCTAGTACTAAGCCAAGACAGCTGTTACCCATGCAAGAGTCATTAAAATCTATGAGAACGTCAAACATGCACAACATACATTTGACTATTTCCTTGTAGAGGTCCTACAAAACCATTATCAAGAACAATTTATTATTCCCTTGTTACTTATGATTTAGTGTCTTTGACTATTTCACATCTAAACCTAATAAATAAATTAGATGCAATTATCCTAAGGTGACCAATTGTAACGACTCGACCCAAATTTCCACTAGAAATTCAAATTTGTATTTAACTATGTTTTTAAGAGAATTTTTTTAAAGGATGATGAATTTTATTTTAAAGATTTTGAGATTTATTTAGAAAATAAAAAGGGTTTTGATTTAAATTTTTATTTATTTTTGTTTTAATTTGGGCTTGACCAAAGTTGACTTTTAAAATAAATGGGCTTTCAATTTTGACTTTGTGTCTGTTGAATAGGTTTCGAGCCCCCGAGTTCATAGACACGTAGCACGCATCATTTCGAGTTACGGTTTGAAAGTTAGGACATGTGAAGTGAGAGGCAATTTTGTAAAATTATAAAAGTGAGTTTTTAAATACCCTAAATCAGAAAATTTTCCTGATTTCTCTTCCTCTCTCTAGAATTTTCTGGTATACTCTCTCTCTTTCTCTCTCTTTCTCCTTTTATTTCTCTCTCCCTAAACCTATCTCTCTCTGTCTTTCCTCCCCGCGACCACCCCTGCTCACCAGCTGCCGCAGCTACCACCTCTCCCAGACGTCGGTCACCTCCCACCGACCCAGACCCATCGACGTGATTCCCAGGCACCGACCATACCCAGAGCCTACTCTCTCTCCCCGTGTTTTCTCTCTATTTCCTTTCTCTGTGCGCACCCAACCCCTGCACCCAGTCACCACTTTCGCTCACGCCGCCAGCCATTCCAGCCATTTGAGACCTCCGGCGACCCTTCCTTTGGCCGACCAGCTCAGCCTGGCCTTCCTCCTGCATCGAGCAGCTCCCCTGGGTCGGAAACAACTCAAGAACCACCTCAAAATCGCCGGCCCCATCCACCAATTTTCGGCTAGATTTCAGCATCAATTTTCGAGGGTTTAAGTGGGTTTTTCTCCTTGAGGTATGGGCTGTCATTTCTCAGCGTTTTGGTGCTTTATTTTGAGTAATTTTGGAGAATTGAAATTGGGGATTTAGATCCTATTTCGGGTTCCTCTTGAGAATTTCGGAAAATGGATGATATTAATGTAGTTGTGGACAATTTACACCCTTAGAAAATGATATTTGATTATTAGAATTAGAAAAATTAAGAAATTGGACAATTTGTGACTTTTAGGCTAGACATCCGTCACTGTGGGCGACGACGGTGATAGTTCTGACCACCCAGTCGTCAATTTATTTGGATAGTATAAATTTGAGACTCAAATTAAGTTGATTATTGATTTTGGTTAGGTGGATGCCCTTGGGTTGACGAGAATTTCAAATTTGGATCGTAATTGGATAGTTTTTAGATACCGAACTTTTCTCGGATGGTGTGCTCTTTTTAGATCGGCTACGTAGATTTATTTTCGAGATTTATAATTGGTTTTAGAAGTGTGGGTAACGTTGGTGTGAGCCGGGAAGTTTCGAGATAGTTTAGGAATAGGTTAGAAAGCGTATAGTTTTGAGGAAGATGATTTATAACCGTTACTCGAGCGTGAGTTTAGCGGGACATTAGGATTAACACACACAAAATTAAATGTATTGGAGTCGAGACTAATTTCATATTTTATCGTTTGTGTTATAGGCGAGACGACCGGGGTTCGCGACGATCCGGCGGAGGATCGACATTAGATTTTCTCACTGTGAGTGGACTAACTTTTAATTTTTTTGAAATGTTTTATATGTTGATAATTAAATTCTATTTCTTGGCTATATTGAGTTTGAAATTTAAGCTAAAAGATTTTGAGTTAGAATTTTGTTTTTAAAATTTTCCTTTTAAATTGATACTTATGGTTTTTGCATATTAAAAGTTTTATGGATTTATGAATTGAGATATTGTGAGTTGAACAAATGCATATTCAAAGTTTCTTGGATTTATGAATTTGGTTTTGTTAAAGAAAGTTTAGATGGATACAAAAAGATTTGAGTTTTATTTTTTTATTTTATTTTTTTATTTGATAAATGGTTTATGCTTCTATTTGGTTTATTAAATTATGAAAAAAAATTTGAACGTGTTTCTGAAAACGTTTTAAAATTGGGGGATTTCAAAGAGTGACGTGAGATTTTGAAGTTAAACGTAGTTTTACATGATTGTACAGAAATGACATTTTAACCTTGTTTCGTTTCAATCAATCTGTCCACTCACTGAGTTAACTCACCATTTCTCTATTTTATGTCTTAAAATTGTCCCCCAGGTAATAGATTTGGTGGAGGTCGTGCCATTCGCGTCGAGGCAAATCACATCCATTCTGCCCCCGGATCTTGTAGGGATTCGTTTCCATTTTGGAAGTTCATTTTCTTTAAATGTAATAATTGCTGTAATAGGACTAGTGGCTCTGATAACTATACTTAAACTATAAGGTTATTTTGAAATAATTGGGTTTGAGACCCCTTTTTGGTTGTGGTAGAGGTGGTTGCTATCTTAGAAGTGTTTTTTAACAGGTTTTGAAATTTTGGGTTAGTCCATTTTCAAGGAAGGTTCTGCCGAATTTTCGGTAGGATTTTCCTTGATTTTAGATCCCACAGAATCTCTCCGGGTTTCAGGGTGGAATTCGGGGGTGGTCCTGTCACCAATCAAAGGACGCAAACAGCTAGCAAACGGATTCAAATAGATAATAGAAATTTGATACGTGCAAACATTAAATCAATTTATCAAGACACGGATAAACGATTTGTTAGAATATGACATATTCGAAAATCAACCTACGCTTAACATGCAAGATAGAATAAACTACTACATAATTAAAATAGAGAAACAAAACTAAAATATATAAATAAATTCTCAATCCATAATGAAAATAAAATCAACTACACAAAACAATTAAAAACTAGAATTCCAAAAGAAAAGAAAACTGAAAATTAAAGAAAACATCACAAGGGGGCTGCGGCAAGAAGAGGAAGAAGAGAGAGAGACCTAGCAAGCAGGTGGGCTCACGGCAATGGTGAGCTAGGGCTTGCGGCAAGGGTCTTTCCTTCCCTCTCTCAAGTCACGCCTCCTTCTCTCTCTCTCTCTCTCTCTCTCTCTCTCTCTCTCTCTCTCTCTCTCTCCCTCTCTCTCTCTTTCTTAATTTTGTGAATTGATGGATCCCTGAATTATGAGAGAATGAAATGTTTATATAGAGGCAGGAGAGAAATCATTATAAGACAAGGCATAGGGGTGTGTGGCAAGGACTAGGGTTTCTAAACCTCATGGGTTGCTACAAGGCTTTGGCGCATTGGGCTTAAGTGACATGCACATGGCCCTTTAGGGTTTCATTCAAACATGCGCATGGGCTCGGCGTGATGGGCTGCTAGGGTTTCAAGGAATAGGCTGCCACTTGCACATGCATGCATGGGCTGCTACCTCTTGATTTCGACTTCACATAGGCTCATGGCCCATTTGACTTCATGACATGACATGGTTAACCCTTGACTTTTGACTTTGACTTCCAATTTCGCCCATCTCTCCCTCTTGGATTCGAATTCATTTCTTCACCCCATTTGATTCCATGAATGTCCAATACCTTCTAGAAGCTTCTGGAACCTTGACTTGATTGAGTTGACTTTGACCAACCTTTCTTAGTCTCACTAGGATTCCTTGTAGATGTAGGATTTCTTATCTATTTCAAATTCTCATAATGACCATATTGCCCTTAGTGACTCCTAGCCTCATTAGGACTCATTTCCCTAGTAGGTTAAGTTTCCTAGTTCAATCAGGAATTTCTGCTCCAATTATGATTTCTCATTTCTAGCTTGATAATGATGGTTCTAGGCTTGATGTTTCCTTGTACGACTAGGAATCCTCATTTGACTAGGATTTTTGCTCTTTTCCTAGTTTGACCAGGAAATGTCCCAAAATGGCTCCATTTGCTCCTTTTTCCTATTTATGCTTCATTTGACCTAAAAACACAAAAAAAAAAGATAACAGACACAAAAGTATTGAGTTCTAACACTCTAGGTTAGGGAATTAGTATCATAAAATGATGCAAAATGTACACTCATCAAGAACCAATTACTGTTTAGACCAAACCCCCCACAAAATTCTGAGTTCTTAGGCAAAGAGAGAGAGTTAGAGGAAGAGAAAGAACAAGAGAAGGAGAAGAGGGAAGCCAATCCGAGAAGAAGGGAGTTTTGCAGCCTGCATTGCTCTTTGGAAACCTCAGCAAGAATTGGTAAGAACCATCACCCTACCCCTAAAATCTGATTTTCAATACCTTTTACCCTTGTTGAATGGCTAGGGTTAAGTACATCCAAAGAAAAATCCAAGAGTCTCACAACCTAACCTTATTTGGCTATTTTCGCATTTTCTGATCTTTCTTGACAAAACTTGATTTTTGTACCAATCAAGAAAGAATCTTGCAAAACTATTTTTGTGCAAAGCTACAGAGTGCAGACATATACACCTTTCATTCAAGCCAAGAATCGTGCACATCCCATTTATATTGAGTGAGTTATGCATTTTTAAAATTTGCCTAAAAATTTGCCTATTTTCTGCAACTTTTTCAAAGAAAATTATTGAGGTTTGCTTGCTCGAATTTTGTTTTACTTGGAGACTTGTTTTGAAATCATCACAGTAGATTATAGGACAGATTTTGGTCTTGTACCAATTGATTTTACTTGATTTGGTGCATTAAACCCGAAAATGACACTTTTACCACATGAACAGTGGTTATGCATCAAAATTAGATTTCTAATATGAACTTTAGGCTTTTGAAAAGCATACTTACAAAACTCGAATTGCTTTGAAAATTTTTGTGCATGAGTGTTAGTATGTCTTCTAATTTCCTGTGAAAAATCTTATTCAAACTATTTTTATGTGATTTTATAAAATTCAATAAGCAGGTACTGGCCATTTGCATTTTTAAATAAACAAACTTACCTCAAAACTGCCATTTTTGCCATTAAGGCTTTTTGGCCTAAATTGTTGGTTCACACAAGTTACAATCATCCATGGGATTGATCTATGAATATGAGGGAGTTCGTTTACTTCTGGAATGAAATTTGGGTTGTCAAAACCCCACTTTTTTAACAAAAACTAGGCTGCAGCATACCTCTTTTCTGCCATGGCCTATGTGTTGGTTTTTAAACTTCCAATTATGTTTGCATACATGATTTAGAACTTTTTTGAGGTCATATATAGGATGTTTGTTTATATATTGGAGGTCTCGGATTCCACTTAACTTAGCCAAAACGACATCAAAACCTTAGAAAATCTCATTTGAGTTTGAGAATGTGTGTAACGACCCGACCCAAATTTTCACTAGAAATTTAAATTTTTATTTAACTATGCTTTAAAGAGATTTTTTTAAAAAAGATGTTGAATTGTATTTTAAAGATTTTGGGATTATTCGGAAAATAAAAAGGGTTTGGATTTAAAATTTTTTATTTTATTATTGTTTTAATTTGGGGTTTGACTAAAAGTTGACTTTTAAAATGAATGGGTTTTCAATTTTGACTTCGGGTCCGTTAGATAGGTCTCGAGTCCACGATTTCATAGACACGTAGCATGCATCAATCGGAGTTACGGTTTGAGAGTTATGGGCATTTGAAGCGAGGGGTAATTTCGTAAAATTTACAAAATTGGGTATTAAAATTTCAAAATCAGATTTAGAAGGGGATTTCTCTCTCTAGAATTTTCGGGAACACTCTCCCTCTCCTTTTATCTCTCTCTCTCCGCACCTACAGACAGACTCTCTCACTTTCTCTCTCCCCGAGCTCACACTCTCCCCTCTCTCCTCTCTCCGACGCGGCCAGCTCCGGCCAGTTTATCAGTGACCAGAGGCCGGCGGCGGGACTCTCTCGTCGTCGCCGACCCCACCCCCCAGCCTCCTTATTTCTCTCTCTCTCTCTTTCACACACACTCTGTTTTTGCACTGACCCGTGCGCCACCACAACTCCGGCGAAACCCAGCTGCCCCACCAGTCGGGAAACACTCCCTCTGACCGGTCATCACTTCCTTGCCAATCACCTCATCACCCAGCCACCCACGGAGGCGGATCGAAGCCGGAAAATCAGCAAGCCAGCCACCCCTCTTCGTTAATCTCAGTCATTTTCGGCGTTGATTTTGGCCTGGTTTCAGGTGAGTTTTCCTCCATTTTCTATGGGTTTTATTTCCCCTATATCTATCTTGATCAATTTCAACATTTAGAAACTTGGATTTTGGAGGATTGTAGGGCCATTTCGGATTCTTCTGTAGATTTCAGATTGAGGGCTTTTCCCTCTGTTTTTCTGTGATGTATTACATCCCTAAAATACCCATTGGTCGTTTAGAACCTGAAAATTTAATTAAAATTGAAAGTTAAATTTTGAGTTTGGGAGAAATTGGATTTTGGGGTTTGGAACCCATTTCGGGTTGCCCTTAGATTTCGAATTCTGGAAGTTATTCTTGTATATTTGTGGACAATTCCTACCCCTAGAAAACCCCATTTGTTGTGTAGATTTGAAAGATTTGAGAAATGTTAAGAGATTGTGAAAGTTGGATTTTAGAAATGCCACTTTGAGTGGTGACAGCGGTGGTTCTGACCCCCCACCGTCAATTTGGTTGTCGAATGTGAAATTTGGATTGTATTGAGTTAGTTAATGGTTTTGGATAAGTTGAAGTAGCTCGAGTTGATGAAACCCCATTTTGGGCAGTAATTAAACACTGTTCCGATATCAAAACAACTCTCGGATGAACTTCCGATCAAAGTAGATCCTACATAGGTTTTGTTTTGGGTTTATGATTAGTTTGGAGAGTGCGTGTGACGTGGGAATTGAACTTGGGAGGACTCGGAGTGAATTAGAGAGCGTTTATAGTTAGGTGAGGAATTTATTAACCGTTGTGAAGATGGAAGTTGAGGGAGATGTTGAAGTTGCCACATACACTTTTAAATGTAGTTGAGCCAAGATTAATCTTATATTTTAATATTCTATTTATTTTAGGAGACACGACTGTGACTCGTGACGATCCAGCGGAGGATCGAAGCTAGGGCAATCTTTGTGAGTGGACTTTACTTTTGTAAATACTTTTCTAAATTCATGATTTAATTATTTGGTTATTGAATTTGTTTGAGAGATAAAAGAAGATGAATTGGATCTTTGATTTGGAAGTCTTTTCTTAAATCATGATTTTATTATTTGGTTATCATGAGTCTTGAATTAGAAATATTGATTTGAGTTACGAGTTTTATAAAGTTAAATGAGCAGTTTTAAACCGTCATATTAGTACCCTCTACAGCAGGTATATATTGCTCTGCACTCGCCTAGAGATGACTCGGCGGTGTATGACCAGCACAGGTACATAATTGCTCTGCACTCGCCTAGAGATGACTCGGCGGTGTATGACCAGCATAGGTGTATAATTGCTCTGCACTTGCCTAGAGATGACTCGGCGGTGTATGACCAGCACAGGTACATAATTGCTCTGCACTCGCCTAGAGATGACTCGGCGGTGTATGACCAGCACAGGTGTATAATTGCTCTGCACTTGCCTAGAGATGACTCGGCGGTGTATGACCAGCACAGGTACATAATTGCTCTGCACTCGCCTAGAGATGACTCGGCGGTGTATGACCAGCACAGGTGTATAATTGCTCTGCACTCGCCTAGAGATGACTCGGCGGTGTATGACCAGCACATGTGTATATTTGCTCTGCACTTGCCTAGAGGTGACTCGGCAGTGTATGACCAGCAGTTTCCCGGGTACTAGTGTGGCGTGAGTTTTCAGTTGGGAAGTATTTTGAGAAACTATATTACACCAGTAAACGTTTTAAACGACAGTTTCATTAAGGCAATGTATTTTATTTTAGATATTTTAATAATTTTACAGCTTGAGAGTATAAATTGTTTTTCAGAGTTTGATTTACAGTTTTGAGATGGTTTAGAAAGGGATTTATGAAAATGTTTTAAAACTGGGGAATTCTAGAGGAAAAATCAAATTTAGAGTTTACGAAAAACTACATGCTATTAAAACTTCTATGTCCACTCACTGAGACTTTTCTCTCACGTCTTATTTATTTTAACAATTTCCCCAGGTAGGAGCGGTCGAGCCAAGGACAACGTCGAGGCACTTTGAAAAACGTTTGAAGACCTTGTAGGCTTTTAGAGTTCCCTTTTATTATCATTTGTATAAGGATAAAATCTAGAATAGCTCTGATAACCTATGAAAATTAGTTGTATTTATCTTTGGACGGGTCTGAGATCCTTATATGCTTGTGGTAGAGGTGGCTGAAAGACTTAGAAGTGTTTTTTTTTAACAGGTTTTGAAATTTTGGATTAGTCCATTTTCAGGGGAGGTTTTGCCGAATTTTCGGTAGGATTTTCCTTGAATTTGGATTCCCGCAGGACCTCTCCGGGTTTTAGGGTGAAATCTGGGGGCGGTCCTGTCAATGTGAAATCTAATTCCCTTTGTGTTTGGGATTGATTTTCAGTTTGGTGGATCACCACAAGGACAAGAAGCTTCAATTAAGGTAGGGGGAGCTAGTCCTTTCTAAACTCTATGTTCAATATGATTTAATTCCTAGTTAATTTGATGGAAATGGTTGTTTCCTTGAATGCTTGACTCATATTGTTTCTGGTCTTAGATGTTTTAATTTGCTTCTTGGCTGCTATGTTTGTTTGGAATTAAATAATTAACCTCAAAAGGAAATTATGATTTATTTAGTTAGTAATCAATTTGCTTTTGAAACCGAGAATAAATTAAATTGGGTATGCATGTTGATTACTTCAATTTGCCTAATTAGGATGGAAAAGGCTAACTTATTTGTTCTAGGATTAGACAAGTGGACTTATGTAAGTTTAATTGAGAATTGAATTACTAGGGCTGCATGCATGTTTAGTTTTAAAACTAACATAGGATTTAAGGTTCTAGTGAACTTAGATTGGTTTATTTTGGAAAGTAACCAATTACATGCTATTTTAATGTTGCATTAAAAGGGTACTAGATCACCTAGACCTAAACTAATAGGGCTTACGTAATTGGTGGTACCCGAAAACTATTAAGGATTGATTTTCTATCATGTTGTTAAACTTGAAGGTTCTAAGGTTCAAGAACTAGATTAAAGGGTAAAAGATGATTGAACCAACAAGAAGTATATGTTTATTTGGACTTGACTATTGGTTTTGGATCTGAGTTTTTAAAAATAAACTTGGTTGTTTAATTATTTAATTGCTCTTATTGTTTTATACTTGTTGTGTTATATGATTAATTAAAGGAATGAATTATTTATATATTTGAATTGTCATTACAAGATTACATAGCATAATATATACATGTGAAGCATTGAGGGCAGCCATGCCTTTCATGGGGGCTGCCCAAGGCATACATTAACATTCATATTTATTAAATCAAGAATATTTACATTAATGTAGTTTAAGTGTTTGGACTTCCTAATTAGAGATGAAGGGGTACGGTTCTCACTCTATCCTTGGTTTCAATTCCCTAAATAGTATGCATGCAAGTGTCTTCTAGAATTGGTTATGAAAGTTAAGAATACGCTCGAGGGGAAATAGATGGTTTGTTATTTACTTCAATGAAAGGATATCTTACTATCTAGATCTTACTTTTTAGTAAGATATGAGGGATAGAGGTAATCAAGTTTACAAATTAGAGAATAAGTCCACTGTTTATAAACTTTGACGGGTTTGCAATGTTATGGAGGAAAATGTACGATTGCATTGTTATTTAATTAAACATACATTTGCATTTCATGAGAATAATCATGTTGGATATATTAATAATAGATGCATAATGGTTTAGCCATACCCAACTCGAGAATGCATGGAAATATTTATAAAATTATAGCCATGACTTGATCTATGTGTAATTGTGTTTTTGAGCATTGAAATTGATTATACATATGCTTGTATAATTGTGGTTTCGATCTTTGAAAATAGATATGTTTATTTTTCAAAGAATGATTTGGTTTCCATTTAAATGTTTTAAATAGTTTTCCATTTATTCTTTAAATTACATGTTTGAGCTTAAGCCATTTCAGCAAGGGCTTAGGCCATTGATATACCCTACTTTTTATTGAATTGTTTGTATTGAAATGATTGAGTTTTGTTGGACTATTTGAGTGTGTGATCAGCTGTTTTGGTGATGCTCACCCCTACACAGTTTGTTAAGTTGCGGGAAACCTCTAGGACAAAAGAATGGTTAGCTTCATAGACATTTTCAGATAGTGAAGGATGAAGGTTTGGAAGTAAAGAGAATTCACCAAGGAATAGCATACCAACACCACCCACATCTGAATACTCAAGTAATGACACTACTACAAAAATGGTCATTCTTGGCGGACAATGCTGGCGGATTAGAGTTGTTGCATTGTCCACCACGAATGCTTAAGAATTCCTGGCGGAAGATAGTATCCGCCAGCATTGATCAATCCTGGCGGACCAATCCGCCAGGAGTAAGTGAGAGAAAAACTCTCGCGCCTCACTCAATCCTGGCAGATTGGACCGCCATGATTGATGTGAGACCCCGTACTTTTCTAGATAATTATTCTAATTAATTTTAGAATTTATTTTCAGGATTTTGAGAATTTATTTGGAAATTAAAAAGGGTTTTAAATTTAATTTTAAATTTTTGTTTTAAACTAGGCTTGACCCAAAATTGACTTTTAAAACTAGTGGGCTTTGGGTTTTGACTTTTGGCCCGTTGGACAGGTTTCGAGCCCACGAGTTCATAGACACGTAGCACGCATCATTTCAAGTTACAGTTTAAGAGATATGGGTGTTTGAAATGAGGGGTAATTTTGTAAAATTTACAAATTGGGTTTTAAAAATTTCAAAATCAAATTTTTTTAAAGGGATCTCTCTCTCTCTAGAACATTCTCTCTCCCCTTTTTATTTCTCTCTCCCCGACTCTCTTTGCCTTCTCTTACCTCTCTCTGCGCACAGCCAGCTCCGGTGAAAACTCACCTTCGCCTGCCAACTGTAACGACCCGACCCAAATTTTTCCTAGAAATTTAAATTTTTATTCAAATATGTTTTTTTTTAAGAGGTCTTTAAAGAATGTTGATTTGTATTTTAAAGAATTTTGAGATTTATTGGAAAATAAAAAGGGGCTTTGAATTAAATTTTTAATTTTGTTTTAATTTGGGGTTTGACCCAAAGTTGACTTTTAAAATAAATGGGATTTCGATTTTGACTTTGGGTCCGTTGGAAAGGTTTCGAGCCCACGATTTCATAGACACGTAGCACGCGTTGATCCGAGTTACAGTTTGAAAGTTATGGGCGTTTAAAGCAAGGGGCAATTTCGTAAAATGACAATTTGGGGTTTAAAAATCAGATTTCTAGAAATTTCTCTCTCTCTCTAGAACACTCTCTCTCTCCTTTATATATATATCTCTCTCTCTCTCCCGCACACTCACTTCTCCCTCTCTCTCCCCGAGCTCACTCACCTCCCCCTCTCTTCTCTCACCGGCGCGGCCAGCCCCGGCCACCGTCTCGACGACCCAAGACCACCGGCGAGTCGGCGCCGATCCCCCAGCCAGCCACCACTTCGACGAGGGCCACAACACGTAGTCGCAACCCACCCCTGCACACATCTGCCCCAGCCACCCAGCCACGTCCGGTCACTTTTTCGGCGACCTAAGGCTCCGACGAGCCTCCCTCGACGCCGACCACCCTTCCCGGCCACTCCTCCAGCCAGCCCAGCTCCCACACGCGCAAAAACAGGGCCAGAGACCACCCAGCCCGCCGCCATTTTTCTCAGGATTCCGGCCATCCTCCGTCGCCAATCAATGCTTTTCCGGTGGGTTTTTCTTCTCTCCTACTGGGTTTTTCATTCCCTTATGTATTTGGTTGTTAAAAACTAGAAATTTGAAACTTGAAATTTGGGGGTTTAAAGCCAATTCGGGTGTGCTTTGAAATTTGGTTTTGGAGATTGTTCTTGGGCTATTATTGGGCGATTTCCACCTCTTAGGAAGGATGATTGATGTTTAGGATCAAAATTTGGAGTAATTTGGAGTAAATTGGAGTAAGTTGTAGGATTCACTATGGTGGGTGGCGATGGCGGTGGTTCCGACCACTCAGCCGTCAATTCTTCAAGAGGACACGAAATCAAGAACTCACATTAAGTCGGTCGTTGTTTTGGACTGTTGGGTGTTACCCAAATAGACGAAAACTTCAATATTGGGTGTTACTTGGATACTTTTGGTTACCGAAACGACTTTCGGACGAACCCCGACCGCGGAGTCCTATGCAAGAAGTTTTATTTGAGTAGAGTTGACGGAATAAAAAGTTTGGTGTGTTGCGGGTTCTAAGCCGGGAAGAATATATATACTAATTTGGGTTTATGGGCTTTAAGATGAAGTTCATTTTTACCGTTGAAAATAGGGGGTTGAACGAAATACTTAGTTTTATACACACACCTTGTAATTGGTCGTTGAGGTCGAGATTAATGATACTATTTACTGTTTATTCTATAGGTGAGACGACCGTGGGCCTAGACGATCCGGCGGAGGATCGAAGCTAAGACTTTTCACTGTGAGTGGACTTTATTTTGCAAATGTTTTTTTTTTTTTAAATTTCATGATTTATTTATGTGGTTATTGAATTTGTTTGAGAGATATTAGAGGTTGAATTGGATCTGTGATTTGGAAGTGTTTTCATAAATTATGATTTTATTATTTGGTTATCATGAGTCTTGAATTGAAAATATTGATTTGAGTTACGAATTTTATAAAGATAAATGAGCAGTTTAAAACCGTCATATTAGTACCCCCTTCAGCAGGTACATAATTGCTCTGCACTAGCCTAGAGATGACTCGGCGGTGTATGACCAGCACAGGTACATAATTGCTCTGCACTTGCCTAGAGATGACTCGGCGGTGTATGACCAGCACAGGTACATAATTGCTCTGCACTTGCCTAGAGATGACTCGGCGGTGTATGACCAGCACAAGTGTATATTTGCTCTGCACTTGCCTAGAGATGACTCGGCGGTGTATGACCAGCACAGGTATATAATTGCTCTGCACTCGCCTAGAGATGACTCGGCGGTGTATGACCAGCACAGGTGTATATTTGCTCTGCACTCGCCTAGAGATGACTCGGCAGTGTATGACCAGCAGTTTCCCGGGTACTAGTGTGGCGTGAGTTTTTCAGTTGTGAAGTGTTTTGAGAAAATATATTCCACCAGTAAACGTTTTAAACGACAGTTTCATTAAGGCATTTCATTTTATTTCAGATATTTTAATAATTTTACAGCTTGAGAGTATTAATTGTTTTTCATGAGTTTTATAACATTTTTAAGACTTGTGAAATTGTTTTAAAACTGGGGAATTTTAAAGAGCGACGTGAGGTTTTAGAGTTAAAAATATTTAGACTTGATTTCATCTCCATTTAACTGTCCACTCACTGAGCCTATCTCACCGTTTCTTGTTTTGTCTTAAATTGTCCCCCAGGTAGTAGATTTGGTGGAGGTCGAGCCAAACACGTCGAGGCAGTTGAAATCATCTCCTTAGCCGGACCCTGTAGGCGCCATTTAATTTTTGTAAAAATTCCATGTAATAGAATAGCAGCTCTGATAACCACCCTACAAATTTTAAGTTGGATTTCTGTGAGATTGTTGGGTCTGAGACCCTATTTGGTTGTGGTAGAGGTGGTTGCTGTATAGAAGTGCTTTTTAACAGGTTTGAATTTCTGGGTTAGTCCATTTTCAGGGGAGGTTCTGCTGAATTTTCGGTAGGATTTTCCTTGAATTTGGATTCCCGCAGGACCTCTCCGGGTTTCAGGGTGGAATCCGGGGGCGGTCCTGTCACCAACCCACGACGACCGAAGGCCACTAACGTGACCCTTAGCCGCCGGCCATCCTCCCTCGCGTCTCCCTTGCACTGGCGAGCTCTTCCACGCGCAGGAACAACCGAGAGAAAACACAGCTCACCGCCGGTGATCTCATTTATGGCGACGACGGGACACCGGACCTACTGGGTCCTCTTCCTCTCACCACGGTGAGTTCAACCATGGCCTCCGTTCGTCCAAATGATGCTCCATGACGGAGCAATGAGCTCGGGAAGCCAAGTCAGCCGTCGGCTTCCACCGCCGTTTTCGGCCATTTCCGGTGAGATTTGGCCGTCGGTCCAATTGTGAAAAATGATCCTCGAGGTATGGGCCTTCTTTTCCCCTTGTTATTGCGTGTCAATTTTGAGAATCTGAAGATTTGAAATTTTAGGGCTTGTACCCATTTCGGGTTTACCTTGAATTGAGCATATTTAAATGATTTCTGAATTGTTTTTTGTCCAATTGAAGTGCCTAGGTTGATTGGGGTTGATTTTTAGTTGAAAAACAAATTTTTAAGGATCTTTCTCCGCTGCCGCCACTGCCTCCGCCACTTGTGGCGGCGGGTCAGCGTTCGTTTGTCTCTTTTTGCCCACATTGAACTTCTAGGAGATCCTCGGAGGTTGTTTGGTGAGTTCTATGAAATTTTCGTGTTGTTTAAGGCCGGGCAACCACCGTGTGTGGTGGCGGCCGACCATTTTGGACGGTTAAACAACCAGTTGTGAATTATGTATATATTTAAGTTGGTTGTCTGGTCTTAACAGGTACACGGGCTCGGGAAATCTCATTCCCGATGCCGTTATGCTGCCAGATTTGGTATTCGAGCAATGGCACCGTGAAGGGTATTTCGGTCTTTTACGTAGTTAAATTGTGAGTGAAATTTATCAGATTTTAATGTAGAGTATCGTTAGTGAATTTGTCTGTTTTATGTGTTGTTGTTTTATGTTAGAGGAGGCTAAGTATAGGATTTAGATCTTGAGAAGGAATTGACGAGGAATTGAGACTAAATGTTTAAGTGGGAATTATAGAGATGCTATGACGATAATTGTTGAACTAGAGAAGAAATGTTTATTGTTGAGGTATATGGGTGAGGATTAAGCAATTATTATACAATAGACTGTGAGTAGGAATGACAAACAAGTAAGGGGTCGTGAGTAGGAATCAATTTCGGAAAGGTTTCGGTATAGTTCGGAGTAGACAGTGAGTGGACTTTGTTTTATAAACGTTTTTATGAAGTTTCATGATTTAAACTCTTATTTGATACCTTGAGTTTTATTTGGAGTTGTTGAATGGTGAAATTGATTTTGATATTAAAAGGCTTATGGTTATAAGAGCTATATTATTTTGAGACGATTTATTAATTGCATGATTTGAGGATTTGTGAAAAGCTTAAGAAATCGTAATTTGCTGACTTTATCTATTTACAAGAATGATTTTAGAAAGTGGCAGAGTGACTTTCAAATCGCCATATAAGTACCCTCACCCACAGGTACAGATACAGATAGGTCTTTGGGACCCATCATGTCACACACATAGGCTTTGGGCCGTGTGCCGGGATGCCTTGCCCTTTGGGGGTAGTCTACGTGCACGTACAACACTTTGGCTTATTGTACGACGGCGATTCGACGGTACAAGGGCCACCGTAAGTCCACTTGTATGACGACGTTGCGACAGTACAAGGGACACCGTAAGTCTATGTGCACGTACAATACTTTGGCTTATTGTACGACGGCGATTCGACGGTACAAGGGCCACCGTAAGTCCACTTGTATGACGGCGTTGCGACGGTACAAGGGACACCGTAAGTCTATGTGCACGTACAATACTTTAGCTTATTGTACGACGACGATTCGACGGTACAAGGGCCAGTGTAAGTCCACTTGTATGACGGCGTTGCGACGGTACAAGGGACACCGTAAGTCCACTCGCATGACGGCATTGCGACGGTGCGGGTGGAAGGTTATGTAGACGGTCCACTTGGTGCGACGGTCTTGTACGGTAGCAATGTGGAGCCTGTCAATTGGGTGCTTATATGGCAAACGTTTTTACTAAAAACTTAATTAGATAAAATATTTTAGTTATTTTCTATCAGTTCAAGACTCAAAAAGAGGGATTTTAGCTAGAAATTTTATAAGAGAAAGTATTTTTATTACTTCCCATTATTTTCTATGTTCAAAAAGGAATTTCAAAGTTGAAGTTATTATAAAGAATCTTTCTATTGGAATTATGTTGATGATGTAAGTATTTGTTAAGTTGTGAAAGAGTTCATTACAACGAATATTTGATATATTTCTTTCTTTTGATCATTTGCGAAAAGTTTCAAAAACGTATTTTAAAGATGGGGGATTTCAAAGAGCGACGTGAGTGAAATTAGTTAGTTTAACTATTTGCTTGATTTCTTGTGTGCATTTGCTTGTTAGGAATTGGTTTGGCTAGAACTTGGTAAAGTCTAGGCTTGAATCCTTGAGAATGGAAATGATGGTGATTATGCTTTGAGGTTATGGGTTAGGAGGTGAATGTTTGAGATTGAGGTTAATAGTTGACAATTAGGCAATTGATTGGCCAGAATGATGGAATGATTATTATTATTAGTGGTGGGATTTGATTTGATTTGATTACGAGGATTTATGATTTATCTTGATGCTTGGATGATTGGTGATGAAATTATTATGTGATTGAATATTTATGGATATTATTGTGGATTATTATTAAGTATGGAACTTGAGGATTTTATTGAGGATAATTATTATCTAGTCATTTCACTCATACGAGCTCTAGTGAGCTTACCGGGTTATTTGTTTGAATGACCCGGTGTACCATGGATATGGTGCAGTGTGGTTGTTGTTTTGCAGGTTAAGCAGGCTGAGGAGGCAGTGAGGAGAAGACAAGGCAGTGGGACCCATTTTGATTTATGTGATTGTTTTTATACAGTGATTTTATATAAATGTTTTTGGGCTCATATTCTGATTTATTAAACATATTTATTTACTTATGTTGTTGTGCATGGCTCAAAAGAAAGAGAAAACAGATTTAAAAGTTTGATGTTCGGTATTTTTATGGGCCCGAGGTTCGGGGCGTTACAATTGATCAATGCTGGCGAAATAGACCGCCAGGATTTATAAATGGTGGCGGTCCAATCCGCCAAGATTGAGTGAGAGGGAAAATTCCCTCGCGATCTCAATCCTAGCGGATTGGACTGCAAGCATCAATAAATCCTGGCGGTCAAAACCGCCAGGATTGACTACTTAACCTAATCCGCACCCTCTTTCTTCTTCTCCTTCCTTTTCTCTTCTTCCTCGCGCCGCTTCTTTCTCTTCTCCTTCTTCCTGCTTCTCTTCTTCCTCGCGCCGATTCTTTCTTTTTCTTCCATCTTATTGCTTTTTCTCCATCTTTCTTCTTTCTTCTTCCTCCTCATCGCTGCCACCACCACGCTTGGCTCCGGCTCAACCACCACGCTCGCCACCAAGCTCCGGTAATCTCTCTCTCTCTTATTTATGATTTTATTTTCAGATTGTGTTAAGTTTTTTCTGATTTTGTTTTATAATTTGTTAGGTTTATCCAAATTTTCTCCAATTTCTTGTCTCAAAGGCCAAGATCCACTTCATTCTTGAATTCTTTGGGGGTATGCCGAATTTGATTTTTGTATATGCTAGATTATATTTAATTTTTGTATTTGTATATCCATTTTCATTATTGTTATATATGTGATTTTTTGTGTTTTTTTTTTTTTTGCAGGCCAATTAAGTGGTGAGTTTGGTGCAGCAAGATTTAAGTGTTGATTTGATTTTGCAACAAGGTTTTTCTATGACTAGCTTGAATATTTTTTAATATGTTTTTATATGTTGGTGTTGAAATATGTTAATATATGTTAGATATGTTAAAAATTATATATGCTTGATTTAATTGATATATATGTATATGTTAGATTTGTGTTCATTTTTTGCATTGTATGTTAGTGTTAATATATTATTAGGGTAGTATGAAAAATATTAATTATTTAGCTAACATACAATTATTAGGGTAGTATATATGAAAAATTTTAGTATTATGTTAGTGTTCATGTATCAACGTTAAAAATAAAAATAATAGGAGAAATAAAAAAATGAAAATTTTTGGTTAAATAGATAAATAAAAATATAACATATTAGTGAACTTAATATATTCATTTGTTCTATTTCAAATTAAAAATAAAATTGACTGAAAATTTTTAAAAATTTAGGTTAATTAGATAAATAAATATAAAACAACTTATTTGTAGATATAATTTATTTGTTACAGTTCAAATAAAAAAAATGGTTAAGTAGATTGACAAACATACAACTTATTTGTGAATATTTTGTGAATTTAATTTATTTGTTCGACATATATAAATAATCATAAATTATTATTGAATATTTTTTTTAATTTAATCTAATAGGTATGAATAGGTATGCCTACATGATAGAGATTGAAAGATTGTAGGCATCAGGGTCTAGAGTTTTCATCTAAGAGCTAAAGCATGGATAGGACTTGGTTGACGATACCGCGACAGTTAGAGGCATTCGTAGATAGAATCAATTTGTTTTTGGATCAAGCGGTTGCGAATGGTGTTGGGCCAGATAAATTGAAATGTCCGTGTAAAAAATGTTGCAATAGATATATTTTTGGAAGACAAATTATTGTGGATTATCTTGTTTGGCATGATATGGATAAAGATTACAAAAAAGCTTGGTGGCAGCATCATGGGGAGCCTAATATTGGAGAGCCAGATTTAAGGGAGATAGAAGATGACGTAGGAGGAGAGATGGATGGTATGCATGATTTTCTTAATGACATATTTGTTCAACCAGTAGCGGAAGAAGAGGTTGGGTCATCGACCCAACTTACTATCGTGGATGCGCATCCAGCAGAGGCCGAAAGTTTTTTCAAGTTGCTTGAAGAGGCAGATCAAGAGTTATATCCTGGTTGTAAAGAGTTTAAGAAATTGGAGGCCGTTGTAAGATTGTACAAGATCAAGTGTTTAGGGAGTTTGCCGGACAGTTTGTTCATTACGTTACTAGAGTTGGTTAAAAGAATGCTGCCTGATGGAGATTGTTTGTCGCACTCGTGTTATAAGGCAAAGAAACTTATAAATGGGTTGGGTCTCACATATGAGAAGATTGATGCATGTCCTAATGATTGCATGATATACTGGAAAGACACCTCAAAATTGACTGCATGTTCGGTTTTTGGCAAATCAAGATATAAAGATAACAAAGGAGATGATACTTCTAGAAAGAAAGTCTCAGCTAAGGTTATGTGGTACTTCCCTTTAAAATCAAGATTGAAGAGGTTTTATATGTCGAAGCATATTGCTGAACATTTGAGGTGGCATGCAACTAAATGTCCCAAGGATGGGTTTATTAGGCATCCGTCAGATTCTCCAGCATGGAAGCATTTAGATAATTTGTACCTTGACTTTGCGTCAGAAATTTGAAATTTGCGTTTAGGGTTGGCAAGTGATGGATTTAATCCTTTTGGCCATATGAGCAATGCTCATAGAACATGGCCTGTTGTGCGTTCTGTTTACAATTTGCCTCCATGGATGTGTATGAAGCAACCAAATTTATTATTGTCCTTGTTGATTCCAGGACCGAGAAGTCCTGGAAATGACATTGATGTGTATTTGCGACCATTAATTGATGAGTTGAATGAGTTGTGGGAGGTTGGCACTACCACGTATGATGTGTTTTCAAACCAAACTTTTACGATGAAGGCTGCTGTGTTATGGACCATTAGTGATTTTCCAGCTTATGGAATGTTGTCTGGATGGAGTACTAAGGGATATAAAGCATGTCCGCATTGCATGGATGATAATGTATCTGAACTTTTGCCTGTGAGTCGTAAGATTTGTTATTTGGGGCATCAAAGATTTTTACCAATTGGGCATAGGTTTCGAAGGGAACAAGTAGCATTGAATGGTCATCGAGAAGATCGTCAGGCACCAAGACAGTTGAATGGGTTACAATGTCTTGAACAACTATCTAGTTTGAGGTTCACTTTTGGAAAGCATGACCAAAATGCTTTTGTTGGACAAAGAAGACGAAGGCCTTCAATTTCTAGAAGTAATAATGGTCAGTGGAGAAAGAAAAGCATATTTTTTGAACTACCCTATTGGAGGCATCTTTTGATCAGACACAATCTCGATGTCATGCATATTGAAAAGAATGTATGTGATAATGTGGTTGGAACATTGTTGGATATTGCGAAAAGGACAACGGATGGATTGGCTGCACGTGCAGATCTTGAAGTCTTGAATATAAGATATAGTCAACACTCTCGTAGAAAAGGAGATAAAACATTTTTGCCCCCGGCAATATTCACATTGAGCAAAAAAGAAAAAACCTCATTTTGCAAAGTGTTGTTTACTATTCGGGTTCCTGATGGATATTTAGCAAATTTGTCTCGATGTGTGAATGTGAATGAGAGAAAAATAAATGGGTTGAAAAGTCACGATTGTCATGTTTTAATGCAACAATTACTCTCGCTTGCGGTACGTTGTCTGTTACCCAAATCTATCACTATGGTTTTACTAGAGTTGAGTGCTATCTTTAGACAGTTGTGTACTAAGAAGGAAACTAAGGCAGCATTCAATCAACTAAACTCTAGAATTGCATTGACCTGATGTCAGATGGAGAAGATTTTCCCTCCTTCATTTTTTGATGTCATGGTGCATCTCCCAATTCACTTGGCAAATGAAGCTGCTATTGCAGGACCAGTTCAATATAGATGGATGTATCTCATTGAACGGTAATGGTCATTTCCTTATGCTTAATTTTCATTAATTTTAGTTTTGACTCTCTCATATTTTTTATTCATGTTAAATATTGAAGGTATTTGCAAACACTGAAGCGGTATGTGCAAAATAAGAGTCGTCCTGAAGGTTCTATTGCTGAAGGGTATTTGGTTGATGAGGGTTTATCTTTCTGTTCCATGTACCTTAGAGATGTTGATACTCGTCGTAATCGTAAGGGTCGAAATGCATATGGTATTAGACGTGGAATATGTGGTGGGTTATCAATATTTGACTCCACAGGCCAATATTTAGGTTCAGGTGAAAATGTGGAGTTTGATCTAAATGATTAGAATCGATGCCACAGATACATTCTTGATAATTGTGATGAAGTAATCCCTTTTAGAAGGCAACATGAGGACTTTTTGAGAGATAAACATCAAAGAGAAAGGTTCACTAGGCCACAAATCATGGAGATAAGCAAGAAGGAATTTCCTGAATGGTTCAAGAAACATGTAAGAATTCAATTACTAAGTTTCTGCATCATGTCCCTAATATTAATTTTTACCTAATGTTTCTACATCATCTTTTTCACAGATTAATGCAAGGTTTTATGCTAATGATCCGTTGATATCCGATGACTTGCATTGGCTTGCTAATCCTCCTCGCACACTTGTGATGAAAGACAAAAGCCACGCTATTAATGGTTTCAGATTTCGAATAAAATCGGTGGATGATAAGCATAAGAATCAGAATTGTGGGGTATTTGTACCTACAAATATTCCGGGTGGTGTTGGGCAAGTTAATTGCTATGGTGTTGTCACTGATATGTTTCTGGTTAGATATTGTGGTCCTACCGAGGTAGAAGATATGGGTTGTTGTGTGATGTTGTTTAAGTGTGATTGGTTTGATAATGGAAGTCCTAGGGGTATGAAGACAGATCAATATGGGTTTACCTTGGTGAACTTCAATAGATTGGGATTTAGGGATGACCCTTTCATACTAGCTTCACAAGCAATGCAAGTATTTTATGTTGCAGATTTGATTGAAACATATTGGCAGGTAGTGGTCCGAACGCATCCGAGGGATTTTTTTGATGTATTAGAGAATAAAGATACAACTGATGATTATGCCATACCAAATTTGGATGATCGGGTACTTGACAATGAAGATATGAAAACAAGGGTTGGCGTGGAAGAGACACCTTTTGATGAAGCATTACATTTGCCCACTGAATTGGTTAATTCAATTGCTGACGATGAGCTTGATGATGATATAGATGCTTAGATTAATTTTTTTTTTTGGTGTTGTTTTGTAATTAAGAACTCTTATGTAATATTTTTTTATTAGTGAATTTTTTTTGTGCTGGACTAGGTCTCGTGGTTTTTACCTTTCGAGGGTTTTATACGTTAAAATATATTTGTGTGTTTATATATTGGTTTTATAGCAATTTAGTTTTATTTAATTAATTAATATTTATGTAGTATGTATTTGGTGGTGTATATATTGACAGGACGCCCCCGAATTCCACCATGAAACTCGGAGAGGTCCTGTGGGATCCAAAATGAAGGAAAATCCTACCGAAAATTCGGCAGAACTTCCCCTGAAAATGGACTAATCCAGAAATTTTCAAAACCTGTTAAAGCACTTCTAAATCATCAACCACCTCTACCACAACCAAATAGGGGTCTTAGACCTAACAATTTCAAAGAAAACCTACTTAAACCTTAGGAGTGGTTATCAGAGCCACTATTCTATTACAAGAAGTTTTTACAAAAATAAAAAGGGCGCCTACAGGGTCCGAGTCAAGAGGTGGACGTAAAATGCCTCGACGTTATCGGCTCGACCTCCACCAAAGCTACTACTTGGGGGGACAATTTATGACAAAACAAGATAAACTCAGTGACTGGACAGTTTAATAGAAACGAAAACAAAAGTAAACTTTATGTTTTCAGAAAATCCATCAAAACCACATTTAGCACTAAGACTTCACGTCACTCTTTGAAATCCCCCAGTTTCAAAACCATTTCAAAATTTCTTCTTTCAAATCCATTTTAAATCACCTCGAACCGTAAATCAAACTCTGAAAAACAATTAATACTCTTAAGTTGTAAAACTGTTAAAATATCTGAAACAATACGCAATGCCTTACTGAAAATGTCATTTAAAACATTTGCTGGTGTAATATAATTCTTTAAAATACTCCACAACTGAAAACTCACGCTACACTAGTACCCGGGAAACTGCTGGTCATACACTGCCGAGTCATCTCTAAGTAAGTGCAGAGCAAATTTATACCTGCTATGATGCTGGTCATACACCGCTGACTAGGCAAGTGCAGAGCAAATGTTGGTCGTACATCGCCAACTAGGCAAGTGCAGAGAAAATGTCATGCTGGTCATACACCGCCAACTAGGCAAGTGCAGAGCGAGTGCTGGTCGTACACCACCAACTAGGCAAGTGCAGAGCGAGTGCTGGTCATACACCGCCGAGTCATCTCTAGGCGAGTGCAGAGCAAATATATACCTGCTGAAGGGGGTACTAATATGGCGGTTTAAAACTGCTCATTTAACTTCATAAAATTCGTAACTCAAATCAAATCCATGTTAAACGATACTTAAACTAGGGGTGGGCACGAGATGGGGGAGGACGGGACTTACCTCATCTCGTTCCCATCTCATGATTTAAGTTCGGGATCGGTACGGGACAGGATGGGGGTTTTGGGATTATGGTACCATCTCGTCCCGTACCAAACTGGTTCGGTACGGGTTCGGTACCATCCCGATCCCAGACTAAAAAATAATAAAATTCAATTATTCAATTTTTATTCAAGATTCATCTTCAAATAATAACCTGTAAACATAACATATTTTTATTCAACTATGCAAACGGAACAAAAATTCAAGTAATAACCTGTTTTTATTCAAGATTAAAAATCAATTCATCTTCAAGACTTCAAGAATTCAATTATTCAAGAATTCAAAATTCAAATAAACAACAATACAACATAAACTTCAACAATTTAAATATTCAAAGTTTCAAAGTTCAAACATAAACTCATAAATCAGTAAATCACAATTAAGCCTTATAGCTTATTTACCAAATCCAAACTAAAAAACATAATTAAGCCTTATGACTTATTACATCCCAAACTAAAAAAAAATTGAAAAACATAATTAAACATATGGCTTATTACATCACAAACACAACAAACATAATTAAGCCTTATAGCTTATTACATCTCAAACTCATAAGTAATTGAAATCCAAATTACTTTCCCTTTGCTTTTGGATTTGAACTCTTCAAACTACAAGTGGCATAATGGTAGTACTTGCATATTCTACGCAAAATAATTCATAATAATTAGTAACTTAGTCCATGAAACTTACAAAACAAATACAAACTTACAAAGCAAACCAAGTAAAGTTTAAGATAATAAACAAAACATTACCTGCTTCAACACTTTCATAAAATTCAAGTTCTTCAAGACAAGGTTCATCTTCTAAATCCAAGTTAAAAAATGAACTGGGCTTAGTGATATTTGGGCCCATTAATTAAATAATTAAATTTTAATTAATCGGTATGGGATGGGACCATCCCGGTATTGAACATTCAGGACTGATCCCATTCTGTTTGAGATCGGTACGGTACGGGATCGGTACGGAATTGAAAAAAAAAAAAAAAAAGGATGAGACCAAACGATACGGAATGGCACGGAACGGTATGGTTTCAGTATTTTCGGTCTTAGTGCCCACCCCTAACTTAAACCATTGAAATTTACCATGACAGGACCGCCCCCGGATTTCACCCTGAAACCCGGAGAGGTCCTGCGGGAATCCAAAATCAAGGAAAATCCTACCGAAAATTCGGCAGAACCTCCCCTGAAAATGGACTAACCCAAAATTTCAAAACCTGTCAAAAGCACTTCTAAGTCTTTCAGCCACCTCTACCACAAGCATATAAGGGTCTCAGACCCGTCCAAAGATAAATACAACTAATTTTCATAGGTTATCAGAGCCATTCTAGATTTTATCTTTATACAAATAGCATTAAATGAAACTCTAAAAGCCTACAAGGTCTTCACACGCTTTCAGAGTGCCTCGACGTTCTTCTTGGCTCGACCGCTCGTACCTGGGGAAATTTAAGACAAAACAAGAAAACGATGAGATAGGCTCAGTGAGTGGACGGTTAAATGGAAGTGAAATCAAAGATTAAATATCTTTTCAGAAAAACCCTTTATAAACATATTTAACTCACATCCTCCATTTGTCATTCATGTAAACTATCCATCTCTAGGCTACGAAATAAAACGTCACATTATATAAGTATCCGAAAAGCTTCTAGTCATATTCTTGGGTAATTAAACTCGCCACATTATATAAGTATGCTCGCCACTTCCCGAGCAGAGCGAATCAATGCACGAGCAGGCCGGGATGCTCGCCACTTCTCGTGCAGAGCGAATCGATGCACGAGCAGGCAGGAATGCTCGCCACTTCTCGTGCAGAGCGAATCGATGCACGAGCAGGCAGGAATGCTCGCCACTTCTCGTGCAGAGCGAATCCATACACGAGCAGGCAGGAATGCTCGCCACTTCTCGTGCAGAGCGAATCCATACACGAGCAGGCAGGAATCTAGGCTCGCCACTTCCCGTACAGAGCGAATCAATGCACGGGCAGGCCGGTATTCTCGCACAACCTCAATCACAGCATTATCCAAACTAGTTCATACACTAAATTTATTTATCAGTATACATGCCTCTTGAATTTCAGATTTAAATTATGAAATTTATTAAATTTCTTTTGAAACCAAGTCCAACCCACCATGCAATAATCTAAATAAACTCAGGATAACAAATAGAATAATAACCATGAAATTCATAAATCATTTATAAAAACAAGAGGTCCACTCACAGTGCGAAATCAACGCCGATCCTCCGTCGGATTGTTTTGAGCCTCGTTGATATTGCCTAAAATATACGCAAATAAATATGAAATTAGGCTCGGCTCAATGAAAATATAAGATGCGTGTGTGAACCTAAACGTTCCGCTTAATTCTATTTATTTTTATTTTTATTTTCTCATGGTTAGTTTTAAAATTCCACTTAAGGCCCAATCACTTGAAAGCCTTCTAGCTCCTTCCCGGCTCTAACTCCAACAACACCCAAACCTTTTAATCCACTCTAATCACTCATTCAAACCTTATACACGCTATAACTCAGTCGGGGTTCGTTCGAAAGTCATTCGGTATCGTAAAGTTCCCAAAACTCGGTCCAAATTGAGGTTTCGTCAACTCTAAGCGATTTCTATCTAACCAACAACAAAATCCACTCCAACAGGCCCAAAATTTATATTAACTAAACAAGGTGATGGCTGGGTGGTCGGAACCACCACCGTCATCGCCTAAAGTGGTAGTTCAAAACCCAAAAATCAAAAATTCTCGAAAATTAATTAAATTACCGATTATAATCTGCCCCTAGTGGTCCATAGGAATAGAAATTGTCCAACAATTAACCAAAAACTACCCTCTAATCAGAAAAAATCATGGAATCCCGAACTGGCTAAAAACCCCAAATTTCAATTCACAAAAATCCTCAAAATTGACAATCTAAACCATATGGATTTGGATGCCCATGAAGAAAAGAAGAAAATCCACTAACCAATTTCTTGATTGGAGCTCGAAGGTGGCCGGAATCGAGAAATGAAATCGGCGGCTGGCTTGGTTTTTTTTTCTGAGTTGTTTCTGCACACAGGGGACACCGGCCGGTGAAGGGAAAGCCGAGGGGAGGAGGCCGGCTCCTGGGGGTCACGCTGGTGGCCTTGCGCCGCCGGAAAAGTGGTCAGACCACTGCCTCCAGTGGTGAGGCTGCGCGCGCAGACGAGAGGAAAGAGAGAGTCTGCAGGAGAAAGAGAGAGAGAGAGAGAGAGAGAGAGGCCTGGGAAGGTGGTCGGCGTCGGGGGGAGATGCTCGCCGGAGGTCCGGGTCGGAGGAAATGGCCGGCGAAGGCCAGTGGTGGTGACTGGTTGGTGCGCGCAGGGGAGGAAGGCGCCCGCCCGAGAGAATGTGCGGAGAGAGAATAAATAAAGGGAGAGAATGTTCTAGAGAGAGAAACTTCTAGAAAAAATCTGATTTTTAAACCCAATTTGTCCATTTTACGAAATTGCCCCTCACTTCAAACGCCCATAACTTTCAAACTGTAACTCGGATCGGTGCGTGCTACTTGTCAATGAACTCTTGAGTTCGAAACCTATCTAACGGACCCAAGGTCAAAATTGAAAGCCCATTTATTTTAAAAGTCAACTTTGGGTCAATCCCAAATTAAAACAAAATAAATATTTAAATCAAAACTCTTTTTATTTTCCAAATAAATCTCAAAATCTTTAAAATACAATCCAACATATTTTATAAACCTCTTAAAAACATAGTTAAATAAAAATTTAAATTTCCAGTGAAAATTTGGGTCGGGTCGTTACAACCTTCCCCCCTAAAAAAAATTTCGTCCTCGAAATTTAGTAGAAAATTTTAATTTAAGTGAATTGTAGTTGCAAACTTCTTATCACCCATCAAATCAAACCTCCTTTCAGCAACCATAAGTTAAAATATGGGTGAATTTTGGTATTTCCTTCCGTTTGAGAAAACCATGGATATTTAAACTAAGAATATCACCCCACGACAAACTTAAATAAATTAAGTGAGCCTCAAGAAATAAAAGCTTAGAATGTAATAGAAACACCAGACCCTAGATAAAGTTTTCAAGGATAAGACCATTACGAAGTAAATCAATTTAAAACCTTTAAATCTTTTGAAAACCACTCTAACCCACAAATTGAGAAAGTTTATCTCTTATCGACAACCAAAACGAGAATACGTGACACGCAAAAGTGTGTGTGTGTCCAGAGTCTATAAAAATATTGCATTATGCCCAAAGATGGATAACGTACCCATGATGACATCCGGAGAAGCCAAAGCGTCCTGCTGCGTCATGGCGAAAACTCTGCCCTGGGCTCTAGGGCGTCCTGGCTGGCCCCTCTGTTGTACTCCACCTCTACTGACATGGCTGGACTGGGCACCACTAGTCTGTCTTTGGTGGTGGGCAGATCCTGTTGGCCCATCACCCTCTTGCTGTAATGTTGGGCAATTTTTCTTGATATGCCCCATCTGCCCACAATAAAAACACCCGGTGTTTCCCTTTTGACATAAACCATCATGACGTTTGTCACACAAACCACATAAAGGGTGGCTTGTCCCACGAATTCGTCTACGTTGGAAACCGCTCGATTGCGCTGGGCTTCGGCCTGACATATCCACAGACTGATAACTAGAATCCTGACTGAGTCTAGATCCTGGACTATTACCAAAACCATATCTGACACCTCTAAATCTACCGCTCCCTGAAGAGCTGGAGCTAAAGCTGCCCCTCTTGGATGGTCACTGTAGCATTCTGATAAGGGCGACGTCTCCCATCGCCGCTGCTGCTCCGTTCAGCTAAAGATCTCTCAACCCTCATGGCAGCATCTCTCAGTGAAGAGAAGGTGGAGTGGTTAGCCGCAGTAACCGCCGTGCGAATAGAGTCTCTCAAACCATCCTCAAATCTCGAGCATCGATCTGCCTCGTCTGCCACAAGTGCTGGGCAAAACCTAGAAAGCTCAGTAAACTTTCTCTCATACTCTGCTACTGACATAGATCCCTGTCTAAGCCTCAGGAACTCAGCCCTCTTCTCATCACAATATACCCGCGGATAGTACTTCTCATAAAAGACTCTCTTAAATCTGTCCCAAGTGATGTCGGCCGCCGTGAGTCCCAAACGCTCGGAGTCCCACCAGTGATAAGCATCGCCTACTAGTAGGAAAGTAGCTAAGACCAATTTTCGATCATCGGGACATCCCATAACCTCAAAGATCCTTTCAAGTTGTGTTATCCACTCATTGGCTTCACTAGGGTCAGTAGTGCCTGAAAAATTTGAGGCCCCAAGCCTACGGGCACGCTCAATACTGTATTCGCCGTCAGGAAAGGCTCTAGTACGCATAGCAATAGTAACCGCTTCGGCTAATCTATTAATTGACTGCTCAAAACCTTGTTCTGTCTCATCTGTACCTTCAGCGACTCTACGGTGGGTTCCCGGCGGTCGGCCACGTCGATAAGACATAATACCTATATGAAAACCAAACTTTTATCAATAATAGGGATGCACATTCAGTGCAGAATTGAGGAATCTAAAACCTAATGCTCTGATACCAAGTTGACAGGACCGCCCCCGGATTTCACCCTGAAACCCGGAGAGGTCCTGCGGGAATCCAAAATCAAGGAAAATCCTACCGAAAATTCGGCAGAACCTCCCCTGAAAATGGACTAACCCAAAATTTCAAAACCTGTCAAAAGCACTTCTAAGTCTTTCAGCCACCTCTACCACAAGCATATAAGGGTCTCAGACCCGTCCAAAGATAAATACAACTAATTTTCATAGGTTATCAGAGCCATTCTAGATTTTATCTTTATACAAATAGCATTAAAATGAAACTCTAAAAGCCTACAAGGTCTTCACACGCTTTCAGAGTGCCTCGACGTTCTTCTTGGCTCGACCGCTCGTACCTGGGGAAATTTAAGACAAAACAAGAAAACGATGAGATAGGCTCAGTGAGTGGACGGTTAAATGGAAGTGAAATCAAAGATTAAATATCTTTTCAGAAAAACCCTTTATAAACATATTTAACTCACATCCTCCATTTGTCATTCATGTAAACTATCCATCTCTAGGCTACGAAATAAAACGTCACATTATATAAGTATCCGAAAAGCTTCTAGTCATATTCTTGGGTAATTAAACTCGCCACATTATATAAGTATGCTCGCCACTTCCCGAGCAGAGCGAATCAATGCACGGGCAGGCCGGGATGCTCGCCACTTCTCGTGCAGAGCGAATCGATGCACGAGCAGGCAGGAATGCTCGCCACTTCTCGTGCAGAGCGAATCGATGCACGAGCAGGCAGGAATGCTCGCCACTTCTCGTGCAGAGCGAATCCATACACGAGCAGGCAGGAATGCTCGCCACTTCTCGTGCAGAGCGAATCCATACACGAGCAGGCAGGAATCTAGGCTCGCCACTTCCCGTACAGAGCGAATCAATGCACGGGCAGGCCGGTATTCTCGCACAACCTCAATCACAGCATTATCCAAACTAGTTCATACACTAAATTTATTTATCAGTATACATGCCTCTTGAATTTCAGATTTAAATTATGAAATTTATTAAATTTCTTTTGAAAACCAAGTCCAACCCACCATGCAATAATCTAAATAAACTCAGGATAACAAATAGAATAATAACCATGAAATTCATAAATCATTTATAAAAACAAGAGGTCCACTCACAGTGCGAAATCAACGCCGATCCTCCGTCGGATTGTTTTGAGCCTCGTTGATATTGCCTAAAATATACGCAAATAAATATGAAATTAGGCTCGGCTCAATGAAAATATAAGATGCGTGTGTGAACCTAAACGTTCCGCTTAATTCTATTTATTTTTATTTTTATTTTCTCATGGTTAGTTTTAAAATTCCACTTAAGGCCCAATCACTTGAAAGCCTTCTAGCTCCTTCCCGGCTCTAACTCCAACAACACCCAAACCTTTTAATCCACTCTAATCACTCATTCAAACCTTATACACGCTATAACTCAGTCGGGGTTCGTTCGAAAGTCATTCGGTATCGTAAAGTTCCCAAAACTCGGTCCAAATTGAGGTTTCGTCAACTCTAAGCGATTTCTATCTAACCAACAACAAAATCCACTCCAACAGGCCCAAAATTTATATTAACTAAACAAGGTGATGGCTGGGTGGTCGGAACCACCACCGTCATCGCCTAAAGTGGTAGTTCAAAACCCAAAAATCAAAAATTCTCGAAAATTAATTAAATTACCGATTATAATCTGCCCCTAGTGGTCCATAGGAATAGAAATTGTCCAACAATTAACCAAAAACTACCCTCTAATCAGAAAAAATCATGGAATCCCGAACTGGCTAAAAACCCCAAATTTCAATTCACAAAAATCCTCAAAATTGACAATCTAAACCATATGGATTTGGATGCCCATGAAGAAAAGAAGAAAATCCACTAACCAATTTCTTGATTGGAGCTCGAAGGTGGCCGGAATCGAGAAATGAAATCGGCGGCTGGCTTGGTTTTTTTTTTCTGAGTTGTTTCTGCACACAGGGGACACCGGCTGGCGAAGGGAAAGCCGAGGGGAGGAGGCCGGCTCCTGGGGGTCACGCTGGTGGCCTTGCGCCGCCGGAAAAGTGGTCAGACCACTGCCTCCAGTGGTGAGGCTGCGCGCGCAGACGAGAGGAAAGAGAGAGTCTGCAGGAGAAAGAGAGAGAGAGAGAGAGAGAGAGAGAGAGAGAGAGAGAGAGAGAGAGAGAGAGAGAGAGAGAGGCCTGGGAAGGTGGTCGGCGTCGGGGGGAGATGCTCGCCGGAGGTCCGGGTCGGAGGAAATGGCCGGCGAAGGCCAGTGGTGGTGACTGGTTGGTGCGCGCAGGGGAGGAAGGCGCCCGCCCGAGAGAATGTGCGGAGAGAGAATAAATAAAGGGAGAGAATGTTCTAGAGAGAGAAACTTCTAGAAAAAATCTGATTTTTAAACCCAATTTGTCCATTTTACGAAATTGCCCCTCACTTCAAACGCCCATAACTTCCAAACTGTAACTCGGATCGGTGCGTGCTACGTGTCAATGAACTCGTGAGTTCGAAACCTATCTAACGGACCCAAGGTCAAAATTGAAAGCCCATTTATTTTAAAAGTCAACTTTGGGTCAATCCCAAATTAAAACAAAATAAATATTTAAATCAAAACTCTTTTTATTTTCCAAATAAATCTCAAAATCTTTAAAATACAATCCAACATATTTTATAAACCTCTTAAAAACATAGTTAAATAAAAATTTAAATTTCCAGTGAAAATTTGGGTCGGGTCGTTACATACCACATATGTTCATAAGGAAAATGTCCTAACTCTCAAATCAATATTTCTAATTCAAGACTCATGATAACCAAATAATAAAATCATAATTTAAGAAAACACTTCCAAATCAAAGATCCAATTCAACTTCTATTATCTCTCAAACAAATTCAATAACCAAATGAATAAATCATGAATTTAGAAAAGTATTTGCAAAATAAAGTCCACTCACAGTGAAAAGTCCTAGCTTCGATCCTCCGCCGGATCGTCACGAGCCACGGTCGTCTCGCCTATAAAATAAACAACAAAAACATAGATTAGTCTCGGTTCTACGACCTTTAAAGGATGTGTGTGTGGAGTCTAACGTCCCACTCGACTTCGTTCCTACGCGATTGGTTTACGATCTACACGAATTGACCAATAACACTTCCAGAACCGCCCCTAAGGTTTCTCGGCTCAATTTATCGTTAATAACACAAAATAATTCAACCATCATTCCAAAATTTAAATACATCAATAAATATATAGCCTATCCCAAAACCACGATTTATTTTAAGGCTAATTTTGGTAACGGAAAGGTACCCAAACACCGACCAAAGAAATCCGAACATTACCCATACTTCCACCCTATCCAAAATCAACAATCATTCCCAAATAGACTCTCTAAAGGACCCTAGAAACCAAAATTAGTAACTAAAAAGTAGTCATCACTGCTGTCACTGACCAAAGTGACGGTTTCAAAGATCAAACTCATCCAAAACTCAAAATTCTTGAAGTTTCTCATTAGGGTCGGCACTTGGAGGTTTCTACTAGTGGAAAATTACCCAAAACGGCTCCAAAATCACCCCAAAACTCAGCCAATCCTTAGCAAACCCGAAATGGGTTCCAACCCTTGCAAACTCAACTTCTCAAATCTATTCAAATCTTTAATTCCAAACATACATTTGGTTTCCTAGAGATGAAATTACCCAAAATAACAACTATAGTCGCCCCTAAACCAAAAACCCAAAGTAAATCCCAAAATGGCCTCCTTTTCCAGAAATTTCAGATTCCCAATTACTCGAAATAAATCAATATAAGTTTAGGGAAATGAAAGCCCAATGGAAAAGGAAGAAAACTCACCAAAAATAGGGATGAAATGAGCTGGGATTTGGCGGAAATCCGGCAAGCAGTGGCGGCGAGCTGGGCTTCTTCTGGCCTCGTTCTCGCGCGTGTGGGGGCTGGGCTACAAGGGGGTCGGCGCCTGAGAGAAGGGCTCGCCGGTGGCCTAGGCCGGTCGGGTAGTGGCCGGAATTGCCCGGGCTGGGCTGAGCTGGTCAAGCGCAGTGGAGGAGGGAGAAGAGGGAGTCACAGAGAGAGAGAAAACTGGGGGTCTGTGGGGTCTGTGACGACGAGAGGAACTCGTCGCCGGGAAGTAGGCCAGAGCTGGCCGCGCCGGTGAGAGAAGAGAGGGGGAGGAGAGTGAGCTCGGGGAGAGAGAGGGAGAAGTGAGAGAGTGCGGGAGAGGAGTGAGAATATAAGAGAGAGGAAATCTGATTTTTGGGTATTTAAAACTCACTTTTATAAATTTACAAAATTGCCCCTCACTTCACATGTCCGTATCTTTCAAACCGTAACTCGAAATGATGCGTGCTACGTGTCTATGAACTCGTGGGTTCGAAACCTATCCAACGGACCCAAAGTCAAAATCGAAAGCCCATTTATTTTAAAAGTCAACTTTGGGTCAAGCTTAAATTAAAACAAAAATAAATAAATCAAAACTTTAAATCAAAACCCTTTTTATTTTCCAAATAAAATCTCAAAATTTTAAAATACAATTCAACATCCTTTAAAAACTTCTTAAAACCATAATTGAATAAAAATTTAAATTTTTAGTGGAAATTTGGGTCGGGTCGTTACATATATATATAGTTAATTATAATTTATTTAGATGAGTGATAATGAAGAACATATGGACGAGCACCACGATGAGCAGGTTGAGACTAGTTCAAATGGTAAGTTATAGTTTGTTTATATAAAGTTTTTATTTATTCTATTATTTACAATATTTTTGTCATTTATGTATATTAATTTGGATTAATATGTACCAATGCCCCAAAGGAGAAGACGTGGTCCCGGAAAGATTAAGTGGGCTGGTAAAGATCATAAGGGTAAAGAGTATTGTGAATTTAGTCCGAGCGGGAAGTGTATTTCTCAAAACAGTGAAGAGTTTTCCAAGTTTATATCTTCTGAAGTAAAAGATCCCAAAAATGTTCCTCTAGTGCATGATTGGAGATTGGTTGAAGAAGAAACAAAGAACACTTTGTGGGACAAAATACGGTTATAAATTTATTTTTTTAAAATGATATTAAAAGTAAAATACTTGTAAATATTTACTTATAATTGTTTTTTTTTAATCTTTTATGGATATAGGGCACTATCACTTTTCGTGATGAGGATTTGGTAAAAATGCTCGTGATTAAGACCATGACTTTGCACATTGCTGAACATGCTTATAAAGAATACAAAGCATATTTGAAAGGGAAGTACTACACTGGCAGGACAGGTCAGCGGCGGTTGAGATGTCCCAATAATGTAGATCTTGTGCAGTGGGCGAAGATGGTGGAACATTGGGATAACCCAAAAACTCAGGTGACAATCTTTAATCAAATATTTAATAATACTAGTATGTGCAATTATAACTAATTTATATTCTGTTTGACCTTTTAGGAGATAGCTGTGAAAAATAAAGCTAATCGTTCTCAATAAACGATGAGCCATACATCAGGATCGTGGACATTTGAACGTTTTCGTGAAGATTATGTGAGTATAGTTAATTTTTTTCATCTTATTGAGTTACAATTTTATTTAATTAAGGCACAGAAATATATTCAAAATTATTTTTTTTAATGGTTTAAATTTTTAGAAGAAGAAGCATGGACTTGAACCCGATCCCGTTACTTTCTTTCGTGTCACCCACACGCGCAAAGACAATAGTTGGATTGATGTGCCATCGGAGGAGAGAGGGGTAAATATTATACTAGTTTTTCTTTTTCTTTTTTCATAATGTGTATTTTATGTTCTTAAATTTAACTTATAAAGTTATCTAAATATTTGTTTATTAGATGTCCATGGAGAATTATGTTGACTCACGGGTTGAGTCTGGAGCAGATGACATTTCTGAACTTCGCACAGAAGTGTATGTTGAGGAGATGGGTCCTGAGAGAAAAAATAAAATTCGACTCTATGTACATGGCGTGACACCTGAAATGGTGCCTTATGCTAGGGCTCAATCTAGTACTTCTTCTCGGAGATCATTGAAGCCAAGAGAAGCTCTTTTGGAGGCACAGTGCCTCGAATGGCAGAAGAAGCATGAGGCTGTGCAGGCTAAGCAGGATGCCCAAGAGGAGGTAATTGAGCTGTTAAAGACTCAGCTACAGCAGCTGCAGCTGCAACAGATGATGATGTTTATGCAGCAGCAACATCAAGTGATGATGCAGACACAGACACACCCGCAGAACTCGCATCCACAACAGCCTTCTGGCCAGAGTCAGCCTCCACATTCTCCCTATGGAATGTTCTCGATGCATCATATGTACCAGATACCGTTTATGCCTCAGTCACCTTAGCAAATGCCTATGTATCGGCTAAAGGTACCTTCTCAGCCATCTCCTGGCGGGTCACATCATTCTATGGGTGTTGGATTTTCCGGATTGCTTTCCGGTAATTTAGGTGATCATGAATTTCTGAGACAGTTTGGTCCGCAGGGAGGATCAGGATCACATTCAGCTTCCGGTTCGGGTTCTGTTGCGGGACTTGAGTAGATTATTTTTGTTTGCCTACTTTATCTTATCTCTATTGATGGAACAATATTATTTGACATGTATTTTTAATTGAAAGATTTTATCTTTATTAGTGTATAATTATTATTTGAAATGTTTTATATTAATTATTTCAAATATAATTTCATTTATTTTTTTTAATATATATTCAATAATTCTGGCGGTTGTATCCGCCAGGAAAGGATTTTTTAATATATTTTATTACTTTTCCTGGCGGATACACTATCAATACCGGCGGATATATTCGCCAGAAAAGTATTTTTTTAATATATTTTATTACTTTTCCTGGCGGATATACTATCAATGCCGGCGGTTATATCCGCCAGGGTTAGTGAATGCCGACGGCTATATCTGCTGGGAATTACTCAATGCCGGCGGATATATCCGACGCGAATAAGTTAATGCCGGCGGATATATCCGCCAGGAAAATTTTAATGCCTTGTCAGCGTAAAATGGTATTCCTGGCAGATTTAGACAGCTGTCCACCAGGAAAAGTGTTTTGCCTGCAGTTTTAATGCTGGCGGAAACTCTATCCGCCACTGCTTCATAATCTTGGCGGATTTCGCTATTTTTCCGCCAGAAAATTGTTTTTCCTGGCGATTTAATTCTGGCAATAATAAGTGCTTTTATAGTAGTGTAATGAGGAAGATGACCCAATTATGGATGAGTTTGTTACTATCCCTTTGTTACTATCTTTTTTATATTTTTACTTGAGAAATCTGTGGAATTGATTATTTAAGGATTAGTATGGCTCAATTACTTACTTGTTATTTAATACTTCTATATGTTGATTTGTTTACACAAAAATTAGGATTTAAAATAAAGTTTTCACTTTGAAATGGATTTCAATTTCTTATTTGATGTTTTGTTTATTAATTTTAAAACAAAGGGTCTGTCTTTATACTTGGAAATTGATTTATCTTAAAAGGTGAATAACTAAAAGCTCACAATTTTACAAAGCTTCTATTTCGGTACACTCTGATTATTTATTGTAAAAATGAAAAAAAATTCCCCACTGTTTTGGAGTTAGTTTGGTTTTTATTTAAAGCCTTACATTGATCTTCGATCTTGGCATGTTCTTACTTAGGGCTTAGTGAGAGTGCGTTGAGGTTGAAGACCAATGTGGCGCTGCCACATGCCCAAAGTGCTATACCCCATTTTGAAGTGTGACATCCATAAACAAAGAGAATAAGAAAGAATTGGACTTTGGTGGATTTTCTTGGGTGAAGGAATTAACAGGAAATTGAGATCTTCTGGTAGCTCTGGCGGCTGCTTCCATTTCTATGCTAATTCTTTTCTTTGTCTAATGTACAAATTAGCCTAGGCATGAGGATGAGAATATTGAATATTCTCCTTTGCATTTAGGTTCTTGGTGAGCGTTTGAGTTGAGCTTAATTAAGGGTTAGGTATATTATATGTAATTGATGGATCCTTTATTCCTTTCAATTTCTTTATTTCTTTATTTCTAAAGGGGTGTAACTAGCTAGAAATTCGTACATGACTCCTTTGTTTAAAAAAAACAAGAATCTTTAAATCAATAAAAATGCAACATTAATTGTTTCCTTTGAATACGAAGCAATCACTGGTATAAGCATAATCAAGAGGACCTTTGGGCTGTTTTGAGAGTCAGCCGACTCCCCTCTACCCCTCCCCCTCCCCCTCCCCCTTTCTCCTATCCACCTCCACCTATTTCTCACTCACCTCCCTTTGTTCTCTCACTCTCAGTTTCTCACTTCTCTCTTGTGGTGATTTTTTCACCCTTTTGTGGTGATTTTTCCACTCTTTTGTGGTGGTTTTGTTGAAGCTATATGCTCTGATCTAGAGGTTTCTCATATTATTGCAACAATGTTCCACAAGTTTTTACGTGATTCTTTATTTAGAAATTAAATTTTGTACCATAATGGTCCATAAGATGTCAGTTGTTTTGTAACAACCCGACCCAAATTTCTCGGAAATTTAAAATTTTTATTCTACTTGGTTCATTTTAAGAGATTTTATAAGGAAACGAAATGTGAAAGACTTTGGAAATGTTTTTTTTCAAAGATTTATTTTAAATATTACGATAACTTACTTTAAGGATTTTGGGATTTATTTGGAAAATAAAAAGGGTTTTGGTTTAATTTTTAATTTTTGTTTTAAACTGGGCTTGACCCGAAAGTTGACTTTTAAAATTAGTGGGTTCTCAATTTTGACTTTGGGTCTGTTGGAAAGGTCTCGAGTCCACGAGTTCGTAGACACGCGGCACGCGTCAATCGGAGCTACGGTTTGAAAGATACGGGCTTTTGAAGTGAGTGGCAAACTTGTAATTTATACAAAAGTGAGTTTTTTAAACCCAAAAAGTC
Organism: Dryas octopetala; assembly: GCF_963921425.1. Lineage (NCBI taxonomy): Eukaryota > Viridiplantae > Streptophyta > Magnoliopsida > Rosales > Rosaceae > Dryas > Dryas octopetala. The sequence continues at coordinate 7,690,837 of NC_141367.1, read as the reverse complement.
AGAAACCCCTCTCTCTCTCCTCATTTCTCTCCCCCTCCCGTGCATTCTCTCTCTCTCTTCCCGAATTCTCCTCTCTCATCCTTTCCTCTTGACCAAACTTTGACCGGCCATAACTCTCGCTCCCGACCTCCGATTCAGGCGTTCTTGGTGGCGTTGGAAAGCTATCGACGATACCTTTCTATTGGTTGTCTCGGATCAACCATCCGACCACTCACGACAGCGCAGCAAGCCAGCAAAGTTGCGGCTGCACCACCGCGATTTCACTGTTCCGGTAGAAATTGGATGGCCGGACCTACTGGGCTTTGTTCCCCTCGTCATGGTGAGTCTAGCCATGGTCTCCATTCGTTCATACGATGCTCCACGACGGAGCAATGAGCTTGGGAAACCAAATCTCCACCGTCGGCCACACCACCGATTTCGGCCATTTCCGGCGACTTTTGGCCGTCGGTCCAGTTGTCAAAAACGATCCTCGAGGTATGGGTAATCTTTCCCCTAAGGTGGACACGCCCAATTTTGAGAAATTGAAATTTTGATTTAAGAGTTTTTGTTATTTTTCGAATTTTTAAATTGGAGATGAAATCGAGTTGTTTTTGGTGCAATTGAACGTCCTACCGTGCAATTAGGACTAATTGGAGTTGTTTTGGGGTGTTTTCTAGGTTGTGCCGCCGCAGCCCCCGTCGAAACCGCCACTTGTGGCGGCGGGTTGGGTGGTTCCTCTTGCTATTCAGCCTCCCCGGGACTCTTAGAGACAAAATCCAGGCTCCGTTGTGTTTTGGGTGAGTTTTGATGTGTTAGTTGGAGTCGGGCAGCCACCGTGCATGGTGGTTATCACCCAAATCGATTGATCAACGGCCAAATTAATATTTTTTGTGAACTCTGGAATTAGATTGTAATGCATTGTTTTTATGGACAGAGTATGCATATCCTAAGGACAACAATTCGTGGCCGATCTATTAAGGAAACCTTAAGCCGTGTCATGGTGGTTATCAGACGTGAGAAAGGATGTTTGGGAAGCTCGATTATGTGATTGGTCAGTTGCCGAACTTGGAATCGAATTAACAAGGTGGTTTAGATAATTACTTGGTGATGATTTATTTATATCGTTTACGTTGATCTTGGAGTTGTATTGATAATTGGGCGACTTAGTAATCGCGTTTGTTTGGTATAAAATTTAGTTAACTCGGGACGAACTCTAGACTTTCGGATAAGTCATAGGGGCACTTAGATTTTTCTTCATTCGATTTCAATCGACACTCGTATTCTTGACTATTTAAGTTAGTGGTACTTTTGTGTTAGGTGGATGGAGCCTCGTCTTTTGGCTATTTTTAGTGACGAACAAGAAGGGATCATGAAATGGGAACGTATTTCCGGAAAGGATTAGACATTGATCGGTTAAACTGTGAGTGGACTTTTATTTTTGAAAATGCTTGTGGAAGTTTATAATTTAATTTATACTTGTTTTCTAATTATTGTTTGAGAAATAAAAATCTTTGAGTTGGTTGTTTAATCCTTAATAAGTTATAAAAATCGTATCATTTTAGTTATTCCGTGATGTTGATTTTTCTGAGTTGTTGGACTTTGGAAAAGAATCTAGTCTCTTGTTTTATTCACGTGGTTTATTTAATAATTTGGGTATTGTTGAAAGTTTGGATTTGTTTCATGTTTATTTGAAATAATACACCTTGGCATTTTGATTTAAGTTTTGTTGGAAGGTTTCGAAAATATTTGCTTTCGATGAGAAAAGGATCTATTATTTGGTTTATGGAGAAAAATGGTTTTCAAACCACCCTTTGCAGTACCCTCCAGATTTTCAGATACATAGGTCTTTGGGACCCATCACGGCACACATATAGGCTTTGGGCCGTGTGTCGGGATGCTTCGCCCTTTGGGGGCTGCTCTGCGTGCACGTATGACCAGGTTTGCCTGCACGTGCTGATTTTATTCACACGTGTGTATGGCCAGGATATTGCCTGCACGTGTTGGATTTTACTCCACGCGTGTGTATGGCCAGGATATTGCCTGCCTGTAATTCCACACAGGTGTATGGCCAGGATTATTCAGGGTATATAGCATGGTGGAAAATGGAATTGGTATCTTCAGAGTTTAAGTATGGATTTTAAGTGAGAAATATCTTTCGAGTTTTATAATGATTTCGATTTTATTATTATTTTTACGACTTTGTTAATTTAGATGGCTGGTTATTGAGAAATGTGTTTTGAGTTATCTTTTCCTTGAGTTCCATGAGTTTTATAACATTCTTAAAGCTTGGAAATGGTTTTAAAACTGGGGGATTTCAAAGAGTGAAGTGAGGTTTTAAAGCTAAACGTGTTTTTTTTTTAAGGATTTTCTGAAACAGCAATTTTACTTATGTTTTCGTTTATTTAAACTGTCCACTCACTGAGAGTTATCTCACGTTTTCTTTATTTTGTTTATAACATTTTTCCCCCCAGGTGTTATAGATCGCTGAGGTTGGGCCGTACCACGTCGAGGCAGGACTTTCAGTTCTTCGGCGTCATTTCCCTTAAGTTGTGGATATAACTTTTATTTTGCAATGGAAGTTTAGTTTTGCTCTGATTATCATGTGCCTTGGTGAATAAGAACTTTTTGGTTGTGGTAGAGGTGGTTACTGATTTAGAAGTGCTTTTAACAGGTTTTGAAATTTCTGGGTTAGTCCATTTTCAGGGGAGGTTTTGCCGAATTTTCGGTAGGATTTTCCTTGATTTTGGATTCCCGCAGGACCTCTCCGGGTTTTCAGGGTGGAATCCGGGGGCGGTCCTGTCAACTTGGTATCAGAGCATTAGGTTTTAAAATTCCTGTAGACTCGGCACCTTGTGTGCATCCTTCGGTCTATGGAAAGGTTCTCGTCAGCTTGTATGGATATGCCTCCTCGACGTGGCCGACCTCACAGAAGTTGTAGTAAGTTTTGGGGGATATAGTTTATTTATTGACGTGACGTTAACGTGATTAGCGGTAGTCTTGATTCTTACACTCGAGGACTTTTAGATAATCAGTAAAGGGGGAATTGAGACGGTAGAAAATACTTGATGGTTGTGATCATACTCTTCGACAAACAAAATTTAAAAGCTTCAGTAAGACGTTATGAACTCAATTCGAGCAATCAAGTTTTAATCCTATAGATAGTGATCTGGTTGAAAGTTTATTGATTCGACACAGTGGGATTAAATATTGAGGAGGTAACATGATTAAACTCAAGGGAAGTTGATGAAATATAAATTCTTTTGTATCGTTACGGTTGAGGGAGTAAGAAAGTGTGTGTCTAGTTATTACAAGAGAATATAAATTCTCAAGGGAAATTTCACTTGGAATTAGAATGGATCTTAAGCTAAGTGTGAAGTAAGAGCAAGGGAGTTATTGAGAATTAGATGTGAATGAAAGGAAGGCTTCGCGACTTGTGATTAAGTAGTATGTTCAAAGGATTGAAGTAATGTGATATGTGATGGAGGATGCTAAGAGTGCTAACGGCATGACACTTGAAATAAAGGATAAGAGTTTAGTGTACTATGTTTATATATTGGAATAAGGATACTATAAAAATGATTAAGAGATTTATAAGTTTGATTTTATTTTTAAAGTTGAGTTGATGATGACTTGATGGATAGTAAGGAAGAGTTTTACTATTTTGGAGACTTAAGTATCATGTGATGGAAGTAAAGCTTGGTGTCTTGTGCTGAGGATAAATGTCCGAAGAATTGATAAATGTATAAGTTATGTTGGATTGATGTCAGGTCTCGTTATGGAATGGAACTTATAATTTGGAGTTGAGAATTGAAGGATTATAGTAAAGATAAACAAGGATAGACGTCGACATATTGGATTGTCTATGTGGAGGAAAAGTTACGATATATGGTGGCACCTGATTGACTTTATTTCATGTGTATGGATTGGAATAAGTATACCATAAGTATGATTAAAGGTTTTATGGATTGATTTTGTTTCGGAAGTTCATGGAAGGAAATTAAGGAAACTGAGTAAGGTGACACGACCGTAGGTGAGGAACGATAATAAAAATTAGGAGATAGTAAGCATCTTGAAAGTGACAGCCCTAAGGTAATGGATGCTAGTGGTATTGATAAAAGAAAAAGAGAGAAGAAGTACATTGTTTGTCAGTAGCATGTGAAGTGGTGAATTAAGTTAGGGGTGAACCCGAAAATTTTAGTAACTCACTAAACTTTCACGACTGGAGGTTAATGATTACTCGATAGACGAAATCACAATAATGATGCTCGAGGTTGTCATTGGATTTATCTCTAATAGTATTGGATATTGTTAGAGCTTACAAAGTTAATTAGAGTAGCGCAACGGAAGCATGGTGAGACTTAGACTGATCACCCTGACATGTTGTTAGCAAGGAGATTAGCGAGATCGATATGAATTGAGATAGTTTGGGCAAGATCTCGAGTTTTCTTCGGATATGAAAACAGAATTATGGACTACAGCTATGAGTCATGCAAGTTGAGGACTCGCGGGTCAACTCAAGTAATTTAGCAAACACTTCGATTGTATATTGTTGTGGTCAGACAGCATAATACACGATCATGCACTGATAACGATCTTGACGTCTCATCTTGATTTTCTTTATGGACAAGAAGACGCTCTCTCGTTACCTATTCGTGACGTATACTTCCGCGGTACAATGATGAAATTTTTATGAATCACCTAACGAATTTCAGGGCACGTCATCACCATAATTTTAAGACAGGAGCTTGTGGCTCACCTCTGGATATCGACATAGCGACAATCCACCTCGAATTTGTTTGGATCAGAGAAGCAAGATACTACATATAAGGAGAGATTAACTTTGGTCAAGTCTCTTGGTTGGATCATACATTGGAGGAATCGGCTTCAAAACTTGATAGAAGATTTTGAATTTGAGTGTCACCTATCTTTTATGTTTATACTAAATTTCGAGGACGAAATTTTTGTAAGGGGGGAAGGTTGTAACAACCCGACCCAAATTTCTCGGAAATTTAAAATTTTTATTCTACTTGGTTCATTTTAAGAGATTTTATAAGGAAACGAAATGTGAAAGACTTTGGAAATGTTTTTTTTCAAAGATTTATTTTAAATATTACGATAACTTACTTTAAGGATTTTGGGATTTATTTGGAAAATAAAAAGGGTTTTGGTTTAATTTTTAATTTTTGTTTTAAACTGGGCTTGACCCGAAAGTTGACTTTTAAAATTAGTGGGTTCTCAATTTTGACTTTGGGTCTGTTGGAAAGGTCTCGAGTCCACGAGTTCGTAGACACGCGGCACACGTCAATCGGAGCTACGGTTTGAAAGATACGGGCTTTTGAAGTGAGTGGCAAACTTGTAATTTATACAAAAGTGAGTTTTTTAAACCCAAAAAGTCAGAAACCCCTCTCTCTCTCCTCATTTCTCTCCCCCTCTCGTGCATTCTCTCTCTCTCTTCCCGAATTCTCCTCTCTCATCCTTTCCTCTTGACCAAACTTTGACCGGCCATAACTCTCGCTCCCGACCTCCGATTCAGGCGTTCTTGGTGGCGTTGGAAAGCTATCGACGATACCTTTCTATTGGTTGTCTCGGATCAACCATCCGACCACTCACGACAGCGCAGCAAGCCAGCAAAGTTGCGGCTGCACCACCGCGATTTCACTGTTCCGGTAGAAATTGGATGGCCGGACCTACTGGGCTTTGTTCCCCTCGTCATGGTGAGTCTAGCCATGGTCTCCATTCGTTCATACGATGCTCCACGACGGAGCAATGAGCTTGGGAAACCAAATCTCCATCGTCGGCCACACCACCGATTTCGGCCATTTCCGGCGACTTTTGGCCGTCGGTCCAGTTGTCAAAAACGATCCTCGAGGTATGGGTAATCTTTCCCCTAAGATGGACACGCCCAATTTTGAGAAATTGAAATTTTGATTTAAGAGTTTTTGTTATTTTTCGAATTTTTAAATTGGAGATGAAATCGAGTTGTTTTTGGTGCAATTGAACGTCCTACCGTGCAATTAGGACTAATTGGAGTTGTTTTGGGGTGTTTTCTAGATTGTGCCGCCGCAGCCCCCGTCGAAACCGCCACTTGTGGCGGCGGGTTGGGTGGTTCCTCTTGCTATTCAGCCTCCCCGGGACTCTTAGAGACAAAATCCAGGCTCCGTTGTGTTTTGGGTGAGTTTTGATGTGTTAGTTGGAGTCGGGCAGCCACCGTGCATGGTGGTTATCACCCAAATCGATTGATCAACGGCCAAATTAATATTTTTTGTGAACTCTGGAATTAGATTGTAATGCATTGTTTTTATGGACAGAGTATGCATATCCTAAGGACAACAATTCGTGGCCGATCTATTAAGGAAACCTTAAGCCGTGTCATGGTGGTTATCAGACGTGAGAAAGGATGTTTGGGAAGCTCGATTATGTGATTGGTCAGTTGCCGAACTTGGAATCGAATTAACAAGGTGGTTTAGATAATTACTTGGTGATGATTTATTTATATCGTTTACGTTGATCTTGGAGTTGTATTGATAATTGGGCGACTTAGTAATCGCGTTTGTTTGGTATAAAATTTAGTTAACTCGGGACGAACTCTAGACTTTCGGATAAGTCATAGGGGCACTTAGATTTTTCTTCATTCGATTTCAATCGACACTCGTATTCTTGACTATTTAAGTTAGTGGTACTTTTGTGTTAGGTGGATGGAGCCTCGTCTTTTGGCTATTTTTAGTGACGAACAAGAAGGGATCATGAAATGGGAACGTATTTCCGGAAAGGATTAGACATTGATCGGTTAAACTGTGAGTGGACTTTTATTTTTGAAAATGCTTATGGAAGTTTATAATTTAATTTATACTTGTTTTCTAATTATTGTTTGAGAAATAAAAATCTTTGAGTTGGTTGTTTAATCCTTAATAAGTTATAAAAATCGTATCATTTTAGTTATTCCGTGATGTTGATTTTTCTGAGTTGTTGGACTTTGGAAAAGAATCTAGTCTCTTGTTTTATTCACGTGGTTTATTTAATAATTTGGGTATTGTCGAAAGTTTGGATTTGTTTCATGTTTATTTGAAATAATACACCTTGGCATTTTGATTTAAGTTTTGTTGGAAGGTTTCGAAAATATTTGCTTTCGATGAGAAAATGATCTATTATTTGGTTTATGGAGAAAAATGGTTTTCAAACCACCCTTTGCAGTACCCTCCAGATTTTCAGATACATAGGTCTTTGGGACCCATCACGGCACACATATAGGCTTTGGGCCGTGTGTCGGGATGCTTCGCCCTTTGGGGGCTGCTCTGCGTGCACGTATGACCAGGTTTGCCTGCACGTGCTGATTTTATTCACACGTGTGTATGGCCAGGATATTGCCTGCACGTGTTGGATTTTACTCCACGCGTGTGTATGGCCAGGATATTGCCTGCCTGTAATTCCACACAGGTGTATGGCCAGGATTATTCAGGGTATATAGCATGGTGGAAAATGGAATTGGTATCTTCAGAGTTTAAGTATGGATTTTAAGTGAGAAATATCTTTCGAGTTTTATAATGATTTTGATTTTATTATTATTTTTACGACTTTGTTAATTTAGATGGCTGGTTATTGAGAAATGTGTTTTGAGTTATCTTTTCCTTGAGTTCCATGAGTTTTATAACATTCTTAAAGCTTGGAAATGGTTTTAAAACTGGGGGATTTCAAAGAGTGAAGTGAGGTTTTAAAGCTAAACGTGTTTTTTTTTTAAGGATTTTCTGAAACAGCAATTTTACTTATGTTTTCGTTTATTTAAACTGTCCACTCACTGAGAGTTATCTCACGTTTTCTTTATTTTGTTTATAACATTTTTCCCCCCAGGTGTTATAGATCGCTGAGGTTGGGCCGTACCACGTCGAGGCAGGACTTTCAGTTCTTCGGCGTCATTTCCCTTAAGTTGTGGATATAACTTTTATTTTGCAATGGAAGTTTAGTTTTGCTCTGATTATCATGTGCCTTGGTGAATAAGAACTTTTTGGTTGTGGTAGAGGTGGTTGCTGATTTAGAAGTGCTTTTAACAGGTTTTGAAATTTCTGGGTTAGTCCATTTTCAGGGGAGGTTCTGCCGAATTTTCGGTAGGATTTTCCTTGATTTTGGATTCCCGCAGGACCTCTCCGAGTTTTTTGGGTGGAATCCGGGGGCGGTCCTGTCATGTTTTCCAATTTGGTCCAAATTGTCAACTTCTTTTGTTTTTCCAATTGACTTCATGTGGTCAAAATAGATGAAAACTCAAACAGAGTGAATGGTTTGGGCAAAAATGGGACACAATTGACATTTTGTATTCCATTTTGGTACAAAATTTAATTTGTAGACCAAATTGAAAATTGCGTAAAAATTTATGAACCAATGTTGCAATTAAGAACTAAAAGGATTCTTTATGATCATAAAAAATCCTTTTAGAGCTACAAGTTAAAAATAAATATAAAAAGAAATTAAATATTTGATATCAAATCACTTCTTATTAATGTTTGTATGATTTTATAATTTGGATGGATTCCTAACACACATCAGCTTATATGCATAGAAAAATTACTCATTTGGAATCAGATCTTGCAATCCTATTATTAAAGTTTTATTTACTCAAATATACAAGTCTAGTAGTATACTAATGAGGTCGAACCTCAAGGAGTGATGCAAAACGATACACTAAGCTTAAACTTAAATTAATTTAAAACTAACCTAATTTGGAAATTTTGTTGGTTTGTGAGACAACTTAAAATAAAATGCAACTAAATTAAAAAGCAAATAAAGTAGATGAAAAGAGAATAAAGTAAATAAAGGTGCAAGAATTTAAATATTAAATCTAGAAAGGAAATTAACAACTTTTTGGTTTTAGAAGTTAAACAATGGTATAAGAACCAAGGTTAGGGTTCCACACCACTTATGAACATATTAAGTGAGATTTATAGTAATTTCTCCAAAAAGGAGGGCACCCAAGAGTCACTTGATGCTCTCTTATAAAGATAAATATGACTTGAGCACAAAAATTGAAGATTTATATAGTATATCTTGATTTTTCTAAGAAAATACAAACTTTAAGCAACTTAAGTGAACCAAACCTAAGGAACAACTAGAGTTCAAAAAAGTTTGTGTTTTAAAAGATTAACCATAAAGCGAAAATGTGGAAAGAGGATCTAACTACCCATAATATATGACATTATGGGTGAAAGATGATCTCTTTCTCATTTTAATATCAAAATCTAGAGCTTGTAGGATCTTAAACAAGGGAGAAATTAACATAAAGACCTCACTTAATAATATTCATGGTGGTGCTTCCCCCTTACCAAGGTAAGGGGGTTTAGTGACCACCCATAAGTTTAAATCTTAAATAAATAAATAAATAAGCATGTAATTTAAAGAACAAGAAAATAAATAACACTACTAACCATAAAGTAAAGAACTACATAAAATAAAAAGCATAAAGTAAATAAAGGATTAGGAGAAGAGAGAAAAGAGACATAATATTAAAGTTTCATTAATTAAAAGTGCAAGAAAATTACATTCCTATTCTCTCTCAAACATCATAGCCAAAGGGCTTGAGAGAGAAATCCTAGAAGAATACTAGAGAAAGGTATAAAATTAAAAATGTAGAGTAAAAGTTATGAAGAAGGGGCTGAAGGTACCTTTAAATTGGCAAATACTAGGGCTAGTGATGAAGAAAGGATCAGCACAAAAGGCTGGTGCAAGGTTGGAAATATCTAGGATTTTTGCCATATGTCGCGCAACTATAGGCTGGGATGAATGGCTAGAGAAAGGCTGTCAACAACTGGAGGATGGGACACGTGTCATAGTATGGTTGGTTGAAAGAAGATTAATCAACCAATTTGCTGGGCGGAAGGAGAAGAGAGGCGGCTGGCTTGGACCTGTGCTGAGTGGCTACATGGGAGAACGTGAGAGAGGGAGAAAAGAAGAAAAGGCAGTTGGCTAGTCTTGGCTTGTGGCTTAGAAGTGGCTCACATGGGTGAGAGAAAGAGAGATTAATCACAGGGGTGGGCGGGGTGCGGTTCGGCCCGGTTCACCCCCGAAACCGTGCACCCCACCGGACGTTCCTATACGGTGCGGTTCGGTGCTAAAAACCAGAAAGGGAGGAGAAAAACCAAACCAAACCAAACCATTCAAAGTGCGGTGCGGTTCGGTTTGGTTCTCTACTACGGTTCTGGGTTTAATGAGTTATTATTCATATTGGCATTTTTGGGGAGATTGAGATTTCGTTTGGGATTTGGACAAATTTGGGTTATAAGTTATAACTATATATAAGATTATATATAACAATTATAGAGTAATGAGTATAGTATATATATATAACTATATATTACTATAGTATATACTAGTATGCTACTATAATTATATATTATTTATATAGTTATATATAACTATTGTAGTATGTATACAACTATATATATACTAAGTTACTAACTATATAGTTATATATAACTAACTATACTAAGTTTTTAGTTATATATAACTCTATATGCATAAAACATTATTATATAGACATAGACTATAGAGTATATAGAAATAGAATATACTAATTTTATTGTAAAAGATATAACTAAAATTATATACTAAAACATTATTATATATAATATTAAACTCATAGGGTTATATAAAATATATTTTAGGGTCAAAAATAAAAATGTATAAAATGTGTATAAACATATATAAAATGTGTACAAAAATGTATAAAATGTGCATAAAAATATATAATTATATTTTTAAAAAATTACACGGTTTGGTTCGGGTAAAATAAGCATGAAACCGGAACTGGAACCATCCATATACGGTTTTGACAGGAACGTCCTCGGTTTCCACCCTAAAACCCGAAGGGGTCCTGTGGGAATCCAAAATCAAGGAAAATCCTACCGAAAATTTGATAGAACCTTCCCTGAGAATGAACTAACCCAGAAATTTCAAAACCTGTTGAAAGCACTTCTAAACAGCAACCATTCACATCCTAATTACCAACCTCAATGCATAATCGCCATCATTGTCTATCCTCAAGATTCAAGCCTAGATCTAACCAAATCCTAGCATACCATGTAAAAAGTCATCTATTTAATTTCACTCACGTCGCTCTTTAAAATCCTCCAGCTTCCAAACTACTTTCAAAATCTCTTTTTTCAAATCCATTTTTAAAATCCCCTCAAACTGTAAATCAAACTTTGAAAAACAATTAATACTCTCAAGCTGTAAAACTGTTAAAATATCTGAAACAATACTCAATGTCTTACTGAAATTATCATTTAAAACATTTACTGGTGCAAAATAATTCTAATACGCAATGCCTTAAAATACTCGATCCACAACTGAAAACTTACACCACACTAGTACCCAGGGAACTGCTGGTCGTACACTGCCGAGTCATCTCTAGGCAAGCGCAGAGCAAATCTATACCTGCTGTGATGCTGGTCATACACCGCCTACTAGGCAAGTGCAGAGCAAAAGCTGGTCGTACACCGCCAACTAGGCAAGTGCAGAGCAAATATATTACTGGTCGTACACCGCCAACTACGCAAGTGCAGAGCGAGTGCTGGTCATACACCGCCAACTAGGCAAGTGCAGAGCAAGTGCTGGTCATACACCGCCGAGTCATCTCTAGCGAGTGCAGAGCAATATATACCTGCTGAAGGGGGTACTAATATGGCGGTTTGAAACCGCTTCTGTATATCTCAATTAACCACATCCCAAACCACTCCTCCAAATAAAAACTGAAATTTAATTCTTTCTATAAATCCGCTTAAATAAAATCATTCTCAAATTGTGAAAACTGCTCGATCAAAATCATTTTCTAAAGGACAGAAATTCATTAATAAAACTTTCCCAAAATAATACCAAAAATCATTTCCAGAAACTGTCCATACTCAAATAAATCAAGAAAAGAGTTGAATTATAAAATTTGCAAAGCATTTCGAAAACCAAAGATCCACTCACAGTCTACCCCGAGCTACACCAAATCCCTTCCGAAATTGATTCCTACTCACGACTCCTCACTTGTTTGTCACTCATACTCACAGTCTACTGTATAATAGTTGCTTAGTCCTCGTTCATAAATCCTCGACAATAAGCATTTCTTCTCTAATCCAACAATTATTCTTGGGCTAACTCTATAATTCCTAATTAATTTCCTAGCCTCAAATCTTCATCTATACATTCTCATGATCCAAAACCTACACTCAGCCTTCTCTAACACATAACAACAAACACATAAACTTGCAATTCATTAACGATACTCTACATTACAAACCGATAAGTTTCACTCACATGTTTAACTACGTAAAAGATCGAAATGCCTTTCACGGCGCCATTGCCCGGATCTCCAATCTGGCAGCATAACAACGTCGAGAATGAGATTTCCCAAACCCGTATACCTGTTAAGACCAGACAACCAATATTTAAATATTCAGAGTTCACAACTTGGCCGTTCAACGACCGAAATGGACGGTAACCACCACGCACGGTGGCTGCCCGGCCCCAAACCACACACAACACTCACCAACGCATATACAGACCCTGGAATTGGCCTCTAGGAGTTCTGGGAAGGCTGATTAACAAGAAAAACCACCCAACTCGCCGCCACAAGTGGCGGAGCCGACAGTGACAGCAGCGGCACAATCTAAAATCATTAATTTCCTAAAGTTTTCAATTCCAAATAACAATTATAGGTTATTAGGGGTGAGAATTGTCTAAAAACCATCCAAAATCATTTCCCAAAATCGAAATCAAAGGGAACCCGAAATGGGTTTAAAACCCTAAAATCCAACTTCACCAATTTCATAAAATTAACAATCAACACCTTAGGGAAAATATTACTCGTACCTAGAGGATCGTTTTTGACAACTGGACCGACGACCAATTATCGTCGGAATCGGCGGCGGAAGCCGCCGGCCTTCATAGCGTCGATTTGTCTTCGAGGGGCGTCGGGTGGACGATCGGAGCACACCACCATGCTCGGCTCGACGAGAGGAAGCTTTCTAGGCCGGTGCTTGGCCGCGAAGACGCCGGAAACGGCAAGTCAACGTCGGAGTTCCAAACGGCAAAATCTGAGTTCTCGATTCTGAGGGGTTTCTGGGCTGCGCCGACACCAGGGCGAGGAAGAGGGAGAGACGGCGAGCTCGGGGAGCTCTCGTCCGCCTCCATCCGCCGCCGGACGCGCGCCCACGCGCCGATGACAGTTCGGCGGTACTGAATGGGCGAGGGAGAGAGAGAGAGAGAGAGAGAGAGAGAGAGAGAATGTCGGGGAGAGAGAGTCCCCAATTTTCTGGTCCCTTTGGGGCTTTTAAAACCCATTTCATGAAATTTACAAAATTGCCCCTCAATTTGAACGTCCGTAAAACCCAAACCGTAACTCCCATTTACGCGTGCTTCGTGTCTACGAACTCGTGGGATCAGGATCTATCCAACGGGCCAAAAGTCAAAATCAAAAGCCTACTAATTTTAAAAGTCAACTTTGGGTCAAGCCTAATTTAAAATCAAAAATTTAAAATTTTGTAACGACCCGACCCAAAGTTGACTTTTAAAAATAATGGACTTTCGTCTTTGACTTTGGGCACGTTGGAAAGGTCTCGAGTCCACGAGTTCGTAGACACGCGGCACGCGTCAATCGGAGCTACGGTTTGAAAGATACGGGCTTTTGAAGCGAGTGGCAAACTTGTAATTTTTATGAAAGTGGGTTTTAAATACCCAAAAGTCAGATTTCCTCTCTCTCTCCTCATTTTTCTGTCTCTCTCTCTCCCCCGCGCCTCTGTTTCTCTCACGCCCCTCACCCTCGCCGCGCCTGTCACTGGCGCGTGACGGCGCGTCCGACGGCGGCTGGGCTCGGGTTTTGGCCTGCCGCCATCGCCTCCCTCCCCTCTCTCTCCCGGTGGTCCCCATTTTTCCAATCGATCATCCATGACGGAGAAACGACGTGAAACAGGGCCGAGTCTCTCTACCGGCGATCTCGCTTTTCCGGCCACGACGCAACTCCAGACCACCTGGGTTGTCATCCCCTTGTCGCGGCGAGCCTCCCTGTATTCTTCCCTAGCTCCGGCGACCTCCCACAGCGGCGAATCGAAGTTCCAAGGCCGACGGCTTCTTCGGCTAGTTCGAGCTTTTCCGGCGAGATTTGGCCCTCGATCCAGTTACGAGAAATGATCCTCTAGGTATGGGCTTCCTTTCCCCCTTGTTCTTGCGTGTCAATTTTGAGAATTTGGAGATTGAAATTTTAGGGCTTGTACCCATTTCGGGTTTACATTGAATTGAGCATATTTGAATAAATTCTGAGTTGTTTTTGGTCCAATTGAAGTACCTATGTTGATTGGGGTTGATTTTAGTTGAAAGACTAATTTTTTTTAGGATTTGTCGCCGCTGCCACCACTGTCTCCGCCACTTGTGGCGGCGGGTCAGTGGTTATTTGCTTCTTTTTGCCAAATTGAACTTCTAGGAGACCCTCGGAGGTTGTTTGGTGAATTCTGTGAAATTTCTGTTTATATTTAAGTTGGTTGTCTTGTCCTAACAGGTACACGGGCTCGGGAAATCTCATTCTAGATGCCGTTATGCTGCCGGATTTGGTATCCGAGCAATGGCCCCTGTGAAGGGTATTTCGGTCTTTTACGTAGTTAAATTGTGAGTGAAATGTATCGGACTTTGAATGTAGAGTACCGTTAATAAATCGTCGGTTTTGTGTGATTTAATGCTTTATGTTAAAGGAAGCCAAGTATAGGGTTCAGACCATGAGAAGGAATTGACGAAGATTGAGACTAAAGGATTAAGTGAGGATTAGGCAATTATCATACAATAGACTGTGAGTAGGAATGACAAACAAGTGAGGAAGGGGTTGTGAGTAGGAATCAATTTCGGAAAGGTTTCAGTATAGTTCAGGGTAGACTGTGAGTGGATCCTTGGTTTTCGAAATGTTTTGTACATTTTATAATTTAGCTCTTTCCAGACTTATTTGAGTATGGACAGTTTTCTGGAAAAGGTTTTGGTATTATTTTGGGGAAGTTTTATTAATGAATTTCTGTCCTTTAGAAAATAAGTTTGATCGAGCAGCTTTCACAATTTGAGAATAATTTTATTTAAGCGGATTTATGGAAAGATTTAAATTTCAGTTTTTATCTGGAGGAGTAGTTTTTGAGAGGTGGTTGATTGAGATATACAGAAGCGGTTTCAAACCGACATACTAGTACCCCCTTCAGCAGGTATGTATTGCTCTGCACTCGCCTAGAGATGACTCGGCGGTGTACGACTAGCACGCAGGTATATATTGCTCTGCACTCGCCTAGAGATGACTCGGCGGTGTACGACCAGCACTCGCTCTGCACTTGCCTAGTTGGCAGTGTACGACCAGCACTCGCTCTGCACTTGCCTAGTTGGCGGTGTATGACCATCATGACATTTGCTCTGCACTTGCCTAGTTGGCAGTGTACGACCAGCATTTGCTCTGCACTTGCCTAACCGGCGGTGTATGACCAGCATCACAGCAGGTATAGATTTGCTCTGCACTTGCCTAGAGATGACTCGGCAGTGTATGACCAGCAGTTCCCCGGGTACTAGTGTGGCGTGAGATTTCAGTTGTGGAGCATTTTGCGAAATGAAATTACTTCAGTAAATATTTTAAATGACAGTTTCAGTAGAGCATTGTGTTTTTATTTCAGTTATTTTAACAGTTTTACAACTTGAAAATACTATTTATTCTTCAGAGTTTGAATTACAGTTTTGAGATGACTTAAAAATGGATTTGATAGAAGAGATGGATTTGTGAAATAGTTTTAAAGTTGGAGGGTTTCAAAGAGCGTCGTGAGTGAAATTGGATAGATGTTTGTTTGTATCGTGTGTTGTATGACTTTTGTTCGTTAGGACTTGGGCTGGTTAGAACTTGGTAAGGTTTAGGCTTGAAGGTTGAGAAGGGAAGCGAGGGTGATTATGCCGTGAGGTTATTAATTAGAATGTGAATGTTTGAGATTGATGTTGAGGTTAATAGTTAACGATTAGGCAATTGATTTGCTAAAATGTTTTATTATTATTATTGATGAGATTTGATGTGCATATGAGGAGTTTTTGATTATCTTGATGCTTGGATGATTGGTGGTGGAATGTTTTGTAATTAAATAAGTATGGATATTTTGTGGATTATTTTTGAGTTTGGGAATTTAGAAAATTATTGAGGACAATTATTATTATGTCATTTCACTCATACGAGCTCTATTGAGCTTACCGGGTTTGTGGTATAACCCGGTACACCATGGATGTGGTGTAGGATTTGTGTTTTGCAGGTTAAGCAGGCTGAGGAAGCAGTGGAGAGAAGATGAGGTAGTGGAACCCAGAGAGATTTAATTAATTGTTTTTACTCAGTGGTTTTGTTTAAAATGTTTTTGACAGAATTATATTTACTTATGTTGTTGTGTATGACTCAAAAGTAAGAGAAAGCAGATCTAACAGTTTGATGTTCAGTATTTTCATGGGCCCGAGGTTTGGGGTGTTACAAATTTAAATTCAAAACCTTTTATTTTCTCAAATAAATTCCCAAGATATTTTAAAAATTTTCCTTGAAAAAAATACGAAGTCTCACAATTTAATCTCCCACTACGCCTTAAAATGACCATTATAAAAAATAAAAATTTTAATTTCTAATGAAACTTGGGTCAGGTCGTTACAGGTTTGGTTCAGTTTTCTCTTACGGTGTTGATTTTTTGGTCAACTCGGTGTTTTTTTTTCAGTTTTTTGACGGTTGGTTTGGTTCGGTGTTTCGGTGCGCCGGTTATTATGCCCACCCCTAATTAATCAAATGAAGGAGTGAATTGCGGCTGGAGGTGGAAGGAAAGAAAATAGAGAATGCCACGTGTCGCAACTGGATAGGAAGAAAGAAGATTAATCAAGAGAAAGAAAGAAAAAGGCGAAAAGGTGACGTTGGCTTAGTGACTCTTCGCCTTCCATTTGTTTGGGCTAGGCTTCATTTCTTCTTTTGGGCTTTTGTTCTTCTTTGTTTTCTTTTTGTGCTGGGCCATTTTCTTCATCTTCTCTCTTCTTTATTTTGGGCTTTTCATAATTAAATCCTACAAAAAATAAAACACTAACTAAATTAAGCCTCATAAAATTCATGAAATTAATAAAATCTAACAACTTAATAAATAACTAAATAACTAAATTAAAACACTAAAAATGTTAAAAGACATTGACAAAAATGTATGAATTTGAGGATAAAAAATGTAAATAAATTAAGCTCAACAAATACCTATTTGGCTTCAATAAAGGTGGATATGTCTACAACCATTTGAGCCGGTTTTACTTCTATTCAAGCCATAGGCCCAAATTTGAGCCATTTAAAGACGTTTATCCCCTTTTTTTTTTTTTCCTTAGAATTTTTAAATATAACTTTCAAGTTATACTTGGAGCTTTCTCTTTTTTTTTTTTTTTTGGTACAAGAGGGGCCGAAGCCCAAAAGGAAAACTAAACAACTACAACTCTAAGACAAGGAGTACCAAAAGCATCAACAGAAAGTAAGGAGCAGACCTCAGGAGGGGGGAAATCAAACCAATGAACACCCGGCCAAATCCCTCCCCACACTTAAGGAGGCTAAACGATCAGCACAAAAATTTTGCTCACGATACACATGCTTCACCAAGCAATTAGCAAACCCACCAAAAAGTAGCCTGCAGCTATTAGCAAGACTATACAGAGGATGAGCAACATCAACCTCCTTCGAAACAAGGGAGACAACAAACCCTTCCGGAAACAGCTACCTCCAACCCATACAGCAAAGAGCTCTATCAAGTCTCTTCCATATAGTATCACCCGCATCTCTTTTATTGCTCCAAGTGAAAGAAGGACCAATAAATCCTAGGTCCACCAGAGAATTTCTACAAATCCAAGCAAAATGACCATTACCAGTAGTAGGATTACCTCCACGTTGCTCCAAGGGATCCACAATATCATTAAAATCACCAACACCTCACCAAGGAACATAAATATATAGTGGACAACAACCCATCCATATATTGCCACCACAACTCCCTAGGACCAGGGTGAGGATTAGCATAGACAACAGTGAGGAACCAAAATTGGAGCTTTGTCAAATAGTGCTTGCGCACTACTCGAGATTCATATTTTTAAAATTTTGAAAATGTTGCTAAATGTCTTTAAAAGAACAAAAAAGTACTAGTTTTCAAAAATTTCTCTTATTTTTTTAATTATTTTAGAGGTGTACATGTGTAACTATTACGGTGTGAGGGGATCAAAAAAACAAACAAAAATGGCTGGGGCAAGAAGATAATGGAAAAACTACTTGGAAGTGATTACAAAACTCTATAACACTGGGCCTATGTATTAATGGCTATTATTTTATTAATATAGCAATTAAAGTATGCAGCTACATATAGGAAAATGACTTTGCCACTTTGATTTTGACATTGTCGCCCTCATACAGATGTTGCTTTATCGCGTTGTAATTGAAAGGGTTGAATTTTTTTTATTTCTTCAGACCTAAACCCTTTTAAATATAGAAATTACACTAAATAACATTTTTGATGTGGCTCCTACTTGTTAGCCATGTGTGTGAAATCTTTACTTTTCTAACTGTTTTTTGACTTGAAAAGCCTATTATACCCTTGATATAAATATTTCTACCAAAGGCAACAATCCATCATTCTGTCTCTCTGGCTCCATCTCTCCTCAACTCTCTTTCTCTCCCTGGACCCCCAATCTTAGATCTCATAGACATATCTATACTGATCTTATGAGATTTGATCTGGAAGACTGGTACATACTGGGGATCCTTGGACTTACCTATGGTGAAAAGCTTGGAAAGTAACGAGCAAGATAGGCTAATTGAGGAGCCTATGACCTCACAACTCAAATAAGAGTCAAATAGGATAAAAGTTATTCCCTGCCTTTATTTACCGACTCTCACATCTTAAATAGATGTGTTTACAATTGAGTGCCATAAAATAGCAACAAATTAACAAACAGCCACAAACAGCAAGATTGCACCACGTTTTAAGGAAAATAATCAAATATCTCAACAACCTATCCACTCTTGACCAAGCTACTTATCCACTCTTTACCAAGGATGACTTATTCAAATGTAACGTAGGCTTATGTAACGACCCGATCCAAGTTTCATTAGAAATTAAAATTTTTATGTTTTATTCCTAATGGTCATTTAAAGGCGTAGTGGGAGATTAAATTGTGAGACTTCGTATTTTTTTTTTCAAGGAATTATTTTAAATATTTTGAGAATTTATTTCAGAAATAAAAGGTTTTGAATTCAATTTTTAATTTTTGTTTTAAATTGGGTTTGACCCAAAAAGTGACTTTTAAAATTAGTGGGTTTTCGTCTTTGACTCTGGGCACGTTAAATAGGTCTCGAGTCCACGAGTTCATAGACAAGTAGCACATGTCGATCCGAGTTACGGTTTAAGAGATATGGGCTTTTAAAGTGAGGGGCAATTTTATAAATTTACATAAAGGGGTTTTAAAAACCAAAAAACAGTCTCTCTCTCTCTCATTTTTATTTTCTCTTTCTCCCCCCGACTACACACACTCTCTCTCTCTCTCTCTCTCTCGAATCTTCCTCCCCGCGCACACGCCCTCTCCCAGCCACCATCGCCGGCCAGCCACCGCCGACCACGACCTCCGGCGAGCACCCCGACGCCGACCACCCCCTAGTTCATACTCTCTCTCTCTCTCTCTCTCTCTCTCTCTCTCTCTCTCTCTCCCTCCGACACTCTCTTCTCTCTCTTCCCTTCTGTGTACGCAGCACCACCGGAGGACAGCCTCCGGCCACTGTCCCAGCTGCACGAAACCACCGGCGTGACCCCTGTGGGCCGGCCGTCCTCCCTCGACCTCCCCACCGCCGACCGGTGCCCCCTCGAGCAGAAAACTCCCCCAGCCACCGGCCTCTCTTGCCGATTCCGGCCACCACCGAACTCCGATCACGAAATCGATTGGTGGGTTTTTCCAGTCTAGGTACGGGCTTTCTTTCCCTATATATTTGGTAGAGTAATATTTGAGAAATCTGAAACTTGAAAATTTGATTTAGGAATCCATTTCGGGTCCCCTTGAATTCCAGGTTTGGGGTGTTTCTTGATGTTTGTTTGGATAATTACACCCTATGAAACCTCTATGATTGTTTAGAATTGAAAATTCTTGCGTGGGTTTAAGGAAAAAGGGTATTTTTAACTAAATTGATTTTGGCGCCGCCGCTTTGGGCGGCACCCGTGGTGACCTCGACCCCCACAGTCACCTTTTGGATGTAAGTTTATCTTAGAGCCCATTTTTAGGTTAGTTGTTGGTCTTGGTTATGTTGGAAGAGATTGGAGGAATTAAAGGTATTTCGAATTGTAATTTGAAACCTTGCCAATACCGAACTTACTCCCGGACGGTGTGCTCGATTGAGATCGGCTACGTAGATTTATTTTTGAGGTTTATAATTGGTTTTAGAAGAGTGGGTGATGTTGGTGTGAGCCGGGAAGTTTCGGGACGTTTGAGAGAGCGCTCTTGTATTTAAGAAGAATAAATTATTAACCGTTGGAAGGAAATGAAAATATGTTGTGACGTTGGGCTTAACATGCACACTCATTGGAACGTTCTTGTGTCGAGACTAATAATATTATTTATTTTTTTTTTCTATAGGCGAGACGACTGTGACTCGAGACGATCCGGCAAAGGATCGAAATTAGGATTTTCACTGTGAGTGGATTGACTTTTGTTTTTTTAAAATGTTTTGTACATTTTATAATTTAATTCTTTTCTTGATTTAATTGAGTATGGATTTAGTTAAAAGGGTTTGTGAGTGGACTTTTGCTTTGCAAGTGTTTTATGATTTCATGATTTAATTTATATTAGTTATCTTGAGTTTTGGTTCAGAAATAAGGTTTGTGAGTTGGATTCTTGGTTTCCAATTTGCTAAAAAATTTGAATAGATATTTTCCTTACCTAATTGAGTTAGCCATAATTTTTCAATTTGAGGGTTATTATTCATGAAAAGGAGAAGGGATTTTATTTATAGTTTTAGAATAACATTCTGGGAAACCTAAATCTTTAAATCGTGAGTTTGAGCTTATGGATTTATAATCAATTAGCTTAGCATTTGAATTACAGGTTTTAAAGAATATTTTAAAAACTGCTGTGTAAATACACGTATTGATCGGAAGAGCCTGCCTGTGTAAAATGCACGAGATTGTGGCCATGATACGAGCCTGCCTCTCCGTACTAGATTGTGGTAAGGATACGAGCCTGCTTGTACAGAGTGACCCCTACGTACGAGATTGTGGCCAGGATTTGAGCCTGCCTGTGCGCAGGATTGTGGTCAGCACATTGTCTGCAGTTACGGGTTTGAGTATGGTGAAACTTCATTCCCCTTTTCAAGGATTTTTCTATGATATAAGTTTAAAGAAGAAATTTCTTTTTATGTTAATTTGGATTCTTAAATATGGTGCTACAGAATACTTTTACTCAAAAAGGTTTAAAGAACGACTTCTTACTTGTTTGACGCTTCTATCGTGTATTTAAGTAGTTCTTTTGACATTTGAGAATAGATTTTGAAAATAGTTTTAAAGCTGGGGGATTTCAAAGAGCGATTGTAAGGTCTTAAAGGTTTTTATTTTGTGACTTCTAAAAGATAATCTAATTTTATGTTTCGTTTTCTTAACTTGTCCACTCACTGAGTTATCTCACAATTTTCTTGTTTTGTCTTAAATTGTTTCCCCCAGACCGTAGCTTTGGTGGAGGTCGAGCCAATTACGTCGAGGCATAACGTCCAATTTTCTTTACTCGGATCTTGTGGCATCGCTTCCATTTTGGAAGTTTCTATTTACTTTAACTGTCAAATTTGCTGTAATAGAAGTAGTGGCTCTGAGAAGCATACTGAAACTGTGGTGTTGTTTGGGTCTGAGACCCCTTTTTGGTTGTGGTAGAGGCTGATGTTGTTTTTAGAAGTGCTTTTACAGGTTTTATAAATTTTGGGTTAATCCATTTTTAGGGGAGGTTTTGCCGAATTTTCGATAGAATTTTCCTTGATTTTTGTTCCCACAGGACCTCTCCGAATTTCAGGGTGAAATCCGGGGGCGATCCTATCAGCTCATAACATTCTCCCCTCCTAAAAAATAGCCTTGTCCTCAAGGCAGAAGTCTAGAAATTGCAACTTCATGGTCTGCAAATCTTCCCGGGTTGCTTCAACTAGAGATAATCCACGCCAATGAACCAGAACCTCTTACTTCTTCCTGCAACTTCGCTGATCAAGAATGGCTTGTGGATTTGGGAAAAGAGTATCATCAACACAATAGTAACAGGCAACTCTGTTTGAACTATAACCTTCTGACCAATCTTCTTTTTAAGCATGGAGACGTGAAACACTAGATGAATTCGAGATTCCTTGGGAAAATCCAGTTTATAAGCCACAACCCCTAGTTTTAAATATTTTTGCAAAGAAATGGATGTCTGATAATATGGTTGAAATCTCACATAAACCCATTCTCCCTCAGCAAACTCTCTTTCCCTATGACCACGATCATATACTCGTTTCATGCATGCGTGCTTGAGCCTCTCTAATAGTGATCTGCAAATCCTTGAGAATTTGGTCACGACGCATCGGTCAACTCGTTTTCAACAGCTTCAACTTTAGCCACACCCGGAATATAAGATAATATTTGTAAGTGGTGTTCGCCCATAAACAACCTCAAAAGGAGCTAGTGGTTTTGATTGTGGAGTGCCAGTTGTAATAATACTCTGCCCATGATAGCCACTTACATCATGTTTTTGGCTGTGTACTTGTAAAACACCGTAAATACATCTCCAACGTGCAGTTAACCATCTCACTCTGACCATCGGTTTGGGGGTGATAGGCTGAACTTTAGTTGAAACTAGTGCCATTCAGACAGAATAATTCCGCCCAAAAATGACTTGTAAATGTTGGATCTCGATCATAAACAGTGGACCTAGGCATGCCATGATGCCATGCAACTTGAAAACATTGTCAAAGAAAATTTGTGCAACTCCAAAAGCAATATAAGGATGAGATATTGAAATGAAGTGTGCATATTTGGAGAGCCTATCCACCACCACAAAGATTGTTGTCTTGCCATTTGACACTGGTAACCCATCAAGAAAGTCCATTGAAATATCTTCCCACACTTGTGAAGGAACCGGAAGTGGTTGAAGTAAGCCAGAAGCCAGAATGAGCAAGTTGTTCTGATTTGTGTTACTAGAAAATATCACAGGATGCAATGAATTCACGAACTCTTCTATGCATTCCCACCCATAAGGAGCAAGTTGTTCTTATTTGTGTTGCTGGAGTGGTTTTTGGTATCCTTCATGGGTACTGTTGTGGAACTGCCCAATGATGTATTAATAAAAGGAGAATTTGCTCCAAGATAAATGCGAGCCTTGAAATAAATGATTCCATCTTTGAAGTCCCTTGGTCCCCCAACTTCTCCCTTTTTAATTTGTTGGATTAGCTCTTGCAAATCTGAAGAAGTTCTTACTTCCACCTTGACAGCTTTTACCCAATATGGAATTGGTTGACTTATAGTAGCTAGGTAACTCATATCATTTGATATTTTGCCCGCTTCTTCTCTCTTTGAAAGCACATCAACCATAATGTTTTTCTTTTCCTCTCTTATACTCAATAACAAAGTCAAACCCCATGAGCTTATAAAGCCATCTTTGTTGAGCTGTAGTTGAGATTTGATGGTCCCATGTTCACTCGTTTTTAGCCAAGGTTGGCCAAAAGCAACACTTTGGTCCGTTTTCGTGTAAGTACGGGGCGTGCCACCGTCAAGCCAAGTTTTGGCTCAATCAGAATGTGATAGTGATTGGGTTGAGTAACTGCGCCTAAATTGATTCTTATCAAGCGATTGATCGGCCAAGTTAGGAACCACTCTTGGCCTATGTTCTTTTCTAGCCTCGGGGACAAGGCTCTTAAAGGCCTAGTCGGAATCGGAATGCGACCCACTAGTTGGCCTCCTTAAAATTACGTGATCGAACTCGTGCACAAAGTGGTGCAAGTGCCCAAGCAAAACAAAGAAACTATGGTTAACAAAAATATAATGAAACTCAATGCGATCTTGATCAACCAAGTTAACTTCAAGATTCAAAGAAACAATGAAAATAACAGGCATTAGATTGAGGGCGAATGAAAGGAAAATTGCATTAAAGTTGAAATCAAGACAAACAAAGTTGCATGAAAAGTAAAGAACAAAACTAAATCGATACCACAAGCCTTTGGGAAAGATGATGGCAGAGCTACAAACCTAGTGAACTAGAACTATTGAAAAACCTAAAAGTGCCTTGAACGGTAGCAACTAAGTAAAATCGAAAGCAAAAGAACTTTGAGTGATTCTTGAAAGCTTGAGAAATTTGTGAGTTGATTGCTGTGTGTTGAATGTCCTCTTTCTCTTATGAATGCGTCTATATATAAGGGTTAGGATAGCAATGGGCCATTACTTGGCCCGGAATTCCCCCTAGACTCCTTGTACAGATGGGATTTGAACTCTCTTGAAATTAGGATTCGACCGGATTCTTCTTTGATAACCACGTGATCTTGAGCATTGATGGTTGATGAGAATCTTTTCCAAATTTGAACTCTTTACTTGGACGGAATTCTAGCTTAAGTATAACTTCTTGGTGGATGAGAAATCCTTATGTGACTTGGGCAGAGCCATTATTGGCTAAGAAATTTCATCAAGAAGCTTTCGGGCTCGATCAAGCTCTTTGAGGTTTTAAGCTTAATAAAAATTCGGCCCAAATATTGAGACCCAAACTTAATTAAAAAATTAAAATAAAATGAAACGACCCAGCCTCAAAACTAGGCTGGAACCAACTCTTTTTATTTTTATACCCAATAATAAAACTGCCCAGCCCATTTTTATCTTCGATGGGACCGATTTCGTTATTTTAATTACATAACCCGGCCTCAAACTAGGCCGAAATTATTTCTCTTTGCTTGAAATTATACATGACCTAGCAAACTGCATTTAGTTGGGCCAACTCATCTTATAAAAACATGAGAAAGAGATGACCCAGCCTCTCAATAGGTCGAAATTACTCTTTTATTTGATACGACATAATGGATTGAGCCACTCAATAAAATATTTTGGCTTTTCACCCACACAAGTCGAGCCACTTTCATGATCCCTCGCCAAAATCCGGCCTCTTCTAGGCCTTTGAAGCTACTTCACAAAATATTTTCGCCCAGCCTCTTGTAGGCATTTCCTCCCGGCCTCATATAAGCCATTTCTCTCGGCCTCATGTAGTGGGCGAACAACACTTTTGAAACCAAGGGCGGGGTAGCCTGGATAGATTTTTAATTGATCACTTTCATCATGCTCACAAGGTTGGGTGGTCAACATAGTTGATATTTGGGCGAAATAATCAAGAAAAAAGATTGGGCGATCAAATCATTGAAAACCAAATAAAGTTGCCCGGGCTATGTAGATGGTATTTGGGTGTGAAAAATGATAGAGTAGTTGGGTGGATGGAAATAATGGGAAAAATTAATCCAGGCTAATCATAGGATATTTTGTGGGTAGAAGTAGCCTGGATAGCCTAGAAGAAATTTTAGTAGAAAAGGAGAGGAGAGAAACTGGACAAAATAGGGAGAAGAAGGCCGGACAAAACAAGAAGAATGAGACTGGACAAAATATTTATAGGCATTGGGTGGCCAACTTCCATGTCTCTTTTTCAAAATAGTATGCGCCTACTTAAAAATAAAACCACTTTTTGGTCTCTAAAAATATATATTTGGCTAGGCACAATATATATATATACACATACTTTTAAGCTAAATATCTAACCATATATAATAAAATATATATATGTATGTATATTATATATATGTATAATATATATACTAGTGCATGAACATAAAAGCCACTTACTGCAGTATATATACAATGTGATTAACTGCATGTATATATATTCAATTGCCACTACAAACTCAGCCAACTAGAGAAAAGGCCACGCCACTTACTGCAATATATGCTACCTCTTTGACCTCTTGTAACGACCCGAACCCAAGTCTTAATTCTTTAATAAAAAATATATCTTTTGGACGGGCCTTATCAAATTTTTGGAAGGGAATTCTAGCATTTAGAGGGGTGTTTTGTTTCAAATTTGTAGCCTTTAAGTTCGAGACGGTGAATTAGAACTCTAGTTTCCAAACGCGTAGACAAAAACGGTGTTCAATTTGAGAATTTTAGTAAGAAGGGTGGAGAATCTTCTAGAAAGGGGCAATTGGGTAATTTCAAGCCCAAATACCACCATTTAAATCAGCCATTTCTCTCTCTCTCTCCTGATTCTCTCTCTCTCCCTCTCTCTTCATCTTCTTCCCTCACCGCACCCTCCTCTGCGCGCACCACCAGCCACCACCAGCGACCATCAGCCACCATCACCGGCCACCCATCGCACCCCCTAGTGCCGACCAGCCCCCCCGAGCCTAGTCTCTCTCTCCCTTTTTCCTCTGTACGCACTCAACCTCTGCACCCAGTCACCATTTCCGTTCACGTCGCCGGCCATTCCGACCACCTGAGACCTCCGGCGACCCTTCCTTTGGCCGACCAACTTAGCCTGGCCCTCCTCCTGTACCGAGCAGCTCCCACGGGTCGGAAACGACTCAAGAACCACCTCGAAACCGCCAGCCTCATCCTCCAATTTCCGGCCAGTTTTCACCACCAATTTTCGAGGATTTAAATGGGGTTTTCTCATTAAGGTATGGGCTGCCAATTTCCCAGTATTTGGGTGCTTTATTTTGAGTAATTGTAGAGAATTTAAAATTGGGGTTTTAGGGCCATTTCGGGTTTCAAATTGGATTTTCAATTGGGAGCGAAATACTGTTGTTATTTTGGGACAATTTGATTTCTAGAAATTTCAATTTATGCTTAGGATTGAGAAATTGATTGGGCCTTGTTGAAGTCATCCTTATTTGGTTATTTTAGCCTTGAAAATGGCCACTTTGGGCGGCACTAGTGGTAGTCTTGTGCACCGCTGTCATAACGTGAAATTTGGATTTGCTCCAAGAGCAATTTCTAAATAGGTTGTTGTTTTGGCTAGGTCCGGAGTTGTTGGAGAAGCCGAGAAGTATTGGACATAGGTTTGTGACCTTGCCGATACAAAATTCATCTTAGGAAGAATTTTCCGATCAAGGTAAGACCTTCCGCTGATTTTCTTTAGTTTATGATGTGTTTTGGTGTTGTGGTTGAGGGTGGATTGAGCCAAGGAGATTCGAAGAAGGAAGTAGTGCTTACGGAGTTATTGTGCATTAAGTAAATAAATCCTCGGGTTAATTGATAAATGGGCGTGGCAATTAGGTTCAATATTTCTTGTACACACTTTAATTACTATCGACTCAAGACTAATTGAAACTATGGTTTATTCTTTAGGTGAGACAACTGGGGTTCGTGACGATCCGGCGGAGGATCGAAGTTAGAATTTTCTCACTGTGAGTGGACCTTGAATTTTAATGATTTATGTTTTTATGTGGTTTCAATTTCTTTGGCTTAACTTGAATTCATTTTGAGTTTTAAATTTTAAATGTCTATCAAATAATCATTTATATTAACTAAATACGTTTATCTTGGATTTCATAAATTTCACGATCAAGAAATATTTTAACGCGCTTTCATATATAAATTTGTATTAAAAGTACGTACTATGATTTGGAATGGCGTATTTAATTTCAACTTGGTTATGGAAAGATCATGTATATTTCGTATTCTTCGTCCCAATGTTTATATTTGTTATGAGATATTACAATTTAAGGAAATGTATTTTGATGAGTTTGGTTTTATTAAGAAGAGTTTTGAAAGAAAAATGAAAGGATTTGAGATTTGGATTATGGGTTTATGAGTTATTGATTTTCAAGCACCCACTTCAGTACCCTTCCAGGTTATCAGATTAGATAGGTCTTTGGGACCCATCACGGCACACACATAGGCTTTGGGCCGTGTGTCGGGATGCTTCGCCCTTTGGGGGCCGCTCTGCGTGCACGTACGACAGACTTTTAGGCTCTGCATGCGTATGACAGATCTTCGGCTCTGCGCATGTATGACAGATTCTCCGGGTAACTGGCTTGGTGTGTTGTATGCGTATTATACGGTTTTATGGTGATAAATTATTTTAAATTATAAAACTATTCAGAACTTTAAATATTTAAATTCTATTTGATAAATAGTTTATTTTCTATTTGGTTATCAGAACTAATTTTGAGCGAGTTTCTGAAAGCGTTTTAAAACTGGGGGGATTTCAGAGTGTAACGTGAGGTCTTAGTTCTAAATGTGGTTTTTTGAAAGATTTTCTAAAACAAGAAGTTTATTTTTATTTTCGTTTTCATTAAACTGTCCACTCACTGAGTTTGTCTCACGGTTTATTTGTTTTGTCTTAAATTGTCCCCCAGGTAATAGCTTTGGTGGAGGTCGAGCCAATAACGTCGAGGCAGTCACAACCATCTCCCTAGTCGGAACCTGTAGGCGCCCTTTAATTTTTATAGAGATTCCTTGTAATAGAATAGCAGCTCTGATAACCACTCTAAAATCTTAAGTTGAATTTCTGTGAAAATGTTGGGTCTGAGACCCTATTTGGTTGTGGTAGAGGTGGTTGATGATTAGAAGTGTTTTTTTACAGGTTTGAAATTTCTGGGTTAGTCCATTTTCAGGGGAGGTTCTGCCGAATTTTCGGTAGGATTTTCCTTGAATTTGGATTCCCGCAGGACCCCTCCGGGTTTCTGGGTGAAACTCGGGGGCGGTCCTGTCACCTCTAGTATATATATATATATGTATATATATAATATAATATAAGCCATATGCATAACTAATCATTCACACATATATATATAAGTGCATTTACACCTGCAGAAGGCATATATGCACACGCCACTGCCTTCATTGCTTTGACTTCTATTGTATAGATATATATATATTATAATCCTTCCATCCCAGAAAATCACATATATATATATATGACCTTCTAATAATACCCGTAAGCCTCCAAAATCAATGCCACTCAATGGCATGCTTTTTGTCTTCTTTGAAATTCAAACAGCCCGTGCAACAGGTATTCTACTGCTCATGCCCATTTGATTATTTAGTTGTTCCCAACTATCCTTTTATTTTCTCACTTCAAACCAAACGCCCAACTGTTATTTGATTGTCCTCTTGAGATTTTGGGATCCTATTGCAGCCCCCTTTTGAGCTCCCTTAGTTCAAAAAACAACGCATGCCAAGTGTTTGATTTTATTCCTCACTTAGGCCTCCTGGCTGAAAAACTCAATTAAAAGATGTAGGCTGGCTTCTCTATTTTTCCATTCTCTTTTCCGATCATCTTGCCATGGTAAATGCCAATTTATGGCCCAAACATTTGCCCCCCAAGCTTTGTGGTTTTGGTTATCAAAGCCACAAAGTTTGCAAAGTATTTGAATTTCAAATTTTCACTTCTCTTGAATTTCTTCTTCTTGTAGGTACATAGTGTGGCAATTAACAATTGGTGGAGAAGCCTTCTTGTGACATCATCACCTCTACTAAGGTAATTTAAAAATCACATTTCTTCTTCATCTTCCTCATTTTTACAAACTCCATAGTCAAAAACACTCAAGAAAAAGTTTCTAACTTTTCCTCAAAAAACCTCATAATAGGTTTAATTTGCTTTGGATTTGACTTGATTTGGAGTGATTCTTGGTGATTTCTTCGAGAATCTTTGGTAAGTCTCACCTTCCCACCTTGTTCTCTTCAATTTCATGTATTTTGGTGGCTTTTTAGAAACTTTGTTGTCAAAGTTTGAAACTTTCCCGCTTGTTCTTGATATTTTCTTGGTACTTTCTTTGTAGTCAATCACCATGGCTTCACCAAACTCTTCTCTTGATTCGGAGGAATTCTCAAGAAAGCTCCACAAAGTTGTTGATGAATGCAAGACTTATATGGATGCCTTCTATGCTCCAATCGCTCCTAATTCCGGTAAATGCTTTCTTGGCCCTTACTTTGCCACTTCCATACCAACCAACATAAATGAGGTACTTAAGAGTTACCGGGAGGATGACCCATTGTGGCTTAGAGGCCCGATTGAATGGAAAAATTGGGAGAAATGTAAACCTTTCAAAAATTGGCCAACCCCCTCTAAGGTTGACAAACCAGCCAAGGTACCCCCTAAGGGCTCTAGCATGACCAACCTACCTAGTGAGTCTAGCTCTCCCAATATGTCATGGAATGCATGGTATGAGCGGCTTGAACCTATTCTTAGAGATCAATGGAATCAACGTGGTCTCCACGACCCCTTGACCCTTTGTTACAAAAGTGAATTTCATTGTGACCGTTCCTTGATCGGGGCCGCTCTATGTTTTTGGTCGGCCTCTTCTAATACTATGCAACTTCAATTTGGCATGCTTTCTCCTACTTTACTTGATTTGGCCACCATTGCAGGATTCCGGCCTCATGGTAAAATTATCCATGCTAAAAACCTTTCGACCGCATGTGCATTTACTCTTGACAATTCCTTGAGCTTTGTGGGTTTTATCAAGGAAAATGCTAAATCATCCGGAGAAGTCTCTTTGGAAGAACATGTAGCTTTCCTTCATGTGTGGTTGTGCAAGTACATATTTTGTCCGGCCTCTTGCACCATGACCAAGGAATTCCAACCTCTAGCCGAGATCCTAGTTGGTGATGACCCGATCGCCATTGGTCCATTAGTTTTGGCTCATCTATACCGGGGTCTTCAAAAGATAACACATGGTGAGACCACCTTGGATTACCACACTTCGGGCCCTTTATGGTTGTTTCAATTATGGCTTCAAGTGTACTTCCCGGAGGCCCGCCCATTTGGTACCAAGTTTTCGCCCAACCGAGTGCTAGGTGAGAGCATACTTCCACCCACACCCACTAAGAAGCGGACGGTGGAATAGTATTTTACTTACTTTTACAACTTATCCACATTCTCACCGGCCAACTTCTCCACTTGTTTAGATCGGAGCTACCCACCCTTCCTCAAACTTGCACTAAATTCTTTGTATAATGATGATAGAAGAAAAAGTGAGCACAAGGATCTTTGGACTAGCATTTTACTTGGGCGTGATCTATACTATGGATTTGTGCTTGGTAGTCCGCCCAATTACACGTGTGGAGGCACTACAAGAAAAATGTCGATAGATATCAGTCGTGGACTGATATCTATTTGGGTAGCCGTCTGATATAGGGCGTCGTGATATCTAATGTATGGTATTTTAGATATCAGTTTTAAACTGATATGTAAACATTGTTTATTATATCATTTTTCTTTTTCAACCTGATATCCTAAATACAAAATGGATATCCAATTTGATATTATTTCTGATATCTATAAAATCCAAGTACCAACAGAATTGGTCAATAGATATCGTATTGGATACTAATACTGACATATAACTCGATATCAATATCAGGTTTGAGGTAGAATATGATATAAAATTATAGTATCAATATCAGGTCTATAGTAGAATCTGATATATATAATCTTGATATCAATATCAGGTATGGAATAGGTTCTGATATCTAAATATTGTTTTTATATCAGATCTGAGAAAGAACCTGATATCAAAGCGTTATAAAATATCAATTATTAGTCTAAAACTGATATCGTTTAGTATGTCGATTTCACAAAAGAAAATTGGAATACAACTTGCTATATCAGTTTTTTTTCACCTAAAAAATGATATGAATACATAAATTTGAGCCTGTACATAAATTTGTGCAGCCATAAAATCTTCCATGCATTCTCATTCCATATATTTCAATAATCACCAATAACAATATTCAAAGCTGCCTACATGTACATAATCACCAATAACAATACAAATATCCAACAAGATAACCATATATATATTTTTTGTTTTGTAGAGGTCTAAACATACCATGCCACCAGCCTAATAACTAAGGCAATATTGCCTAAACCCTGCTTGTTAAGACCTTTACAAAACCAAAACAATGTACCAAACGCTGCCCACATGTACAAAATAACATGACAGCACCTAGCCTAATTAATCTGCAAATCAGCACTATGTCTAGCTAGCTAGCTAGTTCTATCTTCAATTCTGCCATCCTTTACAAAATAGTCATGGCAGCATGTATGATCTAATTAAAAGCACCAAATCTTCAATCTTCTTCCATGCTTTACAAAAAATGAGCATGCACGACAGCTTTCTTCTATCCACAAAAAAGGCAAAATGCACACCACCTACCAATTAACTTGTCGGTCTAAAGATAATTGTTCAGAAAATCTCCCCATTCCACACGCAACTCATCTATTTGATCTTGTGTGTATCCACTTCGCTTGGTCTTCATATTGGACCACTAAAAACATCAAAGGAACATATATTCTTTAATTTAATCACAAATTCATTGATCTCATAAGTTCTATATACTGAATACATGCATGCCTTATTAATCTCAATTTTCAACTAAACATGCATATGCATAAAGAATAAAAGCAAGTCAGAGTAGTTGAATGGACAATAGCAGCACTAGAAAATGAGTTGCTGCCTAACAACCCTCCCATTTCCTTGCTTCATGCATATGTGTGCTTTTAAGAAAATTGCTTATCCTTGAAAAGAGACCACACTATAAGAAAAGCACCAAATATTCCTTCTCCCTGTAGTTGCAACCCTGTTTCAAATTAATAATATATAGTAACAATATGACACAAAGCAGCAGAGGTTCTCAGAGGTTCTCCACTCTAACTTTCACATTAATTTCAAATACCTCTCTCTCAAACATCAAAGATGCAGTTTCTCCAAGTTGAACTTAGTCAAAAATTTGGGTATGCATGCATGCAGTTTCTACATTG
Organism: Dryas octopetala; assembly: GCF_963921425.1. Lineage (NCBI taxonomy): Eukaryota > Viridiplantae > Streptophyta > Magnoliopsida > Rosales > Rosaceae > Dryas > Dryas octopetala. Next base: position 7,658,059 of record NC_141367.1, on the reverse strand, counting down.
TTTATTGAACCACTTAAAGGATAAAAGGCAGATCAGATTATTCAATTGCATATATTACAAACCATACTTTTAAGTATTTAATCCAAATGCATGAACAACACAAACGCAATACAATCTAGCTTGGGTAGATATTTTTTTTATTAATTGGAAATCTGACCTTGGTCACATAATCAAGGTTGGTATCCTCAATAATTTCCTTCATGTACTGCATCACATAGTAACCACACTCAACACCACCAGGTTGCTTTGGACACTATGCATGATATATCCAAAAAAATGGCACACAGTTAATATTCAAGCCATATGCATATGTGGACTTGTCAGACAAATAAAATTAAGGTTAATGACATTAAAGGTTGAGGACTTACGAATAGATGCCTCCACTGGGGCGTTTTCTTAGTTGTCCTACCCGTGAGTCCATTAAAGTGTCTAATAGCACTTAATCAACAAAAATTGAAAATTTTAATTATATGTCTTGAAACAAAGATGGTATATAAATCTGGGGAAAAAAAGAGTGGTTACAATGAATCAAATAAAAGTAAAGTCTTACTTGTTGACAATTGCCATCCACTCTTTGTCATGGGTTTGCTTCGGAAGAGGGTCCATGATAAAAACTGCATCTTTATCTTCATTGATAATGGTCAAAATCCAGTGTGCCCTTGAAAAGGTTAACATTAATCAGCAAGTACAATCTGATTTGCCCATATGAAAACAATTTGCTTTAAATTAATCAATAGATAAGTAATTTCAGAAACTTACCCAGAATTGTATGGAAGTAAAAAAACACGATCTGATTTGCCCATATGAAAGCGATCTGCGATTTGCCTACTCCAGATATTTTCTTATCATGCTTGGAAACTATTATTCTGGCAAGGAAATTTATAACAACAAATTGTCAGGCAAGAGATCATAGCATGAAAGAGTTGTTTAGTGGTTTTACTTTTTCTTTATCTCAGCAGCCATGGTTAAGAAAGCCTGCTCAACGTTGATTGAGTCTTTAGCACTTGTCTCGAGGAAAGGGATCCCAAGCTCATCAGCAAAAGCCTACAGTTCATTTAGGCACAGGAAAAAAAGGTTAAACCCCAACAATCAATTACTAATCGCTTTAAATTAAAATAAAATAAAATCACTCTGATATACTTTTTAAATTTACTTGAATTTCATTTTGGCACTTGCAAGCACACATCTTTGTACCAAAGAAGGTTTGCTATATAAACCATTGTCATATGTAACAAACATAACGAAAACATGGAAACTTCTTTAATCTGACTGTCTGCCATTCCCATATTTTCTGTTTTCATCTTTTCCGAGGTCTAAAATGAACCTAATAAACACATAATTATAAAATAAATAAGATCATTCATATACAAACTAGTTCAATGTACACTCAAGTTACTCCTAAAAGATTTCCGATGCAAAGATGTTGTCTAAACAACAGGACTACTAAGTCTTTCAACTCTAACCAATTACTTTTACTTCAATGGTCTTGCTAAATATTAAGGGGCACTTGGGATCAGGGATGGTAACCATCCAAAACTAATCACAATACAAAACAGGTACGACCTGCACCCACGCACTGCCCGGCATATTTGGACTTTGACAGTTCTAGGATTGAGAAAGAATGGATTGTCAATTGTTTGGCCAAGAGGATGGGAAAGATAGAAAGACTCCATGGTCTGGAAACAGAACGGGTATAAGACTGAAACATATCCTAAGAGGTAACATAAATGTAGTAAAGGTCATGACCAGATTGAAGCCAGCTCCTTATTTATTGGTATTTATAAAGTGGCACTGCATGCATGAGTTTTATTCCTTCCTTCTTCATTCATTTTAATTTCACATAAAGAACCTTGACTACACAGCTGTCAATCAAAGTGAAAACTGGAACATGTTAAAGTGGGAAATTACAGTTGGGAAAGCAAGCAAAGAATGCGTCAAATACTCACTGAGTATGCGGTATGGATTCATAGTGGTGCATGCATATAAATATATATAAAGGTACTATATGGAACAGTTTTATGCAACAACATCAATAACAGTTTTATCGAACAGGTTTGTTGCATTAGGAGAGTGAGCATATTAATTGCCCAAAAAGTGTGTGCTGAACAAAATCAGCAATTAAAAAAACAAAACAATTCAGAATTTTTTTAATTTTATTGATAAATGTTTGTGCAATTAAACAACAATCTATACCTTCCCCGTTTGTGTGTCAACAACCTTGTTCTCAACTAAATCACATTTATTTCCAACTAGAAGTTTGCACACACTGTCATTTGCATATCTGTCAATCTCATTCAGCCACTGCTTGACATTATTGAAGCTCTCCATCTCAGTAACATCATAGACAATCTGTTGCAGTTCCAAATTCCAATACAGTTAAGACTCTTTGATTCACATGAAAGACTGAAATCACACATACATTATTATGAGAAACTACCGCATCATCTTTCTTATCAATATAAGATACTGGTGTTTCCAATGGTGGTAAGATCCAAAAATGACGCATAGTTAATGTTGTAGAATAGCTTCAAAATAAATCACTTTCATCTACGACTGACTTTCACATAGAAAGGAAAGAAAGATAGTTAAGATTTTTTTGATAAGAAGAAAGATAGTTAAGATGATGTTTTGCTCTTTGATTTAAAGAAGAAAAAAGAAAATATACACAGAGATGTATCAATAATCTGCATCAACAATTGTAACATTTTTCAGGTAACCTGATCGTGCAAGTTTGATTCATCAACAGAAACTTACTGAACCCGCAGGATCTTTACAAGATGCTCTTTCACCATTCTTTCACCAAGAACCATGTGGTCATACAGCAAGACAATATGGATGTGTCCCACTCACTCACCAATAATTCGCAATTGTATTCCATAAACATAATGACAATGAAATTGGCATAAAAATCCGAATAGATACTCATTCATATACATAAATCATTTACTGTTTATATTATTTCAGTCTAATAATATTTTTTTCTTAGCCATTCTAGCACTTAATTTCAGCAATTTCAAAGATTAAAATTTCTGTTGACAAATCAAGGTCTAATTAATATTCAAATGATGTTCATGGACTGGAGCATAATGATGGATAATACACTTAAATAGTCACCTGTGGTGTTCCATGCAGATAATTCTTACAGTTTATGATAAATAAAACTGTAGTTACATTTGTAGCTGAAGCATCATGAATGATTTGCATAAGAAACAAGCAACTTGTAAGTCACAAGCCAGCAACAGAATCATGTGCATATAACCCATTTAAGGGGACATGATAATTTTACCAGGGCTAGAGATCTATTGTGACAATTAATTTTCCCCAAACCCATCCCCGTCAAAAAAATAAAATAAAATAAAATAAAAGGCAAGAAAGGAAATCTTACAATTATCCCATGTGCTCCTCGATAGTAACTGCTTGTTATAGTCCTGAATCGTTCCTGTCCAGCAGTATCCCACTGAATGACAGTAAAAGCAAAGTAAGTCAATTGCCAACTGAATGCTGACCAATCAGTGAGCAAGAGAAATTGAACAGCCCATTTAGTTTTCCAAGGGGCATTGCACATAACATTTCCGATAATTTTCCCTTTTCAATTTTGATAACTTATATCTGACATAGGTAAGACTCCGTGATACAAAGTTAGATTTAAACTTTTTTAGAACTATTCTCCCATGCCATAAACATACATGTAGTTTAAATCTTGCTAGAAACAAAATGATCAGTTGTTAACTTTAAATTTTTCAACAAGAAAGACACTAAAGAAAAGGGATGCAAGTAGACAACTAACAATGTGCAGTGACCCACATCATAAGTGCTTCTTAATTAAATTTGACCAGAAATCCAAAACAGCCACCAAAACCGAATAATGCCAAAAAACACGATCTGATATGCCAATAGCACATGATATGCACAGAAGTGGCATTAACCTTGAAATTCTAGAAATTTTGCAACCCACTACAGTAAACTAAACAACAATAGCAGGGTTATACTATTAACTATCACAACCAAGCTGAAAATTAAGGCCTAGAAATGTTCTACCAAGTATAGATGGAACTACAGTTGAAAATACTAATTGAACTGGTCAAAATACATAGATGCAACACCAGTTTACACAGCATGTCCTTCCTATGAGTAAGGGCAAGCCAAATTAAGAGCGAACCTGAATTTGCTGGATGCCAGTCAGATCCTTGCAGAAATCACTGAGGAACTGATTTACCCAAACAAATTTACACAGAAAACGCCCTTGTGAGCAAACTCATTTACCCAAAAATTCAGAAACTAATTTACCCAGAAATTCATACTTCACCTGTCGAAAGGATCTTCAAGCGGTGGCGGCGATGGCAAGAGAGAGGCTGGGGTGCGACTGGTCAGGTTGTTCTTTGACGTCTGTGAATGGAGAGGCTAAGAGTCAGAGGGTGAGAGAGAGACAGAGAAGTGAGAGTGACAGAGAAGTGAGAGTGAGAGAGACAGACGAACTCACAATGAAGTCTGGGCCTGGAGTGGCGACGGCGACGGCGACTCCGACGATGAGTGTGTGACACTGATGAGCTGAGACAGTTTTTGCGAGATGGAATTTGCGAGAGATCGAGAGACAGATCGAGATCGAAGTGAGCTGAGAGATAGATCTAATTTTTAGTATATTCTGTATATGTCTAAGTGTTGGGACTTGGGAGTAGGACAAAAAAATTTAAGTCAGATAAAACACATTACATATCAGTGTTAGGATAAAAAAATTATAAGTGTTGTTTTAAGATATCAGTTAACAATTTATACTGATGTCTTTATAAGTTCTTAGAAAAATGACAATATTATATATCAGTTGAAAAAAACCATGTGATATCTAATAAAGTTTAGAAATCAGTTAAAAAATTATCTGATATTATAATTTTTATAATATCAGTCACATTCAAATCTGATATAAAATGGGTGATATCTATTGACAATATTCTTGTAGTGAGGTGAGCTCTATTGGACCCCGGCCGTGGGCGGCCAATTTGGTTTTAGACAAGCCATTCCGTTACCAAACATATATTCCCCAAACTTACATGAGGTTTGGCGAGCTCAACTCAGTGATGGATCGATGGACCGATTGATTTCCAACAACAATGGCCTTTTGGATAAATTTGAAGTGCCGTTTCGAGATGTTGACTTCAGTGTGTCGTCCGAGTTTACCTCTTGGTGGGTAGACTTCACAAAATCATGGTTTAGCAGCCCGGCCAAAGATAAGGCCGATATTGTATTTGCCTCTTGCCCGGTGTCGGCAAACTACAAGAAAACAACCAAATCCAAGCCCTCCAAGGCAACCAACGAGGACCAAACTTTGGGTATGCATTCTTCCCACTTTTCTATTTTCCCTTATTCTTCCCTTATATCTAGTTGACAATTCTAACCGTTTTCTTGTCTTTATAGGTTCTACTAGAAGGGGGAATAATGGGGTTGGAGCGGATAAAGTAAGAGGAGCCACATATGACATCCATTCCGGCCAGGCCAACTATGAATCACAAGAAGTCCAAGGTAGGCCGACTTACCCATATATATATTAATATATTTTTTTTAAATCTTTTGCTTGCTCTAGGTACTCGGCCGATCAAGGGTATTCCAATCCTTCCGCCACCCAAAGGAAGATTCAAAATGGCGGCAACTAAACGCAAAGCTCCCGCCCAGGGTCAGGCTCTTGTCTATTGATTTTTCCACTATTCATGGTATCAAGCTTTCCTAACCTTGGTTGGCCTTCTCTTTGCAGATCAAGTGAGCGATCAAGAGGAATTGTCCGACCAAGCTCCTACCAAGCAACCCAAGAAATCCGTTCGCCAGGTTTGTTTCTTGACTTTGTTGGCGTATGCTTGTTTGTTGGCCGTTCTTTATTTATTTAAGCATGACCTTTTTTTTTTTTTTTTAAATTTTATTTTAGAGCCCGAGTTCTTCTGTCACAACCACTCCTCCAACCGACAAACACGGCCAAACGGACACTACCGTAGTGATGGAATCTGCTCCTGACGACAGCCCGACAATTCAGTTTATCACCTTGCCTGACCCGCGGGTAAGTTGACTGAGCTATTTCTTTGAAGTCTATCTCAATTCTTTTGGGTTCAACTAAGTTCATCCCTTGACTATCCTTGGTAGGTAGCGAGCCCAGTGATTCAGTTTTCCGCTCGTTTAAGTTCTACCTCTTCTGAGGCTCCGATTGAGGAGACGAGCACATCAGGCCATGTCCCTACTCACACCGAGACCATAACTGTTGATGCACCAGTTACTGATACCGCTAGCTCTCCCGGCCATGCAGAGGTAAGTCCTATAATTGTACTTTTATTCTTTGTTCATACTTATGCTCTGTCACCTTATTTTTTGATATTGTATTATAGGACTATACTATTGATCGAGATGCTCGCTTTCAGGCCGATGGCGGCCAACCTATGATGGCATCTTTGCCTCACTCAGGTCATTCCGAGGTAGGATCCTCTATTCCTATTGGCCGCGTGGTGAGCTTCTGCTTTTCTTTTCTTATCAACTTTCAATTTCGCTTGCTCAAAACGTTTCTAAAAAAAAAAAACCCTTTTTACCTTTCAGGTGGCCGCGGGTCAGAATGATGCCTCCACCATTATTGATTCCGGCCTATTTGCTCAACCTCATGATGTAAGTTTGCCGAACTCAAAGTTCTTACAACTATAGTTCTTTTTTTTTTTTTTTTTTTTAACTTGGTTAGCACATATTCTGACTTATCCCCCTCTGGTGTAGGGTTTTGCATGTTCAAGTGATGATATTTGGAAGGGGGTCGATGATCTCCTTGCTGCCACCTCTGTTCCCACGGCCTCTTCCAGCACACCTGCTTCCACTGGTGTTCAGTCTCCTGACCTCTATGCCACATTTCGAGATCTGTTCGATCGGGAGCCTAGGGCCATGATTGGCGAGGCTTACCAAACGAGCCTTCACACATCTCTTAGGCAATTGGCTGAGGCTGGTGCATTGGAGTCTACCACCGCGACTATGGTTGAGCAGATGATGCCTGCATTCCGGTCTGCTCTAGACCGATACTTAGGTATTTCTAGTCGCCTTGAGGCAGGACGACGGCTTCCCGCTCAGATCCAGATTGTTCAAGGTGAATTAGAGGAGAAGTACAAGAAGAAACTAGAGCGGTGTCTCCGTCGGCAGAAGTTGATGGACAAAAAGAGAGAGATTGAGCTCGAGTTGACCGAGCTAGCAGCCGAGGAGGATAGAGAGTCCCAAGGGATCCAGCCATGCATTTTCAAGCTTAAGAGTCTTACCGGGGAGCAAGCCTCTTTTCAGGGACTTGAGGGAGAGCACGCGACTGCCGAGGCTTCGATTCGCTATCTGTTGCAACTGATTAGTACTGCAGTCCTTGGGCTCTTTCACCCGGTTTAGATCTTTTCTCATTCATGTAGCTTTCGGCCCCTTTTGTGATGTATTTTGGCCATTTTAGATATTTCGTGTTTGGCAGGCCGATTCCGGCCTATTTTGGGATATTAGGCCATTCTTGGCCCTATTTGTTTTTTTTTATTTCAACCGTCCCATGATATATGTGCACTCCAGTTGACCTTGACAATTCAAATTTATTTTTATTATTCATTTCCTCTCTCCATCAATTCCCACGCTGTCGGGTAATATTTCTTCAAGTATCGGCCAATGATCGGGGCCTCATGAAGTTGACCGTCATAATCTTTCAAATGATATACCCCCTTTTCCAACACCTTGTCCACGACAAATGGTCCCTTCCAAGTGGGTGACCATTTTCCAAATTTCCGGTCATGCACACCAAGAGGTAAGATAGTTTTCCAAACCCAATCGCCCTCTCCAAAGCTTTTGGCCTTTGTTTTCTTATCATACGCTCTTGCTACTACTTGTTTTTGAATTTTCAAGTTATCCAAGGCTTTCAATCTCGATTCATCCAACTCTTCGAGTTCTTGAACCATGGCTTGGGTGTACTCATCCGGTGTTAAACTTTCTTGGAGGGCGACCCGTAAGGATTTGACTGCCATCTCCATAGGTAAAACCGCATCATGCCCATATGTTAAAGCAAACGGTGTTGTTCATGTTCCCGATCTCCTTGACGTTCGATATGCCCACAAGGTCTCGGACAAAATTTCGTGCCATTTCTTTGGCTTGTCCGTTATAGCTAGCTTTTTGAATGATACTCTTGATAACCTTGTTACTGGCCTCTGCTTGGCCATTGGCTTGGGCGTAATATGGGGTGTAATGATACAACTTAATCCCATTATTTTCCATGAATGCCTTGACATCCGCCCCAATGAAATATTTTGCCCGATCAGCAGTAATGGATTCGGGCAGGCCAAAACGGTGAATGATGTTTTCTTTCACAAATTGAATAACCTCCACTTGAGATACCTTCTTCAAAGGCACAGCCTCGACCCACTTAGTGAAGTAGTCAGTGACCACTAAGATATAGGAATGGCCCTTGCCTGACGATGAGTGAATCTCTCCGATCACATCCATAGCCCAACCTCTAAACGGCCAAGCCTTGATTATGGGGTTCAAGGTTGAAGCGGGCACATGCTGGACCGGACCATGCCTCTGGCAAGGCTGGCATCCTTTTGCGTACGTGATACAATCTTTTAGAATAGTTGGCCAATAATAGCCATGTCTTCTAATTAACCACCTCATCTTGATTCCGGGTTGGTGAGCACCGCATGCTCCATCATGGACTTCAGTCATTACTTGCATGGCCTCCTTCTTTCCTAAGCACCTCAGAAGCAAGTCGTCAAACCCTTTTATGTATAATTCATCGTTCATAATCACATAGTTTCTTGCTTGAAGTCTTATCCGTCGGTTGTGCTTGTCGGTTGGACGTCTAAGGTATTGAAGAAGAGGATGACGCCAATCTTCTGGGGTAACGTTTGACGGTATCGCTCTAATCAACAAACCCCTTTCTTCGACTGAAGGTAAAGATCTTCTTTCTACTTTAAAAAATCTCTCGGCCAACGATAGGTGCACGCTGGATGCAAGTTGGGCCAATTCATTGGCCTCCCAATTCAAGTCTCGAGGCACATGCTCTATGCTAACTTCATCGAAGTCGTCCATCAATTGCATGGCCATTTCGCGGTATTCCAACAACACCGTGCTATAACAATTGTACTCCCCGGTTAACTGCTTGATCACTAACATGGAGTCACCCATGATTGTTACGTTGGTTGCCCCCAGTTCTCTCAGAATTTCTAGGCCGATAATTAATGCCTCATATTCAGCTTGATTATTTGAACATGTGAAATCCAATGGGAAGGCATATTGTGCTCTGAAACTTCCTGGGGAAATAAGCACAATTCCGGCCCCAGATGCAGCCGTGGTACTCGACCCATCAAAGTATAACTTCCATGGAATCAAAAAGTGCGACACTATCTCAAACGACTCCATGTTTTCTATTTCAACGCTAGGGTGGGCAGCCAAAAAATCAGCCAAAGCTTGGCCCTTGACCGATTGCTGGGGCACGTATCTAAATGAGAACTCGGACAAAGCCATTGTCCATTTTCCAATCCGGCCTCTAATGATAGGCCGAGACAACATGTATTTAATAAGATCTATCTTGGAAATGATATATACTACGGAAGGCAACATGTAGTGCCTTAATTTTGTGGTCGTGAAATACAAGGCCAAACACAACTTTTCAAAAATCTCTTCTTTCAAAATCATTTTTAAATCCCCTCAACCGTAAATCAAACTTTGAACTGAATTTATCCTTGGAAACTGATATCTCAAAACACTTATTCTTAAAACTCACATCATTCTCGTACCTGTACTGTAGACAATGTCCTGGCCACAATCCCGCACTCGGGCAGGCTCGTATCCTGGCCACAATCTCGTACGGAGGGGTCACCCCGCACGAGCAGGCTCGTATCCTGGCCACAATCTCGTACGGAGGGGTTACTCCACACGAGCAGACTCGTATCCTGGCCACAATCTCATACGGAGGGGTCACTCCATACGAGCAGGCTCACATCCTGGCCACAATCCCGTGTATTTTACACAAGCAGGCTCGACTGGTTAACACGTGCATTTACACAGCAGTCTTTAAATATTCTTTTCTAAATTCTCCTTATCAAACCCACTCATCAAAAGGAGGTGTCTCTCCTCAAATCACAACGTCTCAATCAACATTGTATAAATAATCAATTATAAACAAAATCCACTCACTGTTTACTCCGAACTACACCAAAACCTTTCCGAGATTGATTCCTACTCATGACCCTTCACTTGTTTGTCACTCAAATCATACCAATACTTTCTCAATACTCAATTCGATCAAATCGGTATAATAATCGCCTAATCGTCATTTATTTACTTCGACAATAAATATTTCTTTCCTAATTCAGCAATTATCCTCAGGACAAACTCTAAAATTCCAAATTAATTCCTTAACCTCAGATCCTCATCAATTCATTCTCATGATCCAAATCCTACCCTTAGCCTTCCTAACATAAAGCAACAAACACACAGAACAGACCATTCAATAACAGTACTCTACATTAAAATCCGATAAGTATCATTCACAGTTCAACTACGTAAAAGACCGAAATACCCTTCACAGTGCCATTGCTCGGATACCAAATCCGGCAGCATAACGGCATCGGGAATGAGATTTCCCGAGCCCGTGTACCTGTTAGGATCAGACAACCAACTTAATTATAAACATAAATTTCACAGAATTCACCAAACAACCTCCGAGGGTCTCCTAGAAGTTCAATTTGGGCAAAAAGAGACAAATAACCGCTGACCCGCCGCCACAAGTGGCGGAGGCAGTGGTGGCAGCGGTGACAGGTCCTAAAAAATTTGGTTTTTCAACTAAAATCAACCCCAATCAACCTAGGCACTTCAATTGGACCAAAAACAACTTAGAATTCATTCAAATATGGTCAATTCAAGGTAAACCCGAAATGGGTACAAGCCCTAAAAATTTCGATCTCCAAATTCTCAAAATTGACACGCAAGAACAAGGGGGAAAGAAAGACCATACCTAGAGGATCATTTCTCATAACTGGATCGAGGGCCAAATCTCACCAGAAAAGCTCGAACTGGCCGGAGAAGCCGCCGGCCTGAAATTCCTCGATCTGCCACCGTGAGGGGTCGTTGGAGCCAGGGGAGGACATGGCTGGACTCGCCGGGGCCTGGGGAAGAGAAACCAGGTGGTCTGGCGCCGCGATTTGGCCGGAAAACTAGAGACCGCCAGCGATGACATCTTTTCTGTCTCGGGTCATTTCTCCGCCGAGGGTGGTCGTTGGAGCAAGGGGAGGCTAGGGGAAGGAGGAGGGAGGGACGGGGATGGCGGGGAGCCAAAGCCCGACCTCAGTCGCCGCTGGACACGCCTACACGCGCCGGTGGCATTGGCGGCGAGAGTGAAAGAGAGAGAGACACGCGGGAGAGGGAGAGGATCGGGGAGAGAGGAGAGAGAATGAGGTAAAAATCTGGTTTTTGGGTTTTAAAACCCACTTTTGTAAAATTTACAAGTTTGCCCTTTACTTCAAATGCCCGTAACTTTCAAACCATAACTCCGATTGACGCGTGCCGCGTGTCTATGAACTCGTGAACTCGAGACCTTTCCAACGCGCCCAAAGTCAAAGACGAAAGTCCATTAGTTTTAAAAGTCAACTTTTGGGTCAACCCAATTTAAAACAAAAATTAAAAATTAAACCAAAACCTTTTAAATTTCCAAATAAATTCCCAAAATCCTTAAAATAAATTCGCAAAATATTTAAAATAACTCCTTGAAAAATACGGGGTCTTACACCCAGCCTCTCAATAGGCTGGAATTACTCTTTTATTTGATACGACATAATGGATTGAGCCACTCAATAAAATATTTTGGCTTTTCACCCACACAAGTCGAGCCACTTTCATGATCCCTCGCCAAAATCCGGCCTCTTCTAGGCCTTTGAAGCTACTTCACAAAATATTTTCACACAGCCTCTTGTAGGCATTTCCTCCCGGCCTCATATAAGCCATTTCTCTCGGCCTCATGTAGTGGGCGAACAACACTTTTGAAACCAAGGATGGGGTAGCCTGGATAGATTTTTAATTCATCACTTTCATCATGCTCACAAGGTTGGGTGGTCAACATAGTTGATATTTGGGCGAAATAATCAAGAAAAAAGATTGGGCGATCAAATCATTGAAAACCAAATAAAGTTGACCGGGCTATGTAGATGGTATTTGGGTGTGAAAAATGATAGAGTAGTTGGGTGGATGGAAATAATGGGAAAAATTAATCCAGGCTAATCATAGGATATTTTGTGGGTGGAAGTAGCCTGGATAGCCTAGAAGAAATTTTAGTAGAAAAGGAGAGGAGAGAGGCTGGACAAAATAGGGAGAAGAAGGCTGGACAAAACAAGAAGAATGAGACTGGACAAAATATTTATAGGCTTTGGGTGGCCAACTTCCATGTCTCTTTTTCAAAATAGTATGCGCCTACTTAAAAATAAAACCACTTTTTGGTCTTTAAAAATATATATTTGGCTAGGCACAATATATATATACACATACTTTTAAGCTAAATATCTAACCATATATAATAAAATATATATATGTATGTATATTATATATATGTATGATATATATACTAGTGCATGAACATAAAAGCCACTTACTGCAGTATATATACAATGTGATTAACTGCATGTATATATATTCAATTGCCACTACAAACTCAGCCAACTAGACAAAAGGCCACGCCACTTACTGCAGTATATACTTCCTCTTTGACCTCTAGTGTATATATATATAATATAATATAAGCCATATGCATAACTAATCATTCACACATATATATATAAGTGCATTTACACCTGCAGAAGGCATATATGCACACGCCACTGCCTTCATTTCTTTGACTTCTATTGTATAGATATATATATATATTATAATCCTTCCATCCCAGAAAATCACATATATATATGACCTTCTAATAATACCCGTAAGCCTCCAAAATCAATGCCACTCAATGGCATGCTTTTTGTCTTCTTTGAAATTCAAACAGCCCGTGCAACAGGTATTCTACTGCTCATGCCCATTTGATTATTTAGTTGTTCCAAACTATCCTTTTATTTTCTCACTTCAAACCAAACGCCCAACTGTTATTTGATTGTCCTCTTGAGATTTTGGGATCCTATTGCAGCCCCCTTTTGAGCTCCCTTAGTTCAAAAAACAACGCATGCCAAGTGTTTGATTTTATTCCTCACTTACGCCTCCTGGCTGAAAAACTCAATTAAAAGATGTAGGCCGGCTTCTCTGTTTTTCCATTCTCTTTTCCGATCATCTTGCCATGGTAAATGCCAATTTATGGCCCAAACATCCCATAAGTATTTCAAACTTCGTTGGTCAATCCGTACCAAAAATTTTCGCCCCAATAAATAAGGACGCCATTTTTGCACAGCTAACACAAGTGCTAACATCTCCTTCTCATATGTTGAAAGCAGTAGATTATTTCCCTGTAATACTTGACTGAAAAAAGCTATTGGCCTTTCTGGCATTAAGATTGCTCCTACACCTGAACCGTTGACATCATACTCCACAGTAAACATGCATCTTCGTGAAGTCAGGTAGAGCTAGCACCGGGGCTTTTGTCATGGCTTCCTTCAATTGGAGAAATGCTGCCTCAGCTCCTGGAGTCCAAATGAATGAATCTTTTTGCAACACTTTTGTGAGCAGAGTTGTTATCTTTCCATAATTTTGAATTGGGGGTGGACACGGTTTGGTTTGGTTTTGACCCCAAAACCATCACCAAACCGCTATGGTCGGTTTGAGATTTTCTCAAACCATCACCAAATCGTAGAAGCCTAAACTGAAGGTGCAGTATACCGAAAATTTCGGTTTGGATTGGTTTGGTTTGGTTTTTTAAGGATCAACATTATTTTATAAGCCCAATATTATTTTACAAGCCCAACATTATTTTTTTAATTTCAAAATTTTCAAAACATAGTGATTATTTTTTGAAAAGTGAGTCTTTAATGTAAGTTTAAGACATTATACATGATTGTATATGGTGTATACTACCATATAAATTAGTTTGTTCCAATTATATAATGCCACATGTAAAAAATTATTATTAATTCATATAAGTAGTTGGTTTGGTTTGGTTTAACCTGTGGTTTAGGATAACGAAATCGTAACCGGCTAATCCAAAATTTACGGTTTGGTTTGGTTTTCAAACCGTTCAGTTAAAAAAACCAATCAATTAAACCCGTTAGTTGAACCGAATACTCAGGTTGGAAAAATACCAACTCAAACTTCCTGTTTAATATTTGGGGTGGTCAATTCAGTTTCAGGTTTGGCCGACTCCAACAAATTTTATATTTAACTCAAGCGCATGGATAAAAAGCGCAGCCCACAAGCCTTAGCTTAATAATTAATAAATAAACAGTGATTTCGCCATTATGGTGGAATGGAGTTTTGGGTTACCTTAAAAACCGGTATTCAAACTAAAATAACATAGAGTAGTTAAAATAAATAAATAAAAATTTTGAATTTAATATTTAATCTCAACAAGTCTTTTATCTTTTTCAATATTCTTAGGGTTAGCAAACCATTTTAGCTTTCTTTAAATGTTTACTAGATCCTACTTTGCCTTTCTGATTTAGGAACTACTGTTTTTTTTTTTTTTTGGAGAATCCACTTAGGAACAAGTAATGTAAGAGGCTGTACTATTTGTTGTTAATTTTAGAAAAAATAAAAGAGGCCAAGAGTTAAAATATTGATGCAAGTAATGTATTGGGAAAATATTATAATTTGTTTTCCTAACAGAAAGAGGAATCCCACTTCTATTGGGAAATTAATTAATTAAAATCAAAGTATGATTACCAAACAAGGCATCACGAGTACTAGTACCTATATATGTGACCCCCCCTCAGGTTTTGTGTGAGACCCCGTATTTTTCAGATATTTATTTTAAATATTTTGAATATTTATTTTAAAGATTTTGAGAATTTATTTAGAATTTAAAAAGGGTTTTAATTAAACTTTAATTTTTTTTGTTTTAAATTGGGCTTGACCCAAAAGTTGACTTTTAAAATTAGTGGGCCTTCGATTTTGGCTTTGGGCACGTTGGATATGTCTCAAGTTCACGAGTTCGTAGACACGTAGCACGCGTCGATCGAAGTTAAGGGCATCTGAAGTAAAGGGCAAACTTGTAATTTTTACAAAAGTGGTTTTAAAACACAAAATCAGTCTCTCTCCTCATTCTCTCTCTCTCTCTCTCTCTCTTTCTCTCTCTTGATAAGTCCATAAATATACTTATTTATGTACTCTTTTTACTTAGGTTTTGTAGAAGAATTAGATTTAAAAAGGGCTTATTACTTCACTTTTCTGATTTTCAGCTTTTCTGCGCTCTTAGAAGGTTTTTAAGGGAAAATCAACTTTTCGGAGGAATTTTAGCGCAAGGCCAATTGGAAATGAAAGCTAACACCTTGAAGTTCAATCTGTGATTTTTCTAGAATTTATTACCGAGCCAATTGGTACAGTTTTACAAGTAAAGTTAGCCTACGTGCAGACAGGACAGTTTCGTACATGTTACGTGAATATGAAGAAACGGAAGCCTTCCCGAATTTTCCAAGTTACGTGCCATATATGGTTGGAAAGATAAGACATTTATCTTTCTAAAATATATTTTTACTGATTTTTCTAGAAGGCCGAAGATCCCCAAATCGTGTGACAATTGGGCTGAGCTGTATTTCCCTGTGGAGTTAGGAATTGTGATCTTTACTTTCCTATTTGGATTCCTTATTTACCAAGACTTCTTGGACGACTTTTCAGTCAATTTGAGGGTTTAGGACTTTGATTTAAGTCATATAAAAAGTCAGCCAAGGCCATATACAAGGGGATTCACGTCCTAAGGAGAGCAACGGCAAGAGGAGAAAGCTGCCAGCGAGTTCTTTCTTTTCCTTTCTTCTTTGAATTTTCAGTTCTTATGTATTTATTTTTGAGTTCATCCAAGAACATGAGTAACTAATTTCTTTTTAGTTAGGGCTTAATCTTGAAGCCCTAAACATGATTTCAATTCTATAAACAAGTTTGAATGGATTTTTCAGTTTCTACAAGAGTGATGATTTCGGTTTCTCTATATTATGTGAATTCTGATATTTTGATTCTTTGAGTAGCTAACTTTGAAGCATGTATCGGAATTAAATTGTTGTAGAACATAGGTCAATTGCCATATTGAATGTGTTCTTGTTTGCAACGAATAATTGGGTTAAGAACTAGTTATGAGAAATCGATTCTTGAATTCCTAATAACAAATGCCATGTTTTAGGGTTTTTGTGACACTCATATTCTCTTTGATCTTAATGGATTTTTGATTGTTAATTTGAGTAGATGCCATACTGGATTTCAATTAAGAATACACGTATTGATGTAAATGCCATACACCTTACATACACTTAAGAGAGAATCATACAACTAGAGTCAAATGCCATGATCTTGTTGTGAGTGTCGTCATCATATGCTTGCTAGAAATTGATTATCTATTGTTGTTTATGGATTGATTGATTGTTTGGAGGTGGATAGTGAGTCCTAGCTATTGTTCTTGATTGATTTTAAACCAATTTCTCTTAAACTCTAATTTAAATTCTGTTTTGTTTTCTTTTCCTTGTTTTGTTTTATTTACAAAATTAAATCAAAACCCCTTTGGTGTTGGCGTGTGTGTGGAAGTCCTTGTGATTTCAATCTTTATTTTGTTTTCGTGTTTAATTGTGTTCTAGTTTTCTTTGTGTGACATTGATAAACATCTCTTTAGATTACAATCTCTGTGGGAATGACCCTTGCTTGCTTACTATACTATCATTTGATTTGTGCACTTGCAAGGTTTTAATATTGTTGTTAAAAATTACCAACATCTCTCTCTCTCTCTCTCTCTCTCTCTCTCTCTCTCTCTCTCTCTCTCTCTCTCTCTCTCTCTCTCTCTCTCTCTCCTCGCGCCCTTCTCTCTCTCTCTCTCTCTCTCACACCTCTCACCTTCGCCGATCAGCCACCGGCGCTTGCGGCGGCGGATGGGCTAGGTTTCTGGCCCACCACCCTCGCCGTCCCACCCTCTTGCCCCGTCTGGTCTCCGTTCAACCCAGAAAAGCCTCGAAACCTGAGACCTAGTTCAAGGCCGGTTTGAAGCTCTGGCGTTGACCCGACCTTTCCGGAAGATTCAAGGCCGGCGACTGCCTTCATCTTCTTCTTCTCGTCTAGCCGAGCATGGTGGTGTGCTCCAATCGTCCACCCAACGCTCCATGACGGCGGATTGAGGCTGAGAAGGCCGGCTGATTCTCCAGCCAGTTTCAAGCTTTTCCGGTGATAATTGGTCGTCGACCCAAGTATAAAAGTTGATCCTCTCGACGTCTCCTTCGTGCCTGTGTAATTCGTTTACGTTGATTTTGAGTTTTGAATTTTGTGCAGGTTGACCACCACGGACCACCGCGGGTCCCGCCGCGTTTGGCCGTGCCGATGGGTGGAATTGTTGATTTTTGGCCTCTGGCCAGTCACCCAAAGCCCGTGGGTGAGTTTCTGTGCATTTTGTGTACTGTTCTAAGTTGGGCAGCCACCGTGTGTGGTGGCGGCCGCCCGTTTCGGTCGTTTAGCGGCCGTTTGTGTTTCTGGTTTGTTTTGATTAGTTGTTTGGTCTTAACAGGTACACGGGCTCGGGAAACCTTATCTCCGATGCCGTTATGCTGCTAGATTTGATATCCGAGCAATGGCGTCGTGAAGGGCACTTCGGTCATTTCACGTGGTTGCACTGTAACGACCCGACCCAAAGTTTGACTTTTAAAAATAATGGACTTTCGTCTTTGACTTTGGGCACGTTGGAAAAGTCTCGAGTCCACGAGTTCGTAGACGCGCGGCACGCGTCAATCGGAGCTACGGTTTGAAAGATACGGGCTTTTGAAGCGAGTGGCAAACTTGTAATTTTTATGAAAGGGGGTTTTAAAAACCCAAAAAAGTCAGATTTTTTTTATTCACTCACTCTCTCTCTCCTCTCTCCCCGTGCCTGTCTCTCTCGCCCCTCACCCTCGCCGCGCCTGTCACCGGCGCGTCCGACGGCAGCTGGGCTCGGGTTTTGGCCTGCCGCCATCGCCTCCCTCCCCTCTCTCTCCCGGTGGTCTCCTTTTTTCCTGCCGATCACCCATGACGGAGAAACGACGTGAAACGGGGCCGAGCCACCCCGCCGGCGATCTGCGTTTTTCGACGGAGTTGCAGCGCCGGACCACCTGGGTTCTCTTCCCCAGGCCACGGCGAGTCTCCCAGTGGTTACCCCATGCTCCGATGACCTCAAACGGCGGCGGATCGAAGATGGTTGTCCGATCGTCTTCTCCGGCCAGTTTCGGCCATTTCCGGCGAGATTTGGCCGTCGATCCAGTTGACAAAATCGATCCTCTAGGTACGGGTAATCTTTCCCCTAAGGTGTCGATGTTCAATTTTGTAATTTTAGAAATTCGATTTTAGGGTTTATGTTATTTTCAAATATCTTGGAATTGGACTCAAATTCGTGTTGTTTTTGTGCAATTAAAGGTTCTATTATATGATTAGGATTGTTTGGAGTTGAATTTGGGCATTTTTTAAGTTTGTGCCGCCGCTGCCACCGTCGGCTCCGCCACTTGTGGCGGCGGGTCGGGTGATTTTCCTTGTCAATCAGCCTCCCCAGGACATCTAGAGGCCAATTTTAGGGTTTGTTTGCGTATTGGTGAGTGTTTGTGTGTTGTTAGGGGCTGGGCAGCCACCGTGCGTGGTGGTTACCGCCTATTTCGGCTGTTGAACGGCCAAATTGTGAACCCTGAATATTTAAATATTGGTTGTCTGGTCTTAACAGGTACATGGGCTCGGGAAATCCCATTCCCGATGCCGTTATGCTGCCGGATTTGGTATCCGAGCAATGGCACCGTGAAGGGTATTTCGGTCTTTTACGTAGTTAAATTGTGAGTGAAACTTATCTGCTTATATTGTTGAGTACCATGGTTTAATTGTCTGTTTTATGGATTTGCTGCTTTACGTTAGAGAAGACTAGGTGTAGGATTTAAGTTAGGAGAATGAATTGATGAGGATTTGAGGCTAGGGAATTATTTAGGAATTATAGGGTTGCCCGAGAATAATTGCTGGATTAGGGAAGAAATACTTATTGTCGAGGATTAATGAAAATGATTAGGTAATTATCTTACAGAATAATCAAGTTACTTTTGATGAAACATTTGGTATGATTTGAGTAACAAACAAGTGAAAGGTCATGAGTAAGAATCAATTTCGGAAGGGATTCTTGGATTTGGCATAGCTCGGAGTAAACTGAGAGTAAATGTTTAAAGAATAAATTGTCTAACAACAAGTGTTGATGATGATGCATATGTAGAGATGAATCTGAGGAGAAATACATGAGGCATTTATACATTGTGATACAAGGATGGCTATAAGATGGTTCTGAGAATGTTGTGATTGAGGTTGTGTGAGAAATCCTGCCTGCTCGTGTATAGATTCGCTCTGCACGAGAAGTGGCGAGCATCCTGCCTGCTCGTGCATTGATTCGCTCTGCACGAGAAGTGGCGAGCATCCTGCCTGCTCGTGCATTGATTCGCTCTGCACGAGAAGTGGCGAGCATCCTGCCTGCTCGTGCATTGATTCGCTCTGCACGAGAAGTGGCGAGCATCCTGCCTGCTCGTGCATTGATTCGTTCTGCACGAGAAGTGGCGAGCATTCCTGCCTGCTCGTGTATAGATTCGCTCTGCACGAGAAGTGGCGAGCATACCTGCCTGCCCGTGCATCGATCCGCTCTGCACGGGAAGTGGCGAGCGATTTATAGTTTGTGGAGTGAGGTTTTGGTTGTGGAGTATAAATTGTTCTTCTGAGGTCGATTTACAAATTTTGAGGGGATTGAAAAATGGATATGAAGGAAGAGATTTTGAAGGTAGTTTGAAAGCTAGAGGATTTCAAAAGCGACGTGAGTGAAATTAGTTAGTTTAATTGTTGCTGGATTTCTTGTGTGCATTTGTTCGTTAGGACTTGGGCTGGTTAGAACTTGGTAAAGGTTAGGCTTGAAGCTTGAGAAGGGAAGCGAGGGTGATTATGTCGTGAGGTTATTAATTAGAATGTGAATGTTTGAGGTTGATGTTGAGGTTAATAGTTAAAGATTAGGCAATTGATTTGCTAAAATGTTTTATTATTATTAATGAGATTTGATGTGCATCTGAGGAGTTTTTGATTATCTTGATGTTTGGATGATTGGTGGTGGAATGTTTTGTAAATTAAGTAATTATGGATATTTTGTGGATTATTTTTTGAGTTTGGGGATTGAGAAAATCATTGAGGACAATTATTATTATGTCATTTCACACATACGAACTCTAGTGAGATTATCGGGTTTGTTGTATAACCCGGTACACCATGGATGTGGTGTAGGATTTGTGTTTTGCAGGTTAAGCAGACTGAGGAAGCAGTGGAGGGGGAGACGAGGCGGTGGGACCCAGAAAGATTTATTTATTGGTTTTACTCAGTGGTCTGTTTAAAATGTTTTTGACAGAATTATATTTACTTATGTTGTTGTGCATGGCTCAAGGTAAGAGAAAATAGATTTAACAGTTTGATGTTCAGTATTTTCATGGGCCCGAGGTTCGGGGCGTTTCAGAATGGTATCAGAGCTAGACCCGGCCGGAAGTGTGTGGATTGCAAGACCCAGGGACCAAGACCCTGAGTGGGCGGCTGCGCGAGGCAGTGGCGAGCTACTAGGTGAGGAGAAGTGAGTGATCCCACACTGCCCGGGTGAGGAATGGTGATTTACAGAAGGTTTGAGAAGCCAGTTTGAGAAATAAAAATGATTTTCAAGTGATTTCAGAAATGTATTTTATTTGAGCCATGAAAATGTTTGAGAAAGTTTTGAGAAATGTCCCATGCACTGTCATCGTCTCTCCGCTCCTCAGCAAGTTCAGGAAAGTTGGAAGTTTGAGACTTAGTATGAGGTTTGAAGTTACAAAAGTTGGAAGGTTGAGTAAGTTTATTAATAAGAGATCAGAGGGTCAATCAGAGTGGCGCAGCGGAAGCATGGTGAGACTTAAATAAATCACGTTGGCACGTGGTCAATAGAGGGATCAGCGAGGTCGATAGGAGGTACGAGTTTGGGCATCACTTGTCTGTTACGATATATGCTAAATTTCGAGGACGAAATTTTTGTAAGGGGGGAAGGTTGTAACGACCCGACCCAAAGTTTGACTTTTAAAAATAATGGACTTTCGTCTTTGACTTTGGGCACGTTGGAAAAGTCTCGAGTCCACGAGTTCGTAGACGCGCGGCACGCGTCAATCGGAGCTACGGTTTGAAAGATACGGGCTTTTGAAGCGAGTGGCAAACTTGTAATTTTTATGAAAGGGGGTTTTAAAAACCCAAAAAAGTCAGATTTTTTTTATTCACTCACTCTCTCTCTCCTCTCTCCCCGTGCCTGTCTCTCTCGCCCCTCACCCTCGCCGCGCCTGTCACCGGCGCGTGACGGCGCGTCCGACGGCAGCTGGGCTCGGGTTTTGGCC
This sequence comes from Dryas octopetala, assembly GCF_963921425.1. Taxonomy (NCBI): domain Eukaryota; kingdom Viridiplantae; phylum Streptophyta; class Magnoliopsida; order Rosales; family Rosaceae; genus Dryas; species Dryas octopetala. The sequence goes on along the minus strand of NC_141367.1, from coordinate 7,636,565 downwards.
TGCCGCCATCGCCTCCCTCCCCTCTCTCTCCCGGTGGTCTCCTTTTTTCCTGCCGATCACCCATGACGGAGAAACGACGTGAAACGGGGCCGAGCCACCCCGCCGGCGATCTGCGTTTTCCGACGGAGTTGCAGCGCCGGACCACCTGGGTTCTCTTCCCCAGGCCACGGCGAGTCTCCCAGTGGTTACCCCATGCTCCGATGACCTCAAACGGCGGCGGATCGAAGATGGTTGTCCGATCGTCTTCTCCGGCCAGTTTCGGCCATTTCCAGCGAGATTTGGCCGTCGATCCAGTTGACAAAATCGATCCTCTAGGTACGGGTAATCTTTCCCCTAAGGTGTCGATGTTCAATTTTGTGATTTTAGAAATTCGATTTTAGGGTTTATGTTATTTTCAAATATCTTGGAATTGGACTCAAATTCGTGTTGTTTTTGTGCAATTAAAGGTTCTATTATATGATTAGGATTGTTTGGAGTTGAATTTGGGCATTTTTTAAGTTTGTGCCGCCGCTGCCACCGTCGGCTCCGCCACTTGTGGCGGCGGGTCGGGTGATTTTCCTTGTCAATCAGCCTCCCCAGGACATCTAGAGGCCAATTTTAGGGTTTGTTTGCGTATTGGTGAGTGTTTGTGTGTTGTTAGGGGCTGGGCAGCCACCGTGCGTGGTGGTTACCGCCTATTTCGGCTGTTGAACGGCCAAATTGTGAACCCTGAATATTTAAATATTGGTTGTCTGGTCTTAACAGGTACATGGGCTCGGGAAATCCCATTCCCGATGCCGTTATGCTGCCGGATTTGGTATCCGAGCAATGGCACCGTGAAGGGTATTTCGGTCTTTTACGTAGTTAAATTGTGAGTGAAACTTATCTGCTTATATTGTTGAGTACCATGGTTTAATTGTCTGTTTTATGGATTTGCTGCTTTACGTTAGAGAAGACTAGGTGTAGGATTTAAGTTAGGAGAATGAATTGATGAGGATTTGAGGCTAGGGAATTATTTAGGAATTATAGGGTTGCCCGAGAATAATTGCTGGATTAGGGAAGAAATACTTATTGTCGAGGATTAATGAAAATGATTAGGTAATTATCTTACAGAATAATCAAGTTACTTTTGATGAAACATTTGGTATGATTTGAGTAACAAACAAGTGAAAGGTCATGAGTAAGAATCAATTTCGGAAGGGATTCTTGGATTTGGCATAGCTCGGAGTAAACTGAGAGTAAATGTTTAAAGAATAAATTGTCTAACAACAAGTGTTGATGATGATGCATATGTAGAGATGAATCTGAGGAGAAATACATGAGGCATTTATACATTGTGATACAAGGATGGCTATAAGATGGTTCTGAGAATGTTGTGATTGAGGTTGTGTGAGAAATCCTGCCTGCTCGTGTATAGATTCGCTCTGCACGAGAAGTGGCGAGCATCCTGCCTGCTCGTGCATTGATTCGCTCTGCACGAGAAGTGGCGAGCATCCTGCCTGCTCGTGCATTGATTCGCTCTGCACGAGAAGTGGCGAGCATCCTGCCTGCTCGTGCATTGATTCGCTCTGCACGAGAAGTGGCGAGCATCCTGCCTGCTCGTGCATTGATTCGTTCTGCACGAGAAGTGGCGAGCATTCCTGCCTGCTCGTGTATAGATTCGCTCTGCACGAGAAGTGGCGAGCATACCTGCCTGCCCGTGCATCGATCCGCTCTGCACGGGAAGTGGCGAGCGATTTATAGTTTGTGGAGTGAGGTTTTGGTTGTGGAGTATAAATTGTTCTTCTGAGGTCGATTTACAAATTTTGAGGGGATTGAAAAATGGATATGAAGGAAGAGATTTTGAAGGTAGTTTGAAAGCTAGAGGATTTCAAAAGCGACGTGAGTGAAATTAGTTAGTTTAATTGTTGCTGGATTTCTTGTGTGCATTTGTTCGTTAGGACTTGGGCTGGTTAGAACTTGGTAAAGGTTAGGCTTGAAGCTTGAGAAGGGAAGCGAGGGTGATTATGTCGTGAGGTTATTAATTAGAATGTGAATGTTTGAGGTTGATGTTGAGGTTAATAGTTAAAGATTAGGCAATTGATTTGCTAAAATGTTTTATTATTATTAATGAGATTTGATGTGCATCTGAGGAGTTTTTGATTATCTTGATGTTTGGATGATTGGTGGTGGAATGTTTTGTAAATTAAGTAATTATGGATATTTTGTGGATTATTTTTGAGTTTGGGGATTGAGAAAATCATTGAGGACAATTATTATTATGTCATTTCACACATACGAACTCTAGTGAGATTATCGGGTTTGTTGTATAACCCGGTACACCATGGATGTGGTGTAGGATTTGTGTTTTGCAGGTTAAGCAGACTGAGGAAGCAGTGGAGGGGGAGACGAGGCGGTGGGACCCAGAAAGATTTATTTATTGGTTTTACTCAGTGGTCTGTTTAAAATGTTTTTGACAGAATTATATTTACTTATGTTGTTGTGCATGGCTCAAGGTAAGAGAAAATAGATTTAACAGTTTGATGTTCAGTATTTTCATGGGCCCGAGGTTCGGGGCGTTTCATGCACTGTGAGTGATACTTATCGGATTTTAATGTAGAGTACTATTAATGAATTTTCTGTTTTGTTTGTTTGTTGCTTTATGTTAGAGAAGGCTAAGTAGAGGATTTATATCATGAGAAGAATTGATGAGGATTTGAGGCCTAAGGAATCAATTGGGAATTATAGAGTTGCCCTGAGAATGATTGCTGAATTAGAGAGGAAGTGTTAGTATGATTTGAGTGACAAACAAGTGAGGGGTCGTGAATAGGAATCAACTTCGGAAAGGATTCGGCTTAGTTCGGAGTAAACAGTGAGTAGATCTTGATTTTAATAATTTGTGTTTTGCTTTGCGCATTCTTGTGGAAAGTACCTTGATTGAAAATGAAGTTTTTTAAATTCAATTCGTTTATGAGAGGATTTATTATATCTAGTATGATTATCGTAATGATTATTTATTTTGGATGTGGAAATGTTAGAATTTGAAAATGCAAGTACTGCTCGGACGAGCCTGCCTGTGTAAAATTGTTAAACCCCGTATTTTTTCAAAGATTTACTTTAAATATTTTGAGAATTTATTTTATGGATTTTGAGAATTTATTTGGAAATTAAAAAGGTTTTAATTTAATCTTAATTTTTGTTTTAAATTGGGTTTAACCCAAAAGTTGACTTTTAAAATTAGTGGGCCTTTGATTTTGACTTTTGGCCCATTGGATAGGTCTCGAGTCCACGAGTTCATAGACACGTAACACACGTCGAACCGAGTTACGGTTTGAAAGTTATGGGCAATTGAAGTGAGTGGCAAACTTGTAATTTTTACAAAAGTGGTTTTAAAACCCCAAAAGTGAGTTCTCTCTCCTCATATTTTTTCCTCTCTCTCTCTCTCTCTCTCTCTCTCTCCCTCGCCGCCCTTGCCACCGGCGCATGGCAGTGCGTCCGGCGGCGGCTGGGCTAGGTGTTTGGCCCAGGTTGCTCGCCTCTCTCTCCTATTCCTCCCAGTGGCAGCATCTAACCCAGAAACCCAACAACGACAAAGAATTGGCGTTAGATAGAGAAGGTCTTCTTGCCGGCGATCTAACTTTTCCGGTCACGACGCGACTCCGAACTGCCACAGATGGACTCCTTTCGATGTTCTGAGCCTCCCCATGCCATCCTCTCGCCGATGACCACTATACGCGGCGGTGCGAAGAGAGAGAAGCCGCGCCTTCTCCGGCCAGTTTCGAGCTTTTCTGGCGACTTTTGGCCGTCGACCCTGTTATGAAAGTTTATCCTCTTGGTATGGAATTTCTTTCCCCCTTGGTTTAGTTGGTCAATTTTGAGATTTTGGAGGTTGAGATTTTAGGGCTTGTACCCATTTCGGGTTTCCCTTTGATTTTTGGATTTTTGGGTTGTTTTTGACCCATTACAATTGAATTGAAGTCTCTGCCTTGATTTTGGGCTCGAATTTGTTGATTTTCTTGTATAGATCCGCTTCACCGCTGCTGCCACCGCCAGCTCCGCCACTTGTGGCAGCGGGTTGGGTTGTTTTCCTTGTCAATTAGCCTCCCTAGGACATCCAAAGGCCATTTCTAGGGTCTGTTTGCATCTCAGTGAATGTTTGTGTGTTGTTAGGGGCCGGGCAGCCACCCTGCGTGGTGGTTATTGCTCATTTCGGTTGCTGAACGGCCAAGTTGTGATCTTTGGATATTAAATTGTTGATTGTCTGGTCTTAACAGGTACTTGGGCTCGGGAAATCTTATTCCCGATGCTGTCATGCTGCCGGATTTGTTATCCGAGTGTGTTGCCCCCCATGGGCATTTTGGTCTCTTCACGCGGATAAACAGTGAGTGATACTTATCAGATTTTAATGTAGAGTACTGTTAATGAATTGTCTGTTTTGTGTGTTTGTTGTTATATGTTAGAGAAGGCTAAATATAGGATTTGGATCATGATAAGGAATTGACGAGGATTTGAGACTAAGGAATTAATTGAGATTAGATGAGAAATGTCTATTTTCGAGGATCAATGAATGATGATTAGGCAATTATTTTACAGAATAATCAAGTTACTTATGGAAGAGGTGTTGGTATGATTTAAGTGGCAATACAAGTGAGGAGTCGTGAGTAGGAATCGATTTCGGGAAGGTTTCGGCATAGCTCGATTTCTCTTATTTTGAAATTTATATTTTAGACGATTAAGAAATATTTCAACAAACTTTTGGAAGAGATTTATATCGAAGAATTCTTTATTTTAAAAGGGGGTTTTTAATTATCATTTAGTTTATTAAAAGATTTCATATATTTTGGATGTTCATTCTTTAAATTTTTAAAGTATGGTTTGAGACGTTATGATTGAGAAAAGACACATTTTTGATGCGTTGGATTGTTAAGGAGAGTTTTGAAAAGAATTGAAAAATGTTTAATTATTTATCTAAAAAATGAGTAGAGATTTAAAGAGTATTTAAAAACAGTTGTGTTAATGCATGTACCGATCAAACGAGCCTGCCTGTGTAAAATGCACGGGATTGTGGCCAGGATACGAGCCTGCTCGTGCGGAGTGACCCTTCCGTATGGGATTGTGGCCAGGATTTGAGCCTTCCTGTGCGCGGGATTGTGGCCAGGACATTGTCTTCAGTACGGGTACGAGAATGGTGTAAGTTTTTAAGCATGAGTGTTTTGAGATATCAGTTTCCAAAGATAAATTCAGTTCAGATTTGTTATTTCTCAGCTTGAAACAGTTTTATTACTTTTTCTGTATATCAAGGTTTATTTGAGATGAAAGTTTTCAGCCTAAATTATTTATATACAGTTTATAATATCGATTCCAGCTTTATAACCTTGTTATTTTCAGAGATTGATTTTCATGCTGCAGATTTTAATTGTTTTATTAATGAATGATTAACAATTTCTGATTTAGATTTGAGTATGATATCTTTCAGAGTTTGATTTACGATTGAGGAGATTTAAAAATAGATTTGAAAGAAGAGATTTTGAAAATAGTTTTAAAGCTAAAGGATTTCAAAGAGCGACGTGAGTGAACAATTTCTGATTTAGGTTTGATTATGATATCTTTCAGAGTTTGATTTACGGTTGAGGAGATTTAAAAATAGATTTGAAAGAAGAGATTTTGAAAATAGTTTTAAAGCTAAAGGATTTCAAAGAGCGACGTGAGTGGAATTAGATAGTTGAATTGTTGCTTTGCTTGCGTGTTTGTATTTGTTTGCTAGGAATTGGTTTGGCCAGGACATGGTAAAATGTAGGCTTGAATTATTGAGTATGGAAATTGAAGAATTGTTGAGGTTAGTTAGTTAAGTCATTTCACTCATACGAGCTCTAGTGAGCTTACTGGGTTGTTTGTTTGAATGACCCGGTGTACCATGAATATGGTGCAGTATGGTTGTTTGTGTTTTACAGGTTAAGCAGGCTGTGGAGGCAGTGAGGAGAAGTCGAGGCAGTGGGACCCAATGAGATTTATTTAATTGTTTTTACACAATGTTTTTGTTTAAATGTTTTTGGTAAAATTGTATTTATTTATATTTATGTGCATGGCTCAAAAGAAAGAGAAAACAGATTTAAAAGGTTGATGTTTTAGTGTTTTATGGGCCCGAGGTTCTGGGCGTTACAAGCCTGTTACGAGCCTGCTCGTGCGGAGTGACCCCTCCATACGAGTTTGTGGCCAGGATATGAACTTGCTCGTGCAAAGTAACTGCTATGTACGAGATTGTGGCCAGGATTTGAGCTTGCCCATGCGCGGGATTGTGGCCAGGACATTGTCTACAGTATAGGTACAAGAATAATGTGAGTTTTAAGTATAAGTGTTTTGAGATATCAGTTTCTAAAGATAAATTCAGTTCAGAGTTTGATTTACGGTTAAGGGGATTTAAAAATAGATTTGAAAGAAGAGATTTTGAAAATAGTTTTAAAGCTAGAGGATTTCAATAAGCGAAGGGAGTGAAATTAGATAGATTGTTTTGTCGCTTTGCTTGCATGTTTGCATTGGTTTACTAGGACTTGTTTTGACTAGGACTTGGTAAAGTCTAGGCTTGAATCTTGAAGGTGGAAAAGAGGATGATTATGCATTGAGGTTATTAATTAGGATGTGAATGATTTGAGGTTGAGGTTAATAGTTGACGATTAGGCAATTGATCTGCATAATGATTATTATTATTATTATTGGTGGAAATTTTATGTGAATTAAGGAATTACGACTATCTTGGTGCTTGGATGATTGGTGATGAAATTTTTATGTGATTTGAGTAAATATCAGTTGTTATTATGGATTATTTATTGAGTATGGAAATTGAGGAAATTTCTTGAGGTTAGTTAATTAAGTATTTTCACTCATACGAGCTCTAGTGAGCTTACCGGGTTGTTTGTTTGAATAACCCGGTACACCATGAATGTGTGTAGAGTTTGTGTTTTGCAGGTTAAGCAGGCTGAGGAAGCAGTGGAGAGAAGACGAGGCAGTGGGACTCAGACATATTTATTTAATTGTTTTTACACAATGGTTTGTTTAAATGTTTTTGATAAAATTGTATTTACTTATGTTGTTGTGCATGGCTGAAAAGAAAGAGAAAACAAGTTTAAAAGTTTAATGTTCAGTATTTTTATGGGCCCGAGGTTCGGGGCGTTACATTTTGTTTCAGCAAAAAACTCCATTACAATACTTGACTAGCTAGCTTTGGCTTAATCTTCTTTCACTCATCTCCAATGGCTTCCAAGTTTGCACTTTGTTCTTTTCTTCTTCTCTCTTCAACTCTGCTTACTGTTCAAGCTGCCCAAACATATGACGCAACAAACAAACCTAGAATCAACGTTGGTTTGATATCAAGCACACTTTCTGACAAAGGCTATAACGCCATGGCCCTTACCCTAGAGACAATTCTCAAGGCTATAACCCACAACACTACCACCCTTACCCTCTTTTGCCCACAAGACCAAGCTTTCTTTTCCCCCAAGTTTCCACAGCCTCCACTGACTTTCCTTATGTAACGACTCGACCCAAGATTTCACTAGAAATTTAAATTTTTATTTAACTATATTTTTAAGAGATTTTTTTTAGGATGTTAATTTGTATTTTAAAGATTTTGGAATTATTTATTTATTTATTGTTGTTTTAATTTAAGCTTGACCCAAAGTTGACTTTTAAAATAAATGGGCTTTCGATTTTGACTTTGGGTCCGTTGAATAGGTTTTGAGCCCACGATTTCATAGACACGTACCACGCGTCGATCTGAGTTACGGTTTGAGAGATATGAGCGTGTGAAGTGAAGGGCAATATTGTAAATTTATAAAAAATGGGATTTTAATACCCAAAAATCAGATTTTGAAGGGGGATCGCTCTCTAGAAATTTCGGGAATACTCTCTCTCTATATTATTTTTTTCTCTCTCTCCCTGCAGGGCACGCACGCACACACCCCCGACCTCTCTCATCCTCTCTCTCTGCCACCGAATCCCTCTCTGTTCGCCGACCACCGACCACCCCACCGGTCAGAAAATGACCCTCTCCGACCGGTCATCACAGCCCACTCCTCCTTCTCACCAGTCAACCACCACCGGCGGCATATCGAAGAGAGAGAAGCCGAGACTCACCGCCGGTGATCTCGCTTTTCCGGCGACATTGCGACCTCCGACCACCCCAGATCTCTTCCACTCGACGAGCCGAGCACGAAGGTGTCATCACCTTGCCAAGACGACCACCGTACGCGGCGATTCGAAGAGGAGAAGCTCGCGGCTCCTCCAGCGGGTTTTGTGTTTTCCGGCCAACTCCGGCCACTGTTGGCCTCGACCCAGGTATTGAAATCGATCGTCTCTTCCTCCTCTACAAGTTTGTATGATTGATTTCGTATGATTATGCCCGGAATTAAAAACCCAACTCAGCCACCCACGGCCACCGCGAGCTTCGCCGCGTGTGGTGGCCGATTCAGACTCCCTTCAATGTTTTTATATTTTCTTAAGATTAATGAGCCTATTGGAGTTGAAATTAGGTTGATACATTTGTGTTTGGTTGGGAATCAAGTTTGGGCAGCCGTTGGGTGTGGCGGTAGTGTCGATTTCGGCCACTCCGAGACCACACAGCCACTAAATGGAAATTTGGATGAGTTAAATTGGATAAATTGTTAATTTGTGAACTGAAAATGAAAATTCCCGACAGTTATTGAACCGATCTTAGGTTATCAGTTGATTGTTGTGTAATTAGACAGGTTGTGAGAACGACGGGGAATAAATTGTGACAGTTGGTTGTTTGGATAGGTTGGGTATACTCGAGGATCTCAATCTTAGTGTAGATTGGTTATCGGAATTATAAATCGAGTTGCGAAGGATATGGAATGCAAGGAAGGTATAATTTTTATCCGTCTAAATTTGGAATATTTATGTTGTATGAGTGGATAGACGAGATTAGATTAGGCCTAGGTTAATGGGTTTTTAGTATTGAGGAATTCATCTTTGGGCACTTTCGCTACTACAATTTCCTTTTGGAGTATGCCTAAAAGATTATATATATAATTATCTTTCGAACCTTAAAACGCGTGGTCTGTTTTTGTTAGGTTGATGAAGCTTCATCTTTCGTTGATAGTGAGTGGACTTTATTTTTGCAAATATTTTTCTAAATTCATGAATTATTCGTGTGGTTATTGAATTTGTTTGAGAGATAATAGAAGTTGAATTGGATTTTTGATTTGGAAGTGTTTTCTTAAATTATGATTTTATTTTTTTGGTTATCATGAGTTTTGAATTAGAAATATTGATTTGAGTTACGAATTTTATGAAGTTACACGAGCAGTTTTAAACCGTCATACTAGTACCCCCCCTTCAGCACAGGTATATAATTGCTCTGCACTCGCCTAGAGATGACTCGGCGGTGTATGACCAGCACAGGTATATAATTGCTCTGCACTCGCCTAGAGATGACTCGGCGGTGTATGACCAGCACAGGTATATAATTGCTCTGCACTCGCCTAGAGATGACTCGGCAGTGTATGACCAGCATAGGTATATAATTGCTCTGCACTCGCCTAGAGATGACTCGGCGGTGTATGACCAGCACAGGTATATATAATTGCTCTGCACTCGCCTAGAGATGACTCGGCGGTGTATGACCAGCACAGGTACATAATTGCTCTGCACTCGCCTAGAGATGACTCGGCGGTGTACGACCAGCACTCGCTTTGCACTTGCCTAGACGGCAGTGTATGACCAGCATAACATTTGCTCTGCACTTGCCTAGACGGCAGTGTATGACCAGCATAACATTTGCTCTGCACTTGCCTAGGCGGCGGTGTATGACCAGCATCACAGCAGGTATTGATTTGCTCTGCACTTGCCTAGAGATGACTCGGCAGTGTATGACCAGCAGTTCCCCGGGTACTAGTGTGGCATGAGTTTTCAGTTGCGAAGTATTTTGAGAAAATATATTACACCAGTAAACATTTTAAACGACATTTTCGTTAAGGTATTGCATTTTATTTCAGATATTTTAATAATTTTACAGTTTCAGAGTATTATGTGTTTTTCAGAGTTTGATTTACAGTTTTGAGACGATTTAAAAATGATTTTAAAATTGGGGGATTTCAAGAGTGACGTGAGGTCTTTGAACTAAACGTGGTTTTAAGGGATTTTCTGAAACAGGAAGTTTACTTTTGTTTTCGTTTTTATTAAACTGTCCACTCACTGAGTTTGACTCACAGCTTATTTTGTTTTGTTTTAAATTGTTCTCCCCAGGTAGTAGCTTTGGTGGAGGTCGAGTCAATCACGTCGAGACACAGCATCCATTTTCCATTTCCGGACCATGTAGGCGCCATGTTTATTTTTGTAAAAATTTGCTGTAATAGGGGTAGTGGCTCTGATGACCACATACAAATTATAAGATTATTTATATTGTTGGGCCTGAGACCCCTTTTTGGTTGTGGTAGAGGTGGTTGCTGTTTAGAAGTGTTTTTTTTACAGGTTATGAGATTTCTGGGTTAGTCCATTTTCAGGGGAGGTTCTGCCGAATTTTCGGTAGGATTTTCCTTGATTTTGGATTCCCGCAGGACCTCTCCGGGTTTCAGGGTGAAACCCAGGGGCGGTCCTGTCACCTTAAGTACCATGTTGTGCCATTCAAGCTCGACAGAAACACTTTTGAGGCATCTTTTTCTCATGGTTCCAAGGTTGACACTCTTCTTCCCGGTCATCCTCTCGTTGTTACCAGACACGATTCTCTTAACCAAGTCAAAGTCAATGATTGGGATCTCTACAACAATGGACGAGTGATCATTCATGGGGTGGAGGACTTCTTCGATTTGGCTTTCCAAACCCTCAGGTATCCACAGTACGACGCCGTGGCGTCTGTGAAAGAGGACTCCATTAACAAAGAGAATAAGAAAGAATTGGTTGGTGGATTTTCTTGGGTGAATGAGTTAACAGGGAATTGGTTTCTTCTGTTAGCTCTGCCGGCAGCTTCCATTTGTCTGCTAATTCTTTTCTTTATTTTTTGTCATAAGCCTGGGAATGGGGATAGTGTTGAATATTCTCCTTTGCAAAATTATTAGGTTCATGGTGGGCGTTTGAGTTGAGCTTAATTAAGGTTTAGGTAATATTATGTAATTGATGGATCCTTTTGTTTTCAATTTCTTTATGAGAAACTTAGAGATAGGTCCAATGTTAATACCTTTCTTAGAGTAACACCAGGAGAGATTTAGAATATAGATAGAAGTCCTTTTAATCATAGTCATCAATTACTCAGCAGCCATGTCACCTTTTTTTTTTCCCTTTAATTTAGAAACAACGTTCTGACTTCTGAGCTACTCCATAAGTCCCCTTTTTTTCTCCAGTCCAATTTCCTCCTTTTTTTTCTCAAGCCTGGTTTCTTATCATCCGAAACTCTCTCTATTCAAAATTTGATCTTATCTCTTGTCTAGTTTAGTTTAGTTTTGATTGTACCAGGTTGGATAGGGGAGAATGTTGCTGGGGTTACTTGGGTTTTGTGGTTCTTGAATTATATCGTTCCTTCTTCTACCAGGTGGACCATGGTTGACACTAGACATTCGAACGGACTGATTCAATCACCCATGGTACATATGTTTCCTTCTCAAGTTCGAATTTCATTTGGGTTGTTTTTGGTTTTCTGTAATTGGTGTATATCATGTACCATGGGAAAGGGGTTAATGTCGGATTGAGTTTCTTGTTTTTGTTTAATAACTTTGTAATTGCTGTATTTCATGTACCATGGGTTTGGGTTTCAGGGTGGTTTAGGGTTAGGGTTCTTATTTAATCTCTTGGTTATTTCTGAATTTAATGTACCATGGGTTTGGGTTTAATGTCGGATTGGGGTTTCTTGTTCTTATTTAATGTCTTGTTAATTTCTGTATATCATGTACCATGGGAAAGGGGTTAATGTTGGATTGGGTTTCTTGTTTTTGTTTAATAACTTTGTAATTGCTGTATTTCATATACCATGGGTTTGAGTTTGAGGGTGGTTTGGGGTAGGGTTCTTTTTTAATCTCTTTGTTATTTCTGAATTTAATGTACCATGAGTTTGGGTTTAATGTTGGATTGGGGTTTCTTGTTCTTATTTAATTTCCCTTAAATTTTTGTATTTCATGTACCATGGGATAGGGATTAAGGATGAATTAGGTTTCTTGTTCTGTTTTTTTTTTTTTTAATTCCAGAATTTCATGTACCATGGGATAGTGTAAAATGTCGGGTTGGGTTTCTGGTTTGTATTTCATTTCCTTGTAATTTCTGTGTTGTACCAATTGCACAATTAGCAGTTGATTAGTTTCTTAGAATCACCATTTGTGTTCAAAGTGTGATTTTAATCTCTTGGTTATTTCTTGTTTTTGTTTAATATACTGCAATATTGCATTTGTCCATTTGTCCATTTGTTTTTATGTTGTTTCATGTACCATAGTTTGGTACATTGTTTAATGCAATATACTGTCTGCATATGTTGCAGGAATGTCATAGAAAAGGGTTGACTAAGCAATTGCATGGTTTACTTTATTACACACTATTCAGAGTCTTTGAGTCGTTTGATATAATTTTCTTTCCAATGATGCATGTTTCTTCAGACCATTTTACCCTTCTCATTTTGGATAGGATTGAGAAAAAATGGTTCCATTATGACTTATTAAAGCCTAGACGAGTTGTTAACAGTCCAAGCACATGTTACAGGGATGCAAATGTGCTGGTAAGAACTTGAGAATACGAGGGTAACGTATATGTACAATTAAGTAGTTAACTAATTCATATTTTGTTTCATGAAGCATGGTTTGGTAAATTCTTTTTTGTGTTGGTACAAACCCTATTCCAAAAGAGGGATCCAAAGTGGAGTTGTGCCCAACCACATTGTTGATGATGTAGGTTTTGTGAGGAGCAAACCTGGGGATTGTGTATTGTCTGAATCTGAAAAATTGACTTTAGCTGCAATAGAGCAAACTGAAATTAATTGGCCACTTCTTAACTGTGATAAGGCGCCCCAACAAAAGGCAGATTTGTAAGTTGAATACTCATTTTAAATACTTGTATTATTAATTTAGTTCACACTAAATTGGTTCTAAATTTTTTTCCAGTCTGGATTATGGGGTAGCTGTGATATGGTATATGTAGTATTATGCTTATGGGGTAGCTGTGATATGGTATATGGAGTATTATGCGCGCCGGATGGAAATACGACAGGTCTTTCGACCACATGACATGGTGGAAATGAGGGTGAGGTGTCTGTCAATGATGTTAGGTGATTTAGAAACAAATGCAGTCCAAAAATGATGACTAGTAGTAGCAGTGACTTGTGACTTTAAGATGTACATGTCGTTGGTACTTTGTGTTTTTTTATTGCTGGGTTGGTTGGTTCATTTAGGCTAGATATTGCTATACTTTTGAATCAACCATGATGTGTAGGTTTGGTGGATCATTCATTTTGGTACAAAGATGCAGGAGAAGTTCATTTTGGTCTAACAGGGGTTTAAGGATGTAACGCCCCGATCCTAGGGCCCCAAAATACACTGAAATTTGTCCTTTAAACCTCTTTTCAAAGAATGAGCCATGCACTTAACATAATAAATAAATACATTTGATAAATCAGAGTGTGAGCCCAAAAACATGTATGTAAAAATCACTGTATAAAATCAGTTAAATCAAATTAAAATAGGTCCCACTGCCTCGACTTCTCCTCACTGCCTCCTCAGCCTGCTTAACCTGCAAAACATCAACAACCACACTGTACCATATCCATGGTACACCGGGTCATTCAAACAAATAACCCGGTAAGCTCACTAGAGCTCGTATGAGTGAAATAACGAAATAATTTATCCTCAATAAAATCCTCAACTTCCATACTTAATAATAATTCACAATAATAACCATATATATTCAATCACACAATAATTTCATCACCAATCATCCAAGCATCAAAATAAATCATAAATCCTCGAATTCACATCTTAAATCCCATCAATAAATAATAATCCTCATTCTGGCAAATCAATTGCCTAAACGTCAGCTATTAACCTCAATCTCGAATCATTCACATCCTAACTCATAACCTCAATGCATAATCCATTCATCAATTCCATCCTCAAGATTCAAGCCTAGACTTACCAAGTCCTTGTCAAATCAAGTCCTAACAAACAAGTGCACACAAGAAATCCAACAAACAGTTATACTAACTAATTTCACTCACGTCGCTCTTTGAAATCCCCCTAATCTCACTCACGTCGCTCTTTGAAATCCCCATAATCTCACTCACGTCGCTCTTTGGAATCCCCATAATCTCACTCTTTGGAATCCCCCAGCTTAAAAACTATTTTCAAAATCTCTTCCTTCAAATCCATTTTTAAATCCCCTCAAACCGTAAATCAACTCTGAAAGTAACACAGTCCTCAAGCTGAAATCAATATTATCAACTGTATATAAATAATTTAGGCTAAAAACTTTCAACTCAAATAAACCCCGATATACTGAAAAAGCAATGAAACTGTTCAAACGAAGAAGTATCAAATCTGAACTGATTTAAAACACAAGGTCTTACTGAAAATGTCATTTAAAATATTTACTGATGCAAATCCATTTATCAAAATACTCCACAATTGAAAACTCACGCCACACTAGTACCCAGGGAACTGCTGGTCATACACCGCCGAGTCATCTCTAGGCAAGTGCAGAGCAAATTTATACCTGCTGTGATGCTGGTCATACACCGCCGACTAGGCAAGTGCAGAGCAAATGTCATGCTGGTCGTACACTGCCAACTAGGCAAGTGCAGAGCGAGTGCTGGTCGTACACTGCCAACTAGGCAAGTGCAGAGCGAGTGCTGGTCGTACACCGCCGAGTCATCTCTAGGCGAGTGCAGAGCAATATATACCTGCTGAAGGGGGTACTAATATGGCGGTTTGAAACCGCTTCTGTATATCTCAATCAACCACATCTCAAGACTATCCTCCAGATAAAAACTGAAATTTAATTCTTTCCATAAATCCGCTTAAATAAAATCATTCTCAAATTGTGAAAGCTGCTTGACCAAAATCATTTTCTAAAGGACATAAATTCATTAATAAAACTTCTCCAAAATAATACCAAAAACCATTTCCAGAAACTGTCCATACTCAAAAAAATCAAGAAAAGAGTTGAATTATAAGATGTGCAAAACATTTCGAACACCAAAGATCCATTCACAGTCTACTGTATAATAATTACTTAATCCTCACTCATATACCTCGACAACAAATATTTCTTCTCTAATTCAGCAATTATCATCATTCCATAATCTTCGAAAATAGACATTTCTCATCTAATCAGTACTTAATCCCAGGGCAACTCTATAAATTCCCAACTAACTTCTTAGCCTCAAGTCCTCATCAATTCCTTCTCATGATCTAAATCCTATACTTAACATTCTCTAACATAAAACAACAAACACACAAAACAGACAATTCATCTACGGTACTCAACAATATAACCAGATAAGTTTCACTCAATGTTTAGCCACGTAAAATGATAAAAATGCCCTTCTTGGCTCCTTTGCTCGGATCTCAAATCCGGCAGCATAACGGCATCGGGAATGTGATTTCCCGAGCCCGTATACCTGTTAAGACCAGACAACCAAATAAACATACACACAATTCACAATTACGCCACTGAACGACTGAAACGGGCGGCCGCCACCCTACACGGTGGCTGCCCGGCCTAGAACAACACCCAAAACAGTTCAAAAACAACAACGAACCTTGAATTATGGTTTCTGGAGGTCCCAAAGAGGCATACCGACGAAGAAGACCACCCAAATCGCCGCCACACAAGGCGGAGCTACAGTGGCCGTGGCTGCAAAATAGGGGAATCGAAATCGAATCACAAATGGCTCAAACTAAGTACACAGACACGAAGGAGACGTCGAGAGAAGCCAAAACGATACCTGGGTCGACGGCCAATTCTCGCCGGAAATGGCCGAAACTGGCCGGAGAAGACGATCGGACAACCATCTTCGATCCGCCGCCGTTTGAGGTCATCGGAGCATGGGGTAAACACTGGGAGACTCGCCGTGGCCTGGGGAAGAGAACCCAGGTGGTCCGGCGCCGCGATTTTGTCAGGACCGCCTCCGGATTCCACCCTGAAATTCGGAAGGATCCTGCGGGATCCAAATTCAAGGAAAATCCTACCGAAAATTTGGCAGAACCTCCCCTGAAAATGGACTAACCCAGTGATTTCAAACCTGTTAAAAATCACTTCTAAACAGCAACCACCTCTACCACAACCAAAATAGGGTCTCAGACCCAGCAATTTCACAGAAATCCAGCTTAAAATTTGTAGAATGGTTATCAGAGCTCCTATTCTATTACAAGGAAATTTTTACAAGAATAAAATGTCGCCTACAGGGTCCGACTAGGGAGATGGACGCGAATGCCTCGACGTTATTGGCTCGACCTCCACCAAAGCTACTACCTGAGGGGACAATTTAAGACAAAACAAAACAAACCGTGAGACAAACTCAGTGAGTGGACAGTTTAATAAAAACAAAAAAATAAAAGTAAACTTCTTGTTTCAGAAAATCCTTCAAAACCACATTTAGCACTAAGACCTCACGTCACTCTCTGAAATCCCCCAGTTTTAAAACACTTTCAGAAACTCGCTGAAAATTTGTTTTCATAACCAAATAGAAATTAAACTATTTATCAAATAGAATTCAAATATTTAAAGTTCTGAATAGTTTTATAATTTTAAAATAAATTATCACCATAAAACCGTATAATACATATACAACACACCAAGCCAGTTACCCGGAGAATCTGTCATACATGCGCAGAGCCGAGAATCTATCATACGCATGCAGAGCCTAAAAGTCTGTCGTATGTGCACGCAGAGCCAACCCCCAAAGGGTCAAGCATCACGACACACGGCCCAAAGCCTATGTGTGTGCCGCAATGGGTCCCAAAGACCTGTCTAATCTGATAACCTGGAAGGGTACTGAAGTGGGTGCTTTGAAAATCAATAACTCATAAACACATAATCCAAATCTCAAATCCTTTCATTTTTCTTCCAAAACTCTTCTTAACAAAACCAAACTCATCAAAATACATTTCCTTAAATTGTAATATCCCATAACAAATATAAATAAACATTGAGACGAAGAATACGAAATATAAATGATCTTTCCATAACCAAGTTGAAATTAAATACGCCATTCCAAATCATAGTACGTACTTTTAATATAAATTTATATATGAAAGCACGCTAAAATATTTCTTGATCGTGAAATTTATGAAATCCAAGATAAGTGTATTTAGTTAATATAAATGATTATTTGATAGACATTTAAAATTTTAAACTCAAAATGAATTCAAGTTAAGCCAAAGAAATTGAAACCACATAAAAACATAAATTATTAAAATTCAAGGTCCACTCACAGAGATAGCCCTAGCTTCCATCCTCTGCTGCGTCGTCTCGGATTTCAGGGTTGTCGCCTACAGTTAAAGGAATGAAATATGAAATTAGGCTCGGCTCAACGACGATTACAGTGTACATGTGAAGCCTAAACGTTGCGCTCAACCCTTCTATTTTTCAAAGATGATTTATTACTTTTCTTAAGGTCTGATTACCCAAATCTCTTCTAATTCCTTCCCGGCTCAAAATCCAACTACACCCAAACATTTAATCCACCAAATATATCCAATTAAACTTTATGTGCGCCATACCTCGACCAGGACTCGTCTGTGAATCGATTCGATACAGAACAATATCTGAATACAATCCAAATTGAGGTTTTCCTCAAATCCATAAGACTTCCACCTGCTCCAAATCAATAACCAACTTAGAAACCAACTCAACAATGGCTCTAAATAATCCTACATTCAAGACAGGACAGTGGGTGTTTGAGACCACTGCGATTGCCGCCCAAAGTGGCGGCTCCAAGGCCAAATTTAGCTAAAATACCCTATTTCCTAAAATCTACTCATACTTTTCATTTCTAAACATCGATTGGGGTTCCTAGGGATGAAATTTGTCAAAAAAAACATCAAGAACAACCCCCTAATTTGAAAACCCAAAGGGAACCCGAAATGAATTCAAATTTCCAAAAAAAATCAAATTTCTAATTACAAGATTTTAAACCACAAACATATAGGGAAATGGAAGCCCATAATGAGAGAAAGAAAGCTCACCTGAAATTTGGAGATTGAGGGTCAGAATTGGTCGAAATCCAGAGAGGAAGGTGCGGCGGGGCTGGGCGTTTGCTGGCTGGTTTCTACGTGCGAGGAGATTGGCCGGCGAGGAGGAAGGGTCTGCGAGGTCGGCGTCGGCGAAGGAAGCTCGCCGATGGCCTGGGCCGGTCGGGTAGTGGCCAGAAATGGGCCAGGCTGGGCAGAGCTGGTCGCGCGCAGATAAAAAGGGGAAAGAGAGATTGAGAAGAGAGAGTAGGCTGGGGGGTGGTCGGCGCCTGGGGGGAAAGCTCGCCGGAGCCAGAGGTCGGCAGGGTGGCCGCCGATGGTAAGTGGGGGTGGCTGGGTGGTGCCGGTGTGCAAGGGTGAGGAGACATCCGGAGAAAGGGGGTGTGGGGAGAGAGAAATATAGGGAGGGAGAGAGAGAGAGTGAGAATGTTCTAGAAAGATGGAGAAACCACTTCAAAAATCTGATTTTGAATTTTTTAAACCCAATTTGTCAATTTTACAAAATTGCCCCTCGCTTCAAACGCCCATATCTCTCAAACTGTAACTCGGATCGACGCGTGCTACATGTCTATGAAATTATGGGCTCGAATGTAACGACCCGACCCAAAGTTGACTTTTAAAACTAAGAGACTTTCCTCTTTGACCTTGGGTCCGTTTGATAGATCTCGAGTCCACGATTTCGTAGACACGTAGCACGCGTCGATCAGAGCTATGGTTTGAAAGTTACGGGCATTTGAAGTAAAGGGCAAACTTGTAATTTTTGCAAAAGGGGTTTTAAAACCCAAACCTCAGTTTTCTCTCTGGGACTCTCTCGGACATTCTCTCTCTTCCTCGCGTCTGTTCTCTCTCTGGCCCTCTCACCTTGCCGCGCCTGCCACCGGCGCGTGGCGGCGCGTCCGGCAGTGGGTGGCGACGGGACTGGCCCAGATCTTGTCGCCGTCCCTCCCTCTTCCTCCCCCTGGTGTCGGCGCAGTCCAGAAACACCTCAGAACCCGAGAACCCAGACTTCGCCGATTGGAGTTCCGGCGTTGACTCGCCGTTTCCGGCGTCTTCGCGGCCTAGCACCAGCCCAGAAAGCTTCCCCTCGTCGAGTCTAGCATAGTGGTGTGCTCCGATCGTCCATCCGACGCCTCTCGAAGACGAATCGACGCTGTGAAGGCCGGGAAGGCCGGCGACTTCCGCCGTCGATTCTGGCGTTTCCGGCGACTGTTGGCCGTCGGTCCAGTTGTCAAAAATGACTCTCTAGGTACGAGTATTCTTTCCCCTAAGGTGTTGATTGTTAATTTTGTGAAATTTGTGAAGTTGGATTTTAGGGGTTTAAACCCATTTCGGGTTCTCTTTGATTTCGATTTTGGAAATTGATAATGGATGGTTTTTAGACAATTCTCAACCCTAATAACCTAAAATTGTTATTTGGAATTGAAAACTCTAGGAAATTATTGATTTTAGATTGTGCCGCCGCTGCCACCGACGGGTGGCGGCGGGTTGGATGGTTTTCTTCGTATTTTCCACTTCCCTAGGGTCCTAGTAGCTTAATTTTAGATTCGGTGACTATTTGGGGTTATTTTGTGTGCTGCTTATGGCCGGGCAGCCACCGTGTATGGTGGTTGGCCGATCGTTACGGTTGTTTAATAGCTAGTTGAAGAATCTATTGTATATTGTTGGTTGTCTGGTCTTAACAGGTACATAGGCTCGGGAAATCTCATTCCCGACGCCGTTATGCTGCCGGATTTGGTATCCGAGCAATGGCACCGTGAAGGGCATTTTGGTCTTTTACGTGGTTTAATTGTCTGTTTTATAGATTTGCTGCTTTACGCTAGAGAAGATTAGGTGTAGGATTTGAATTGGAAGAATGAATTGACGATGATTTGAGATGAATGAATTATTTGGGAATTATAGAGTTTCTTAGAGGAGAGTCACCAAATTAAAGCAAGATTGTTATAGTTAAGATTTATGATTGATGACTAGACAGTTATTATATACAAAATGATCAAATTAATTATTGAGGAAATGTTAGTATGTTCGAGTGACAGACAAGTGATAGTTTATGAGTGGGGATCAATAACGGAGGGATTCGGCATAGTTCGGAATAACTGTGGGTGAAATGTTGTGAGTTGGAAATGCGAGTACTGATTGGACGAGCCTGCTCGTATGGAGCGACCCCTCCGTACGAGATTGTGGCCAGGATACGAGCCTGCTTGTGCGGAGAGACCCCTCCGTACGAGATTGTGGCCAGGATACGAGCCTGCTCGTATGGAGCGACCCCTCCGTACGAGATTGTGGCCAGGATACGAGCCTGCTTGTGCGGAGAGACCCCTCCGTACGAGATTGTGGCCAGGATACGAGCCTGCTCGTATGGAGCGACCCCTCCGTACGAGATTGTGGCCAGGATACGAGCCTGCTTGTGCGGAGAGACCCCTCCGTACGAGATTGTGGCCAGGATACGAGCCTGCTCGTATGGAGCGACCCCTCCGTACGAGATTGTGGCCAGGATACGAGCCTGCTTGTGCGGAGAGACCCCTCCGTACGAGATTGTGGCCAGGATACGAGCCTGCTCATATGGAGCGACCCCTCCGTACGAGATTGTGGCCAGGATACGAGCCTGCTTGTGCGGAGAGACCCCTCCGTACGAGATTGTGGCCAGGATACGAGCCTGCTTGTGCGGAGAGACCCCTCCGTACGAGATTGTGGCCAGGATACGAGCCTGCTCGTATGGAGCGACCCCTCCGTACGAGATTGTGGCCAGGATACCAGCCTGCTTGTGCGGAGAGACCCCTCCGTACGAGATTGTGGCCAGGATACGAGCTTGCTCGTATGGAGCGACCCCTCCGTACGAGATTGTGGCCAGGATACGAGCCTGCTTGTGCGGAGAGATCCCTCCATACGAGATAGTGGCCAGGATATAGTTCTGCTCTTACAGAATGACCTCTATGTACGAGATTATGACGAGGATATGGGCCTGCCCGATGGCGGAATTGTGGCCAGGACATTGTCTACAGTACCGATACGAGAATGATGTGAGTTCTAAGAATAAGTGTTTCGAGATATCAGCTTCCAGGGGTAAATTCAGTTCAGAGTTTGATTTACGGTTGAGGGGATTTAAAAAATGATTTTGAAAGACAAGATTTTTGAAAGTAGTTATTAAGCTGGAGAAATTCCAAGGAACGAAGTGTGTGAAATTTGATAGATGGTTGTTTGGTTGCTTGTGTGCATTTTCTTGCTAGGTCTTAGTAAAGTCTAGGCTTGAATCGTGAGGACGGAAATGATGGTGTCCATGCATTGAGGATATTAATTAGGATGTGAATGATTGAGGTTGAGGTTAATGGTCGATGGTTAGGCAATTGATTTGTCAGAGTATAATTATTATCATTGATGGAACATTAGGTGATTGAAGAATTTCGGATTTATGAGAATTAATTAGTTATGCCGTGGATTTGTTGCGAATATCTTGTGGATTGTAAATAGAGATAACTGACAATAGTATTTTGAGGCCTGGTGAATTCTTATCAAGGATAAATATGTACGTCATTTTATTCATACGAGCTCTAGTGAGCTTACCGGGTTAATTGTTTGAATGACCCGGTGCACCCTGGATATGGTGCAGTGTGGTTAATGTTTTGCAGGTTAAGCAGGCTGAGGAGGCAGTGAGGAGAAGTTGAGGCAGTGGGACCCACTTTGTTTTGATTTAACTAATTTTATACAGTGATTTTTACATACATGTTTTTGGGCTCACACTCTGATTTATCAAATGTATTTATTTACTTATGTTGTCGTGCATGGCTCCAATGTAAGAGAAAACAGATTTAACAGTTTGATGTTCGGTATTTTCATGGGCCCGAGGTGCGGGGTGTTACATCGAAACCTATCTAACGAACCCAAAGTCAAATCGAAAGCCCATTTAATTTTAAAGTTAAATTTGGGTCGAGCCCCAAATTAAAACAAAAATAAATAAAAATTTAAATCGAAACCCTTTTTATTTTTCAAATAAATCTCATAATCTTTAAAATACAATTCAACATCCTTTTAAAAACAATCTCTTAAAAACATAGTTAAATAAAAATTTAAATTTCTAGTGGGAAATTTTGGTCGGGTCGTTACAACCTCCCCCCCTTACAAAAATTTCGTCCTCGAAATTTAGCATAAATCGTAAAAGATAAGTGAATCCCGAACTCGTAACTCCTGTCAAGTTGCCAAACTGATTCCTCCAATGTACGATCCAACTTGAGATTTGAACAAGGAAAATCTCTCCTTATGCGTAGTACCTCGCTTCTTTGGTCCAAACAAAATTGAAGTGAGTTGCAGCTATGTCGAATCCGAAAAGTGAGCCACAAACTTCAGTCTCGAAAACATAATGATGGTGCGCCCCGTTAATGTGTTAGATGGTCCATCAAAATTTCATCACTCTACTTAAGGCATAGATCTTACGAATAAATAACGAGTGAGTGATTTCGTGTCCATCGAAAATCAAGGTGAAAAATCAAGATCGTTAATAGCGCATGATCGTGTACTATTCTATCTGTCCATAACAAATACGCTTGAAGTGTTAGCTAACTTACTTGCATTGACTTGTCAGCCCTTTTCACTATTAATTGTCGTAATCCATAACCTTTCGCCTTATCTAAAGGAATAAGAAATTTTGCTCCAAGTGATTAGTCTAAGTAGTCCAACATGAGTCTTATCGATTATACACCAATAAGGTGTCGCTAATGCCGAAATCAACTAGAGCTTAAAACTTTTGATTCTCCAACATAACAATCACATGATACTAAGAAATGTGTACCTAAAAACAGTCCAAAAGTACATCCAAGAGAGTCAAAATCCTTGGGTACAAGGGCAACCTCATTAACCTCTCCGTTGATCACTTATCGACATGACTAGATTGAGTACCACTACGCTTCCGCTACGCCACTCTAACTGATCTTCTGATCTCTAATTGTATCCCATAGTATTCAAAATAACATTTCTACACAATCTCAAGAATACTTATAGTAATCTACCTCATTTAGTGAGGGATATAAGACATATAGAGTTCACATCTCGAGTGCCCAACACAAACTTTCCCCATATAAGTATCACATCTTTTAATGGTCTAGCTTTTTATCAATCCGCTAAGTAATTATCAACTCCAACTTGTCAAAAGTTAAAGGCATCATTGTAAGACCCCGTATTTTTCAAGGAGTTATTTTAAATATTTTGGGGATTTATTTTAAGGATTTTGGGGATTTATTTGGAAATTTAAAAGGTTTTGGTTTAATTTTTTATTTTTGTTTTAAACTGGGCTTGACCCAAAAGTTGACTTTTGAAACAAATGAAATTTCGTCTTTGACTTTGGGCACGTTGGAAAGGTCTTGAGTCCACGAGTTCGTAGACACGCGGCACGCGTCAATCGGAGCTACGGTTTGAAAGATACGGACATGTGAAGTGAGTGGCAAACTTGTAAATTTTACGAAAGTGGGTTTTAAATACCCAAAGGTCAGATTTCCTCTCTCTCTCTCTCTCTCCTCATTTCTGCCTTTCTCTCTCTCCCCCGCGCGTCAGTCTCTCTCTCGCCCCTCACCCTCGCCGTTCCTGTCATCGGCGCGTGGCGGCGCGTCCGGCGGCGGCTGGGCTGGGTGTTTGGCCCATGCTACTCGCCTCCCTCTTCTCTCTCTCCCAGTGGCCTTCGTTTCTCCGACCGATCACCCACGACGAAGACACGACGCAGAACAGCTGAGCTCCTCCTCGCCGGCGATCTCGATTTTCCGACGACGCCGCGACTTCCCACCACTTGGATCCTCTCCCTCTCGTCTCGGCGAGCCTCCCTGTACTCTTCCCTAGCTTCGACAACCTCCCACGACGGCGAATCAAAGTTCCAAGGCCGACGGCTTCTCCGGCCAGTTTCGGCCATTTCCGGCGAGAATTGGCCGTCGACCCAGGTATCGTTTTGGCTCCTCTCGACGTCTCCTTCGTGTCCATGTACTTAGTTTGACCCATTTGTGATTCGATTTCGATGCCCCTATTTTGCAGCCGCGGCCACTGTAGCTCCGCCTTGTGTGGCGGCGACTTAGGTGGTTTTTCTCGATCGTTGTGCCTCTTCGGAAACTCCTGGAGTCTTTTCAAGGTCCGTCATTGTTTTTGGGGTGAATTTGTGTGTTGTTTGGGGTGGGGTAGCCACCGTGTGGTGGCGGCCGCCCGTTTCGGTCGTTCAGTGGCCCAATTGTGTTTCTGAATTGTATTTATGGATTGTCTGGTCTTAACAGGTACACGGGCTCGGGAAATCTCATTCCCGATGCCGTTATGCTGCCGGATTTGAGATCCGAGCAAAGGAGCCAAGAAGGGCGTTTCGGTCTTTACGCGTGGTTAGACTGTGAGTGAAACTTTCTAGTTTTATTGTGGAGTACCGTTAGCAAATTGTCTGTTTTGTGTGTTTGTTGCTATGTGTTAGAGGAAGCAAAGTGTAGGATGTGAATCATGAGAGTGAAGCGACGAGGATTTGAGGCTAAGAGATTGATTAGAAATTTGAGAAATGTTTATGGTCGAGGTATATGAGTGAGGATTAAGCAATTATTATACAGTAGACTGTGAGTAAGAATGGCAAACAAGTGAGGAGGCGTGAGTAGGAATCAGTTTCGGAGAAGGATTCGGTATAGCTCGGGGTAGACTGTGAGTGGATCTCTGGTTTCCGAAATGTTTTGCACATTTTATAATTCAACTATCTTCTTGATTTAATTGGGTATGGATAGTTTCTGGAAATGGTTTTTGGCATTATTTTGGAGAAGTTTTATTATTGAATTTTCGTCCTTCGGAAATGATTTGAATCTAGCAGTTTTTATGATTTGAAAATGATTTATTTAAGCGTATTTATTAGAAGAATTAAATTTCAGTTTTTATCTGAAGGAGTATTTTGAGATGTGGTTGATTGAGGTATACAGAAGCGGTTTCAAACCGCCATATTAGTACCCCCTTCAGCAGGTGTATATTTGCTCTGCACTCGCCTAGAGATGACTCGGCAGTGTATGACCAGCACTCGCTCTGCACTTGCCTAGTTGGCAGTGTACGACCAGCACTCGCTCTGCACTTGCCTAGTCGGCAGTGTATGACCAGCATCACAGCAGGTATAAATTTGCTCTGCACTTGCCTAGAGATGACTCGGCGGTGTATGACCAGCAATTCCCCGGGTACTAGTGTGGTGTGAGTTTTTCAGTTGTGGAGTATTTTGAAAAATGAATTTGCATCAGTAAATATTTTAAATGACATTTCAGTAAGACCTTGCGTTTTAAATCAGTTCAGATTTGATACTTCTTCGTTTGAACAGTTTCATTGCTTTTTCAGTATATCGAGGTTTATTTGAGTTGAAAGTTTTTAGCCTAAATTATTTATATACAGTTGATAATATTGATTTTAGCTTGAGAACTGTGTTACTTTCAGAGTTGATTTACGGGTTGAGGGGATTTAAAAATGGATTTGAAGGAAGAGATTTTGAAAATAGTTTTAAAGTTGGGGGATTCTAAAGAGTGAGATTAGGGGGATTTCAAAGAGTGACGTGAGTGAAATTAGTTAGTTTAACTGTTTGCTGGATTTCTTGTGTGCATTTGTTTGCTAGGACTTGATTTGACTAGGACTGGGTAAGTCTAGGCTTGAACCTTGAGGATGGAATTGATAAATGGATTATGCATTGAGATTATGAGTTAGGATGTGAATGATTCGAGATTGAGGTTAATAGTTGACGTTTAGGTAATTGATTTGCCAGAATGATGATTATTATTTATTGATGGGATTTAAGATGTGAATTTGAGAAATTATGTTTATTTTGATGCTTGGATGATTTGTTGATGAATTTGTGATGTGATTGAGTAATTATGGATACTCTGGTGGACTATTTTTGAGCATGGATATTGAAGGATTATATTGAGGATTATTGTTTAAGTCATTTCACTCATACGAGCTCTAGTGAGCTTACCGGGTGAATTTGTTTGAATGACCCGGTGTACCATGGATATGGTGCAGTGTGGTTATTGGTGTTTTGCAGGTTAAGCAGGCTGAGGAGGCAGTGAGGAGAAGATGAGGCAGTGGGATCTTTGATTTAACTGATTTTATGCAGCGAATTTTACATAAATGTTTTGGGCTCACACTCTGATTTATCAAATATATTTATTTATTTTGTTAAGTGCATGGCTCATTCTTTGAAAAGAAGTTTAAAGGACAAGTTTCAGTGTATTTTTGGGCCCTAGGATCGGGGCGTTACAATCATCACAAACCTCAAGTTCACTCTTAGTTTAATTCATCGTTTCACATGTAATCAATTTACAAAGGACTTCCTTTTCTCACCTCCTTGAATCCACTATTGTTCGTACCCATGTTAGTTTCTCTCTTCTCTTATGATTCTCGTCTTAGGTCATAATGCTCTACTTGACTCGAAATCTGAAACAATTGATGTTCCAAAATAAAATCCAACTATGAAGTCCACAATCATTATAAAAAAAAATCCTTATTATCCATAAGCATCCATCCTTAGTTATCCTTATAGTGAAAACACTACTCAAATATGCTATAAGATCAACCAAATGCCATCATACAAGAACATCACCTAACCACGTATATTCGATTCTTATCAATTAATTAGCCACAATACATAAACCTATTTACATCTCCAAAACCTTCCCTTAGTTCTTATATACTTCGCAAAAATTGCCGGCCTTAAATTTTCTTAAAATTCCTTCTATTCTCATACAAATTCCAATGGTTGTCTTAAAATGTATACTCTTTTACTTAGTTTGAAATTAACTTCACCAAGAGACATCCTCTCTACTACAAATACACCTTCCAATAAGCATTTATAATATCCAAGCATAAATGCAATTTCCTTATCACTACAACTCACAATAAAGGAAAATTCTTATTTCTTCACGTTCAACTAAGTACAATTCTATCCCTTCCTCATTGGTTAAACTCAATAGATCAAATCTACAATTACCCAAGAAGATTACAGTCCATAAGCTTAAGTTCCATTTTTCTTTTTGAACCGAGTTCAAGTCGTTGTTTCTAATTTTTTGAAATGCAAGAATAATCCAACTTGGGCTCAATTATGAAAATAATTCCTACTCTCACCTTCCCAAATGAATTTATTTATTCCATGGATAAGGCGCTCTTACTTCTCTCACTTCTTTTCTAATAAAAACACTTTATTCTTGAATCTATGTCATAAAGTATTCCCTTAATTCCACATTTAGAATCAAACTATCAATCCCTTAATTGTTATTATGGTATTCTTATTTCAATGCACAGACAAAATACATCAATTCTATCTCCAAATTCCAAGTGTTACTCTACAGAAACACTTAGCACCATCCGACATGTATTACACTAAAATCAAATCCTGAATACACCAATCAACCATGAACTAGTCACAAACATTCTTTTCATTCCCATATACTTTCCGATAATTCCCTCAATTTACTTCATACTTAGCTTGACATTGGTTTTACTCAAAACATTAATCTTATCACTTAAGAAATTTCCATTATAAAATTCATTTAATCCCATAATGGATTTACACTTCATAATACCTCAACGATGCCCAAAACAAAGAGAGTTCAAAATCCATCAACTTCCCAAGAGTTTAATCGTGTTACTTCTTTAACATTTAAACTCATGAGGGTGAAATTATAATTATCCAACAATGTCGCTATCTTTATAATTTAAACTCGTACTGAAACTTTTACTAAGGCACACCCTCAAGTTAGTAAGATTAAACGAATCTAGCATAAGTGTCAGTGTAGTTTCTACCACCACAGTTTCTATCTACTAATCATCGAAAAGTCATCACATGTACGAGTCAAGTTTGAAATATAGGTATACCGCTACTCGCATAAACGCAAGGTTAAACAAACAAACTCCACTCCCGAAACTTACCGCTTACGCCTTTGAGGTCGGCCACGTCGAGAGGCATGTCCACGCTTTGTCACAAGTGAAAACCGTTTTCGTACACTAAAAGTTACACCCTAGATGCGAAGTCTACAAGGATTCAAAACCTAACGCTCTGATACCAAATTGTCAGGACCGCCCCCGGATTCCACCCTGAAATCCGGAAGGATCCTGCGGGATCCAAATTCAAGGAAAATCCTACCGAAAATTTGGCGGAACCTCCCCTGAAAATGGACTAACCCAGAAATTTCAAACCTGTTAAAAATCACTTCTAAACAGCAACCACCTCTACCACAACCAAAATAGGGTCTCAGACCCAGCAATTTCACAGAAATCCAGCTTAAAATTTGTAGAATGGTTATCAGAGCTCCTATTCTATTACAAGGAAATTTTTACAAGAATAAAATGTCGCCTACAGGGTCCGACTAGGGAGATGGACGCGAATGCCTCGACGTTATTGGCTCGACCTCCACCAAAGCTACTACCTGAGGGGACAATTTAAGACAAAACAAAACAAACCGTGAGACAAACTCAGTGAGTGGACAGTTTAATAAAAACAAAAAAATAAAAGTAAACTTCTTGTTTCAGAAAATCCTTCAAAACCACATTTAGCACTAAGACCTCACGTCACTCTCTGAAATCCCCCAGTTTTAAAACACTTTCAGAAACTCGCTGAAAATTTGTTTTCATAACCAAATAGAAATTAAACTATTTATCAAATAGAATTCAAATATTTAAAGTTCTGAATAGTTTTATAATTTTAAAATAAATTATCACCATAAAACCGTATAATACATATACAACACACCAAGCCAGTTACCCGGAGAATCTGTCATACATGCGCAGAGCCGAGAATCTGTCATACGCATGCAGAGCCTAAAAGTCTGTCGTATGTGCACGCAGAGCCAACCCCCAAAGGGTCAAGCATCACGACACACGGCCCAAAGCCTATGTGTGTGCCGCAATGGGTCCCAAAGACCTGTCTAATCTGATAACCTGGAAGGGTACTGAAGTGGGTGCTTTGAAAATCAATAACTCATAAACACATAATCCAAATCTCAAATCCTTTCATTTTTCTTCCAAAACTCTTCTTAACAAAACCAAACTCATCAAAATACATTTCCTTAAATTGTAATATCCCATAACAAATATAAATAAACATTGAGACGAAGAATACGAAATATAAATGATCTTTCCATAACCAAGTTGAAATTAAATACGCCATTCCAAATCATAGTACGTACTTTTAATATAAATTTATATATGAAAGCACGCTAAAATATTTCTTGATCGTGAAATTTATGAAATCCAAGATAAGTGTATTTAGTTAATATAAATGATTATTTGATAGACATTTAAAATTTAAAACTCAAAATGAATTCAAGTTAAGCCAAAGAAATTGAAACCACATAAAAACATAAATTATTAAAATTCAAGGTCCACTCACAGAGATAGCCCTAGCTTCCATCCTCTGCTGCGTCGTCTCGGATTTCAGGGTTGTCGCCTACAGTTAAAGGAATGAAATATGAAATTAGGCTCGGCTCAACGACGATTACAGTGTACATGTGAAGCCTAAACGTTGCGCTCAACCCTTCTATTTTTCAAAGATGATTTATTACTTTTCTTAAGGTCTGATTACCCAAATCTCTTCTAATTCCTTCCCGGCTCAAAATCCAACTACACCCAAACATTTAATCCACCAAATATATCCAATTAAACTTTATGTGCGCCATACCTCGACCAGGACTCGTCTGTGAATCGATTCGATACATAACAATATCTGAATACAATCCAAATTGAGGTTTTCCTCAAATCCATAAGACTTCCACCTGCTCCAAATCAATAACCAACTTAGAAACCAACTCAACAATGGCTCTAAATAATCCTACATTCAAGACAGGACAGTGGGTGTTTGAGACCACTGCGATTGCCACCAAAAGTGGCGGTTCCAAGGCCAAATTTAGCTAAAATACCCTATTTCCTAAAATCTACTCATACTTTTCATTTCTAAACATCGATTGGGGTTCCTAGGGATGAAATTTGTCAAAAAAAACATCAAGAACAACCCCCTAATTTGAAAACCCAAAGGGAACCCGAAATGAATTCAAATTTCCAAAAAAAATCAAATTTCTAATTACAAGATTTTAAACCACAAACATATAGGGAAATGGAAGCCCATAATGAGAGAAAGAAAGCTCACCTGAAATTTGGAGATTGAGGGTCAGAATTGGTCGAAATCCAGAGAGGAAGGTGCGGCGGGGCTGGGCGTTTGCTGGCTGGTTTCTACGTGCGAGGAGATTGGCCGGCGAGGAGGAAGGGTCTGCGAGGTCGGCGTCGGCGAAGGAAGCTCGCCGATGGCCTGGGCCGGTCGGGTAGTGGCCGAAAATGGGCCAGGCTGGGCAGAGCTGGTCGCGCGCAGATAAAAAGGGGAAAGAGAGATTGAGAAGAGAGAGTAGGCTGGGGGGTGGTCGGCGCCTGGGGGGAAAGCTCGCCGGAGCCAGAGGTCGGCAGGGTGGTCGCCGATGGTAAGTGGGGGTGGCTGGGTGCTGCCGGTGTGCAAGGGTGAGGAGACATCCGGAGAAAGGGGGTGTGGGGAGAGAGAAATATAGGGAGGGAGAGAGAGAGAGTGAGAATGTTCTAGAAAGATGGAGAAACCTCTTCAAAAATCTGATTTTGAATTTTTTAAACTCAATTTGTCAATTTTACAAAATTGCCCCTCGCTTCAAACGCCCATATCTCTCAAACTGTAACTCGGATCGACGCGTGCTACGTGTCTATGAAATTGTGGGCTCGAAACCTATCTAACGAACCCAAAGTCAAATCGAAAGCCCATTTAATTTTAAAGTTAAATTTGGGTTGAGCCCCAAATTAAAACAAAAATAAATAAAAATTTAAATCGAAACCCTTTTTATTTTTCAAATAAATCTCATAATCTTTAAAATACAATTCAACATCCTTTTAAAAACAATCTCTTAAAAACATAGTTAAATAAAAATTTAAATTTCTAGTGGGAAATTTTGGTCGGGTCGTTACAGATTTGGCCGGAAAATGCGAGATCGCCGACGAGAGGCTCGGCCCTGTTTTGCGTCGTTTCTCCGTCGTGGGTGATCGGCCGGAAAAATGAAGGCCACTGGGAGAGAGAGGGGAGGGAGGCGAGCAGCATGGGCCAAACACCCAGCCCAGCCGCCGCCGGACGCGCCGCCACGCGCCGGTGGCAGGAACGGTGAGGGTGAGGGGCGAGAGAAAGACGCGCGGGGAGAGAGAGAGAGAGAGAGAGAGAGAGAGAGAGACAGAAATGAGAGAGGAAATCTGATTTTTGGGGTTTTTAAAACCCAGTTTCGTAAAATTTACAAGTTTGCCACTCACTTCACATGTCCGTATCTCTCAAACGGTAACTCCGATTGACGCATGCCACGTGTCTACGAACTCATGGACTCGAGACCTTTTCAACGTGCCTAAAGTCAAAGACGAAAGTCCATTAGTTTTAAAAAAGTCAACTTTTGGATCAAGCCCAATTTAAAACAAAAATTAAAAATTAAACCAAAACCTTTTAAATTTCCAAATAAATTCCCAAAATCCTTAAAATAAATTCGCAAAATATTTAAAATAACTCCTTGAAAAATATGGGGTCTTACAAAGGACTTTGTGAATTTATTACAGTTAATTTATAAATGGATATTTCAGTTTGGAGTTTCTTGACTGGGTTTGGTTTGTAAATGTGTGCTTATGTGAATAGGTGAAGGAATGTGTATGGTACTTTGTGCTATTCTGCACTTAAATATTTTGTGTACAGAGATGAGGACATTGTATGAACATGTGCATGACGAGGGAGGTTTGCAGTTAAAATATTTAGCCGTGTAAACCTGAAGGGAAATACCAGGTTGTTTTAGGATTTGTTTTCTAATTGTACCAATTGTGTTTGTAAATGTACCAATCCATGTACAGTTTTCTCTAAGCTGGGCTTCTTCAATGGTAATAATTGATTTTACATAAACCCTAAGCCTTAAACCTTAAACTCCATGTAAACCCTAAACCCTAGATGTACCAATTGTGGGTATAAATGTACCAGGACACATAAACCCGTAACGTACACGAATGTGTTTAATTCCATGCAAACCATAAACCGCGAACTTCTTAACCGTAAACCATATACCCTTAACACTGTTTTTTTTTTTTTGGCCGCTATATATCCTCAACATTGTTAATTGTATCTAAAATGTACCAACCCATTTAATTAGGGTACCAATTGTGATTGTAAATGTACTCGACCATGTAGAGTTATAGGACCTAAAAAGAAAATCTGGTTTGTAAATTCAAACTCCAAAAGATATATATTTGATTTCTTAATTCAAAATTAAGTAAAGATAAAAATCAAATATCTGTTTGGTTTCTGAAAAATATAATTTAAATTAAAAATGCTGGCGTGTATATATCATTTAAATTATAAATGCTGACGTGTATTAGATTTTCTGATGTGGTAATCAGAAAAAGGACCTTAATCTATATGAAAAAGATTTACTTATGAATTTTAAAACACCCCCGGCCTGTGCGTAAAAATTGTTGTCTAAAAGGACTTAAGCCTAATTTTCTGTTTCTTTATTTGTGGAAGGTTGTACGTAACTAACTAGTAAGTGGTACATGACTCCTTTGTTTACAAAAACAAAAACCTTTAAATCAATAAAATTGCAACATTAATTGTTTTCTTTGGATAATAAGCAATCTTGTACATACTAATGATCTTTCTTAGCATATTAGAGAAAAACAAAAGAGAGAATTGTGGGCTCTAACACCACCTGTTGTACACCAACATCTTTCGACTCTCATATTAGACAATAATATAGAACTCAAGTACAAGATTTCAATTTTCCTTCCCACGTTATGGAGCTTCATACAGACAATCATGGTGCTAACATAATAATGCTATTGAATACATATCATATTATGAACCTTAATGCAATATATAACTGCTGGAACACAAAGTGATTGCTCTTGATCTGATAGAAACACACACTAACAATATCACAAAGCACGGTGGAAAACAGTTCATAGAAGACGTTCAGAAAATGCCGAAGAAAATTAGAGGGCACTTACAATTATGACCATTTCATAAAAGGTTACAAAAGAAATTATGACCGACCAAACAATTAGCTTCTTTTATTCATAAGCTATACCCATCCACTGTGTTCAATTCAGATATATACATACTTTAGGGAGGTCCAGCTTTTGATCCTATTCATATATGTACATAAGTAGAAATCTCCACATTTATGAACACTACACAAACTGTATATTAATCGTGCTACATCACGATATGATTCCACATGATATGCCTAATACTAATAGACTAATTTCGTGTCGGTATCAATTCGTGTTATCATGTCATGTCAACAATCAATACTCCTATCCTAGTTTGCATGCTAACAGAACAGAGATTAGTTTAACTGGATTGATTCTCTGCTACTGGAGAGCAAGTGGCTTAAAGCCTTAAACAATAGGTTATAGAGATTTTTTTGGTTGAAAGGTTTTAGAGATTATACATTCAACATTTTCTAATTGAGTGGATGGCAGCATCTGAGATGACAATCAGTAGTTTGAATTCGCGCTCCAAACTCCACAAGAAATCATTCTGATTGTTGATGCTTAAGTTGTACTCCTTGAAGTACCCATTGTAGGTTATGATGGAAATAGTTGTCCTGAAAACAAAAATCCAAATTGGAAGAACTTAAGCCAACAAAAAGGTAAATAGAAAAATTCTAAAATTATGATAATAAAAACTAGAAGTAGGCAAACTTCAGTAAAGCAAACATTACAAAAAGAGGAGTTATTCAAACAGTAACAAAAACCTACATCACTCAACAAAGGCATGAGGAATTTGTTATCTCTATATGTTTCCCAAGCGTGCATATTGGCAAATGATGTATGTTTGCTTAAAACACAGAGAGATGGCACCTCAAATTTATTTGGTCATTCACCGTAAATGGATCACAAACTAGACATATAAACATGAGAGGTGGCATCTCAAATTTATATAATCATCCATGGAAACCTGGTGGTATTTAGGCTTAGTTTTGGATTGCTGTGAGAAAAAACAATTGTGAAGTAAAACAGCTGTGAAGTAAAGTCAACTGTGAAGTAAAACAATTGAGTGTTTGGTAAACTATATTTTCAAAAGTGTTGTGAGTACAAAAAGCAGTATGAAGATGTTTGGTAAATTGTAATGTAAAACTGATGCGGCTATTTATAATTACTAAAATAGACATAATGCTAAAAGTGTCTTTCACTTATTTGTTTGGTAAAAATAAAATGTTTTTTTACATGTTTTTGAAATTTTTAGCTACAAATTTGTATTAGCATTAATTTTTCAAAGAACAACATTATTAAATAAGTATGCCTATTATTTTTTTTGGGTATATTATAATTTTAATCATACAAATAAAATACCATAATTGATGTTCACAATATCAAATATAATTAACAATTGACCTATTTTTTTAATTTAAAATAAACAAAAAAAAATATAGATGTTTAAATAGTTATTTGATATTGATCAAATTGCCTATTATATAAATTGAATGATATTTTCACTGTAGTCATTATCAAAGTTGAATGATATTGATCGAACTGCCTATTATATATCAAAATGATTATATACTAACATGGAATTTGAAGTCACCTCTCAAGTTTCAAATATGTCGTTTCTTTCTTATTTGCAACCCTACCTCATTCTTCCACAATAGCGTTGGACCATTTTTACCGTGGGATATACAGTCAAACTTATCAGCCCGCCAACATTAAGGGTCGCCAATATATGAAAAGTATAATCAACCATCACATGCATTACATACCAAAATGACTAATATATATGCGAAGAAGTTAGTAGGAAAAAAAAGGTCATAAATTACAAACCAAAATGACTAAAATTCTAAAAAGTAACCATAAGAAACTATGTAGATGCACTCATTAAACTTGCAGCACTGTTATTTCTTAGTGTCTCCATTTCTTGTGCTCCATGACCATTGGTATATATTCTTCTTCTTGTGCATTAGCCTCACTCTCCTCTTCACTTAAAATGTCATTTCGATCATCCTCACTTTCATGGAAATGTCTATCACGTTGGGAATGCCTCTTTATGTAATTATGAAGTGTCATGGTTGCAATGATGTCACTATCTTCGATCACTTGCTTCTTAAAATGAATAACTAGGCATGTCCCTTAAAATATTCCACCTTTTCTTCCATACTCCAAAAGTTCGCTCAATGACAATCCTAAGAGAAGAGTGTGCGTGGTTAAATACCTCTTGATAACCTGTTGGTTGGCTACCCCTACGGAAATCTGGAAGATGATACCGTTCACCCTTAAATGGTCCCAAATACCCATTAATTTGTGGGTATCCTGCATCCACGAGATAATATTTCCATGTCAAATAAAATATATGTATTATTATAATATAATAATTGAAATTGTAAATGTGAAATCCAAATATTTGCAAAAAGTTGAGTTTATTACCATTTGGAGGTTTAGGAAAGTTTAAAGCATCATTCCGTATAGCAGATAAGAATACCCTTGTATCATGTGCACTGCCTTCCCAACCTGCACATGCAAATATGAACTGCATGTCAAAATTACATGCAGCCATTATGTTTTGAGTCGGTATCCCTTTCCTACCAATGTATGGTATTTGATTTTTAGAGGTATTGAAACACGAACATGTACACCATCAATAGCACCAATACAATCCTACAAATAATTAGAATAAAAACATTCAATAAATATAATTTAATTAACAAGAAAAATCATGAAGTATTAGATTTAATAATTACCTCGAATTGTGGCATATATCTAGAATCTCTTAATATTTCTGGTGGAGTACCGTTAAAATCATATCTAACGGTTTGATGATATCAACGACCATAAGACACACAATGTCTAGTAAGATATTAAAATATTTACTCATGGTCTCACCCGAATGTTGAAATCGTTCTTGAATTAACCTATTTCCTACACCATGTCCTAAAGTGTGCAAAAGCATTCCCACCATTTCCTCCACGCACAATCTCCTTGAAGCTCTCAATCCATAATGAGTTTGCAAGTCAATACACAATCTAGAAAACATGTCTTTATCCATTCTAAACATATCATGACAATGACGTTTACTTCCATGTAATAACTCCATCACCCACTGTAACGACCCGACCCAAATTTTCACTAGAAATTTAAATTTTTATTTAACTATGCTTTTAAGAGATTTTTTTAAGGTGTGGAATTGCATTTTAAAGATTATGAGATTTATTTGGAAAATAAAAAAGGGTTTTCATTTAAATATTTATTTTTGTTTTAATTTAAGCTTGACCAAAAGTTGACTTTTAAAATAAATGGGTTTTCGACTTTGACCTTGGGTCCGTTAGATAGGTTTCGATCCCCCGAGTTCATAGACACGTAGCACGCTTCGATCCGAGTTACAGATTGGAAGATATGGGCGTTTGAAGCGAGGGGCAATTTCGTAAAATGACAAATTGGGTTTAAAAATCTGATTTTTTTTATTGAACTTTCTCTCTCTCTCTAGAACCTTCTCTCCCTTTCTATTTATCACCCCCCCGCACTCTCTCTCTCCCTCACTCTCGGTTTTCCTCTCTCCCGCACCCTCTCCCCTACGCCCAC
The DNA here is from genome assembly GCF_963921425.1 of Dryas octopetala. NCBI lineage: Eukaryota > Viridiplantae > Streptophyta > Magnoliopsida > Rosales > Rosaceae > Dryas > Dryas octopetala. The sequence continues at coordinate 7,599,870 of NC_141367.1, read as the reverse complement.
CAGCCCCAGCCACCCCACTCACCATCACCGGCCACCTCTGGCCAGCCTCTGGCTCCGGCGAGCTTCCCCCAGGCGCCGACCACCCCTCCGGCCTCCTCTCTCCCCGAGTTCTCTCTCTCTCCCTTTTCTCTGTGCGCACCCAACCCCTGCACCCAGTCACCACTTTCGCTCACGCCGCCAGCCATTCCAGCCATTTGAGACCTCCGGCGACCCTTCCTTTGGCCGACCAGCTCAGCCTGGCCTTCCTCCTGCATCGAGCAGCTCCCCTGGGTCGGAAACAACTCAAGAACCACCTCAAAATCGCCGGCCCCATCCACCAATTTTCGGCTAGATTTCAGCATCAATTTTCGAGGGTTTAAGTGGGTTTCTCTCCTTGAGGTATGGGCTGTCATTTCTCAGCGTTTTGGTGCTTTATTTTGAGTAATTTTGGAGAATTGAAATTGGGGATTTAGATCCTATTTCGGGTTCCTCTTGAGAATTTCGGAAAATGGATGATATTAATGTAGTTGTGGACAATTTACACCCTTAGAAAATGATATTTGATTATTAGAATTAGAAAAATTAAGAAATTGGACAATTTGTGACTTTTAGGCTAGACATCCGTCACTGTGGGCGACGACGGTGATAGTTCTGACCACCCAGTCGTCAATTTATTTGGATAGTATAAATTTGAGACTCAAATTAAGTTGATTATTGATTTTGGTTAGGTGGATGCCCTTGGGTTGACGAGAATTTCAAATTTGGATCGTAATTGGATAGTTTTTAGATACCGAACTTTTCTCGGATGGTGTGCTCTTTTTAGATCGGCTACGTAGATTTATTTTCGAGATTTATAATTGGTTTTAGAAGTGTGGGTAACGCTGGTGTGAGCCGGGAAGTTTCGAGATGGTTAGGAATAGGTTAGAGAGCGTATAGTTTTGAGGAAGATGATTTATAACCGTTACTCGAGCGTGAGTTTAGCGAGACAGTAGAATTAACACACAAAATTTAACGTATTGGAGTCGAGACTAATTTCATATTTTATCGTTGTGTTATAGGCGACACGATCGGGGTTCGCGACGATCCGGCGGAGGATCGACATTAGATTTTCTCATTGTGAGTGGACTAACTTTTAATCTTTCTAAAATGTTTTATTTTTTGAAAATGTTTATGGAAGTTTATAATTTAATTTATAGTTGTTTTCTAATTATTGTTTGAGAAATAAAAATCCTTGAGCTGGTTGTTTAATCTTTAATAAGTTATAAAAATCGTATCATTTTAATTATTCCGTGTTGTTGATTTTAATTTGGGATTTGACCAATGGCAATGGATTTCGGATTTCAAAATGTGTTCATAAATAAGTTTTAAAACCTAGATTTACATGTTGATGTTTCTGAGTTGTTGGACTTTGGAAAAGAATCTAGTCTCTTGTTTCATTCACGTGGTTTATTTAATAATTTGGGTATTGTCGAAAGTTTGGATTTGTTTCATGTTTATTTGAAATAATACACTTTGGCATTTTGATTTATGTTTTGTTGGAAGGTTTCAAATATATTTTATTTCGATGAGAAAATGATTTTACGATTTGGTTATGAAAGATGGTTTTCAGACCGCCTTTTGCAGTACCCTCCAGGTTATCAGAATTGACAGGTCTTTGGGACCCATCACGGCACACATATAGGCTTTGGGCCGTGTGTCGGGATGCTTTGCCCTTTGGGGGCCGCTCTGCGTGCACGTATGACCAGGATTGCCTGCACGTGCTGATTTATTCACACGTGTGTATGGCCAGGATATTGCCTGCACGTGTTGGATTCACTCCACGCGTGTGTATGGCCAGGATATTGCCTGCACGTGTTGGATTTACTCCACGCGTGTGTATGGCCAGGATATTGCCTGCACGTGTTGGATTTACTCCACGCGTGTGTATGGCCAGGATTATTCAGGGTATATAGCATGGTGGAAAATGAAATTGGTATTTTCAGAGTTTGAGTATGGATTTTAAGTGAGAAATATTTTTCGAGTTTTATAATGATTTCGATTTTATTATTATTTTTATGACTTTGTTAATTTAAATGATTTGCTATTGAGATATGTGTTATCTTTCCTTGAGTTTCATGGGTTTTATAACATTTTTAAGACTTGTGAAATTGTTTTACAACTGGGGGATTTCAAACAGTAACGAGAGGTTTTAGAGTTAACGTGGTTTTTGAAGGATTTTCTGGAACAGAAATTTTACTTATGTTTTCCGTTAAACTGTCCACTCACTGAGTTGTCTCACGGTTCATTTGTTTTGTCTTAAATTGTCCCCCAGGTAGTAGATTTGGTGGAGGTCGAGCCAAACACGTCGAGGCAGTTGCAATCATCTCCTTAGTTGGACCTTGTAGGCGCCATTTAATTTTTGTAAAAATTCCTTGTAATAGAATGGCAGCTCTGATAACCACCCTGCAAATTTTAAGTTGGATTTCTGTGAGATTGTTGGGTCTGAGACCCTATTTGGTTGTGGTAGAGGTGGTTGCTGTCTTAGAAGTGTTTTTAACAGGTCTTGAAATTTTGGGTTAGTCCATTTTCAGGGGAGGTTCTGCCGAATTTTCGGTAGGATTTTCCTTGATTTTAGATTCCCGCAGGACCTCTCTGGGTTTCAGGGTGAAATCCGGGGGCGGTCCTGTCAACTTGGTATCAGAGCATTAGGTTTTAGATTCCTCAATTCTGCACTGAATGTGCATCCCCATTATTGATAAGAGTTTGGTTTTCTTATAGGTATTATGCCTCCTTGACGACGTGGCCGACCACCGGGGACCCACCGTAGGGTAGAAGAAGGTGTCGATGAGACGACACAAGGTTTTGAGCAGTCTATTGATAGGCTAGCCGAAGCGGTGACTACTGCTGTTCGTACTAGGGCGTTTCCTGAGGGAGAGTACAGCATTGAGCGTGCCCGTAAGCTCGGGGCCTCAAATTTTTCAGGTACTTCGGATCCCAGTGAGGCTAACGAGTGGATGATACAACTCGAGAGGATATTTGAGGTCATGGGATGCCCCGATGACCGGAAGTTAGTCTTGGCTACTTTCTTGCTAGTGGGTGACGCTTATCATTGGTGAGATTCCGAGCGTTTAGGACTCACCGCGGCGGAGATCACTTGGGACAGATTTAGAAGAGTATTTTACGAGAAGTACTATTCGCGGGTTTATTGTGATGAGAAGAGAGCCGAATTCCTGAGGCTTAGACAGGGATCTATGTCAGTAGCAGAGTATGAGAGAAAATTCACTGAGCTTTCCAGATTTTGCCCAACACTTGTGGCAGACGAGACGGATAGATGCTCGAGATTTGAGGAGGGTCTGAGAGATTCTATTCGCACGGTGGTTACAGCAGCTAACCACTCTACTTTTAGTTCTTTGAGGGATGCTGCTATGTGGGTCGAAAGGTCTTTATCTGATCGGAGTAAAGGCGAGGCGAGGCGTCGTCATTTTCAGAGTACCTCGATGAGTGGCCCTAGTCAAGGACCATCCAAGAGAGGCAGTTTCAGTTCAGGTTCTTCAGGAAGTGGTGGTTTTAGAGGTGTTAGACATGACTCAGGAGGAAGCCGAGGTTCTGGACACAGTCATAGTTCCGGTTATCAGTCAGCGGGTAGCTCAGCTCGTAGCACAGCACGATTGAGTGGATCTCAGGGTAGTCGGATTCGTGGGACAGGTCGTCCTCTGTGTAGTTCTTGTGGCAGATATCACGATGGGATGTGTCATATGGGCAGCCCTGGGTGTTATCATTGTGGACAGACAGGCCATTTTATGAGGGAGTGCCCGATGCTACAATCGGGTGATGGAGGATCTTCGGGATCGGCCCCCCATCAGGGACAGACTTCAAGGGCCCAAAGTCAAGGACAGAGAGCAGTGGAGATTGCGGGTGCTACGTCTAGTAGTGGTGCCCAGTCCAGCCATGGCAGTAGAGGTGGAGGACAACAGAGGGGCCAGCCAGGACGCCCTAAAGCCCAGGGCAGAGTTTTCGCCATGATGCAGCAGGACCCTTTGACTTCACCGGATGTCATCATGGGTACGTTTTCCATCTTTGGGCATAATGCAATATTTTTATAAACTTTGGACACACACACACTTTTGCGTATAACGTATTATTGTTTTGAATGTCGATAAGAGATAAACTTTCTCGATTGGTGGGTTAGAGTGGTTTTCAAATGATTTTAAGGTTTTAAAATGGATTTATTTCGTAATGGTTTTATCCCTTAAAACTTTATCTAGGGTTTGGTGTTCTATCACATTTTTAAGTTATTATTTTTGAGGCGTACTTAATTTATTTAGGTTCGTTGTGGAGTGATCTTTTTAGTTTAAATGTTTTTGGTTTCCTCAAACGGAAGGAAATGTCAAATTCAAGCATATTTCAACTTATGGTTGTTGAAAGGAGGTTTGACATGATGGGCGATAAGAATTTTACAACAACAATTCACTTAAATTAAGGTTTTCTACTAAATTTCGAGGACAAAATTTTTGTAAGGGGGGAAGGTTGTAACGACCCGACCCAAATTTTCACTAGAAATTTAAATTTTTATTTAACTATGCTTTTAAGAGATTTTTTTAAGGTGTGGAATTGCATTTTAAAGATTATGAGATTTATTTGGAAAATAAAAAGGGTTTTGATTTAAATATTTATTTTTGTTTTAATTTAAGCTTGACCAAAAGTTGACTTTTAAAATAAATGGGTTTTCGACTTTGACCTTGGGTCCGTTAGATAGGTTTCGATCCCCCGAGTTCATAGACACGTAGCACGCTTCGATCCGAGTTACAGATTGGAAGATATGGGCGTTTGAAGCGAGGGGCAATTTCGTAAAATGACAAATTGGGTTTAAAAATCTGATTTTTTTTATTGAACTTTCTCTCTCTCTCTAGAACCTTCTCTCCCTTTCTATTTATCACCCCCCCCGCACTCTCTCTCTCCCTCACTCTCGGTTTTCCTCTCTCCCGCACCCTCTCCCCTGCGCCCACCAGCCCCAGCCACCCCACTCACCATCACCGGCCACCTCTGGCCCACCCCACTCACCATCACCGGCCACCTCTGGCCAGCCTCTGGCTCCGGCGAGCTTCCCCCAGGCGCCGACCACCCCTCCGGCCTCCTCTCTCCCCGAGTTCTCTCTCTCTCCCTTTTCTCTGTGCGCACCCAACCCCTGCACCCAGTCACCACTTTCGCTCACGCCGCCAGCCATTCCAGCCATTTGAGACCTCCGGCGACCCTTCCTTTGGCCGACCAGCTCAGCCTGGCCTTCCTCCTGCATCGAGCAGCTCCCCTGGGTCGGAAACAACTCAAGAACCACCTCAAAATCGCCGGCCCCATCCACCAATTTTCGGCTAGATTTCAGCATCAATTTTCGAGGGTTTAAGTGGGTTTCTCTCCTTGAGGTATGGGCTGTCATTTCTCAGCGTTTTGGTGCTTTATTTTGAGTAATTTTGGAGAATTGAAATTGGGGATTTAGATCCTATTTCGGGTTCCTCTTGAGAATTTCGGAAAATGGATGATATTAATGTAGTTGTGGACAATTTACACCCTTAGAAAATGATATTTGATTATTAGAATTAGAAAAATTAAGAAATTGGACAATTTGTGACTTTTAGGCTAGACATCCGTCACTGTGGGCGACGACGGTGATAGTTCTGACCACCCAGTCGTCAATTTATTTGGATAGTATAAATTTGAGACTCAAATTAAGTTGATTATTGATTTTGGTTAGGTGGATGCCCTTGGGTTGACGAGAATTTCAAATTTGGATCGTAATTGGATAGTTTTTAGATACCGAACTTTTCTCGGATGGTGTGCTCTTTTTAGATCGGCTACGTAGATTTATTTTCGAGATTTATAATTGGTTTTAGAAGTGTGGGTAACGCTGGTGTGAGCCGGGAAGTTTCGAGATGGTTAGGAATAGGTTAGAGAGCGTATAGTTTTGAGGAAGATGATTTATAACCGTTACTCGAGCGTGAGTTTAGCGAGACAGTAGAATTAACACACAAAATTTAACGTATTGGAGTCGAGACTAATTTCATATTTTATCGTTGTGTTATAGGCGACACGATCGGGGTTCGCGACGATCCGGCGGAGGATCGACATTAGATTTTCTCATTGTGAGTGGACTAACTTTTAATCTTTCTAAAATGTTTTATTTTTTGAAAATGTTTATGGAAGTTTATAATTTAATTTATAGTTGTTTTCTAATTATTGTTTGAGAAATAAAAATCCTTGAGCTGGTTGTTTAATCTTTAATAAGTTATAAAAATTGTATCATTTTAATTATTCCGTGTTGTTGATTTTAATTTGGGATTTGACCAATGGCAATGGATTTCGGATTTCAAAATGTGTTCATAAATAAGTTTTAAAACCTAGATTTACATGTTGATGTTTCTGAGTTGTTGGACTTTGGAAAAGAATCTAGTCTCTTGTTTCATTCACGTGGTTTATTTAATAATTTGGGTATTGTCGAAAGTTTGGATTTGTTTCATGTTTATTTGAAATAATACACTTTGGCATTTTGATTTATGTTTTGTTGGAAGGTTTCAAATATATTTTATTTCGATGAGAAAATGATTTTACGATTTGGTTATGAAAGATGGTTTTCAGACCGCCTTTTGCAGTACCCTCCAGGTTATCAGAATTGACAGGTCTTTGGGACCCATCACGGCACACATATAGGCTTTGGGCCGTGTGTCGGGATGCTTTGCCCTTTGGGGGCCGCTCTGCGTGCACGTATGACCAGGATTGCCTGCACGTGCTGATTTATTCACACGTGTGTATGGCCAGGATATTGCCTGCACGTGTTGGATTCACTCCACGCGTGTGTATGGCCAGGATATTGCCTGCACGTGTTGGATTTACTCCACGCGTGTGTATGGCCAGGATATTGCCTGCACGTGTTGGATTTACTCCACGCGTGTGTATGGCCAGGATTATTCAGGGTATATAGCATGGTGGAAAATGAAATTGGTATTTTCAGAGTTTGAGTATGGATGTAAGTGAGAAATATTTTTCGATTTTATTATTATTTTTATGACTTTGTTAATTTAAATGATTTGCTATTGAGATATGTGTTATCTTTCCTTGAGTTTCATGGGTTTTATAACATTTTTAAGACTTGTGAAATTGTTTTACAACTGGGGGATTTCAAACAGTAACGAGAGGTTTTAGAGTTAACGTGGTTTTTGAAGGATTTTCTGGAACAGAAATTTTACTTATGTTTTCCGTTAAACTGTCCACTCACTGAGTTGTCTCACGGTTCATTTGTTTTGTCTTAAATTGTCCCCCAGGCGCCATTTAATTTTTGTAAAAATTCCTTGTAATAGAATAGCAGCTCTGATAACCACCCTGCAAATTTTAAGTTGGATTTCTGTGAGATTGTTGGGTCTGAGACCCTATTTGGTTGTGGTAGAGGTGGTTGCTGTCTTAGAAGTGTTTTTAACAGGTCTTGAAATTTTGGGTTAGTCCATTTTCAGGGGAGGTTCTGCCGAATTTTCGGTAGGATTTTCCTTGATTTTGGATTCCCGCAGGACCTCTCTGGGTTTCAGGGTGAAATCCGGGGGCGGTCCTGTCACCCACCTATTTCATGTATGAGAAGAAACCATACAAGGAACTTTATGAATATACCTCTCATAATAATATTCAGTAGTGCGCAGACAAAGACATATCATTTGGTTTAATTCCTCATCATCTTTGGGAACATCCATATTTTAAAAGTAAAACCTGCAAATGTGAGAGAATATCATCATCAATCCATATGCATTAATATAAATATTTAACACTAAGAACATCCACCAAAAGAACCAAATATATAATAATTGTCAAGTACCAAACACATTATCCAAACAATAGTTAAATGTAAAATAAATTATCCAAGTTCTACAATCCATATAAAATCAAACATAAGTTTCAGGAATAGAAATGCAACTAGCTTAATTATATTTTTCCATTATATAATTAAGCCATTGAAGCTTGAGGTATGGATCTTCCATAGTAATGAACATCTCTCTCTTCTCTTGGTTCAAAAATAACTCAGTAGCAAAGAACCACAAAGAGGTTTCATGCTCTACCCCAGGTAAGGATGTGACTACCTTCATCACTTGAACAATACTACTAGGTTGTGAGGTGTTATGCATTGTAGAAGTTGCAGTACTCCTACTTTCAAATACCTCAACCATTCGATCAATTTGTTGTGACAATTTCGCAGCACCTCCCACCTTCCCCACTCTTGTGGAAGTGTCTTTGCTTTTCTTATCTTTTGTAGTTTCTGTGTTAGGTTCTTCACTTACTCTCTTTTTCCCTTTTCTCAAAGAACTTTTAGCAACCTCAGTGGCTTCGACAACATGAATGTCATCTGATTCATCACTACCTTCGAGAGCATCATTATCATCATCATCATCATCATCATCATCATTGGATGCCTCTTGATTTTCAGATGGAAGAACACCAGATGAGGGCGCCTAAGCATGTTCACCAATGGCTATGGTGTTCATGAACATCCTATCCATCTTCTACTCTATTTCAGAACCAATGCCCTTAGTACGAAATTGCTTATACTTGGGGTTTTTCTGCATATCAATAGATTATGTCAATACATTGAATTCATGATAATTAAAAAAAAAAACAATAAATGAAAAACTCACAAGTGTACACACTTGAATTTTGTTGAGCCACCATTCCTCAGAAGCATTAATAGTACCTGTTCTTGAATTCCACCCTAGACCAGTTTCTTTACCTTTTAATTCTTTCCAATATTTCCATTGTTCTTAATTTAAGTATATCCCACTTACTTTTCAATTGTTTTTTACCATATTCCAGTCCAGTCTCTTTTACAAAGTTTATTTTCAAACTTTGCCATCCTTCCTTATCAAAGTGGGTACTAGGACGACGACCTGCATCTACCAACTTGATACAAAGGTCCATAAATACAGGCAATGTATGTTCATTCCAAAGAGCCTTAACTCCAAAGCTATTCTTCTTTCCCATCTGTATATATGTATTTTGGCTTCAACAATATACTCAAATTTAATGCATGCGTGTGTATAGTGATTAATGATGCTAAAGCTATGCATGAATAACAAATTGAGCATGATTCTTTATTCATACAAGGAATAACATATATGTTTTGTATAAGCTACTAATAAAATAATCAAAGGATTGCAAAAAATATTGAAATTCTATCTAACTTTGCTATTTGCGTCTGTTACATCATATATTACAACCACTGAATGAAGAACCAAAACCCATAAACAAACCTCTGTTGTAAATATATTATTATGTGTGGCTATTCCTGTAATTAGTTGTAGGGGCATACTAGTAAATGTTCAAAACCTAGTAAACCCTACTCTATATAAGGTATTTATAAGATGAATAAGATGGACACATATCATATTCTCTCTGCCTTTCTTTTCCACAAACCCTATTTTTCTACATACTTTTACAACACGTTATCAGCACGGAAAGCTCTTTGGATTGTGGATCGTCAAACAAGAGAGGATCATCATTCAATCTGTTCTTCAACCAAGTAGGTTTTAGAAAATAATTTTATGTTCATGGTTATTTAACCTTGATTGATTGAAAAATCTCCATGAAGCATGAACCCTAAATTTATGTGATTGATTTATTTAGGATTATCTATTTTATGCATGTATTTGAGTTGAATGATTAAAATAAAAAGGGGAAGAATTTTTGGGTGATCGAAAAACCACCCCGCGCGGCCAGCAGCCGCCAGCCCCCTCACCCACACACGCTGCCAGCAGCAGCCCCTCGCTGCCTCGGGCTTCGCTGCCAGCAGCAGCCCCGCTGCATCGCGCAGCCTTGCTCCTCGCTACCAGCGTACCTTGCAGCAACAGCGTGCCTTGCCACCTACTAGCACTTTGCTGCTCCTGCCAGCAGCAGGCCAGCACCTTGCAGCCCCTCAATCCTTCGTTGCCAGCAGCAGTCCTGCTGCATCGCGCAGCCTTGCACCTCGCAGCCTTGCTCCTTGCAGCAACAGCGTGCCTTGTGCCACCTACCAGCACCTTGCTGCTCCTGCCAGCAGCAGGCCAGCACCTTGCAGCCAGCCCTCGCGCGCGCAGCACCTTGCAGCCCCTCAGTCCTTAGCTGCAAGCAGCAGTCCCTCGCGGCCAGCAGCTTGCTGCCAGCCCTCGCGCACCAGCAGAGAGGCTTGCTGCCTTCCAGCCTTGCTGTAGCGCACAAGGCCCAACTGGCCAACAGCCCAGCAGGCTCGCCATGCAGGCAGCCACTAAGCTGCCACGTCAGCTCCACTCCCACGCTGACACATGGCGAGCCTCCTGAAACTTTGTAAAAAGGAAATTTTAATTCTTGCCATGCCTGAGGTTTGAACCTAGGACCTCATGTGCACCACCTTGCACCTTAACCACTATGATGCTGATGGTTTATTGTTAGCATACAAACCATTTAATATATATACTCTAAATGTCAGAAACTTTTATTCAAATAATTTTGTGATATTTTTCTGTTCTACTTGGGTATATGAATATTTTACTTGTTTAAATTTTTGCACTAGAGTATATGTGTAGAAATTGCAGGTAATTAACGAACCAGTAGTTCATACATAAATATTGAACCTGTAGCTTCAATAATGCCGTATAAGGAACCTGAAGTTTCCTTCATAAATTCACCATACATGATAAAACCAGTATATTTTACATGTCTATACCATGTTATAGAACTTGAAGTTCTTATTTGTTGCTTATGGGTATTATTGCCCAAAGCACCAATTATGATTATTTGTTCCTTTCAACCAAAGAATGTCAAATCTGAGTAAGCTTGATTTTGTGGCTTTGGAAGTTTCCGAAAGAAACTATCTAAAGTGAACTCAAGATGTTAAGCTTCATTTGACTGCTAAGAAGATGAGGTCGACAATCAATGTAGACAATGTTGTCGCAGAGTCCCTTAAGACAAGTGTCATGATCTTCATTAGGAAACATATGAAGGAAGCACTCAAAATTGAGTACCTCGCTGAAGAGGATCGACGAGCTCTTTGTGTCGCTCTGGAAGAGCGGTTTAACCATCAAAAGACCATCTTCTTGCCTGAAGCAAGACATGACTGGCAGAACATCCGTTTCCAGGATTTCAAATCCGTGAATGAGTATAATTTGAAGATCTGCCGGATCCGGTCACTCCTCAAATTTGGTGGAGAGGAGCTCACCAAAGCTGACCTATTGAAGAAGACTTTCTCTACCTTCCCTACCTCATGTTTGGTCCTACAGTAACAATACAGGGAGATGAATTTTATCAAGTTCTCGGCAGTGATCACTACTTTATTGTTCACTGAAAAGAACAACAACTTATTAATGAAAAATGATCAAGTCTGACATGTCGGTACTAAAATAGCACCATTGCCTAAAGCAAATGTTGCTCATCGCGATTCAAACCGTGAAGGAGGATACCGAGCTCATGGAAAGGACGAAAAGTCCGATCGCCAGAGATATGGAAGGAAAGGTTCTCAGAGGCATGGCCCATATGACCGAGGCCAACGTGGCCATGGCCCACGTGGTAGGAACCACAGTCTCTCGGCCTCAAGAACTTGAAATGAGAGGAACACTGGTCCGGCCCGTCGCCACGTACTAGAATCAGAATCAGAATGATCTCTGTTATCGATATGGAGGAACTGATCATTGGTCCCATGTATCACGCCAGTCGCGGAACTCGAGAGACCAACCTCGTTGAGGGATCATTTCCTATGGATACCACCCTAGAGGTCACTGATTTCCAAGCTGAATCTAGACACTTCGAGGACTAGAAACTCGATGACATGGATATGATCGGCGCTTGTGTCGTATTTATTTTCTGAATAATATTTTTCTTATTCGGATTATTTTGGTGATTTATGATTTTGATTATTTGTTTTGGAAATTTGGTTATGCTCGAATATTATTTAATTCCATCAAGTTATTTTCATACATGTGATCCATTGAATTAAATTTATGAATAAGCATGTTTAGTGGGGAAGTTTGTTGTCTGGCAGACAGTGCTACTATGCACACCATACTCCAAGATCGGAAGTATTTTTCAAACTTATTGCTTACTCATACCTCTGTGACAATCATATCAGGATAATCCACTCTGATAGAGGGCCATGGCAAAGGCCATTTTTATGTTGTCCAATGGTACTGAATTACCATTAATAAGGCCTTATAGTCTCCATGTTCCAGAACAACGTTGTTGAGATTTAAGGATATTCGAGCCAACGGTTATCACGTTGAAACAACTGAGGAAAATGGAGTGGAATATCTTTACATAACCTCCAATTTGTATGGCCAGAAGCGTACACTGGAGAAATTGAAATGCCTTTCGAGCGGTCTCTATATGACCACCATTAGATCGATTGAGGCAAATCACATAGTTAACCAGAAGTTAACCAATTCGAGTAGTTTCTTGCTATGGCATGACCAATTGGGACACCCAGGTCAAAGCATGATGCGCCGTATCCTCAATTCATCACACGGGCATCCCCTTACTAATAAGGATCTTGTGTTTAGTGACACACTATGCCAAACTTGCTCGATAAGAAAGTTGAATACTAGACCATCATATGCAAAGACTAGTAAAGACTCCACCATTTTCGTGTAAAGGATACAAGGGGATATTTGTGAACTTATCCAACCACCATGCGGACCATTTAAATATTTCATGATTTTGGTTGATGCATCGACAAAGTGATCACATGTTACACTATTGTCCACAAAAAACGCTGCTTTTGCTAAACTTCTCGCCCAGAAGGCTCACCACACGGATTATCCTATAAAGTCCAGAATACTTGATAATGCCGGAGAGTTTACATCTAAAACTTTCGATGATTATTGCATGTCCCTTGGGATTGATGTTGAACATCCAGTTCCCCATGTTCACACCCAGAATGGTCTCGCAGAAGCGTTCATTAAAAAATTACAAATGATCGCATGAACCTTGGTTATGCGCACCAAGCTTCCAATTTATGCGTGGGACTATGCAATTTTGCATGCAGCCATGTTGGTCCGGTTGAGGCCCACTGCTACCCAACCTTACTCCGCATTACAACTGGTGACTGGGTACGAACCTGATGTTTCGTACTTACGCGTATTTGGGTATGCAGTTTACGTGCCAGTTGCGCCGCTACAACGTATCAAAATGGGTCCTCAACGAACGATGGGCATATATGTTGATTATGAATCCCCATCCATTATACGCTTTTTAGAGCCCTTGACAGGCTATCTCTTTACCGCTAGATTTGCGGATTGTCACTCTGATGAGACAGTCTTTCCGCCGTTAGGTGGAGATAAGAACGTCACCGTTCCTGAAGAACGACGTGAATTGACGTGGAATGTCCTCACTATGTCTCATCTCGATCCCCAAACCGCACAATGTGATAGTGAAGTGCGGAGAATTCTAGATCTACAGAATATAGCTCATAATATGCCAGACGCATTCTCTGATCTAGCTAAAGTGACGAGATCACATATACCTGCTGCAAACGTGCCTGCAAGGATATCCGCCCCCCAAGGACGTGTTGTCCCAAAAGGACGTGTCGTCCCAAAAGGAAGTGTCGTCCCAGATGGACGAGATACGGCCATAGCGGCTAACCAGTCATATGTCCCTGCCCAGAAGTGAGGTTGACCACTAGGTTCGATGGACTCTTATCCCTGGAAGAGGATAAATTTGGCACAAATGAGTCCCCTTGACATCGCAATCTTAATCGATCCATCTCACGAAATAATTCTGGATTATGGGTCCGTCCCAGAAGAGACGGCATTGGGGGACGCTCCAACGTTTGAACCCACTCCCGAGAACAGAGAGATCTCTATAAATTATGCATGCTTAAGTGAGCTCTAGAATCGAAAAGAGATTATCATCGATGATATATTTGTATTTGCGGTAGCTACCAAAATTATAACTGGCGATGACTTCAAACCTCACTCCGTTGATGAATGTCAACGTCGAGACGACTGGACAAAATGGAAAGAAGCAATCCAAGTCGAATTAGATTCCTTGACAAAGAGAAAGGTGTTTGGCCTGTCGTTCCTACACCATCCCGATATTAAACCTGTAGAATTTAAATGAGTATTTGTAAGGAAGCTTAATGAGAAAAACGAGATTGTGAGAGATAAGGCTCGTCTAGTGGCGCACAGATTTTCTCAACGCCCTGGGATTGATTACAAGGAAGAGTATTTATTCTCCCGTAATGGACGTCATAACGTTCCGCTACCTTATCATTTTGGTAGTTTCCGAAAAACTGAGTATGCAGCTTATGGATGTGGTCACTGCTTATCTCTATGGGGATCTTGATACAGAGATATATATGAAAGTTTCTGAAGGACTTAAGACACCCGATGCAAATAGTTCCAAACCACGAAACACGCTCTCTATTACTTTGAAGCGTTCACTTTATGGATTGAAACAATTCGAACGGAGGTGGCATAACCGTCTAAGTGAGTATTTGATCGGGATGAGATATGTGAATAATGTTCTATGCCCTTGCGTGTTTATTAAGAACAAGTTCCGGTTTTGCTATTGTAGTTGTTTATGTCGATGACATTAATCTAATTGGTACTCCTGAAGAGATCAAGGAAACCGCTAAACACCTGAAGTTGGAATTCGAGATGAAAGATCTTAGGAGAACGAACTTCTGTCTCGGCCTGTAGCTCGAGCACCGTGCAGATGGAATTTTGGTTCATCAATCGAATTACATCCAGAAGATGTTAAGGCGCTTTAATGAGGATAAAGCGAAGCCTTCTAACACGCCCATGATCGTCTGTAGTCTAGATTCTAAGAAAGATCTGTTTCGTCCCGCAGATGATAACGAAGAGATATTGGCACCAGAAGTCCCATATCTAAGTGCAATAGGCGCATTATTGTACTTGGCTCAATGTACTAGACCGGACATCTCATTCGTTGTGAGCTTGTTAGCTAGATGTAGCTCTGCGTCAACACGCGGCCACTGGAATGGTATAAAAGACATTTTCCGCTACCTTAGAGGTACGACGAATATGGGCTTATTCTATCGCTACGTATCAAGGAATGGATCGAACCCCCTTGATCCTCGAAATGATGCCCGCCTTGTTGGATATGCTGACGTAGGGTATCTATTAGACCCGTACAAGGCGCGTTCTCAAACTGGTTATGTCTTTACCATTGGGAATACAACAATATCTTGGAGGTCTACGAAACAGACCCTTGTTGCTACCTCTTCGAATCATACTGAGATTATAGCCCTTCACGAAGCAGTTCGTGAATGTATATGGCTAAGAGCAGTTTCCAAACAGTACGTGTGGGCTGAATTCCACCATTGATGAACCAACGATTATCTATGAGGATAATGCCGCTTGCATCGAGTAGATGAAAACAGGTTTCATCAAAGGAGACAACACCAAGCATATTGCACCGAAGTTTTTCTTCAATCAACAGAAACAAGAGCATCAGATGATTGAAGTCAAGCAGATCCGATCTCAAGACAACCATGCAGACCTCTTCACCAAGTCACTGCCAAAGTCCACGTTCTTGATGCATGTTCAAGGTATTGGTTTGCGTAGATTGGCTGATTTACCTAATATGTAGTCTTCAGGGGGAGTCGACATCAGGGAGAGTATCCCGAAGCATACTCGCTTGACCATCGTGTACTCTTTTGTCCTTCATCCAGGGTTATTTTGTCCCACTGGGTTTTGTTACCTGGCAAGGTTTTAATGAGGCACATCTTGGCATGGTCACCCTACTCATACTACATCCTGAAGATGTGTTGATATGATATATATGCATTTGCTCATCTTTTCCCTTTGACCACGGGTTTTCCCCATTGGGTTTACCGGGCAAGGTTTTGGTGTAGCAACTCTAATGCACCTCGCTCTCATAGACATACTATCTGCTTATGATCCAGAAGATATGACTTCATCTACTTTCGAGGTTCTGATACCACTACCCCATACTCACGCGCGTTGCACTCTTTTTCCTTCGACCAGGGTTGTTTTTGTTCCCACAGGTTTTTTATTACCTGGCAAGGTTTTAAAGAGGTAACTTAGAAGCGCATAGCAGAGACAACACTAATGACATGGAATATCCAAGGGGGAGTGTTGTAAATATATTATTATGTGTGGCTATTCTTGTAATTAGTTGTAGGGGCATACTAGTAAATGTTCAAAACTTAGTAAATCCTACCTCTATATAAGAATATTTATAAGATGGACATAGATCATATTCTCTCTGCCTCTCTTTTCCACAAACCCTATTTTTCTACATACTTTTACAACAACCTCGTTTTACAGTCATGTGGAAGCACCCACATCATGTTTCAATTTTCAATTATTAGATCATTTTTGTTAGTGCAAAAGCAAAGCAAGTGTTGGTCTATGGACAATGTTGTAAAGAGAGAGAAGAATTTCAACACCTATTAGTGAAATGATGAGCCATTCCAAAAAATCGAATTTCCTATTCTTGCACCTACCCCCCAAGAGGAAAGAATGACACCCTTCTAATTAAGCTAACAAATGAAATAAAACACCCAGCCCAATATGACAAGAATCTTTAAGTTAAAAGAAGCAATGAGAAAAAATTAGTTCTAAATATTATAAGATAAGATCTAAAAATTATACATCTGCCATCCATATGTGAGCCCTTGCTACACAAACCAGCACTACATAAACCAATCTAGCTACTACATATAAAGTTTGTAGAGTTGGAGAAACATAAATAAAACAAGCACGGGGCAAAGTGGGCTTTTACTTCAGGTAAAATTACAAGTATAATTACAGAAAAATTTCTAGCCCTTCTTGTGTTGTTGGATTTTGAGTCGGGAAGGTTTTATTTTGGATTTGAGTCTACGTGATTTATGAAAATTTATAAATTTATCTTTGGGAATAGAAAGGTTGAACGAAGTGTCTAGATTCACACACGCACCTTATATTTTCGTTGAGCCGAGCCTAATTCTATATTTATTTGCATACACTATAGGCAGGATCAATGAGGTTTAAGATAATCCGACAGAGGATCGACGTTGATTTCGCACTGTGAGTGAGCCCATTGTTTTTAATAAATGATTTATGAATTTCATGATTTTCGTTCTAATTGTTATCTTGAGTTAATTAGATTGTTGCATTGTGGGTTGGACTTGGTGTTCGAAAGAAATTTAATAAATTCTATAAGTTAAATCCATATTCATATCTTTAGACTTATATGGGCTTTGATGTATTTATTTGATTGAGGAAATTCTCTTTGGTGGAAGGTGGTTGTTTAAATTGGATGTTTATTTATATATTGAAAGTTTGTATTAAGTGATTTATCCACTTAATAAACTTGATTAAATTCACTGTCAGTGATCGAACTCCAATTTTTGTTTCATATGATCATTCAGGAACTAGTCAAACAAACACAACTCTGACGATGCAGTAACTTGTAAAGACCTAAGTTAAACATTCCACTAGAAATTTAAATTTTTATTTAATTATGTTTTTAAGAGATTTCTTTAAAGGATGTGGAATTGTATTTTAAAGATTTTGAGATTTATTTGGAAAATAAAAAGGGTTTTCATTTAAATATTTATTTTTGTTTTAATTTAGGCTTGACCTAAAGTTGACTTTTAAAATGAATGGGCTTTTGATTTTGACTTTGGGTCCGTTAGATAAGTTTCGAACCCACGATTTAATAGACACGTAGCACGCGTCGTTTCGAGTTACGGTTTGAGAGATATGGGCGTTTGAAGCGAGGGGCAATTTTGTAAAATTGACAAATTGGGTTTTAAAAAAATTCAAAATCTAATTTTTAATTCTCTCTCTTTTTCTAGAACATTCTCGCTCTCTCTCTCTCCCTTTATTTCTCTCTCCCCGCACCCTCCTTTCTCTCGGTGTCTCCTCACCCCTGCACACCGGCACCACCCAGCCACCCCCACTTCCCATCGCCGGCCACCCTTGCCGGCCTCGACCTCCGGCGAACACCCCCAGCCGCTGACCACCACCCCCCAGTCACCCCTTGCAGCCCAGCCCACTTGCGCGAGTGAACAAGGCCAGAGGAGGCCCATTTGCCACCGCCTGTAGTCGTCGGCCATTCTGGCCACCTGAGACCTCCAGCGAGCCTTCCCGACGCCAACCACCTTCCCCGACGCCTTTTCCAGCCAGCCCAGCCCCACGCGTACAATAACGACGCCAGAGACACCTTCTGTCTCGCCGGATTCTAGCCAAGCTACAGTGCCATCCACTTCGAAATTAGGTGGGTTCCCTTCCCTTCTCAGTGGGCTTTCACCCTCTTATAGTTTAGTTGTTTAATTTTGAGAATTTGCTGAAGATGAAATATAGGGGTTTAGGGTCATTTCGGAATTTCTGTGGGCTTCGGATTGGGGGGCTATAATGATGTTGTTTTGGATAAATTTTGTCTCTAGGAAACCCAATGGCTGTGTAGGATTGAAAATTGGAGGAA
The DNA here is from genome assembly GCF_963921425.1 of Dryas octopetala. Taxonomy (NCBI): domain Eukaryota; kingdom Viridiplantae; phylum Streptophyta; class Magnoliopsida; order Rosales; family Rosaceae; genus Dryas; species Dryas octopetala. Next base: position 7,581,489 of record NC_141367.1, on the reverse strand, counting down.
TTGGGAGAAATTTGTGAAATCTAGTTTTGGTGCCGCCACTTTGAGCGGCGACCGCGGGGGTTCTGACCACCCAGCCGCCACGTAAATTATTTAGCGCTATTTTGAGTACCAAAACTGAGTTCGTTAGTGTTTTGTATAGATAGGTGCGACTTGAGGAACGGAAGTTTCAACTTGGCGCGTGAGCGGACACTTTACAGGCGACACGGCTGTGGCTCGTGACGATCCGGCGGAGGATCGAAGCTAGAGCTATCTCTGTGAGTGGACTTTTGTTTTCCGAATTGTTTTTCACATCTTATAAATTAATTCTATTATGCATAATATCTTGATTTGATTTGGGATTTGATCAATGGCGATGAATTTCGAATTTCAAATATGTTCATAAATAAGTTTTTAAACCATATATTTACATTTTAGTTTTAATGAGTTGTTGGGCTTTGGGAAAGGAAATTTGGTTTCTTATTTTATATACAAGGTTCATTTAATAACTCGGTTCTGTCGAAAAGTATTATTTTGGTTTATGTATATTGAATTTGATTTGAATTATGTACATTTGCATATGGATTTTAAGTTTCTTTTTGGGAAAGTACAATGATATTTATTTTCGGTGGAAAAAGGATATATTCGTGACAGGACCGCCCCCGGATTCCACCCTGAAACCCGGAGAGGTCCTGCGGGAATCCAAATTCAAGGAAAATCCTACCGAAAATTCGGCAGAACCTCCCCTGAAAATGGACTAACCCAGAAATTTTAAACCTGTTAAAAACACTTCTAAACAGCAACCACCTCTACCACAACCAAATAGGGTCTCAGACCCAACAATTTCACAGAGAATCCAACTTAAAATTTTTAGAGTGGTTATCAGAGCTCCTATCCTATTACATGGAAATTTTATATAATAAAGTGTCGCCTACAGAGTCCGACTAGGGAGATGGACGCGAATGCCTCGACGTTATTGGCTCGACCTCCACCAAAGCCACTACCTGGGGGGACAATTTAAGACAAAACAAAACAAACCGTGAGACAGGCTCAGTGAGTGGACACTTAAATGGAAATGAAATCAAGTCTAAATATTTTTAACTCTAAAACCTCACGTCGCTCTTTGAACACCCCCAGTTTTAAAATCATTTTCAGGCTTAAGAGTATTGTAAAACTAAACCAAAGCACCAACTCTTTATCGAATAAAACTTCAAACATTAAAAGTTCTGAGTAGTTTATAAATTTAAAATAAAATATCGAAATAAAACGGTATAATACATTTGTAATAAAATAATTTAAACTGAAAACTTCTTTCTCAAACCACTCTCAACATACAAAAAAATTTATAAAACTGTTCAACTGAAACCGTCATACTTAAAAACCTTTTTTCTGCCATAAACCCATCACTTAAAATACTTAACAGTTGAAAACACACACCAGTCAGTTACCCGGAGAATCTGTCATACATGCGCAGAGCCGAGAATCTGTCATACACATGCAGAGCCTAAAAATTTGTCGTACGTGCACGCAGAGCGGCCCCCAAAGGGCGAAGCATCCCGACACACGGCCCAAAGCCTATATGTGTGCCGTGATGGGTCCCAAAGACCTATTTATCTGATAACCTGGAGGGTACTGCAAAGGTGGTTTGAAAACCATTTTTCCATAATCAAATCATAAAATCATTTTCTCACGGATAGAAAATATCTTTATCGTTCCCAGAAACTTTAAATCCTCAATCCACAATGCATAAGCACAACTAGTAAAATAGTCATCAATAAATCTCATTCGAAACACATAAAACCAATCAAATCTTGACCATAGGCTAAAATATGAAATAATCCATACGTGTAAAAATAAGAAACTAGTTTCTTTCAAACGTCCAACAATAAAACTTATTCGAAATAACATTTGAAATTCAACGTTTAATACCAATGATCAAATCCCAAATCAAATAAAAATATTATGAAATCTTTAATGAAATTATTTGAAAACCAAAGTTCGCTCACATTTGTTATTACTAAAACAAATTCAGTTAACCAAGATAAAAATGCAAATTTTATAAATCATTTTAAGGAAGTAAGGTCCACTCACAGTGAGAAAATTCTAACTTCGATCCTCCGCCGGATCGTCACGAACCCCAGTCGTCTCACCTAAAGAATAAACCATAAATTTCAATTAGTCTTGACTCGATAATAATTAAAGTGTGTACAAGAATTATTGAACCTAATTGCCACGCCCATTTATCAATTAACTCGAGGATTTATTTACTTAATGCACAATAACCCCGTAAGCACTACTTCCTTCTTCGAATCTCCTTGGCTCAATCCACCCTCAACCACAACACCAAAACACATCATAAACTAAAGAAAATCAGCAGAAGGTCTTACCTTGATCGGAAAATTCTTCCTAAGATGAATTTTGTATCGGCAAGGTCACAAATTTATGTCCAATACTTCTCGGCTTCTCCAACAACTCCGGACCTAGCCAAAACAACAACCTACTTAGAAATTGCTCTTGGAGCAAATCTAAATTTCACGTTATGACAGCGGTGAGCACGACTACCACTAGTGCCGCCCAAAGTGGCCATTTTCAAGGCTAAAATAACCAAATAAGGATGACTTCAACAAGGCCCAATCAATTTCTCAATCCTAAGCATAAATTGAAATTTCTAGAAATCAAATTGTCCCAAAATAACAACAATATTTCTCTCCCAAATTGAAAATCCAACTTGAAACCCGAAATGGCCCTAAAACCCCAATTTTAATTCTCTACAATTACTCAAAATAAAACATCCAAAAAAAACTGGGAGATTGGCAGCCCATACCTTAATGAGAAAACCCCATTTAAATCCTCGAAAATTGGTGGTGAAAACTGGCCGGAAATTGAAGGATGAGGCCGGCGGTTTTGAGGTGGTTCTTGAGTCGTTTCCGACCCGTGGGAGCTGCTCGGTGCAGGAGGAGGGCCAGGCTAAGTTGGTCGGCCAAAGGAAGGGTCGCCGGAGGTCTCAGGTGGTCGGAATGGCCGGCGACGTGAACGGAAATGGTGACTAGGTGCAGAGGTTGAGTGCGCACAGAGGAAAAGGGAGAGAGAGAGAGACTAGGCTCGGGGGGCTGGTCGGCACTGGGGGGTGCGATGGGTGGCCGGTGATGGTGGCTGACGGTCGCTGGTGGTGACTGGTGGTGGCTGATGATCGCTGGTGGGGGCTGGTGACGCGCGCAGGGGAGAGAGAGTTCTAGAGAAAGAGAATGAGAAGAGAGAGAGAGATGGCTGATTTTAAATGGTGGTATTTGGGCTTGAAATTACCCAATTGCCCCTTTCTAGAAAATTCTCCACCCTTCTACTAAAATTCTCAAATTGAACACTGTTTTTGTCTACGCGTTTGGAAACTAGAGTTCTAATTCACCGTCTCGAACTTAAAGGCTACAAATTTTGAATTAAAACACCCCTCTAAATGCTAGAATTCCCTTCCAAAAATTTGATAAGGTCCGTCCAAAAGATATATTTATTTATTTTTTTTTTAATTTTTTTTTATTAAAGAATTAAGACTTGGGTTCGGGTCGTTACAACCTCCCCCCGTTTAGAAAATTTCGTCCTCGAAATTTGTACCTGTCATGTGAAGAGTTGTGGATATTGAGCTCTCATTTGTTCCTCCGGTTCCCACGTCGCCTCTTCCACTGTGTGATTTCTCCATAGAACTTTAACCAGAGGAATGGTCTTAGTACGAAGGACCTGTTCTCTACGGTCCAAAATTTCAACAGGTTGCTCCTCATATGACAAATCCTCTCTCAACTCAACAGGCTGGTTCTCCAAAATATGAGAAGGATCCGGTCTATACTTACGCAACATAGACACGTGGAACACATCGTGGACCCGAGAGAGCTCTATAGGTAAGGCAAGTCTATATGCAACTGGACCAATTCGCTCCGAAATCTCATATGGTCCAATGAAACGAGGACTTAACTTCCCGCGCTTCCCAAAGCGCACTACACCCTTCCAGGGTGATAACTTTAGGAAAACTTGATCACCCACCTCAAACTCAAGATCCTTCCTGCGTGTATCAGCATAGCTCTTTTGTCGATCTTGAGCCGCCTTCAACTTGCTCCTAATAACTTGTACTTTCTCTGATGTCATTTGTACAAATTCCGGCCCAATAAGTTTCCTCTCACCGACTTCGTCCCAACAGATAGGTGTCCTACACTGTCGCCCATACAAGGCCTCATAAGGAGCCATACCAATACTCGAGTGATAACTATTGTTGTAGGCAAACTCCATCAATGGTAGTTGAGAATCCCAATTGCCCTTAAACTGCAATACACAAGACCTCAACATGTCCTCCAAAGTCTGTATAGTTCTTTCTGATTGTCCATCGGTCTGTGGGTGGAAGGCGGTGCTAAAATGTAACTTTGTACCCAAAGCCCGCTGTAAGCTCTCCCAAAACCGAGAAGTAAATCGTGAGTCTCTATCTGACACAATAGTCACGGGGGCACCATGCAATCTCACAATCTCATCTACAAATAATTTTGCCAGTTTGTCCAAAGAGTGAGTCTCACGAACAGGTAGAAAATGCGCAGACTTAGTGAGTCGATCAACAATCACCCAAATACCATCGTGCCCACTCTGAGTACGTGGGAGTTTGTATACAAAGTCCATGGTGATGTGCTCCCACTTCCACTCGGGAATCGGAAGTGGCTGCATGAGTCCTGAAGGCTTCTGGCGTTCCGCTTTTACTTGTTGACAAATCAGACATCTTGCAACAAATTCTGCTATTTCTCTTTTCATTCCTGGCCACCAATAATGTTCTCTGAGGGTACGGTACATTTTGGTGCTGCCCGGATGCATGGCATAAGCTGAACTGTGAGCTTCCTCCAGGATCTCTCTCTTGAGCACCTCATCTGCAGGCACACATAACCTCGTACCCATGACCAAAACTCCGTCATCTCTGACCGTATAATCAGCTCTCAACCCACTTCCCACTTCATCCCTAAGCTTCATCAACAAGGAATCCTGGAGTTGTGCCTCTCGTACCTTATCAAGCAATACTGGTCTTACTCGAAAACTAGCTAGCAAGGCTCCAAAATGATCTACACCCAAGGTAGTTCCTGTAGTCCTCAACTCAACTAATAAAGGCAAGCGTACCGCCTTAAGATGTGCCAAAGAGCCTGAAGTCTTTCTGCTAAGAGCATCCGCCACCACATTAGCTTTTCCAGGGTGATACTCTATAGTGCAATCGTAATCCTTGATCAACTCTAGCCACCTTCTCTGTCTCAAGTTCAATTCTTTTTGAGTGAACAAGTATTTGAGGCTCTTATGATCAGTGAAGATCTGACAAGTCACTCCATATAAATAATGCCTCCAAATCTTAAGAGCAAACACGACTGCAGCAAGTTCCAGGTCGTGGGTCGGATAGTTCAACTCATGCTTTTTGAGTTGTCTAGATGCGTAAGCAACAACCTTACCATGCTGCATCAACACACAACCCAGGCCTTGACGTGAAGCATCACTGTAAATCACAAATCCACCGCTGCCATCAGGAAGTGTCAAAACAGGAGCAGACGTCAGTCGGTTCTTAAGCTCTTGGAAACTCTGCTCAAACTCATCAGTCCACACATACCTCACTCCTTTCCTGGTCAACCGTGTAAGGGGGGCTGCTATCTTGGAAAACCCTTCTACAAAACGACGGTAATAACCCGCCAAGCCAAGGAAACTCCTCACCTCAGTTACACTAGTCGGTCGCTCCCAATTCATGACTGCCTCAATCTTCTGTGGGTCGACAAAAACACCCTCAGCTGAAATCACATGTCCCAAGAATCCTACTCTATCCAACCAAAATTGGCACTTGCTGAACTTGGCATACAACTGATGCTCTCTCAAAGTCTGCAAAACCATCCTCAAGTGCTCCTCATGATCTCTGTCGCTACGAGAATACACCAATATGTCATCAATAAAAACAATGACGAATCGATCTAGGTAAGAACGGAAAACCCGATTCATGAGGTCCATGAACGCTGCTGGGGCATTAGTCAGCCCAAATGGCATGACCAAGAACTCATAATGTCCATATCGAGTTCGAAAGGCAGTCTTGGGTACGTCCGTCTCTCTAACTCGCAATTGATGATAGCCCGATCTCAAATCAATCTTAGAGAATACCCTAGCGCCCTGCAGCTGATCAAACAAGTCATCAATACGAGGTAAGGGGTATCGATTCCGCACCGTGACTTTATTAAGTTGTCTGTAATCGATGCACAACCTCATAGTTCCATCCTTCTTCTTTACAAACAACACAGGTGCGCCCCAAGGAGAAACACTAGGTCGAATAAACCCCTTCTCGATTAATTCCTGTAGTTGAGTTTTCAACTCTTTCAACTCGGCTGGAGCCATTCTGTATGGTGCCAAAGAAATAGGTGTCGTGCCAGGAACCAAATCAATAGCAAAGTAGATCTCTCTCTCTGGAGGTAAACCTGGAAGGTCGTCTGGAAATACGTCCGGAAAGTCTTGTACCACCGGTATGTCCTCCAGTCTCACCTCACTAACTCGACTATCAATGATGTGGGCTAAGTACCCCGTACATCCCTTTCGTAACAGACGTCTAGCAGTTAGAGCTGAAATCATACAAGATGGAAGGATTCGACGCTCACCATGAAAAACAATCTCCGGTCGCCCTGGGGGTCTGAATGTCACTATCTTCCGAAAACAATCAACAGAGGCGTGGTGAGTAGCAAGCCAATCCATACCCAAAATAAGGTCGACGTCAAAAATATCCAAGGGAATCAAATCTGCCTCCAGTTCATGACCGTCAATTAAGATGGGGCAGCCCCTAAAAACTTCACAAGCTAAGAGTGAAACCCCGGCTGGTGTAGCTATAACTAACTCAGATTCCAACGGGGTCGGCATCCTATCGGCAGATAAAGCAAGTCTACGTGCAACAAAAGAGTGTGTGGCACCAGGGTCCATCAATATATGTACATTTCGTCCAAAAATAGAAATCGTACCCATAATGACGTCCGGTGAAGCCAAAGCGTCCTGCTGTGTCATGGCGAAAACTCTGCCCTGGGATCTGGGACGTCCTGGCTGACTCCTCTGCTGCCCTCCGCCTCTGCCAGCATGACTAGACTGAGCGCCACTACTAGAAGTGGCACCCCCAGTCTGAACGGCCCCCTGACCCTGACTCTGTGCCCCAAAAGTCTGTCCCTGATGGATGGCGGGCCCTGCAGCTCTCCCATCACTCTGTCGCGACCTCGGACAATCCCTCCGAATATGGCCCATCTGTCCGCACTGATAACAACCAGCACTACCCCTCTGACAAGGCCCACTATGAAATCTACCACAACTGCGGCATTGGACATGTGAACTCCCACCAGTCTGACTCTGATGTCTGCCCAAAATTTCCTTGTTTCGGGCTGAACTACCCCCTGAAGGATGACTCGAGCTCTGACTGTACCCAGATCCTCCACTGCCCCCAGAACTCTGTCTGTCAACTCTGAATCCTCCACTCCCAGAAGAACCAGAGCTGAAACTACCCTTCTTAGATGGTCCCTGACTAGGGCCACCCACAAAGGTACTCTGGTGAGGGCGACGTCTCACCTCACTCCTATTCCGCTCCGCTAAAGATCTCTCCACCCTCATGGCAGCATCCCGCAATGAACTAAAGGTGGAATGGTTAGCTGCAGTAACCACTGTGCGAATAGAGTCTCTCAGACCCTCCTCAAATCTCGAGCATCGGTCTGCCTCGTCTGCCACCAGTGCTGGGCAAAATCTAGAAAGTTCAGTAAACTTTCTCTCATACTCTGCTACTGACATAGACCCCTGTCTAAGCCTCAAGAACTCAGCCCTCTTCTCATCACAATAAACTCGGGGATAATACTTCTCATAGAAGACTCTCCTAAATCTATCCCAAGTGATGTCAGCTGCCGTGAGTCCCAAGCGCTCGGAGTCCCACCAGTGATAAGCGTCACCCACTAGCAGGAAGGTAGCCAAGACTAACTTTCGGTCATCAGGGCATCCCATAACCTCGAAGATCCTCTCGAGTTGTATCATCCACTCGTTAGCCACACTGGGATCCGAAGTACCCGAAAAATTTGAGGCCCCGAGCTTACGGGCACGCTCAATGCTGTACTCTCCCTCAGGAAACGCTCTAGTACGAACAGCAGTAGTCACTGCCTCGGCTAGCCTATCAATAGACTGCTCAAAACCTTGTGTCGTCTCATCGACACCTTCTGCTACCCTATGGTGGGTCCCCGGTGGTCGGCCACGTCGTCGAGGAGGCATGATACCTATAAGAAAACAAAACTCTTATCAATAATGGGGATGCACATTCAGCGCAGAACTGAGGAATCTAAAACCTAATGCTCTGATACCAAGTTGACAGGACCGCCCCCGGATTCCACCCTGAAACCCAGAGAGGTCCTGCGGGAATCCAAATTCAAGGAAAATCCTACCGAAAATTCGGCAGAACCTCCCCTGAAAATGGACTAACCCAGAAATTTTAAACCTGTTAAAAACACTTCTAAACAGCAACCACCTCTACCACAACCAAATAGGGTCTCAGACCCAACAATTTCACAGAGAATCCAACTTAAAATTTTTAGAGTGGTTATCAGAGCTCCTATCCTATTACATGGAAATTTTATATAATAAAGTGTCGCCTACAGAGTCCGACTAGGGAGATGGACGCGAATGCCTCGACGTTATTGGCTCGACCTCCACCAAAGCCACTACCTGGGGGGACAATTTAAGACAAAACAAAACAAACCGTGAGACAGGCTCAGTGAGTGGACACTTAAATGGAAATGAAATCAAGTCTAAATATTTTTAACTCTAAAACCTCACGTCGCTCTTTGAACACCCCCAGTTTTAAAATCATTTTCAGGCTTAAGAGTATTGTAAAACTAAACCAAAGCACCAACTCTTTATCGAATAAAACTTCAAACATTAAAAGTTCTGAGTAGTTTATAAATTTAAAATAAAATATCGAAATAAAACTGTATAATACATTTGTAATAAAATAATTTAAACTGAAAACTTCTTTCTCAAACCACTCTCAACATACAAAAAAATTTATAAAACTGTTCAACTGAAACCGTCATACTTAAAAACCTTTTTTCTGCCATAAACCCATCACTTAAAATACTTAACAGTTGAAAACACACACCAGTCAGTTACCCGGAGAATCTGTCATACATGCGCAGAGCCGAGAATCTGTCATACACATGCAGAGCCTAAAAATTTGTCGTACGTGCACGCAGAGCGGCCCCCAAAGGGCGAAGCATCCCGACACACGGCCCAAAGCCTATATGTGTGCCGTGATGGGTCCCAAAGACCTATTTATCTGATAACCTGGAGGGTACTGCAAAGGTGGTTTGAAAACCATTTTTCCATAATCAAATCATAAAATCATTTTCTCACGGATAGAAAATATCTTTATCGTTCCCAGAAACTTTAAATCCTCAATCCACAATGCATAAGCACAACTAGTAAAATAGTCATCAATAAATCTCATTCGAAACACATAAAACCAATCAAATCTTGACCATAGGCTAAAATATGAAATAATCCATACGTGTAAAAATAAGAAACTAGTTTCTTTCAAACGTCCAACAATAAAACTTATTCGAAATAACATTTGAAATTCAACGTTTAATACCAATGATCAAATCCCAAATCAAATAAAAATATTATGAAATCTTTAATGAAATTATTTGAAAACCAAAGTTCGCTCACATTTGTTATTACTAAAACAAATTCAGTTAACCAAGATAAAAATGCAAATTTTATAAATCATTTTAAGGAAGTAAGGTCCACTCACAGTGAGAAAATTCTAACTTCGATCCTCCGCCGGATCGTCACGAACCCCAGTCGTCTCACCTAAAGAATAAACCATAAATTTCAATTAGTCTTGACTCGATAATAATTAAAGTGTGTACAAGAATTATTGAACCTAATTGCCACGCCCATTTATCAATTAACTCGAGGATTTATTTACTTAATGCACAATAACCCCGTAAGCACTACTTCTTTCTTCGAATCTCCTTGGCTCAATCCACCCTCAACCACAACACCAAAACACATCATAAACTAAAGAAAATCAGCAGAAGGTCTTACCTTGATCGGAAAATTCTTCCTAAGATGAATTTTGTATCGGCAAGGTCACAAATTTATGTCCAATACTTCTCGGCTTCTCCAACAACTCCGGACCTAGCCAAAACAACAACCTACTTAGAAATTGCTCTTGGAGCAAATCTAAATTTCACGTTATGACAGCGGTGAGCACGACTACCACTAGTGCCGCCCAAAGTGGCCATTTTCAAGGCTAAAATAACCAAATAAGGATGACTTCAACAAGGCCCAATCAATTTCTCAATCCTAAGCATAAATTGAAATTTCTAGAAATCAAATTGTCCCAAAATAACAACAATATTTCGCTCCCAAATTGAAAATCCAACTTGAAACCCGAAATGGCCCTAAAACCCCAATTTTAATTCTCTACAATTACTCAAAATAAAACATCCAAAAAAAACTGGGAGATTGGCAGCCCATACCTTAATGAGAAAACCCCATTTAAATCCTCGAAAATTGGTGGTGAAAACTGGCCGGAAATTGAAGGATGAGGCCGGCGGTTTTGAGGTGGTTCTTGAGTCGTTTCCGACCCGTGGGAGCTGCTCGGTGCAGGAGGAGGGCTAGGCTAAGTTGGTCGGCCAAAGGAAGGGTCGCCGGAGGTCTCAGGTGGTCGGAATGGCCGGCGACGTGAACGGAAATGGTGACTAGGTGCAGAGGTTGAGTGCGCACAGAGGAAAAGGGAGAGAGAGAGAGACTAGGCTCGGGGGGCTGGTCGGCACTGGGGGGTGCGATGGGTGGCCGGTGATGGTGGCTGACGGTCGCTGGTGGTGACTGGTGGTGGCTGATGATCGCTGGTGGGGGCTGGTGACGCGCGCAGGGGAGGGTGCGGTGAGGGAAGAAGATGAAGAGAGAGGGAGAGAGGGTTCTAGAGAAAGAGAATGAGGAGAGAGAGAGAGATGGCTGATTTTAAATGGTGGTATTTGGGCTTGAAATTACCCAATTGCCCCTTTCTAGAAAATTCTCCACCCTTCTACTAAAATTCTCAAATTGAACACTATTTTTGTCTACGCGTTTGGAAACTAGAGTTCTAATTCACCGTCTCGAACTTAAAGGCTACAAATTTTGAATTAAAACACCCCTCTAAATGCTAGAATTCCCTTCCAAAAATTTGATAAGGTCCGTCCAAAAGATATATTTATTTATTTTATTTTATTTTTTTTTATTAAAGAATTAAGACTTGGGTTCGGGTCGTTACAATTCGGGTTATGGAAAAAAATGGTTTTCAAACCACCTTTGCAGTACCCTCCAGGTCTACTCACTGAGAGTTATTTCACGTTTTCTTTATTTTGTTTATAACATTTTCCCCCAATGTGTTATAGAGCGCTGAGGTTGGGCCGTACCACGTCGAGGCAGGACTTTCAGCTCTTCAGCGTCATTTCCCTTAAGTTGTGGAGTTAACTTTTATTTTGTAATGGAAGTTTAGTTTTGCTCTGATTATCATGTGACTTGGTGAATAAGAACTTTTTGGTTGTGGTAGAGGTGGTTGCTGTTTAGAAGTGCTTTTTAACAGGTTTAGAGATTTCTGGGTTAGTCCATTTTCAGGGGAGGTTCTGCCGAATTTTAGGTAGAATTTTCCTTGATTTTGGATTCCCGCAGTACCTCTCTGGGTTTCAGGGTGGAATCCGGGGGCGGTCCTGTCATAACTAAAATCTGAAACTTCATATTGACTTGTAAAACCAAAAAAACTTTAGTAAATACCACAAGTCAGAACACACCAAGGAATTGAGTGACAACCTATGCACTCAAAGGATCCATCAATGTAGGCATCACAGTGCTATCAACAACTCAAGTGGTGTGTGGGCAGATTTATCAAACATTCATTTAGCATTCATGGTTTAAGTTAACATGCTAAAGTGAAGTGTGTGATCTTGTGAAGTTATTTCCAGATTAATAATCAGCAACACATAGGAAACAAACCACAAACAAGGCATAAGATTGTTCACCAAGAAAACCACTAACGGTTAAAAACTAGGGGTCTTTTACAGTTGACCAAGCAATCCAATATCAAGGGTTTCAATACAAGCAATCACACAATAAGCTCAATCACTCTAGTCCTAATACTAAGTGACAGCTTTTTACCATTGTGCATCCTTGTGCAAACACCTTGAAGCTAGCAATCAATCTTCATGTCGTTGGCAGCTCCTTCTTGGGCTCTTCAACGCACGGCACCGATTGCTCCCAAGCAAGTGGATTCAATGATATGGATGAGAAATGATGTGCAAATCTGCACTACACGAAAATACCCTATTAAATATCAGTGGAAAACCGATGTCTATTAAGTTTTCGACCGATAAGGGCAGACGTGATATCTAATGTACCATATTTTAGATATCGATTTTCTACCGATGTCTATAACAAAGTAGACATCCTATTTCTTGAATATCTGATATCATTAATAAACAATATATATCGATTTTTCAAATAACTGATATCTAAAAGAACGGATTTCAATATGTAATATACTTTAAATATCAATTTGGTTTTATTATTTGATATTGTAAACTCATCAAAAGCTATATTTGGTAGGTTGTTATATCGCTTTTTTTATTAAACCGATATGTAAGATTTATAACACATCGCATTTTTAACTAAAGCCGATATAAATGTACACATTAGATATCAGTTTTATTTGTTATTTCGATGTATATATGTTCGTATGATTAATCGTCTGGGCATAACGACAAGTCACACAAGGCTTAACATCATGTTGTTTGGGCCTAAGCCCTTCCTAGGCTCCTAGCCCCTGACCTACCAGGCTCCGGCCTCCTAGGCTCCGACCTCATAGGCTCCGGCCTCATAGGCTCCGGCCCCATAGGCTCCGGCCTCCTAAGCTCCAGCCTCCTAGGCCCCGACCCGTGTCAACTCACTCGGATCCTCGAGACCGGTGACACGTGGCGCTCCTACAGTGCAAGTCATCACAAGGGACACGTGTCATCACCGGATTGGTTGACACTTTTCCAAAGGTACTATAAAAGAGGTACCTTCTTGTCACAAAAGGACAACTGAAATCATTATTAGACTATTCACTCACTCTGCTCTCAGATCTCTCTGAACACTGACTTGAGCGTCGGAGGAGCTTTGGCCGGCACCACACCGGTGCCCTTCCCGCTCACTTTTGTGTACCTGTGCAGGGTGCTCTGGATATCATTCTCTCTCATTACTCACTAGTCGGACCAGCTACCCGTTCCTGCCCCACTTCGACGTGTCATCCGCTCAGTGGTGGGTCAACGGGCCTACGTGGTTCGACTCGACGTTGACTGCTCTACCATTTTTGAGCATCAACAGTTTGGCGCCGTCTGTGGGAAAGTTACAACTTTTCCCCATTGAATTCTCTACCCCCAGTTGAGGTGCAAAAACCTTCCGAGCTTCCGAGCTCCCTAGCTTCCGAGCTCCCTAGCTTCCGAGCTACCGACCCTCACAATGTCTGACGGAGGTCCAATCCTCGACCAAGTTGACAACACCCCGCTGGTTGACAAGCGAGGTAAGAAGACTGCCGAATCTGATCAGGAAGAGTACATCCAGCGTTTGGAGGCTCAGCTCCAACGAACCCAAGAACAGCTCGACCTCCAAAAAGGTGCAACACAGCTTTATGAGCGACTCCTCCGTGACAGGGAAGGACATACCACTCCCCGGAGTGGTGAGAGGAGGAACCCCCATGACAGGGACGAACACACCGCTCTCCGGAGTGGTGAGATGAGGGATCCCCCCCGAAGGGACCAAAATGTTCCCCGCCAATTGGATGTAGGGCAAGGTAGCCATCCGCCCCCAGGTTTCCAAAAGAGACTTGTCCACCCGGTCAGCCGGGCTCGATCTGGCGAGCATCCTACCCGCTCTGAGGAGTTCCACATTTACCGGGACTGTCGTCATCTGCTCGACGACAACCGCTCTCGGCGAGAAGAGCAGCGGACGAACCGGGGCGAATCCAACCCGCGTCCCCGAGACTTGGAGGAGGAGCAGGGGCGATCCAACCCGCGCCCCCGAGACTTGGAGGAAGAGCAGGCCCCCCGTCCCAAGCGACGACGGGGAGAAGAGCAGGTCCTCTCGGCTGGGCGCCGCACAGAAAGTAACACTTACATAAGTGAACAAGTCGCTGACTCCGGTAACAGCGGCTCTCTTCCACCAGACCAGCTCCAGCAACTTCTCATGGACATCAGTGAGCGCCTGAAAAGAGTGGAAGGAGGAAGTCGGGGTGGGCACCCATCTTTAGAAACAAGGGAGCTGCCTGGACCTTTCACAGCTCGCATCCTATCCGCTCCTCCGGTTGGCGACGTCCGACCTCCCAAAATCACTCCATACACAGGGAAGGAAGACCCATATGATCACCTCATGAGTTTCAGATCCGCTCTGGAATCTAAAGGTGCTGATGACATTACGAAGTGTCGAATCTTCCCTTCCACCCTCTCTGGCAGTGCAAGGGACTGGTTCTACCAACTTCCTCCGGGCTCGGTTGATTGCTTCAACGAGCTCCGAGAGCTCTTCCTAGGTCAGTATATCATCCAGACCGATAGAATCTACACCACGGATGACCTGACTCGAGTCCGACAGGGCAGCAGGGAATCCCTCCGGGAATACATTACTCGATTTCAGCTAGAGCGATCTCGGTGTCGCGACTGTGATGAGAAGGTAGCCTTCGCCGCCTTCAAGGGTGGTCTCCTGGAGGGGGACTTCTTGTTCGAACTCAACCGCCGCAATCCACGCACCTACAAAGAACTTATGCAAGAGGCCATTGCCTATGCTACTGCGGAATTCAAAACATATGGGAAGAAGCCGCCCACCATGGATCGCCCAAGTACCGACCAGGCCATCATAGTGCCACCCCAGCCCAAGCCCTACTCAGGTAGCCAGCATGGGGGGTCCGGGAAAAAGTTCAGTAAATTCACCAAGAAGCAATTTGGTGATGGTAGAGGTGGAGGACAACGAAGGGAGGAAACCTATCAGACATCCTACGCCTCCAGGTTCAAAGTCTATACAATTCTCAATGTTACTTATACAGAATTGTATCCTCAGATCAAGGACATCCTTCCCAAGCTCCCACCCCGCCCACCACAAACACGGTACCGGGCCAACAAGAACTTCTTTTGCCTTTATCATAATGACCATGGCCATGACACCGAGGCATGCAGAGCCTTTAAAGAGGCAATAGAAACTTTGGTACAGGAAGGAAAATTGGATGGCTTTATAGACAAGGAGGCCACCGAGAAGACCAAGGCCGAAGGACAACGACGGGGGCGGGTCAATACCATCTGTGGGGGCCCGACCCTCGCTGGCAACTCCAACAGGGCTAGGAAGGAATACGCCCGAAGTGCTCAGCAATGCTCCGGCGTTATGGCTGTAGACCTCCACCGTGGAAAAAAGACTCCTAAGCTCGGGTGGTCGCCCATTTCCTTTGCTGAGGAAGAAGAACGTGACTTGATCTTCCCACACGATGACCCCCTGGTCATTGAAGCCACCATAGCTAATTTTGATGTGGCTCGGATCCTTGTCGATTGTGGGAGCTCCGTCAACATCCTCTTCGCCTCCGCCTTCACAGCTCTTGGGATTGACCAAGAGAGGCTTGACCGGTCGGTCGCTCCTTTACTTAGCTTTTCGGGCGATATGGTCACCCCTCTTGGCGGGATCTACCTTCCACTCACCCTTGGGAGGTATCCTTCGTCCGCTACCACAACCACTCAGTTTTTGGTGGTCGACTGCCCCACAGCTTATAATGTCATCCTGGGACGACCGGCCCTTAACCAATTGAGGGTTATGATCTCCACTCACTTACTTTTGATCAAGTTCCCGACCCCATGTGGAACGGGGGTAGTCAAAGGCAATCAAGTGTCAGCCAGGTCCTGCTATATAACTTCAGTCAAGAAGAAAAAAGAGGTCAAGCCCTCTATGGCTGTTTGTGTCTCCAACACCTGCCCTACCCCAGACGCCCTATAAAATCATTGAGGTCGTCCGTCCAGGCACATACAGGCTCCGCGCCACAACCGGCAAGGAACTCGGCCACCCTTGGCGCGCCGAGCACCTCCGCTACTTTTACAAGTAGACACATGTTGTACCCCCCGGGGACTTTTTTCAATTTCATCTATGTTATCGCTTTCATAAATGAGAGTCCTACCACGGACAGATTTTTCTTCATTTTTATTCAAAGTGTTAATTGGCTGTATGGACCCCCGGGCCATCAGACATCCGACCCTACCCATATCCGCCCCATGCATTCAAGGGAAGCCAAGTACCATGCATTCAGGGCGCGGCTATGGCAAATGCATTCAAGGGAAACTAAGTACCATGCATTCACGGAAGTCCTACCACGGACACTTTTTTCTTCATTTTTTCAAAGTCTTAATTGGCTGTATGGACCCCCGGGCCATCAGACATCCGACCCTGCCCATATCCGCCCATGCATTCAAGGGAAGCTAAGTACCATGCATTCAGGGCGCGGCTATGGCACATGCATTCAAGGGAACTTAAGTACCATGCATTCAAGGGAAAATCAATCTCATGCATTCAAGGGAAACTAAGTACCATGCATTCAGAGAAAAATCAATATCATGCATTCAAGGGAAACTAAGTACCATGCATTCGAGAAAATTCCACAATACCATGTATTAAAGGGAAGGGCATCCTACCCCGTAAACGGGTTGGACACCCTCCAAATCATCCAAATATCATAAAGTACAAAGGGAATAATCGAAAGAGTTTGTAATTTGGCACGGGCTACATCCGACCCGACCATATAATTCAAACAGAAATAGGGCGATGGTCCGCCCACCCCTGCCCCCGGGCCTTGTTTGCTTCAAGCATTTATTTGGGATCCTCTCCCATGTCATGCTCCCCACCTGTGGATGCTCCATCCTCGGGCTCTCCCCCCTGGGTACCTCCCTCTGGGACGTTGACATGCCCATCATTACTGTCAGCCCCTAGCAGACCACCTGCTTGGCTTGGCTCAGCTCCTCCTCGCACTGCTCCAACTCTTGCCTAGCCTGGTCTGCCCCCTTCCTGGCCTGCGGTAGCTCGGCCTGCAATGCATTGATCAGGCTTCCGCCCCGCACACCTGCCCATCAAAAAAAAAAACAACAAAAATCAAGATGGGAAGTACTCGGAATACCAAGACAACACCATGGACATATCAAGATCGCTACTGGTTTCCCACCCCTCATATGTGCTCTTCCACCCCCAAATTTACAAACTTCACCCTATCACTTTTCACATGCTCAGCCACCAACCATTTATCAAAGCCAATATTCACAATATCAATTCAAAGGGAAGAGCAATGACAACCCAATCCTTACCAGTATTCTGCGGCTTCAACAGCTCAGACGGGTTCCGACCCACTAATCTTGTTTCCTATGTACCTGGCCAAAAACACAACAACACCCAATAAATTACAAAGTCCAAGAATGAAGGCGGGTGGCCTACCCAGTGCTCAGCAAGGCTCATATCCACTTGCACCACCTCCTGCCCGAGCAGCCGCGCACCCGAGCACCCGTGCACCCGTGCACTCGAGCACCCGTGCACCCGAGCACCTCCACCTGCCCCTACTCACAATTTTCACAATTCAGAAATCACAATTCAAAGGTCCACATCGGGTTACAATTACAATTCAGAAATCACAATCCAATCCAAATCTTGCTATTCCAATGGGCCAACAGTCTCTGCCAAGGAGCGAGTCTGCCGCTTCCTGTGCCTTTGAAGGTAGTCATTACTATTATTTTGGTTGGTAATTGCATGGACAGCACTAGCATATTTTCTGGCAGCAGCCCCTCCCCTGCGCCGCTTCTGGGCAGCCACCCCCTGCGCAACCCGAGCAGCAGCGGCCCGACCAGCCCCCTGCGCGACCCGAGCAACCCGCGCACCACAAGCCTTCCCTGCTCCGAGCCGCGCCCCGAGCCTCCACCAGCTTCCCTGCTCCGCGCCGCACACCAACGCCTGCATAACCTGAGCCGCGCGCCTCCGCGCCGTCCACTGTCCCGGGTCCGGCCCGAGCCTGCACTTGACCTGCCCCCCGCGCCGCCCGAGCCCAGTCGTCCGCGCGCACCAATCGCTCCGGCCCAAGCACACACCAACCTGCGCAGCACCACTCCTTCGCGACCCGAGCAGACCAAACCAGCTCCTCCGACCCGAGAACCCTCCTGCTCCGGCCCGACCAGCGCCTCGCACTCCACCCCTCCGACCCGCGACGACCAGACCAGCTTGGGCCCAACCTCCGCCCCGCGCAACAGATCCGGCCCGCTGACACCAGCTCTGCGCCCAGACCGACCCGACGCTTCCTCCTGGTCCGGCCCTATCCACCCGACCCGAGCACTTCACTTCTCCACCAACCCGATCAGCCCCTCCCCCTGCTGTTTTTGGATCCGAGCCTTAGAGTTTTTTTTAAAAAAAAAAGAAGCAAAGCAGCTCTCCCTCTCTCCAAGAATAGTCACGCACAAAAGAAAAAAAAAAAAGGGGGGGGGGGGGGCAGCTCTCTCTCTCCTCCAATGGTCCCAAAAAAAAAAAAAAAAAAAAAAAAAAAAAAAAAAAAAAAAAGGGAGATGTGGGTGTGGAAATCTTTATATTTGGGCTCTACCATTTCATGCCAGATTCTCATTTACAAAGGGCGACATCCCCCCATTAAATTGGACGGGATTCACTGAGATTTTGCGAAACGTCTACTGCTCGGAATACAGGGTGATCAGAAATTCAAAAAAAAAAAAAAAAAAAAAAAAAAAAAAGAGGCACTCTTTCATATGTACCCCCCAAGCTTTCCTCCAGTACAGCTTTCCTTGCTAGGGAACTTGGGGGACTTCTAGACAGCAGCTTAAGCAGGAACAAGTGTGTGGTTACATGTCGTTCTGCTTGGACTCTTTTGTGTACAAAGTTCCCAACCAAGAGGTATCTTTTGCTCGGAAACTTGGGGGACTTCTGTTCGTATGATTAATCGTCTGGGCATAACGACAAGTCACACAAGGCTTAACATCATGTTGTTTGGGCCTAAGCCCTTCCTAGGCTCCTAGCCCCTGACCTACCAGGCTCCGGCCTCCTAGGCTCCGACCTCATAGGCTCCGGCCTCATAGGCTCCGGCCCCATAGGCTCCGGCCTCCTAAGCTCCAGCCTCCTAGGCCCCGACCCGTGTCAACTCACTCGGATCCTCGAGACCGGTGACACGTGGCGCTCCTACAGTGCAAGTCATCACAAGGGACACGTGTCATCACCGGATTGGTTGACACTTTTCCAAAGGTACTATAAAAGAGGTACCTTCTTGTCACAAAAGGACAACTGAAATCATTATTAGACTATTCACTCACTCTGCTCTCAGATCTCTCTGAACACTGACTTGAGCGTCGGAGGAGCTTTGGCCGGCACCACACCGGTGCCCTTCCCGCTCACTTTTGTGTACCTGTGCAGGGTGCTCTGGATATCATTCTCTCTCATTACTCACTAGTCGGACCAGCTACCCGTTCCTGCCCCACTTCGACGTGTCATCCGCTCAGTGGTGGGTCAACGGGCCTACGTGGTTCGACTCGACGTTGACTGCTCTACCATTTTTGAGCATCAACAATATACATGTATAAATATCAAATTTAAAAGATTAAAGATATCGGTGTTTAACTAATATTGTAAATATTTTTGAATTAAAAAAAAACTATTATGAAATGGGTAGGGATAACCCTAATCCATATATAACCCCATAAGAAACTTCAAAAATCTACACAAAAGTAATCATCCAAGTTCAATTCTTCCTTTCATATAAATTCCAATATCCAAAAATAATCAATAAGTTCACAAAAATATTAGAATGGCAGTGCAATATATGATGCCTATATTCTGCCTATACAAAAGATTGGAATGTCAACTAGTATCTTCATATCCACAAAATGCTCAAAACATGTACCAGATTTATACCAACATGCATGTCAGTCTAAATATTATTGAGGGTAACAAATTAACTCTCCCAATTCAACTCGAATTTCATCAAATTTTTCTTATGTGTAACCGCCCCGCTTGTACTTCGAGTTACTCCACTGAAAACATTATAAAAAAGTGCATTAATATTTACATATTGGCAGCCAACACATGCAAAAGCTCAAACCTATACAGAAATCAGATTTATTACCCAAATTATCACTCATGCATGTAAATTTCACCAAATCAAAACCAACAAAACCTCTCGAATGCCACAAACTAGACCCAAAGTACCAAATCATTCAAACATAGCTTCAATTCATAAGATTTTTGATTTAAAACACTCTTGAACATGTCTAGTACTTGTTCCATAAGGATCAGGCCAAAAGCACTACTCAAAATCACGATGGTGCAACCAAACTCGTAATAATGCACTGTGTAGTAAAACTGTCATTTTCTAGCAAAACATAATCAGTTTTAGAAAATCATAGAAAATACATCTCAAATCGGATTTCAGTGATTCAGAGCTTGAAATTATTGTTGAGATGTCTAGTTTAAATGGTCCAAAAACCAAATTCAAAAGCCTTGTCAAACAGTTCAAATGTTTAGAAATGTGACACAAGGTCAAAACTGTGCAATGTAGGCAGATTGTGTAGTTTCCATGAAAATCAAAGCCTTTTTGTCAAAAAGCTTGGCCTTTTCACACAACAACACACAATTACAACCAACTAAGAGCATAATACAAGCTAGGGTTAGGGCCTTACCTCCAAGCTCTCGGTTTACAAATATTGAAATGGCAACAACACTTGGTCTAAATATAATCATATGCTACTATGTACAACATTAGGATGCAAAAATCTTTTTGCATACCACTTGCATTAGAAAAAATGGAGCATGAGTCAAGGATTATCTACCTAAACCTGCAGAAAACAATACCAACATATTAACAAATTAGACTCTGGAGTATTATTCCATCTTAACAAGAAAACTAGAAAGATTAATGATTAAAAAGACATAACAGAAACTAGATCCTAGATAATACTATGTTTAACATAGAGTAACCTTCACATTGAGAATATAGGACTCAAAAGGCTGAAAGATGAAAGATGAGAGAGAGAGTGAGAGAGAGAGATAGACCATGTGCTCTGCAACCTACATATATTGATAGAAACAAACAGATTTGTAAGAAATTATCCACCTAATGATGGTTGGATGAAACTCTTTCCCACAAATTGATAGAAACAAACAGATTTGTAAGAACGCCCATAATGATGCCCAAAACAAGACTCTTTCCCACAAATTAGCACATAAGCAAGCAATAAATAAAAAAGCTTTTCGAAGGAGTAAAGTTCAAATTAGCACATTGACTTGGCTTACATCATTTTCTTTGAATAAAAAAAAAAAACAGAACTTAAATTAGAAGTTAAAAGCATTTTAATATTAAATTAGATATAAATGAAAACAATACAAACATATATATTATACAAATGACACCATTATGTACAAACAAAATATAAATTGGACATGCCACTCTCACTCTTCCACTCTCACTCTTCATTTATATAAATGCCATGAAAGTTCAAGTGTCTTACTTAGTTACAATTTTATCACTGCTTTACTTTCTAAGGAAGTCATATATTTACAAACTTATTTTTCAATTCCAGTCATGCAGGGTAATCTTCCTATCATGTGTTAGTGACAAGATTACTAGCACAATCTACTAAATCTACTAAATCTACTGCTAATTGAGAGCACTGGAAATCAAACAGATTAGAAAGATGCAAGACATAGAGAGAGAGAGAGAGAGAGAGAGAGAGAGAGAGAGAGAGAGCATGCACCTCCACATGTTTCAAGTAATCTGGAACATATGATTGCTGCAATCTACATATTTTAGAATAACCACTCCTAATTAAGCTGCATCTTGTGGAAATAACATGAACTCTTCCATCTTTGTCTCTGCTAAGCCATCCACAAATGAATATCATATATAAGGTGGTTTATATTCATTGTATTATATACAAATATATCCCTACAAACTAATGTTAAGATAAGCAACTTTAATCGTACACCCATATATATTCTAAGTCCTGCTGTAAGAGGATGAGGAAGCTTCAAGAAAATTAGAGCAACATCAAAGAGGTGCCAAAATAATTAACATAAACAGATCTAGTTGGTAATTTACAAGAACTAAACAGGGAACACTATTAACAGTATAAAATAATATCAACAATGAATGGTAGGAGCTCTTGGAAACTGTAGGCAAGTATTATCTATGTATATATATTTATTATATATACATATCTGAAACACCTCGAACCTCGGCCCCATGAAAGTACTGAACATCAAGCGGTTAAATCTGTTTTCTCTTACTTTTGAGCCAAGCACAACAACATAAGTAAATATAATTCTATCAAAACATTTTAAACAAACCACTGAGTAAAAACAATTAAATAAATCTTTCTGGGTCCCACTGCCTCGTCTTCTCCCCGCTGTTTCCTCAGCCTCCTTAACCTGCAAAACACAAATCCTACACCACATCCATGGTGAACCCGGTCATACGACAAACCCGATAAGCTCACTAGAGTTCGTATGAGTGAAATGACATAATAATAGTTGTCCTCAATAATTTTCTCAATCCCCCAACTCAAAAATAATCCACAAAATATCCATAATTACTTAATTACAAAACATTCCACCTCCTAATTAATAACCTCACGGCATAATCACCCTCGCTTCCCTTCTCAAACTTCAAGCCTAAACCTTACCAAGTTCTAACCAGCCGTCCTAACGAACAAAAGCCATACAACACACGGTACAAACAAACATCTATCCAATTTCACTCACGACGCTCTTTGAAACCCTCCAACTTTAAAACTATTTCACAAATCCATCTCTTCTTTCAAATCCATTTTTAAGTCATCTCAAAACTGTAATTCGAACTCTGAAGAATAAATAGTATTTTCAAGTTGTAAAACTGTTAAAATAACTTAAATAACAACACAAAGCTCTACTGAAACTGTCATTTAAAATATTTACTGATGTAATTTCATTTCTCAAAATGCTCCACAAACTGAAATCTCACGCCACACTAGTACCCGGGAAGCTGCTGGTCATACACTGCCGAGTCATCTCTAGGCAAGTGCAGAGCAAATCTATACCTGCTGTGATGCTGGTCATACACCGCCGACTAGGCAAGTGCAGAGCAAGTGCTGGTCGTACACCGCCGACTAGGCAAGTGCAGAGCGAGTGTCATGCTGGTCATACACCGCCAATTAGGCAAGTGCAGAGCGAGTGCTGGTCGTACACTGCCAACTAGGCAAGTGCAGAGCAAGTGCTGGTCGTACACCGCCGACTAGGCAAGTCCAGAGCGAGTGTCATGCTGGTCATACACCGTCAATTAGGCAAGTGCAGAGCGAGTGTCATGCTGGTCATACACCGCCAATTAGGCAAGTGCAGAGCGAGTGTCATGCTGGTCATACACCGCCAATTAGGCAAGTGCAGAGCGAGTGCTGGTCGTACACTGCCAACTAGGCAAGTGCAGAGCAAGTGCTGGTCATACACCGCCGAGTCATCTCTAGGCGAGTGCAGAGCAATATATACCTGCGTGCTGGTCGTACACTGCCGAGTCATCTCTAGGCAAGTGCAGAGCAAATTTATACCTGCTGTGATGCTGGTCATACACTGCCGACTAGGCAAGTGCAGAGCGAGTGCTGGTCGTACACTGCCAACTAGGCAAGTGCAGAGCGAGTGCTGGTCATACACCGCCGAGTCATCTCTAGGCGAGTGCAGAGCAAATATACACCTGCTGAAGGGGGTACTAATATGGCGGTTTGAAACCGCTTCTGTATACCTCAATCAACCACATCTCAAAATACTCCTTCAGATAAAAACTGAAATTTAATTCTTCTAATAAATACGCTTAAATAAATCATTTTCAAATCATAAAAAAACTGCTAGATTCAAATCATTTCCGAAGGACGAAAATTCAATAATAAAACTTCTCCAAAATAATGCCAAAAACCATTTCCAGAAACTATACATACCCAATTAAATCAAGAAGATAGTTGAATTATAAAATGTGCAAAACATTTCGGAAACCAGAGATCCACTCACAGTCTACCCCGAGCTATACCGAATCCTTCTCCGAAACTGATTCCTACTCACGCCTCCTCACTTGTTTGCCATTCTTACTCACAGTCTACTGTATAATAATTGCTTAATCCTCACTCATATACCTCGACCATAAACATTTCTCAAATTTCTAATCAATCTCTTAGCCTCAAATCCTCGTCGCTTCACTCTCATGATTCACATCCTACACTTTGCTTCCTCTAACACATAGCAACAAACACACAAAACAGACAATTTGCTAACGGTACTCCATAATAAAACTAGAAGGTTTCACTCACAAATTAACTACGTAAAAGACCGAAATATCCATCACGGTGCCATTGCTCGGATACCAAATCCGGCAGCATAACGGCATCGGGAATGAAACTTCCCGAGCCCATGTACCTGTTAAGACCAGACAACCAACAATATACAATAGATTCTTTAACTAGCTGTTAAACAACCGAAACAAGCGGCCAACCACCACACACGGTGGCTGCCCGGCCATAAACAACACACAAAAATAACCTCAGATAGTCACCGAACCTAAAATTAAGCTACTAGAGCTCTAAGGAAGTGGAAAAATACAAGCAACCATCCAACCCGCCGCCACGAGTGGCGGAGCCGACGGTGGCAGGGGCGGCACAAACGTAGGAACACCCAAATTCAACTCCAATTAATCCTAATTGCATAATAAAACCTTCAATTGCACAAAATCCACTCAAATTCAAGTCCAATTTCAAGAAATCCGAAATATAACAAACACCCTAAAATCAATTTTCAATTTCTCAAAATTGAACATCAACACCTTAGGGGAAAGATTACCCGTACCTAGAGGATCGATTTTGTCAACTGGACCGACGGCCAAAAGTCGCCGGAAACGCCGGAATCGACGGCGGAAGCCGCCGGCTTTTGCATCGTCGATTCGCCGCTGTGTGTGATCACCGGAGTAAGGGGGTAACGCTGCTGGACTCGCCGGAGCCTGGGGAAGAGAACCCAAGTGGTCGTCGGCCTCGAACTCGCCGGAAAAATTGATTCGCCGTCGAGAGCTTCGTTCGGAAACGGCGTCGCTGCGCCGCCGTTGCGGCTTGGTTGGCTGATCGGACCCCACTGGGAGGTCGGCGACGTGGAGGCGAGTCCAACGCCGGTCAGAGGACTGAAATCCGGCGCCGACCGAGGGTCGAGGAGAAAGATCACCGGGGAAGAGAGAGAGAGAGCCAGCCGAGAGAGAGAGAGAAAACCCGCGGGGAGAGAGGAGAGAGAGTGTCCAGAAATTTCTGGATTTTGGGCATTTAAAACCCACTCCTACTAAATTACAAAATTGCCCTTCGCTTCAAATGCTCGTATCTCTCAAACTATAACTCTGTTTTATACGTGCTTCATGTCTACGAACTCGTAGGCTCGAGATCTATCAAACGGACCCAAGGTCAAAGACGAAAGTCCCTTAGTTTAAAAAGTCAACTTTGGGTCGGGTCGTTACAATATCAATAATTAATCAATATATATATATTAATATCGATCAATAATTAATCAATTGACATGACTCATGTGAATTGGATAGTTTAGGCAAACAAAAACTTCAAAATTCCAAGTAGGACTTCAAGAGTAGGTAAGGAGTTTTGGGAGAGCAGAGTTCTATTTGTTGGCTCCATGTGCAAGTGCAAGATAGATAGATAAATAGATAGATATAGATAGAGAGAGAGAGAGAGATAGAGAGAGAGACAGAGACATAGACAGAGACAGAGACATGCATGTGTCAAAATATTAAGCACCCTAAATTAATATACCTGAATATTCTCAGGAGAAGCCAACTGACGAAGAAATTCAGGGTTTTGCATCACTTCTCTTAAATGAAAATTGCAATCAAGCATGCTCTATGTATGTAATTGGAGTTTGGAGCCAAGAATCTACAGTTTGGTAATGTTAAGAAACAATAAATTTCACCATCAAAAGCCCATGTTATCAAAGTACAAGTATCCTGTTTCAAAAATTCACCTCAACATATACACTTATGTATCTAATTATATTAGACAAACAGAAAGAAGGTTGAAGTTTCATTCTTGAAGCACCTCTTTCACATAAGTGGAGCAAAAAGGTGTTCCCTTAACCCTGAAAGTTGTCCTGACGTAGTGAGAAGGAGTCAACAGCAGTGTGAAATTAATAATGTAAAAGATCACCACCTTCTGCATTTGCTCTGCTTCACCAAAAATTGCACACGCAAAATGTCTATCAAATTTTCTGAATTATGAGTTTGATGCAGATTCACCATTCAATAACAAATCACAATATGGGGCAATCAAAATGCAAACTGAAGACATTGCAATTCCAAAATACTTGGCAATCTGGAAATTTCTTTACAATTTTTTTACAATTAAAACGCCAATGTGAAGTAATATAATTTGAGGCAAAAGAAGGTTATAGTTTTGAAAATTTAGAGACACTATGCTACTGTTTCTAACTTAGAAATCTACATATGCTATATCTATACACTACTACCATTGTGGTCTAACAACCTGCCAGTGGTCTACCATATTTTCATTTCTCCAACCACAGTAAACTGGATTCTGAGCAACACAGGTTTAGTTTTTGGCCAAGTTAACAATTAAACAAAATTAATGACTCTTGCAAGCTGTTACCCACATATATATTGGTAATGACTTACAATTTCATGGCCATAATTTTCCCACCTTAACTGTCACAATTTGATTTCAATGGCTGGCCCACACCCAGTAACCATACCCCAAATTATAAACTTGCCCCAACTTTAGTTTTTGACCAAGATATAAGATGTTGATCCAAATGGGCCTAATGTAAGCTTGTAAATTTGAGAATAAAAGGTATAGTACATAAAGTGAGGATCTTTTTGCTGAATTTTAATAATCGAAGCCGTACCTTCAATCACGACAGGAAGACATCCTCTACTTCGCCATGCTGATATCTGTAAACAGTCCAAAGATGGAAAACATATATGAGATTGCAAACATAACATTTTCTTGGGAAGATGTTTTCCAGGGTAACAAAGAGTGCACATAAGTTTGGTTTTTCTTACTCTTCTCAAAGTAGAGGCCACATAATCAGGTGAATTTGAAAAGAAAGATACGTAAACAAAGAGCCACTCATCCAAGCTCAACCAAGGTACCAATTTGTAAATGAACTTAATTTAAAAATGGTAGGATTAACCATTTGCCATACTGCTACCAAAAATAAAAAAAATAAATGGAAAGCAAGTCTCCAAAATGAGACATGACAATAATGAGGCTTGCGGCAAAGTCAGTGACAGTCATGGCTGGAAAATTTACCTTAAGCTGATTTGTAGACAAAAGTGCAAGAATCTCATGTACTGGTGCTCCAATTGGGAACCGAAAATCAAGTTCTGTAATGGTAAAGCAAGTAACAAATAACTTACTTTGTAAATGATTAATTTATAAACTTTTGGTGATATACAAGATGGAGCATGCCTAGAAGAGCATGCACTGAATGTGAAATTGAGTTTATCTCATATGAACACCAGAAATAAAAAAGGAGTTCTTACCTCCGACCAGTTGCTTTCTGTTGAAAATCCCAAAACAAGATCCTTCAACCTCCTCAAATACCACCAGGAAAAACCCTAATTTGAAGAAAAACCTAAACAAACAGAAAACCCCAATTTTGAAACCCTAATTTCAGCAAAGAGAGAAGAGGACAGAGAGAAAGAGAGAACCCAAGAGATCGAGATGACTAATCTTACCTTTTGGCTGCAACCCAAGACGATGAGTGAGGCAGAGAAAGCTCTTGAGGGCCGACGTCATTGCCAAGGTCAACGACACGACGGTGACAAGGACTGTGAGAACGGCGACGCAACGGCGAGGGCTGTGGGTGGGTGAGAGAGAGAGAGAGAGAGAGAGAGAGAGAGAGAGAGCTCGGGGTGAGAGGGAGTGTCTGAGACTGAGAGTGTTTCTGTGTTAATTGTGTTTGAGAGGGGGGAGTATCGGGTCTAACTTAAGTCAAAACATTTAAGTTGTGGCAAAAATTTGTATATTTGATTTTTAGTTAAAACAATTAATATCAGTTTATGGTTTAGATATCGATTATTATAAAATTTTAATTTCTACCCAAAAATTTAGATATCAAATTTGAAAACTTGGCGATATATAAATGTATTTAGACATTATTTTTAGAAAATTAAAAATCTAACTGATATTAAAAACTTTGACAATATCGATTTTTTTAAAACCGATATATTTTTAGTGATATCTATTAAGGTTTTTCTTGTAGTGCTGGATTCTATAAAAATCAGTCTTTTCAAGCAAGAAACATGAAAACGCTAATGGAGAATCCTTCAACTAAAAATCTAAATGAATATGTTTGAAAATATATGAAAAGATTTAAACAACACTCAAACCCATTCAGATTTTAGATGAAAAAACAAGTTAAAAAAATCATTTAGTTTTTGAAAATCAAAAGTATTTTCTTATTTGATAAAGAATAAGTATTCACCCAAAATACCCAGGCATAAACACACGAAAATACCCACTGAAAATATGCTCATCAACACCCAGAAAAACATCTAAACCGATACCTCATATACCCGTACACACACACGCCATTCCCATGTTTGCCCGAGCCACGTGGAAGCCAATCAATGGTTGTCCACAAGAGACGAATAAAGGGCATATTCCTTTTGTTCTAGAGGGGTATCCTAGTATTGCTAAGGATAGGAATGAGGAGCTGTAAAATCAAATATTGCTTTATTTTGCAAAAATCAGAAATGGAGAAGATGATGAATAGTGCTGAAGTGTGTGTAAGTGTGTGGCATGAATGAATGAGATGCAATCAAATCTGATTCAGTGAGGGAAAGCAAGTCATGTGCTGTGCGCATGCATGTTTAGAAAAACAGAAAATGGGCTTTCAATAAAATGAGCTTTAATAATTAAGCAAAACCCGAAATGGCCCAACTGCAGTGACTGTCACATAAGTATCAGCCACTGTACGTGAAGAACATTGTTCTTTATGTTCAGTGAATGACTAGTCAAATAGACAAAAAACTGTTATTTTCCTGAAATGAATGAAGTGTAGTATACCTTGAATCTTTGTTCATTCTTGACTTCTTCAATACAACTGATCTTGTCCTTAATCTAGCCTAGAGCTTGTGAGTGATTAAATAAAACATAAATACAATAGTTTTGACAAGGAAAAGCCAATATATCAAATCTTAGAAACTAACATATATGCGCCTTGGAAACTTTGACTTTATTCATGAGTGCAACTCCTTGAGTAACTAATAAGTTTTGATTTGGGTTCTGGGGTTATGAATTAAGTATAAATTTCTCACAAACACGTTCTAATGATTTTTGCTTAAGGGAGATGAATTTGAAATTTAAGAGGCATGTATACTGACGAATTAGTTTGGATAGTGTTATGATTGAGATTATGCGAAGATACCTGCCTGCCCGTGCATCGATTCCCTCCGTACGAGAAGTGGCGAGCCTAGTTACCTACCTGCTCGTGTATCGATTCGCTCTGCACGAGAAGTGGCGAGCATCCTGCCTGCTCGTGCATTGATTCGCTCTGCATGAGAAGTGGTGAGCATCCTGCCTGCTCGTGCATGGATTTGCTCTACACGAGAAGTGGCGAGTATTCCAGCCTGCTCGTGCATCAATTCGCTCAGCACGAGAAGTGGCGAGTATTCCTACCTTCCCGTGCATCAATTCGCTCTGCACGAGAAGTGGCAAGCATACCTGCCTGCCCGTGCATCGATTCGCTCTGCATTGGAAGTGGCAAGCTTAATTTACCTAAGTGTGTGTCTAGCAGTTTTCCCGGATACTAATATGACGTGATGTTTCATTTTATGGCCTAGAGATGGATAGTTTGCATGAATGCCAATGGAGGATTTGAACTAGTTACATTATTGTCTATTTTAGCGTGATATCATGTTTAAACGTTTACCTTGCATGTTTTAAGGAAGTTCTTATCAGATCAATTGTGTTTACTTAAATAATGAAAATTTTTTGTGGACTATCGTTATTTTTGTTTGGAAAGGAATTTCAACAAGGTTTTAAAACTGGGGAATTTTAAAGAGCGACGTGAGGTCTTATGACAGAACTACCCCCGGATTCCACCCTGTAACCCGGAGAGGTCCTGTGGGATCCAAAAGCAAGAAAAATCCTACCGAAAATTCGGCAGAACCTTCCCTGAAAATGGACTAACCCAAAAATTTCAAAACCTGTATAAGCACTTCTAAAACAGCAACCTCCTCTACCACAACCAAAAATAAGGTCTCAGGCCCACAAAAAGTAATACAAATCTAATCAATCATACAATCAAATCTCATTTTAATAATTTGAGAGAAGACCTTGATCCTATTATACCAATAAGCTGGAGATGATAAACTCGAATGCCTCGACGTGGTACGGCCCGACCTCGGTGATCGCCACTACCTGGGGGGAACATCAAAAATAAAATGTGAGAAAAACTCTCAGTGAGTGGACAAAATATAGAAACAAAACATTAAGTGATTCATCCATTCAAATTCCTTCAAAATCAAATCTCCACTAAGACCTCACATCACTCTTTGAAATCCCCCAGTTTTAAAACCATTTCACAAGTCTATTTCAAAATCTCCTTGTAAACCACAATCATGTTTAGAGTATGAGAAAAGCATATAAACATAAAACTATTTCAAATCCTTAGAATGCCCAATGCATAAGGAAACTCGTAGAATAATAAAATATAAAGTTGAAAATCAATCTTTGAAAATAACAAGTTCTCAAACTGAAATCGATACTGTCAATTTACAAATAAATAATTTAAGATGAAAACTTTTTTCTCAAACCATTCTCAATATACTGAAAATCAATAAAACTGCTCAACTGAAATCGTTATACTTAAAAACCTTTGCTGCTATAAACTCATCACTTAAAATACTTAACAACTGAAAACACACACCAGTCAGTTACCCATAAAATCTGTTATACACGCGCAGAACCAAGAATCTGTCGTACGCATGCAGAGCCACTATTCTGTCTTACGTGCACATAGAGCCACCCCCAAAAGGTCAAGCATCACGACACACGGCTCAAAGCCTATGTGTGTGCCGCAATGGGTCCCAAAGACCTATCCAATCTGATAACCTGAAGAGTACTGCAAAGGTGGTTTGAAAACCATTTTTCCATAACCCAAATATATCATTTTTCCACCAAGAGTAAATATCATTGAAATCATTTTACAAATTTAAATCCATAAGCCCAAAACGTATTATTCAAATTAAATTTAAACTACATGAACAAATATATCCAAACTTTTCGATAATACCCAAAATATTAAACAAACCATATGTATAAAATAAAAAACTAGATTTCCTTTCCAAGATCCAACAACTCAAAAAAACCAACTTGTAAATCCATGTTTTAAACTTATTTATGAAAACATTTGAAAACTGAAATCCGTCGCTATGTATATCAAATCCAAAATCAATTTAAGATATTAAGCATGATAGAATTAATGGAATTTTCGTAGATTCTCTAGGAAACTAAAAGTCCACTCGAATTTACTATTTCTCAATTAAAACTCAAGATAATCAAATAAATAAATTCATAAAGTTTAAAAATACTTTTAAAAACAAAAGTTCACTCACAGAGATTGCCCTAGCTTTGATCCTTCGCCGGATCGTCACGAGCTACAGTCGCGTCGCCTATAGAACAAACAATCAAGAAATTCAATTAGTTCCGACTCAAGACACTTAAATGTAGATGTGTGCTCAACTTAACGTCACACCCGACTCTCATTCTAACTCGACGGTTACAATCTAGACAAGTTGACTAATACCAACTTCATAATCGCCCCCAAAGCTTCCCGGCTCAAACTAACCACAAACAACCTAACCTAGATCGATAACCCACTCCACAAAGTAGTCCTAAATACTCATAAAATCATGGAATATTAGCGGGGGTTCGAAATCACAAAGGTCGCTGCCCAAGGTGGCTGTTTCAAGCCCAAAATTTACCAAATATAGGAAATTTCTCAATTGTCATATACGTTCATATCTAACAACCAAATTTGGGTTTCCTAAACACAAGATTGTCCAAACCACACCAAAAATCTCTGAGACTCGGCCAAACCCCAATTGACTTGTATTGGTTTTCAACCTTACAACTGCAACCTCCCAAAACTTAACTTCCCTCCAATTTCAGTTTAAATTTAGTGTTTCTAAACGACTAATGGGTATTTTAGGGATGAAATTCAGCTCAGAAAACAGAGAGAAAAGCCCTTAAATCTGAAACCTACAGAGGGACTCGAAATGGCCCTTCAAACCTCCAAAAATCCAAGTTTCTAAATGCTCAGATTGATCAAGATAAGTATAGGGGAAATAATGCCCATAAGAAAGGGAGGAAAACCAACTTGAAAACAAGCCGAACGGAGGCCGGATTTCACCAAAAATTTGGCAAGACAGAGGGGAGCTAAACCGCTGGGTTTTCTGTGCGCACGGGCTGGGCTGGCTGGAGGAGTGGCCGGGGGAGGTGATCGGCGTCAAGGGAGGCTCGCTGGAGGTCTCAGGTGGCCGAAATGGCCGACGACAACTGGAGGTGGCAGATGGCTTCCTCTGGCTTGTTCACTAAGGTGTGAAGGCTGGGCTGCAAGGGGGGGTGATTGGAAGGTGGTGGTCGGCACAGTGGGGTCACGCCGGGGAGGCTGGGTCGGCGAGTGGTGGTCGACGGCGAGGAAGAGGAGGCAGTGGCAGCTGTGTGTGCAGGGGTGGTCGCGGGAAGAGAGAGAGAGAGAAATGGGGAAATCTGGAGGGGTTGTTGGCGACGAGGAGAGGGATCCGTCGCCGACCTCTGGTTGTCGTGAAGATGGCTAGAGCTGGCCGCGCCGGTGAGAGAAGAGAAGGGAAAGTGGGCTCGGGGAAGAGAGGGAGAAAGAGAGTGAGTGAGGTGCGGGGAGAGAAGAAAAAATATAAGGGAGGAGAGAGAAGTTTGTAGAATATTCTAGAGAGAGAGAGAGAAAAATCCCCTTTAAAAATCTGATTTTTAATTTTTAAAACCCAATTTGTCAATTTTACAAAGTTGCCCCTTGCTTCAAACACACATATCTCTTAAACCGTAACTCGGATCGACGCGTGCTACGTGTCTATGAAATCGTGGGCTTTAAACCTATCCAACGAACCCAAAGTCAAAATCGAAAGCCCATTTATTTTAAAAGTCAACTTTAGGTCAAGCCCAAATTAAAACAAAAATAAATAAATAAATCAAAACCCCTTTTATTTTTCCAAATAAATCTCAAATCTTTAAAATACAATTTGACATCTTTTAGAAACCTCTTAAAACCATAGTTAAATAAAAATTTAAATTTTTAGTAAAATTTGGGTCAGGTCGTTACATCTTAGAGTTTAAATTGACCTTTCAAGATTTGTAAAAAGATAAATGACAATTACTTTTCGTACTTATAAATTGTTCACTCATTGAGTTTATCTCACGTTTTTCCCATATATTTTGTTTTAATTTTTCCTCCAGGTAGGAGTGGTCGAGTCAAAAGGAACGTCGAGGCATTTACATCCATATCCTTACTCGGACCCCGTAGATGCTATTTTAAGTTTGTAAAAATTCCTTGTAATAGATTAGTGGCTCTGATAACCACACTTAAATTTTAAAATGGTTTCTCTTTGAAATTGTGGGGTCTGAGACCCTTTTTTGTTATAGTAGAGGTGGTTGATGTTTTAGAAGTGCTTTTACAGGTTTTGAAATTTTTGGGTTAGTCCACTTTCAGGGGAGGTTCTGCCGAATTTTTAGTAGGATTTTTCTTTGATTTTGGATCCCACAAGACCTCTCTGGGTTTCAGGTGGAAATCTGGGGGCGGTTCTGTCATTAATGGACTAATGATTTTATATCTTATTTACAAGTATAATTACAAAAAGAATTGTAACCCAATTACAAGTACTAGTGCCATATATATACATAGCTATAGACAGAGAAGAGCAAGGAAACAAGATTAATATCGACCATATTCTGTTGCAGTCAATGGGAGAAAATTAGACCTTGAAAATGGCATCAGAAAACCTATCACAAACCAGATGTCATAACTTTTAACACTCAAAAATCATACTCCGATCTTAATTTTCTAACAAATTTGTCATTGCTTGTTAAAGTTTTTTTCTTGTTCAAGGAGTACTGGAGTTGCAGCACATGGGTTGCAAAGAAAACAAGGGGATTCATAAACACAAATTCATAATCTATCAAATCAATCTATAGATAAAAAAATCACATACAAATTCTAATCAAAACACTAAAAAACAAAGAGATTGTGAAAACCTAAATAAGGAGAAAAAACAGAAAAAAAAAATAAAGAGAACTAACTCAGCTGACTCGAGTCCAATGGCGTCAGAGGCAGCAACGGTGGGTAGTTTGATGACCATTAAGATGAGAATGAGATGGTCCAAGCACTGAGATGTGCAGGGGTCCTCTGAAGACAATACGTTGTTCTCTGAAGACAAAACTGTAACGACCCGACCCAAATTTCCACTATAAATTTAAATTTTTATTTAACTATGTTTTTAAGAGATTTTTTTTTAAAAATGATGTTGAATTGTATTTGGAAAATAAAAAGGGGTTTTGATTTAAATTTTTAATTTTTGTTTTAAATTGGGTTTGACTCAAAAGTTTACCTTTCAAATAAATGGGCTTTCGATTTTGAGTTTGGGTCCGTTGGAAAGGTTTCAAGCTCACGAGTTCGTAGACACGTAGCACGCGTCATTTCGAGTTATGGTTTGGAAGATACAGACATGTGAAGTGAGGGGCAATTTTGTAAATTTATAAAAGTGGGTTTTTAAATACCCAAAATCAGAAAATTCTTCTGATTTCTCTCTCTCTCCAGAAAATTCTACACATTTCTCCTTCTCTCTTATATTCTCACTCCTCTCCCGCACTCTCTCACTTCTCCCTCTCTCTCCCCGAGCTCACTCACCTCCCCCTCTCTTCTCTCACCGGCGCGGCTAGCTCTGGCCTACTTCCCGGCGACCAGAGGCCGGCGACGAGTCCCTCTCGTCGTCACCGACCCCACAGACCCCCCCCCCCAGTTTTCTCCCTCTCCGTGACTCCCTCTTCTCCCTCCCCCACTGCGCGCGACCTGCTCAGCCCAGCCCAGCCAATTCTGGCCATTTCCCGACCGGCCTAGGCCACCGGCGAGCCCTTCTCACAGGCGCCGACCCCCAGCAGCCTTTCCCTTGCAACCCAGCCCCCACGTGCGCTGTAAAAACAGGGCCAGAAGAAGCCCAGCCCGCCGCCACAACTCGTCGGATTCCGGCCGAATCCCAGCCCCTTTCATTCCTATTTTTGGTGAGTCTTCTTTCTTTTACATTGGGCCTTCATTTCCCTAAATTCATGTTGTTCAATTTCGAGTAATTGGGAATTTGAAGTTTCTAAGTTTTTGAAGCCATTTCGGGTTGTTCTTTAATTTTCGGACTAGAGGGCCATTTGTGTTGTTTTGAGTAATAAATTCTATTCATAGGAACCCCAATTGTGGTTTAAGATTGAAGGATTGAATGGGTTTGAGGAATTAGGCATTTCTTGGCTAAAAATCTGATTTGAGACAGCCACCTTGGGCGGCACAAAAGGGGATTTTGAACCCCATTGTATTTTAATGAATGTAGGATGATTTTTAAGGAAATGGTGGAGTGAGTTATTGATCTTGGTTAGGACGTTTTTGGCTAGGCTGAGCCGGGGAGCTTCCGGAGTGTTCATGTAGGGGTTTTGGGTCTACGAGTGGAGGTTGGGAATCGTTGAGCTAGAGTGGGAGTCGGATGTGACGTTAAGTTAAGCACACATTTACATTTAAGTGTCTTGAGTAGGAACTAATTATATTTCGTTGATTGTTTATTTTATAGGCGAGACGACTGTGGCTCGTGACGATCCGGCGGAGGATCGAAGCTAGGGCTATCATTGTGAGTGGACTTTTGTTTTCCGAATTGTTTTGCACATCTTATAAATTAATTCAATTATGCATAATATCTTGATTTGATTTGGGATTTGATCAATGACGATGAATTTCAAATTTCAAATGTGTTCATAAATAAGTTTTTAAACCATATATTTACATGTTAGTTTTAGTGAGTTGTTGGGCTTTGGGAAAGGAAATTTGGTTTCGCATTTTATATACAAGGTTCATTTAATATTTCGGTTTTGTTGAAAAGTATTATTTTGATCTCTGTATATTGAATTTGATTCGAATTTCGTATGTTGGCTTATGGATTTAAAGCTTCTTTTGGAAAAGTACCATGATATTTATTTTCGGTGGAAAAAGGATCTTGTTAGTTTCTAGGATTTGTTATATTGGCTAGGTTCCTTGTCAAAACAATTGTATTAATTTGTATTTAATCACTCACAAGCTCTAGGCTAGATTTAGGACAAGTTCTGCTGCTTTGAAGAAGTCAAGAATGATCAAAGACACAAGGTATACTGCACTTCATTCATTTCACGAATTTAACAGATTTGTGTCTATTTGACTAGTCGTTCACTAATCATAAAGAACACTGTTTTTCACGTACAGTGACTGTCATTTAAGTCACAGTAGCTACAGTGGGTCATTTCGGGTTTTTGCTTTTTAAGCCCAATTTTTTGAAAGCCCATATTCTGTTTAGTATTAGACATGCATGTGCACAGCACATGACTTGGTTCCCCCAATGTTTTCAAATCAGATCTGATTCATCTTTCCCATTCACGCACACACCTTCACACATCAGCACTATTCATCATCTTCTTCATTTCTGATTTTTAAAAGCAAAATTCCTTTTGACAGCTGATTATTCCTATCCTTAGTAATACTAGGATACCCCTCTAGGACAAAGGGAACATGCTTCTTGCGTGAGTGTGTACGGGTATATGGGCTGTTTTGGTTCAGATCTTTTTGGGGTGTTGATGAGCAATTGTTGAGCGTGATTCTTGGGGTTTTCACGCCTGGGTATTTGTCCATGTGAAGTGCTCATCTTCATTAATTTTCAGAAAATAGTTTTTAAATCTTGATAAATCAAAAAGGGATTTTCTGAAATTGTTCTTTGTTTTCATCTAAAATTCTAAATGGGTTTGAGTGCTTAAATCTTCTTATACTCTATTCAAACACATTCATTTAGATTTTAGTTGAAGGATTCAACATCAACTTTTTCCACGCCTATAGCTTGAGAAAGTTGATCTTTGTTATTTGAATCCTACATTTGCATATCATGTTCATGCATTGATGAAACCACTGAGCTTGGTGCGGATTGGTGCCATGGGTTGATGAGCTTGGAGTGAAGCTGCCTTCTTCATGAATGACCATCTGCCTTGCGTATGGAAGTTGCACAAAATGGGTAAGATAGCTGCCACTTAGTCTAGGACTTAGTGATTGAGCTTGTGTGCTGAGTACCCTCTTTTGTATTGAACTTCTGATTTAGTGGATTGCCTGGTCAGCTGGATAGACCCCCAGTTTTTACCCTTTGTGGTTTTTCTGGGTGAACATCTTGTGTGTTTCTGTCTTCCCTATTTGTGTTGTTTTGATTACTGACTCACTCATCTTTTAAACACAAATCTGTACTGGAGCTATTTGCTTAAAATTGATATATGCTTTATATAACTGTTTAGATAATCACACACCACTGTAGTTGTGGATAACACTGGGATGCCTATTGTGATGGGTCCTCTGAGTGTATAGGATGTCACTTGATCCTTGGTGTGTTTGATTTGTGTTGTTTTACTGAAGTGACTTTTTGGTTTTTAGAAGTCAATGTGGAGTTTCACATTTTGTTACTGGACCGTCTGAGTTGTGTTTGGTTGACTAGTTCGTGAGTGATCACATAAACCAAAAATTGGGGTCCGATCACTGAAAGTGAAATTAATCAAGTTAATTGAGTGAATAGATCACCTAAATTAAACTTTCAATTGGTATCAGAGCGCTACTCTAAAAGCAAATAGAGAGATCCTAGGGTGTTGTTTGTTTTCTAGGTGTGTCTAGATGGAAAGAGATCGCGTTGCAGGATCTTGCAACTCTCCTCCATTTTTTGATGGCAGCAACTACGCTGCTTGGAGAGAAAAATTTGAAATTTTTCTTGATGCCTATGATGAGTTGGCATATGAGTATCTCAATGTTGAGTGGATTCCTCCCACACGGATTGTTGATGGGATTGAAACTCCTAAGCCTAGGTCCGAATGGTCTTTTGCCGAAGTCACGGCCTCTAGCTCCAACAAGAAGGCTAGAAATGCTATTGTCACTGCATTGTCTTCCTCACAATTTGCACACATACAACATTGTGTCACGGCTAGGCAAGCTTGGAACAAACTTAGGGTTGTTCATGAGGGGGACAAACAAGTTAGGTCACTTAAGCTTCAAATGGTACATGCCAAATTTGAAGAAATTAGGATGAAAGAGTCCGAGTCATTTTCCGAGTTCTATGAAAGGTTGGAAGCCCTCACAAATGAAGCCATGTCCCTAGGTAAACCTTATGAGGAGTCTACCATTGTCCAAAAGGTTCTTAGATCTCTACCTAAGAGATTTCAATCTAAGAAGCATGCAATACAAGAAGTCCAAAATTTGGATGAACTCAAAATTGGTAAATTGGTAGGAAAGCTTAAAACCTTTGAGATGGAACTTGAAATGGATGAAAGGGATA
Source organism: Dryas octopetala (assembly GCF_963921425.1). Taxonomy (NCBI): domain Eukaryota; kingdom Viridiplantae; phylum Streptophyta; class Magnoliopsida; order Rosales; family Rosaceae; genus Dryas; species Dryas octopetala. The sequence goes on along the minus strand of NC_141367.1, from coordinate 7,542,815 downwards.
GCAAGAAGTCAAAAGATATTGCTTTGCAAAGTGTCAAAGAGATGAGTGAAAACTTGAGTGAAAAATCATCCATGTCCGATGATGAGGTTGCCCTTTTTGTTAAAAGATTTAGACGAATTCTTAGAAATAAAGGGAGAGAAGCTAGAACTAGTGGTAACAACTTTAAGGAGTTCAAATTCAAACCTCAAGGAGAGAATTCATTTGAGAGAAAACAAGAGAGGAAGCCTAACTTTAAAGAGGGAAGAACAACCAAGAGAGATGTGAAATGTTACACTTGTGGTGGAATAGGTCACATAGCAATTGAATGTGCAAACAATAGAAAGAATCATTCTTCAAGTAAGAATAAAGCCATGAAAATCACTTGGAGTGATAGTGAGAGTGATGACTCAAATGATTGTGAGTCTTCTTCCGATGTTGAGGGTGATGAAGTTGCATTTGTTGCATCAATCAAGGAGATTGATCAAGTAGATGGTGGGTCTGACTCAGAATCTGTTCCTGATGATGAGTCTTACACTGCACTTTGTGATAAGTATGACTTACTTTTCACCGAAACTCTTAGCATAAAGGAAGAAAATCAGAAACTAAAGAATGCTGAATTGAAATTGTGTGAGAAGATTGAGTCATTAGAGAGTGAATTAGAAAGTGTGGCTATCTTGAAACAAAATTTTGAGAGTCAAGTCAAAGTGCTCAAGGAGAGCAACATCTACTTTAAATCTTTGAATGAAAAGCTTGAAAAAGAAGTTCATGAAGCAAATGAGAGCATTGTTGAGCTCACCATTGGGGCTGAAAAGGTTGATAGGATGCTTAGGATTGGAAAGCTTCATGGTGACAAAACCGGTTTGGGTTTTAGTGAAAATAGTCCTAGTGTATCCAACACAAAGACAATTTTTGTCAAGTCAGAATCTGATCATAGTGTCAAAAAGGGTCTAGGTTTCATTGACATTGGTCAAAATGCATCTCATTCTAAGTCAAGTCAAGCCACATCAAGTGTCACAAAAATTGATTGTTCTACTTCACTTAGAAAAACAAAGTTTGTCCCGGTTTGTCATCATTGTCATGTCAAGGGTCACATTAGACCAAATTGCAACAAACTTAGAGGAAAGAAATCAAGTGAACCAAAGAGAAATGTTTCTCTACAAGAGCAAGTGAACAATCTACTCAAGGAGGTAACCAAAATTGCCTTACTTGTCACCCCACTTCCCAAAAATAAGCCAAGTCCACATCAAAGATGGGTTGTGAAGAGCTCCACTAAATGTCTAGTAACCTTGAATGCTTTTTCAGCCACTAAGAGGAACATTTGGTACCTAGATAGTGGGTGTTCCAAACATATGACGGGAGATAAGGAGGTCTTTACCTCTCTTGCTCCTTATGATGGTGGTAGTGTGACTTTTGGAGGAGGAGAGAAGTCCTATGTGAGTGGAAAGGGGGTTGTACACATACCCGGTATACCCGAATTGAAAAATGTAAGATTTGTTGATGGGCTAAATTCTAATTTGCTTAGTATTAGCCAACTTTGTGATGAATGGGGTGGTGAAGTGTGTATGTCCAAAAGTGGATGTAGAATTGTTGACTCCCAAGGAAGGGAGATTTTGAATGCCCCTAGGTCTAGGGATGATTGCTATGTGTTTGATGGCAATGTTGGAAAAATTGAGAATACTTGCAATAGAGCTATTGATGACACTAGCTCTCTTTGGCATCAAAGACTTGGTCACATTAATGTTCATGACCTTTACAAGTTGTCTAAGCATGAGGTTGTTAGAGGTCTTCCAAAGATAGGAAAGCCCGAAACTTTTGTTTGTGGTCCATGTCAAATGGGGAAGCAAACCAAAGAACCACACAAAAGAGTCAAAGACATAGGCACCTCTAGGACACTTGAACTAATTCACTTGGATTTAGTTGGTCCGGTCCAAACCTTGTCAATAGGTGGAAAGAAATACATTCTAGTCATGGTAGATGATTTTTCTAGGTACACTTGGGTGTCATTTCTTAAGGACAAGTCGGAGACATTTCATCATTTTGTCAAGATTGTGAAACTGCAGAAAAGTGAAGGTATGTCGAGTCTGTCAACCCTGTCCAGAATCAGATCAGACCATGGTACTGAGTTTGAAAACTCTCAATTCGATGAGTTTTGTTGTCAAATAGGTATTAAACATGAATTCTCAGCTCCAATAACACCCCAACAAAATGGAATCGTTGAGAGAAAGAATAGGGTTTTGATTGAGATGGATAGAGTGATGTTGAATAGCAAAAATCTTGCTAAACATTTCTGGGCTGAGGCGGTAAACACGGCATGTTACATCATAAATAGAGTCTATCTTAGGCCGGGAACCAAAAAGACTCCCTATGAACTGTGGAAGGGTAGGAAACCTAAGGTTACACACTTTAGAGTGTTTGGGAGTGCATGTTACATCCTTAGGGATAGAGAACATTTGGGAAAATTTGATTCCAAGAGTGATGAGGGTCAGTTTTTAGGCTATTCATCCAACAGTAGAGCATTTAGAGTCTTCAATTTGCGAACAAATTCTATGTTGGAATCCATAAATGTGAAAATAGATGATCATGATGCATCTATTGAAATGGCTGCAGATAAGGATGGATTGTTCCCATAATCTGATCCTAAAGACGTTAGTTTGGTTAAAGAAGAGTCCAAGTCAGACAGTGATGAACCTACTGATGACTCAAAAATTGTTGAGTTTGACAAGTCAGAGAGCGAACAAAATGACAAAACTCTGAGTGACAGATCTGAAAAACCAAGATGGGTGAGGTGTAACCATGGTGAAGATGTAATTCTAGGTTCTTTAGACCAGCCAGTTAGGACTAGAAAACAAATGGCCAATGAACTTGCTCATGTGTGCTATGTTTCCATTGTTGAACCTAAAAATGTCAAAGAAGCACTCAATCATGAGGAATGGGTGAGTGCAATGCATGAGGAATTGAACCAATTTGAGAGAAACCAAGTGTGGACTCTTGTAGAGAGACCAGCCAACACAAATGTCATTGGAACCAAATGGATATTCAAAAATAAATCCGATGAATTTGGGAATGTAGTTAGAAACAAGGCTAGGCTTGTTGCTCAAGGGTACTCTCAATTAGAGGGTATTGATTTTGATGAGACTTTTGCACCCGTTGCTAGACTTGAGTCCGTTAGGTTGCTTTGTGCCATTGCATGTCATCTTAGGTTCAAATTGTATCAAATGGATGTCAAAACAGCGTTTTTAAATGGTTACTTGAATGAGGAAGTTTTTGTAGAACAACCAAAAGGTTTTGAGGATCCTCACATGAGAGATGGTGTCTATAAATTGAGGAAAGCCTTGTATGGGCTGAAGCAAGCTCCAAGAGCTTGGTATGAGAGACTCTCTCATCACTTGTTGTCCAATGGGTATCAAAGAGGGTCGGTTGACAAGACCCTATTTGTAAAAAGGTTGAAAAATGATGTCTTGATTGCTCAAGTTTATGTGGATGATATTGTCTTTGGTTCAACTTCAGATTTTCATGTTAAGAGATTCATTGATGTAATGTCCAGTGAATTTGAAATGAGTCTAGTTGGTGAAATGAATTTCTTTTTAGGGCTTCAAGTCAAGCAAGTAGATAGTGGGATATTTATCTCCCAATCTAAGTATGCTAGAAACTTGGTCAAAAAGTTTGGGCTTGAGTCTTCCAAAGTGGCTACTACTCCAATGAGTAAAAGCTCCAAACTTCATAGGGATCCAAGTGGTAAGCAAGTGGACCAAACCTTGTATAGAAGCATGATAGGAAGTCTCCTCTACCTCACAGCTAGTAGACCGGACATATCGTTTGCGGTAGGTGTGTGTGCTAGGTTCCAAAGTGATCCCAAAGAATCCCATTTATTTGCAACCAAAAAAATCATCAAATATGTAAGTGGGACTCTTGACTATGGGTTGTGGTATACCCATGATACCAACACTAAATTGGTTGGATTTAGTGACTCCGATTGGGCTGGGTGTAGTGATGATTTGAAGAGCACCTCGGGTGGTGCTTTCTATGTTGGGAATAACTTAGTGTCGTGGCATAGCAAGAAACAGAATTCTGTCTCTTTGTCGACTGCTGAAGCTGAATACATAGCAGCAGGGAGTTGTTGTACACAACTTATTTGGATGAGGCAAATGTTAGCCGATTATGGAATTGATGAGAAAACTTTTCTCATCTATTGTGATAACATGAGTGCTATAGATATCTCCAAGAATCCGGTGCAACACACTAGAACCAAGCATATTGACATAAGACATCATTTCATTCGAGATCTTGTGGAGAGTGGCACTCTTACCTTGACTTTTGTTCCTTCCGAACAACAACTTGCAGACATCTTTACAAAAGCTCTAGAGAATCCAAAGCACATTAGTCTTCGGAAGTCAATTGGCATTTGTACACATGCATGAGTCTTTGTAGTTAAATGTGCTTCATTGTTTAAGTTTCTTTTATTTGGTTAAGTAGTTTTTCTTTTAAAGAAAATAACCACCTTGAAAGGTCTTAACATTATGTGTCATACTCTCTTTGATATTCAAAAAGGTTCTTGCATAACATGAGTCATGTCAATAAGCATAATCCCCACTTCTTGTCAAATGTTAGCCTTGATTTTTTTTTTAAACACTTTGTCATAATCAATCAAACTTGTTAAATGCTTTTCAAAGACAATTTGTTTGAGGATGCAATTTAGCCCTTCAATATAATTCCTCATTTGTGACCCATCTTCAGCTACACTTTTCTCATTTGAACAAATGTGCACCATACAAAATAACAAAAAAAAAAAAAAAAGGAAGTGTGACCAAAGAAGTCACGGCCCTAGGAAGAAACAAGGTGTTTTTATGGTGTTCTAGGGTAAAGAGTCGCAAAATTGGACCAAATCATTGCACTTATCTTGGGATGTGCCTAAACAAAACAAATGAAAATAATTTTCTCATAGCCATTGTCATGAGTTGAAAAACTTTGCTTTCAAGATTTGTTCCCAAATTAGAAATTCTCTTGAGTGGTTAAATTCTAATCTCTTGTTGTGGATGAAACGTATTTAACCTCTTTGGTTGTCATTGACATTGTTTTACCATCTTGAACAAGTCTTGCATGCTAGCATTGACCTCCCTATATCCCAAATATGCTTATTTTCTTGCACAAAGTTTGCAATCTTCATTTTCCATATCTATGAGAGTGTTGACATTGGTGGTTAATTCTTTTCAAGTGTGTTTGTTGGTTTGTCAAAAATAAATTCCCTGAAGCACATCTAACTCATAGATTTTCTTTTGCATGTCATTGCTTCCAATTCTCTAAGGATTCCTCTATCTTTTTTATTTTATGTTCCAGTACGCAGTTTGTTCATTTTGACTAGTCTAACAATCGTCAAATACAGTCAATTTTCACAGGACCATTCTGCACCTTGGATTACTGTTCATTAAAGGGCATTTCAGACTTTTCTGCATACCTATGTTCTTCTCTAGCTGTCCCTCATATTACATGTCTATATTCTGCAAGCCCGGTATCGAGATGTTGCATTTAGGGGGAGTTTGTCTTTAGGGGGAGTTTGTCTTTAGGGGAGTTAGCATTTAGGGGGAGTTAGAATTTAGGGGGAGTTAGAATTTTATGGAATTTACTCTTTCGGCATGTATTTTTCTTGCATATCTCTCCATTTTTCTGTGCTTCTGAACTGAATTCTCTTTTATGTATGATCTTTTGTCTTTCCATGACAAAAAGGGGGAGAATGTATTATTGGTTGTTTTAATCTCAATTGCTTGCTGCGTTTAAACTGCATACTATCATACTTTGTGTTGTGCAAGTATTTCTTCTTGCAGGTTCATTATAACAAGTGTTGGGCTGTGTGTTGAGAGTCTTGTGAGATGAATGGGTTAATGTTTTGTCAAGGAAAGCCAAAGGGGGAGATTGTTAGTTTCTAGGATTTGTTATATTGGCTAGGTTCCTTGTCAAAACAATTGTATTAATTTGTATTTAATCACTCACAAGCTCTAGGCTAGATTTAGGACAAGTTCTGCTGCTTTGAAGAAGTCAAGAATGATCAAAGACACAAGGTATACTGCACTTCATTCATTTCACGAATTTAACAGATTTGTGTCTATTTGACTAGTCGTTCACTAATCATAAAGAACACTGTTTTTCACGTACAGTGACTGTCATTTAAGTCACAGTAGCTACAGTGGGTCATTTCGGGTTTTTGCTTTTTAAGCCCAATTTTTTGAAAGCCCATATTCTGTTTAGTATTAGACATGCATGTGCACAGCACATGACTTGGTTCCCCCAATGTTTTCAAATCAGATCTGATTCATCTTTCCCATTCACGCACACACCTTCACACATCAGCACTATTCATCATCTTCTTCATTTCTGATTTTTAAAAGCAAAATTCCTTTTGACAGCTGATTATTCCTATCCTTAGTAATACTAGGATACCCCTCTAGGACAAAGGGAATATGCCCTTAATCCGTCTCTTGTGAACAGCCATTGATTGGCTTCCACGTGGCATGGGCGAACATGCTTCTTGCGTGAGTGTGTACGGGTATATGGGCTGTTTTGGTTCAGATCTTTTTGGGGTGTTGATGAGCAATTTTTGAGCGTGATTCTTGGGGTTTTCACGCCTGGGTATTTGTCCATGTGAAGTGCTCATCTTCATTAATTTTCAGAAAATGGTTTTTAAATCTTGATAAATCAAAAAGGGATTTTCTGAAATTGTTCTTTGTTTTCATCTAAAATTCTAAATGGGTTTGAGTGCTTAAATCTTCTTATACTCTATTCAAACACATTCATTTAGATTTTAGTTGAAGGATTCAACATCAACTTTTTCCACGCCTATAGCTTGAGAAAGTTGATCTTTGTTATTTGAATCCTACATTTGCATATCATGTTCATGCATTGATGAAACCACTGAGCTTGGTGCGGATTGGTGCCATGGGTTGATGAGCTTGGAGTGAAGCTGCCTTCTTCATGAATGACCATCTGCCTTGCGTATGGAAGTTGCACAAAATGGGTAAGATAGCTGCCACTTAGTCTAGGACTTAGTGATTGAGCTTGTGTGCTGAGTACCCTCTTTTGTATTGAACTTCTGATTTAGTGGATTGCCTGGTCAGCTGGATAGACCCCCAGTTTTTACCCTTTGTGGTTTTTCTGGGTGAACATCTTGTGTGTTTCTGTCTTCCCTATTTGTGTTGTTTTGATTACTGACTCACTCATCTTTTAAACACAAATCTGTACTGGAGCTATTTGCTTAAAATTGATATATGCTTTATATAACTGTTTAGATAATCACACACCACTGTAGTTGTGGATAACACTGGGATGCCTATTGTGATGGGTCCTCTGAGTGTATAGGATGTCACTTGATCCTTGGTGTGTTTGATTTGTGTTGTTTTACTGAAGTGACTTTTTGGTTTTTAGAAGTCAATGTGGAGTTTCACATTTTGTTACTGGACCGTCTGAGTTGTGTTTGGTTGACTAGTTCGTGAGTGATCACATAAACCAAAAATTGGGGTCCGATCACTGAAAGTGAAATTAATCAAGTTAATTGAGTGAATAGATCACCTAAATTAAACTTTCAGATCTATTATTTGGGTTATGAAAAAAAATGGTTTTCAAACCACCCTTGTAGTACCCTTCAGGTTATTAGATTGGATAGGTCTTTGGGATCCATCACGGCACACATATAGGCTTTGGGCCGTGCGTCGGGATGCTTCGCCCTTTGGAGGCCGCTCTGCGTGCACGTACGACCAGGATTTTCCTGCACGTGCTGATTTTATTCACACATGTGTATGGCCAGGATATTGCCTGCACGTGTTGGATTTCACTCCACGCGTGTGTATGGCCAGGGTATTGCCTGCCTGTGCAATGCAGGAATTCCGCACAAGTGTATGGCCAGGTTATTCAGAGTATATAGCATGGTGGAAAATGAATTTGGTTATTTTCAGAAATTATTAAATATGTTTTAAGTGAGGGATTTCTTTTGAATTATATCAAGGTTGTTGTTACGATGTTTTACGGTTCGTTTGTTTTAAGAAATTGTTATCTTGAGAAATATATATTGTTTTATGGAATTTCTTAAGTTTAAATAAACTTTATGGTTTTAAAACTGGGGGATTTCAAAGAGTGACGTGAGGTTTTAGAGTTAAATGTGGTTTTGAAGGATTTTCTGAAACAGGATGGTTACTTTTGATTTCATTTTCATTAAACTGTCCACTCACTGAGCCTATCTCATTGTTTTCTTGTTTTGTCTTAAATTGTCCCCCCAGGTAGTAGCTTTGGTGGAGGTCGAGCCAAACGCGTCGAGGCAGTTACATCCATCTCCCTAGTCGGACCCTGTAGCCGACATTTTATTCTTGTAAAAATTCTTTGTAATAGAATAGCAGCTCTGATAATCGCTCTACAATTTTAAGTTGGATTTCTGTGAAATTGCTGGGTCTGAGACCCTATTTTGGTTGTGGTAGAGGTGGTTGTTGTTTAGAATTGCTTTTTAACAGGTTTTAAAATTCTGGGTTAGTCCATTTTCAGGGGAGGTTCTGCCGATTTTTCGGTAGAATTTTCCTTGAATTTGGATTCCCGCAGGATCTATCCGGGTTTTAGGGTGGAATCCGGGAGCGGTCCTGTCAAAAACGTTCAAGGAGAAGATGGCAGAACAAAACGTAAACTAAAATAGGGATAAGATGTGATTTTCAAAAATCAATGAGGGTATTATGGGTAAAATAAAATTTTCATTGTTGCTGTGATTCACTGTAGCTTTCAAAAGCACCTACAAACTTGCTTTCTATTTTTGCTATGGGAAGTTGAGAATTGTGGGGCAAAACACTTTTTCATTTTTTTTTACCAAACACCAAAACTAGTGTGGGTGATTGAGAATTGTTATCTACAGCAGCTTTTAGGTTCTCCACAGCAATCCCAAACAGGGCCTTAATCATTCACTTGAAAAATGTTTTACATAAAATACTTGTACATTTGTCTATTGTTGAAAACTCTATTCAAGTGGCTAATTCATAACTCAATATTGTAGAAAGGGATTGAGAATGGGGAGGGAAATTAACAAAGGAAGACTAAAGAAGAGAATTAACTTTATAAGACCGTACACACCTCTAGAAACTTACCTACACGCCACAATTTTTTAAGTTGATGTATCAGCAACCTTGTCAACTGTTGATGCACAAATTTCGTCAAGTCATCAACGACAATAATCAAAGTATAAAACGACAATCACACAAGCAAACACAAAGATGTATAGTGGTTCACCTGATCCTAATTAGATCCAGGCTACGTCCACTTGGTTGTGATTAGGGTTTCATTATGAATAATTAGAAAGTACAGAGAAATATCAAAGCCCTCGAAGAGGCGCTATCAATCTCTCCCCCATAGAGAGGTGGATGACCTTATTTATAATAGATGATAAGACCCTCACCTTTATAAATACCCTAATGGGCTATCACTTATCTAAAGCCCAAATTTGATACAAACAATAAGGCCCTATACAGTCTAAGCCCCAACATTTTCTAAGGCTCAACATGACACAAAATGGGTATCAACAGAAGTCCCCCAAGTTTCTGAGCAAAATAGTGCTTCTTGATCAGGAACTTGCAATCATCAGTACGTGACATGTTGATCGAGCTAAATAGTCGTCATAATCGGACCTTATCATTTATCGGCATTGGTACTGGGCCATCTACAGAGCACCTCCTTCCTAAGGCGTCCCCTAGATGTGGGCCTCCAAGACTCCCTTACAACGAAGCCCTAAGCCTATGTTACTGGGCTTGGGCCTTCCTTTAGTGCCAAGGCTAAGCTATTATTGGCCTCGCACATTCAATGCACCTTTATCATATCAAGCGCTCGTATCCATGGGTGCTAAACCATGGTCCATCACAGGCTATTAACCCGTGTCTAAGCCGAGGCTAGCTTAGCCTCGCTTCTTTGGGTCACCAACCCTTGGCCCATTGGTCGCCAAGCCCACAATTGGGCCTTGGTCCTTTGGGTCACGAGCCCATGCTCGGGCCTCGTCCCATTCACTAGACCTTTCGGGCCTATGGAAGCGTTTCAGTTGCTTGGACAAAGTCGTTCACGCTCCTAAATATAGGTCGTGCATACCAACAAGGTCGTGTACACCACTAAATATAAGCCGTACATACCAACAAGGTCGTGTACGCCACTAAATATAAGCCGTACACACCAATAGGGTCGTGCACGCTACTAGATATAAGTCGTGCACACCAACAAGGTCGTGCACACCACTAAATATAAGCCGTACACACCAATAGGATCATGCACGCTACTAAATATAAGTCTTACACACCAATAAGGTCGTGCACGCTACTAGATATAAGTCGTGCACACCAACAAGGTCGTGCACACCACTAAATATAAGCCGTACACACCAATAGGGTCATGCACGCTACTAAATATAAGTCGTGCACACCAACAAGGTCGTGCACACTACTAAATATAAGTCGTGCACACCAATAAGGCCGTGCACATTACTAAATATAAGCCGTACACACCAATAGGGTCATGCACGCTACTAAATATAAGTCGTGCACACCAACAAGGTCGTGCACACCACTAAATATAAGTCGTACACACCAATAAGGTCGTGCACGCTACTAAATATAAGTCGTGCACACCAACAAGGTTGTGCACAGCACTAAATATAAGCCGTACACCCCAATAAGGTCGTACACGCCACTAAATATAAAGCCAAGCATACCCATAAACGTGGAGATCATACTTGCCAATAAGTATAGCCCAAGCTCACCCAAAAGCATCAACGTCGAGCTCCATTTCAATAAAAATATGATCAAGGTCTATCTCCTTGCAAATTGATGCCATAGTATTATATGTGGTGATAATCTGCAAAACTCTTGAATAGAGAGCGAAGCCCAAGATAGATATCATAGAATGTAACGTCCCGATCCTAGGGCCCAAAAATACACTGAAACTTTGTCTTTTAAACCTCTTTTCAAAGAATGAGCCATGCACTTAACATAATAATTAAATACATTTGGTAAATAAGAGTGTGAGCCCAAAACATTTATGTAAAATTTACTGTATAAAATCAGTTAAATCAAATTAAAGTGGGTCCCACTGCCTCGTCTTCTCCTCACTGCCTCCTCAGCCTGCTTAACCTGCAAAAACACTAACAACCACACTGCACCATACACATGGTACACCGGGTCATTTAAACAAACAACCCGGTAAGCTCACTAGAGCTCGTATAAGTGAAATGTCATACTAATAATTGTACTCTGACAAATCAATTGCATAATCATAAACCATTAACCTCAATCTCAATCATTCACATCCTAATTAATATCCTCAATGCATAGACACCATCATTTCCGTCCTCATGATTCAAGCTTAGATTTCACTAAATCCTAGTAAACAAATGCAATACAAGCAACCCAACAACCATCTATCTAATTTCACACACTTCGTTTCTTGGAAATCCTCCAGTTTTATAACTACTTTCAAAAATCTCCTTTCAAAACCATTTTTAAATCCCCTTAACCGCAAATCAAGCTCTGAACTGAATTTATCCTTGGAAACTGATATCTCGAAACACTTATTCTTAAAGCTCACATCATCCTCGTACCTGTACTGTAGACAATGTCCTGGCCACAATCCCGCGCTCGAGCAGGCTCAAATCATAGCCACAATCTCGTACGGTTGACCCTTCCGCACGAGCAGGCTCGTATCCTGGCCACAATCTCGTACGGATGACCCTTCCGCACGAGCAGGCTCGTATCCTGGCCACAATCTCGTACGGATGACCCTTCCGCACGAGCAAGCTCGTATCCTGGCCACAATCTCGTACGGATGACCCTTCCGCACGAGCAGGCTCGTATCCTGGCCACAATCTCGTACGGAGGGGTCTCTCCGTACGAGCAGGCTCGTATCCTGGCCACAATCTCATACGGAGGGGTCTCTCCGTACGAGCAGGCTCGTATCCTAGCCACAATCTCATACGGAGGGGTCTCTCCGTACGAGCAGGCTCGTATCCTAGCCACAATCTCATACGGAGGGGTCTCTCCGTACGAGCAGGCTCATCCAATCCGTACTCGCATTTCCAACTCACAACATTTTTCCCAAAATTTCTCTGAACTCTGCCGAATCCTTCCGAATTTGATCCCCGCTTATAAACCATCACTTGTCTGTCACTCGAAACATACTGACTTTTCCTCAATAATTAGTTTGATCATTTGTATCTAATAACTGCCTAATCATCAATCATTAACCTCGACTATAATTAATCATTCTCTAATTTGGTGACTCTCCTCTAAGCAACGCTATAATTCCCAATTAATTCCTTCGCCTCAAATCCTCGTCAATTCATTTTCCTAATTCAAATCCTACACCTAATCTTCTCTAACGTAAAACAGCAAATCTTTAAAACAGACAATGAAACCACGGTACTCAACAATATAAGCAGATAAGCTTCACTTAAAATTTAACTACGTAAAAGTCCGGAATACCCTTCACGGTGCCATTGCTCGGATACCAAATCCGGCAACATAACGGCATCGGAATGAGATTTCCCGAGCCCATGTACCTGTTAAGACCAGACAACCAATATTTAAATATTCAGGATTCACAACTTGACCATTCAATGACCGAAATGGACGGTAACCACCACGCACGGTGACTGCCCGGTCCTAAACCACGCAGAAATTTCACAGAACTCACCAAATAACCACAGAGGGTCTCTTAGAAATTCAATTTGGGCAAAATGAGAGAAATGATCGCTGACCCGCCGCCACAAGTGGCGGAAGCAAGGGTGGCAGCGGCGTCATATCCTATAAAAATGATTTTTCAACTAACAATCAACCAAATTTCAACATGGACACTTCAACTGGATGAAAAATAACTCAGGAATCATTTAAATAGGTTCAATTCAAGGTAAACCCGAAATGAGTACAAGCCTTAAAATTTCAAATCTCTGGATTCTCAAAATTGACACGCAAGAACAAGGGAGAAAGAAAGCTCGTACCTAGAGGATCATTTCTCATAACTGGACCGACGGCCAATTATCGCCGGAAACGCCGAAATCGGCGGCGGAAGCCGCCGGCCTTGAGTGGTCGATTCGCCGTCGTGCGAACTCCGATGGACGATCGGAGGGTACCATCGTGATGGGTTCGACGAGAGGGAGCTTTCTGGGCCAGAGTTGGGTTGCGAAACCGCCGGAACCGTCGCGTCACCACCAGAGCTACAACCGGCCCTAACTGGGTTTCTGGTTTGGGGAATTCATGGGCTGAACCGATGCCAGGGAAAAGAAGAGGGAGGGACGGCGAGGAGATCTGGGCCGGTCCCGTCGTCAGCCACGGCCGGACGCGCCGCCACGCGCCGGTGACAGTGACGGCTGCACAGTTGCAGCGAGAGAGAGACGCGCGGGAGAGAGAGAGCACGGGGAGAGAGGAGAGAGATATAAAGGAGAGAGAGAGTGTTCTAGAGAGAGAGAGAAATTTCTAGAAATCTGAATTTTTAAACCCCAAATTTGTCATTTTACAAAATTGCCCCTCGCTTTAAATGCCCATAACTTTCAAACCGTAACTCCGATTGACGCGTGCCGCGTGTCTACGAGCTCGTGGGCTCGAGATCTATCAAACGGGCCCAAGGTCAAAGACGAAAGTCTCTTAGTTTTAAAAGTCAACTTTGGGTCGGGTCGTTACATAGAATTAGTATGGCAATTCTCATATACACAATGAATATTTTTTCTCCTTATTCATATCAATAATAATCTCTACACATGTGGCGTGGCACAAATGACTTCAACCCTTCAACCAAACAGCATGATCAGAGTGCACACGACCCACTGATATTTTCGAAAAAGTGGTAATCAACCTCTCTGATCTCATACAAACAAATTAGAGAATTTGATGATGTGATACCGGGAACACTCTTCATTCATACGAATAGGTCATAAACCCAATAATATGCCAACTATAATCATAATTGACAATATGATGATCAAATTCATCAAGAATTATAATCTGATTCCATATTTCATATGAGCAGCATGTCAAATGATAGACTCGTTGATAAAGTTACAGATCGGTAATATGAGAATAATCAAATGAAAAAGAATCCCTTATCTGTTTTTGTTTTTGTTGAAACACAAACTCCAAGCTCCTTCTTCCCTTCGTACAGTGGGTTCCAACAACCCTCAATTTATTTATTTTTTCCATTCCTTTCTCACCCACTCAGAGAAACAGCCGCCGCTCCAGTAAGCCTTGCCTCGGCGACACCATAGCAAGCCCAGATGTCCTCTGCCCATGAGCTTTTTCCGCCGTCACTACGCGCACGCCGATCGACTTCGGTTTCATATAGCCCCCAGCCCAGTCTCTGCATCTTATTGCAATCTTGAGAGCACCGCTATGCTAGCCTTGGCGTTCGTATACCCCAGCCTAGCCTCGGCGTCGTGCAGCCCAGCCTCGACGTCGCGCAGCCCATTCCCGCTGCTGCATTTCGATCTGCAGCCTCGGTAGTAGCCTCCTCGCTTTTGCGTGCTCGCGCAACTCGACCTCTCACCTCGGCCTAGGCAAGGCAGAGGTCGAAGCTTTGATCTCTCTCGATCTTGGCTGTGGCGCATGAGGAGGCTGAAACTTTCAGCTTCGGCGAGTGGAAGAAAGCTGAAGCTAAAGCTTTCCTCCTCTGGTCTTGTTTTATGACGGCTATGGCAGCAACCAAGTGGGGAGGCTGAAGCCTCTCCCCTCGCACCATTTTTTTTAATATTCTTTCGGTTTTTGCAGAACAGGAAGCCTTTCCCCTCATTGTGGCTGCATGCATGAGGACGGAAGGCCTCGGCAAGTCTACTCCTCGGCGGCTTCAGCTATGCCGAGGCTGAAGCCATCTTTTTTTTTTTTTTTTGGGTTGCTCCGATCTCTCCATCTAATTGGGTAGCAACGGAATAAGGAGGCGGCGGCAACAACCCTCAGCCTCCCCTATTTTATTTTATGCTTTTTTTTGTGGTTTTCTGATTTTTGAAGCAGAGAAGTTTGAAGCCTCAAACTACTGTGTTTTTGTTAGGTTAGAGCAGGGGAACTGAACTTCTAGCATCTGCCTAGGCGAGGCTGAGGCTGAAGCCTCACGCCCCCTCTCTCGGTTTTTTTTGCTTTTTCTTTTTTCTTTATGTGGGCGACAGCTTGTGACTTCCAGCCTCAGCCTCGGCCTCGCTGAGGCTAAAGTCTCAACCGCAACTCTCCTTTGTTTTGTTTTCTTAGGTCTCGCCTTCCCCTATTCGATCTCAGCAACTAGAGCAAAGTCAGACCTTAAGCTTTAAGACAATAAGTGAAAGCCTATACCTCAGCAAGCCTATGTCACGGTGCTCACAAATCCCCTCCGAAGACATGATTTGTATCGCAGAATCAAAGAAATCCGTTATGAAGCCAATTAGGTAAAGTTCAAATGAAAATGAAACCTCGTTTCCCACAGACGGCGCCAAATGTTGATGCACAAATTTCGTCAAGTCATCAACGACAATAATCAAAGTATAAAACGACAATCACACAAGCAAACACAAAGATGTATAGTGGTTCACCTGATCCTAATTAGATCCAGGCTACGTCCACTTGGTTGTGATTAGGGTTTCATTATGAATAATTAGAAAGTACAGAGAAATATCAAAGCCCTCGAAGAGGCGCTATCAATCTCTCCCCCATAGAGAGGTGGATGACCTTATTTATAATAGATGATAAGACCCTCACCTTTATAAATACCCTAATGGGCTATCACTTATCTAAAGCCCAAATTTGATACAAACAATAAGGCCCTATACAGTCTAAGCCCCAACATTTTCTAAGGCTCAACATGACACAAAATGGGTATCAACATCAACCTTTCGAACCACTGCATAGCTGCAAAACAAAAAAGAAAATTAAATAAAAATATAAACTACACTAAAACTAAACTAAACTGATTTTGAGAATTAACAAGCTAAAGAGAAAATAATAGCAAGAATGAATTTTATATTAGAAGTGATATTTGAATTACCATGTGTCCACAACCCATGTTTGGTCTCTACCAACAAAATGAATTTTATATCAGAAGTGTTATATGGATTTATATCATGTATGACTGAAAGATTTAATATAACAAAACTTGATCTTTATGAAACTTAGAATAAGAAACAAAAGACAAGGGTGGCCAGGGACTAAGGGTGCTGATCCAGATTATATATTGTGTGGGCAAATCGACTGGAGCACCTATATCATATATTAAAGATGTTTAGTTGCCAAAATTTTAGGTCACACATAGATTAAGGGAAAATTGGATAATTATAAATGCAATATACTTTCCACTACAAGGCTAAAAGTAGAAAAATAAAGTTTGATATCAAACAGAATTCAACTGATTTATCAGGATCTGAGCCATGGAAATGCCTAGATAGGTCTCAAACCATCCATACATCCATACTGTATGCTACATATATAATGTCATGTTGTCAGTATACCAGTAGTAAAAATCTACTAATAGATACAGTATAAGTTTCAAGCTAGTTCACCTTTTAACTCTTACGGGTGCAGCATTATGAAGTACCTCATGATGTGCCGGATCCAGTGCATCAGTAACAGAGTCAGGTATAATTGATCCAAGAAAACTTCCTGTTCTTTTGGTTCGGCTAAGAAAGAGAAAAATAACAACAGATAACTTTGTAAATCCTTCATTTGATTTACAAATGTAAATAAGGATGAAACTTACTCTCTACTATTGGAAAAATCTTTCACGAACTCCGTGACCATTGCGTATACAAAAAAAAAAAATGTAACTTCATGAACACAAGGAATTCTGTAGGTCTAGAATTTTGAAGGTTCATAGCAGCAATTTGAAGGTTCATAGCAGCAAAAAGAGGCCCTATGATATAATAATTTACCTCTATAAGGAGTTTCCTTTAGTTAATTTGTTCTGTCAAAAGATGATGACAAACTAATCCTATACCATTAAGTGGGCATAGAGTTTCTACATACAACAATTTGAAGTTTCAATACTTATTCTTCTCCTAATAAAAAATACAACCGGTGCTTGCATTTATTCAAGAAATAGGAGCAGTATTTGGTCCACATGCCATTTTTTCCTTTTCATCCTTTTATCAATTATTTAAGATGAAGATTGAACCACATGAATCATTCAGCAAATCAAATAAAGGTAAAAGCAGTTTTCAGAACATAATTTTAGTTTTCCTTTCTCTTTCAGGTCAACTTCGATTGCAACTAGAAGAAAGAAGATAAATACTAAACAAAAGAAGTAGAGCTTTAGAGTTGTCTAAAGACATGGGAAAAGTATGCTGTAATGCAAAATAAATGCCGGTAGGCATAGGTCCATGATTAACACTTTCTTCCTTTTCTTCATTTTTTTTTTTTACAAAAGAACAACATTTTGCTTTTGGATCAGGTCCTTGAGCTATTGACTAACCAGTCCTCAATAAAATGTGATTTGTCCAGTTTAAATAGGATTTTAATTATTGTGTAACGTAAGTTCTCAAAATGCTCTTACCGACAATTAACGGTTATTAAGCTCAAATTTACATGTTCATCTTCCATAAAATGAGTATTTTCAGAAAGCATTCGTCGATTTTTATCAAGAACAATGATGAATATAAAAGTGACAGGACCGCCCCCGGATTCTATCATGAAACCTAGAGAGGTCCTGTGGGATCCAAAATCAAGGAAAATCCTACGGAAAATTTGGCAGGACCTCCCTTGAAAATCACTACTACAAAAAAGCTAATAGACAACGGGTCTGTACCCGTTGTCTAGTGTGCCCAAACACTATCGTCTAATCGACCGACGTCTATTGGGGTACAATGTAACGACCCGACCCAAATTTTTCACTAGAAATTTAAATTTTTATTTAACTATGTTTTGAAGAGGTTTATAAAAGATGTTGGATTTTATTTTAAAGATTTTAAGATTTATTTGGAAAATAAAAAGGGTTTTGATTTATTTTTGTTTTAATTTAAGCTTGACCCAAAATTTGACTTTTAAAATAAAAGGGCTTTTGATTTTGACTTTGGGTCCATTAGATAGGTCTCGAGTCCACGAGTCCGTAGACACGCGGCACGCGCCAATCCGAGTTACGGTTTGGAAGATACGGACATGTGAAGTGAGGGGCAATTTTGTAAATTTATAAAAGTGGGTTTAAATACCCAAAATCAGAAAAAAATTTCTGATTTTTCTCTCTCTCTCTAGAAATTTCTAGTGGCTTCTCTCTCTTCTTTATCTCTCTCTCTCTCTCTCTCTCCCGCACTCCCTCACTTCTCCCTCTCTCTCCCCGAGCTCACTCACCACTCCCCTCCCTTTCTCTCACCGGCGCAGCAGCTCCGGCCACCTTCCCGACGCCCCAAGACCACCGGCGAGTCGGCGCCAACCCCCCAGACCAGCCCCCTTCGCCAGCCAGCCACCACTTCGACGAGGGCCACAACACACAGTCGCAACCCACCCCTGCGCACACACCAGCCACCCTCAAGAACTCACGCTGCCGGCCAACCCAGACCAACCCAGATCGCCGGCGAGCTCCTCTCGTCAGCGCCGACCCCTGCAAACCCCTCCCTTCGCCGGCCAGTCAGTGCAGCGACGCGAAATCACGCCTAGAAGCCAACCAACGTCGACTGTTCTCGCCAGATTCCAGCCATTTCCAACCTCCTTTCACCTCGATTTCTGGTGAGTTTCCTTCCTCTTGTTATGGGTCCTCTTTTCCCTATTGAATTCGTTGTTTTTATACTGAGATTTTGTGAAGATGAAAAGTGGGATTTAAACACCCATTTCGGGTTCTCCTTGATTTCGGCCATGGGGGTGGTTTTGATTAATTTTTGGACAACTTCCACCCCGATGGACCTCTAATGGGTGATTGGATTCGGCAATTTAATGGGTTTTGGAGAAATTACGACTTTTGAGTATATGAACCGCTTCTTTGAGTGGCGACGGCGGTGGTTCCGACCACCCTACTGCCATTTTAATTATTTAGCAGTATTTGAGTACCATACCTAGTTTGTTAATGATTTGTTTTAGATGGATGCTATGTTGGTTGACGGAAATTTCATGTTTAGCCGCGATTAGACATTGTTTGTGTATCGATTTAACTCTCGGGTAAAATCTCAATCAAGGTATGCCACCGGCATGGGTCCAATTGAATTTATGGTTGAAATTGAGAATGCGAATGTCGTAGATTTGGAGCCGAGAAGGATTTGGACTTAGTTAAGTTTGGGAGCGATAAGAAAATTTAGGAATTTGCCGGTGGAATAAATATTTTGGGCAAGTAGGATGTTAGTCTTCGTACACACACATACTATATATATTTTTGAGTAAAGACTAATAGGACGCTTATTGTTTTATTTTATAGACGAGACGATCGTAGCTCAAGACGACCTGACCAGGGATCGAAGCTAGAATTCTTGCTGTGAGTGGACTTTACTTTTGTAAATACTTTTCTAAATTCATGATTTAATCATTTGGTTATTGAATTTGTTTGAGAGATAAAAGAAGATGAATTGGATCTTTGATTTGGAAGTCTTTTCTTAAATCATGATTTTATTATTTGGTTATCATGAGTCTTGAATTAGAAATATTGATTTGAGTTACGAGTTTTATAAAGTTAAATGAGCAGTTTTAAACCGTCATATTAGTACCCCCTACAGCAGGTATATAATTGCTCTGCACTTGCCTAGAGATGACTCGGCGGTGTATGACCAGCACAGGTACATAATTGCTCTGCACTTGCCTAGAGATGACTCGGCGGTGTATGACCAGCACAGGTACATAATTGCTCTGCACTCGCCTAGAGATGACTCGGCGGTGTATGACCAGCACAGGTGTATAATTGCTCTGCACTTGCCTAGAGATGACTCGGCGGTGTATGACCAGCACAGGTACATAATTGCTCTGCACTCGCCTAGAGATGACTCGGCGGTGTATGACCAGCACAGGTGTATAATTGCTCTGCACTTGCCTAGAGATGACTCGGCGGTGTATGACCAGCACAGGTACATAATTGCTCTGCACTCGCCTAGAGATGACTCGGCGGTGTATGACCAGCACAGGTGTATAATTGCTCTGCACTCGCCTAGAGATGACTCGGCGGTGTATGACCAGCACATGTGTATATTTGCTCTGCACTTGCCTAGAGGTGACTTGGCAGTGTATGACCAGCAGTTTCCCGGGTACTAGTGTGGCGTGAGTTTTCAGTTGGGAAGTATTTTGAGAAAATATATTACACCAGTAAACGTTTTAAACGACAGTTTCATTAAGGCAATGTATTTTATTTTAGATATTTTAATAATTTTACAGCTTGAGAGTATAAATTGTTTTTCAGAGTTTGATTTACAGTTTTGAGATGGTTTAGAAAGGGATTTATGAAAATGTTTTAAAACTGGGGAATTCTAAAGGAAAAATCAAATTTAGAGTTTACGAAAAATCTACATGCTATTAAAACTTCTATGTCCACTCACTGAGATTTTTCTCTCACGTCTTATTTATTTTAAAAAAACTTCCCAGGTACGAGCGGTCGAGCCAAACACGTCGAGGCAGTTGCAATCATCTCCTTAGTCGGACCCGGTAGGCGCCATTTAATTTTTGTAAAAATTTCATGTAATAGAATAGCAGCTCTGATAACCACCCTACAAATTTTAAGTTGGATTTCTGTGAGATTGTTGGGTCTGAGACCCTATTTGGTTGTGGTAGAGGTGGTTGCTGTATAGAAGTGCTTTTTAACAGGTTTGAATTTCTGGGTTAGTCCATTTTCAGGGGAGGTTCTGTCGAATTTTCGGTAGGATTTTCCTTGAATTTGGATTCCCGCAGGACTTCTCCGGGTTTCAGGGTGGAATCCGGGGGCGGTCCTGTCATACAAATAGACAACGGGTAATATCCGTTGTCTTGTAAACATTAACACAATGATTTTAATTTAAAACCGTTGTATATACACCCTTAAAAACTAATAGTTTAGGAGATACCGTTGTTGCGTACCTATCTAGACATCAGTTTTTATTTAAAGACCGATGTGTATTAGATGAGACAATAGTTTTTATACCCTAATGCATGTATTTTACAACTATTTTAAGTATAAACACGAGGTGAAATTGCCATTAAGACAACGGTTTATGTATAATAATTGTTGTGTAAGATAATAATTTCAATTTGCTTTTGATGTATATAATGCTTTTGTACATCGGTTTCTATTGAAAACCGTTGTAGGACGACACTTAGTACAATGGTTTTAACCATTTAACCGTTGTGTAATATAATAATTTCAATTTGATTTTGATGTATATAATGCTTGGTACATCGGTTTCTATTGAAAACCATTGCAATACAGCACTTAGTTATAGTATACTAATGCACGCTCATGCTCAAAATTAAACCAAAAGATACTTCATATATATATGTAAGATTACTTACATGATAGGTTCCATAAGTGTGATCAGTTGTACAAAAAATACATTCAGTCAAACTAGCATAAAAGAAGAGGCAAAAAAAAAAAAAAAAAAAACCCTAGCTTAACATAACACCTTTACTTCCTTCCTACTTGAGCCCCCTAAGTCACAAGCATATACATCCATATCTGCCAACTTCTTACTGCCAACTACAATCAAAACAAAGTTAATAGGATACCAATACAATACAATACAAAGCAATAAGAAAGTCATATGCAAGCTCTAAATAGAAGGATTGAAAACACTATTATAATCCTTGATAATTTTGTATATTTACAGAATTTGAACAATGTGAAACTTAAGAGTAACAATAGCAGATTGATACTCACAAAGATGAACCGGTTCAAATGTAATGATTCGCATGCTATATTTTCTTGTCAGCAAAAGCTTCAAATTTAGAGAAAAGGTAAACAATATGTATTAGATGAATGGAAAAAGAAAATTCACTGAAAGACAAGAAAGGGAAAAGAAAGAAAGCAATACTACCTCACCAAATGATGAACGAGACCAATAAGCAGCCCAAAGCCAATATCTTGAGTGAGTATATTTGGGTGGGCACACAAATTAATGTCATCACTGGTGTTCATGGTATCATTATATGTTATGCAACCAACTTATGAACCATATTTAGCAAACCAAAAAAAAAAAAAAAAAACTCAGATGCTAATTAAGACTGCCATATTTGGATCCTACAAAATTTGAAAATAAAAAAACCAAAACCAAACACTTTTATACAAGTATGCCTAAGATATCTCCAGTTAGTACTCATTCATATGAAGCAGAAAATGATAAACTTACCTCTGCTGCCACTTTCCTTGCCTCAACTGAATCTACTTTATTCTCAACTAATGCCATAACCATATTCGGATTGCCTTGTCATATAGGAAAAAATCAAATTATATAGAATAAAGTCATATTGGAAGAAATAAAGAAGCCAATATACATTTAGTGTAAAGGAGTTAGTATGCCCCAGCATGAAAAAATCAAATTTACTTGGTTTTAGTGCTTTTAGATTAATCGAATCTAGATTTATACATGAAAAAATAAATTAATAATAATAAACTGCAAACTTATTATTAGCATATTAGTATTATCACAATACAAAAAGGAATACAAGAACCTTATATGCAGCATCCTTCAAGGTTTGATGATTCTCCAATTTTAGCTTGTATGTGTTTATCCCTTGAGCTTAATCCTTATGAAGTTTTTTAATTACCTCCAAGGGTAACAAAAAAATTCAGATATGGCAAGTACCTCCAAGTTTTTTAATTCAACTATTTATCCCTTGGGATAATGGGAAAGTACCACAACACTTTCACAGGCACCTCCTCCTTAACAGTTGAATACCTACTTAACTTCCACCTTGACACACTACAGTTAGGGCAATTAATATCATCCGCATACTCATTTCTATACAAGATGCAGTCATTAGGGCATGCATGTATTTTCTCATAGTCCATCCCTAAAGCACACAAAATCTTCTTTGCCTCGTACATAGATGTGGGTATGTTATTACCTAATGGAAGAAAATCTCCAAAGGCAATCAAGTAGTCAGTGAAACTTGCATCACTCAATCCATGCTTCGCTTTCAAATTGTACAATCTTACCAGTGCTCCCAACTTGGTGAATTTATCACAACCAGGATACAAAGGTTCATCGTCATCCCCAACCAAATTAATGAAATCGTTAGAATTATTTGAAAATTTTTCCTTTTCATTATCTCCCATATCTACTGTTTCGGAAACAAAATTATCTTCTTGTTCCTCCACACTTCTAGCTGCATTCGCAAATGTACTAGAAACTTCTCCATGCCATATCCAATTTTGGTAACTTTGATCAACCCCATTAAAATATAGATGATCCCTTATAACTCCAATCCCAAATTGTCTCATATTTCCACATTTTTGGCAAGGACAATGAATGAGGTTTGGGTTTCTAGCATGCTGTAATGCAAACTTGAAGAATTCTTGAATCCCTAACTCATATGCCCTTGATCTTCTATCCGCATACATCCATGACTTGTCAATCTTTGACTTGTCCATACAAACATGCATGTCATTTATAAAATCATACCAAATATTGACTCTAGTGAAACAAAACAAATACAAAGACAAACTAAACACAACCACTATACCATTGAACATGGGCATGCAATTGAAAACTAACTGGTCTTAGTAAGATTGGTGTTTGAAACCTAGTAAGATTGGTGTTTAAAACCTAGGCTTGAGGTCCGGACCTCCAGTAAGATTGGTGTTTGAAACCTAGGCTTGAGGTCTGAACCTCACCCTTGAAAACTGGACCTTCAGTAAGATTGGATTTGGAAATTAAGGTTTGAGGTCCGGACCTTAACCTTGAGGAACAAACCTCCAGTAAGATTGGTGTTTGAGACCTAGGCTAGAGCTCCAGACATCTCCTTTGAGGACCGGACTTCCAGTGGCAAACTCAATTTCTGACAACATAAAGTTGAGCAACCATGACTAAACAAAAGGAAATTAACAACATTTTGAGCAACCAAAATACTGATTCAACTAAAACCAAATCAATAAACAAACCCCATATTAGTAAACAAAATCAATAAAAATCAAGCAAAATAAATAAGCACATTTAAGTAAACCCATATCAATAAACCCATATAATTTACAAAATCAATAAACAAACCTCATATCAGTCAAACCCAGTAAACTCAATAAACCCCATATCAGTAAAATGAATCACAAACCAGAGAATTTAACACAACCCATGAATATTGACTAAACCCAGAAAAATACCCCAAATTTTTATCAAGCCACAATAACTTCACCCATAACCAGAATAAGAATAAGAGAGACAGAACAGGTGAGAGAGAGGAAATGAACACTAACCTGCAGGTTGATCTAAATTAGATATTTCAAGCTAGCACAATGCATCTTAGAAATTATACACCTAGTTCAGTCTTAGTAATTTCCTCAATTGAAATAAAGCAAACACAATGGAGTGAATGAACTTATATGATTTCTATAGGGTAGGGGAGGGGTTGTAACGACCCGACCCAAATTTTCACTAGAAATTTAAATTTTTATTTAATTATGTTTTTTTAAGAGGTCTTTAAAAAATGTTGATTTGTATTTTAAAGAATTTTGAGATTTAATTGGAAAACAAAAAGGGCTTTGATTTAAATTTAAATTTTTGTTTTAATTTAAGCTTGACCCAAAGTTGACTTTTAAAATAAATGGGTTTTCGATTTTGACTTTGGGTCCGTTAGATAGGTTTCGATCCCACGATTTCATAGACACGTAGTACGCTTCGATCCGAGTTACGGTTTGGAAGATACGGACATGTGAAGTGAGGAGCAATTTTGTAAATTTATAAAAGTGGGTTTTTAAATACCCAAAATCAAAAAATTTTTCTGATTTCTCTCTCTCTCTCTCTCTAGAATTTCTACAAGCTTCTCTCTCCTCCCTTTATCTCTCTCTCTCTCCCCGCACTCTCTCTCCCTGTCTTCACTCCACTCCTGCACCCCCTGCGCGCACCAGCCCTAGCCACCCCCACTCACCATCGCCGGCCACCTTGCCAAGCTCTGGCTCTGGCGAACACTCCTCCCAGCGCCGACCACCTCCCCTGAGCCTACTCTCTCTCTCCCCGAGTTCTCTCTATCCCCCTTTTCTCTGTGCGCGGCCAACCCAGCCACCCAGTCACCCAGCCACTTTCGGCGGCTTTTCCATCGACCCCGACCACTGGCGACCTCCCCCGTCGACCGATCAGCTCAGCCCGACCCTCCTCCAGTCAACCCAGCCACCCCCTGCGCGCGGTTGCTGTCAGAAGAGCTCCACTGGCCGCCGGCTTCTCTTCCCTTCTTCGACCAGTTTTCCAGCGCCAATCACCTCCATCTTAGGCGAGACGACCGCGGCCCGAAACGATTCGGCGGAGGATCGGAGCTAGGATTCTCACTGTGAGTGGACTAACTTTTAATTTTTCTGAAATGTTTTATAAGTTGATGACTAAATTCTATTTCTTGGCTATAGTGAGTTTGAGTTTTTAGCTAAAAGAATTTGAGTTAGAAATTGGTTTTTAAAAAAAATCTTATTTCCTAAGTTTCATTTGATATTTATGGTTTTTGCATATTCAAAGTTTTATGGAATTATGAATTGAGATATTGTGAGTTGAACAAATGCATATTCAAAGTTTTATAGATTTATGAATTTGGTTTTGTTAAAGAAAGTTTATAAGGATACAAAAGGATTGGAGTTTTATTTTTATATATTTATGATGATGTGGTTGTGGAAAATGGTTTTCAAACCACCTTTGCAGTACCCTTCAGGTTATCAGATAAATAGGTCTTTGGGACCCATCATGGCACACATATAGGCTTTGGGCCGTGTGTCGGGATGCTTCGCCCTTTGGGGGCTGCTCTGCGTGCACGTATGACCAGGATTGCCTGCACGTGCTGATTTTATTTACACGTGTGTATGGCCAGGATATTGCCTGCACGTGTTGGATTTCATTCCACGCGTGTGTATGGCTAGGATATTGCTTGCCTGTGCGATGCAGGAATTCCGCACAGGTGTATGGCCAGGATTATTCAGGGTATATAGCATGGTGGAAAATAAACTTGGTATCTTCAGAGTTTAAGTATGGATTTAAAGTGAGAAATATCTTTCGAGTTTTTTAATGATTTCGATTTTATTATTATTTTTATGACTTTGTTAATTTAAATGGCTGGTTATTGAGATATGTGTTTTAAGTTATCTTTTCCTTGAGTTCCATGAGTTTTATAACATTCTTAAAGCTTGGAAATGGTTTTAAAACTGGGGGATTTCAAAGAGTGACGTGAGGTTTTAGAGCTAAACGTGGTTTTTGAAGGATTTTCTGAAATAGGAATTTTACTTATGTTTTCGTTTTTATTAAACTGTCCACTCACTGAGTTATCTCACGGTTTTTCTTGTTTGTCTTAAATTGTCCCCCCAGGTAGTAGCTGTAACGACCCGACCCAAATTTCATGAGAAATTAAAATTTTTATTTTTTTTATTCATAATGGTCATTTAAAGGCGTAGTGGGAGATTAAATTGTGAGACTTCGTATTTTGTTCCAAGGAATTATTTTAAATATTTTGAGAGTTTATTTGAGAAATAAAAGGTTTTGAATTTAAATTTTGAATTTTTTTTTTTAAATTGGGCTTGACCCAAAGTTGACTTTTAAAATTAGTGGGCTTCTAATTTTGACTTTGGGCTTGATGGAAGGTCTCGAGTCCACGAGTTCATAGACACGTAGCACGCGTCGATTCGAGTTACGGTTTGAAAGATACGGACATATGAAGTGAGTGGCAAACTTGTAATTTTTATGAAAGTGGGTTTTAAAACCCAAAAATCAGATTTTTAGGGGGACTCTCTCTCCTCTCTCACGCATCTCTCCCTCTCTCCCCGCGACCTCTCTCTCTCATCGTTCCTCGGTCGTCCGGTGTCGGACTTCAGCGATCCGACCGGCGTTGGACTCGTCTCCACGTCGCCGACCTCACAGTGAGGTCCGATCAGCCAACCCAGCCGCGACGGCGGCGCAACGGTGCATTTTTTGAACGAAGCCCTCCGACGACGACGCGACTTTTCTGGCGAGTTCGAGGGCGGCGATCACTTGGGTCTTCTTCCCCAGTCCACGGCGAATCATGTCGTGCCACCTCCTTGCTCCGACAACCCCTCGCGACGGCAGATTGTGGCTGAGAAGTCCGCCGGCTTCCACTGCCGATTTCGGCCATTTCCGGCGACTTTTGGCCATCGGTCCAGTTTTGGAAAATGATCTTCTAGGTATGGGCTTTCTTTCCTCCTTGTTCTTGCGTGTCAATTTTGAGAATCAGGAGATTTGAAATTTTAGGGCTTGTACTCATTTCGGGTTTACCTTTAATTGAGCATATTTGAATGATTTCTGAGTTGTTTTTCGTCCAATTGAAGTGCCTAGGTTGATTGGGGTTAATTTTTAGTTGAAAAACAAATTTTTTAGGATTTATCGCCGCTGCCCCCACTGCCTCCTCCACTTGTGGCGGCGGGTCAGCGGTCGTTTGTCTCATGTTGCCCAAATTGAACTTCTAGGAGACCCTCGGAGGTTGTTTGGTGAGTTATGTGAAATTTCCGGGTTGTTTAAGGTCGGGCAGCCACCGTGTGTGGTGGCGGCCGCCCGTTTTGGACGATAAACAACTTGTTGTGAATTCTGTTTATATTTAAGTTGGTTGTCTGGTCTTAACAGCTGCATGGGCTTGAGAAATCTCATTCTCGACGCCGTTATGCTGCCGGATTGGAGATCCGGGCAATGGCGCCGTGAAACATTTCGGTCTTTTACTTAGTTAAACATGTGAGTGATAATTATTGGAGTTTAATGTAGACTACAGTTAATGAATTGTCTGTTTTGTGTGATTTGTTGCTTTATGTTAGAGAAGGCTAAGTAGAGGATTTAGATTATGAGAATTAATTTGAGAATTATAGAGTTGCCATGGGATTAATTACTGATTTGATGAGGAATGTTTATTTCGCGGATTAATGATTGATGATTAGACAGTTATTATACAAAACGATAAATTTAATTGTTGAGGAAGTGTTAGTATGATGTGTGTGACAAACAAGTGAGGGGTCGTGAATAGGAATCAACTTTGGAAAGGATTCGGCTTAGTTCGGAGTAAATAGTGGGTGAACCTTGATTTTAATAATTTGTCTTTGCTATGTGCATTCTTGTGGAAATGACGTGTTTTAATTAAATTCATTTATGAGAGGATTTATTTTATCTGGCATGATTATCAAAATGACTATTTAATTTTGGAAGTGAAAATGTTGTGAATTGAAAGTGCAAGTACTGATCGGACGAGCCTGCCTGTGTAAGATGTACGGGATTGTGGCCAGGATACGAGCCTGCTCGTACGGGGTGACCCCTCCGTACGAGATTGTGGCCAGGATACGAGCATGCTCGTGCAGAGAGACCCCTCCGTACGAGATTGTGGCCAGGATGTGAGCCTGCTCGTGCGGAGAGACCCCTCCGTACGAGATTGTGGCCAGGATACGAGCCTGCCTGTGTAAAATGCACGGGATTGTGGCCAGGATGTGAGCCTGCTCATGCGGGGTGACCCCTACGTACGGGATTATGGCCAGGATACGAGCCTGCTCGTGCGGAAGGTCATCCTTACGAGATTGTGGCCAGGATTTGAGCCTGCCCGAGCGCGGGATTGTGGCCAGGACATTGTCTACAGTACGGGTACTAGTAATGAGGTGACTTTATGAAATTTCTTGAGATTTTCCTTTGTTCGAGTTTAAGTTGTGAAATCTGATTATTTGACCTGTCAGTGTTCTTATATGAGGTTTTAATTGATATTTTATCTAACATATCTTGTGGAAGAAATGTTGGAATCTCTTGTATTCTTGGGTTATTCAAATCTTTACATTTGATGACTTTGTGACATTTTTTTGAAAAGTAGGTGAAATGGTTTTTAAATCTGGGGGCTTTTAAAGAAAACTAAACCGTTGGACAAGAAAGAAATGAGTTGTTTTATTAAATGATTTTTTAAAGAAAAAGTTTTAAAGTTATTTTGTCCACTCATTGGGATTATTTCCTCACGTTTTGATTATTAACGTTTTCCCCCAGGTGTTAGCGATTGTTGAGGTTGAGGTTGGGTCGTACCACGTCGAGGCAGCAAGATTCTCCAATTGCAGTTCGTCAGTATCCTTCAGCTTTAAGGGTCCTTTCTTTAGTTAGTGTACTTGAGGTGTAAAATAAATTAGTATGCTCTGATAACCCCAAGTTGGGTGAATAACATATTTGGATGTGGATTGGTTATTGGGTCGGACACCCTTTTTGGTTGCAGTAGAGGTGGTTGAAGATTTTATAAGTGCTTTTACAGGTTTTGAAATTTTGGGTTAGTCCATTTTCTGGGGAGGTTCTGCCGAATTTTCGGTAG
Organism: Dryas octopetala; assembly: GCF_963921425.1. Taxonomy (NCBI): domain Eukaryota; kingdom Viridiplantae; phylum Streptophyta; class Magnoliopsida; order Rosales; family Rosaceae; genus Dryas; species Dryas octopetala. The sequence continues at coordinate 7,513,509 of NC_141367.1, read as the reverse complement.
GATTTTTCCTTGATTTTGGATCCCACAAGACCTCTCCAAGTTTCAGGGTGAAATCCAGGGGCGGTCCTGTCAGTAGCTTTGGTGGAGGTCGAGCCAATAACGTCGAGACATTTACGTCCATCTCCCTAATCGGACCCTGTAGGCGCCATTTTATTCTTGTAAAAATTCATTGTAATAGAATAGCAGCTCTGATAACCACTCACAAATTTTAAGTTGGATTTCTGTGCAATTGTTGGGTCTGAGACCCTATTTGGTTGTGGTAGAGGCGGTTGATGATTTAGAAGTGCTTTTTAACAGGTTTGAAATTTCTGGGTTAGTCCATTTTCAGGGGAGGTTCTGCCGAATTTTCGGTAGGATTTTCCTTAATTTTGGATTCCCGCAGGACCTCTCCGGGTTTTAGGGTGGAATCCGGGGGCGGTCCTGTCAACTTGGTATCAGAGCATTAGGTTTTAGATTCCTCAATTCTGCACTGAATGTGCATCCCCATTATTGATAAGAGTTTTAGTTTTGTTATAGGTATTATGCCTCCTCGACGACGTGGCCGACCACCGGGGACCCACCATAGGGTAGCAAAAGGTGTCGATGAGACGACACAAGGTTTCGAGCAGTCTATTGATAGGCTAGCCGAGGCAGTGGCTACTGCTATTCGTACTAGGGCGTTTCCTGAGGAAGAGTACAGCATTGAGTGTGCCCGTAAGCTCGGGGCCTCAAATTTTTCGGGTACTTCGGATCCCAGTGTGGCTAACGAGTGGATGATACAACTCGAAAAGATCTTTGAGGTTATGGGATGCCCCGATGACCGGAAGTTAGTCTTGGCTACTTTCCTGCTAGTGGGTGACGCTTATCACTGGTGGGATTCCTAGCGTCACTACAACAATGAAGTTAATAGACAACGGTGAAAAACTGTTGTCTATTTACCCAAAATTTCATCGTCTAGGCGAGTGACATCTATAGCATATTCAGACAACGGTTAAAAACTGTTGTCTGAGTGAATACATACAACAGTTATAATTTAAAACTGTTGTCTAGTATCCACCAAAATGCATGATTTTCATCAAAAACGGTTGTCTCACAATAGAATACACAACGTTTATAGATATAAAACTATTGTAGTAACAAATGTCTAACAATAGTTATATACTATAAATGTTGTCCGATGTATTTTTAAACATCATTTTTTATAAAAACCGTTGCATAATTAAGGTTAAATTTGGTAGGAATGGTGTTAGTAGAGGCACTCAACAACAGTTTTGGCTAAAAAATGTTGTTAGTAAAGCATATACACATCTGTTAATAATCTAAAACCATTGTGTAATTCATAGCCCAACAATAGGTTTAACTAAAATATGTTGTTTGAAAAGAATATACACAATTGTTTATTATTTAAAACTGTTGTATAATTTATTTCCCAACAACAGGTTTAAGAAAAACATGTTGTTTTAATCACATATACACATCCGTTTTATAACATAAAACCGTTGTGTAATTTAATTATCCACAACTTGTTTTCCTCTAAAACCGTTGTCGAGATTTGACTAACACAATGATTATTCAACTAACCCAACTTTAAATTGACAAATGTTGTTTGTTTGATTCACATTTTAACATTCCTACTTGCATCCAATTGGAATTAAATCCCACTAAATCCCTGCTTGCATCCAATTAAATCCACAAATATGAACTCAAAAAGATCCATGAATTCATTAAATTGGAATTGGAATTTACAAAGTCATAGCAAACCCATTCACACATACATTGCCAATTAACACCCCAAAAAAATTAATTGTAAAGTAGCTTGATATACATTGGAAAAAAGTACTTGTTACACAAACTATAAAGGCATGGCTTAAAAATTTGGAGACCAACTTTTGAACCTTTCTACATCCGCATTATTCCCATACTAGCTTCTTGCACTTTTTACAAGGCTTGTAAACAAACTCTTCCTCTTGTGCACAAGCATAGATATATAGTTGCAAACTTTCCACTCTGCAAGATAAGAAACAACAATATTCAACAAAAAAGAAAAAGAAAAAGAAAATTTGTATTACTATTAAACTCAAGCAAAAGATGCAAACATAACAAAAGGGTATGCACACAAGATACATTAAAAATACAAATGAAACAAGTTTGCAATGCACACAAGAAATTCAAAAACAATAACAAGGAGAGCCAATTGTAATTAATTACCTACAGCACAAATATAACAAGTGAATTTCCTGGAACTTTGAAGCTTTATGTCAATCTGGTTATCAATAAGTTCAATATCTCCCAAAAAATAAAGGCAGGCAGAGTTGAACCCTGCTGTAGGAAGGCAGAGTTGTTAGAGCCCATATAGCAGGAATCTTTAGGAACCTGCAGTGGAAGCAAATCAATGATACATCAAACAGATCTTAAGTTTCAAATTTGTGAATCAAATGTTGTTAGTAATGGAGAAATGGCTTCAAAGAAGATAAGCAATAACAAACCACAGGTCCACAACTTTAAGGTTTTCAGGGAATTATAATAAATTAACTATCATAGTAAAATCATGAATATGTATGGAAGAGACAATTAATTAATAGACTTGTTGTTCTCAGCATTTCAACATGGCACAAGTATAAACATAAGATGCATAAAGAAATATAAAGATAAAAACAACATAGATGAACAATTTTGTATTGTGTTTGTTGTAGTAGCTTTGAACAGTTTGCTGGTTGATAGTTGATTATTGTACATTTAGTGCACTGCCCATTCACTGATGCTGTACCTTTTTTTGGTGAATACTGAATACTGATGCTGTACTTTTCACTTTAAAGTTGTTCTGTTATTTTATTCCAAAAATAAATACAAAAACCAAAAAGGAAGTTCAATGTTTCACTTACAGATGCACTGCATTCATGGTTTTAGCTCCTCTTTGAAGAGTTATCTCATATGTACGGTCACAAAGGTCTTGCAAAAATAACTCTAATACAGTGGACATCTTGTCCACTGTATTGTACTATGTACTTCTTTATTTTCATTTAATGAAACCTTGTTTCTAATAAAAAAAAAAAAAAAAGATAGTTAGAACTACTCAGACAGGGCAACCAATATGATAATGAAACCTTGTAGCTAAAAATCAGACAGGGCAACCAATATGAACCGTTTAATACTATCTTTTCCCTTCTTAATTTCTTCTTCCTTTGCTTTGACTTTTTCTTGTCATTCCTCTTCCTTTCCCTTTTCAAGAGTGCTTGAAGAGAGATGGGCTGGCAATAAGATAATTTATTAAGATTATAAGAAAATGAGATTTCACTAGAACCTCATTTTAAGATATCATTTACTGCATCAAGTATGTGGCCATACAAAGGTAAGATGCACATTCCAATGCTCTCTTTGAATATGATGTTGTAGTCTGCAGAAAATGTATTCTCATCAGTAAGTAATTAAAATAACCAAAAAAATAGGTTCTAACAACTCATTAAATCACAGTACTTCTATATGGCTATTTAGCAAGGAAACATCATCGTTTAGTACTTGGCTTTGACCAAAATTTAGACTTCTAAGCTGTACTCTGGGCTTGCAAAGCTACAATATTTGGGGGAAAAAAAACAAAGTAAATACAGATTACTTTGCAAAGCAACATGAAAATTTTACCAATAGTCGGAAACAAACCTATACAAAGAAGAATTACATGATCTTAGCTGCATTTGCAGTACATATACAAATAATTTTGGGATAACCAAACAAAACCATCATAAAAATCCAGAGATTTAGGGTCTGATGGGTAAATAAAATTGGACCAAAAAAGAACATAAATAAATAAAAATTGCAGATTACCTTCAAATGAGATCTTGGAGCAATCAACCTGCACACAATCCATTAAGAAACCAAATGATTCAACTGAAATCTGAAACCCAAAAACCAAACTAAGAAGCAAAATTAAAGGCCTCGACCCTAGATGATATATTGATAAATATTCCAGCATTAAACCTTCATGCATTCTTATTAATATATGCCCATAGTATACCCATAGAAAACAAGCATACATTCACAATCTTCTTATGATAGATGTACTACACACTTCATAATAAATATCATAACACATGATATACCTCTATAACACCAAGCATGTCCATTGGTTGATTGAAGGAAAACCAGCCTATTTCAATTGAAGGTTAACCTGCTCTTTTTTAAAATGCAAACAAATTGTGAAACAAGTCTACAAAAGTCCATTGGAGAAAAAAATAAGCTATTACAGGAAATCTACTTACATCGACTACCTAGCTTCTCCTTGGAGTGCGGTGAAAAGACCCTCTTTATGGCAGAAAACCAACTCCCTTTCTTTCCCATGTTCCTAGCATTACTGTTTTTCCCTGAAAGGAAAATGAAATCAATCAAAACAAGCTTAGATAGAAAAGAATTCAAGATATGTGTCCAATTAATGGCTTCCCACATAAGCTAAAAACTATGTGATTCATATATAAATATATATATATTTTTATATTTCTCAATCATTTATCAATTTCTCTCTTATTTTATTTTAATATATATTTGTTTCTCTTTGGTTGCTTTATGCTTAGTCTCCCTACAGATATGACCAATTAAACCAGTTGATCAATTGTTCTTTTAAATGCAAATGAATCACACAATTAATGAACAAGAGTAAATCACAAGGGCACCAATTAAATCACTTCAGGATAATGCTCCACCATCTTGAAAGTGTTCATCAAATTAGGAGATCGATCATAGTTGTATAGCATGAGATCCACAAAACCAAGCTTTGCTGCAAGGCACTGAGAGCAAGAAAAAGGAAAATAAAAAACAAAGTAAAAGCTTGCTCAAGCTTCTCTTGTCTCTCTCTACACTTGATTCTGTAGTGATTGAACATATTTGATAATCTCATCCAGTATATAAGCCTTGCCAGTTATCTATAATCATCATCAAGAGATATATATTATATACAAAAAAGTATGAGATATTATATATAAAAACTGATGCGAAGTACTAAACAACCTATAAGCTGAATATCAGTACCTTCTCACAAGTCACAACCTATAATGCTCCTCCATGAATGCTCTAAAACTAAGCAAACACTTGAAAATCCATTGGGATGCATGCTTTGACAAATCACACAGCTAGAAATTCCATCAACTGGAATGCTAATACAAGATTCACAATATATTGCACAAAAGAAAAGTTTAAAGTGGTATGTCAAATACCCAAAGATTAATTATTTAAAATACATGAATAATAAGTACCCAAAGATTCTGGTGTTTAATTGACAATTTGACATAAAAGGAAGAAAATTATGACACCCCAAAAGGAAATGGCTACATATTTCCTTGACTACCAAAGAAGTTTCACAGTCCTACTAGAACATGGAACATAGAGAGTCAACATATCATTTCTAGGCAAAGGTAAATGGATGATAAATAATAACTTCTTTTGAGAAGCTCGAATTCTTTTATCAACATCTTGAACCGAACCTTTTGGATTCGAATCCTCTGTTGAGTCAGGCGGAGGGGTAAATATAGAGAAGGATTAGAATAAACACCTACACCAAAATAATTAAAAGATTTTATTGCAATCTTTTTTTGGCTACCAGAATAAAAGATTTTAATTATATTGGTATGTAAATACCCAAAGTTTAATTATTTAAAATACATGAATAATAAGTGCCCAAAGATTCTGGTGTTTATAAGAAACAATCAATAAAATCTTTTACATGGGTGAGGTACTGAGAGGGTTTAAGCTACTAGACCATTAAGAAATTAGGTAGGGATTTTATCACCACATAAAAATCTTCAATTCTATTTAAGAATCCTTTACTGGTGTGACAGTAGCTAAATATGATGTTGTAACTGACGTCCATGTGAATAATTTGTATGTAAGTATGATTGTGCATGTAAAAGAGTATTATATGCCAAATTAGATATGGTAATTACATACTGCTTTTCAATCCTCTAAATGGGTCTTCTTAAATAGAATTGATACATTATTGCTTAAACAAGCATGCATTTGTAAGTATGATTGTGCATGTAAAAGAGTATTATATGCCAAATTAGACTTATTAATTTATTTCTCAATCATACTTGGTCGCTGTGTTGAACAACTATATTGTTCTGGCTTGCTTACCCAATGGAGACCAATTGACCCAAATTCTGGAGATCCACAGCTTTCTTCAAGGGCGTTGTTCCATACTTCTTTTGCTCCCTGCCAATTTGTTGGTTTAATTAACAGTACAGACTGAGAAATTCAAAGAAAATTCAATTCTAGTAAGACACCCACATAATTTCATTCCGTCGCCGAATATCTTCTTCCCCTTTTTGGGCTTTCTTCTCCTTTTGTTCAACAAGAAAATTAACTGCACTACCAACATCTTGATTGCTTATCCGCAATGCCCTTTTCGCATCTTTTATTCTGGTGTTTATAATCTCATCCAGTATATAAGCCTTGCCAGTTATCTATAATCATCATCAAGAGATATATATTATATACAAAAAAGTATGAGATATTATATATAAAAACTGATGCGAAGTACTAAACAACCTATAAGCTGAATATCAGTACCTTCTCACAAGTCACAACCTATAATGCTCCTCCATGAATGCTCTAAAACTAAGCAAACACTTGAAAATCCCATCACAACTTGGCCCCAAAAATGAAAATCAAAAGCCCTAGAAAACGAAAATAAAAAACATCTAAAGAATAAAAGATCCAGAAACTCAAAAAAAGAAAAAGAACCTAACCTTGAAACAGTAAGAATGTCATAGAAAACCCCAAACCCTCTCAACGAAAACCCCAAATCGCGAGCAGATCGAGAGGGTTTGAGAATCGTGAGCATATCGAGAGGGTTTGAAAGGAAGAGAGAGAGCAGATCGAGGGAGAAAGAGAGCAAATCGAGGGAGAAAGAGAGAGAGTAGATCGAGAGCGACAGAAACTCGATTAGACGGAGGGCTGAGCGCGAAAGTGATAGAGAGAAGGTGAGATGCGTGCAGTAGTGAACGGTGTTGCAAAGTGAGGGAATAGAGGACGCGACGGTGTCTCGGTGGCGAGAAGGAAAGGATGCGACGAGAGAGAGGGCGGCGAGAAAGAGAGTGAGAACTGAGGGTGAGGGTCGAGCTTCAATAATAAGGAAATGAGAAGAAAGAGCAGATCGATGGGTGGCTTATCTCTCAGAGGGTCGGGCTTGTGAGGTCGTTGGAGGTCAAGTGGGTGCATTTGGATGATGACTTATCTCTCATATCTCTTTTGGTTTTGGTAATAAACATTGCTGGGTTTATGACCTAAGGGTGGGAAGAATGAACATTGAGAGGGAAAGTGAAAATATCGAAGGACGGCAACAAGTTCAGTGCACAATAAATTTTTTTAATGAAATTACTGTAGACTGGTTTTTTCATTTTCTTTCGCTTACACAATGGTCGTAACTTAAAACCATTGTATAGGAAAAACCAAAAAATTTACCCCTCTCAAAACTATTGGATTTTATGCATAAATACAACATTTTTTTAAAAACCGTTATCCGTTAAAACTACACAACTGTTTTAAAACAACCATTGTCTAGGTAGTGTCGTCTATTAGCATTATTGTAGTAGTGCGTTTAGGACTCACCACGGCGGAGATCACTTGGGACAGATTTAGGAGAGTCTTTTACGAGAAGTACTATCCGTGGGTTTATTGTGATGAGAAAAGGGCCGAATTCCTGAGGCTTAGACAGGGATCTATGTCAGTAGCAGAGTATGAGAGGAAATTCACTGAGCTTTCCAGGTTTTGCCCAGCACTTGTGGCAGACGAGGCAGATAGATGCTCGAGATTTGAGGAGGGTCTGAGAGACTCTATTCGCACGGTGGTTACCGCAGCTAACCACTCCACCTTTAGTTCATTGAGGGATGCTGCCATGAGGGTGGAGAGATCTTTAGCGGAGCGGAATAGGAGTGAGACGAGACGTCGCCCTCACCAGAATACTTTTGTGAGTGGCCCTAGTCAGGGACCATCCAAGAGAGGCAGTTTCAGTTCAGATTCTTCAGGTAGTGGTGGGTTCAGACGTGCTAGACATGGCTCAGCAGAAAGCCGAGGTTCTGGACACAGTCATAGTTCCGGTTATCAATCAGCGGGTAGCTCAGCTCGTAGCACAGCACGATTGAATTGATCTCAGGGTAGTCGGATTCGTGGGTCAGGCTGTCCACTGTGTAGTTCTTGCGGCAGGTATCATGATGGAATGTGTCATTTGGGCAGCTCTGGGTGTTATCATTGTGGACCGACGGGCCATTTTATGAGGGAGTGCCCGATGCTACAACCGGGTGATGGAGGATCTTCGGGATAGGCCCCCCAATAGGGACAGACTTCAGGGGCCCAGAGTTAGGGGCAGAGAGCAGTGGAGACTGCGGGTTCTACGTCTAGTAGTGGAGCACGGTCTAGTCATGCTAGTAGAGGTGGAGGACAGCCAGGACACCCTAGAGCCCAGGGCAGAGTCTTCGCCATGACGCTACAGGACGCTTTGGTTTCACCGGATGTCATCATGGGTACGTTATCCATCTTTGGGCATAATGCAATATTTCTGATAGACTCTGGGAGACACACACACTTTTGCGTATCACGAATTCTCATTTTGATTGTCGATAAGAGATGAACTTTCTCAATTTGTGGGTTAGAGTGGTTTTCAAATGATTTAAAGGTTTTAAATTGATTTACTTCGTAATGGTGTTATCCCTGAAAACTTTAACTAGGGTCTGGCGTTTCTATGACATTTTTAAGTTTTTATTTTTAAGGCTTACTTAATTTATTTAGGTTCGTTGTGGAGCGATTTCCTTAGTTTAAATATCCTTGGTTTTCTCGAACGGAAAGGAAATACCAAAAATTCACGCATATTTTAACTTATGGTTGCTGAAAGAAGGTTTGATTGGATGGGTGATAAGAAGTTTGCAACTATAATTCACTTAAATTAAAATTTTCAGCTAAATTTCGATGATGAAATTTTTTTAAGGGGGGAGGATGTAACGACCCGACCCAAATTTTCACTAGAAATTTAAATTTTTATTTAATTATGTTTTTTTTAGAGGTCTTTAAAAAATGTTGATTTGTATTTTAAAGAATTTTGAGATTTAATTGGAAAATAAAAAGGGCTTTGATTTAAATTTAAATTTTTGTTTTAATTTAAGCTTGACCCAAAGTTGACTTTTAAAATAAATGGGTTTTCAATTTTGACTTTGGGTCCGTTAGATAGGTTTCGATCCCACGATTTGATAGACACGTAACACGCTTCGATCCGAGTTACAGTTTGGAAGATACGGACATGTGAAGTGAAGGGCAATTTTGTAAATTTATAAAAGTGGGTTTTTAAATACCCAAAATCAGAAAAAAATTTTGATTTCTCTCTCTCTCTCTCTAGAATTTTCTACACGCTTCTCTCTCTCCCCGCACTCTCTCTCCCTGTCTTCACTCCACTCCCGCACCCCCCTGCACGCACCAGCCCCAGCCACCCCCACTCACCATCGCCGGCCACCTTGCCAAGCTCTGGCTCCGGCGAACACTCCTCCCAGCGCGAACCACCTCCCCTGAGCCTACTCTCTCTCTCCCCGAGTTCTCTCTCTCCCCTTTTTCTCTGTGCGCGGCCAACCCAGTCACCCAGCCACTTTCGGCGGCTTTTCCATTGACCCCGACCACCGGCGACCTCCCCCGTCGACCGATCAGCTCAGCCCGGCCCTCCTCCAGCCAACCCAGCCACCCAATGCGCGCGGTTGCTGTCAGAAGAGCTCCACTGGCCGCCTGCTTCTCTTCCCTTCTCCGACCAGTTTTCCGGCGCTAATCACCTCCATCTTAGGCGAGACGACCGCGGCCCGAAACGATTCGGCGGAGGATCGGAGCTAGGATTCTCACTGTGAGTGGACTAACTTTTAATTTTTCTGAAATGTTTTATAAGTTGATGACTAAATTCTATTTCTTGGCTATAGTGAGTTTGAATTTTTAGCTAAAAGAATTTGAGTTAGAAATTGGTTTTTTAAAAAAATCTTATTTCTTAAGTTTTATTTGATATTTATGGTTTTTGCATATTCAAAGTTTTATGGAATTATGAATTGAGATATTGTGAGTTGAACAAATGCATATTCAAAGTTTTATAGATTTATGAATTTGGTTTTGTTAAAGAAAGTTTAGAAGGATACAAAAGGATTTTAGTTTTATTTTTATATATTTATGATGATGTGGTTGTGGAAAATGGTTTTCAAACCACCTTTGCAGTACCCTCCAGGCTATCAAATAAATAGGTCTTTGGGACCCATCACGGCACACATATAGGCTTTAGGCCGTGTGTCGGGATGCTTCGCCCTTTGGGGGCTGCTCTGCGTGCATGTATGACCAGGATTGCCTGCACGTGCTGATTTTATTCACACGTGTGTATGGCCAGGATATTGCCTGCACGTGTTGGATTTCATTCCACGCGTGTGTATGGCCAGGATATTGCCTGCCTGTGCGATACAGGAATTCCGCACAGGTGTAAGGCCAGGATTATTCAGGGTATATAGCATGGTGGAAAATGAAATTGGTATCTTCAGAGTTTAAGTATGGATTTTAAGTGAGAAATATCTTTCGAGTTTTATAATGATCTCGATTTTATTATTATTTTTATGACTTTGTTAATTTAAATGGCTGGTTATTGAGAAATGTGTTTTGAGTTATCTTTTCCTTGAGTTCCATGAGTTTTATAACATTCTTAAAGCTTGGAAATGGTTTTAAAACTGGGGAATTTCAAAGAGTGACGTGAGGTTTTAGAGCTAAACGTGGTTTTTGAAGGATTTTCTGAAACAGGAATTTTACTTATGTTTTCGTTTTTATTAAACTGTCCACTCACTGAGTTATCTCATGGTTTTTCTTGTTTGTCTTAAATTGTCCCCCCAGGTAGTAGCTTTGGTGGAGGTCGAGCCAATAACGTCGAGGCATTTACGTCCATCTCCCTAGTCGGACCCTGTAGGCGCCATTTTATTCTTGTAAAAATTCATTGTAATAGAATAGCAGCTCTGATAACCACTCACAAATTTTAAGTTGGATTTCTGTGAAATTGTTGGGTCTGAGATCCTATTTGGTTGTGGTAGAGGCGATTGATGATTTAGAAGTGCTTTTTAACAGGTTTGAAATTTCTGGGTTAGTCCATTTTCAGGGGAGGTTCTGCCGAACTTTCAGTAGGATTTTCCTTGATTTTGGATTCCCGTAGGACCTTTCCGGGTTTCAGGGTGGAATCCGGGGGCCGTCCTGTCAGGGGTAGCAGCTTTCCACTTCAATACACAATTACTTACTCATAACTATTTTTCTCATCAAAATCAAACATTCATTATAATGAGTAACAAAAGTTAATCAATAGCATCAAGAAATCAACATAATCCCTTCAATAGTCTACAAATAAAACCCCTACCATCAAAACAGAAGAAAACAAGATGCCAAAACCAACAAAACGAAAAAAAAAGGGCATGATGAACTTACCTTTTCAATCCAATCAGCAGCCTAGCTATTTTTTTTTCCCCAAGCTCAACAATATCACCAATATGAACTTCACCTTGAGCAAAAACACAAAACCAAAAGGTTTAGAAGAACCTCAAAGAACAAAAATCATAAATACACAAAAAAGAAAGAACAAAATCTAAGGAGGAAAAAAACCACCAAAATCAAACCCTAACCCAACTGTACCTGAACGGGAGTGCAGAGATTCGCAAAGATGATTCAGGGGAGTGTAGAGATGGCCGGGCGATGAAGAATGGGCGGAGACGATGAGGACGGAGATGGAGGTCGGCGACGTCAGGAGACGTGCAGATGGAGAGCGAGGGACGACGTCGAAGATGGAATTGACGCGCGATGAGGACAGAGATTGATGCACGAGAGGGAAGATATATTGATCGGTGAAGCCAGAGGATTGAGTTGAGGAGGAACATCGATCGATCAATGTGGACTAAGTTGTGGGCTAAGTGTGTGTGAGTTTCTGAAAGGTGAATTGAGAGGGCTTTGACCCAAAAAGACCTAAGGCGCGCGATATATTTCATTAACGCGGTCATGCGCTTGTCAAATACAAAGACCCGCAAAATTTTATATTTTTGTGAAACTTGCAAAACACAACGGTATTCCCTAATACTATTGTCTATTAATTGTTAGGAAAAATTATCAAACCAAATACAATAGGATAATATACATTAATATAACGGTTTGTTAAAAACCGTTGTGTGGTAAATTAAGATAACGGAAAAAATACAAAACGTTGTCTATTGACCGATATCTATTACATTTTTTGTAGTAGTGAATGAACTAACCCAAAAATTTACAAGACCAGTAAAAGCACTTTTAAAAACTTCAACTACCACTACCACAACCAAAGAGGGTCTCAGACCCAACAATTTCAAAGAAAACCATCTTAAAATTTAAGTGTGGTTATTAGAGCCACTATTCTATTACAAGAAATTTTTAGAAAATTAAAATGGCGCTTACAGGGTCCGACTAAGGAAATGGATGTAAATGCCTCAACATGATTGGCATGACCTCCACCAAAGCTACTACCTGGGGAGAAAAATTTAGAAAAAAAAAATAATAGGGAAATGGTGAGATAACTCAATGAGTGGACAGATTTATGGAAACGAAAACAAAGGCAAACTTTATGTTCAGAAAATCCTTTAGCTCTAAGATCTCACGTCACTCTTTGAAATCCCCCAGTTTTAAAACCATCTTACTATCCTTAAGGAAGCCACAAAGTTTATTTAAACTTAAGAAATTAAATAAAACAATATAAAAATTTTCAAGATAACAACTTTCTAAAATAAAATAACCATAAAAGCATCATAACAGCAACCTTGATAACATTCAAAAGAATTTCTCACTTAAATTCATATTTAATAACTTTTGATTATAACCATTTAATTACCACCATGCTTATACCCTGAATAACCTGGCCATACACCTGTGCGGAATTCCTGCATCGCACAGGCAGGCAATGTCCTGGCCATACACACGCGCGGAGTAAAATCCATACACGTGTAGGCAATCCTGGTCGTACGTGCACGGAGAGCGGCCCCCAAAGGGCTAAGCATCCCGACACACGACCCAAAGCCTATATGTGTGCCGTGATGGGTCCCAAAGACCTATCCAATTTGATAACCTGGAGGGTACTACAAGGGTGGTTTAAAAACCATTTTTTCATAACCCAAATCATAAAATCATTTTCTCATCGAAAGGAAAAATTATTGAAACCTTTCTACAAACCTTAATTCAATACGCCAAAGTGTATTATTTCAAATAAATTTAGCATACATAAAACCATTCATAATATCTCAATGTCATGCAAAATAATTTCTTAAAAATGAAGAAACACAATGAGATTATCACACATTTCGCTATCAACTCAAGGCTTACTCAGAACATTGAAATCGATTTATTTTCAATAAATTCTTGTATAAATCACGTTTGAAATTGTATATCTCTCTCGACTCTTAAAACCAAGTTAATTCATCAATCTCGTATGAAAAATCATTTAATAAGACTTAAAAGTAAGGACATTAATCAAACTAATGGAAATGTAAACTTTGAAAATCATAATCATTTATAACAAATCCAATGCCAAAATATTTTAACTTAATCCATACTCAAATAAAACTCGGGATAAGCAAATAAATTCAACCATAAAGTAAATAAAATGTTTTTAAAACAAAAGTCCACTCAGAAAGATAGCCCTAGCTTCGATCCTCTGCCGGATCGTCACGAGTCACAGTTGTCTCGCTTATAATTAAACAATCAAAGAAATACAATTAGTTCCGACTCAAGAGACTTAAATGTAGATATGTGCTCAACTTAACGTCACACCCGACTCTTGTTCTAACTCGACGGTTTACGACGTTCAAAATTAAACTCACAAACAACTTCGGCTTCTCCAATCACACTGAACATAGCCATGATCAACAACTCACTCAACAATTGCCCAAAAATAATCCTTAATTCACGAATGGAAGTGGGGGTTCGGAATCACTGTGGGTGCCACCCAAGGTGGCTGCCCGAAATCCAAAATTTTAACTAAAATACCAAATTCATCAAATCTACTCAAACTTTCAATCCTAAGCAACAATTGGGGTTCCTAGAAATAAAATTTGTCCAAAACCATCACAAATAACAACCCCAATCCGAAACTCAAAGGAAATCCGAAATGGTTACAATTCCCAGAAATTTCAAATTCTCAATTACTCGAAATTAATCAACATAAGTTTAGGGAAATGAAAGCCCAATGGAAAAGGAAGAAAACTCACCAAAAATAGGGATGAAAAGAGCTGGGATTTGGCCGGAATCCAGCGAGGGAGAGGCGGCAGAAATTGGACGTTTCTGGATGATCTCCCGTGCACGTGGTGGTTGGTCAGTGATGGTGGCGGCTTGGAACTATTGACTGGCTGGTGGGGTTCAGAGTGGTGGTGGCTGGGTTGGTGTGCACAGGGGAGGGATGCAGGAGAGGAGAGAGAGAACGTGCAAGGAGAGAGGGAAGATGAGAGAGAGAGAGGTCAGGGAAGGGTGGCCAACGTCTGGGAGAGGTAGTAGTTGCGGTCGAGGTGGTGGCTTTTGCAGTTGGTGTGCAGGGGTGGTCGCGGGGAGAGAAGACAGAGAGAGATAGGGTGCGGGGAGAGAGAGAAATAAAGGGAGAGAGAGAGAGAGAGATAGAGAGATGAAATGATGATAGAGAGAGAGAGGGGGCTGATTTAATTGTGGTGTTTGGGTTTTGAAATTACCCAAATGCCCTTTCTAGAAAACTCTCCACCTTTCCTACCAAAATTTCCAATTAGAAAACCATTTTCGCCTACACGTTTGGAAACTTGAGTTCTAATTAGCCATATCGACCTCAAAGGCCACCAATTTAAATATTTATTTATTATTATTTATTTTTTAAAAAATGCCTCTCTAAAAACTAGAATTCCCTTCCAAAATTTTAATAAAGTCTGCCCAACAAGATTAATTTTTATAAAAAAAAGACTTGGGGTCGAGTCGTTACAACCTCCCCCCATTAAGAAAATTTCGTCCGCGAAATTTATACCTGTCATGTGAAGAGATGCGGATATTGAGCTCTCATTTGTTCCTCCGGTTCCCACATCACCTCTTCCACTGTGTGGTTTCTCCATAAAACTTTAACCAGAGGAATGGTCTTAGTATGAAGTGCCTGTTCTCTACGATCCAATATCTCAATGGGCTGCTCCTCATAAGACAAATCCTCTCTCAACTCAACGGGTTGGGTCTCCAAAATATAAGAAGGATCCGGTCTATACTTACGCAACATAGATACATGGAACATATCATGGATCCGAGAGAGCTCCATTGGTAAAGCAAGTCTATAGGCAACTGGACCAATTCACTCCGTAATCTCATAAGGTCCAATGAAACGAGGACTTAACTTCCCACGCTTCCCAAAACGCACTACACCCTTCCAGGGTGATAACTTTAGGAAAACTTGATCACCCACCTCAAACTCAAGATCCTTCCTGTGTGTATCCGCATAGCTCTTTTGTCAATCTTGAGCCGCCTTCAACCTGCTCCTAATAACTTGTACTTTATCTGATGTCATCTGTACAAATTCGGCCCAATAAGTTTCCTCTCACCAACTTCGTCCCAACAGATAGTTGTCCTACACTGTCGCCCATACAAGGCCTCATAAGGAGCCATACCAATACTCGAGTGATAACTGTTGTTGTAGGAAAACTCCATCAATGGTAGATGAGGATCCCAATTGCCCTTAAACTGTAGTACACAAGACCTCAACATGTTCTCCAAGGTCTGTATAGTTCTCTCTGATTGACCATCGGTCTGTGGGTGGAAGGCAGTACTTAATGTAACTTTGTACCCAAAGCCTGCTCTAAGCGTTCCTCAAACCGAGAAGTAAATCGTGAATCTCTATCCGACACAATAAACATAGGGGCACCATGCAATCTCACAATCTCATCCACAAATAATTTTGCCAGTTTGTCCAAAGGGTGAGTCTCACGAACGGGTAGGAAATGTGCAGACTTAGTGAGTCAATCAACAATCACCCAAATACCATCGTGCCCACTCTGAGTACGTGGAAGTTTGTATAGAAAGTCCATGGTGATGTGCTCCCACTTCCACTCGGGAATCGGAAGTGGCTGCACGAGTCCTGAAGTGATGTGCTCCCACTTCCACTCGGGAATCGGAAGTGGCTGCATGAGTCCTGAAGGCTTATGGTCTTCCGCCTTTACTTGTTGACAAATCAGACATCTTGCAACAAATTCTGCTATTTCTCTTTTCATTCCTGGCCACCAATAATGTTCTCTGAGGGTACGATACATTTTGGTGCTGCCCGGATGCATGGCATAAGCTGAACTGTGAGTCTCCTCCATGATCTCCCTCTTGAGTGCCTCATCTGCCGGCACACATAACCTCATACCCATGACTAAAACTCCGTCATCTCTAACTGTATAATCGGCTCTCAACCCACTTCCTGCTTCATTCCTTAGCCTCATCAACACGGAATCCTGAAGCTGTGCCTCTCGTACCTTATCAATCAACACTGGTCTTACTCGAAAGCTATCTAGCAAGGCTCCAAAACGATCTACATCCAAAGTAGCTCCTGAAGTCCTCAACTCAACTAATAACGGCAGGCGTATCGCCTTAAGATGTGCCAAAGAGCCTGAAGTCTTTCTGCTAAGAGCATCCGCCACCACATTAGCTTTTCCAGAGTGATACTCAATAGTACAATCATAATCCTTGATCAACTCTAGCCACCTTCTTTGTCTCAAGTTCAATTCTTTTTGAGTGAATAAGTACTTGAGGCTCTTATGATCAGTGAAGATCTGACAAGTCACTCCATATAAATAATGCCTCCAAATCTTAAGCGCAAACACGACTGCAGCAAGTTCTAGATCGTGGGTCGGATAGTTTAACTCATGCTTTTTGAGTTGTTTAGAAGCGTAAGCAACCACCTTACCATGCTGCATCAACACACAACCTAGGCCTTGGCGTGAAGCATGGCTGTAAATCACAAATCCACTGCTGCCATCAGGAAGTGTCAAAGAAGGAGCAGACGTCAATCGGTTCTTAAGCTCTTGGAAACTCTGTTCACACTCATCTGTCCACACATCCTTCACCCCCTTCCTAGTCAACCGTGTAAGAGGTACTGCTATCTTGGAAAACCCTTCTACAAAGCAACGGTAATAACCCGCCAAACCAAGGAAACTCCTCACCTTAGTTACACTAGTAGGTCGTTCCCAATTCATAACTACCTCAATCTTCTGTGGGTCAACAAAAACACCCTCAGCTGAAATCACATGCCCCAAGAATCCTACTTTATCCAACCAAAATTGGCACTTGCTGAACTTGGCATACAACTGATGCTCTCTCAAAGTCTGTAAAACTGTTCTCAAGTGCTCCACATGATCTCTGTCACTCCGAGAATACACCAATATGTCATCGATAAAATCAATGACAAATCGATCCAGGTAAGAACGGAAAACCGATTCATAAGGTCCATGAAGGCTGCTGGGGCATTAGTCAGCCCAAATGGCATGACTAAGAACTCATAATGTCCATATCAAGTTCGAAAGGCAGTCTTGGGTACGTCGGTCTCTCTAATTCGTAATTGATGATAGCCGAATCTCAAATCAATCTTAGAGAATACCCTAGCGCCCTGCAATTGATTGAACAAGTCATCAATACGAGGCAAGGGATATCGATTCCGCATTGTGACCTTATTAATTTGTCTGTAATCAATGCACAACCTCATAGTTCCATCATTCTTCTTCACAAACAACATTGGTGCCCCCCAAAGAGAAACACTAGGTCGAATGAACCCCTTCTCGATCAATTCCTGTAATTGAGTTTTCAACTCCTTCAACTCGGCTAGAGCCATGCTATATGGTGCTAAGGAAATGGGTGCTATGCCAGGAACCAAGTCAATGGCAAAGTCGATCACTCTCTCCAGAGGCAAACCCAGAAGATCGTCTGGAAATACGTCTGGAAAGTCCTGTACTACGGGTATGTCCTCAAGTCTCACCTAAATAGCTCGACTATCAATGATGTGGGCTAAATACCCCGTACAACCTTTCCATAACAGACGTCTTGCGGTTAGAGCTGAAATCATACAAGATGGAAGGATTCTACGCTCACCATGAAAAACAAGCTCCGGTCGCCCTGGAGGTCTGAAAGTCACTATCTTCTGAAAACAATCAACAGGGCATAGTGGGTAGCAAGCCAATCCATACCCAAAATAAGGTCGACGTAAAAAATATCCAAGGGAATCAAATCTGCCTCGATCTCATGGCCATCAATTAAGATGGGGCGACCTCTAAAAATTTCTTGGGTACTAATTATCGAGGGGTCGCCACATGTACGAGTTAAGATTAAACTATAGGTATAGCGTTGATCGTATAAACGTAAGGTTAAACAAATAAACTATACCCCTAAAACTTACTACTTACTTCTTTGAGGTCGGCCACGTCGAAGAGGCATATACATACTTTGTCGTAAGTGAAAATTGTTCCCCCATACTCAAGGATGCTCACTAGGTGCGTAATCTACAGGAATTCAAAACCTAATGCTCTGATACCAAGTTGACAGAACCGCCCCCGGATTCCACCCTAAAACCTGAAGAGGTCCTGTGGGATCCAAAATCAAGGAAAATCCTACCGAAAATTCGGCAAAACCTCCCCTGAAAATGGACTAACCCAAAAATTTCAAAACCTGTAAAAACATTTCTAAAACATCAACCACCTCTACCACAACCAAAAAGGGTCTCAGACCCAACAATTCAAGAAAACCAACTTAAAATTTAAGTATGGTTATCAGAGCCACTATTCTATTACAAGGAATTTGTAAAAGCATTTCAAAACCTGTAAAAGCATTTCTAAAACATCAACCACCTTTACCACAACCAAAAAGGGTCTCAGACCCAACAATTCAAGAAAACCAACTTAAAATTTAAGTGTGGTTATCAGAGCCACTATTCTATTACAAGGAATCTTTACAAAATTAAAATGGTAGATCCGAGTACGAAAATAGACGTAAATGCCTCGACGTGATTGGCACGACCTCCACCAAAGCGACTACCTGGAGGGACAATTTAAGAGAAAACAAGAAAAAATGTGAGATAAACTCAGTGAGTGAACAATTTAATGGAAAGGAACTCAAAGGTTAAATATCTTTTCAGAAAAACCTTTTATAACCACATCTAACTCTAAAACCTCACGTCGCTCTTTGAAATTCCTCAATTTTAAAACCATTTCCAAGCTTAAATAGTGTTATAAAAAACTAATGGAACTCTAGGAGAAGATAAATCAAAACACATTTCTCAAAATCTAACCCTCTAAATTAACAAAGTCATAAAAATAATAAAATCGAAAATCTTTATAAAACTCGAAAGGTATATCTCACTTAAAATCCATATTTAAACTCTTGAAGATAACAATTTAATTTCCATCATGCTTATACCCTGAAAAACCTGGCCTTACACCTATGCAGAATTCCTGCATCGCACAGGCAGGCAATATCCTGGACATACACACGCGTGGAGTAAAAATCCAACACGTGCAGCCAATCCTGGTCATATGTGCACGCAAAGCGGCCCCCAAAGGGCAAAGCATCTCGGCACACAGCCCAAAGCCTAAATGTGTACCGTGATGGGTCCCAAAGACCTATTAAATATGATAACCTAGAGAGTACTGCAAAGGTGGTTTGAAAACCATTTTTCATAACCAAATCATGGATCCTTTCTTCACCGAAAATGAATATCATTGTACTTCCAAAGAAAAGCTTTAAATCTATAAACGTAATTCATAACTCAATTTAAATTCAATAGGCATAAATCTAATCAATTCTTTTCGATCAAAACCCAAAGTAATAAATGACCCATAAGGAAAGAGTAAGAAACTAGAATCCTTTCCAAAATAGATCCATCAATTTAAATGGTCCAACAAGTAAAATCATGTTTTTAAACTAATGTACGAAGGTATTTTGAAAACCCAAAATTTAACATTTATTCATCAAATCCCAAAATCAAATTCAAGATGCTCAATATAATTAAATTAATGGGATTTCATGAAATTCCTTTGATAAGTAAAAATTCACTCACACTTATTATTTCTCAATCAATTTTAATAACCAATATAAAGCACAAATTTCATAAAATCATTTAAAGAAACAAAGGTCCACTCACAGAGATAGCCCTAGCTTCGATCCTCCGCCGGATCGTCACGAACCACGGTCAATTCTCAGCCTTGTTGTTGTTGTTGTTGTGTTTTGGGTATTCAAATGGATCCGAGCAGCCACCGTTAGTGGCGGCTGCCGCTCATTCCAATCATTATATGGTCATGTCATATTGTTTGTGGACTATGTCTTGTTTGGGTATTGCTGGATAGGTTTCCTTGGCTAGAGAAACTCCTTTCTGATGTCATCTCAATTACCGAACGCTAAACCAAATTCGAAACCCGAAATAAACGATTCCGGACAAATTCAACCCTATCTATTTATTCAACCCAAATCATTTATTATTTAGATTGTTTTCGATTAAGAAACAACCTCATAAAGTAACTTTGTTTCCCTTTTATCAAAAAGGGTATTTTGGTCTTTTATACAAAACTCGTAGTATTCGTTTTGTACCAAGGTCGGTCGTATACATTCGTTAAACCTAATCCATTTGTATTCGGATTAGAATCGGGTAAAAGTAATCTTATAATACAACATTGGACTCTCGGTTCAATGCAAGGGCATTTCGGTCATTTCAGTTGTTATTACTAAAACCTGTGTTATCGGTTTCTTGTCAAGTTTGACCTTTAACGACTCTAGCTAAAGGTAGGGTTTATTTATGTAATTTGGTAAAGGTACTTGAATTATAGTAATTTGGGTTTATCTTAAGATTAGTTAGTTTTGTATTGGAATTAGGATTTTGGATCAATCACGTGAACTAGTGATGATGATGTTGTAAGGACAACTTAAAAATTTCTCGAATGGACATGTGAGATTAGGCTAAACTCTGGAATTCAGGAAGGGGGATCTGGGGAACCTTTGACTGTAAATTTGATTGTATTGAATCTTTATTGATTTATTTGTTATTAGCCCAAAGAAAAAAAGGGAGTCTAAAACTCTAAATTAAAGAAGAAAACAAAAAAGAGAAGAGAATACCAAGTGGTGCCAAAAGAGATAGATGATGCCGACCAAAGAAACTAGGTGGCACCGAAGACAATGGTGGAGATGGTTTTTTTCAAGAACGTGTTTTGGTGGAGTATAGATGCCTTGATTAATGTGTAATTATTTTTTATTTTGGATAATATTATCTTTAGTAAATAATTGATGTTAAAAGTAATTATTTAGCAGCTGTATTTTTTTATTAAAATCTCTCGTTGGATAATTGGATTTGATTCAGCGGTAGGTGAGTGAAGAATTCTCCGCTCTATAGTGAGAGAGTAATCATTTCGTATACCTATGTATATATATTTACTACTTTATAGTGTTATAAGTATCTGTTCTGCTTGACTAGAATTGGTCATGATCTAATATTTCGATACAATGTCTTCTTCTCTGAAAAACACAACAATGTAGCAGACAATACAATAATAGAAAACTACTCAAAAGCCCCTTATTTTGAGTGAGATTAGGTATGATTACTATAGTATGCTTGCTTCAGGAGATTCATGAGGTTAAAATTAGAATTTCATACTTTGTTTTAAGTGATATATAAGTATGACTCCACCAAAAAAATGTGCAAAAATGTGCTACTGCGATGCAGTGCCAATCACTCGGTATAAAGTGCTCAATCCATTTTCTTGTCGTTTAAGAATGAAAATCCTCCATATGGTGATTTTTTGAGTGGATTGAGTATGTATTAGAGGCTTTTCAATCAAAACCCATACGTAAATGGTCACATCCTTAATTCCTTAGGCTACCTACAATGGTGAGAGTGAGAGTGAAGAGAGAGTCTCAATGTGTGATTAGTGGGCCGGAATTGTGAGAGTGAGAGTGAGTGAGGGTGAAAAATGAGAGTGGGGAGAAGCTCCGATTGAGAGGGAGAGTTATAGGCTGGTGGGGCACACCACGTGGGAGAAAAAATGTGAAGAAAAACTAGCCCTTGGAAATGATTGAGAAGCCCTTTACCCAAAAAATCATGATGATATATAGCTTTTGAAGGAATTAGATAAAAGATGGGGGACAAATTGGTAAAATGAAACGCACCGAACCTCGGGCCCATGAAAATACTGAACATCAAACTGTTAAATCTATTTTCTCTTACCTTGAGCCATGCACAACAACATAAGTAAATATAATTCTGTCAAAAACATTTTAAACAGACCACTGAGTAAAACCAATAAATAAATCTTTCTGGGTCCCACCGCCTCGTCTCCCCCTCCACTGCTTCCTCAGTCTGCTTAACCTGCAAAACACAAATCCTACACCACATCCATGGTGTACCGGGTTATACAACAAACCCGATAAGCTCACTAGAGTTCGTATGTGTGAAATGACATAATAATAATTGTCCTCAATGATTTTCTCAATCCCCAAACTCAAAAATAATCCACAAAATATCCATAATTACTTAATTTACAAAACATTCCACCACCAATCATCCAAACATCAAGATAATCAAAAACTCCTCATATGCACATCAAATCTCATTAATAATAATAAAACATTTTAGCAAATCAATTGCCTAATCTTTAACTATTAACCTCAACATCAACCTCAAACATTCACATCCTAATTAATAACCTCACGACATAATCACCCTCGCTTCCCTTCTCAAGCTTCAAGCCTAACCTTTACCAAGTTCTAACCAGCCCAAGTCCTAACGAACAAATGCACACAAGAAATCCAGCAACAATTAAACTAACTAATTTCACTCACGTCGCTTTTGAAATCCTCCAGCTTTCAAACTACCTTCAAAATCTCTTCCTTCAGATCCATTTTTCAATCCCCTCAAAATTTGTAAATCGACCTCAGAAGAACAATTTATACTCCACAACCAAAACCTCACTCCACAAACTGTAAATCGCTCGCCACTTCTCGTGCAGAGCAAATCTATACACGAGCAGGCAAGAATGCTCGCCACTTCTCGTGCAGAGCGAATCAATGCACAAGCAGGCAGGATGCTCGCCACTTCTCGTGTAGAGCGAATCAATGCACGAGCAGGCAGGATGCTCGCCACTTCTCGTGCAGAGCGAATCAATGCACGAGCAGGCAGGATTTCTCACACAACCTCAATCACAACATTCTCAGAACCATCTTATAGCCATCCTTGTATCACAATGTATAAATGCCTCATGTATTTCTCCTCAGATTCATCTCTACATATGCATCATCATCAACACTTGTTGTTAGACAATTTATTCTTTAAACATTTACTCTCAGTTTACTCCGAGCTATGCCAAATCCAAGAATCCCTTCCAAAATTGATTCTTACTCATGACCTTTCACTTGTTTGTTACTCAAATCATACCAAATGTTTCATCAAAAGTAACTTGATTATTCTGTAAGATAATTACCTAATCATCTTCATTAATCCTCGACAATAAGTATTTCTTCCCTAATCCAGCAATTATTCTCGGGCAACCCTATAATTCCTAAATAATTCCCTAGCCTCAAATCCTCATCAATTCATTCTCCTAACTCAAATCCTACACCTAGTCTTCTCTAACGTAAAGCAGCAAATCCATAAAACAGACAATTAAACCATGGTACTCAACAATATAAGCAGATAAGTTTCACTCACAATTTAACTACGTAAAAGACCGAAATACCCTTCACGGTGCCATTGCTCGGATACCAAATCCGGCAACATAACGGCATCGGGAATGGGATTTCCCGAGCCCATGTACCTGTTAAGACCAGACAACCAATATTTAAATATTCAGGGTTCACAATTTGGCCGTTCAATAGCCGAAATAGGTGGTAACCACCACGCACGGTGGCTGCCCAGCCCCTAACAACACACAAACATTCACCAATACGCAAACAAACCCTAGAATTGGCCTCTAGATGTCCTGGGGAGGCTGATTGACAAGGAAAATCACCCGACCCGCCGCCACAAGTGGCGGAGCCGACGGTGGCAGCGGCGGCACAAACTTAAAAATGCCCAAATTCAACTCCAAACAATCCTAATCATATAATAGAACCTTTAATTGCACAAAAACAACACGAATTTGAGTCCAATTCCAAGATATTTGAAAATAACATAAACCCTAAAATCGAATTTCTAAAATCAGAAAATTGAACATCGACACCTTAGGGGAAAGATTACCCGTACCTAGAGGATCGATTTTGTCAACTGAATCGACGGCCAAATCTCGCCGGAAATGGCCGAAACTGGCCGGAGAAGACGATCGGACAACCATCTTCGATCCGCCGCCGTTTGAGGTCATCGGAGCATGGGGTAACCACTGGGAGACTCGCCGTGGCCTGGGGAAGAGAACCCAGGTGGTCCGGCGCTGCAACTCCGTCGGAAAACGCAGATCGCCGGCGGGGTGGCTCGGCCCCGTTTCACGTCGTTTCTCCGTCATGGGTGATCGGCTGGAAAAACGAAGACCACCGGGAGAGAGAGGGGAGGGAGGCGATGGCGGCAGGCCAAAACCCGAGCCCAGCCGCCGTCGGACGCGCCGTCACGCGCCAGTGACAGGCGCGGCGAGGGTGAGGGGCGAGAGAGACAGGCACGGGGAGAGAGGAGAGAGAGAGTGAGTGAATAAAAAAAATCTGACTTTTTGGGTTTTTAAAACCCCCTTTCATAAAAATTACAAGTTTGCCACTCGCTTCAAAAGCCCGTATCTTTCAAACCGTAGCTCCGATTGACGCGTGTCGCGCGTCTACGAACTCGTGGACTCGAGACCTTTCCAACGTGCCCAAAGTCAAAGACGAAAGTCCATTATTTTTAAAAGTCAAACTTTGGGTCGGGTCGTTACATAAAATGCGAGGCAGGCATAAAGCATAGGCCACTGTAGCACGTCAATGCTTGTCCAGCACCTTCCGCACGCGCTTGTGATGGAGATGAATGGTCCAAATCATCTGGCCGTTGCATCTCGACAGTCCAAATTAAAGGACCATTTCCCATTAAAAAAAAAAATCGGCCCAGACGCGTGGCGCGATCTAGGCCTTCCATTTATTATATCTGTTAGTGATCAACGACTCTAATTTATTGACTGTTATAATTATATTAAACAATACAAAAACATACAACAAAATACATAAAAAAAATTTAAAAAAATTTCACCGGCTATTTCATCACTTTTCCTAAAAATTGAACATTCACACTTCATTTTTTCACACATCTATCATTTTCAGTCATTCATATATATTTTGCATACTAACTTGTTGTAGAAATTTTTGTTTTCAATCATAGTAAATCCAAAGGATCAATTGTGAAATACAATGAATCATGGTACTCTTTGTCGTCGTTCGTATTATGAAATACAATGAATTGTGTTGTGTCTATCATTTTTTAACATTTCAAACATTAAAAAATACTAAACAACTTGAAAGACCGCTAGTAAAGAAAAAATATATAATTTATAATTTAGTTAGCAAAATTATAAATTCAAATATATTCAATATTGACCTTACATTAAAAATCTCTTTAAAATAAAACCAATGGTATAATTTTTATAAATATTTAAGTTATAAAATTATAACTTAATCATCACTTAATTTAAATTAAGCTTAATTTAATCAGGTACAATTGTATTACTATCAGCACCACTGCAACTTCAGCACATATGACTATCACTCTCAATCACAAAATCACTTTTCAAATCACAAAATCACATTTTAGACTATATATTACTCTCACCCTCACTCTCACTATATATTAAAGCACAGTATAAAGATACGTACATCCATAATATGCCCATGCATAACATTTTCAAACGCTTTCTTTATTCTTCATATAAATACACCGGATCTCATTTATTGACTATTTAGTATTTACTAATTTTGGTTTACTATTTTTTTGGAAAGGACATCGCCAGGAAAAAAAAAATTTAACAAATGAGATTTGCAGCTGAGGTTCTACTAACACTCAGAGAACTTCATACTACTAGCTATTTCTACAGCAACAAAACAATCCACATTTCGAGTGTTGCATTGTAAAGCGGTCCAATTCACCCAACTAAATTTGCAACTTCAGGTCTAGATTGACATTCAAAGCAATGTTTAGAGATCCTATTCAGACAATTGTCGGTCCAAAAAGGATGGACCAGTTGCAAAGCCATAAATTGCATGAACATGATTTTAGAACTTCTAACAAAAGACTTAACAATTTTTTTATAGCAAACGAAGAATCACAAAGATTCAGATGCAAGTCTATGTATATACACACACACATGTTATATGAAAACTTCTGGTCGAGACTGACATTCAAAGCAATGTTTAGAGATCCTATTCAACCAGTTGATCAGTCCACAAAGGAAGGATCAGTTTCAATGCCCTAAATTGCTTGTTGTAAGTCAGTTAAATTGACCCAATCCAATCTGCAACTTCAGGGTCTAGATTGAAATTCAAAGCACTGTTTAGAGATCCGATTCAGCAAGTTGATCGGTCCAAACATGATGGATCAGTAAAAAACCCTAAATTGGATCAACATTTTCTTTTAAAATGAAGATACAGATTGCCCATAAAGTAAATTAGCTAACCACTAGCTGAAATTTCATTAGAAACCTTAAAAAAATTATAAAACAGAATTTATCACAGAATGGTAATTTTTAGTTCACACCAAGGTGTTAAATTTCGATTTTTTGGGGTGTCGAAATCGAAACCTATATTTGTTAAATTTTCGGGAGAATTCTGGCGAAATTTTCGAAATTTTCGAAAGTTCGCCGAAATTCTCGAAATTTCGACGAAATTTCGCTGGTGGGTGCTGGATCTGGTTTTGGGTTTTTTGGAGGCTCGATCTGGTTTTGGGTTTTTGGAGGCTCGATCTGGTCATCCGGGTTTTGGGAGAAAAACCCAGTTTTGGGAGAAAAATGGGGGGTGCGGCAGGGGGAGATCGAGGGAGAAAGTGGAGGAGGCGGCGGCAGGGGGCGGCAGGGGGAGATGAGGGAGAAAGAGGGGGCGGCAGGGGGCGACGGCAGCAGGGGGGCGACGGCAGCAGGGGGCGGCAGGGGGGGCGACGGCAAGGTGAGGGTGAGGATGGGTTGGTGATGGATAGGAGAGAGAGAGAGAGAGAGAGAGAGGAAGAAAAACCAGCCACTGGAGGGTTCGGGGGAAAGCTGGAAAAGAAAGCAAAGTGAACTAGTGAAGGAAGCCAGGAAGGAAAGGAAAGGGAAGAAAAAAAAAGAAAAGAAAAAAAAGAAAAAGAAGGAAAGAAAAAGAAGAAAAGAAAAAGAAGAAGAAAAAAAGAAAAGAAAAAAAGAAAAAAAGAAAAAGAAAAAAAGAAAAAGAAGAAGAAAAGAAAAAAGAAAAAAGAAAAAAAAAAGGAAAAAAAAAGTAAAAAAGAGAAAAAAATTAAAAGGTTTAGGGTTGATTGGGGTTTGGGGTTTGGGAATTTTGGGCAATTGTAAAGAAAAAAAATGATTTTCGTTTTCGTTTGGCCGTTTTAGAATTTCGTTTAGTTGTTTTTAAACCTTAAATTAGTAAACTCTAATATATTTCTATATAAAAAATAATTTAAAATACTCCCTAAACCCTAATATCATATACCATATCCTAGTTTGAGGTTTTTGGGCAATTGAAAAAAAAAAAGTGATTTAGGGTTTCGTTTGGTTGTTTTGGGGTTTCGTTTAATTGTTTTTAAATCCTAAACCAATAAACTCTAATACATTTTTATATAAAAAATAATTAAAAATATCCTAAATGGCCTAAATCCTAATATTCTATACGATATCTTAAACAATATAGAGTATAGATTATAAAGTATATAGGGTTTAGTGTATATATTATAGAGTATTAAGAACATATTAATTTTATTTATTCATTATACTAATTTTATTTCACAGTATTTACATTCAGCGCGCATTATATTCATCTTATATCACATGAAACTTACTATATAATTTGATTTCTTCAATGTTTTTCATCAATGTAGTAGATAATATGTTAAATAAACATATAGTAAAGTTTCATTCAAAATTTCCGTATTTTGATAGTAATTTCTATCGTTTCCGTCTAATTTCTGTCGAAATTTAAAAATCTTCGAAATTTCCGTCGAAATTTCCATCGAAATTTCCGTCGAAATTTCCATCGAAATTTCCATCGAAATTTCCTCTAAACCCGAAATTTTATTCCTTGGTTCACACAAGGATTTCCATATAAAATAAGCATATGATTAAAATTTACTTTTTTCATGCTACAGTATCATGAGTGAGTTAATGGGCTTCAACACAATTGATGCATGATCCACTGGAAACTGATTGAAAGAAAGGTTAAACCAACATAACAAACCATGTTTTCTTTGACACAAAGTTAGGAGAGTAGTTGATGAAAAAGGGGTGAGTCATTGAAGTCCCTACTCAATTTCATATTATCTTCTCGTTCCTATTCAATTTTATCTTCTACGCATAACCTTAATCAAGCACCATTTAAACCTTGATATTATTAGAAAAAAGTACAAATAAAAAACAGATCTACCCTTCCATTAGCAGGCTTCAGAATTCTAGTTAATATTCATGATTACCTAATAACCTTAGCCTCAGTCTCTGCTACCTCATAAACTCTAATCATAATCATCAAACTCTGATGGAAGGAGAAAGCCTACTTTTAATTGATTAGTTGAAGATCAAAGAATGCATCAAATTCCAACGGGAACCACCAATTTACCGTTTCTGCTCCCGTTAGATTCCATAACAGCTCCTTCATTGGTTGTAGGGGAAAAGAATAGTGAAAAGGATCACATCATCAACGACCAAAAAGAAAAGAAACAACCAAATCTTGTAGTTGTATAGTCTTTAGCAGTACATATCATGCATTTGTTATTCAAAATTGATGTTCAGCAAGTAAATTGCTTCATGCACATAAAAAAGTATATAGAGTCGAGGTCAATTAGAATTTAGGTATGAGCTTAAGATTAAGATGTTGGGCAATGCTGAAGTGCTAAATTCAATGTATTGGCCGGTTGACAAAGTTTTAATTCATTCATGTTTCCTATGCACACTTAGAAATAAGCACCCTGTGCTGTAAATATAAATATTTGAAAACTCAATTTGAGCTTGGATATGAAGACTATGCAAAAATAACAAGAATAATAATAATAATACAATGTATAAAAGAATGCCAAAGTACATATACTTACAGCACAAAGCAACCAAGTAGCTTGCCACATATAGTAGGAGTCATTTCAGAGCGCATGGTATCGTAATCAAAGATGCGAGTACTCCGGAAATGGACGTCCCTTCTTGAGAATTCTAAAGTTAGGACAAGAACACGCATCTTCTCAGTCTGAGCATTATAATAATATTTGTGAGGGGCCACGAAACAGGTGATAACAAGGCAGACTATTTGGCCTCCTAGATGGGCAAAACTATAGAGGCCTTGTTCACGAAATTCGTCAGGCAAATCATTTGGCAGATGCAGAACTTTAATAGTTTCCAATTTACCATTAGAAATGAGGTGCAGCATTATACAAGGAGGGCGACGAAAGTCATATTGGTAACTAAACAGTAAGCAATCACCATCATCATCGACCACAGTTAAAGCTCTGCCAGGAAAGGGAAGAGCTTTCGAAGAGGCTATTTCCCAGCGTGGGTTAGAGTCGTCTGCGACGTTAAATGCGAAGACGTGAGGAACGGTTGGAGACGAGACAAGGATGTTGGTTCCCACAACTGCATAAGAATAGTAAGGAGCACAACCGTCAGAGTATGGAGGGAATCCGTTGATGAATGGAGGTTGAGGAAGGGGGGACCATTTCCCGTCTGTCGGGTCGAAAACTTCGAATTGTGGATGATGCACCTCCTCAGGGAAGGGAATACCGGGCAGAGCATAGAGTTTCCCGCACACCTCCACCACCAGGGGTTCAGATTTCCCTGACAGGAATTTCGGGAACTTTTGGGCTTCGATGTGTGGCTCCACAGTTTTTGTATCATCAGTCTCAAACACATAAAGTTCTCTACTCCGCTTATATGATGCGAATGGCGAACACAAGTCTTCACCGTTGTTGGGGTCATTGCCGCCAGCGAAAAGGATTTGGGTCCGGAAGACACCGCAACCCGGGCGGCCGGGAAGATTCTCGCCGGCCTTATAAGCCACTTGGCGTAGTAATTCACTGTCGGAGGAGGAGCAACTGTAGCATGTGGTTGTTGGATTATGGCAGCGGCATGATAACAAATCGCTCAATTTGATGGCGTGGACAACGTAAGCAGTATCTTTGTACTTGTACTCGATGCTACAAATGTACAGGGACCGATTCGTATTACCATTCATGGTCGAGGTCGTCGAGCTTTCTTTCAAAGCATCCATATCCATGGCTTTCTTCATCCCCCTTTTGCCCTTCTTCCTCCCCTTCCCCATGGCGATCTGTCAGTATCCCCCAATCCCCAAACCTAACCCTAACCCTAGCTAGCTTGCTTTTTCCAATCTCTCTCTCTCTCTCTCTCTCTCTCTCTCTCTCTCTCTCTCTCTCTCTCTCTCTCTCTCTCTCTCTCAAGTTCCCCACCCTTCTTTCTCGCTTTTTTAGCCTTCCCTTATTATGCGATTCGAATTCTTCTGTCTCACGAGTCTCTGCCCATTACAATTTTTTTATTGGGCCACAGAGCCCAGCAGCCCATTCATTTCCAATTCTGCGCTGATTAGAAGAAGAAAAAAAAAATAAAAAACAAATTGAGAAAAGAAAGAGGCAAACAGCCAAAAGAGTGGCGCAAGTAATGTATGGGACTTCTAATATTTTTGGAAAAGATTATATATAATTTTTCTTTTAGTCGGGAAAAAAGATTATAGTTTCTTTTCCTAAAAGAAACAGGATTCCCTCTTTGATTTGGAAATTAAAATCAAATTAAATATGATTACTACTAAACACACACTTTTAAATCTCTTAACACACACACTTCACACTTCCTTCAAATTCAAAAAAAATGATGCTATTTGCACTTTTTTTTTTCTTTTTGCACACCCTTTTTTCCTACACACTTTTTATCCTTTTTAATTTAAAATTTTTTTTTTAGGACAAACTATAGTTTAGTACCTCAAGTTTGCCTCTAATTGCAAGTTGGTACCCCCAATTTAATTTTCAACGATTTCATACATTATTTTTATGTTTTTGGCAAATAAGTACCTCCGTTAGAGTCTCCGTCTAAATCCCGTTAAATAATGATCTAGTGCTGACACAGCGCACATGTGGTGTACTGTTGAATGCCAAGTGGCCGGACGAGAATGCTTCCCACCCAAACAAGCCACATCAGCGCTGACTCCTCTTCTTTCCTTCAAAACTTTTGGACACATGGACTGACACGACACAGTTCCACATTAGATTAAAAATAATAAAAAAGTAAAAAAAAACCTCACTTGCAACCTAACAGTAATTACAAACACCTAATTTATATAAAAAAAAAAACTCACTCATTTGCAAATTAATTAACAGAAAGAAATCCCAAAAAAACCCTTATAATTCCCAAACCCACATGCGATTATTCTTTCATATTCTCAAAAAGCTTCTTCATTTCCTCTAAAATTCTCAGATCTGAAATCCCTAAAATTCCCAAAACTCTAAGCTTTTTCAAATCTGAAATCCAAAATCGGAATCTCAAGCTATCGTCCTCTTCGTCGTCATCAGCGGTGGCCTAGGAAGCCATGACCTGAGCCAGCCGTTGGGCCGCACCTTTGGTCGCGACTTTTTGGTTTCGCTTGAAGGTGGAGAATCCGGTGGCCGACGGTTGAAGCCGAGAGTGTGGATGCGCCGGCGACATCACCGGAGAAGAGCCTGTGCTGCTCGAACCTCTGCTCCATTGTCGCGTGTACTGTGGACTCACCGGTCTCCTTTGATCCATCTATATGTCTGTGTGTGTGTGTGTGTGTGTATATATATATATATATATGATGTGTATATGTGTGTGTGTGTTTGTGTTACTGTGAAATGAAGAGAAGATTTTCTCAAGAAAATCGATGGAAAATCGGAGGTGGACTGAGCGAGACAAGCGGGAGAGAAGGGTGGGGAGGTTCTGACAGGACCGCCCCCGGATTCCACCCTAAAACCCAGAGAGGTCCTACGGGAATCCAAATTCAAGGAAAATCCTACCGAAAATTCGGCAGAACCTCCCCTGAAAATGGACTAACCCAGAAATTTCAAAACTTGTTAAAAAGCACTTCTAAACAGCAACCACCTCTACCACAACCAAAAAGGGTCTCAGACGCAACAATTTCACAAAGAAACCAACTTAATATTTAAAGTGGTTATCAGAGCTTCTATTCTACAAGGAATTTTTACAAGAATAAAATGGCACCTACAGGGCCCGACTAGGGAGATGGACGTGAATGCCTCGACATTATTGGCTCGACCTCCACCAAATCTACTACCTGGGGGGACAATTTAAGACAAAACAAAATAAACCATGAGACAAACTCAGTGAGTTGACAGTTTAATAGAAACGAAAATAAAAGTAAACTTCCTGTTTTAGAAAATCCTTCAAAACCACATTTAGCACTAAGACCTCACATCACTATCTGAAATCCCCCAGTTTTAAAACCATTTCCAAACTTTAAGGGTGTTATAAACTATTAGAACTCAAATAAAAGACAAATCAAAACACATTTATCAATAGCCAACCATCTAAATTAACAAAGTCATAAAAATAATAAAACTCGAAATCATTATAAAACTCGAAAGGTATTTCTCACTTAAAATCCATACTTAAACCCTTGAAAATACCAATTTCATTTCCCACCATGCTATATACCCTGAATAACTTGGCTATACACCTGTGCGGAATTCCTGCATCGCACAGGTAGGCAATATCCTTGCCATACACACGCGTGGAGTAAATCCAACACGTGCAGGCAATATTCTGGCCATACACACGTGCGAATAAAATCAGCACGTGCAGGCAAATCCTGGTCATACGTGCACACAGAGAGGCCCCCAAAGGGCTAAGCAACCCGACACACGGCCCAAAGCCTATGTGTGTGCCGTGATGGGTCCCAAAGACCTCTCAAATCTGATAACCTGGATGGTACTGCAAAGGTGGTTTGAAAACCATTTTTCCATAACCAAATCATAAAATTATTTTCTCACGGATAGAAAATATCTTTATCGTTCCCAGAAACTTTAAATCCTCAATCCATAATGCATAAACACAACTAGTAAAATAGTCCTTAATAAATCTCATTCGAAACACATAAAACCAATCAAATCTTGACCATATGCTAAAATATGAAATAATCCATACGTGTAAAAATAAGAAACTAGTTTTCTTTCAAACGTCCAACAATAAAACTTATTCGAAATAACATTTGAAATTCAACATTTAATACCAATGATCAAATCCCAAGATAAATTTCCAAAATATTAAGTGTGAAATGATTGATGAAATTTTCATGAATTCTTTAGAAAACCAAAAGCCCATTCAAAACTTCTATTTCACAACTAAAATTTATATAACCAAAATAAATCACGAATTTTCATAAATCATTTAAAGAAACAAGAGTCCACTCACAGTGATATCCCTAGCTTCGATCCTCCGCCGGATCGTCACGAGCAGCAGCCGTGTCGCCTATAGAACAAACAATCAACGAAATATAATTAGTTCCGACTCAAGGCACTTAAACGTAAATGTGTGCTTAACTTAACATCACACCCGACTCCCATTCTAGCTCGATGATTTCTAACCTCCACTCGTAGACCCCAAACCCCTACATAAACACTCCGGAAGCTCCCCGGCTCAGCCTAACCAAAAACGTCCTAACCAAGATCAATAACTCACTCCACAATTGCCCAAAATTAATCCTTTATTCACGAATGGCAGCGGGGGTTCGAACTCACTGCAGAAGCCGTCCAAAGTGGCTGCCCCAACTCCAAATTCAGCCAATTTTATTTAATTTCAACCAAACCCATTAATTTTCTCAGTCCTAAGCAACTATTGAGTTTCCTAAGGAAGGAATTTGTCCTAGACGACAACACAATAGCCCCCAAATCCGAAAACCCAAGATAATCCCGAAATGGCTATAATTCCCAATTACTCGAAATTAATCAACCTAAGCTTAAGAGAATGAAAGCCCAATGAAAGAGGAACGATACCCACCTAGGATGGAGGTGATTGGCGCCGGAAACTGGTCGGAGAAGGGAAGAGAAGCCGGCGGTCAAAACTATCTTTTCCAAGCTGGATTCGCGCGCAGAGGTGGCTGGGCTGGCTGGAGGAGCACTAGGGGAGGTCGCCGACCTGAGGGAAGGTCACCGGAGAGTGGTGACTGCGAGGGGAGGCCGGCGTTGATGGCCGGTGCTGCGCACAGAGGGAGAGAGCAGAGAGAACACGGGGAGAGTGAGAACAAGGAGAGAGAGAGAGAGAGAGAGAGAGAGAGAGAGAGAGAGAGAGAGAGAGAGTAGGCTCGGGGGGTAGTCGGCGCCTTGGGGGTGTGCTCGCCGGAGGTCGAGGCCGGCAGGGTGGCTGCCGATGGTGAGTGCGGGTGGCTGGGGTTATGGCGCAGGGGAGAGGGTGCGGGGGAGAGGAAACAGGGAGAGAGTGCGGGGGTGAGAGAAATAAAAGGGAGAGAGAGAAGTCACTAAAAAATTCTAGAGAGAGAGAAAAATCAGAAAATTTTTCTGATTTTGGGTATTTAAAACCTACTTTTATAAATTTACAAAATTGCCCCTCACTTCACATGTCTGTATCTTTCAAACCGTAACTCGAATCGACGCGTGCTATGTGTCTATGAAATTGTGGGATCGAAACCTATCTAACGGACCCAAAGTCAAAATCAAAAGCCCATTTATTTTAAAAGTCAACTTTCGGGTCAAGTCCAATTTAAAACAAAAATTAAAATTAAATCAAAACCCTTTTTATTTTTCAAATAAATCTCAAAATCTTTAAAATAAAATTCTACATCCTTTAAAAGAAATTTCTTAAAAACATAGTTAAATAAAAATTTAAATTTCTAGTGAAAATTTGGGTCGGGTCGTTACAGGTTCCCCTTCTAGGTTTTGCCTTTTGGGTTTGGGGTAGTGACCAATGAGGATCTTAGTGTTGTTGATGGGAGAGTTGAAGATAAAAGAAAAAAGAAAGAGAAAAAAAGAAGAAATAAGGAAGAGAAAAAAAGAAGAAAGAGAAATAAAAAATAAAAAATAAGGAAGAAGAAGACAAGGAAAAAAAAAAAGAAAGAAGAATCAGAAGAACGAAAAAAAAAAAAAAAAAAGGAGCAGAGAGTTTTTTTTTTTTTTTTTGTTGGCCACTGAGGAGAGAGAGTTGAAGACAAGAAAAAGAAGAAAGGAAGGAGGGCCCGATCTGGGTAGGGAGGGAGAAAGGGGTTTTTTTTTTCTCTTTTTTTTGGCTAATTTAATTGTTGGTTTTTGAAGTTTGTTTTTTTGTTTTTTATAATTTATTTTATTTTATTTTTATTAAAAAATTATTTTATAATATTTTATTATTTATTTGTCCACATGGCTACATCTGGACAAACATTTGGCATCTGCGTCAGGTCATCACTTAACGGGAGTTTAGACAGAGACTCTAATGGAGGTATTTATTTGCCAAAAAAATGAAGATGAGGCATGAAATCGTTGAAAATTAAATTGGAGGTACCAACTTGCAATTGGAGGCAAACTTGAGGTACTAAATTGCAGTTTGCCCTTTTCTTTAACACATTCATCTCATTACCAAAATACCCCAAGATTAATAGTTATCTCACCAAATTTCTCATTACACACCTACCCCACCCATCAAACTCTACACACCCCACCCAACATCCAAATAATACACACCTCCCACCCAAAATCAACAAACACACCCTACCCTTGACCCCACCTCCTACCCCAGCCACCTCGCACCACCGCGCGCAGCACCCTCAACCTCACCTCTCTCTCTTTCCTTCTCTCTCCTCCCTCTCTTTCTCTCTCTGGCATATAAACCCAGCCAACCCGCCAAGACCAACTGCAAACGCAAACGAGCTCTGACACCCAACCGCAAAGCCGATGCTGCCACAATCCGTTTGGCACTAGAGAGAGGAGGGGAGGGTCGACGCGGGGCTGGGTTGGGAGGGCCGGGGTTGTCGCCGGAGAGAAAAGCCAGAATGAGGAGAGAGAAGTCGGAGAGGGGAGAGAGAAGATGGAGATGGAGATGGAAGAGAACATAGAAGAGAAAAGAAGTAAGATGGGTGTGTAAATGAGTTGTCCTTTAGGGTCTTTTCATATTAGGACTTTAGGGTTAATTCACTAATTAAGTGATTGTGGTGTGCAAAAATAAAAAAAGAAGTGTGCAAATTGCAACACTCATTCAAAATCTCAAAACACATCCCACAAATTACCAAATACCCTTATTTCACCACACACCTAGTTGACCAAAAAAAAAACCTACACACCCCCTCCTCTCTCTCTCTTTCCTTCTCTCCTCCCTTTCTCTGGCTTATCAACCCAACCTAGCCACCCCCCCGTACACACCTCCTCCTCTCTCTCTTTCCTTCTCACCGCCGACGCCGACGCCAACCTCCCACTGCCAACCACTCTTCCCTTTCTCTTTCTTTCCCTCTCTCTCTTTCCTTCTCTCTCATCCCTCCCTAGCTTTCTCTCTCTGGCTTATCAACCCAACCACATCGACCCTCCTCTCCTCTCCCCTTTTGCTCGCACCAACCCACCCACACCACCCTTTCATAGGCCGTTCGGCTATCATCCGCTGAAACTAAAAGTTTCGTTCGGAAGTAATCCTCCAAATAGAACAAGATTTTTCGGTGGGTGTCTGCCGAAAAAAATAACTCGTGCCAGTTTCTGAACTTTTAGTTTCGTTCAACACCAAACCGTCGAATGGAACAATATCGTTCAGCATCAAACCGCCAAAAGAATTTTTTATTTTTTTTTTTGAAGGTGGTGGTCAGGTACTCAAGTGAAAGACGAGTGATCATTCATGGAATGGAGGACTTCTTTGATCCAGCTTTTCAAACCCTCAGGTATCCTCAGTACGACGTCGACGTAGCGTCTTCGACGTTGCTAGTGAATTTTATTTTTGGTTTCTTGTTGTAGCTCTGGCGTTTAGGTTCCATTACTATCGTAATTCTTTCCTTTTTGTTTTGTACTCAACCTTGGCAACACGGAAGACCCTGCGTTATATCACCATATCTCGATTTTTCATATATAAATGTAATTAATGTATCCCCTTCGGAAAGGATTTCTCCATAATAGGCCATGCACACCAATAGGGTCGTGCATACCACTAAACATAGGCTGTGCACACCACTAAACATAATTCGAGCACACCGACAAGACATGTGTGTTTTTCATCGACAAGGTCATGCACGCTTCTAAACATAGGCCGTGCATACCAACAAAGTCATGCACGCCACTAAAAATAGGTCGTGCACGCCACTAAACATAGGCCGTGCACACCATAAATATGGAGGTCATGCTCGCCATTAAACATGGAGGCCGAGCTTGCCCATAAGCTTTTGGGCCAATCTCGCCCATTAATCATCGAACACATAGAGGTTTAGACTTGAAGTCCTAAGTGTAAAAGTGCTCGATCCCATATGGATGGCCATGTCCATGATAGTACACTGATTGCTTCGCACATGAAAAAGACATTTTCTTATGGAAGTCATATAAACATCAAACTTGTGTGTCCAGAAAGCGAATCTCAATATGGGCAGTTTTTGAAACCAATAATGTGATGATGTCCAGTAATACATGTATCACATGAGCCATTTCCTATCAATTTGATATTTTCAAACAGATGAGAAAATTGATAAATATGAAAACTTAATTCCAAGCTGCCCACTGTATGAATAATTTCTCATGTATATAAAGGTCACCAAAAAGATTATGATAGTAACCCATCTCTTATATGAATGGCAATCTGCTTTCCCTTAAAGTTGAAGAACCCATATTATAATTCATGAGTTACATGTTGAAGAGATGGACCTCTATGAAAAATACCAAGTGGGGGCTATAATTGAAAAATTGCCATCATCTTGGAAAGATTTCAAGATATATCTCAAACATCTAACTGAAGAGATGTCAATGGAAGATCTGGTTCTCAAACTCCAAGTGGAAGATGAAAATAGAAAGAATGAGAAGAATGATGCTTCTCATTTTGAAGCCAAGGCCAATATCATTGAAGGAGGAACTTTTAAGCCAAAGCCTAAATTCCATAAAAATAAAGGCAAACAAAATGACAAAAATCCAGCATATGCACCCAAGGGCAAGATTTTCAAGATCAAAGGAAGTTGCTAGGTGTGTGGCAAGCCTAGACATAAAGCACAAGATTGTCACCACCATAAGGGTTAGAATCCTTCCACCAATCCAAATAAGAATAATCAAGCAAACATGGCTGAAGAAAATTTGGCTGATGTTGTTTCTGAAGTTAACATGGTCAATGACCAAAATGATTGGTGGATCAATACTAGTGCAACAAGACACATATGTGGAGAGAAAAATCTGTTCTCCACATATGAACCAATCAATGGTGGAGAAAAACTATTCATGGAAAATGCATCTGCATCTACCATTGAAGGAAAAGGGAAAGTGGTTCTCAAATTCACATCTGGAAAAGAACTCACTCTCCTAAATGTGTTGCATGTTCCAGAAATCTGGAAGAACCTTGTTTATGGCCCTTTGTTGAGCAACAAAGGATTTAAATTAGTTTTCGAATTTGATTTGTTTGTACTCACAAAGGGCGAGATGTTTGTAGGAAAAGGCTACCTGGCTGAGGGGCTCTTCAAACTCAATGTATTGGCTTCTGATGTCATCAATAATATAAATAAGGCTTCTACTTACTTGATTGATTCTCCTGATTTATGGCATGCTAGACTAGGACATGTGAATTATTGTTCTTTACATAGAATGGTAAATTTAGGACTACTTCCTAAATGCAATATGAATGATAAGATATATAAATGTGAAGTGTGTACAGAATCGAAATTTGCAACACAATCATTTAAATCAATTCCTGAAAAATCAAATGAAGTGTTAGGATTAATACATAGTGATATATGCGATTCTAAATCCACTCCAAGTCATGGAGGGAAGAATTACTATGTAACTTTCATAGATGATTGCAGTAAATATTGTTATGTATACTTAATACATAGCAAGGATGAAGCCTTGGATATGTTTAAGAAATGTAAGGTAGAAGTTGGGAATCAACTTGACAAAAGAATAAAATTTATGAGATCAGATAAAGGAGGAGAATACAAATCCAATGCATTTTCAGAATTTTGTTCTTCACATGGAATTATTCATCAAACGACTGCTCCATATAATCCCGAACAAAATGGAGTTGCTAAACGTAGAAATAGAGCTCTTAAAAACATGATTAATTCCATGTTGAATAGTTTTGGGGTTCCCCATAATTTGTGGGGTGATGCTTTACTTGCTGCCAACACTGTTTTGAACAAAATCCCTCACAAAAAGACTAACAAGTCTCCATATGATGTATGGAAAGAAAGATTACCTACTTATCAGATACTCAAAGTGTGGGGTTGTCTTGCAAATGTTCAAATTCCTCTCCCAAAGAGAACGACTTGGACAAAAAACTATTGATTGTGTTTTCATTGGTTTTGTACTTAATAGTGCTGCATGTTGAGTGCTCATTTTACATTATTTTATGATACTAACTCTCTAACCTAGAGTGCAAGAACTCGGTATTTTGTGTTTTGTTGGTTTGTTTTTTATCTTATAGGATAAAATGAGCAAAGAAGAGAAAAGGAGCCGAAAGAACCATTTTTAGACATTTCCTAGTCAAACTAGGAAAAGTAGAGAAATCCTGGTCACACCAAGAAATGCTAAATCTCAGTCAAACTAGGATTCCTAGTCTCACAAGGAAAGATCAAGCTTGAATAAGAAGGAATCATGACAATCCGAAGCCAGAAATGAGAAATCGTAGTTGGAGCAGGAAATCCTATTTGAACTAGGAAACCTAAGCCGAGTAGAAAATGGAGTCCTAATGAAGATAGGAGTCATGAGGGCAAAATGGTAATTGTGAAATTCCATGTGAGATAGAAATCCTAAGTCAATAAGGATTCCTAGGTGGACAAGGAGAAGTGGTCAAAAGTCAAAGTCAACAAGTCAAAGGTTCTATACCCTATGTCTTCCAAAAGCTACCTCTTTTGTCTAGAAGCTACCTCTTGGAAGGAAGCAATACAAAGTGAAATGGAATCCATTTTGTAGAATAATACTTGGGTATTGGTTGACTTACCATATGGTAGCAAACCAAGCTGCAATTGGACATAATTGGATATTCAAAAAGAAACTAAGGCCGAATGGTACTATAGAAAAGTATAAGGCTCGGTTAGTAGCCAAAGGATACCGTCAAAAGGAAGGCTAAGATTTCTTTGACACTTATTCACTAGTTTCAAGAATTACTTTTATTAGGATGTTAATTGCATTAGCAGTTGTTTATAATTTGGAAATTCACCAAATAGATGTAAAAATTGCATTCTTAAATGGTGAGTTGGACGAAGAGATATACATGGAACAACCTGAAGGTTTTGTGGCAAAAGGTCAAGAAAACAAGGTTTATGAACTTTTTAAGTCATTATATGGACTAAAACAAGCGCCCAAACAATGGCATGAGAAATTTGATCATACAATGATAACTCACTAATTCAAAATTAATGAATGCGACAAATGTGTCTACATTAAGAATTCTAACAATTTTTGTGTTATCATATGTTTGTATGTTGATGACATGCTTATTTTGGGAACAAACAAAGATGTTATAAATTCCACAAAGAAAATAATGTTAAATTTCAGTTTTGACATAAAAGATCTAGGAATGGCAGATGTCATGCTAGGAATTCGTATTCAAAAGGATAAAAATGGATATATTCTCACTCAATCCCATTATGTGGGGAAGGTCCTTAGAAAATATGGCCATTACAATAACAAATATGTTGTTACTCCTTTTGATGCTAATTGTAAGCTCAAAAACAATGTTGGTGAAAGTGTATCACTACTTAGAAAAGACAAATCTGTTTATCTTTGTAAGAATGCATCAAGTGACTCTTGGGTGCCCTCCTTTTTGGGAAATTTCTAAAAATCTCACTTAATATGTTCATAAGTGGTGTGGAACCCTAACCTTGGTTCTTATACCATTGTTTAACTTCCAAAACCAAAAAGTTGTTATTTTTCTTTCTAGATTTAATATTTAAATTCTTGCACCTTCATTTACATTATTCTCTTTTCATCTACTTTATTTGTTTTATATTTTAGTTGCATTTTCTTTTAAGTGCCTCACAAACTAACAAAATTTTCAAACTAGGTTAGTTTTAAATTAACTTAAGTTTAAGCTTAGTGTATCGTTTTGCATCACTCCTTGAGGATCGACCTCGTTAGTATACTACTAGACTCGTATATTTGTAAGTAAATAAAATTTTACAACAAGTTTTTGGCGCCGTTGCCGGGGAGTGTTTTGATGCATTAGTTTAGGCTTTTTGTTAGTTTAAATCTTCCAGTAGTTTTCATTTAATTTGCTTTTCTAAGTAAAAAATAATTATATATTATAAAAAAAAATTCGAATTTTCTTTTAATTAATATTTTTTTTAGTTTCCTTGTCTTTTTCCCACTTTTATAAGTGTCGAAAAAAAATTAAATTTTTTTTGTCTTTACACTTTCTTGCATCTCTTCTCTTGTAGGTGCCAAGAAAAAAAAATTATATATAAATTTATAGTTTACCATTTTTAATTCATTATTATTTTAGTGGTTTTCTTTATTTTGTGCTTGAGATAGTTATAATTTATTTAGCATATATCTAGTTTCCTCTTTCTTTATAGCTTCCATACCTAGTATCTAGCATCATCTTTTATCTTCCTTACCATTAGTTTTGTGTACTTTGCTATTTAAAAATAAATAAAATTATATTAGCATATTTATTTCTTTGTTGTCTTTAGGTTGTTGCATCTAGTTTCAATTGTTGAATTTTTCTTATTGTTTTATTTATTGTTAAAAATAATAATAATAATATATGTTTGTCATTTAGTATAATTTGTGTAGATCTTATTTATTGTTGTCTTGTGCATCTTATCTATTGCAAGATTAGATAAAATAATTTCTATTTCCTCTTATTTCATTTCTTTTATCCTATTTTCATCTCTTGTTTATTTTTATTTTAGTTCTATTTCTCTTTCTCCTTTTGTTGTAGTTGTAGTATTTATTCTAGTATTTTCTTTTTAGTGCTTGCATTGGGGAAAAGTTTGCAAATGTGTGGTCATCAAGAAAGGGGAATTGCTAGCAAAAGTTTGGTTGCCTTCTCCTAGTGTGTTGTGGCCAATGTCATCACACTAGTGGTATACTCTAAATTTTTTCTTTTTAAAGCTTTCTTGAGTGGTATTTGCCTTACTTGTGCAATTTCAATTTCCATATATCGTTGTTTTGTTGGTTGTTGCATTTTCAATTAGCATTTTTGCATAATCAACTAGTAAGAGCATTCACCCCCAACAAGATAAGGATTGGATTTAATCACCAAGTCCTTGCCCACCTAGACTAACCATCTCTTGCATTTGTTAATCTCAAACTCAATTTAATTAAGATTAAGTAGACATTGGCCAAATGGTTCACGAAGCTCATAGGACTCTCTTGGAAGGAGTCAATTAGTGGATACTCCGGTGAGTGTTTTTGAAAGTACAATGTCTAGAAAGGTTCTTTAAGGTTGCAATCATCTTGATGCTTAAAGGAGACTGGTTTTTAAGAGAGACCCTCTGTGACTCCTCCACCCCTTCCAGAACCAGGCTGGTTTTATTTTGGAGAACCTTATATCGGTACGCCACTAATTTACTTTGAAACAGAGGAGGAGCTTGTCTAGTGCTTAATCAAGATTAGGATTGTCTAAAAGACA
This sequence comes from Dryas octopetala, assembly GCF_963921425.1. Lineage (NCBI taxonomy): Eukaryota > Viridiplantae > Streptophyta > Magnoliopsida > Rosales > Rosaceae > Dryas > Dryas octopetala. The sequence goes on along the minus strand of NC_141367.1, from coordinate 7,470,670 downwards.
CCTCCCAAGGCTAAATAAAAGATAATTAAATTGCTTGTTTGGATTAACTCCTTGTTTTGTGATTTTTTGTGTTTGCTTTATTTGTTAGTTAGTTTGTCCATATTTTCGTCTAAGAAGGGTAGTTAATTAAATTAAAACAAAAAAGTTTTTTTTGAAAAATTCTTTTGAAAGCCATCTAGTGTATGCTTGGTCGTCGTTCATTGAACCACGATTTAGCACATTTTGACCTTGAAATTGAGAGAACACTTAGACATTTAAGAAAAATAATTGAACCGATAATTGAAATGGGTGAAAACATTGAAATTCGTCCGTTAAGAGATTATTTTGCTCCCGTCATCATTGACACCCCTTCTTGCATAGTTTTTCCCCACACTACCGCAACCCATTTTAAGATTAAACCCCACATCATTCAATTGTTGTCTTCCTACCACGGATTGGATCGAGAGGACTCGTACACATACGTTACAGAATTCATTGAAATTTGCTCAACCTCTAGATACCAAAATTTTCCTGATGAGTCTGTGCGTCTCCGTTTATTCCCATTTTCTGTAAAGGACAAAGCGAAAGCTTGGTTGAACTCCCAACCCCCCAGTTCCATCATTTCATGGGATCAACTTGTTAAAAAAAATTTGTCAAAATATTTCCCAATGTCTAGGACTAACGCGCTTAGGAGAGACATTTCGGAGTTCAGACAAAAAGATGATGAGCAGCTTTATGAGAGTTGGGAGCGATTCAAGGATTTAATTTTGCGATGTCCTCATCATGGTTTCGAGACGTGACATTTGGTGCAATACTTTTACAACGGTTTAACTCAAATAAATCGCAATATGGTAGAGTCCATGAATGAGGGTGCGTTTTTAAATCTTAGGGAAGAGCAAGCCTATGATTTCTTTGAAAAATTATCCGAAAATTCTCAACAATGGGATTTCTCCAACCCACATGTTAGGCAAGCCAAAGAACCAAAGCGTGGGGGGATGTATGAAGTGACAGGCGATGTAGACTTAGGGTCTAAGATTGAGAGCCTAACGAAAAAGGTGGAGGCATTAGCCTTAAGTCAAACCATGAGTGCCGTTAATCATGTCCAAAATGAGGTTTGTTCTCATTGTGTTAGCTCGATGCATAATCTCCATGCATGTCCTTCCTTGTATACTTTTTTCGAGAGTAATGTTGAGCATGCGAATGCCCTTAATAATTTTAGGAAACCGTTTGTGAACCAAGGCACCTTTTCTTTAGCAGATAGGTCGGTAAAAATTCCTAGGGGAATGGTGGAAGATGTTTTGGTCAAAGTGAATGAGTTTTATTTTCCTGTGGATTTCATTGTGCTAGACACCCAACCCGTAACTAATGCTTATGATAAAAAACCTGTGATTTTAGAACGTCCATTCCTTGCTACCGCAAATGCCCAAATTAATTATAGGAATGGAGTCATGAATTTGTCATTGGGGAACTTAACTATGGATCTTAATATTTTTAACATAAGTCACCAACCATAAGAGGGTGAGGATAGCATTGGTGAGGTTAATTTAATCGAACAAATAGTGGTAGACTCATTCCATAGGGATAGTGTTGAGGACCCACAAGAAGCATGCTTAGCTCACTTTGGTTGTCACTTTGATATTAATGAAGCCAAAGAAGAAGTCAATGCACTTTTGGACTCCACACCCATCATGAACACCACAAATTGGAAACCAAGAGTAGAACCTTTTCCTTTTTTCCAATAATCCTCCACTTCCTTCCACTGTTGAGCCACCCAAGCTAGATTTCAAACCATTACCTGATAACCTCAAGTATGTGTTTTGAGGGTCTTCTGATACTTTACTCGTGATCATAGCCTTCGATTTAAATGATGAGCAAGAATGCAAGCTTGTGAAAATTTTGAGGGAACATAAGGAAGCCATAGGTTGGTTGTTGAGTGTCCAATTTGCATCATTTTATGACTAATTCCCTAATCTAGAGTGCAAGAACTTGATATTTTAGGTCTTCATAGTTTGTTTTAGTGTTTTGTAGATTAAATGAAGCAATGATAAAGAAAGAAGCTAAATGAGGCTATTTTGAGCTAAAAAAAGAAAAAATTGAAAAAAGAATCTTGAGAGAATCTTCTAGAAGGATTTGAAATCTGGAAGGAATCTTTAGAGAATCTCAGATAAAATCTTTTAGGGAATCTTTTTGGTCAAGGTTGACTTTTGGTCAAAGGTCAAAGGTCAAAGTCAATGGTCAACCGTGGCACATCATCACATGACATGGACCACACATATATGCAACCCATGCACTATAGGCCATGCACACAACTCTAGCCCAAGAAGGACCAAGGCCATGCGCCTATTCCTAGCCCAATTGGAGGAAGCCCAAGTTATGCCATTCAAAGATCCGAAAGCCCAAGCCTATGCCGCACCCACTCAGTTGATCCAAGGCCCAAGGAAGGAATCTTTTATGCTCAAGGAAAATTTCACAAGATTCAGTCAAAGATCACAAGGAATTCTAGTTTAAGAAGAAGTCAAAACCCTCTAAAATAAAGCATTAAATTTCGACAGTGATTCTGTATTTCTACAGATCGAATCAGGTGTCATCCCATATATGGTTGGAAAGCTACGGATGTTAGTTTCGCAGGGAATTTTACAGATTTCGATTCCGAGTTGCATAGCTCAAGATATAGCCATTTTAGTGAAGGTAGCGCAGCAGTTCCGCGAGCAGAAACAAAAGTGAAGCCCAAAAGAGTCCAAAATTCAGCCCAAAGCCCAACTCTTTGCTGAAAACCCTAGCCTTGTGGGACAAGTAAAGCTTCACCTCCTCACTCCTATATAAGGACCTCATTCTCTCATAATTCAGAAGATAGATCTAACATCTTAGATCTTCAACACTTTACATTATTTTTATTTTCAGATTTCTAGAGAGAGAGAGAGAGAGTAGTCGACATTGAGAAAGAGAAGAAGAGAGCCACTTTGCCGCAAGCCTTAGCTAACCCTAGCCGTGAGGACTAGCTTGTGTGCTCTCTCTCTCTCTTGCTCCTTCTTGTGCCGCAGCCCCCTTTATGCTTTTTCTTAATTTTCTTTTATTTCAATTGTTCAATTAGTTTAGTTATTTGTTCAACAATGGATTGAGAATTTATATATGTTATGTTTCTTTTGTTTCTCAATTTATTTATGAGTTAGTTTGATTGTTCTTGCATGTTAAGATTATGATGATATCCATATTATTTGATTCGATGTTGATTTATGGTTAATGAAATAAAGCCATGCGATTTTATGTGAAGTTTGCATGCGATTAATTCCTATTGTCTAGTTAAATTGATTCTAGTTGTTTTCATTCTTTGGCTGACCACCTTAGGTATATTTGCATCTAGTAATCGTTATGAAATTGAAAGGTGATAATTAAGCTAATCAATTCAGTAGGTAACAAGAAGATAACCTAAGAACTTATCTTTGATAAATAGGTTTCATAGATGTCATCTAGATCGATAATGAAGATTCTATGATGCTCTATGTGTTTGCTGTTTTCATAAGTTCTTAATGACTCTTGCATGGTTAACAGCTTAGGTAGACGATAATTAAGCTTCCTAGGAACATGTGAGTTAACTAGGTTAAGTAGCGATAATCAAGCTCTTAATTTATGAATAAGGAAAACATAGTTAGAGAGTGTTCGATAATCAAGGCCTTTCGACTAGCAAACTTAATTGTGTGTGTTTACATTGAATTGCATGTCACTATAATAGTTGTTATCTATTAATATGTGATGGATTCAGATATCTTAACATTGCAAGACAATTGGGTGTGTGCGTGTGTTTCATAACTTACAACCCCCATATCGTGTGTGTGTGTGTTAGTGGATAAATCAAATTGATTTGATGTGTATTTAACCATTCCTCGTGGGATTGACCTCATATTTACATGCTTTGCTATTGATGCGATTCGTGCACTTGCGAGTATTCTTAGCATTGAGTTATTTAATTCGTTCTAAGAAAACAATAACAAGTTTTTGGCGCCGTTGCCGGGGAATGGTGCTAAATATCATTAATTAGTTTGATTTATCGTTGTAATTAAGTTAGTATAGGATTTTCTTTACTTTAGTCTGTTTTAAGTTTTAATAAATGCCAATTTTTTCACAAGTGTCTTTTCTACTGATTTGTGGGTGTCCTTATGTAGGTACTTGTTTATGAGTTCTAACCTCGAAAATAGATACGAAGAAGCCCTATCACAAGCTCTCATAGCATCAAGAAAGCGTGTACGTAGCCCTAGTATTGTCAGTTCAGATTTGGAAGACATGGCTGATCACAATGAGGAGGAAGCCAACCCGAGCCGGCCTTTGAGTTACTTTTCATCACCATCTTTGCCCGCGCAGGCGTCATGCATTAGCTATGCTCCCGTGCCAATGATTTTGAGATCAAGAGTGGGACAATTCATCTCTTGCTGAGCTTTCATGGACTGGATGGGGAGGATCCAATCCACCACTTGAAGGAATTCCGAGGGGTGAGTGAGACTGCCAAGCATAGGGGGATTGATAAGAATCAGTATCGTCTTAGGTTGTTTCCGTTTTCATTGAAGGACAAGGCCAAGAAGTGGTTATTTTCACTTCCAAGTGCATCCATCTCAACATGGGATGATCTTTCTAACAAGTTCTTGAAGAAATTCTTTCCCGCTGCCAAGACGAATGGGATTAGGAAAGAAATCTTAGGTTTTGTACAAAGGGCTGATGAACCGTTTCATGAGACATGGGAGCGCTTCAATGAGTTTCTGAATCTTTGTCCCCATCATAACTTTGAGCTATGGTACTTGATGATTTGCTTTTATCAAGGATTGTTGGAGAGGGACCAATCAATGGTTGATGCCGCATGTGGAGGATCACTTATGGCCAAGACCAACGAGGAGGCTAAGGAATTATTTGAGTCGTTGGCACTGAATTTGCAGCAATGGAACTTTAATCGCACTAGGGGAACGTAAAAAGAGGAATGTATGGGGTTGCAGCTGTACCAAATGCCATAGAGAAAGAGATTGCCAAAATCAAGACAATGGTTAAGCATTTGGCCCTTGCACAAGAGAAGGCAAGTGAGAATGATCAAGAAGGTAACATGGAGCAAGTGAATCAAGTCGGGAACTTCAAAAGGGAGCTGAACGATCTATATTCAAATTCTTACAACCCTGGATGGAGGAACCATCCCAATTTTAGGTGGAGCAATAATGGTCAACAAGCAAGTGGAAGCAATAGTGGACAACAAGGGAATGGTAATCAGAATTTTCAGTCCTATGTGCACCCTAATGCCAATAGGACTTCTTTGGAGGATAAAATTGCTCAAATTGCTCAAAGTAACACAGCCCTTACTCAAAGCAATAATACTTTTATGCAGAAGAATGAGCAACAACTTCAAGCCAACGCTAAGGCTATTGGGATTTTGGAGGTGTAGATGGGGCAGATTGCTAATGCTTTGGGGTAAAGAGAGTAAGGCAAGTTACCTAGCCAACCGGTAGTCAACCCTAAAGGAGCCGAGCATGTCAATGTGATAACTAGGACTACAAGGAAGGTCAAGAGGGGAAGGAGAATCCAAGTCATTGAAACTAGAGAAGTAATTGAGATTTCTGATGATGATGAGGAGAAGGACTCGAGCATGGATAAGGAATACTCAAGTGAGTCCGAGCCACCCCCTTTGCCTAAATATGTCAATAAGTTTCCATCTACTTTGCAAGAGCTGAAAATAATTGAGAAAGGAGTAAGAGATGAGGGAGTACAAGTTTCAAATGAGATTAAGCATTATTTGTTCACTCACCTCCCAAGGAAGAAGAAGGATCTCAGGCCGTTCATCATATCTTGCAATATAGGGGAGTTTGAGATCAAGGAATAAGAGAAGCCGAGTCTAGGAGATCGAGGAGACTTTGCAGCTAGACGAAGGCCGATTGCTTGCTTATGTGAGTAACGAATTTTTATCTTTACTTTATGAGACAATTTCACTTTTAATTTCATTTTGGTGTGTTTTATTTCCTTCACTTAATTGATCATGCATGTTGTTATTTCTTTCACATTGAGGGCAATGTGTCATTTAAGTTTGGGGGGAAAGGCAAGTTCTTTCGTTTTTGTTCTTAGATTTCTAAGGTTTTAGAAAAAAAATTTCTAAATTTTGGCCTAGAGGTTCAGTCCCCTCCTTGGAGGTCCGATCCTCTGCACTACTGGAAGAAGACGAACTCTCTGGAGGTCCGGTCCTTAAAAGTGAGGACCGGTCCTCTCTATAGCTGGAATGGAGCTTCGCTTCTGGAGGTTCGGTCCTCTCTCATTAAGGACCAGTCCTTCTGTACACTTCCTCGAGCCATGCTCTCTGGAGGTCCGTTCCTCTAGAGCAATTTTTCAAAAAAAAAAAATTTTAAGTTTTGTTTTCAATTAGGGTGACAAACCCATATCAAAATACAATCATCTAAGTCAAGATTTAGTCAAAGATCACAAGGAATCCTAGTTGAAGAAGAAGTCAAAACCCTGTAAAATAGAGCATTAAATTTCGACAGTGATTTTGTATTTCTACAGATCGAATCAGGTGTCATGCCATATATGGTTGGAAAGCTATGGATGTTAGCTTCGCAGGAAATTTTACGGATTTCAATTCCGAGTTGCGTAGCTCAAGATATAGCCATTTTAGTGAAGGTAGCGCAGCAGTTCCGCGAGCTGAAACGAAAGTGACGCCCAAAAGAGTCCTAAATTCAGCCCAAAGCCCAATTCTTTGCTGAAAACCCTAGCCTTGTGGGACAAGGAAAGCTTCACCTCCTCAATCCTATATAAGGACCTCATTCTCTCATAATTCATAAAATAGATCTAGCATCTTAGATCTTCAACACTTTACTTTATTTTTATTTTTAGATTTCTAGAGAGAGAGATAGAGTAGTCGACATTGAGAGAGAGAAGAAGAGAGCCGCTTTGCCGCAAGCCCTAGCTAACCCTAGCCGTGAGGACTAGCTTGTGTGGTCTCTCTCTCTTGCTCCTTCTTGTGCCACAGCCCCCTCTATGCTTTTTCTTAATTTTCTTTTATATCAATTGTTCAATTAGTTTAGTTATTTGTTCAACAATGGATTGAGAATTTATATATGTTATGTTTCTTTTGTTTCTTAATTTATTTATGAGTTAGTTTGATTGTTCTTGCATGTTAAGATTATGATGATATCCATATTATTTGATTCGATGTTGATTTATGGTTAATGAAATAAAGCCATGCGATTTTATGTGAAGTAAAGCCCTGATTTTATGGTTAATGAAATAAAGCCATGATATTATTAATTCCTATTGTCTAGTTAAATTGATTCTAGTTGTTTTCATTCTTTGGCTGGCCACCTTAGGTATGTTTGCATCTAGTAATGAAATTGAAAGGTGATAATCAAGCTAATCAATTCAGTAGGTAACATGAAGATAACCTAAGAACTTATCTTTGATAAATAGGTTTCATAGATATCATCTAGATCGATAATCAAGATTCTATCATGCTTTATGTGTTTGCTGTTTTCATAAGTTCTTAATAACTCTTGCATGGTTAACAGCTTAGGTAGACGATAATCAAGCTTCCTAGGAACATGTGAGTTAACTAGGTTAAGTAGCGATAATCAAGCTCTTAATTTATGAATAAGGAAAACATAGTTAAAGAGTGTCCCATAATCAAGGCCTTTCGGCTAGCAAACTTAATTGTGTGTGTTTACATTGAATTGCATGTCACCATAATAGTTGTTATCTTTTAATATGTGATGGATTCAGATATCTTAACATTGCTAGACAATTGGGTGTGTGCGTGTGTTTGGTGGTGTGTGTGTGTTTCACAACTTACAACCCCCCATATCGTGTGTGTATGTCATGCATAGGATCCACTTAGAAGATAACACTAAGACTTCTCGTAAGCCTCAAAGACGTTTAAATCCTACCATGAAGGAAGTAGTAAGGAGTGAGGTTTTGAAATTGTTAGATGTTGGAGTCATTTACCCCATTTCTGATAGTCATTGGGTGAGCCCTGTCCAAGTTATTCTAAAGAAATCTGGTATCACTATTGTGAAAAATGATGACAATAAATTGATTCCACACGAGTGCAAACCAGTTGGCGTGTGTGCATAGATTATAGGAAATTGAATGCCGTCATTGGGAAAGACCACTTCCTTCTTCCTTTTATTGACCAAATGCTTGAGAGGTTAGTCGGTAATGCCTATTATTGCTTTCTTGATGGTAATTCTGGGTATAACCAAATCCTCATTGCACCCGAGGACCAAGAAAAGACCACCTTCACTTGCCCATTTGGTACTTTCACTTACCGTCGCATGCCTTTTGGGTTATGTAATGCTCCCACTACCTTTCGAAGGTGCATGATTTATATTTTCTCCGACATGGTAGAGCGGTTTCCTGAGGTTTTTATAGATGATTTTTCCACCTTTGGGTCTTCTTTTGATGAATGTTTGCACCATCTTTCATTGGTTTTAATTCGTTGCAAGGAGAAAAATTGTGTTTTAAATTAGGAAAAATGTCACTTCATAGTCAAAAAGGGTATTGTATTAGGGCATATCATTTCTTCTAAGGGCATTGAGGTTGATAAGGCTAAAGTTGATCTAATTTCTAATCTTTCACTCCCACGTACTGTTAAGAAAATTAGATCTTTCTTAGGACATGCCGATTTTTATCGAAGATTCATCAAAGATTTGAGCATAATTTCATGTCCCTTATGCAATTTACTTGCCAAAGATTCATCTTTTGTCTTTGATGATGATTGTATTTGTACCTTTGATAAACTTAAGTCTTTGTTGACCTCTGCTCCCATCATTAGACCTCCCATGTGGAGTGAACCATTTGAGATTATGTGTGATGCATCCGATTACGCCATAAGTGCCGTTTTGGGTCAACGAGTTGGTAGGTTGCCCCATGTCATTTGCTATGCAAGCAAGACCCTCAATGATGCCCAACTTAACTATTTCACCACTGAAAAAGAACTTTTGGCGGTTGTCTTTGCGTTAGACAAGTTTAGGTCTTACCTTTTAGGCACTAAAATTATTGTTGATTCTGATTATGCGACTTTAAAATACCTTTTGTCTAAAAAAGATTCTAAACCCCGCCTAATCCGTTGGATCATTTTGCTCCAAGAATTTGACATTGAAATCCGTGACAAAAAAGGGTCCGAAAATGTGGTTACCGATCATCTTTCTAGATTGATAGTTGAGTCATGTGAGGAGTCCATTCTCATCACTGAGACATTTCCTGATGAGCAACTTATGCTTGTTTCTCAAACACCATGGTATGCAGATATTATGAATTTCCTTGTCACTAATGAGATACCTTCCCATTGGACCAAGCAAAATATATCTAAATATCTAATTAAGGTCAAACATTATTTTTGGGATGATCCTTACTTGTACAAATATTGTCCTGATCAAATTATTAGGAGATGTATCCCGAATAGTGAGCAATCCAATATCATTTCATTTTGTCATGACCATGCTTGTGGAGACCACTTTAGTGCTAAAAAAACCGCCACCAAGATCCTTCAATGTGGTTTCTATTGGCCTTCCATTTTCCGTGATGCCCATGTGTATTGCCAATTTTGTGAGAGATGCCAAAAGTTAGGGAGTCTCACTAGAAGAAACATGATGCCTTTAAACCCAATCCTTGTTAACAAGATCGCCTCTGGATTCCACCCTGAAATATAGAGTGGTCATGTGGGATCCAAACTCAAGGAAAATTCTACCGAAAATTCGGCAGAATCTCCCTTGAATTTGGACTAACCCAACTTTTTAAAACCTGCAGAAAAACACTTCTATGTCCTTCAGCCACCTCTACCACAAAGCATATAAGGGTCTCTGACCCGTCCAAAGATAAATACAACTAATTTTTATAGGTTATTAGAGCCATTTTAAATTTTTTATACAAATAAAAAAAATAAAAAGGGAACTCTAGCCTACAAGGTCCTCAAACGTTTTCAAAATGCCTCAACGTTCCTCTTGGCTCGACCGCTCCTACCTGGGGAAAATTTAAAACAAAATAGACAAGACGTGAGATAAACACAGTGAGCGGACGAGTTAAGAAAATAAAACATAAAATTTATTTATTTTTTTAGAAGTCATAAACTAATAATCTCTAAGACCTTACAATCTCTCTTTGAAATCTCCCAGTTTTAAAACTATTTTCGAAATCTTTTCTAAAATGTCATAAAACCATTTAACATAAGATACATGAATAAAACCGATATGCAGTCATTCATTGATAACTTTCTAAATAGAAGTATCATGCAAAAGTAGAAGTCCAAGAATCAAGATAAAGCATAAAAAGAACATCTCGTTTAAACTTTTGTAATAGAATTCCTTGGAAGAATAATGAAATTACACCATACTCATACCAGTACTGTAGACAATGTACTGGCCACAACCCCGCGCACTGGCAGGCTCAAACCCTGGCCACAATCTCATACATAGAGGTTATTCTGCACGAGCAGGCCATGATAGTACTCTCCGCACGAGCAGGCTCGTATCCTGACCACAATCTTGTAAGGAGAGGTCACTCCACATGAGCAGGCTCGTCTGATCAATACGTGCATTTACACAACAGTTTTAAAATACTCTTTAAATCTCTACTTACCTTTGAGATAAAAGAATAACTCTTTTCTTTCCCTCAACGCTCTTGTTAATAATCCAAACTCGAAGGTGTCATTTCTCAAATCAAGACATCACAAACCAAATATAAGTATTCAAAGAAAAGAACCTCCAAGATTATATGAAATCCTTTCAGGAACTAAGTAACAATCTGTAAGACCCCGTATTTTTCAAATAAAATATTTTGAGAATTTATTTTAAGGATTTTGAGAATTTATTTGGAATTTTAAAAGGTTTTAATTTAATTTTTAATTTTTGTTTTAAATTGGGCTTGACCCAAAAGTTGACTTTTAAAATTAGTGGGTTTTCGATTTTGACTTTGAGCACATTGGATAGGTCTCGAGTCCACGAGTTCGTAGACACGCAGCACGCATCAATCGGAGTTACGGTTTGAAAGTTACGGGCATTTGAAGTAAAAGGGCAATCTCGTAATTTGTACCAAAGGGGTTTTAAAACCCAAAAACCAGAATTTTTATCTCATTCTCTCTTCTCTCTCCCCGTTCCTTATCTCTCTCTCTCTCTTTCTCCCCCTCCCCCTCCCGCGTCTGTCTCTCTCTCTCTCACTCTTATCGGCCCTGCCACCGGCACGTGAGGGTGCGTCCGGCGGCGGCTGGGATCGGGCTTTGGCTCCCCGCCATCGCCACCCTCCTCTCTTCCTCCCCCTGGCCGCCGATCACCTACCTGAGCCGTCGTTGCGACGCATTGAAGCGAAGACCGAGAGAAACTCTGGTCGGCGATCTGCTTTTTTCGGTGACGACGCGACACCAGACCTACTGGATCTTCTTCCTCTCACCACGGCGAGTTCAACCAAGGGCTCCGTTCGTCTAGACGATGCTCCACGACGAAGTAATGAGCTCGGGAAGCCAAGCCAGCCGCCGGCTTCCGCCGCCGTTTTCGGCCGTTTCCGGCGACTTTTGACCGTCGACCCAGTTACGAGAATTGATCCTCGAGGTATGAGAGTTCTTTCCCTTAAGGTGGGCACGTCCAATTTTGAGAAATTGGAAATTCAATTTTAAGGTTTTTGCCTGTTTCGAATTTCTTAAATTGGACTTGAATTTGAGTTGTTTTTATGTAATTGTGTGTTCCTTTTTGCAATTAGGACTATTTGGGATTGAATTGGGTAATTTTCCAAGTCATGCCACCGCTGCCATCGCCCGTTCCGCCACTCGTGGTGGTGGGTTGGGTGATTTTCAATGTCAATTAGTCTTCACGGGACTCCGCGAGACAAATTCGAGGATCCCTTGACATTTTGGTGAGTGTCGGTGAGTTTCTGTGAATTTCCTGAAATTTTTATGCGAAAATTGGGGCCGGGCAACCACCGTTTGTGGTGGTTGGTAGCCCGACTCAGCCATGAACGGTCAAAGTTTGTGAAATCTGAAATTTTATTAAGTTGTCTGGTCTTAACAGGTACACGGCTTAGGGAAATCTCATTCTCGATGTTGTTATGCTACCGGATTTGATATCCGAGCAATGGCGTCGTGAAGGGCATTTCGGTCATTTCATATGGTTGCATTGTGAGTGAAACTTATCTGGTTATATTGTTGAGTACCGTGATGAATTGTCTATTTTGTTTGATTTGTTGCTTTATGTTAGAAGAGGCGAAGTGTAGGATTTGAATCATGAAAACGTAGCGACGAGGATTTGAGACTAAGGGATTAATTGAGAATTATAGAGATGCTATGATGATAATTGTTGGATTAGAGAAGAAATGTTTATTGTCGAGGTAAATGGATGAGGATTAGACAATTATTATGCAGAATGATCAAATTAATTATGGAGGAAGTGTTGGTATGATTTATGTGGCAAACAAGTGAGCGATCATGAGTAGGAATCAATTTCGGAAATGATTCGGCACTGTTCGAAGTAAATAGTGAGTGGACCTTGTTTTATAAATGTTTTAAGAATAAATTTTCTCACAGCCAGTGTTGATGGTGATACTTATGTAGAGGTGAATCTGAAAAGAAATACAAGGGGCATTAATATATTATTAAATAATGAAAGTTATGAGATGGTTTTGAGGATGTTGTGATTGAGGTTGTGTGAGAATACATGCATGCCCATGCATTGATTCACTTTGTACGGGAAGTGGCGAGCCTAGTATCTTGCCTGCTCGTGCATTGATTCGCTCTGCACGAGAAATGGCGAGCATTTCCTGCCTGCCCGTGCATCGATTCGCTCTGCACGAGAAGTGGCGAGCATTCCTGCCTGCTCGTGTATAGATTCGCTCTGCACGAGAAGTGGCGAGCATTCATGCCTGCCCATGCATCGATTCGCTCTGCACGGGAAGTGGCGAGCTTATCTGCCTGCTCGTGCCTATGCATGGGATGTGACCAGCAGTTCTCCAGGTACTAGTGTGGTGTGAGGTTTTAGTTGTTGAGTATATTGAGAGTATTAATTGTTCTTCAGAGGTCGATTTACAGTTTTGAGATGATTTAAAAATGGATTTGAGAAAAGGTTTTAAAGCTGAAGGATTTCAAAGAGCGATGTGAGTGAAATTAGTTAGTTTAACTGTTTGCTTGATTTCTTGTGTGCAATTGTTAACTAGGACTTGGTTTGGCTACCAAGTCTAGGCTTGAATCTTTGAGAAAGGAAATGAGGATGATTATGCTTTGAGATTATGGGTTAGGATGTGAGTGGTTGATGTTGAGGTTAATATTTGACGTTTAGGTAATTGATTTGCCAGAATGATGATTATTATTATTGGTGATTTGATGTGAATTTGAGGAACTATGTTTATCTTGATGTTTGAATTATTGATGATGAAATTATTAAGTGATTGAGTAAATATTGGTTTTTACTGTGGATTATCATTGAGTTTGGAAATTGAAGAATTATTGAGGATATTTGTTTAAGTCATTTCACTCATACAAGATTTCGAGTATACCGGGTTTGTTGTATAACCCGGTACACCATGGATGTGGTGTAGGGTTTGTGTTTTGCAGGTTAAGCAGGCTGAGGAGGCAGTGGGGAGAAGACGAGGCAGTGAGACCCATTTTGATTTATGTGTTTGTTTTTATACAGTGATTTTATATAAATGTTTTTGGGCTCACACTCTGATTTGTTAAACGTATTTATTTATTATGTTAAGTGCATGACTCATTCTTTGAAAAGGGGTTTAAATTGCAAAGTTTCAGTGTGTTATGAGCCCGAGGTTCAGGGCGTTACACAATCAAAGCCTGACTTTACATAAAGATATCTTCAATATGTAATCACATATAACAGCTTGTTGAAATACCTCTTAATCGTTTAAATTTATGAATTAAATCGTGAAATCATAAGACACTTTCAAAACAAAAGTCCAATCACAGTGAAGATCCTAGCTTCGACCCTCCGCCGGATCGTCTCGACCCACGATCGTCTCACCTATAAATAGAACAACAAAGTATATCATTAGTCTCGACTCAACCACAAATAGAGTGTGGGTGTAAACGAACCTAACGTCATTCCCCCTTGCTTGTACAGCCCAACAATTAATTTACTTACTTACAAAAATCCCAAAACACTCCCTCTTTCCTTGGATACTCCTCGGCTCAAACCAACTTCAACCACAACTCCAAAACACGGTCTAAACTTAAATAAACCTGCGTAAAGCGTACTTTGATAGAAAAATTTGTCCTAAGGTATGAGTTTGGTATCGGCAAAGTCTCAAACTTCTGTCCAAACACCTCTCGGCTTCTCCAACAACTTCGGACCTAGCCAAGGTCAACCACCAACTTAGAAATCACTCTAAAACATATCTTATTTTCAAGGTCTCCAAATAATCAAATAAATTCCCAAAATAATCAAAATAAATCTTGAAAAAATACGAGGTCTCCAAAATTTTAAAAATATAACACTTTTAGCCGATAAGTTTTGAAATAACGTTAAATCAATTGTCAGTGAACACACCAAATAAATTGTTAGAATATTTCTAAAGTAATTTAGTAAAAATTTTCCGAGGTCTTTCAAATTTCGTTTCCTTATAAAATCTCTTAAAATGAACAAAGTTGAATAAAAATTTTAAATTTCAAAAGAAATTTGGGTCGGGTCGTTACACTTGTATGTTGTCGAAATCTTTGATGTTTGGGACATTGATTTTATGAGACATTTTCTTAATTCCTTTGGCAATTTGTACATACTTGTGGGTGTGGATTATATGTCCAAGTGGGTAGAGGCAATTGCATGTAAAACCAATTACCATAGGGTAGTGCTTCATTTCTTGAAGGAAAAATTTTCACTCGATTTGGGACCCTACGCGCTATCATTAGTGATGGTGGGAAGCATTTTTGTAATAAGCCATTTGAACATTTAATGAAAAATTATGGTGTCACTAATCGAGTTGTCACCCCTTACTATCCCAAACAGGTGGTCAAGTTGAGATTTCTAATAGAGAGATTAAACATATCATAGAAAAAACAGTTAACCCGTCCCGAAAAGATTGGTCTTTGCGACTCATTGATGCGTTTTGAGCTTACTGAACTGCTTTTGAAACCCCCTATTGGAATGTCTCCTTATCGCTTAGTTTTTGGGAAAACGTGCCATCTACCTTTGAATTGGAACATAGAGCATTTTGGACCATAAAACAATTTAATTTTGTTCTAGACAAAGCAGAGACCCATAGGAAGCTCCAGTTAAATGAGCTTGAGAAACTAAGGAATGATGCATATGATTGTGCTAAAACTTACAAGGACCGTATGAAGTTGTTCCATGATAAACACATTTTGAAGAAAACTTTTTCACCTAATCAAAAAGTTCTTTTGTATAATTCTCATTTGCATCTTTTTTCTGGTAAATTGAAGTCTCGTTGGACTGGTCCTTTTCTTGTTCGCACTATTTTTCCTCATGGGGCGGTTGAAGTTGAAAATCCTAAAAATGGTGATGTTTTTAAAGTCAATGGTCAAACATTGAAACCATTTCTTGAATTCCAAAATTATGAGGTTGAGGAGGTCTTATTTTGTGATCCCATTTATCCTGATTGATGTTCTTTGTTTAGTTAATTAATTTAGGATTTTTTTTTCTTTTTTGCTTTTCTTTCTTTTTATGTGTATATTCTCTTCATATCTTTGAGAATTATCATTCATTATTTGTTGAGCATCATTGTTGATAATTTCAAAGAAATGAGAGTATCATCTTTCAGGTAACACTACAAGAAAAACTGTCATAGACATCACTTTTTTAATATCAGTTTTTACATTAACCGATATCGTATATTTTTAGATATCGGTTAATTTTGTAGACGATGTCTAAACTCATTAACATATCACTATTTTTTTTTCTGATATCTTAATTTTTCCCGGTTGATTAAGTTTTTTTAAAAACTGATATGTAAAAGTCATATCTGATATCTATATTTAACCAAAGAAAAACACGGGGGAATTTTTTCCCCAAACTTAAAAATTTTGGCTAAGTGTTCCAACCCCAGTCCCGATATCCACACACACACATTCCCTTCTATGCAGACATCTCCTTCTCTCTCACTCTCTCAAACACAAACTGAGACACACACTCGATCTCTTTCTCTCTCGCGCGTCTCGTTCTCACTCAGACCTTGTCGTCGAAGTCGAAGTTGCCGTCGGCGGTCAAGTACGAACTATCTCATCCTCCTGGGTTGCGGCGTCAAAAGGTAAGCTCAGTCTCATCTCTCCTGGGTTCTCTCTTTATCTCTGTCCTCTTCTCTCTATCTCTCTGTCCTCTTCTCTCTTGTTGTTGTTTAAGTTTTTCTTCAAATTAGGGATTTTCATAGGTTCGTTTGCTTCTCGAAATTAGGGGTTTTCTTGATTTTCAATTTCTCTCTCTTTGGAACAGGATATTGTCACGTATTTAATTCACTAGGAGGATCTGTTACTGAGAAAGATTTGCTAGGAAACTATCTTGCTATGTTTACAAGTTTTGTTCATAGGGATTTGTATTTTGACTTTGTGCTGGGATCTTTCCCTTTGTTTCCTTTCTTGACGTTATATTGTTAACTAAATTCATTGGTTAGTTGATCGATGATTTTTAATTTCAGTTTGTGTTCGGGCTCAATCACCATAAATTTCCTTCATCCTAGATGAATATTTATAGGTGATTAATTGGTTGTGGGTTATTGGTATTTTTGTATGTATTGGTGAATCTGAAATTGGGTTTTCAATATATGGGGTGGCAGTATGGAGGCCAAACAGGCAACATTGTAGTTTGGATAGGAGATGAACTGCACAAGATCCCTGTTTTGGATCTTAGTAAAACCAGTAACCTTTCAGATTGGTTTAGATTTTCTGATCGAGATTTTGCAGTGTGGCAGGTTTCTTGTTGTTGTCTGTATATAAAATTCCTTCACTAATTAAAAGGAAATAATGTTTATTTGGGGGCTGAACTTGTTTTATTTCTTTGCAGGGCCTTTAAATTTTATTTGCTTCCGGGGAAATCATTTATACCCAGAGTTTGTTGGTATATGCCTATATGGTAAGGGTGCAACGTACTGTCAGAAAAAGCAAGGAAAACCTTTGATCTCTGCTTTAAGCAACTTAAGGCTTTTGCAGGTAACTTTTTTCTGCTTTTTTTCCTTTTATGATTGTGCAGCCAATTTTCGTGTAGTAAAGTATATCAAATATACTTGACATGTACTCTGTACGTGGTTGGTTTCAAGAATATGAAGGGCTCACATGTGCTTGAACTATATTGAAGGCAAGAATAAATTGATTTTCTGAAGAGAGTGCTTGAACTATAATGAAAGCATCTAGGGTGATGTAGTATTTTGCATTATCATGCAATTATGGGACCAAGCATATCCACTGTAAATCTTACTATTATTAACTACGAAATTAGTTGCTTAGTTGCTTATAATAAATATGTTTTGTTTTGGTTATTTATTTCAGTTTGTGCTATAATAGATATAAGATTTAATTTATGTAAATTTAATAATGAAATATGAGAATTAAAATAAATTCTCGCTGTAGAGGACCTATGAGTATATTCTCTTAGTGCAATACTTAAACTTGTAGCTTTTATTTGTCTAATTAATTGCTATAAAAATAGTCTGTGGGGATGAATGATGGCCCATAAATGGTACAAGATAGATAGTTGGAGAAAATGAATCTACTGCTTTCAGTATAATGAACTGTAGATACTTTAGTCACGAGATAAAGAAAAATGGAAGATTATCTTGTTCGTTGTCATGTTAATTTCTTGAACTAACTTCTATTCTGAAAAGTCTGTTAAAGCATGCAAGCTTCTACTTAAGATGTAACTCCATTAAACTAAACTGTTATGTTTCAAAATGGCTAGACCTCTAGGAGCACTATGTAAGCAGTACAGATGGAAAACATAAGAATACAATAAAAGAACATGTGCAACACTCATCCAATGATAAACCCTTACAATATGTAATTAAATGTTTTAACCTCGTAATCATCCAATATTTTGGATCTGGATTTTATTCTTCCTCATTGCTTATAGGGTGCCTTTAGTCCATCCACGTATAATTTTCCAATCTTTACCATCTCACTAAGCATTTAATTAACCATACCATTGCTATCTGTTCCCATGCATTTCTGCCTTGGTAGGAAACATCATGTTGGTGGAGTTTATTCATTTATTTTCTCATGTAATTAGCTAGACTGCACAAATTCTGTCAAAGAACAAAAGAAGAAAAAAAAGAAAAAAAAAAAAAGAGCTAGGCTACATAGATGATTTAACAAATTCTGCCCAGCCCCATACCCTTTTATTTTTACATATGTTTGCATTATGCAATTTCTGAAACATCTTATTTTTGCATTATATAAATGCTTAAAAATTGGTGAAAATTGTGTTGTATGTTTGCTATTTTGCATGTTTTTGTGTTGGGAATGCTGAAATAATTGTGGATTGTGACTTTGCTAGATTGTTGTTTTGGGAAATAGGTGTCTTAATAGCTATATATTTTGCATCTTTAATTGGTATTTGGTATTGAATTAACTTAGTTTCTCTTCATGTGAAGTTGATATCGGTAAGTTCAATGGATAAAACATGGATACATGCTGATAGAAGGAGTAAGGTGTATGAGGTGGGAGTTGAGAATTTTCTAAGGTTAGGAGTAGGCAATAGTGGCAAACGTAAGTACATCCATTGTCCTTGCAATAGATGTGGGAACTTGAGTAAGTATACGGTAAAAGTGGTTAGGGAGCATTTGTACTTTCATGGTTTTGATGAAAGGTATAACAACTGGATATGGCATGGTGAAGCTAGTGTCTGTAGGGATGAGCAATATGGTTTTCTTGGTTCTGAAACAGTAGACATGTGCGAAGGAGCTTTTGATAATTTCAATCATGATCCGGACAAGTTTCAGAGTTTCGTTGAGGAAGGGGAAATGCCCTTATATGTTGGTTGTGATAAGTACAGTAGGTTATCTGCAGTGGTCAGATTGTTCAACCTGAAGGCAAAACATGGGCTGACAGAGAGTAGCTTCTCTGATTTTCTGGTTACTTTTGGAGATATGCTACCTGATGGTAATGTGCTACCCTTGTCTATATACGAGGCGAAGAAGACATTGGCTGCTTTAGGAATGGAGTATGTGAAGATACATGCTTGCCCGAATGATTGTATATTATATAGAAAGGAGTATGAAGATGAAACAAGGTGCCCTAAGTGTGATCTCTCTAGGTGGAAGGTAAACAAGGGAGCAGTTGAGAAGGAAGGGGTGCCAGCCAAAGTATTGTGGTACTTTCCTCCTATTCCAAGGTTTAAACGAATGTTTAAATCTTGTGAAACTTCAAAGAACCTCACTTGGCATGCCAATCAGAGAGTGAGTGACGGCATCATGCGCCATCCAGCTGATTCTCCAGCTTGGAAGTTGGTTGACCATAAATGGCCGGATTTTGCTAGCGAGCCTAGAAATCTAAGGCTTGCCCTTTCGGCTGATGGGATAAATCCACACAGTTCATTAAGTAGTCGATATAGTTGTTGGCCTGTCCTCTTAGTCACTTACAGCCTTCCTCCATAGTTGTGCATGAAGAGGAAATTTATGATGCTAAGTTTGTTGATTTCGGGTCCTAAGCAGCCAGGAAATGACATAGATGTGTATTTAGAACCATTGGTTGAGGATTTGAGAGCATTATGGAATGGAATTGAGGGAGTGTATGATGGTTTCAGGAAAAACTCATTCACTTTGAAGGCTGTACTTCTATGGACGATCAATGATTTTCCAGCTTATGGTAACTTGTCTGGGGCCTCAGTGAAAGGGTATAAAGCATGTCCCATATGTGGAGAAAACACAGATTCTGTTAGGCTAAAACATGGTAAGAAAATTTGTTTCCAAGGGCACAGAAGATTCTTACCACGCCACCACCCATATCGGAGACAAATGGCTGCTTTTAATAACAAGCAAGATGAGCGTGAGCCTCCTACACCTCTAAGTGGACATCAAGTCTTGGAAAGAGTTTCAGGAATCAATTGTATCTTTGGGAAGAAACAAAGAAAGGACAACTTAGGTGGTGAAAGCCATGCTCCATGTTGGAAGAAGAGATCAATCTTCTTTGACCTAGAGTATTGGAAGTCCCTTCATATAAGGCATGCTCTCGATGTAATGCACATTGAGAAGAATGTGTGCGAGAGTATCATTGGGACTTTACTAAACATTCCAGGTAAGACAAAAGATGGGGTGGCTGCCCGTTTAGATCTCGTGGAAATGGGGGTAAGACTAGACTTGGCACCACAAATTGGGAACAAGAGGACATTTCTACCTGCAGCTCCATATACACTTTCTCGGGATGAGAAAAAAGCTATATGCAAGTGTTTGTTTAGTATCAAGGTCCCGGAAGGTTACTCTTCAAATATACGAAACCTAGTATCCATGGAAGAGCTCAAACTTTTCGGTCTTAAGTCTCACGATTGCCACACCTTAATGCAACAATTGCTACCTGTTGCCATCCGTTCAGTTTTGCCCAAGAATGTGAGATATGCTATTACTAGGCTGTGTTTCTTCTTTAATGCCCTATGCTCCAAAGTGGTTGATGTGTCCAAGTTGGATAAAATTCAGTCTGATCTTGTAACCACCTTGTGTTTGCTGGAGAAGGTTTTCCCACCTTCATTCTTTGATATAATGGTCCATTTAACCGTGCACCTTATTAGAGAGGTACGATTGTGTGGACCAGTCTTTTATAGGTGGATGTATCCATTTGAAAGAGGCATGAAAGTGTTAAAAGGTTATGTCTGGAATCGTAATCGTCCAGAGGGCTGCATTGCTGAGTCTTATATTGGTGAGGAAGCCGTGGAGTTTTGCTCGGAATATTTATCTGGGGTACATGCAATTGGTACTCCCTCTTCGCGTATGGGTGCACCAAAGACTAGTAAGCCTCTATCAGGTGGTAGGGTAGTTAATGTAGACCGTGAAGTTTGGGAACAAGCTCACCGCTGTGTTTTGGAGAATGCCGCTGAATGCGATTCGTATGCCGAGTAAGCTCACTGATTGTGTTAAATACATACTTAATTAGCAGTTTTTGTAATGCATAATTTACATGTTTTAATAATTGTACTTTATCTGTTTATAGACAGCATAAGGCTTACTTAAAAACCCTTTATTCAAGTAAAAAAAGAAGTGAAAAGTGGCTACTAGAAGAGCACAACCGCAGATTTATCTATTGGTTACGTGACAAGGTATTACTTTGTTACCTTAAAAACCACTTAGCCTAATGCCATCTATTTGGTGTTGTGTTTCTGTTTTAAAAATGGCATCCTAACCTTTGTTCTCATAGGTGGCAGAGTTAATCAATGGTGGATCCAGTGGCATAACGGCCTCGTTGAGGCGGCTAGATATAGGTCCACCTATGAGTGTGTTGCAGTATGAGGGCTATCAGATTGAGGGCTGCCATTATCACACAAAGGCACGTGATTCCACACGCACAGTCCAAAACAGTGGGGTGACCTTGGTGGCAAAGACAATGCAAGTGGCAAGCGCGAAGGATAAAAATCCTGTCTACAATGATATGTCTTTCTTTGGTGTTATCGAAGAAATATGGGAACTGGATTATAACGACTTCAGGGTGCCCTTATTTAAATGTCAATGGGTAGAGAACAATAAGGGAATTAAGACAGATGAACTAGGGTTCCAATTGGTTAATCTTAATAGGATAGGTCATAAGAAAGACGTATTTGCTTTGGCTGCCCAAGTGAAGCAAGTATTTTATATAGAAGACCCACTAGACTCTAATTGGTCAGTGGTACTTGCAGTCCCAAATAGAGAGTTTAATGATTGTGCTCATGAGGATGAGTTGGGGGACACCATTATTGACCATCAATCCTTTAGCCTTGGATTACCTCCTGTTGAGGAATTTGATGATATAATAGGAGAGGATGATAACAGTTACAAGAGGGATAATTGTGAGGGTGTATGGATTGATCACTCCAAAAACACAAATTGACAATCTAAAGGTTTGAATTTATTCAGTTTTTATTTGTCACTTAATTTCAGTGATCGAGCTTCAATTTAAAGGTTTCTATCTCTTTGTCTTTTCTTGATTGTTATCCTTTATTCACTAACCTGTCAGTTTACACATTACTAAGCACACAAGTAAGTATTGCTCTAACTTTGAAGCTACTAATGTTTTCAGGTATATGACTTGATAATGGCTACACCATCAAGAAAAAAAGCTGCAGCTGCGAAATCCAAAGGCAAGAGGGTTGCCACCCCAAAATCAAAGGCCAAAAAACCTGCAGTTTCCAAGGCCAAGGACAACAAAAAAGCATGTTCGACTTCAAAGGACACTGTTACAAATGAAGGCAGCAGCAAATCCTCACGCAGTGTTACAAAGATGCACAAAATAGTCGTTAAGAAGGCTTTAGGTCGAAAGCTGAAAGTGGATTACAACTCACATGGCTTGCCAGTAGGGGAAACAAGGTTGTACTTGGCTTCTTATATAGGAGTTTTGGCAAGGACAACTATACCTATTACGCATACTCGCTGGCCGAAAGTGCCAGATGACCTAAAGCAGAACATTTGGGACGATGTTCAGGTAATTAAGACCTTCATAAAATTTCTTATAATCCTAGTGTCATTTGAATTTGTATGTGTCTTAATTAAAAAGTTTATAAATTATATATACTACCACATAATACTCTGCCACATTATAAGCATTTTTCTTTCATTACACACTTCCTTTAGATACACTTGTTACACACTTGCTTCATCTTCAATTCATTATAAGCATTATAATTTCAGTCACATAAACTTTATAATTTCAGTCGCATAAGCTTTATAATTTCAGTCGCATAAGCATTATACTTGTTCCTTGTAGAAAGCATTTGAGTTGGCCAAAGAAAGCAGGAAATGGGTGTTGTCATCTGCTGGCAGTAAATGGAGGTCTTTCAAGACTACATTAACCACCAAATACATATTGCCATTCAAAGATGACCCGGAAGCGGAAGCTTTGCAGACCCGACCGAAGGAGTACGACTTTATTGCACCGGAGGATTGGACTGCCTTTGTTGCTCAACGATTATCAAATGATTTTCTGGTAAAGATTTCAGTTTAGAATTCAAAGTTTGTGGTACATATATATGTTTGTTAGCTTCCATTTAGGGTCTAATGTTTGTGGTATGTGGTGTCGTCATCGTAGGAACTACACGAAGCGCAAAGGCAGAGAACTGCAAAGCGGAAGTATCATCATAGGTTATCAAGGAAGGGATATATTGGCTTGGAGGAGGAATTAGTAAGGCTATAAGAATCCCATAATTGATTTGTCTTTCAACTATATGTAATGGGAATTGGAGGTTGGACTAACTATATATATGGTTAATTTTATGCTGAATAGAGGAAGAAAAATGTTGATGAAGATGATGTAGACCGCTCTGTCCTATGGAAGAAAGCTAGGGAAGACTGTAATGGGAACTTGACTGAAGAAGTGATGCCTGTGGCTAAAGTCATAGTAAGCTACTGAATCTCACAGATTGAGGTTGGATAATTGATTGTGTAGTGATATGCTGAAACTGTTCATGTTTTTCTTATTTTGGCAGGACGAGTTGATGGACAAAGTGAAAGCTGGAGAGTTGAAGGTGGAAGGTGCTAATGATGTTCTAAGCATGGCATTGGATACTCCGGAGCATGCCGGCAGGGTCAGGGGTGTGGGGGGAAATATCAACCCTTCGGTGTACTTCAACATCCCAAAAAAACCTAGGGATGAGATGACCATGAGTAAGAGAGACCTAGTGGCTATATTGCAAAGGAACAATAGGGAGCTGTTGGACAGAATTGAGAAGTTGGAGTCAATGAACAATGTGGCTACACCAAAAAAAGTTCCAGGTACAGGGCTGGTCTCTGATAAAGCAAGTTGCTTTGGTGAGGAAAAGGCTCAGGCTGCAGAGGTTGATGTTGAAGAGAGAGTTGAAGTAGTGTCGGTGGAAGAGATGGAAAAGGCAGCAATGAAGGTAACGTATGATTCTTTGGTGCCATGTTTTCATATGACAAGTAATATACTTCAGTTTGATTGTTTCTAAGCCAAAGAAAGCTATTCATTACAAATCTGATTTTAGGTTTAGGCTTATGAGTTATTATGTTTGTGTAGGGAAAATCATGCAAACTGGCAGTAGGAGATGTCACCAACATTGTTGCGTGGGGTACAATGATTGATATGGCATCCAACACAGTACACGGTGCTCCCTTAGGTGAGGGAAACGTGAGGGTTTCAATTGACATTGCCAACAAGGAAGAAGCATTACTTCCCTTCCCGGTAAGGGACGAGTTAATCACAGTTGGGCAGGCTGTTGGAAGCCTTGTGGCTTGGCCCCAAGAGCTTGTTATCGTTGGGAACAACAAGGTAAATACCAACTTCAGGTCTGTTACTGCTATTTAGTTACCAGTGTTACTGCTAGTCTGTTTTTTCTTACCGAAATATTTGAGTACTTATTGACCTTTCCAAGACATATAATTATGTCCAGTTTTGTCATCTATGCCAATTACTTGAAGTTCAGTTTTTGAGGTCATTTCATTACTCTTTATGCTTGTAATTATTCTAGTATTCCCTATCCAAAGTATATGAAGCCAATTGTGGCAAATCAAAATGCTAAACATGTATTAGACAGCTGATATGATCTGTGTTTGCATGCTCCCCTGCCATGCATTGCTTTTCCTTTCACCTCAAATTCAACAAGCAATTCCAACACTACAAGAAGAATGCAACCCAAATCAGAGCACACAGGAGGCAGACTCTAAGTTGATTCATGCAAGCTTCCAATTTGGGTGCTAGCTAGTAGCTCCTCAGTCGTTATAAAAGGGCTTGCAAATAAATGGGAGGTTCATCCCCTGGGGGCCCACACTAGCTAACAACCTCCATACTAGCTTTAAAATAGAACCATAAAGCATTCTCTAGAATCTCCACCAACCAGCATGGACAACAAATGGCCATAATATTTAGAACATATTTGTGATGAGAAAAAGAGATGGTAGTTCATAGCTGGTTGAAGTATAGAGACATTAAGACAGAGTGGGTGTTACTAAAAAAAAAATAATAAGAAAAATAAAAAGAGGAAGAAGACAGATTTGGGGTAAAAATAAAAACAGAAAGAACATGATATTTTCAGTATTAGAATCATTATCAAAAGTACTATTATCTATCTTTGCACATGATTGTTCCTAATTGAATAAAGTTCATATTATGCTTTGTGTTTAACTTTCTATATGCATCATCATTACTATTATTCCAACTAATATCAGCTTTGAGAACAAGAAAAGAAAATATGAGGAAGAAGACAAATGAATAACTACAAGAAAAACCAGACTGCACAGCAGGGAGGGGGAGAGAAAGGGGGAAGAGCTCAATGCTTTTCCAATCAATTTTTCTTCTTTTATTTAATTTTTAATTTTGGTTTTAGATTAATTTTGCTTCTTTAATTAAAAATAAGTGAGACCAATCAAATTATCACAATTCAGCATACCATTATCTGCCAAATGAATGAAAAATAAATCCACAGCTACGCAAGAAAGTTATGGTCATAATTCCAATATGCCTGATGTGTCTTTGTCTTAGTAAATCACTAACAAGCTCTTGTTTATCTTTGATACCCTATAAACAGAAAAAGCAGGTTCCTGCCATGGTGAAGGAGCTATTCAAGAAGGAAGCAGCCGAAAAACATGTCCCGAAGCAATGCAAGTTGTTGTATCGATTTGCAACGGAAACAATGGTCGCTAGTGGCAAAGTCATGAGTAGTGAAGTGGAGCCAGAAGTCTTTGGAGATGTCCGAAGACTTTATATATTAAAAGAGGATATTACTAGCTTATTGGAGATGAAAGAACTTTCAGCCACATGCTTAGTTGTGTACATGAGGTAATTGTACTCTTTCAACCACATGCATTAATTTATTCAACTATTTCTCAACTTGAACTGTTTCTGATACACATGCATTGTAAAGACATTGATAGGCACCTGTACGATAGGCTGATCGAATCAAACATGACTGACATGGTTGGTTTGGTGGACCCGGCACGCATCTCTGTGGGAGCTGGAAACCCAGAGCGGAGATCAACCCACCTAGCAGATAGGTTCCAGCAAGGAAAATGCGATCGTGTCTTTTTAGTGCCATTCAATGCTGGGTATCCCTTGACTGGTTGATGTTTTAATGCTAGTTTTATGCTCATGTGTATTTCTTTGGCTAATTATCGTTCAATTTGACAGTAACCATTGGATTTTGACAATCATTAGTGAAGAAAAGGACGTGGTCCACATCATGGACCCTCTTCCAAGACAAACCAGTAACCCAGGCTGGATGGATGTCGTGAACACGTAAGTGTCTATTAATATGTACCATCTTACATAATATGGATTGTATATTAAATTGTGATATATAACTTAAATTGATATTTTGTCTGAACTAGTGCTATTAGACAATTTAATGGGGTTACGGGAAGGAAAGGTCCGAAATCACCAACTTGGAAGCATCTCTATGTAAGTGTCTATGTATTACTTAAGTCTTTAAGTTTCTTATGTCTTACACATTGGACTAATTTAATTAAGTATAACTCTATGTAATTTCCTTTGCTTGTCTGTAGTGTCCTAAACAACCAGGTGGTGTTGAATGTGGATATTATGTCATGAGGTACATGAAGGAAATAGTTGAGGACACAACCCTTGCATATGAGTCGCAGGTTAGAATACTTACTCTTATTGGGGCAGTTGACTGGTATATTTTGTTATCCTTTGTACAGTTCTAACTTGGGAAACTTGTAAAAGGGAATTACAGGAGGAAGGGATGGCCTAGCTAGGACTTTGTTGCTGGTTTTTAAGACTTTGTTGCTGGTTTTTAAGACTTTGTTTTCTGGCTTTGCATCTTTTTAATTTTTTCTGTCTATGTGTGTTTGGGTTGGTGCTGTGTGCATTAAAGAGTGTGTTTGGGTTGATGGTCTGCATTTCTCTTCTATTTCCATTATTTTTTACTTGCATTATTGCTGAACTCTAGCTAGGCTGATACTGTGACTACTCATTTATACTTGCATGATCCATTTTTTGAATCATATATATGTGCAGTCATTTGAAAGCCCTTGCTGAATGCACGAAATGTAGGCCATCTGAATTCAATATATCAGATAAATTTAGATGATATATAACTTACATAAGATTGCAGCCATCTAAATTCAGATGATATATAACTTATATATCAACAAGTATTGAATTTAGATGATATATAACTTACATAAGATTGCAGCCATCTAAATTCAGATGATATATAACTTATATATCAGCAAGTATTGAATTTAGATGATATATAACTTACATAAGATTGCAGCCATCTAAATTCAATACTTGCTGCAATCTTATTCATGCTTTTGGCCTATATTTTTTTAATGCCCTTTGGGATCCTTGCTGAATGCACTTTTAAATACTTTGGGATCCTTGCTGCAATCTTATTAATTAATGCACTTTTCTTTCTTGTTTTTCAGTGGAGTAACCTGAAGAGCAAGAGGAGCAGTTACACACAGGAACAAATAGATGAAGTCCGGGTTGAATGGGGAGATTATGTTTCCATGAATTTTATTTAGACTAACATGCATGTTTTTGGTAACTTTTTGAGCATTTTGTTGTAGATATGAAGATATATACTAGCTAGTTCACATTCAAATCTTTTGTATAGGCAGAATTTAGGCCTAGCTGAATTGCACTGTTATGCCTTCATTATTTTTGTACATGTTGGCATGTGTTTAATTAGGATCTAGCTAGCTAGAGATGGATAGTGATTTTGGGGTATAAATGATGAGGGCTATCCATAAGTCTATATGGATTTGTAATCTTATTTTGTTAACTTCATTACTAAGTTTGGATGTTGGATTCATTTATATGAATGGAAGAATTTAAGTTGAATTATGGTGTAGAAGCTTAGTAATTGTTGCGTGGATGGATATTTACCAATTAGTTTTTATCAATATCAGAAGCCTATTGCATATCAGATTATGTAAAAATGCAACGATAAGGAATGAAGTTTCAACATCATTTTTTTAAAAAAAAACCGATATCTAAATAATATTTTTATATCAGATTTTAATTACAAAACCGATATGTTATACACCTTTTATATCAGATTTTAATTACAAAACCGATATGTTATACACCTTTTATATCAGATTTTAATTGCAAAACCGATATGTTATACATCTTTTATATCAGATTTTAATTACAGTCCCGATATGTTATACACCTTTTATATCAGATTTTAATTGCAAAACCGATATGTTATACATCTTTTATATCATATTTTAATTACAAAACCGATATGTTATACATCTTTTATATCAGATTTTAATTACAAAACCGATATGCTATACTCATTTTATATCTGATTTTAAGTACCAAGACGATATTGAATACATTTTGTATATCGGTTTCAAAATTACTAATGATATCATAAGTATCTTACATATCGGAATGTAGTTTTTAAGATATCAGAAATCATTAATATCTGATAACAATGATGGTATATTATATCGGATTATCAAACAAATACGATATCTAATATAATATAGACATCAGTGAATAACCGATATGTAATATGGGAGAATAGATATCAGCACTCAATATATCGGTTGGAAACCTAAATAGATATCGGTTTATCACTGATATATATGAAGGTTTTTCTTGTAGTGTAATTTCTTTTCACCATCTTCTTTCTTATTTCTTGTTATTCTCATGTTTTTCGTTTCCAATCATTAAGGACAATGTTTGATTTAGGTTTGGGGGTGGAGTTTAGAAATTTTATTCAAATTTTCTAGTACTTTTCTAAGTAAAAAAAAAAAGTTTTAGTTTTGTTTTTGTGTTGATTGCTTCACCATGATGAGATTGATTTTTCTTGCATTCAATGCTTAGCTTTTGGAAATGAGAGAAAAAGAAATGTCTTAGTATCATTTTATTTTCAAATAAACTTTTTTAGAAGTGTCTTACATTTTCCATCTTAGCCTTACATTACAAGCCAATTAAAGTCCTCTTTGATCTTAGGAAGAGTTTGGTTAGAATGTGGAGAGAGAATGAGTAAGAATTAAAGTGCTTGATTCAACATTTTCATGTATTTGATTTCCTTTCATGAGATCTTATCTTTTTTCTATAATTTCATTCTTCATGATACATATATGTGACTTATCTTTGAAAATTGTTCACAATTACTCATATAACACTACAACAAAATTATTAATAGGTATTGCCCATTTTATATCGGATTTGAAATCAACTGATATATAATTTTTTTTTTCTAAGAATTTATAAAAATATCAATTTAAACTATGAACTGATATGTTAAATTTATATTTCTTTTCCCCGTCTAATTTTTTTTGCCTACCCACCCAAACACCTGATATGTTATGACCAGGGAGTAAAATTTTGTTTTTTAGGGGTATGGAAATTTTAACCCCATACCAAAATAATTTCAAAAAATTTCGAAAAATTTTGCCGAAATTTCGTCGAAATTTTCGATGTAGAGACCGGAGAGAGAGAGGGGAGGCTGAGACCGGAGGGAAAGAAGCAGAACCGCCACTGCCGTCGCCGTCGAAGGAGGGAGAGAAGAGATCCGGGGCGTGAGACAGAGAGGGAGATCGGGAAGGAGGAGGGAGAGGGAGCAGAGCTAGAGAAGAGAACATGGAGGAGGAGGGAGAGATAAAGAGAAGATGAGAACTGAAGAAGAAGAGGAAAAAAAAAAAAAAAGAGAAAAGGAAAAAAAAAGAAAAGAAAAAGAAAGAAAAAAAAGAAGAGAAAAGAAAAAAAAAAAAAAAAAGGAAAGAAATTTTTTTTTTTTTAAGGTAGATTGAGATTTGGAGTCTTTAGGCAATTGAAAAAAAAAAAGTTTGAGATTTTATTTTGTCATTTTGGTGTTTCGTTTAGTTGTAAACATAAATTATGAAAAAGAAATTTATCCATTTATCATGAAGTTTCATTTCCTTAATATTTGGTTTTCCAATTATGATAATTTGTAAAATTGAAATTTTAAGTAAACCGTGTCGCCACTGCTGCCATCGGATTGGTTCTATTTTAACCCAATTCGGCTTAATTTAACTATCGAAAACCATTTCCAAGTCCCTTTGAGTAAGCTTGCTACTTTCCGTTGCCACATTGGTGATTTATTCGTGTAATTTTATTATGTAATTATTAATTAGTTAAGTATTTTTTTAACAGTATTGTCTCTGACGCGCATTATATTCATCACATATCACATGAAATCTACTATATTATTTGATTTCTTCAATATTTTTTATTAATATAGTAGATAATATGTTAAATAAACATATGGTCAAGTTTCATTCAAAATTTCCATATTTTAATAGCAATTTTCGTCGTTTTTGTCCAATTTTATCGAAATCGAAATTTTAATCGAAATTTCCACGAAAATTTCCTCGAAACCGAAATTTTACTCCTTGCCTCCCTCTTCCATCCCCTAGCCTCCGTTCAGCCTAGAAATGTCCCAAAACTCGCGTCCCAATTAAGGCCGGTTTGGAGCTCGGGCGTTGATTCACTGTTTCCAACGTCTTTGTGGCCCAACTCTGGTCCAGAAAGCTTCCCCTCGTTGAACCTATCACGATGGTACCCTCTGATCGTCCATCGGACTTCGCACGACGGCGAATCAACAACTCAAGGCCGGCGGCTTCCGCCTCCGATTTCGGCCATTTCCAGCGATATTTGGCCGTCGATCCAGTTACGAGAAATGATCCTTTAGGTATGGGCTTTCTTTCCCCCTTGATCTTGCTTGTCAATTTTGAGAAATTTGAAGTTTGAATTTTAGGGCTTGTACCCATTTCGGGTTTCCCTTTGATTTCGGGTTTTTGGGTTATTTTTGACCCATTTCAATTGAATTGAAGTCTCTGCATTGATTTTGAGCTCGAATTTGTTGATTTTCTTGTACAAGTCCGCTTCATCGCCTCTGCCACCGCCGGCTCCACCACTTATGGTGGCAGGTTAGGTGGTTTTCCTTATCAATCAGCCTCCCCAGAAAATCCAGAGGCCAATTCTAGGGTCTGTTTGCATCTCGGTGAATGTTTGTGTGTTGTTAGGGGCCGGGCAGCCACTGTGCGTGGTGGTTACCGCCCATTTCGGTTGTTGAATAGCCAAGTTGTGATCTCTGGATATTAAATTGTTGGTTCTCTAGTCTTAACAGGTACGCGGGCTCGGAAAATCTTTTTCCCGATGCCGTCATGCTGCCAGATTTGACATCCGAGCGCGTTGCCGTCCAAGGGCATTTCGGCCTTTTCACGTGGTTAGACGGTGACTGAAACTTATCGGATTGTAATGTATAGTACCATTCGCGAATTGTCTGTTTTGTGTGTTTGTTGTTATAGGTTAGAGAAAGCTAAGTGTAGGATTTGGATCATGAGAAGGAATTGACGAGGATTTGAGACTAAGGAATTAATTGGGAATTATAGAGTTGTCCTGAGATTAATTACTCATTAGATGAGAAATGTCTATTTTCGAGGATCAATGAATGATGATTAGGCAATCATTTTACAGAATAATCAAGTTACCTATGGATGAAGTGTTAGTATGATTTGAGTGGCAAACAAGTGAGTGGTCGTGAGTATGAATCAATTTCAGAAAGGATTCGGCATAGTTCGGAGTAAATAGTGAGTGGACTTTTATTTTAGAAATGTTTATACATTTTATAATTTAATTCTTTTTGGCTACCTTTAGTTTTGTTTGAGAGATAAGAAATTTCGGGCTGGATGTTTGATTTTGACTAAGTTTATGAAAAGACCACATTATTTCAATCATTTCATGATATTAGGTTTATTTGGAGATTTGATGTATGGTTTGAGACGTTGTGATTTGAGAAAAAAACACGCTTTTTGGTGAGTTGGATTGTTAAGGAGAATTTTGAAAAGAATTGAAAGAAAATGCTTATCCATTTATCTCAAGTGAGTAGAGATTTAAAGAGTATTTAAAAACTGCCATGTAAATGCAAATACTGATCGGACAAGCCTGCTCGTGCGGAGTGACCCTTCCGTATGGGATTGTGGCCAGGATACAAGCCTACTCGTGCGGAGTGACCCCTCCGTACGAGATTGTGACCAGGATACGAGTCTGCTCGTGCAAAGTAACCGCTATGTACAAAATTGTGGCCAGGATTTGAGTCTACCCGTGTGCGGGATTGTGGTCAGGACATTGTCTACAATACGGGTACGAGAATGGGGTGAGTTTTAAGAATAAGTGTTTTGAGATATCAGTTTCCAATGATAAATTCAGTTCAGATTTGATATTTCTTAGCTTGAACAATTTGATTGCTTTTTCAGTATATCGAGGTTTATTTGAGACGAAAGTTTTCAGCCAAAATTATTTATATACTGTTGATAATATCGATTTCCAGCTTGAGAACCTTGTTATTTTCAAAGTTTGATTTACGGTTTAGGAGATTTAAAAAATAGATTTGAAAGAAGAGATTTTTTTAAATAGTTTTAAAGCTGAAGGATTTCAAAGAGCGACATAAGTGAAATTAGATAGTGTGATTGTTTGTTTGGTTGGTTGTTTGCATTGTTTGCTAGGATTTGGTAAAGTTTAGGTTTGAATCACGAAGGTGAAAATGGTGGTGATTATACTTTGAGGTTATCATTTAGGACGTGAATGATTTGAGATTGAGATTAATAGTTGACCATTAGACAATTGATTGGCCAGAATGATTATTATTATTATTATCAGTGGGATTTGATGTGGATATGAGAAATTTTGATTATCTTGATGCTTGGATCATTGGTGAATGAAATATTATGTGATTCGATATTTATTTTTACGCTTTGATGTTATTATGGATTATTTATTGAGTATGGAAAATTGAGAAAATTATTGAGATTAGTTAATTAAGTCTTTCACTCATATGAGCTTTAGTGAGCTTACCGGGTTTGTTGTATAACCCGGGACACCATGGATGTGGTGTAGGGTTTGTGTTTTGCAGGTTAAGCAGGCTGAAGGGGCAGTGAGAAGAAGTCGAGGCAGTGGGACCCACTTTGATTTGATTAAATGTTTTTATACAGAGGTTTTACATAAATGTTTTATTTAAAAGAAATTTATTTATTTATATTTATGTACATGGCTCAAAAGAAAGAGAAAAGAAATTTAAAAGGTTGTTGTTTCAGTGTTTTTATAGGCCCGAGGTTCGGGGCGTTACATGGATTGACTTGCTACCCACTATGCCTCTGTTGATTGTTTTCGGAAGAGTGACTTTCAGACCTCCAGGGCAACCGAAGATTGTTTTTCATGGTGAGCGTAGAATCCTTCCATCTTGTAGATTTTAGCTTTAACTGCTAGGCGTCTATTATGGAAGGGTTGTACGAGGTACTTAGCCCACATCATGGACAGTCAAGCTAGTGAGGTGAGACTTGAGGACATACCTGTGGTACAGGACCTTCCGAACGTATTTCCAAACGACCTTCCGGGTTTGCCTCCGGGTTTCAGGGTGGAAATCCAGGGGTGGTTCTGTCAATATGGGCGTTTGAAGCGATGGGCAATTTTGTAAATTGACAAATTGGGTTTTATAAAAATCCAGAATCAGATTTTAAATTTTATTTCGCACTTTCTCTCTCTCTCCCCGTGTCACACTCTCTCTCTCTCTCTCTCTCTCTCTCTCTCTCTCTCTCTCTCTCTCTCTCTCTCCAACCCTCCCCCCGAGCTCCCTCTCTCCGACCTCCCTTCGTCGCCGTCTGGCCAGGAGGCGGGGATGCCACCGCCTCAGTCCCCCTTCCATTCTCTTTCTCTCTCTCTCTCTCTTCCCTTCCTCTGTTCGTGCAGCACCACCACTAGAGGATAGCCTCTGGCCACTTGCACACCCTTTTTAATCTTCTTTATACGCTTGTCAAATTTCCATCTTGAAGAATCACATTTTGGGCAATTCTCCATGTTCTCATACTCTTTTCTAAAGAGACAACAATCGTTCTTCCAAGCGTGAATCTTTTCGTACCATAGATCGAATGCATTGAGAAATTTTTTACAGAGTACAAGGACTTGAGAAGCACATTCAGCATTGGTAACATGCCATGCATAATCTCTAGAAGGCCAGTGAAACTATTATCGGTCCATCCACATAGAAATTTGTGTTTGTATAAAGTTACAATGGCCGATAACTTTGTATAATTTGTACAACTAGGGTATAGAGGGCTTTCAGCATCTTCTAATTGTTCAATGAAATCCTCATCCCTTCTTTCTTCAACATGCTCTATATAGTCTTCATCATTCAAGTAGGCTGCTCTATATAATACATATGCCTCATTCATGTCCATTTCTTCAACTCGATCGATCCCTCATCTCTAATTGGCTTTAACCCATGATGAAATCAATTTATGTATGTGAGATCCATTCCCTTTATCACCAAATGCTCAAAAATAGTATAAGAAAAATGATGACTTAAGTTTCGGCAATTTTTGCAAGGGCATAGAATCTTTTATGCGTTCCCTGAATATAACACCCCAAACTTCGGGCCCATAAATACATTGAAAACTTTGTCATTTAAACCTCTTTTCAAAGAATGAGCCATGCACATAAACATAAATAAATACACTTTTATCAAAAACATTTAAGCAAAATCATAATGTAAAAATAATTAAATAAATCTCTCTGAGTCCCACTACCCCATCTTCTCCTCACTGCCTCCTCAACCAGCTTAACCTGTAAAACACAAATAACCACACTGCACCATATCCATGGTACACCGGGTCATTCAAACAAACAACTCGGTAAGCTCACTAGAGCTCGTATGAATGAAATGACGTAAAAATTATCCTCAATAAATAATCTCATGGTCTCAAAATACTTTTCCTCAATCATCACAGTTTTACAATCCACGATATAATCACAATAATGCCAAGACATAAATAAAATAATCCTCACATGCCAATAATCCAACAAATAATCAAACAACTAAATCCAGCAAACTTAAATATTCTAAACATCAACATCAATAAATGTCATGGCATCTCAAGAATCTTCAAATAAACCTTTAACCTCAAAATCCTCTTTTACTTTCTTAAACTCAAACTCATCATCAATTCCATCATCATGATTCAAGCCTAGACTTTACCAAGTCCTAGCCAAACCAAATCCTAGCCAAACCAAATCCTAGAAAACAAATGCATACACGCAAGCAAAGCAACCAATCAAACTATCTAATTTTACTGACAGTGCAACCACGTGAAACGACCGAAATGCCCTTTCACGACGCCATTGCTCGAATATCAAATCCGGCAGCATAATGGCATTGGGAATGAGATTCTGTGAGCACGTGTACCTATTAAGACCAGATAACCAATCAAATACAAAAGGATTCACAATTGGTCGTTAAACGACCGAAACGGGCGGCTGCCAGCCCCAAACAACACACAAAACACCACAAAACTCACCCAAAACGTCACTGGACAAGGAATTTGGCTTATGGGACTTCCGAAGAGGTAGAAACGGAACAAATAACCACCAACCCGCCGCCACCAGTGGTGGAGCTGGCAGTACGCGTGGCCGCAAAACAAGGAAATCTGATTCAAATCACAAATGGCTCAAACAAAGAATACAGACATGAAAAGCATGTCGAGAGGATGAAGACTGGTACCTCACTCGACAGCAAACACTGCCGGATTCACCGAAAAAACAGCCGCAGCTTGGTGGCATCGAATCGCCATCATGGAGCATCATCGGCGTGAGAGAAAGGCACGGGAAGACTTGCCGTGATGAGAAGAGAAAGACCCAGGTGGTCCTGCGCTGCAACTCTGTCGGAAAATGCAGATCGCCGGCGAGAGCATCTTCTTTGTCTCGCATCGATTCTTCGTCATCACTGGGTTTCTGTGTTGGACGTTGCCACAGGGAGGAAGAGGAGAGGGAGACGATTCCAATGTCGCCAGTCTCACCGTCATCCGCTGTCGGACGACCGAGAATCGACGAGAGAGAAAGGACTGCATAAAATCACATCGTACTAGTACCCAGGGAACTGCTGGTCATACGTGCACCCAGAGCATGTGATGCTGGTCATACACTGCCGATTAGGCAAGTGCCGAGCAGAGTGTAATGCTGGTCATACATGCACGCAGAGCATATAATGCTGGTCATACACCGCCGAGTTATTTCGAGGCGAGTGCAGAGCAATAGGTCATGCTGGTCATACACCACCGACTAGGCCAGTGCAGAGCAATATATAATGCTGGTCATACACCACCGAGTCATCTCTAGGCGAGTGCAGAGCAAATCTATACCTGCTGAGGGGGTACTAATAGGACAGTTTAAAACTGCTCATTTTAATATCGAAAACATTCGTGCCCAAACAAGATTTATGACCGTTCAAAGATCACCTCGTTTCAAACATATCTCGGTAATAAAAATATCTTATAAATCCATATAATTTCTGTTAATTGGAACCAATCTGTAATATCATATTGAACTGGGCCTTTCCGTGATCTTCCATTTGCAACATATTTGACATAAGTAAAAAAAATGTATATATAAACACCATTGCCCATTTAAATTTATAAAACTCGTAACTCAAATCAAACCCATGTCAAAAGATACTTAACCATTGAAATTCACCACATATGTTCATAAAGAAAATGTCTAACTCTCAATCAATATTTCTAAGCCAAGACTCATGATAATCAAATTAAATAATAAAATCATAATTTAAGAAAAACACTTTCAACATAATAGTCCAATTCAATTTCTATTTTTTTCTCAATCAAATTCAAATAACCAATATGAATCAAAACATGAATTTCATAAAATGTTCGTAAAATAAAGTCCACTCACATTTAATCCTTCTCAATCCCAAAACTCAAATAATTAATATAAATTAAAATTTTCATAAATCATTTAAATTCTTAAGGGTCCACTCACAAAGATAGCCCTAGCTTCGATTCTCCGCCGGATCATCACGAGCCATGGTCGTCTCGCCTAAATTCAAGCTGATTGGTGCAGGAGATTGATCAAAATTGATGGAGGAAGGTGCGGCGTTTCTGGGTGTTTATTCGAACAGAACTCGCGTGCAGGGGCTGGGCTGGCTGGAGGAATGGCCGGGGCAGGTGGTCGGTGTCGGCAAGATGGGTGGTGCAGTGGCTCGGGTGGTGGACGGCAGTCGGGCCTACTGGTGCCAGGTGGCTGCGCACAAGGAGAATGTAGAGAGAGAACACAGGGAGAGAGAGTGAGCTCGGGGGGGAGGGGTGGTCGGCGACTGGGGGTGTTCGCCGGAGGTTGAGGTCGGGAGGGATGGTTGGCGATGGTGAGTGGTGGTTGCTGGGGTTGGTGTGCGCAGGGGAGGAAGGTGTCTGTGAGAGAGAGAGAAGTGATTTGGGTTTTTAAAAACCATTTAAGTAAAAATTACAAATATGCCCCCGACTTTGAATGTCCGTAAAACCCAAACCGTAACTTCGATTTACTCGTGCTTCGTGTCTATGAACTCGTGGACTCGAGATCTTCCTAACAAGCCCAAGGTCAAAGTTAAAAACTCACTAACTTTAAAAGTCAACTTTTAGGTCAAGCCCAATTTAAAAATAAAATTTTTTAAAAAATACGGGATCCTATACTCTACTTCTCACTACGCCTCTAAATGACCATTAGGAATAAGGAATTTAAATTTCTCATGAAATTTGGGTCGGGTCGTTACATCACCACTAGCTCAAATGCAATCTCAAGTATGATCTCTAGACTTCCTCTGCTTGGCACAAATCAACTTTGATCAATTGTGCATTGATTTTATGGAATTTGCTGATCACTTGCACAGATGCACGCCAACTCCTCGATGAAATGACTGAATAGATTGCTAGGAACTCTTTGATTTATTTCCTTCATCAATTTTCAACCCTTTAAGCCTTAAAATCATCTTTTTTTTATTCAAAACCTTGCTAGAGATGAAAGCCTGCAAAATCTTGTTAGTTTCTAGGATTTTGTATTGGCATTTCCTTGTCAAAATCGGTGTATTAATTTTTAATTATTCACTCACAAGCTCTAGGCTAAAATTAAGGTTAAGATCACTTGTATTGAAGACATTAAGAATGAAGTTGCAATGCAAAAGACTCTAAGGTATAATGCATTTCATACATTTCATGCATTTCACGAAAAACAATTTTGTGTCTATTTGACTAGTTACTCACTGATCATAAGGACAAGTTTTTTCACGTACAGTGGTTAACACTTAAATGATTGCGTCACTTCAGTGGGCCATTTCGTAATTTGTTTCTTAAAGCCCATTTCCTGTTTTTCTAAACATGCATGTGCACAGCACATGAACTAGTTCTCTCATTGAATCAATCAGATCAGGACATATGCTTTATCATTTCACGCACTCACACACACCTCAGCACTATTCATCTTCTTCCTCATTTCTGAATTTTGCAAAATAAAGAAATATCTGATTTTACAGCTCCACATTCTTATCCTCAGCTATACTAGGATACCACTCTAGGACAAAAGGAATATGCCCTTTATTTGTCTCTTGCGAACATCCACTGATTGGCTTCCACGTGGCACGGGCAGACATGGTTGGTGCGTGTGTGTGTTGTACGGGGTATATGGGTGTATCGGTCCAGCTTTTTCTGTGGGGTTGATGAGCATTCTTTATTGGGTATTCTTGCTAAGAGTTTTTGCTTGGGTAATTTGCGTGAGTGCTCATCCTTTTCAAGTAAGAAAATGTTTTTGATTTTTTCAAACTAAATGATTTTCTTAACTTGTTTTTCACCCTCTAAAATCTGAATGTGTTTGAGTGTAACGACCCGACCCGACCCAAATTTCCACTAGAAATTTAAATTTTTATTCAACTATGTTTTCAAGAGATTTTTTTTTTAAAGGATGTGGAATTGTATTTTAAAGATTTTGAGATTTATTTGGAAAATAAAAAGGGTTTTGATTTAAATATTTATTTTTGTTTTAATTTGGGATTGACCCAAAGTTGACTTTTAAAATAAATGGGCTTTCGATTTTGACTTTGGGTCCGTTGGAAAGGTTTCTCTGATTTTTCTGATTTCTCTCTCTCTCTCTAGAATTTTCTACAAGCTTCTCTCTCTCCCTTTATTTCTCTCTCCCCGGCACTCTCTCCCTCTCCACTCCCGCACCCCTCCCCTGCACGCACCTGCCTCAGCCACCCAGCCCGCCGTCGACCACCACTGGCTTCACCGCCGTGACCTCGAGGCACCGACCACTCCCCCTAAGCCTACTCTTTCTCTCTCTTCTCATTCTCCCTCTCCCCGAGTTCTCTCTCTCCCCCTTTTCTCTGTGCGCGACCAGCTAAGCCCAGCCCGGCCAATTCCGGCCACTACCCGACCAGTCCAGGCAACCGACGAGCCCCCAATAGCCTTCCCCTTGCAGCCCAGACCCCACATGCGCGAGAACAAGGCTAGAGGAAGCCCAACCAGCCGCCACTGCTCGCCGGATTCCGACCAAATCTCAGCTCTTTTCATCCCTATTTTTTCGGTGAGATTTCTTCCCTTTCCTTTGAGCTTTCATTCCCCTAACCTTAGGTTGATTAATTTTGAGTAATTAGAATTTGAAATTTCTTGAATTTATAGTCATTTTGGGTTCCTCTGAAATTTCTGGATTTTGGGTTGTTATTGTTGTTTTCTTAGACGAATTACACCCTTAAGGTACCCATTTGTCATTTAGAACTCGGAATTTGACTAAATTTAGAGGAAATTAAGTTTTGGGAGGTTGGATTTGTGAGGTTATCAATCTAGATTATTGTTTGAGGTCGGCTACGTTGATTTATTTTCGAGATTTAAAATTGGTTTTAGAACTGTGGGTGACATTGGTGTGAGCCGGGAAGTTTCGAGATGGTTTAGGAATAGGTTAGAGAGCGTATAGTTTTGAGGAAGATGATTTATAACTGTTACTCGAGCGTGAATTTAGCGGGACATTAGGATTAACACACACACAAAATTAAACATATTGGAGTCGAGACTAATTTCATATTTTATCGTTTGTGTTATAGGCGAGACAACCGGGGTTCGCGACGATCCGGCGGAGGATCGACATTAGATTTTCTCACTGTGAGTGGACTAACTTTTAATTTTTCTGAAATGTTTTATATGTTGGTGATTAAATTCTATTACTTGGCTATATTGAGTTTGAATTTAAGCTAAAGGATTTTTGAGTTAAAATTTGGCTTTTAAATTCTTCTTTCCTAAGTTTAAATTGAGATTTATGGTTTTTGTTTTCAAAATTTCATGGATTCATGAATTTAGATATTGTGAGTTGAACAAATGCATACTTGATGAGTTTGGACTTGTTACGAGAGCTTTGGAAAGCAAATGAAAGGACTTGAGATTGGTTTTTATGAGTTTATGAGTTGTTATTGATTTTCAAACCACCCACTTCAGTGCCCTTCCAGGTTATCAGATTAGATAGGTCTTTGGGACCCATTGCGGCACACACACAGGCTTTGGGCTGTGTGTCGTGATGCTTGACCCTTTTGGGGTGGCTCTGCGTGCACGTAAGACAGAATTTATGGCTCTGCATGCGTATGACAGATTCTTGGCTCTGCGCATGTATGACAGATTCTTCGGGTAACTGACTTGGTGTGTTGTATTATATATGTATATACGGTTTTATTGCGATCGTTTATTTTAAATTCGTAAACTAGTTAGAATTTTAAATGTTAGAATTTTATTTGATAAATGGTTTATGCTTCTGTTTGGTTTATTAAATTATGAAAACAAATTTGAACGTGTTTCTGAAAACGTTTTAAAACTGGGGGTTTTTCAAAGAGCGATGTGAGGTTTTAGAGTTAAAAGTGTTTATAAAGGGTTTTCTGAAAAGATATTTAAACTTGATTTCATTTCCATCTAACTGTCCACTCACTGAGTTGACCTCACCGTTTTCTTATTTTTGTCTTAAATTGTCCCCCCAGGTAATAGCTTTGGTGGAGGTCGTGCCATTCGCGTCGAGGCAAATAACATTCATTTTCCGTTCCCGGATCTTGTAGGCATCACTTTCATTTTGTGAAAGTTCTTTTTCTTTAATTGGAAAAATTTCTGTAATAGGAGTAGTGGCTCTAATTACCATACTTAAATTATAAGGTTATTTTATATTGTTGGGTCTGAGACCCCTTTTTGGTTGTGGTAGAGATGGTTGCTGTCTTAGAAGTGCTTTTTAATAGGTTTTGAAATTTCTGGGTTAGTCCATTTTCAGGGAAGGTTATGCCGAATTTTCGGTAGGATTTTTCTTGATTTTGGATTCCCGCATGACCTCTCCGGGTTTCAGGGTGGAAATCCGGGGGCAGTTATGTCATTGAGTGTGTTCTAAAGATTTTCACAAATTCATAAACACTATCATTTAGATTTTAGATCTAGGATTCTCCATTAGCCTTTTCATGTCTCTTGCTTGAGAATGTTGATTTTTAAAGAATCCATAATTGCATTTCATAGCATTATCATTGGAATCCACTTACGTGGTTACGATTGGTGTCGTGCGTTAAAGAGCTCAAGGAGGAGCTGCCAATGACATGAATGACTAATTGCTAGCTTTAAGGTGTTTGCACAAGGATGCACAATAGTAAGAAGCTGCCACTTAGTATTAGGACTAGAGTGATTGAGCTTGTTGTGTGATTGCTTGTATTGAAACCCTTGATACTGCATTACTTGGTCAGCTGAAAAAGACCCCCAGTTTTTAACCGTTAGTGGTTTTTCTGGGTGAACAATCTTGTGCCTTTTTCGTTGTTTATTTCTATTGTGTTGCTTATTATTAATCTGAAAATTCTATCACAAGATCACACACTCCACTTTAGCATGTTAACGTAACCTTTTGAATGCTAAATGAAAGTTTGAAAATATGCTCACACACCACTTTCAGTTGTTGATAGCACTGTGATGCCTACACTAATGGATCCTTTGAGTGCATAGGTTGTCACTTAATCCTTGAGTGTGTTTCATTTGTGTTGTTTACAAAAGTTATTTTTGATTTACAAGTGTCAATCTGTGTCTTCATATTTTAGCCACTGTGTCGTCAGAGTCTGGTCTGTTTGATTAGTCCCTGAATCATCACATAAAACAAAAATTGGGGTCCGATTACTGACTGTGGTTTTAATCAAGTTAATTAGGTAGATAAATCACCTAATACAAACTTTCAAATCTAAACAAAACACATTAAAATAACCAATTTGACATGAAAACTAGACAATAAAGATAGTCTTAAATCATGTAAAATATGAATATATCAACCACCTCATCATTGTCTTCACCTTCCTCAGTAATTTCAATTGTTGAAGATGATTCAGTCCTCACGTCTCCCTCCAAGAAATTTTGTTGGCCGGGTTTCACTGTAAATTCAGCCGAAAGAGCATACACCATGTTACATTCTGCCTCATTGAGAGATTCAAACTGAATATAGGGAGTTGATTTTCCCCTGGCTGAGATTTGCTTTCCTTTCTCGGCCTACTCCCAAAACATGGCCAACACCACCTCGGATTCTTCTTTCTCGATTGGTCTGGGACCGGCTCTTGTTAACAGAATGCTTGGTTGGGTTGCCCGTTTTGAAGATCTCTCAGCCGGTATTCTGACCATGGATGCTTCTTCTAAATCCCTTTTGACCCTTCAGACTTCAACCGACATTTTCTCTCGTACGACCAATCCCTTCTCCAAAACGTTTTCAACACTCAGAGTGAAAACCTCAGTTGGCGCCGAAACTTGATCAATCCTTTCTCTCAAAATTTTCCTTAGTTGTGGCGTTTCCTGGTTGAGTTGCCCCCTTGCCCTGTGAACTTTCTTTCTTTCTCAGTCCATCGAGTAGCCTGTATTTCTCATTGCTGACGCCTCTTTTCCGTTTTGGTCATAGGCATGATTCCACCAAACGTTGGTTGGTGCTGATACCAACGACCATCAGTTGGGACTTTTGGCTTGTACGTCTTCTTCTCTCTCTCTTCTTAAGTTTTTCGGCCAGATATTTTCTACCCACCATGGCCGGAAAGCCATCTTCTCTGGTTCTTTTCTGTGATCCCCCTCACCGTGTACATTCTTGGGTTCTGTTCTCCTTCTTATAGGTGCCCTTACGGGAGACCTCCCCAACCTTTCAAAAACCTTTGCCCTTGGTGGTTCTCTTGAATCTTTTCTAATAGTTGTTGTTCTTGATTGAGGTTTTGTCTCGACGACTTTTGGTACCCACCACACCATTCTTCTTTGTTCTTCTCTTTTTCTTTTCTCGATTCCAGTTGGGTTTGTCTTTTCTTGGCCATACTCCTCCTTTAGGCTTCGAAAACAAGGTCGAGCATAATTCTCTTCAACCTCCTTTCCCTCAGACCCCTCCTAGGTCGCCGGCTAAGTCACCTTCACTCCTTTCATATATTCCTCTAACTTAATCTCCTTCTGGCATCGCGAGCAAAGGATGATCATACCTACCATACCTTTGGTGATTGTATGGATTTCTTTCCTCTCTTTCGACTTAGTAGGATTGTCATCCGCAAACTCAATGTTGACCATGTTGGCCTTAGCCCCAAAGGGTGCTTTTTCCACCGGCACGTGCCCTTTATCCTTAGAAGGCAATTCTAGTTCTTTCTTGCCAACCAATCTCTACACATAATCTCTAAAGGTTACGCATTGATTGGTGGAATGATTATTCCACCGCTCATGGTGTTTACAATAGAGTCTATCGCCGATCTCTTCTCTGCTTAGGACTCTCATTCCCTTCGAGGACTTAATATTTCCAGCTTTATGAAGGCAGTCGAAAATTTGGTCGATCTTAGTGATGTCGAAAGAGTACTCATTGTTTACCACCACATGGAACGAGACAATTTTCCCTTTGACCAAAACAATTTGTTTCTAGCCCGGCCGCGTTTACTTGGTCAGGGTTGTGTGAGTGAAGGGCTTGTCCAAAACGATCTGCACTGCGGTTGCCTCCGCACCGGATTCCTCATCGAAGTATTTGAGATCTTCCTCGGACGTGGCCATGTATACTGGA
Source organism: Dryas octopetala (assembly GCF_963921425.1). Classification (NCBI taxonomy): domain Eukaryota; kingdom Viridiplantae; phylum Streptophyta; class Magnoliopsida; order Rosales; family Rosaceae; genus Dryas; species Dryas octopetala. Next base: position 7,426,806 of record NC_141367.1, on the reverse strand, counting down.
GAACTTCTGTAGTATTGGCCCTTCACGGCCATTCTCCTTTGTTCTTCTTCCTTGAGCAAGTTTTCGTATCTTGAAACTTTCTTGAATAGCTCAAACAAATCATGGAAGTTGGTTTGGTTAAATGCTCTCTGTATTTGAAGTTTAAACCTCTTAAAGCCATATCTACCAATTCTTTCTCATGTATAACTGTTCGGCATTTACTTTAGGCTTGCTGGAAACTCCTGATATGTTCTGACGCTAGCTCTGTGTCGCTCTGCTTCATACCGACCAAGTTTACAATGGAGACCTCTCTCTCTCTAGCCGGTAGAAACTCCCAATGGTACTTGGGCATAAGGCCATAAAACACGAAAATGTCGGCCCAATTAAGGAGCCAGAAAACATTTTCATCTTCAACCATTCATCTCCAGCGTATTCACAGCATTGAGTGGTGAAACGAGCAATATGTTCTATGGTTGAAAAACCATCATTTCCAGAAAAGAGTGAAAAATCAGGAGTTTGAAATCCCCTTGGAAAGCCACAATGTGAGATTTCTGGAGTGAGTGGCTGGGTATATGCCAGCCTCACCCTTCGGCCGGTGTTTACCATCATTCCATGCAACATTTCCTCAACCTCAGCCACAGTTAAATGTTGCCCCCCAAGCATCGCTTCCCTCTATGGCTCCTCATTTCTTTGGTTGGGCCTGTGTGGATGGCGATTATGCCTCCATCCTCTGTCGCCGTTCTACTGGTTCTCCCTTAGAAATCTTGGCTTGACTCGCAGTAGTGGAGCCGCCTACAGTTGTTGATCAAAAACCTCGGTCATAATTTCCCCTTCTTCCTCGGCATTCCTAGGTTCATTTTGCTGATGTGCCGCATGTTGAATTTCAAATGGATTGAGTGTGGGGCATTTTTTGCCCCCCTCTAGTGTAGAGGTATATAAGCTTGAACCATTTGCTAGTCTGGGACAACCTGCTTAAACACGGCCTGGGGTATCTGAGCTTATTGCTGTTGCACTGGTGGATTCTGAATAAGGGGCTTGATCGACGCTAATGGTTGGACACGGTTCTCTTGTTACCGAGGTGCCTACTGCGGTTGAGGGATTGCCTCAGCTGGGATTGGATTTGCAGGTTGTTGAATCTGGACATTGACTGGATTGTTTGGCTGAATGATCTCGGTCGCGGCTCTGATATGAGTGTGCAGGTTCTGAGATTGTAACCAAGTATTCATAGCGGCTATGAAGCCGTCCATTGAATGTTGCAAACATCTAAACACAGCGCCGAGAGATGCTTCAATACGTAGAGTAATTTCACGCGTATCATCCACTCAATGTAGTATTTGGGGATTGTAAAAACCTTGATAAGCATCATTCTCTTGGCCGTTCTCGGCTTCTTCCATCGTTACAACTTCGTTTTGTTGGAGCAAAGGGTGTTGTTGCTTGGCCATTTCTGATAAACGAATGAAAGTTAGTTCTCGTTCAGAGGCCTTTTGAGTGATACGCCATAAAAAAACTCGGTGGGTTTCGACCATACACACAAATAAGCTTAGTTCAGTGGGCCCCATTGGGCGTGCCAAATCTGTTTTGGCTCAAAAATGGGATCTCTTGCCACGTGGACAAAGAGATTAGGACACGCCACCGCCTTTTATAGGCGGAAAGAAAACTGGTGGAAACCTCAGCCAGAGCTTATGGGCCGAGGTTTGAATCAAGCGATTGTGGGCCTAGGGCTCTATGGCAAATCTCGGCCAAGGCTCTTTTCTTGCCTAGATAGCCTAGCACTTCACTTAATCTGTGTGAAGATGAACCTGGTGTATAAACTCAAAGATAGTTGACACTGATACCAACTCAGACTGATTCAAGTAAAAACAAATAACTTTAAAGTGAAAAACAAAAGAAATATGGTATGCGTAAGGTTGGTAACTAATGGTAATTCTTACCACAAATCTGACCAGACCTTTGACCTGACCATACTATTTCTAAGTAAATAGACTTTTGAAATGAACGTAATGACCAAAAGAAGATCTAATAGGAAGAAATATTGTTACGACATAACTCTTGTTCGTTGGGCAATAACGAAAATGTAAAGGAAATAACTTAATAAATGCTATCAAAAGACGAGATCATTCAAACCAAAAATGAGTAGATGTGCATTTATATTAGATCTGTAGGCAAATAGTAAATTTCCTTTACACTACCCATGACTAGGAACTTCGCAAAAAAGGAAAGTGGAAAATGTAATAACAACTGAAAATATAGCAAAAATAACAAGTAAAAGGAACACTTTTTCTCTGCAGACAAAGAAAGGGAAATTACAAGAGGAAACAAAACATCCTGAAAACAACAAAATGGTGATAATAGTAGACTAATGACTACCTAAAATGAGTCGCTCAGAGAAGTTTTGAGTCTGTATTTTTGGGTGGGGGGTTGATGATGCCTTGGAATCCTTTGAAAAGTTCTTTTTATACTTGTCTCTGTGGCTAGGGTTTTCCTAGATTTCTTTATGATGGGCTCCACGTGTAGGGTCCAGGAAATCTTATCTTTCGTTTTCAGCCTTTCACCTAATCTTGTATTATGCCAACTGTCCTCCTATGCCACACTTGTCCTTCATATGCTTGAGCCAGTGACATTTGTTGTGCTGCTTTTCATAGCTTGTCTCCTGGGTGGCGTCACTTTTATTCCTTTGGTATCTTGAATTGCATGGCCGAGATCGATGGCTGGCCGGTTGAACATATGGTAGCTTATTTGAGATCGAGAAATGGAATTCTCGGGCATGAAGTTGATTGGGCTGGCTTTAGTAGACCTTTCCCTTTTTCTGACGTGAAATTTTAGTGGGCGACACGTGGCGACTGTTTTAGGCCCAATACCAACAATCATGTTATTGGGTTAGGATACCAAATCAGCCATATCTCTGTTACATGAAAGTTTCTTTCATTTTTGTACAAGCGTTTCTACCCCAATGAGAAATATAATATACTTCTTTGGGGCCATCAAGATCAATGTGGTTGGTCAATGAGTTATGGCCACAATAAGCAAAGATTCTTACAAGCTCATGTGGCCCCAGGCCCGGTCTTGGAAAATTAATTTAAAATTCCCATTGGTCAGTTCATGTATCAGAGATCAAATTATTGGTATATAAAAATCAACCAAATTATTCAAATGATGTATCTATCGAGTCTATCTACTGATGTGTAAAGGCCCTGTAACCAACTCAGATTAGAAGAGTAGAAGAAAAAGAAGTGGAATCAAAGGTATATCACTTAAAAAGGAAAAGCTAAGGGCTTGTTTGGTTCACGGAATTGATTTCTTGGGAAATCAATTCCTTTGCATTTTTCAGGAGGAAGAGAATGTGAAATTCTCTTTCCGGTATTTGGTAAGCTTATTGATTTCTTGGGAAATCAATTCCTTTGCATTTTTCAGGAGGAAGAGAATGTGAAATTCTCTTTTCGGTATTTGGTAAGCTTGGAAAGTAAACTAGGAATTAGAAGCAATAAATGATGTGTTTGGTTAGTTTTTCAAAACTAACTCTATTATTTATTTTGAAATAATAACAGAGTTAGTTTTGTCCAAAAAAAAGCAATAAATATTTTCCCAAGAGGGGGAAATCAATTCCATTGCTCCAATAAGGGTTTTATTTCCCCCCCAATAAAGGCATCAGACTCCCTTGGGCCAGAAATTGATTTATCTTTCCTGTACTTATCAAACATGAGAATGATATTGATTTCTCATTCTTAAGTCTCCAAAACTTGAACCAAACGGGACCTAAGTGATATTTGGGGCATCTGTATGGTCTATCATCTCCATTCTTCCTTTTTTATATTATATTTCTTTTTTATGATCACACATCTCATGCACATCTAGGACAGAAAATTCAATCATACAAACAAAATTTTTACCTATTAGATTTTCACGGGCTTCATTTTTCTATTATTAGGGATATATAATTTTTAAGAATTGAATCTATTTATATGTTATACAAACTATTTAAATGTTCATGTCGTTGATCAAGTGCAAAAGAACTACAATAATCACTAAAAGACAAACAAGAGATAAAGGAAGGCTTGCCATGCATTTTCTACATTTTAATGATGGCTGGTTTAATCTTCTTTACAAAATAAACCTACCTAGAAAGGCTTGGCATGCATTATTTCATTTTCCATGTGTAAATTATGACCGGTGTTCTTTTTCTTTGTCACAGTTATGATTCTTATGAAAAGCACCTTTCTAGTACATATGCTGACGATCCATAAATAGATTGCATCCACATAAATAATAAAAGAACAATAATGCTATATTTATCATATTCTTATACCATATTTTTATACCATCCTACATGTCATTATTTTACTGGACAAAATTTTTTTTTTTTTTTTAATTTTTGTTTTTATTTGTTAGTATCCAATGTGGAATGTCTACCACTACTTATAAAAAAAAGAGGTTGAATGGGGTTGCTTTAAGAAGAAATATTGGCATATCATTTTGGCCACCCAATAATCCAAAAGCTTGAAATATGTAAGCATTGTATCACCCACAGATTTTGGCTCTTCATAGTAAATCACGTTTGGCATATGGGAAAATTTTTGCGAGGAGCATCATTTTGTGTGCATTATTAAACCTTTTAATACTTTGTTACCATAAAACAAAACCGAAACTTGGAAACAACTGAATATAACTCTCCAAAATATTTTACAGTCACTCTGTTCTCAAAGCCTTAATTGAATCAATTTCAAGCCTGAAATCACCCGGTCCAGATCTAGCACCAGGGACACCACCCTCTGCATTGACTGATAGAGACATGCCAACAATGCGAGATGGATTCATTTCCAGATCTGAATCTATAACATTCCCTCTCCATGTTGGTAGATATCGAGCAAGAGGAATCTGAAAGATTGATAACTAAAGTTAAATGATTTATTTACATTAGTCAAATAAAGTTATAATTGCTCCAACATATGCATATACAGTTTAGTGTTTTCAGAGTGTCCTGGTGTTATGCTACTTTTCCATATCATATCAGAATACCGGATGACCACCGGTACCCCAAGATAGCAGAAAGAACATGATAACTATATTAAATTATAAGCTGCAGAAAATGATGCCATAGACTGAAACCATCAAAAGATCATCATTTGGCATACCTAAAGACAATTGAATTTATTGAATTTCATGTTTCTTGGGATCTGCACACACAACCCAAGAAACATGAAAATTCTTGGCATCATAGTCATATAACGTCTCTAAGCACAAGAGATTGAGGTAAGTAGAACTTGCCTTTGCAATGTACCAGTTGTCTTTGGGTACAAAAACAAAAGCCTGCCATGAATTATCTTCTTCTTGTCCAGGTGAATTTACCCAATTTTCTGTATAGATCTGCAAATGCAAGTCCCACATAAATTAAAAAATGAAAAGAAAAAATAGAGGTATGGATATACATGTCTTACATTCCAACTCCTCTCATTAATTGATCAAAGATAAGAATACTCACTGTAGATATGTAGCATCGTCCATCTCCTTTAACTTTTAGTGATATGGTATCATATGCATCCAAATCAATGAAGCCATCAAACTGCACAAGAAACAAATACATATGGAAACGATGCCAACTAACTCTTCCATAGGGCATTTCATGGATATCCAATTCACATGTAAAGGTTAACTCATTCCCAAGGTGTGTACCAAACATGGGAAAATCCCATACTCATTCCGAAGCCCCTATTCTTGCAAAACAAACAGTACCTAAAAATTTAATACACTTCACCGTTTACCTTTTTGGACCGCATTCCACAAAAGCCACTCCTGCTCATCTTCATCTTCCATTTTGAATCCTCAGTGAAATCCATTGACAGGTTACCCGAGAAAATTCCTAATAGAGAAATTAAAAGCGAGAATGGTTTCAGCAGGTAAGTGTATAAAAATCAACTATTGGTAAAAGTATATTTTGGATTCACTACCGTTGGGTCCATTTCCAGTATCTGAGATCTCTAAAGATGCTGAGGACAACCCTGCAAAACAAATAGTTGTAGACAGGTAGGTTAATATCTTGACAATCACAATAAAAAGTGAGTAAAAGAAACAGTGAAACCGATAAAACTACAAGTCCACAAACAGATACAAAGAAAAAATGCATACATGACAAAAACTAGGTTGTAAATTAGAACTGCATTTATATGCAATGAGTCTAGTGAACTAAACAATAATTCCTAATTGCTATTAGTTTTTTCTTCTGCACTCATACAAAGGAGACTTCAAATTATCTACTTACATACCTCCATATTCAGCATCAGAATATAGATGCCACTTCTTGAGCTCTTCCTTTGAATTGAAATTGAAAATATATCTCTCAGTGGGAGGAACCAAGTCTTCAAGATTCCATGTGAGAGCTAAAATTGGCATTTGAATAAAAGAAACATGAATAGTGATAACAGAAATTAGTTGTTTGCAATAGTTAAAGAAAATGCAATGTGAAATGTTAGATCTCCCAAACTCAGTAATTATATGAAAGTATCAAATGAAATCAAACAAATTTTCACCCCTAGCAGCACCTAGTATTTGCCAAAAACCCAAAGGCCGCTGTGTGGGTGGGGGGGGAGGGGGGGAATTGACAAATTAGACTTGATAGAGTATAAGATAATTACACGAATTTTGTATACATGATATTCTCTACTGCATTGTGCAAAGAAATGAGGAAAAAGGAGAGACAAAAAAGGGACAATAGTACCTTTCTTGGTTGCATTTAACGAAGCTTTCCAAATTCCGCAAAACCTGGACATTTCTATTTCCCCTCGAAGTTCCTACATTATCCGGAAAAAAAAAATGTTCTAGACATTTTGAGCATGTAAGGATAATAATCACTACATAATTGGTGAGGGAAAAAACTCCACTAGAATTAACCCCTCCAAAAGTTGTCACATACTAAAGGGCACATATGGAACTATACATATGAAATGTCTCTTTTATGTTCCAACATAAAAAATTTAAAAAAAAATCCATAAATTCAGGAATAATGTATTGTAATTCTCAAGTCCAAGATGTGATTACACAACATCGAAAACCCATTAGGAACACTAATTCTCTAAAGCAGCCTAAAACTTGCAATACAACTTATACAGACCAAGCCTTTTGTTTCATCTAAGAAATATTTTCCGGTAGCGTAAAGCATAAAGTAGTTGCGTGCTTCCAGTGATTTGAGCACTAGTATCCTACCGATTCCAACTTAAACAACAAGTCCTTGATTTATGCAGCTCAATATAGCCAAATTCTTCTTAATTCCCCTATAATTAACTAAAATATTTTCAGCCAACGCTGATGGACAAATACTACAACAGCCCATTTGCATGATTTACCCAATAAATAAAATTAATAAGTAAATAAAATTAATAAGTACCCAAGTATCAAACCTCATTTTACATTTTATAAGTAAAACCCGTTCAGCCAACCCATAATTAAAAAGAACAAAATCGAAAGAGATGCTTAAGATCCATTTCTATTAACTTTCTATGAAATCTTAATTAGAACTTATAGTTTAAAGAGGTTGGGAATAGAGGGGCTTACCAAGCTGGTTCTATGTTGTTCAAAACTCATATGAAAGTTTGTAGTGTGTTGCTTCATTGCAACAGATGTATACGGTGAGTGAGCGGTGAGAGTGAACGATGACCCAACAAAGAACCAGCTTAGTAAGTCTCTCTATTCCCAATATGTTTAAACTATAAGTTCTAATTAAGATTTCATAGAAAGTTAACATAAAACGATAGTAGGTATGCCTATATTATTAGGACTTCGGACTAGGGAGGACAGTAGGTATGCCTATATTATTAGGACTTCGGACTAGGGAGGACAGTAGGTATGCCTATGTTATTAGGCCTGCCTACTATCCTCCCTAACATAACATAGGCATGCCTAATAACATAGGCACGCCTAATAACATAGGCACATCTATGTAACATAGGCATGCCTACTATCCTCCCTAGTATAGGCATACCTACTATCCTCCCTAACATAGGTATGCCTACTATACCTAATGTAACATAGGCATGCCTACTATACCTATGTAACATAGGCATGCCTACTATACCTATGTAACATAGGCATACCTACTATACCATGCCAACTATCCTCCCTAACATAGCCATCCCTACTATACCTATGCAACATAGGCATGCCTACTATGCCTATGTAACAAAGGCATGCCTACTATCCTCCCTAATAGTTTTACAATTATTAAGACTTCGGACTAGGGACGATAGTAGGTATGCCTATGTTATTACTCAGAAAGAGTCAAAAATCAAAACCCATTATTAAACGACATCATCCTTGGAACAAAGAACAAAAAATGACATTGTCACTGTTTCTTCAAAACTCATAAGAAAGTTTGTAGTGTGCTGCTTTACTGCAACATATGTATACGGTGAGTGAGCAGTGAGAGTGAACGGTGACCCAACACAGAACTAGCTCAGGAAGCCTCTCTATTCCCAATCTGTTTAAACTATAAGTTTCATAGAAAGTTAACATAAATGGATCTTAAGCATCTCTTTCGATTTTTTTTCTTCTTAATTCTGGATTAGATAAACGGGTTTTACTTATAAAATGTAAAATGAAGTTGGATACTTGGATACTCATTAATTTTATTTATTGGGTAATTATACAAATGGGCTATTGTAGTATTTGTCAATCAGCATTGGCTGAAAATATTTTAGTTAATTATAGGGGAATTAAGTAGAATTTGGCTATATTGAGCTGCATAAATCAAGAAATTGTTGTTTAAGTTGGAATCGGTAGGATACTAGAGCTCAAATCACTGGAAACATGCAACTACTTTATGCTTTACGCTACCAGGAAAACATTTCTTAGATGAAATAAAAGGCTTGGTCTGTATAAGTTGTATTGCAAGTTTTAGGCTCATTTAGAGAATTAGTGTTCCTAATGGATTTTCGATGTTGTGTAATCACATCTCGAACTTAAGAATTACAATACATTATTCCTGAATTTATGGATTCTTTTTTATGTTGGAACATAAAGGGGCATTTCATATGCAATGGAACTCCATATGTGCCCCAAATAGTCTACTAAAACTTTTGGAGGGTTAATTCTGGTGGAGGTTTTCCCCTCACTAATTATATAGTGATTATTATCCTTACATGCCCAAAATGTCTAGAACATTGTCTTTTTCGGATAGTGTCGGAACTTCGAGGGGAAAGATAAATGTCCAGGTTTCGTGGAATATGGCAAGTTTCGTTAAATGCAACCAAGAAAGGTAATATTGTCCCTTTTTTGTTTCTCTCCTTTTTCCTCATTTCTTTGCACAACACAGTAGAGAATATCATGTATACAAAATTCGTGTAATTATCTTACATTCTATCAAGTTTAATTTGTCAATTCCCATCCCCCCCCCCCCCCCGCGGGGCCGTTGGGTTTTTGGCCAATACCAGGTCCTTGTACTTGTTTTTCTTTTTTTTCCAGGGGTGAAAATTGTTTAATTTCATTTGATACTTTCATATAATTACTGAGTTTGGGAGATCTAACATCTCACATTGCCTTTTCTTTAACTATTGCAAACAATTTATTTACGTTATCACTATTTATGTTTCTTTTATTCAAATGCCAATCAACTATACCTATAACATAGGCATACCTACTATACCGACTATACCTATGTAAGGATAGTAGGTATGCCTATGTTATTAGGACTTCGGACTAGGGAGGATAGTAAGTATGCCTATGTTATTAAGCATGCCTATGTTACATAGATATAGTAAATTGGCATTTAGTGTATTTGATTGGCTAGACTCCATCCTATGCTAAAACAAAGACACCAAACAGCCAAACAACCAAAAAAAGTATTCATAAAGCAGCAGTAGACACAGGATTGAAAAAAATAGCATTATTTAAGTCACAATATTGATTTCTCTATCACTGTGTGCATCCAAGAAAGTTCAGATCCTATGTTCAACATTATACATTTCAAGCTAGATCAACACACCCAAACCCAAATTGCTAATTATCAGATTACTAACCACAAACCTAAGAAACAGAGCACCCTGCAGGTACGAGTAAAAAAATATCACACACAAGTCACAACCTTGTCAACCAAATACCCCAACAGATAGTAGCTAGATAACTTGATATCATCTCAAAAAAATTACTGACTCCAGGTACTTGGAATTTAATGGAGATGTAGATATTTTATTTTATTCTATATTTTGCTGAAAGGAGATGTATATATTTTAGTCAATTATTAAGTTGATAGAAAAGGTCATATACACCAAATTGATCAACTTGTACTACATTCATCATAATTTCCCAAAATTTTATTGAATTTCTCCAAATGCATGACTTACTTTCCCTGTAACAATCCTACACACACCATTCAAATACAATGACTCAATTTCATTATTCTAAGAATGAGTTACACAATGGGAGATTGAATAAAATGGGGTCTCTGAGTCGAAGAATTCTTCCCTACAACCATTGTATACAACCAATCTCTCATATCTAATTCTTATGTGCTAATGATAATTTATTTTAAAAACTGAAAAATTCTATCATACATCCACTTTATGACATCACTTTTTATCAGCAAGCATACAAAATTTTATCATGAAACCAGCAAACATACCTGATCGTTGCCAATGAGAGAGGGATGCACCGCCGGAGAGAGAGACAAGCAAACCCTTAACCCCAAAATCTGAGAGACAAAATTGGCATAAAAAAAACACTAAATCAGAATATAAATTGAAAACCCTAATTTACCCTAACTCTTAAATCACTAATTCGAAACCCTAATTGAAAATTACCTTCTTAGATTGGCGATGGGTGACTGGGTGGTGAGCCTGAGAGAGAGGCGACAGTGGTGAGACAGAGAGAGCTAGGCAACGGCAAGAGAGAGAGAGAGAGAGAGAGAGAGAGAGCTGGAACCAATGGAGGTGGTGGGGTGTAAACGGCGTCGGAGATGATGGGCTTCTGGGAGCAACTGATAGCAGAGAGAGCGTCTAGATCGAAATGAGATTGAGAGAGATGGGCTTCTGGTATCCTCTCTGCGTAGGGATCCAGTGTGATGGGGTGCATGATTACCTTATGCACCCAAAATCTAACTGTCCACATTAATCCACGTATTAAAAAATATATAAATAATAAAATTAAAAAAATTGATTCGATATTAGCAAGGAATAAAATTTTGAGTTTCGAAGAAATTTCGACGGAAATTTCGAAAATTTTTAAATTTCGACAGAAATTAGATGGAAAAGACGAAAATTGCTATCAAAATACGGAAATTTTGAATGAAACTTTATCATATGTTTATTTAACATATTATCTACTAAATTGATAAAAAACATTGAAGAAATCAAATTATATAGTAGGTTTCATGTGATATAAGGTGAATATAATGCGCGCTGGAGCAAATACTGTTAAATAAAATTAGTATAATGAATAAACAAAATTAGTATATTATTTATACTGTATAATTTAATTATACACTAAAATATAAACCCTAATACTCTATATATTCTATATACTCTAATACTCTTTATACTCTATAATCTATACATTAAACCCTATATACTCTATATTTTTTAGAGTATTAGGTTTTAAGTCCTTTAGGATACTTTTAATTATTTTTTTATATACAAATGTATTAAAGTTTAAGGTTTAAAATAACTAAAAGAAATCAAACTTTTTTTTTCTTCTTTCCAATTGCCCAAAGGCCCCAAACCCCCCCTCATTTTTTTTCTTTCCTTACTTTTTTTCCCTCGTGCCTCTCTCTTCAGTTTTTTATTTTTATATTTTATCTTTCCTTCCTTTTTTCTCGTGTCTCTTACGTAGCCAAACTTTATCTTCACTAAGTGTAACAACCCAAATTTTGGCTTATGGTAATTTTGTTACTTAAATTTTTCAAATTTGTTTTAAGGTTTTTTTAAAGGAATTAGAAATTTCTTTAAATTTATTTTAACTAACTTAGACCTTTGGTTGTAGTTCTAGAGCTTAATTGTGTGGAAATGAATTTTAGAAAATGAAAATTCAAGAATTTAACAATTATTATTTTTTTCAGAATTAAATTATAAGAGTAGGATATTTTTCATAATTTTTTTGAAAGCAATTTGACTATTTTGAGGTTATAGGAAATTAGTACTCATCAATACGAGTTCGTAGAATTTTTTGGTGAATTATTTGGAGTCTCGAGCTATTTTTGGTGAATTTCTGAAGTTGGAGAAAATAGAAAATATGAAAATTTCAATAATTTCGATAAATTTCAGTAAATTTCGATAAATTTCGGTAAATTTCGATAAATTTCAAAAATTTTGCCAAAATTTTCTCGAAAAATTATTAAACATGTGTTTCGATTTCGACACCCTAAAAAAATGAAATTTAATTCCTTGGATATTGGTAACCGACGGTTTGAAATGCCAAAAATAATAAATTACATGTAGATCAAATTTCAGTAAAAACTTTAACCACAAACACACCCAATTTGTATGTTAAGCTAAAGAACAATAATTTGTATTTTACTATCATCGATACTTATCATATTACACATGTTTTACTTTTGTGCTCTCTCTCTCTCTATCATAGTTTCTTCAACCAAAACGAAGATGATCGTATTGTAACATCCTGAATTTTTGGCTTATGATAATTTTGCTACTTAAGTCTTTCAAACTTATTCTTAAGGTTTGTTTAAAGAAATTAGCAATTTCTTTAACTTTATTTTAACTAACTAAGACTTTGACTGTGATTATAGAGTTTAATTGTTTGGAAGTGAATTTTAGAAAAGGAAATTCAAAGAGTTTGGTGATTATTATGTTTATTTTCATTTTTCAGAATTAAATTATGAGTGGAGGATTTTTTTTTTTGTAATTTTTCTGTAAGTAATTTAACTATTTTGAGGTTATAGAAAATTAGTATTCATTAAGACGAGTCCATAGAATTTTTTGAAGAATTATTTGGAGTTCCGAAGTATTTTTTATAAATTTTCAAATTTGGAGAAATTAGAAAAATAAAAATAAAAAATAAGATGACCCAATTGTAAAGATCAAGGCTTAGCATGATTCTATTGTAGAGATTAAGTTGGATTTAAGTTATTATTCAATCTTAATTAATTCGTAGTTATTAATTAAGTGACTTGGATAGTACTTAGGTTTGATTTAATCTAAATTAAATTGTGAAATTACTTTGAATTAAATCAATTAGTCAAGTAGTTTGACTTTAAGATAAAACTTGAAATTAATAAATTTTAAAGAGTAGTGTTTGGTCCACTTAAGACTAGAGTCTCTTAAGGATGTATGACCCAAGATGAAGGGTCATCACGAAATTATGTTAAACTTAATTTTTGACTAAATTGTCGTATGCCAGACACTAGAAACACCAGTTATCGAAAGATTTTTTTGTGACATGACAAGAAAGCAAATAGATTCGAGACGGATGGGGATGCATAGGCAGGAAGAGCATTGGATTCCAGGTAGGGAGATTAATTTATCCTATATTCCTGACTATGGACTTTGTGTGTGTGTGTGATTTTAAATTATTATAACATGCTATGACTATTATGTTTATTATGATTATTATGATTGAATTGAAAGTAAAGGTAGCATAACTTGTGACATTGAGTTCAAATCCCTAAACTTTCTAGAAGAATTGATCATTAAAGTTATACAGGACCTAGCCAAGACATTACGTTGTTACATAAGCCCATGCGAAGCAGTTGCCTATAGCTGATCAGGTAGCAGTGGTACAATTCCTCAATTACGAGTTTTTATCTCTGTTTACCGTGACACTCTCACTATGGTAGCTGTTCATTTTTTTACGGCTGACATCATAGTTGTACAATTGTGTATAAATCATCATGTATGAATGATTTGTTATGGATTTGCATTATTATAATTATGTATATGTACAGTCGAGTCATAAAATATTTTGAAAATAATTGCAAAGGAAACTATGTTGCATACCCAGGATTCGATGTATGATAGTTAAAGTGGTATAAGAGCAATGCTTCAAAAATGTTTTCATAACTACATTGTTTTCAAACGTTTTATCTTTGGATTTGTGAAATCTCTTATTGGCTTTTGTGAAGTTGCTTTCTCAAAAGTTTTCTTTCAAAATTTTGTTAAAGTATTTTCAAATAGTTTTTATTTTGAAATACTTGTTAATTTTAATAAATGTTTTATAGAAATGTGTTTTGAACATAAGGTTTGTTTTGAAATCTCTTGAGAATTACCTTTCCGTTTTCAAAGATTGTTGAGAGTTAATCCCGAGTTCTTTGTTTCGAATTTGGAAATCTTCTTTTAAATTGTGGTTGTTGTTTCCACAAAATTTTGGAGTCCATCTCTTGGAATGCAAGTTGATTTGTTTCTTCAAACTCGGTTTATTGAGATGATTGTTATTCATTCATATTCGGTTAATTGAGTTAACCAGATGTTGTCTCGATCTCATAACCGAATTAAACTATGAATGATTTAGACCAATGTTCAAGTTGGATTTGAAAGGCTCTTAAGGTACAAAAGCATAAGCGGTAAGCTAAGTATTTTGACGACCTTATGGTGATGACACTCATGAGTTTTGAGGAAACTCTGAGAAGGAAAAGTCTGCAAGTTGGATCAATAGTATTCAAGAAAGATTTGAATTTCTAAAGGTACCATCCGAGTATATAGTGAGGATGGTAACTCACCTCCTCAAAGGAGAAGCAAGAGCTTGGTGGACGTCATAAATGCATTCAAAGGATTAGAGCATAATCGACTTGGGAGAAGTTTAAATAGTTGCTCATTAATCACTATTTCTCTACAGATTTGGAGACTGAAATAGGATGAGATGGAGGTTATCTAGCCAATCGATTTATGATTAAGTCTGTGATGATTGTTAAGAAGTCAATACTTCTTGTACTCCGAAATTAGGTTGTATGATGTATTTGTTTTGAGAGAATATGAGACTTTCACACTCACGATGAGCGTTGAAATCTTAGGTATCCTCAAGGCAAGTACTTATGATGCATACTTTGTTTTGTGTTATGAGAAGTAAAGAAATATTAGATGGAAGCTTGTTTGAACTGTGTTTTACGTGCATTAACATTGACCTTTGTTTTGGTGCTCGTTTGGATAGTAAAGATACAATTAAGTTCACTCAAGGATTTGTGGAGTATAACCTGAATTCGTACAGTAGGTGAAGAACCAATGACGTACTTGAAAGTAGTCGAGTTTACTCAAGGTTTAAGGAATGGAATTCGAAGGCACGTAGTTGGAGTAGGACTGTTGACATACTCAGAGTTGGTGGAAGCAGCTTTGGCAAAGAGAAGCGCAACTACAAAAGATTTATGCAGGAAAATAAGTTGGTTGGAAATACCAAGAAAGAGAAATTATGTTTTCATTGGAAGGAGAGTGGACATTTTGAAAGCAAGTGCCTATATGGAGCAAGAGTAACCATGAATAATCGACTTCAAGTTGAGGAGAAGCAAGTGGTCAGTCAAGATGGCTAAGCACATGCACTTGTTGTTGAGGCAAGAAGAATATTCATATAAAAAAAGCAATATAAGGACGTAAACCGCACTTGAAATGACTTTGCACCTTTAAATATGTGATAAGTTCATAAAATTTTAAGTTGGAATTTTAATGGTTTCATTTACATCTATTTGATTGTTTTATAATTACTTGATTGGTGATGTTGTCCGTATCCTGGATTAAGATGAAATTGATTTTGTGGTACCCCATGAAAGTTGGATTTGATTCTTTAAGGCTTCATGAGTAATTGGATGAATCCTCATATTGAGAATTATAAGTTGGTTACTTGAAAAGCTTGAAGTACTACAAGAGTTTTGAAAGATTTACACGAACAATTGAAGAACACTATAAGGATTTGTAACTCTTTTTTTTTTTTTTGGCCAAATAAGGATTTGTAACTCTAATCAAGAGTTTGAATGAGAATATGATTGTAACTACTACCTATTTGATAATTGTTGTTGTGACTTTGTGATTTTGAATATTGATTTCTTATAGAGAATATCTCTTATGTCATTATGGTCAAATGAAGGTCTCACATTTTTATACTAAAACCGTTATGAGATTGATTAACAGGAGATTACGTAGACTCTTTGTCTGGCTAGTAAAAATGTCTTTGGCTTGATACTTCCCGTAACATTTTTCTCAAATTAATACAATGAGACTCTAGATATTTGACTATAACATAGTGTAACAACCCGAATTTTCGATTTATATTAATTTTGTTACTTAAGCTTTCTAACCATATTCTTAAGGTTTGTTTAAAAGAATTAGAATTTTTCTTAACCTTGTTTTAACTAACTTAGACCTTTGATAGTGATTTTAGAGTTTAGTTGTGTAAAAGTGAATTTTGGAAAAGAAAATTCAAAAGTTTGAGGATTATTTTATTTATTTATTTTAATTAAATTATGAGAGGAGAATTTTTCACAATTCTTCTGAAAGACAAATTGTTAATTTGAGGCAATAGAAAATTAGTACTCATCAAGACGAGTCTGTAGGATTTTTCAGAGAATTATTTGGAGTCCCGAGATATTTTTGGTGAATTTCCGCAGTTTAGAGAAATAGGAAATTAAAAAGAATGTTGATTGAGACTGACAGCTCATATGTGGCGCGCTGTCATTGGTCGTGCATATTGACGAGGCGCCACAGAGGCGCTGAGTTAAGTGAGCTCACGAGCTCACAATGGGACACGTTACACCAGATTTGTCTCGTATCTTTTAATCTGAGTCGTTCTGTCTCATTAAAGGAGCTTCAATCTTGGCCGTTCATCCTTTGGAGCGACCCGGTCACTGCCGGCTAGGCAGTTTGACCCGTGTGTTGACCCGACTCACCCAACCCATTTGACCCATCGGGCAGTTCGAACTATCCA
Source organism: Dryas octopetala (assembly GCF_963921425.1). Lineage (NCBI taxonomy): Eukaryota > Viridiplantae > Streptophyta > Magnoliopsida > Rosales > Rosaceae > Dryas > Dryas octopetala. The sequence goes on along the minus strand of NC_141367.1, from coordinate 7,409,991 downwards.
TTCTATCTCACAAATTATCCGTATTTTCAACCACCGGACTCGATTCATAATTTCTCTCTTATTAGTGCATTTTTAGGTGTTTTTGTTCCACACTAGAAACTTACAACTTCTTTTCACCCCATGTGCTTATAAATAAAGACCCTTGTATCTTATTTTCACTTGCACCACCAAATAGAGTTTGAGAGCTTCTCACTCTAACTTTGGTTTCTCTTTCTCTCTCTAAAAAAATTATTATTCTTTCTATTGGGTAAGTTGAAGTCTATTTAAGTATGCAATGGAACTAGTTAAGCAAGTCTACAATTGGGTAAGTTTAGTTGGAGAGCTTAGTTAAAGTCTAGTTAAGCAGGTCTACAATTGGGTAAGTTTTTTAATATTTCCTTTTTTATTTATTTTTCTTAGGCTTTAATATTATGTTGCATGCTTAGATTTATTAAGTATGATTTATTTATTAATTAAACATGCCTATGTTTATTTTAGAGATTTAATTGCTTAATTTATTTGGTTAATTAAGCATGATTAGTTGTAGCCTTAATTTGGACATTTAATTTAAGGATAATAACATGTTACACTTAGCATGACCCTATTGTAGAAATTAATTAAGTTGGATTTAAGCTATTATTCAATCTTAATTAATTAGTGGTTATTAAATAAGTTATTTGGATAATACATAGATTTGATTTAATTTAAATTAAATTATGGAATTGTTTTGAATCAAAGCAATTAGTCAAGTGGTTTGAATTTAAGATAAAACTTGAAACTAATAGACCCTTAAAGAGTAGAGTTTGGTCCATTTAAGACTAGAGTCTGTAAAAGACATGTGACCCAAGAGGAATGGTCATCACGAAATTATGTTGAACTTAACTTTTAACTGAGTTGTCGTATTATCGGACATTAGGAACACCAGTTACCAAAACATTTCTTCGAGACGTAACAAGCAGGTGAACGAATTCGAGACGGATGTGGATGCATAAGCAAGAAGAGCATTGGATTCCAGGTAGGGGGTGTAACGACCCGACCCAAATTTTACGAGAAATTTAAATCCTTATTCTTAATGGCCATTTAGAGGCGTGGTGGAAAGTTGAATTGTGAGATCCCGTATTTTTTTCAAAGATTTATTTTAAATATTCTGAGAATTTATTTTGATTATTTTGAAAATTTATTTGAGAAATAACAAGTTTTAGATTTATTTTTTAATTTAAGTTTTAAATTGGGTTTGACCAAAAAGGTTGACTTTTTTTTTAACGGGCTTTTGATTTCGAGTTTGGGCTTGTTAGGAAGGTCTCGAGTTCACGAGCACGTAGACACGAACCGTGCGTCAAACGACGTTTCGGTTTAAGAATTATGGATGACCAAAGTAGAGGGCATTTTAGACTTTCTTTTACTTTAAGGACTTTGAAATTTTTAAAACTCAAAAATCAGAATTTTTCTCTCTCTCTCTCTAGAATTTTCTACACCCTTCTCTCTCATTTTTTCTTTCCCCCGCACTCTCTCACTTCTCTCTCTCTCTCTCTCTCCGGCAAAAAAAAACCCCCTTGCGCACACCCAGCTCCACCGAAGCACAACCACCATCACCGGCCACCTCCCGCTGACCCCAACCACCGGTGACCTCCCCCTCTGGCCGGCTATCACCTTCCAGTCGTCCTCCTCACTGGCCAACCTCTGTGCACGCGAAAATACCCAGGAAACCACCTCAGATCGCCGTTCTTTCTCCTATGTTCTCTCTCTCCCTCGCGCCCCCTTGCAAGCACACACGACCTAGCCACCATAGCCACTCGACGCTGACCACCTTACCTGTAACGACCCGACCCAAAGTTTGACTTTTAAAAATAATGGACTTTCGTCTTTGACTTTGGGCACGTTGGAAAGGTCTCGAGTCCACGAGTTCGTAGACGCGCGGCACGCGTCAATCGGAGCTACGGTTTGAAAGATACGGGCTTTTGAAGCGAGTGGCAAACTTGTAATTTTTATGAAAGGGGGTTTTAAAAACCCAAAAAGTCAGATTTTTTTTATTCACTCACTCTCTCTCTCCTCTCTCCCCGTGCCTGTCTCTCTCGCCCCTCACCCTCGCCGCGCCTGTCACCGGCGCGTGACGGCGCGTCCGACGGCGGCTGGGCTCGGGTTTTGGCCTGCCGCCATCGCCTCCCTCCCCTCTCTCTTCCGGTGGTCTCCGTTTTTCCAGCCGATCACCCATGACGGAGAAACGACGTGAAACGGGGCCGAGCCACCCCGCCGGCGATCTGCGTTTTCCGACGGAGTTGCGGCGCCGGACCACCTGGGTTCTCTTCCCCAGGCCACGGCGAGTCTCCCAGTGGTTATCCCATGCTCCGATGACCTCAAACGGCGGCGGATCGAAGATGGTTGTCCGATCGTCTTCTCCGGCCAGTTTCGGCCATTTCCGGCGAGATTTGGCCGTCGATCCAGTTGACAAAATCGATCCTCTAGGTACGGGTAATCTTTCCCCTAAGGTGTCGATGTTCAATTTTGTGATTTTAGAAATTCGATTTTAGGGTTTATGTTATTTTCAAATATCTTGGAATTGGACTCAAATTCGTGTTGTTTTTGTGCAATTAAAGGTTCTATTATATGATTAGGATTGTTTGGAGTTGAATTTGGGCATTTTTAAGTTTGTGCCGCCGCTGCCACCGTCGGCTCCGCCACTTGTGGCGGCGGGTCGGGTGATTTTCCTTGTCAATCAGCCTCCCCAGGACATCTAGAGGCCAATTCTAGGGTTTGTTTGCGTATTGGTGAGTGTTTGTGTGTTGTTAGGGGCTGGGCAGCCACCGTGCGTGGTGGTTACCGCCTATTTCGGCTGTTGAACGGCCAAATTGTGAACCCTGAATATTTAAATATTGGTTGTCTGGTCTTAACAGGTACATGGGCTCGGGAAATCCCATTCCCGATGCCGTTATGCTGCCGGATTTGGTATCCGAGCAATGGCACCGTGAAGGGTATTTCGGTCTTTTACGTAGTTAAATTGTGAGTGAAACTTATCTGCTTATATTGTTGAGTACCATGGTTTAATTGTCTGTTTTATGGATTTGCTGCTTTACGTTAGAGAAGACTAGGTGTAGGATTTGAGTTAGGAGAATGAATTGATGAGGATTTGAGGCTAGGGAATTATTTAGGAATTATAGGGTTGCCCGAGAATAATTGCTGGATTAGGGAAGAAATATTTATTGTCGAGGATTAATGAAAATGATTAGGTAATTATCTTACAGAATAATCAAGTTACTTTTGATGAAACATTTGGTATGATTTGAGTAACAAACAAGTGAAAGGTCATGAGTAAGAATCAATTTCGGAAGGGATTCTTGGATTTGGCATAGCTCGGAGTAAACTGAGAGTAAATGTTTAAAGAATAAATTGTCTGACAACAAGTGTTGATGATGATGCATATGTAGAGATGAATCTGAGGAGAAATACATGAGGCTTTTATACATTGTGATACAAGGATGGCTATAAGATGGTTCTGAGAATGTTGTGATTGAGGTTGTGTGAGAAATCCTGCCTGCTCGTGTATAGATTCGCTCTGCACGAGAAGTGGCGAGCATCCTGCCTGCTCGTGCATTGATTCGCTCTGCACGAGAAGTGGCGAGCATCCTGCCTGCTCGTGCATTGATTCGCTCTGCACGAGAAGTGGCGAGCATCCTGCCTGCTTGTGCATTGATTCGCTCTGCACGAGAAGTGGCGAGCATTCCTGCCTACTCGTGTATAGATTCGCTCTGCACGAGAAGTGGCCAGCATTCCTGCCTGCTCGTGTATAGATTCGCTCTGCACGAGAAGTGGCGAGCATACCTGCCTGCCCGTGCATCGATCCGCTCTGCACGGGAAGTGGCGAGCGATTTACAGTTTGTGGAGTGAGGTTTTGGTTGTGGAGTATAAATTGTTCTTCTGAGGTCGATTTACAAATTTTGAGGGAATTGAAAAATGGATCTGAAGGAAGAGATTTTGAAGGTAGTTTGAAAGCTAGAGGATTTCAAAAGCGACGTGAGTGAAATTAGTTAGTTTAATTGTTGCTGGATTTCTTGTGTGCATTTGTTCGTTAGGACTTGGGCTGGTTAGAACTTGGTAAAGTTTAGGCTTGAAGCTTGAGAAGGGAAGCGAGGGTGATTATGTCGTGAGGTTATTAATTAGGATGTGAATGTTTGAGGTTGATGTTGAGGTTAATAGTTAAAGATTAGGCAATTGATTTGCTAAAATGTTTTATTATTATTATTAATGAGATTTGATGTGCATATGAGGAGTTTTTGATTTCTTGATGTTTGGATGATTGGTGGTGGACATGTTTTGTAAATTAAGTAATTATGGATATTTTGTGGATTATTTTTGAGTTTGGGGATTGAGAAAATCATTGAGGACAATTATTATTATGTCATTTCATACATACGAACTCTAGTGAGCTTATCGGGTTTGTTGTATAACCCGGTACACCATGGATGTGGTGTAGGATTTGTGTTTTGCAGGTTAAGCAGATTGAGGAAGCAGTGGAGGGGGAGGAGACGAGGCGGTGGGACCCAGAAAGATTTATTTATTGGTTTTACTCAGTGGTCTGTTTAAAATGTTTTTGACAAAATTATATTTACTTATGTTGTTGTGCATGGCTCAAGGTAAGAGAAAATAGATTTAACAGTTCGATGTTCAGTATTTTCATGGGCTCGAGGTTCGGGGCGTTTCATTACCCGGCCTCTCCTCCAGCCAGCCTAGCTCCCCTGCGCGACCCTTGCTCGGGAAATCTCCAACTGGACCGCTGGCTCCTCCTCCAAATTTCGGCCGAGTACAACCCTCAACCTCCAAATTTTCTGGTGGGTTTTCTTTTCCCTACTATGGGTTCCATTTTTCTTATGGATAGATTTCTTAATTTTGAGCTTTTGGGTAAGTTTGAGTTTAGGGGTTAGAGCCATTTCAGAATTTCTTGGGTTTTTCGGATTTGAGGGCTGTTCTTGATGATTATTTGGAAAGATTTCAATCCTAGGGACTCTAATTGATGTTTAAGTTTGAGAAGTTGAGTGGGTCTTGATGAAGTGGTTTTATTTGGCTAATTCGGTGTTGAAAACAACCACTTTGGGCGGCACCAGTGGCTGTCTCGATCTCCCACGGTGAACCCTTGAAAAATAAAATATGTTTTAGAGTGATTTTCTAAGTTGGTGGTTGAACTTATTTAGGTTCGAAGTTGTTGGAGAAGTCGAGAGGTGTTTGGACAGAAGTTTGAGACTTTGCTGATACCAAACTCACACCTTAGGACAAATTTCCAGATTGAGGTACACTTTACGCAGGTTTCCTTAAGTTTAGACATTGTTTGGGAGTTGTGGTTGAAGTTGGTTTGGGCCAAGAAATTCCGAGGAAGAAGGGAGTGTTTTAGAATTTATGTGAGTAAGTAATTTAATCGTTGGGCTGTACAAGTATGGGGCGCGACGTTAGGTTCGTTTACACACACACACACTCTATCTGTGGTTGAGCTGAGACTAATGATCTACTTTATGGTTCTATTTATTGGTGAGACAACCATGGGTCGAGACAATCCAACAGAGGGTCGAAGCTAGGAATCTTCACTGTGAGTGGATTTTGTTTTATAAACATTTTTATAAAGTTTCATGATTTAAATTCTTATTTGTTGCCTTCAGTCTTACTTAGATTTGTTGAAATGTGAGTTTGATTTTGATATTAAAGGTTTATGGTTTTCGAATAATTATTTTTCCAATTTAATTTATTGAGAATTGAATTTGAGATTTATTTTTATGCGGAAGATAATATTTTAAATTTGGTTTTAGCGTCAACCATTGGAAGTTTTTTTTTATTTATTTTTTTATTTTTTTTATGGATTCATAAGGTATTTTTATCCTTGAGACGTGTTTGAAATGAGATAAATCTTGAACGGTCAGAAAATCATGTTTTTGTTGGATATTAAAATGTTGAGGATTTAAACCGTCCTAGCAGTACCCTCTCTTAACAAGTATATATAAATTGCTATGCACTTGCCTAGAGATGACTCGGCAATGTATGACCAACATTACATATTCGCTCTGCACTTGCCTAGTCGGCAGTGTATGACCAGCATAACATATTGCTATGCACTCGCCTAGAGATGACTCGGCAGTGTATGACTAGCATAACATATTGCTCTGCACCCGCCTTGAGATAACTCGGCGGTGTATGACCAACATCATAAGCTCTGCGTGCATGTCTGACCAGCATCATAAGCTCTACGTGCACGTATGACCAACAGTTCCCCGGGGTACTAGTAATGACATGACTTTATGAAATTTCTCAAGATTTTCCTTTGTTTGAGCTTTAAGTTGTAAAATCTGATTATTTGACCTATCAGTGTTCTTATATGATGTTTTAATTGATACTTTTATCTAACATATCTTGTGAAAGAAATTATGGAATCTCTTGTATACTTGGGTTATTCAAATCTTTACGTTTGATGGCCTTATGACATTTTTTCGAAAAGTATGTAAAATGTTTTTTTTTAGATTTTGGGGCTTTTAAAGAAAACTAAATTGTTGGATAAGAAAAAAGGGAGTTGTTTTATTAAATGATTTTTAAAGGAAAAGTTTTAAAGTTATTTTTATCCACTCACTGATAATTTTTCTCTCACGCCTTGTCTACTTTGTTCTAAAGGTAGGAGCGATCGAGCCAAGAGGAACGTCGAGGCATTTCGAAAACTTTTGAGGACCTTGTAGGCATTTAGAGTTTCCTTTTATTTTATTTGTATACAAAAAAAATTTAGAATGGCTCTAATAACTTACGAAAATTAGTTGTATTTATCTTTGGACAGGCCAGAAACCCTTTTATGCTTGTGGTAGAGGTGGCTAAAAGACTTAGAAGTGTTTTTTTTTTTTTTTTTATAGGTTTTGAAATTTTGGGTTAGACCATTTTCAACGGAGGTTTTACCGAATTTTCGGTAGAATTTTCCTTGATTTGGATTCCACAAGACCTCTCCGGGTTTTAGGGTGAAATCCAGGAGTGGTCCTGACAGGGGGATTTATCTTATATTCCTAACTATGCACTCTTGTGTGTATGTGATTTTAAATTATTAGAACATGCTATGATTATTATGTTTATTATGATTGGTTTGAGAGTAAGGGTAGCATAACTTATGACCTTAGGTTCTGTTGATTTCTCTATATTAAGTGTAGAGTTGTCAAGTTTTAGTATGAATTAGGAAGTAGGGGATTGTCGTGCCTAAGAGATTGAATTAAGACTTCAACCACAAGCTAGATTAATTTTAGGGTATAAGACTAACAACAAGCTACTATGTATTGTGTGATATGTTCAAGAATTCACATCTTTTTATATTTCTCTTACTTAGTTCTTGTGAGTTCATTTGAATAAAAGTTTTAAATTTCATTTAGTTTTGAATTTTAGGGAACTGAGTCAGCTGCATTGTGTGGGGCATAACTTTTTGGCCCGAACTTGAATTGAGGCATATGATATATGGTTGAAAAGACGATATCAAGGGCTTTCCATTAATATATAAAATGTAAATTTCTAGGCCAGTTAAGGCCTCCAAATTGTTCTCCAAAGACAACATAGAAATGTCACACCCAACTCTCAATCTAACTCGACGATTCCCAACATCCACTCGTAGACCCAAAACTCCTACGTAAACACTTCGAAAGCTTCCCGGCTCAACCTAACTAAAAACAACCTAGCCAAGATCGATAACTCACTCAAATTTTTCCTAAAAACATAAAATATCAGTGGGGGTTTTAAAGCAAAATGGTTGTCACCCAAGGTGGCTGTCTCAAGCCCAAAATTAACCAAATATACAAAAATTTCTCAAATTTTCTCATACATTCAAATCTAACATCCACTTTTGAGTTTCTTAAAGATGAGATTGTTCAAAACCACACCAAAATTTCCATAGGACTCAGCCAATCCTTAATAGACCCGAAATGGGTTCCAACCTTGCAAATTAAACTTCCCAAAACTCAAATTTCTCTAAATTTATTCTAAATTTCTGTTTCTACACGACAAATGAGGTTCTTAGAGATGTAATTTGTCTAAGAAAACAACTATAATGCCCTCTAACTCTAGGATTCAAAGGGAACCCGAAAATGGCCTTAAACCCTTAATTTTTCATTTCTACAAAACTCAAAATAAAACAACCAACTCAGAAGAAAAATTGAGGCCCATACCTCAAAGAGAAAACCCACTAAAATCCTCGAAGATTCGTCGTGAAATCTAGCCAAAAATTGGAAAATTAAGGTCGGCGTTTCTGTGAGAGTTTTCTGAGCAGGGGTCGCGCAGATGAGGCTGGGCTGGCTGTAGGAAGGCCAGGCTGAGCTGGTCGGCCAAAGGGGGAGGTTGCCGGTGATCGGGGTCGATGAGAGGTGGTCGGTGCTACTAGCGGCTGGTGGTTGCGCACAGTGAAGGCGAGCAAAGAGAGAGTCACAGAGGGAGAGAGAGAGAGAGAGAGAGAGAGAGAGAGAGAGAAGTGGGGAAAATCTGGAGGGGGGTGTCGGCGACGAGGAGGGGGACCCGTGTTGTGTTTGGCTCATAAACAATCTGGAAAGTAGCAGTTTGGATTATTCCTAGTGGGGTATAGTTTTTTAGGAATGCTGAGAGGACTTGCGCAAGGTCTTCCTAGTTAAGGAAGAAGTTCTGAGTATTTCTAATTGTACAATGAATTAGAATTAGCTAATTAGGCCAATTATCTAGTTCTATTAGGATTAGAAATCCCAGCTAAAACATAAGTGTTAGCTGCAACCTATGAGTTATAAATAGGTTGCAACAGCCCTAGATTTAGGTGAATGTCTTCGACACAAGCACCAGCAAAGAGAGAGCCGAGTGATTGAGAGTTTTTCAGGATATTCTGCAGAGGGGATTTAGATTCTAGGGTTCCAAAAAGTCCTTGTAATCTCTGAATTTATTCCATAGTGCAGTGAATCTCTCAGGAGATATCACAACTGGACGTAGGCACAAGTTTATTGCCGAACCAGTATAAATCTCTTGTGTTTGTGTGTGCTGCATGTGATTGATTATTTTCTATTTTTAATTGTTGAAAGTCATCTCTAGTTCTAGGTCTAATTTACATCAAAGAGCAAAAGATCTCAAGGGCTTAAATTCAACAAGTGGTATCAGAGCCAGGTTGGGAGTTCTGAGATGACAGGAGACAAGATGGGGCCAGCAATCAAACCCTTCAACGGGAAGGATGATTTCACGTTATGGCAAAGGAGGATGAAGAATGTTCTCATTCAACAGGATCTTGAAGAAGCTCTTCTAGGGGTCAAGCCAGCTGAGATGCAGTCAGATGCTAAGTGGAACAAGATTCTCAAGAAAGCAAAAAAGTTCCATTGAGCTGCATGTTACAGGGAACGTGATGTCTCATATTTCAGAAGAGATGACAACACAAGAAGCATGGGATAAGTTAGAGAAGGTTTATAGTGGAAAGACACTCTCCAATAAACTATCTTTGAAGGATGAGCTCTATGGTCTGAGACTAGATGAAGGGGAAGATCTTCATGAGCATATCAGTAAGTTCCAGAGCTGAGTTAACAATTTATCCAAGTTAGATGTGAAGTACGATGAAGATGACAAGGCACTTTTGCTCTTGAGATCCTTGCCGTCATCTTTTAAACACTTTAGGACAACTTTAATCTTTGGTAAGGACTCCCTGGTATTTGATGATGTCGTTGAATCTTTACAATCATATGAGAAGATGAATAATGTCACAGAGGGCTCACAAGCACAAGGGCTCTACGTTAAAGGCAAGGAGAGGGGGCAGTCCAAAGCAAGAGGGAATAATTCTGTTAACAAGGGTAAATCAAAATCCAAAGGGAAGAAGAGTGGTTGCTTCGTGTGTGGTGCATCAGACCATTGGAAGAAAAATTGCGCCATATGGAAGAAAAGAAAGGCAAAGGCTATTGCTCAGAGTTCCAATACAGCCAGTGTTGTCACTACAGACAGTAGTGATGGGGAACTACTTGCAATGTCTTTAGGCTCAAATGCTATATTTGATTGGATTTTGGATACCGGGTGTACATTCCACATGTGCTCAGTAAGGGAATGGTTCGACACTTTTGAAGATAGCTGTAGTGGAGAAGTTTTGATGGGAGATAACTCACCATGCCAGATCCTAGGTATTGGATCAATTAAAATTCGAATGCATGATGGGGTTGTTAGAACTTTGGGAAAAGTAAGATATATTCCAAAGCTCATGAGAAATTTGATATCTTTAGGCACACTAGACAAGGCCGGCCATAAGTATGTTGTGGAAGGTGGAAGACTCAAAGTTATAAAAGGGTCACTTGTTGTGATGATAGCTAAGATTCAAAATAACAACCTCTACAGGCTTCTAGGAAGCACAGTAACAGGGGATGCAGCAGTTTCTTATGAGGCAGGTTCAGCAGACAAATCAGAGCTCTGGCATCACAGGCTAGGGCACATGAGTCTAAGGGGAATGTAAGAACTACACAAAAGAAATCTGCTGGAAGGTGTTAGTAATTGCATACTGAATTTCTGCAAGTACTGTACTTTGGGAAAGCAAACAAAAATTGCATTCAAGGTTGGAAATAAGGAGAACACAAGCAAGGGTCTGCTAGACTATATTCACACAGATGTTTGGGGTCCTGCGCCAGTTAGGTCCAAGGGTGGCTCCAGGTATTTTGTCACTTTTCTAGCTGATTTTTCAAGAAAAGTTTGGGTATATTTTATGAGGGAAAGATCTCAAGTTTTCACTATCTTCAAAGAATGGAAAGCAGAAGTGGAAAACCTGACAGGTAGAAAAATCAAGGTTTTGAAGAGTGACAATGGGGGTGAATATAATGATCATCAGTTCTTAAATTTTTGCAAGCAAGAAGGAATTTTAAGGCATTTTACTGTGAAGAAGACTCCTCAGCAAAATGGAGCTGCAGAAAGAATGAACAGGACTCTCATAGAGAGAGAAAGAAGTATGAGATTTCATGCCGGGCTGCCTGACACATTTTGGGCAGAGGCAGTTAACCATGCATGCTATTTGGTTAACAGATCACCATCAAAGGCAAGTGATTTCAAGTGTGCAAAGTAGGTATGGACAGGAAAACGTGTGGACTACTCAAAAATGAGAATTTTTGGCTGCAGGGCCTTTGCCCACATTCCCAATGATGAAAGAACCAAACTCAAGCCAAAGTCACAAGAGTATATTTTCATTGAATTCGAAAAAGGGGTGAAGGGTTACAAGTTATGGGATTTCGAAAATAAGAAGAAATTACTCAGCCGAGATGTAGTCTTTGATGAAGCAACCATGCCAATGAATAAGGAGATTGCCGAAAATAAGGATGGGAACAAGAGGACTGTTGTTGAAGAAGAAGCAACCTGGTTTCCTCAGACAAAAGAAATCATGCAAGAAGATCCAGCTCAGGTGGAGCCAATTGAGCAAGAAGAGCTTGAAAGAGAGGTTTTTGAGGAACAAGAAGAGCATCAACTTCAGTCACCAGCTCGGGTTCAGGTGGAGCAAGATTCAAGAGGCTGAGACACTTCAGTGCAGCAAAGTGTTCAAAGCCAAAACTCCCAAATTCAAAGAACACCTGAATACAGGAGGTGCATAGCCCTTGAAAAGCCGAAAAGAAACACTAAAAAAATTGTTAGGCTCGGTTTTGATGATGACCAAGTCAACTATGCTCTTAACATCAGTCAGGGTGATCCAAGTAATTATGAAGAAGCTATAACTAGTAATGAAAGACAAGAATGGATTGGTGCTATGTCAGAGGAGATGGAATCTTTGTACAAGAATTCTGTCTGGGAGTTAGTTCCTAAGCCCAATAATAGGAAATTAATAGGCTGTAAGTGGGTATTTAGGAAAAAGGAAGGTACACATGAACAAGAAGCCATAAGATTCAAAGCAAGGCTTGTGGCTAAAGGTTTTTCGCAAAAAGAGGGTGTAGATTATGATGAAATTTTCTCACCAGTGGTCAAGCACACTTCTATTAGATTGCTCTTATCAATAGCAGCTCAGTAAGACATGGAGATTGAGCAGATGGATGTAAAGACAACTTTTCTTCATGGGGATTTGGAAGAAGTCATCTATATGGCTCAGCCATAAGGTTTTGCCGAAACTGGAAAAGAACATCTAGTTTTGCAGACTTAAAAAAGTCTTTATATGGCTTGAAGCAGTCTCCTAGGCAATGATACAAGAGGTTTGACTCTTATATGCTGAAAATTAATTTTAGAAGGTGTCTATATGACTGTTGCGTTTACTACCATGTGTTTGAGGATGGTTTAATCATCCTATTGTTACTGTACGTAGATGATATGCTGATAGCATGTCAAGAATCCAAGAATTGAAGACAAAATTGAGCAGGGAATTTGACATGAAGAATCTAGGGGCTGCACAAAAGATCCTAGGAATGCAAATTAAGAGGGACAGGGACTCAAGTAAGATTTGGCTATCACAAGGCAAGTATATTCAAAAAATACTTGAGAGGTTCAACATGGAAAGTGCGAAACCTGTATCTACACCATTAGCAGCACATTTCCGGTTAAGTGCGTTGCAGCGTCCAACTACACAAAAAGAGTTGGATAAGATGAAAAGGTGCCTTTTGCCAGCGCAATAGGTTGTCTGATGTATGCAATGGTCTGTACAAGACCTGACTTAGCTCAAGCAATCAGTGTGGTTTCAAAATACATGGCAAATCCAGGTAAGTCTCATTGGGCAGCAGTTAAGTGGATTTTGCGTTATCTCAAGGGAACTAGGAACGTGGGAATATTGTTTGAAAAACAAAAGGATGAAGCCTGCGTGTTGGGCTTTGTACGTAGATGCAGACTATGCTGGAGATTTAGACAAAAAGAGGTCCACTACAGGCTATGTCTTCACCTGTGGGGGTGGTCCAATTAGCTGGAGAGCTTTACTTCAGCCTATAGCAGCTTTGTCAACTACTGAAGCTGAATATATAGCATTGGTAGAAGCAGGAAAAGAAGCAGTGTGGTTAAATGGCTTAGTTAGTCAAATGGGAGTTGTACAAGACTCTATGGTCATAAGATGCGACAGTCAAAATGCCATTCATTTGGCAAAGAATCAAGTGTTCCATGGAAGGTCCAAGCACATTGATGTGAGATATCACTGAATAAGAGACTAGGTTGAAACCAAGGAGATAACAGTTGAAAAGGTGCATACAGCAGAGAATGCAGCTGATTGTCTCACTAAGCCAGTCACTACTGAGAAATTCAAGCATTTCTTGATTACTCAATCTTGTTACTTGTTAAAGATTGAGGTGGAGCACCATCTCACTTGAGGTGTATTAAGGCATAAGGAAGCTTGCCAAAGTGAAGTGATTTCGAGTTTTATCAGGGTTATCTCGAAATGAAGTTCAAGACATCCTGAGGTGCAGCAGTCTTTAGGGGTTTTTTATTCGCCATGGTGGAGATTGTTGTGTTTGGCTCATAAAAAATCTGAAAAGTAGCAGTTTGGATTATTCCTAGTGGGATACAGTTTTTTAGGAATGCTGAGAGGACTTGCGCAAGGTCTTCCTAGTTAAGGAAGGAGTTCTGAGTATTTCTAATTGTACAAGGAATTAGAATTAGCTAATTAGGCCAATTACCTAGTTCTATTAGGATTAGGAATCCCAGCTGAAACATAAGTGTTAGCTGCAACCTATGAGTTATAAATAGGTTGCAGCAGCCCTAGGTTTAGGTGAATGTCTTCAACATAAGCACCAGCAAAGAGAGAGCCGAGGGATTGAGAGTTTTTCAGGATATTCTGCAGAGGGGATTTAGATTCTAGGGTTCCAAAAAGTCCTTGTAATCTCTGAATTTATTCCATAGTGCAGTGAATCTCTCAGGAGATATCACAACTGGACGTAGGCACAAGTTTATTGTCGAACCAGTATAAATCTCTTGTGTTTGTGTGTGCTGCATATGATTGATTATTTTCTGTTTTCAATTGTCGAAAGTCATCTCTAGTTCTAGGTCTAATTTACATCAAAGAACAAAGATCTCAAGGGCTTAAATTCAACAACCCGTCGCCGGCCTCTGGTCGCCGGGAAGTTGCCGAAGCTGGCTGCGCCGGTGAGAGAAGAGAAGGGGAGAGTGGGCTCGGGGAAAAAGAGAGAAGGCGAGAGAGTGAGGGTGGGGTGTAGGTGCGGGGAGAGAGAAATAAGAGAGAGAGAGAGAGAGAGAGAGAGAGAGAGAGAGAGAGAGAGAGAGAGAGAGAGAGAGAGAGAAAATGTTGTAGAAAATTCTAGAGAGAGAAATCAAAAAAAATTTCTGATTTTGGGTATTTAAAAACCCACTTTTATAAATTTACAAAATTGCCCCTCGCTTCAAACGCCCATATCTTTCAAACCGTAATTCGGATCTACGCATGCTACGTGTCTATGAAACCGTGGGCTCAAAACCTATCAAATGGGCCTAAAGTCAAAATTGAAAGCCCATTTATTATAAAAGTCAACTTTGGGTCAAGCCCAAATTAAAACAAAAATAAATTAATAAAAAAAATATAAATCCAAACCCTTTTTATTTTCCAAATAAATCTCAAAATCTTTAAAATACAATTCCACATCCTTTAAAAACCTCTTAAAATATAGTTAAATAAAAATTTAAATTTCTAGTTGAAATTTGGGTCGGATCGGGTCGGGTCGTTACAGGTGAGCAAGTCCTTTCACAACTCTAAGTTTCTCTATACTTGAATTCATAGCCAAATATATGAATGTGTTTATTTTCCTTGTGTATAGCTCGGATTGATTGTGATTTAATGATTGAGATATGTATTCCATGGCTACCATGTTCATTTAGAATCAATTAGCTAATTTATAAGTGAACTGTGACCTAATACCTAATTACATGCTAGTTCTAGGAAACGGAAATTGAGTTGCTCTTGAAAACTAAGAAAATTAACATGAATAACCTGTTGATGACTTCAACTTGCTTTATTAGGTTGGAAAAAGTTAGCCTATTGTTTTAAAAGATGAAATGAGAGAACCTATGTGAGATTGATTGGGAATTTGATCACTTCGACTACATGCTTAGTCTTTAAAGAACTAAAACTACGAAATAAGTTTATAATAAACTCAAATTTGTCTATTTTGGAAAGTAAATAGGGAATAGGCAACGAAACAATATGCAATGCCTTAAAATTCGTTGTGTATTCCGTGAAAAGCCAACGAAGTTTTATACATAGGCAACGACCGTATACTTGATGTTCAAACATTAATTGGCCACGACATCGGTACTATTGGCAACGATTTTTTCGTTGCGTATTATGGGAATAGGCAACGAAATAAATAGGTGGTTTCCTATAATTAGGCGAGAAAGAAGTGCGAAGTTTAACAACAATGAGGTTGTTGCCTATTATTTTCAAGTGGTTGCCTATTTATTTGGAGGGAAATTTTGCCACCATAATGAATATAAAATAGGCAATGACTGTTACTGGCGTTGCATATGCGTACAGGCAACAAAATTTCAATGGTTTAGGTAACGAATTGGATTAGTTGTCTATAAATTTTAGCAATGACTACTCTAAAATAGGCAACGATTGTCTACTTGATTTTAAAAAATGAATAGGCAATGACATCAGTTCCATTGGCATAAATTTTGTCATTGCATATTATGGGAATAGGCAAGGAACTAAATAAGGCGTTGCCTATTATTAAGCGGAAAGAAGGACGAAATTTCGCAACAACGAGGTTGTTGCTTATTCTTTTCAAGTCATTGCATGTTCTTATGGCTAGATATTTTGGCACCATAATGAATATTAAATAGGCATGGATTGTCATATGCGTTGCATATGAGTATAGGCAATAAATTTTCTAGGATAAGCAGCGAATTGGATTAGTTGCCTATAAATTTTCGCAATAACAACTCTAGAATAAGCAACAACTTTAGAATATGTATGTATAAGCATATGATGCGATCGTGTTTCTAACAATCCAAACCGTTCATTTTTTAGTTCTCTACTCAAAGTTCATCCCTCAAAAAATTAGCTCAATCGGAGATGTAAAAGTTAGATAACGGTGGTTAAACTTATAAACGATCGCAGTTTTCCTAATGACAGTCGAACGGGTAGATGAATTCTGATTTAGTCATTTTTTTACAAGGATGATCTTTGGGTATGAACATCGAAAATGAATGACTCTGATCATTGAAATCACATTATGGTCTTCATAATTATTGAAACAACAAGGTTTCAACAAAAAAGTTAATAGAATAATACTCTTCAAGTGTATTTATATGTAGAAGCTCACATCTCGATCGTGTTTCCAATGATCCGAACCGTTCATTTTTTAGTTCCTCACTCAAAGATCGTCCCTGCAAAAAATTAGCTCAGGATATTAATCCTGTTTGATCTTGTGAACAGGTAATAACAGGACATAACAAATGAATAAGCAGAGTAACAAAAATTGAAAAATGCAAATATATATTAAGAAAACATTCAATACAAAACTTACAAAGGATAACATTTAACAACTTACAATTTATAGTTTGGAACAAGGATCCTCCAAACAGTACACACAAACACTCAAAGAAAGGAAGGAGGCAAAGTTTCTAACTCTTGACTCCAAAACTAAAGCTTAAAACCTATAAAACTTAGAACTCTGAAATTTTTTGATGCCTCTCTTAGAACCAGAGAGACTCTTTATATAGGAAAAGTCATGAGTGACAGAACTGCCCCTGGATTCCACCCTGAAACCGAGAGAGGTCCTGTGGAATCCAAAATCAAGAAAAATCCTACCGAAAATTCGACATAACATCCCCTGAAAATGGACTAACCCAAAAATTTCAAAACCTGTAAAAACGCTTCTAAAACATCAACCACCTCTACCACAACCAAAAATAAGGTCTCAGGCCCACAACAAGTAATACAGATCTAATCAGAGCATATCTAATCAACTATACAATCATATCTCATTTTAATAATTTCAAGGGAAGACCTTGATCCTATTTTACCAATAAGCTGGAGATGAGAAACTCAAATGCCTCGACGTGATACGGTTCGACCTCGGTGATCGCTACTACTGGGGGGAACATCAAAAACAAATTGTGAGAAAAACTCTCAATGAGCGGACAAAATATAGAAACCAAGTCGAACGGGTAGATGAATTCCGATTTAGTCATTTTTTTACAGGGATTATTGAAACAACAAGGTTTCAACGAAAAAGTTAATAGAATAATACTCTTCAAGTGTATTTATATATAGAAGCTCACATTTCGATCGTGTTTCCAATGATCCGAACCGTTCATTTTTTAGTTCCTCACTCAAAGATCGTTCCTGCAAAAAATTAGCTCAGGATATGAATCATGTTTGATCTTGTGAACAGGTAATAACAGGATATAACAAATGAATAAGCAGAGTAACAAAAACTGAAAAATGCAAATATATATTAAGAAAACATTCAATACATTACTTACAAAGGATAACATTTAAAAACTTACAGTTTATAGTTTGGAACAGGGATCCTCCAAACAGTACACACAAACACTCAAAGAAAGGAAGGAGGCAGAGTGAGGAACTAAAAATGAACGGTTCGGATCATTGGAAACACGATCGAGATGTGAGCTTCTACATATAAATACATTTGAAGAGTATTATTCTATTAACTTTTTTGTTGAAACATTGTTGTTTCAATATTTATGAAGACCATAAAAAAAATGACAGTTTTGGCAAAGATTTGTTTGGAAGCAATATTTTTAACATCTTTAGTTAAAACATCTTTTACAGCTTTGCAGTCTACTCTTATTAAGAATTCTTGATTTAATAAATCACTTTCAAATTTTGTTACTAAAAGAACAATAGCAAGGATTTCCTTTTTAATGGTCGAATAATTTTGTTGTGCTTGTTTCCAAACACCAGAGTAAACCTTACCAATTGATCCTTACCTTTTATCCTTTGTTTTAGGATTCCTCCATACCCTAAATCTGAAGCATCTGTTTCAACTATTTTAAATGCTTCTCGGATTGGTATGGATAAGCATGGAAGCTCTTTAGCCTTGACTTTAAGCCTTTTTACTACCTGTGTGTGTTCTGTAGACCAGGGTAAAGGATTTTTCTTTAGCCTCTGGTACAGAAGTTTGCTGTCTTTAGCTAAGCCTTGGTAGAAGTCTGATATGTAATTTAGACTTCCTAAAAACCTTTGAAGCCGAGTCTTTTCCTTAAGCTCATAAGGGAACTTTTTGGCAAACATGATGGCCCTATTAATAGGAACAATTGTCCCATTAAAAATATTGTGGCCCAAGAATCGAATTCTTACCTGGAAAATCTTCATTTCTTCGCAGAGACCACTAGACCTGCATCTGTAATTACTTTCTGAAATATTTTTAAATTCTTGATATGCTTGTTGTTCAAAGGATAATGAAAAGACTAAAACATCATCAATGTATACAATAGTAAAAGATGAATAAGGATTAAAAATCTCATTCATAATGTTCTGGAATTCTGATGGAGCATTTTTAAGTCCAAAAGGCTTACATTCCACTCATAATGCCCAAAAGGAACTGTGAAAGCTGTTTTATATCTTTCTTCTTCCTTGATCTGGATTTGCAAGTATCCAGATTTCATATCGAATTTTGAGAAGATGGTTGATTTGCACAACCTACTTAATAAATCTCTATTATTTCGAAGAGGATATCTGATCCATTTAAGAGCTTTATTAATTGGCTTATAGTTTATTACTAACCTTGGCACTCCTCGTTCTATCTCTGCTGCTTTCTTAACATAAAATGCTGGACAGCTCCAAGGGGAGGAACTTTTCCTGATTAATCTTTTGCTTAAGAGATCATTTATCTCTTCTTTGCATAGATCAACATGCTTACTGTTCATCTGTATAGGTCTTGCCTTCATAGGAATCATAGATTCCCTGAAATCTGGTTCATAAGGCAGAGACACCACATGTTGCTTCCTGATCCAAAAAGCATTAGGCATATCAGCACATATTTCTTTTTTCAAGATTTCTTCTATGACTTTTACCTGACTTTGTGCTTGAGGGGTGCTAAGAACCTGCTCAGTATGTTTATACTAAATTTCTTCTTTTAAGGAAAAGAGAAACCTTTCCTTCCCTTCAATTCTATTTTTCATGAAATTAATGTACTTGACATGAGGTTCCTGGATAAACTCAAAATTAACCTTAAAATCATTACTTTCTGACTTTATTCCTGTAGCTGTAACCTAAATAGGGTAAAGCTTGTTAAGAAATGGAGTACCAAGTACAAAATTTTGAGATAGATCTTTTACCATTAAAAATTGTGTTTCTAAGCAAATTCCATTGTTATAGATTGCTGCTTTAGACAGTTTGTAATTAATTTTCATCTTTGTTCCTTTGGTCGCATTTAAGGTTTGGGTGGTTTTAGAGAAATACTTAGTGGGTACCAAGCCTTCCCTTAAACAGTTTAGATTTGCCCCTGAATCCGTTAAGGCTACAGTTGTAAAACTGTAAACTTAGTCAACAATGATGGTAATTTCGACAAACCATCTTTGGGTAAGAATTTTATCAATTTTATTGATAGTCATTAATTTCTTCTCCTTCCGTAACAGGTTCTTTCCTTTTAATTTTTTATATTTCTTCTGAGAATTCTTCCTCGAATTCTTGTTCTTCAAAGTGTTCTGAGAGTTTAGATAACTCTAGAACATCGACTCTATTTTTTTAAGTCTTCTAACTCTTCTTTGACTTGCTGCATCTCTTTTTTGAGATCTGGTATGGTTGTTTCTTGGGTAGACCTTTTACCTTTGGAGGCTTGTATTCTATTTAGGATATCTTGGAAGCTGTATGGTTCAAAGGAAGAAGATGGTTCTTCCTTCTTTTTTCCTTGAGCTCCATTGGCAATTCCTAGAGACTGCTCTAAAGCTGCCCTCTTTTAAGATAGATCCTCTATCTTATCAATCAAGTCTAAAAGTAATTTATCCTGGCTAGTAAGAACATTTAATTCCATACCTTTTAGCTCTTTGCATAAGCAATTACTTTCTAGGCTTTCACTGAAGCTTGAAGAACTTTCTTCTTCACTGTCTTCTAAGCCAAATATTTCTTCGCTGGAAGAGTCTTCTGAATTCAGAAAGATTCTGAGAAGCTTTTCTTTCAATTCTTCATCTATTTAAAGAGCATTGATTTTGTCTTTCACTCTGCATTCACTTTTGTAATGTCCTACTTTTGTACATTTAAAACAAGTTGGCCTTTTTCTTTCAAATTCTTTTCTTGGTTTTCTCTTTTCATATTTTGTTGTTCTTTTATAATCCTTTTTAGGATATGTGGCTTGATCTTGGCTTTTCCAGTCCTTCTTGGATTTATACTTTGATTGTCTTTTTCTATAAGGCTTGTAAGACTTTAATTATTCTTTTGGATTCCTAGGAATGCTACAAAATTCGAATTGCTCGCAGAAGTCTCCCATTTCTTTTCCTCTAGAAGACCTTTCTTTGTCTAATTGTTTTTTACGCTTCATGTCAGTACACAAAACTAATCCTTCAGCACAGATTTCAGAGATTAATTCTCCGAAAGTAATTCTGTCATAGGGGATTCTCCCTCCCCCTTTGTTTTTTAGCATATTTCTGACCTTTTCTGCAAATAATGGAGGAAGTCCAGAGATGAACTTTTCCTTCCAAAATTCTTGATGGCAGTCTTCTCTGGTGAAGACTTTGGCTAGAAAAACATCTTTGTACCATCTGAATTGGGATAAAGTGGAACACCTAAGAATCATCAAGACTTCTCTTGACCTGTCTTGTTGTACATCTACAGTTCCTATGAAGTGTAGAGTAATAGTATAAACCAGAGTATTTACCCCATCACCCTCATCACTCTCAATTTCTACCCCATTTTCTTGTTTTATGATTGTTTTAGAAGCATTTAGGATTTCATTTTTGGTATCTTCTCTTAAGAAGTCCCACCAATCTCTAAGTTGTCCTGAAAATCCTGTAGCTATAGCTGAGGCTATTTGGTTTTCTGCATTCCCTGCCGCTCTTCCTGCTGTAGCATACATTAGCATTTGCCTAATGACATCTACAATTTGGTATTCAGTCCTTCCATCTATATTCCATTCAACAATGGACCCTGCATCAAATCTAGCAGTATTAAAATGGAAGTTTTCTTCAAAACCTATATCTACAGGTGTAGGCATGTGGTAGTAATTTCTAGTTGGGGCCATAGGTATTGGATTTCTTTTACTAAAAGAAATTCTATTCAACTGCAAATTTTCTGGTTGATCCAAAAAGGCTTGTTGTAAGTCCTCTATTCCTGACTCTTCTTCTTTGGACAAGACATTAACAACTGGACCCTTTTTAATGTCTAATTTGGTTAACCTATTCACGATTTCATCCATCATTTCTTTATGCTGGTTAACTGGTCCTTTAATTTTGTAATTTCTATCTTTGGTGGTGGTTTAAACATGACCCCCTGATCTTTAGGGATGGGTTTTGACCTTTTTGCTTTGAAAGTTACCTCTTTTGTTACTAACCCTTTATAGAATCTTCTATTCTAGAGGTTTGTGCACCTAAGGATTGAAGATAAAGGTTAGTGTAGTTGCCTTGTGATAGAACACGCCCTAAGTGTTCTGTAGTGACTTTGTCTACTTTTGATAGATGGTCAGTCTTAAACGGAGAAGCCATTCCTACATTTATTTCTAAGGCTTATGTTGGAGGATGAATTGCCCTTACGAATTTTCCTTTTTGTCATGTAATTCTTAAAAAGACTTTCCAGGGTATTAATTATGTTTTCATATTCCTTTAGCTTTTGCCTTCTAGCAAACCCTTCAAACCAAACGAAGAAGGCTACATGCCTCCTATGTCTGGTTATATGTGCATTATAGGCTCTATGAAACACATTTGTTAAGTCTGAACAAAAGGTCTGTTCAAACCATTCTCTCTTTGCCTTGTTCTTTTGGCTCATGAATTCCTTTTTTAGGAGTTCGTGGTTAATTTCAAAAGGGTTTTCCACTTGTAAAATATTTATAAAAAGATTTCCTTCTATATCAGAAAAGGTAGGTGATTCAGGCCTTCTTTGTGGCCTAGGCTGGGCTTCGATGTTAGGAATTTTTACCCTGTACCAAGGATGGTTAACTTGATTTATGGTTTAGGTAACACCCCCCAATGATAATTTTATCATGTTCTTCCTCTGTCTCCCTTGGTATTTGAAAAGACCTTCTAGCACTAGAATTTCTGGCACTAGAGGTTTCATTATGTGTGGTGACACCTATTCTTCCAATTCTAGCGGTTCTTGTAGAGGAAAACCGAATCTCTACATCACCGTCTTGATGCTCTATGATTTGTTCTACTTCCTGATTTTCTAATGGCCTAGCTGGTACTTGGTTTTGTAAAGTCCATTTTTCTAGAAGGGAAACCTCATTCCACATGATTGTCTTAGGGACAACTACATTGGCTTTACCAAGATTGGCCTGGAATAGAGTGGTTTTACCTTTGCATTCTAAGTTGTGAGCATCTGGACACAGTGTATTCATTGCCTTGTAGTATATGCGATATACTACAGCCATGTTCTGGGAACCTGCAATCATATTAAACCCTTGGGTTTGAATATTCAAAGTTAAAGCCTTTAAGGCTCCTTCATCTGCAAGAGAAATTGAAAAGTTAGGGAAGCAATTAAAGAAAACAGGTCCATCACAAAGTGATGATTCAACCACTCCCAATAACGAATCTGAGAACACATTATGCCTGCAATCTCGAACACAGATGAGAACAGAGGTTTTAAGTCCAGTTCTTGTGAGAGGTTTGACTGCCACTTGAACTAATCCTATATGCAAGTATTTAAAATCTCTTTTCTTATGCTCTTTTAGCATTTCTTGTGAAAACAGTTGAAAATTTTCATGTTTATGGGCTATTTGCGATTTTCCTAATGATAATCAAAAGGGTAGATAAATTCTGATTTGACCGATTTTTTGCAGAGATGATCTTTGAGTATGAACATCGAAAATGAACGGCTTCGATCGTTGAAATCACTTTGTAGTCTTCAGAATTATTAAAACGACAAGGTTTCAACAAAAATTGTTAGTAGAATAATACTCTTCAAGTGTAATTATATATAGAAGCTCACATATCGATTGTGTTTCCAATGATTCGAACCATTCATTTTTTAGTTCCCCACTCAAAGATCATCTCTGCAAAAAATCGGCCCCATTGAAGATGTAGAAGTTAAGTAACAGTGGTCAAACTTATGAACGATCGTGGTTTTTCTAATGATAATTGAACGGGTAGATAAATTCCGATTTGGTTGATTTTTTACAGGATTGATCTTTAAGTATAAACATAGAAAATGAACGGCTCCGATCGTTGAAATTAGTTAACGGTGATCAAGTAAGTTGACATAATAAACTTTTTAAAAAATGAAAGAATAATTTTTTTTATAATTAATTTTTTTAATTTTTATTCTGTATTTTTTTCGGGATTACCTGTCTAACCTATAGCTAAAATTTTCAATTTCCCACCTAATTTGTATTTCTCCCTCTGTAATATCTTTTTCTAACCGTTTTTCTTTCCAAACACTCTCTCTATATATATATATCTCTCTCTCTCTCCAATATATCAAAGATGCTCAAACACACTCAAAAACTCTAGAAAATCAAAGACGCACAACACATTTTTACTGGGCTATGTAGGTTCATTGATTCGTTCATCAAGAGGTATGTAGGTTCTACTCCAAACGCTCAACACACTCTCAAACGTCTTTGTTTTGCTTTCACTGCGTCTTTGTTTTGCTTTCACTGATCCGTTCATCAAGAGGTATGTAGGTTCTACTCCAATTCTTGATTCTCTTTTTTTTTTTTCCCTTGATGTCCTCCTTTTATTTTCTATAAATATGTCTATTTACTCATCTTTCTTGTATATATGTTTATCTATGTCTAAGAATTGGATGTAGATTGCACTTATTTCCCACATTCTGCACCCACTGTCGAATTTGAGGAAGCATAGATTGAGAAGATGTTTTTTAAATTAAGACTTCAAGTTAAATACCTATAGATACTTCTTTTGGCTCATTTTTATAAAATCCTTAAATGAAGTTCTGATTCTGAACCGTTGAATGAGTTGAAGACCTATAGAGTTAATAGTCTAATACAGTCCCCCAAATACGTGTAAAAGTCTCTAATGATGTCAAAATCCTCCCTAAATAGAACTTGTTTCTCACCCACTGTGCATTTTAGTCATCTATATCTAATTTGATGAATGAGAAATAAGTCTTATAATCACTTAATTAGAGTATCAATTATTAGAAGGCTTACTGTATTTTGTTTCCATCTTTCTCATAATGTAACAGGGGGGAGGCGGAATTGTAGAACTGGCCCCAGATGTAACACCCTGGATTTTTCCAATCCTAACGTGTTTTTGAATTTCTTTTGTACTTAGAAACTTAAGATTTCTTAAAGGAAAGAGGTTTCCTTTGTCTTTTGAGTAACTAACTTGTATCATTAGAGATTTAGAGTTAAGCTCCAGTACCCTTGAGTGTAATTTTGGTGATTATCAAATTGGAATTAATTTTTTAGAATTATATTCATTAGAGTTGAAGTTTCCTTAATTTTTATGGAGAACAATTTGTTATTTTGAGGTTATAGGAAATTTGGATTAATCACCACGAGTCAGTAGGATTTTTCGAGGAATTATTTGGAGTCCCGAGCTACTTTTGGTGATTTTACAAAGTTTGGATAAATTAGAAAAATAGGAAAACAAAATAATTAAATTGGTCAGCTGACTGGGACTAACATCCGCCACGTGGCGCACTCCGATTGGAAGGGATGCACTGATGAGGCGTCAGCTGGTACCAAGTGGGAGAGCTCACAGGAGCCGTCCTACACGCATCACATCGAATCGGATCTCGTGATTTAATCTGGAGCATCTGAGCTCATTATTTGGGATTAATCTGGGCCGTTGGTTCGTTAAAAACCGATCACTATTCACAACGGGTCAGCTTGACCAGTGGGTCACTATTCACTATTTTGAGTTACAGTATTATCCTGGAAAAGCAAACAAAGTAGCTGACGCTTTGAGTAGAAAAACTAATGGGACAATAGCCCCGTTACTTGTGGCTGAAAGAGAGTTGTTTCAAACTCTAGAGAATTATGACATCGAGATGCTATCAAATGAGATGCTTACAGGTTTGAAGTTAAGATCACCTTTGAATGAGGAGGTCATTCAAAGACAAGACGATGACCCCCTGAACTTTTAAGTATTATGAAAGGAATCATGTCTGGAGAAGCATTTGATGGATGGACACTTCATAGGGACCGTGGATTGAGGTATAAGCTAAGGTTAGCTGTATCAAAGGATAGAGAACTTCGAAGGAAAATTGTACAATAAGCACACCAATCTAAGTTCGCTATACATCCTGGAAGTGACAAGATGTACCAAGATCTAAAAAGAGTGTATTGGTGGAAAGGATTGAAAAGAGAAGTAGCCGAGTTTATGAACCAATGCTTAACTTATTTGCAAGTCAAAACTGATCATTTGAAGCCCGCAAAATTACTTCAACCATTACTCATTCCGGAGTGGAAGTGGGAGAACATTGCCATGGATTTTGTTACTGATTTTCCAAGGATGACAAAGGGTAACAATGATATTTGGGTAATAGTGAATAGACTTACCAAGTCCACACATTTCCTGGCTGTAAGAATGGACTCGCTAGTGAATACGTTTGAAAACTTGTATGCCAACTAAATCGTTCGTTTACATGGAATACAAAGACAATTGTTTCAGATCGAGATTCTCGTTTTACTTCCACACTTTGGAAAAGATTACAAGATGAGTTGGGAACTCAAATTTGTCTAAGTACTGCATATCATCCTCAGAATTATGGACGATCTGAGAGAGTGATACAAATACTTGAAGATATGCTCAGAGCATGCATTTTGGATTTTGGAAGCAAGTGGAGCGAGTATCTACCGCTAATCGAGTTTGTTTATAACAATAGCTACCAAAAGAATATTGGCATGACACCATTTGAAGCCTTGTATGGTAGACCTTGCAAATCGTCTATTTGTTGGGCGGAAAATGAAGAAAGGATTTCTTTAGATCCTGAAATAATACAAGAGACGACTAATAAAGTCAAGCTTGTAGAGGAGCGACTGAAGGTTGCTCAAGACATAAGCAAGTCTTACGTTGATCTACGACGTAGGCCACTCGAGTTCGCTGTTAAGGACTTTTTTTTCCTCAAAGTGAGTCCACAGAAAGGAATGATATGTTTGCGAGGACGAGGCACGTTAGCCCCTCGATACGTAGAACTATTTGAGATCATTGGACGATTTAGACCTGTTGCGTATCGACTACAATTATCATCTGAACTATTATATATACACAATGTGTTCCATATGTCACAATTGAGGAAAACTGCACCTGAACCTCCACAAATGCCTTGGATCGACATGCAGTTAGAGCAAAGCATTACTTATGAAGAAGGTCCCGTAGAGATCTTGGCATTTAAGACAAAACAGTTAAGAAAGAAAATTGTATCTTTAGTAAAGGTTTGTTGGCAACATCACAGAATAGAAGAGGAAACATGGAAACTGGAATCCGAGATGAGGAAGAACTTCCCTCACCTTTTCGATAGAGACAAAAGTTAATCTCGAGGACGAGATTTCTTTTAAGGGGGTAGGATGTAACAACCTGGATTTTTCCAATCCTATCTTGTTTTGACACGTGTTTTCAAATTTCTTTTGTACTTAAAAACTTAAGATTTCTTAAAGGAAAGATGTTTCCTTTGTATTTTGAGTAACTAACTTGTACCATTAAAGGTTTAGAGTTGAGCTCTACTACCCTTGAGTGTAATTTTGGTGATTATCAAGTTGGAATTAATTTTTTAGAATTAAGTTCATTGGATTTGAAGTTTCCTTAATTTTTTGGAGAAGAATTTGTTTTTTTTTTGAGGTTACAGGAAATTAGGATTAATCACTACGAGTCTGTAGGATTTTTCAGGGAATTATTTTGAGTCTTGAGCTATGTTTTGTGATTTTACGAAGTTTGGAAAAATTAAAAAAATATGAAAACAAAATAATTAAATTGGTTAGCTAATGGGATTGACAGCTGCCACGTGGTGCGCTCCGGTTGGAGGAGACGCGCTGACGAGGCGTCAGCTGGCACCAAGCGGACGAGCTCACGAGAGCCGTCCTACGCAGGTCACACCGAATCGAATCCATCGATTTATTATTAAGCATCCGAGCTCATTAATTGGGATCAATTTAGGTCGTTGGTTCGTTAAGAACCGGTCACTATTCACAACTGGTCAGCTTGACCAGCGTGTCTTATGTGCCCGTGGGTCTTTTGTGAGTATAAACGGATCCTTAGCCGAGTATTTCCAACTCAGTTCCAATTTTAAGCCTCTTTTGAGCATTTCTAGTGCAATTTGTCCCACATTGAAGATTTTTAACTTCTTCCAACCCTTTAGTGTCTATAAATATAGACCATTGTCCTTTAATTTCACTTGCACTACCAAGGGAAGTTAGAGTTATTCACTCCTTAGTTCTTTGCAAGTCTCTCTAAGAAGAGACATACCAAAAAAGAATAAACTTTGCATAGTTTAAAAATTTTGGGAGTGCAAGGAGAAGTCCCTAGGAGTGGAGTCTTGTTTTGGACGTCTACAACCGGGTAAGTATTTTATTATTTATGGTTTATTTATTTATTTCTAGGCTTTAATTTTAGAATGCATGCTTAGATTAACTAAGTAGAATTTATTTATTAATTAAGCATGTCTAGCCTTATTTTTTTAGACTTTTTTGTTTATTTAAAGGTTAGCAAGTTTCAATTATAGAGATTAAGCAAGTTTAGTATGCTAGGATTAACAAGTTTCAATTGTAGAGATTAAGTTGGATTAATCTAAATTATTTCGAGGATTTGCTTTGAGTTTAAGCAAATAGTCAATTGGTTTGACTTTAAAATAAAAGTTGAAAAACTTGTGAACCCTTAAGTAAACTCTAAAGAAAAGAGTTTAGTCCACTTAGGACCGTGCGTGAATGTGGAAAGCTTTTGGAAGAGAATACTTGAAGAGCATTGAATTTCAGGTTGGGGGATTTATCCTACATTCTTAACTATGGATTTTGTATGTGTATGTGTAGTTTTTAAACTGTGATAACAAGTTATTATGATTATTGTGTTTGGTCTGAGAGTTTAGGTAGCGTAGTACGTGACCTTGAGTTCAAATCCCTAAACCTTCTAGAAGAATTAATCTGTACATTATGTGGCTACGTGTGCTTGTGCAAAACGGGAATCCATGATTGATCAGGTGGGAGTAATACAGTTTCTCAATTGCGAGTTCCTATTTCTGTTTTTCAAGGCACTCTCGCTATGGATGCTATTCTCTTTGATTATAGCTGGTCATAGTCATACCTAATGTCTATCGATCATCTAAGTTATTGTTATTTATGGGTTTTTATGCATGTTTACAATATACTGGTACAGCTGAAGTGTTAAATTGATTTTGTAGAAATGTTTTGGGATTTTGAAAATCATTCTTTCATAGAGAAATGCTTTAAAGGTTTTCAAACCTAGCAGGGTTCCTTGAGGGAAGCTATGATCATATGAGATGCTTACCCCCTACTTTCTTTGTTTTGTTTGTTTCTTCTCTATTGTTTGTAACGACCCGACCCAAATTTCCACTAGAAATTTAAATTTTTATTTAACTATGTTTTTAAGAGATTTTTTTTAGATGTAGAATTGTATTTTAAAGATTTTGAGATTTATTTGGAAAATAAAAAGGGTTTTGATTTAAATATTTATTTTTGTTTTAATTTGGGATTGACCCAAAATTGACTTTTAAAATAAATGGGCTTTCGATTTTGACTTTGGGTCCGTTAGATAGGTTTCGAACCCACGATTTCATAGACACGTAGCACGCGTCGTTTCGAGTTACGGCTTGAGAGATATGAGCGTTTGAAGCGAGGGGCAATTTTGTAAAATTGACAAATTGGGTATTAAAAAAATTCAAAATCTGATTTTTAAGGGGTTTCTCTCTCTTTTTCTAGAACATTATTGTTCTCTCTCTCTCTCTCCCTTTATTTCTCTCTCCCCACACCCCTTTTTCTCTCCATGTCTCCTCACCCCTGCACACCGGCACCACCCAGCCATCCCCCGCTTACCATCGCCGGCCACCCTTGCCGGCCTCGACCTCCGGCGAACACCCCCAGCCACCGACCACCCTCCCCCCCCGAGCTCACTCTCTCTCTGCCTTTTCCCTGTGCGCAGCCACCTAGCACCAGCAGCGCCGACCACCGTCCACCAACCCGAGCCACTGCACCACCCATCTCGCCGACACCGACCACCTGCCCCGACCATTCCTCCAGCCAGCCCAGCCTAGCCTCTGCACGCAAGTCCGGTTCGGAGAAACACCCAAAAATTTCCGCACCTTCCTCCATCAATTCCGATCAATCTCCTGCACCAATCAACTCGAATTTAGGTGGGTTTTCTTCCCTTCTTAGTAGGCTCTCATTCTCTTGTGGCTTGATTGTCTGAATTCGAGAAATTGTTGAAGATTGAATTTGGGAAATTTATGTCATTTCGACATTTCTTTGGGGTTTTCGGATTGGGGGCGATTATTGTTGTTTATCTGGATATAAGTGCAATATTAGGAAGTTCAATTAATGTTTAGGATGCAGAAATTGAGTGGGTTTGAGAAATTTTGATAATTTTGGCAAATTTTGGTCTTGAACCAACCTCTTGAGCGGCAATCATCGAAATTTTGAACCCCCACTACCTTTTTGTGATTTTGGGATTTATTTCTGGTAATATTTTAAGTGGGTAATTGGTTTTGGGTATGTAGAGTGTGGTTGGAGAAGCCGATACTGTTTTGGAGCGGAAATGTGAGACTTAGTCGATAACAAATTTCTGTAAAACGAGCTTTTCAACCGAAATAAGTCTTGTGCAGATTTTCTTTTAAGTTTAGGATTTGTTTGAATGGTTGGGTGACGTTGTTAGTTCCGAGAAGCTTTGGATGTTTGAGGTGTTTGTGAGTTTAATTTTAGCGTTGTAAATCGTTGTATTGGATGAGAGACGGGTGTATCGTACACACACCTTTAATGTGGTCGAGTCTGATGAGTGTGCATTTTGCATCACTTTATGATACTAATTCCTTAACCTAGAGTGTTAGAACTCGATATTTTGTGTTTCTTGTCTTGTTTTTGTATTTTCAGGTCAAATGAAGCAGAAAATGGAGCCATTTTGGGACATTTCCTGGTCAAACCAGGAAAACGAGTGAAATCCTGGTCAAACCAGGAAAAGTGCAGAAATCCTAGTCGAATGAGGATTCCTAGTCACACTAGGAAACATCAAGTTCAGAACCATCATTGCAGAGCCAGAAATGTGAAATCCTGATTCGAACAGGAAATCCTGGTTGAACTAGGAAACCTAACCCAACTAGGGAAAGGAGTCCTAATGACACTAGGAGACCCCAGGGGCAATATGGTCATTACGAGAAGTCGAAGTGGATAAGGAATCTCTCATTTTCAAGGAATCCTAGTTGCACCAGGAAATGTTGGTCACAGTCAACTCTACAAAGTCAAGGTTCCAGAAGCTTCTAGAAGGTGGTGGACATCCATGGAAATGAATGGAGGGAAGAAATGAATTTGAATTCAAATGGAAATGAGGGGCAAAATGGGAAGTCAAAAGTCGAGGGCCCATGGGCCTAAGGGATGCCGAACCAAGATGGGCCATGCATGCACATGCATGGGCCCAAACCCTAGCAGCCCAAAGTCCATGCGTAAGGAGCAAGATGGCAGCCCATGCATGCGCATGCATGCCATGCAAACCCTAGCAGCCAAGGAGCCCATGCGCAAGCCCAAGATGCAAGCCCAAGGTGGAAGCCCATGGAGTGAAACCCTAGCCCATCTTGTGCAAGCCACTTTAGCCCAACATGCAAGCCCAAAGCCCAAGACCAGCAGCCCATGCGCAAGGAAGGAACCCTAGCTAGGCTAGGCGTGAATCACTTAAGCCCAAGGAGCAGCCCATGCCGCAAGGCCTGATGCACCCTAACCCTAGCTGCTGCCGCAAGTTACCTTCTCCTTGCCTCTCAAGGATTGCACCTCTATAAATATATCATGTACTACAGAACCCTAGACGCTCGAAACCTCCTGCTAGTTTATTTTCAGTTTTAGGTTTTTATTTTCAGAAGTTAGAGAAAGTGAGAGAGAGCCGAATTCAGAGGGATTTAGAGAGAGAAGGTAGCGTGACAAGTGAGGGAGAGAAGGACCAGCCTGCTGCCGCAAGCCCTAGCTCACCTTGCCGTGAGTTCCTCCTGCTTGCTAGGTGCCTCCTTCTTCCTCTCTCTTTGCCGCAGCCACCCTAGTGTTTGCATCTCTGATTTTGTTTCTTTTTCCTTCTAGTTTTCTATTTTATTGTTGGTTTATGCTACTGAAATTAATTAGTTTATGATTCTGATTTTATTTAGTGCATGGTTCTGATTTCATTTACTTTATGCAATTTAATTTAGTTGTTTAGTTTATGTTTTTAAGTTTGTTTACTTTGTGTTTCTGATTTCTTTAGCAAGCATGAATTGGGACTTTGTTTATTGTTTCTGTTTTGTTTTATTTTATTTAAGTATGTAGGTTAATTATTCTATCTTGCATGTTAGTCGTAGGTCGATTAATGGATTTGCATGTTCTAACAAATCGTTTATCCGTCTCTTGGTCTGTTAGTTTGATGTTTGCATGTATTAAATTTTCACTATCTATTAGAACCCGTCACTAGTTGTTTGCATCCTTTAACTGGCCACCTTAGGGTAATTGCATCTAGTTTATTTGTTAGGTTTAGCTGTGAAATAGTCAAAGACACTAAACCACAAGTAACAAGGGAATAAGGGATTATTCTTAGTAGTGGGGTTGGGCGACCTTTATAAGGAAATAGTCAAAGCTTATATGTTGTGCATGTTTGACGTTCTCATAAAACTTAATGACTCCTGCATGGGTAACAGCTACCTTAGCTTGAACTAGGGAATATGTAGGTTAACTGGCTAAGGAAGGCCCAAGAAGCTCTTAGTTTATGCATTAGGAGAACAATTGCGAGAAAGTAACTAGCCAAACCTTTTTAGCAGTCAAACTTTAATATGTTGTGTTCAAATTAACTGTCTGTAGCCTTGGATGGTTATTGCATGCTTATCTGATTTGAAACTGAAAATTAACATTGCAAGATAGAATAAAGTGTGTGTGTGTGTGGTGATGTGTGCGTGTGTTTCCATCTTCCAAAACCCCCCCATTTAGTTATTCTAGTGATTAATTGAATTGATTTGTTGTGTATTAACCATTCCCTGTGGGATCGACCTCGTGCTTGTACGCTTTGCTACTGATGCGATTCGTGCACTTGCGAGTAAACTTAGAATGAGATAATTGTTTATTTTGTTCTAAGAAAACACATCAACAAGTTTTTGGCACCGTTGCCGGGGAATGGTGTCTAATATCAATGAATTGGTTTAATTAGTCATTAGAATTAGGTTATATTAGTTAGATTTCATTTTTGGTTAATTTTTAGTTTTTAATAAATGCCATGCCTTTATAAGCATCCTTTCTACTGATTGTGTGTTTGCTCTTGATTAGGTGTGTTCTATGAACCCTGAAGTCGTTGCAAGGTTAGAGAGGCTCAAACATGAAGCGTTAGGTACTTTACAAGTCAGCCCTCAACCTAGTGCATCAGATTCAAGTAGTAAGGAGATTAGAAGCGTCGACATGGCTGAGACAAACGAGATGATGCCGCAGCCTCTGAGTCATTTTTCAGCATCCTTGCTGTCCACACAACCATGTTGCATCCCGAAGAATGAGGAGCATGTAAATGCTATTTTGAGGACTACTCCAAGAAAGAGAGTTAGAGTGGTCAAGACTAAGGAGGTGATTGAGATCATGGATAGTGAAGAAGAGGAGGATCCAGAAATGATTGAAGAGAAAGATGACACACGTGTGATTCCCCTCATTCCGGACATCGACATCACTAAGTTTCCAGCAACCATGAGGGAGTTGAAGTCTATTGAGAAGAAGGTTGAGGAGCAAGGGCATAGTCACAACGTTCCTAGGGAGATTTGTGGTTATCTCTTTGCATCTTTTCCAAGCAAGAAGAGGGATCCGGGCTCGTTGGGCATACCATGCAGCATAGGGGAGTATGAGATCGCCAATGCCTTAATTGACAATGGCTCAGCTATCAATGCCATGCCGCTGGTTGTGTTCGAGAGGCTTGGATTTGTGGAGGCTGATTTGCAACCGTTTGATTTGAACATTCGCTTCGCCAACTCTTCAGTCGAGAAAGCCCGTGGTATGCTTGTGGATGTTTTGGTTAAATGTCGTAAATTACTAATTTCCTCTGATTTCATAATGCTAGATGTGCCGAGACTTCCGGGTGACGTTTCGATTATTCTTGGGAGACCATTTTTGTGCACCTCTAACATGGAGTACAAAGCAATGGAGAGTACCATGAAGATTCGGCACTACACCAAGCAAGAGGTGTATTGTCTCACTTCCGAAATGCCACAAAGCAAGGAGATCACTTTTTATGGAGAGGAGAAGTCAGAGATGGAGAGCTTCTTCAGTGCGTTCTTAGGGAGTGCCGAGAGTAGCAGTGGCAAGAAGAAGAGGAAAGGACGCAAGTAAAGGAGAAGGCAATGTCAGGCTGAAGACAGAAAAACAAGCGCTTATTGGGAGGCAACCCAAGTTTTTGTTTCGAATAATGGAGGAGGAGTCATCAAGGACCAAGGAGGCCGAGCCTACCTTTGGAGTGTCCACGCTTGCGTACGCAAGTAAACAGTTTCTTTATTTCGCTTCATAAGACAATTTTTCATTTTGGTGTGTTTGTTTGGTTTTGAATATTTGCAATTTCCCGTTTCGCTTAATTTGATCATTCTTGCATTTATTTCATATACATTGAGGGCAATGTATCATTTAAGTGTGGGGGGAAGGGCAATTGTGATTTGTTAGTGTTTTAGGTTAGAACAAGTGTTCGAAGTGTTTTTGAGTGTTTTTAGAAAAAAAAAATAAAAAAAAAATTTCGTTTTTAGTGTTTTTAGGTGTTTTTAAGTTAGGAAAAAAACTTTTTCTTTTGTTTTTAAACTTAGGGTGTCAAAACCCACATCAAAATGCACGTTTTCATTAGATCTCATTCACCTTAGTGATGGATGTGATTCTTTAGAAGTGTGCGACATTGTTTTAAAAACAAAAAGTTTTTGAGTCATTTTGGTTGTTTCAGGTCGTTTTGAGTCCCCAACTAATTGATTTGAGTGTGCATGATTGTTATGAGCATGTTTTAGTATTGTGTGTATATTTGGTGTTCTTTTCATTCTAATAGTGTTCCATAACATATGTTGCAATTCTATGTCATTTGGCCTTGTTGATATGAATTTAGGTTGTGATTAGCATTACTAATGATTATATGCATAATAGAGTAGACTTGCATGACCTAAGTGAGCTTTTGAGCCCTGTTCTTCAATTCTTGAGTGTTGCGCGCCACTCTGATTCTATCATTGTCATATAAGTCGTTGTTTTGATCTCATTATTTTCATTTGGTCATTTGCTTGGAATATGCATAATCTTGAATCAATGAGCTAGAACTCTTTTCTTGTGTACACAAAGCATGTCGTATTTGCATAACTCTTGAGAAATGAATTTAGGCCCTGTTTGTGTACCCCAAAGCCTGAAAGCCTACCCATTACATGTTTTATCCTTAGTTACCCATTTTGAGCCTGTTAAGCCGTTTTCTTTGTCACCCCATACCAAACCCTAAGTTTGGGGGTGTTACACCCCTTTTACCCGTTTTACCCTTTTTATGGTATTGCAAGTTGTTTATATGTTGATTGAGGTGAAAAAGAAGTGAAAATGCATAGCTTATACAAAAATGTGTCAGAAAAGTATGTATGCCGTGCCCAAAGAAAGAAAAAAGAAAAGAAATCAAAGAAAAGAGATGGGACGGTTTCAAAAGAAAAAGTGAGCAAAAAGAGTTCAAATTGAGCTATGAAGTGCAAAGAAGCAAAGTGTACCTCAAAATGTTCTATTGATGCTTGCAATTCCATGAATTTAGCCCTTTGTGTTTCCTTTTCATTTCAATACCCTATCCTGGCTTCAGCCTTCATTATAACCCTATTAAAGCCCTAGCTGATCTCAAGAGGTGTGTATTATACTTATGTGAAGTCTATTTAAGAAGGGAGCCTATGGTTATTGATTCTATTTCAAGCATTTGTATTCCTTTCATGAGATCAGTATTCTTTCTAAAATGGGCCTTTATTTCATGTACATATGTGAGCTAATTGTTTTTGTTACATATTTCCTCTCACATATACTCTTGAGTGCACATATCAACCTAATTCTTGAGTGTTTATCATTGAGAGTATGCCATAGTGAGGATTGGAGTTGAATCTATTATGTATGTATTGATTTAGTTTTGTTTGTCTAATACTTGGATTTGTGTCAAGGATGGCCTACATGACAATAGAGGAGCGAGGTATGTTATTTGAAATGTTATTAGAATTTGGAGAATACAATTTATATGCCTTGCTTTCCTATGTGATTAATGGTTGTGCGCATGAATTCAGTTGTTGGGATGTTGGAGTCAGTCTTGAGTCTTTTCTTTTCTTTATTTGCTCGAGGACTAGCAAAATCTAAGTTTGGGGGTGTGATGAGTGTGCATTTTGCATCACTTTATGATACTAATTCCTTAACCTAGAGTGTTAGAACTCGATATTTTGTGTTTCTTGTCTTGTTTTTGTATTTTCAGGTCAAATGAAGCAGAAATGAGAAAAAGAAGCAAATAGAGCCATTTTGGGATATTTCCTGGTCAAACCAGGAAAACGAGTGAAATCCTGATCAAACCAGGAAAAGTGCAGAAATCCTAGTCGAATGAGGATTCCTAGTCACACTAGGAAACATCAAGTTCAGAACCATCATTGCAGAGCCAGAAATGTGAAATCCTGATTCGAACAGGAAATCCTGGTTGAACTAGGAAACCTAACCCAACTAGGGAAAGGAGTCCTAGTGACACTAGGAGACCCCAGGGGCAATATGGTCATTACGAGAAGTCGAAGTGGATAAGGAATCTCTCATTTTCAAGGAATCCTAGTTGCACCAGGAAATGTTGGTCACAGTCAACTCTACAAAGTCAAGGTTCCAGAAGCTTCTAGAAGGTGGTGGACATCCATGGAAATGAATGGAGGGAAGAAATGAATTTGAATTCAAATGGAAATGAGGGGCAAAATGGGAAGTCAAAAGTCGAGGGCCCATGGGCCTAAGGGATGCCGAACCAAGATGGGCCATGCATGCACATGCATGGGCCCAAACCCTAGCAGCCCAAAGTCCATGCGTAAGGAGCAAGATGGCAGCCCATGCATGCGCATGCATGCCATGCAAACCCTAGCAGCCAAGGAGCCCATGCGCAAGCCCAAGATGCAAGCCCAAGGTGGAAGCCCATGGAGTGAAACCCTAGCCCATCTTGTGCAAGCCACTTCAGCCCAACATGCAAGCCCAAAGCCCAAGACCAGCAGCCCATGCGCAAGGAAGGAACCCTAGCTAGGCTAGGCGTGAATCACTTAAGCCCAAGGAGCAGCCCATGCCGCAAGGCCTGATGCACCCTAACCCTAGCTACTGCCGCAAGTTACCTTCTCCTTGCCTCTCAAGGATTGCATCTCTATAAATATATCATGCACTTCAGAACCCTGGAGGCTCAAAACCTCCTGCTAGTTTATTTTCAGTTTTAGGTTTTTATTTTCAGAAGTTAGAGAAAGTGAGAGAGAGCCGAATTCAGAGGGATTTAGAGAGAGAAGGTGGCGTGACAAGTGAGAGAGAGAAGGACCAGCCTGCTGCTGGAAGCCCTAGCTCACCTTGCCGTGAGTTCCTCCTGCTTTCTAGGTGCCTCCTTCTTCCTCTCTCTTTGCCGCAGCCACCCTAGTGTTTGCATCTCTGATTTTGTTTCTTTTTCCTTCTAGTTTTCTATTTTATTGTTGGTTTATGCTACTGAGATTAATTAGTTTATGATTCTGATTTTATTTAGTGCATGGTTCTGATTTCATTTAGTTTATCCAATTTAATTTAGTTGTTTAGTTTATGTTTTTAAGTTTGTTTACTTTGTGTTTCTGATTTCTTTAGCAAGCATGAATTGGGACTTTGTTTATTGTTTCTGTTTTGTTTTATTTTATTTAAGTATGTAGGTTAATTATTCTATCTTGCATGTTAGTCGTAGGTCGATTAATGGATTTGCATGTTCTAACAAATCGTTTATCCGTCTCTTGGTTTGTTAGTTTGATGTTTGCATGTATTAAATTTCCACTATCTATTAGAACTCGTCACTAGTTGTTTGCATCCTTTGACTGGCCACCTTAGGGTAATTGCATCTAGTTTATTTGTTAGGTTTAGCTGTGAAATAGTCAAAGACACTAAACCACAAGTAACAAGGGAATAAGGGATTATTCTTGGTAGTGGGGTTGGGCGACCTCTATAAGGAAATAGTCAAAGCTTATATGTTGTGCATGTTTGACGTTCTCATAAAACTTAATGACTCATGCATGGGTAACAGCTGCCTTAGCTTGAACTAGGGAACATGTAGGTTAACTGGCTAAGGAAGGCCCAAGAAGCTCTTAGTTTATGCATTAGGAGAACAATTGCGAGAAAGTAACTAGCCAAACCTTTTTAGCAGTCAAACTTTAATATGTTGTGTTCAAATTAACTGTCATTAGCCTTGGATGGTTATTGCATGCTTATCTGATTTGAAACTAAAAATTAACCTTGCAAGATAGAATAAAGTGTGTGTGCGTGTGGTGATGTGTGCGTGTGTTTCCATCTTCCAAAACCCCCCCCCCATTTAGTTATTCTAGTGATTAATTGAATTGATTTGTTGTGTATTAACCATTCCCTGTGGGATCGACCTCGTGCTTGTACGCTTTGCTACTGATGCGATTCGTGCACTTGCGAGTAAACTTAGAATGAGATAATTGTTTATTTTGTTCTAAGAAAACACATCAACAAGTTTTTGGCGCTGTTGCCGGGGAATGGTGTCTAATATCAATGAATTGGTTTAATTAGTCATTAGAATTAGGTTATATTAGTTAGATTTCTTTTTTGGTTAATTTTTAGTTTTTAATAAATGCCATGCCTTTATAAGCATCTTTTCTACTGATTGTGTGTTTGCTCTTGATTAGGTGTGTTCTATGAACCCTGAAGTCGTTGCAAGGTTAGGTGTGTTCTATGAACCCTAAGTTTGGGGGTGTTACACCCCTTTTACCCGTTTTACCCTTTTTATGGTATTGCAACACTACTGCAATTGTATAAATAGACAACAGTCAATAGACAACGGTTCTTATTTTGTCCGTTATCTTAATTTAACACACAACGAGTTTTAAAAAACTGTTATATGATGGTATCATATCCAATGCTATTTGGTCGGATGAATTTTCCTAAATATTAAACACAATAGTTTTAAACAAAACCGTTGTGTTGGATAAGCTACACAAAAATATAAAAAACATGCGGGTCTTTGTATTTGACAAAATACACGCTCGTGTTAATGAAAAAAATCATATCGCCTTTAACCCTTTAGACAGAACCAAGACCTCCTCCTCCTCACACCCTCAAACCCAGACTTGCTTCTTCCCAAAACCCAGACCTCCCGCACTCTCACTTTGCTCACTCTTTCTCTTTCTCTCTCTTCTGATTATGGCCATCACCCATCACCGTCCCTCACCATCATTGCGTCGCCCTTTCACCACCATGTACGCACTCGTCTTCTCATCACCGTCGCCATGGCTGCACACATCTTCTTATCATGTTGACTCTCAGTTTATGCCTTCTGAAATCACTGGATTTATGCTCTCCTCCAACCATATCACACAGAGATTTGGGAAAGCTTGAAACCCTAACCCTAATCTGGACCATTGACTTCGCTGAGCTCACACTGGGCTTTCAGGTGCTTTTTCCCCCACTTCACTCTTTTGTTTTTCCTCTGTGATAGGGCTCTCACATGAAGTTCTTGATTATTTCCTTTACGCGCGTTGCTGAATTTGTGTTTTGTTATTTTTTTTTTTTCTGTAATTTTTTTGTGGGTTTACTTTGGAGGGATTTAAGGTTAGATTCGTTTTTTTTTTTAGGTTGATTCCTTTCATTTCATCTCTTTTTAAAATTTTCTTGCTTGGTTTAATCTCATGAACTAGGATTTTTAATAGGAATTTTTGTTCATTAATTGTTTTCTGAGTTTTTTTTTCTTCTGGACTAGTTTATGTTTGGTTGTTGAGAAAACTGCGAAAATTAAGGGATGAATTTAACTTGATATTTGTGTTGTGAATGGATTTGGACCATTAAGATCAGTTAAGTAAATGGACTTTGCTTTGCTAGACTCACATAATGAAATTTCATATGTTTTCTTCACACTTTTATCATTAGCGAAATTGGGTTTTTTTGTGTACGTGTGCTATTCTGTTAACTGACTTATTTCAAGGACATAAAATTTTTTTAAGGTTAGAATGTTCATTGGGTTAACTATAAAGAGATACCGAGCTATTAAAGAAGTGGGAAGATTATAATGAGTGTCAGGATCATTGCCTACTACCAACTGATGCAAGTTTGTTAGGTACAACTAATATTCATATCTTCATTCTACTGTGCTAATGCTCATATGATTTGGGGGCAAGTTACTTTGAAAACTATGGAATTATGCTCTTTTTTTTCTTTAATTTAATTGCAAAGTGTGTATGTTTTTTTATTTATTATTTAATTCTCTCTTTTGCTTATCTTATTGCATTTTTCTTGACAACGCGCTTTAGCATGTAGCACTTTGAAGATATCACTTTTTTTCATTGATGTCCTTCTATTTAATTTCTATTTCAGGCTGAATATTTTCACCAGTTTCTTAAACCTGTTACGTAGTCTAATATCACCAACTGTCTGGACTATGGGATTTGGGATAGACTGTCCTATGGCTGTATTCATACATAAGAAAGAAGGCAGTTGTTTTGATTTTGGTGGCTGGTTGTTAGGGAATATGTGGCTCTCCTGTAGTAGAATGGCAATAACTCTCCTGTATTCTTTCATGAAGTCTCAAGGAACTGCTAAACTAAAGGGGTCTAATTTTCTTTGATGATATATATATATATATCTCTCTCTCTCTCTCTCTCTCTCTCTCTCTCTCTCTCTCTCTCTCTTTATTTTCTTAAAATAAAAATAACAGAGCATGTTGCCACCTTGTTTTGTGTTTCCCTTCACATCACCATCATGCTTAATATTTTTTTTCTCTTTGTTCTTGTAAATTAGATTTAGATCTAATTTGAGAGTGTCCTCTACTACTACTAGCTAGTCTATTAATTTGATGAGTATTTGGCACTCATATTCCTTGTTGGTATTTAGGTTAATTATCTCTTATTTTGCTCCTTGGCACACTTTTAAACCATTATGATGTTGTTTCTTGTATTGGGTGCTATTGTGTGCTCAATGATATTGCAATTTATTTATTAACCTGATGAGGGAAAACTCATTTGTGGGAGGGGTTCAGTGGATTATTTTTAGTAGCTAGCCTTTTCTATCCTTTTTTTTCTGTACTAGCTAGTCATCATATATCACCACCACGTACCACATCACTTAGACATGTCATATATGCTTAATTTCTTTAATTTGGTGCTTACTTCTTGGAGAACATGCATGGATCATAGAGATGGCAGCATACATTAAGAGTCTCGATGAAAAACACCTCGTGACTGTTGGACTTGAAGGATTTTATGGGTGAAGACAGCTAAAAGATCTGGAGTGAATCCTGGGGAATGGGCAGACTCACTTTGATCAGACTTTATACACAATTCAATAGTTGATAACATTGATTTTTGCTTTTGTTCATGCATACCTGATAGCTGGTTAGTAAATTTGGTTCCTGCTTATTTTCTCTTAGTTTTGATAAATATAAAAATGCTAAACAATCTCAAAGTTTGTGAAAAGAATATATCACTCATCTGACCTCATATAAAAGAGTTTGAGCAAATACTTTTCCTAATTGTCCCCAGTGAAGGCATATATAATGTAATCGATATCATGCTTATTCTTTCAAATATTGTTGATACTAATTACATTTCTTATATTGCATAAAACCATTCCCAGATCTAGGTATTCCTTTATTTGATGCTTTGTGCATCTCTGTGGCCAAGACACCTGCCTGAAGAGGAAGTTAGAGAGCACCTAGTTTAAGAAGTACTACTAGAAAATTAAAAAGAGGTAGGGGATGAATTGCATTCAGCAGTAGAAACAGAAAAAGAGCTTTTTGTGAAAGGTTCTACTTCAAACTGTGTGTGTGTTCATTTTGGCTTCTACTTCATTCGAATTCCCTTTTATTTGCAACTCATAGATCATGAATAAATCTGCACTTTGCAATTCTAAGAAATAATGGTTTACAATTTTGTTTTGTTAACTTCTGTATGTTATTAAATGAGAAATTTGTCATTAGTGATAAAGCTTGTGTGATGATCCTTTTGAAATATAATCTGCAAGTTGCATTGAAGAAAGATAAACAACATTGGAAACTTTATTAGCCCATTTTTGTATACTATGTGAGTGCTTAGGTTGATTCTCTTTACAAAAAGCTGCCTTAAATAATATTTGGTAGGTGGCTTTCATGCAAGGCAGTCCTTGAGCTTTTCTCCAAACCAAGTTGCATTCTTGGTAAGGAAAGTCTAATTAAACTTGGTTGTGATCGAACTCTATGTAGACCCTAGTAATGTTGCTTTTCTCCAAACCGAGTTGCATTCTTGGTAAGGAAAGTCTAAACTTGGTTGTGAACTCTGTGTAGACCCTAGTAATGTTGCTTTGAGTGTACTGATAATGCTTGGTTTGGCAAGAGAGTCTTGAGTCTTGAGCTTTACACAAAATCCCACTTTTCTGGTTTTGGTAGTCACTGACCCCGTGACACTCTTTGTGAATTATGTACTGATTGGTAAGTGGTCTCGAGCTGATTTTTGGTGAGCATAAACTAGACATCCTAATGGTTATTTCAAGACCAAGATCACCTCAATCGGACCCCAGATGCATTAGTTATGCATTTTCTAAGTTGGCCCTGAAAGCTTTACACAAAATTCCACTTTTCTGGTTTTGGTAGTCACTGACCCCGTGACACTCTTTGTGAATTCTGTACTGATTGGTAAGTGGTCTCGAGCTGATTTTTGGTGAGCATAAACTAGACATCCTAATGGTTATTTCAAGACCAAGATCACCTCAATCGGACCCCAGATGCATTAGTTACGCATTTTCTAAGTTGACCCTGAAATACTGAAATCTGCCAGCAACTATCTTCCTTTGCATGTCTATGTTTTCTTATGTTTCTCGTGATTTTAACCTAAACTAAAATTGATGTACTGATATTAATTAGTTCAAGTGTTTTAGTGAAACACCAAATTTTTTGCACAATTTCACTAGTATTGATGTCCTGTTACTAGCAAGTGAGCTATATATAACCTGTACGTAAGTGTTAAATCCTCAGGTATATGAAGTTCTGGAGTTGCTAAATGAACTTCTCCTTGCTTCAGCCAAAGAACAAGATGCTCCACAATTGTCAGATAAGGAATCTTTTTTAGTTGATCAACCTGATTTTCTGAAAAAAAAAATTTGGGATGAATATACTTCCCTTGTCAATCCATGTTTGGTTTCTGATATATAAAACACTTTCTTTGCACCCCACCCAACCAACCAATATTTTATGCAATGTTTCCTTCATTTGTCAACAGGTTGTGAATTCCAAGCATGCGAATCATTACATAATCAGTGGGCACTCTTCGGAGCATTTGTGTTCAGTGATGGTCCTTGTTCTACTCATTATTTTTTTGTGTATGTGTTTATCAAGGCAAATGTATTTGTGTTCACCCAACCATTAAAGATTACTACACGGATTATATCAAGGTAAGCTGCTAAGTCCTTTATCCTTGTCAATTTAAATTTAAATGACTATCATATTCATGCATCCATGAGTTTCAACATCTCCCAAGTGACATATGATTTATTTTATAATCGAATTTTCAATTATGTGTCTTATTTTCACAGACTTTGATTTTTCTTTAATTAATGAGTCTATTTGTCTATTTTTATGTAGGGATTCAAAGATGGAAGGAGCTCAAAATGCTTTGGTTGTCGGTCCATCTGCACCAAAGGCACAATGAGCTTTATGAAGGAAATGCTTTGGTTGTCGGTTGTTATGCGCTTTATGAAGGAAATAATTGAAGATGAGGGCTTAGCTTTTGTGAATAAGGTATGAATTAGTCAGCCAACCTGACATTATGTTGGTCATGCTTTTGGTATGAGCAGTGATATGATAATTGTTTTTTACTTGGACATTTTGAACCCTTGGTACTCTTAGGAGCTATATGATATCATGTCAAAATGACTTATAAATTGTTTAGACCTTGCTGGGCATTTATAAATGGGTATTCGAATCTTGATAAAGAAGTTAATGTATTGTTGCAATTTATAATGCTTTAATTTGTTTTGTGGCTGAAAGCTTGGAAATGTAGTAAAGGAATAAAAGGAAACAAATTAGTTGGGGGAGTCTGTTTTGGGTGCAGATTGGGAATACTTGGTGGATTCTTTCAAAATTGTGGAAGTGGACAGGTTATATTGGCCCCTGTTTGATGATCACTTGTGTTAATATATTGGAGCTTGATTCTGGATATAGGCCCCTATTTTATCTTGTGGATGCTAACTATATATATATATATGCTTGCTACTGGATGTTGAAACCTGACAGGGGCATATTCTTCTCTTGCATGC
The DNA here is from genome assembly GCF_963921425.1 of Dryas octopetala. Taxonomy (NCBI): domain Eukaryota; kingdom Viridiplantae; phylum Streptophyta; class Magnoliopsida; order Rosales; family Rosaceae; genus Dryas; species Dryas octopetala. The sequence goes on along the minus strand of NC_141367.1, from coordinate 7,366,429 downwards.
CTATGTTTTTCAATACACCTACTTAGGGGCGCGCATGTTTTTTAATTTTTTCTTTCTGCTGGACTGTTTGCATTTTTGGTTGAATTTTATTTTTAATTAGTACTCCATCTTTGCCTTGTTTCAGTGGGAACGAAGGCCAGACAACACTTATACCCAAGAAGATATCGATGAAGTCCGGGCTGAATGGGCAAACTTCGTGGGCCAGTTTATGTAGACATTTCTGGTTGGATTTTTGCATGACACCTTTTTGACATAGGCCATATGTTTAGCTAGACTAGCTTTGGGTATATATGATATATTGATTACTTTGCTAGATTAGCTTGGGATGATTGATAGGCTAGCTGCTGGATAATATTTTGATATATATATATATGACAGCAATTAGGTTGATTAATTAGATTGATGCCTAGTTTTTTGGAAAGGTATATATGGAGGGTTTTTGTTTATGGCATATATGGCTGGTTTTGTGAATGAAATTGGGTTAAGGGAGCGAGGTACATATATACAATTACTACCTTCAAATATCTTATATTATTTGGTACTTTAGAAATTTCAATCCTTTATTATTGTGAATTGGTATTTTGTAAATGTATAATTTATTAGGAATGTTAATTATGAAGGGAATCAATTTGGAACAATTAATGGTTGTACCAAAACAACCTATCTCATCAATTAGATTTTGCATTGTTTGTTCATAATTGCATTGTGGTCAAAGACAATTGGGAGTTTCTAAAAACAGATGTAAACAGGCACATTATACAACAGTTTTTCGATCAAAAGCGTGGTCTGTGCCCTTGACTTACAATGGTTCAATATCATAAACCATTGTTTAATTCTTAAGCATACCACACAAATCTTAAAAGGCCATTGTGCTAAGTGCCTTCATACAATAGTTTCTAACCCAAAATCGATGTACCAAATAAGTATATACAACGGTTATATGGTTAATATTCAATTTTCTTAATGCATTAATACAACGGTTTCATATAAAACACCGTAGTTTGAAAAACCTATAGACATGGCAATACACATATTATTCAATAGATTAAACCACGGTTTTTAACAATAAACCGTTGTTTTAATGACTATTTCACCTCGTGTTTCTACCTAAAATAGTTGTAAAACCAATTCTTTACTTAACATAACTGTTGTTTAACATATATATACACATCGGTTATTAAATATAAACCGATGTTTAAATTGGCACTCAACAACGGTATCCTTCAAATCATTGATTTTAAAGGTTGTATATACAACGGTGGTACATCTATAACCGTTGTGTAGGTGCACCAGGACAACGGATTTTATCCGTTGTCTATTGGGGTATGAATAGACATCAATCGATTAGACGACGGTAAATTATAAACTCACACAACGGTGAAAATCCGTTGTCTGATTGCTATTTTGTAGTAGTGCAAGTTGTTTATATGTTGATTGAGGTGAAAAAGAAGTGAAAATGCATAGCTTATACAAAAATGTGTCAGAAAAGTATGTATGCCGTGCCCAAAGAAAAGAAAAAGAAAAGAAATCAAAGAAAAGAGATGAGACGGTTTCAAAAGAAAAAGTGAGCAAAAAGAGTTCAAATTGAGCTATGAAGTGCAAAGAAGCAAAGTGTACCTCAAAATGTTCTATTGATGCTTGCAATTCCATAAAATTAGCCCTTTGTGTTTCCTTTTCATTTCAATACCCTATCCTAGCCTAAGCCTTCATTATAACCCTATTAAAGCTCTAGCTGATCTCAAGAGGTGTGTATTATACTTATGTGGAGTCTATTTAAGAAGGGAGCCTATGGTTATTGATTCTATTTCAAGCATTTGTATTCCTTTCATGAGATCAGTATTCTTTCTAAAATGTGTCTTTATTTCATGTACATGTGTGAGCTAATTGTTTTTGTTACATATTTCCTCTCACATATACTTTTGAGTGCACATATCAACCCAATTCTTGAGTGTTTATCATTGAGAGTATGCCATAGTGAGGATTGGAGTTGAATCTATTATGTATGTATTGATTTAGTTTTGTTTGTCTAATACTTGGATTTGTGTCAAGGATGGCCTACATGATAATAGAGGAGCGAGGTATGTTATTTGAAATGTTATTAGAATTTGGAGAATACAATTTATATGCCTTGCTTTCCTATGTGATTAATGGTTGTGCGCATGAATTCAGTTGTTGGGATGTTGGAGTCAGTCTTGAGTCTTTTCTTTTCTTTATTTGCTCGAGGACTAGCAAAATCTAAGTTTGGGGGTGTGATGAGTGTGCATTTTGCATCACTTTATGATACTAATTCCTTAACCTAGAGTGTTAGAACTCGATATTTTGTGTTTCTTGTCTTGTTTTTGTATTTTCAGGTCAAATGAAGCAGAAATGAGAAAAAGAAGCAAATAGAGCCATTTTGGGACATTTCCTGGTCAAACCAGGAAAACGAGTGAAATCCTAGTCAAACCAGGAAAAGTGCAGAAATCCTAGTCGAATGAGGATTCCTAGTCACACTAGGAAACATCAAGTTCAGAACCATCATTGCAGAGCCAGAAATGTGAAATCCTGATTCGAACAGGAAATCCTGGTTGAACTAGGAAACCTAACCCAACTAGGGAAAGGAGTCCTAATGACACTAGGAGACCCCAGGGGCAATATGGTCATTACGAGAAGTCGAAGTGGATAAGGAATCTCTCATTTTCAAGGAATCCTAGTTGCACCAGGAAATGTTGGTCACAGTCAACTCTACAAAGTCAAGGTTCCAGAAGCTTCTAGAAGGTGGTGGACATCCATGGAAATGAATGGAGGGAAGAAATGAATTTGAATTCAAATGGAAATGAGGGGCAAAATGGGAAGTCAAAAGTCGAGGGCCCATGGGCCTAAGGGATGCCGAACCAAGATGGGCCATGCATGCACATGCATGGGCCCAAACCCTAGCAGCCCAAAGTCCATGCGTAAGGAGCAAGATGGCAGCCCATGCATGCGCATGCATGCCATGCAAACCCTAGCAGCCAAGGAGCCCATGCGCAAGCCCAAGATGCAAGCCCAAGGTGGAAGCCCATGGAGTGAAACCCTAGCCCATCTTGTGCAAGCCACTTCAGCCCAACATGCAAGCCCAAAGCCCAAGACCAGCAGCCCATGCGCAAGGAAGGAACCCTAGCTAGGCTAGGCGTGAATCACTTAAGCCCAAGGAGCAGCCCATGCCGCAAGGCCTGATGCAGCCTAACCCTAGCTGCTGCCGCAAGTTACCTTCTCCTTGCCTCTCAAGGATTGCACCTCTATAAATATATCATGTACTTCAGAACCCTGGAGGCTCGAAACCTTCTGCTAGTTTATTTTCAGTTTTAGGTTTTTATTTTCAGAAGTTAGAGAAAGTGAGAGAGAGCCGAATTCAGAGGGATTTAGAGAGAGAAGGTGGCGTGACAAGTGAGAGAGAGAAGGACCAGCCTGCTGCCGCAAGCCCTAGCTCACCTTGCCGTGAGTTCCTCCTGCTTGCTAGGTGCCTCCTTCTTCCTCTCTCCTTGCCGCAGCCACCCTAGTGTTTGCATCTCTGATTTTGTTTCTTTTTCCTTCTAGTTTTCTATTTTATTGTTGGTTTATGCTACTGAAATTAATTAGTTTATGATTCTGATTTTATTTAGTGCATGGTTCTGATTTCATTTAGTTTATGCAATTTAATTTAGTTGTTTAGTTTATATTTTTAAGTTTGTTTACTTTGTGTTTCTGATTTCTTTAGCAAGCATGAATTGGGACTTTGTTTATTGTTTCTGTTTTGTTTTATTTTATTTAAGTATGTAGGTTAATTATTCTATCTTGCATGTTAGTCGTAGGTCGATTAATGGATTTGCATGTTCTAACAAATCGTTTATCCGTCTCTTGGTCTGTTAGTTTGATGTTTGCATGTATTAAATTTCCACTATCTATTAGAACCCGTCACTAGTTGTTTGCATCCTTTGACTGGCCACCTTAGGGTAATTGCATCTAGTTTATTTGTTAGGTTTAGCTGTGAAATAGTCAAAGACACTAAACCACAAGTAACAAGGGAATAAGGGATTATTCTTGGTAGTGGGGTTGGGCGACCTCTATAAGGAAATAGTCAAAGCTTATATGTTGTGCATGTTTGACGTTCTCATAAAACTTAATGACTCCTGCATGGGTAACAGCTGCCTTAGCTTGAACTAGGGAACATGTAGGTTAACTGGCTAAGGAAGGCCCAAGAAGCTCTTAGTTTATGCATTAGGAGAACAATTGCGATAAAGTAACTAGCCAAACATTTTTAGCAGTCAAACTTTAATATGTTGTGTTCAAATTAACTGTCATTAGCCTTGGATGGTTATTGCAAGCTTATCTGATTTGAAACTGAAAATTAACATTGCAAGATAGAATAAAGTGTGTGTGCGTGTGGTGATGTGTGCGTGTGTTTCCATCTTCCAAAACCTCCCCATTTAGTTATTCTAGTGATTAATTGAATTGATTTGTTGTGTATTAACCATTCCTTGTGGGATCGACCTCGTGCTTGTACGCTTTGCTATTGATGCGATTCGTGCACTTGCGAGTAAACTTAGAATGAGATAATTGTTTATTTTGTTCTAAGAAAACACATCAACAGAGTCGAGGCTGATTTTATTTTTATTGTTTATTTTATAGGCGAGACGACCGTGGTTCGTGACGATCCGGCGGAGGATCGAAGCTAAGGCTATCTATGTGAGTGGACCTTACTTCCTTAAATGATTTATAAAATTTGCATTTTTATCTTGGTTAATTGAATTTGTTTTAGTAATAACAAATGTGAGCGAACTTTGGTTTTCAAATATTTCATTAAAGATTTCATTAATCCTATTATGCATAATATCTTAATTTGATTTGGGATTTGATGAAAATGTTAGATTTTGGATTTCAAATGCTTCATAAGAAAGTTTTTTTTTTAAACATATATTTATATGTTGATTTTAGTGAGTTGTTGGGATTTGGGAAAAGAATTTAATTTCTCATTTTATATACAAGGTTCATTTAATATTTCGGTTTTGTCGAAAAGTATTATTTGATTTATGTATATTGAATTTGATTCGGATTTCGTATGTTGGCTTATGAATTTTAAGTTTCTTTTGGAGAAGTACCTTGATATTTATTTTTGATGGAAAAAGGATATATTTGGTTTATGGAAAAATGGTTTTCAAACCACCTTAGTAGTACCCTTCAGGTTATCAGGTTGAATAGGTCTTTGGGACCCATTACGGCACACATATAGGCTTTGGGCCGTGTGTAACGACTCGACCCAAATTTCCACTAGAAATTTTTATTTTTATTTGACTATGGTTTTGAGAGGTTTTTTAAAAGATGTTGAATTGTATTTGAAAGATTTGAGATTTATTTGGAAAATAAAAAGGGTTTGGATTTAAAATTGTTATTTATTTTATTTTTGTTTTAATTTGGGGCTTGACCCAAAGTTGACTTTTAAAATAAATGAGTTTTCGATTTTGACTTTGGGTCCGTTGGATAGGTTTCGAACCCACGAGTTCATAGACACGTAGCACGCATCATTTTGAGTTACGGTTTGAAAGATACGGACATGTGAAGTGAGGGGCAATTTTGTAAATTTATAAAAGTGGGTTTTAAATACCCAAAATCAGAAAAATTTTATGATTTTTCTCTCTCTCTACAATTTTCTAGTGACTTCTCTCTCTCCCTTTTATCTCTCTCTCTCTCTCTCTCTCTCTCTCTCTCTCCCGCACTCTCTCTATGTGTTTTCTCTTCCCCGCACCCCTCCCCTGCGCACACCAACCAGCCACCACCATTCACCATCGCCGGCCACCCCAGTCGGCCTCTGCCCCGGCGAGCACCCCCCAGGCGCCGACCACCACTCCCCGCCACTCCCTTCGGCAGCCAACACTCACTCGCGTAGGGAACAAGCCAGAAAATCCCCAGCCGCCGCCCCTCTCTTTGCCCAGCCATTTCCAGCCACCTGAGATCAGCGGCGTGCCTTCCCGACGCCAGCCAGCTCGCCGACTCTTCCTCCAGCCAGCCAGCCCCCCTGCACGCTGGTTTTGCTCGGAAAAGCCACACAGACCCACCGGCCTTCCCCTCCATTTTTAGTCGGATTTTCACCTCAATCTTCGAGTTTTTAGGTGGGTTTCCTTCCTCTTCCTTTGGGCTTTCATTTCCTTTAGTTTTATAGCTTAAAATCATAAATTTTGAAACTTAAAATTTTAGGTTCAAGGCCATTTTCGGGTTCACTGTGAAACTCTGAGTTTGGGGCTATTATTGATGTTCTTTTGGACAATTTACTTCTCTAGAAATCCCACTTGTCATTTGGAACCATAAATTTAGAGTAAATTTGGAAGAATTTAAACATTGATAAGTCTGATTTCAAAGGTGGGAACCCATTTCGGGTCTACTGAGGTTTGGCTGGACGTTGTAGAAATTTTGGAGTGTTTTTGGGAAAATTTCTACTCGTTGAAACCCCAAAGTGCCGAGCCTAATAGGGAACTTTAAGAAAATTCTAAAATTTTTGGGTGAGCTTGTCTTTTGGGGTTGCCACTTTGGGCAGTGGCAGTAGTGATGACTCCTTCGGTTATAAATTTTGGTTTCTATCGTCCTTTGAGAGTCTTTGAGTTAATGATTGGTCGTAGTTTGGTGGAAGGGTTGGTGAGGATTAGATTGTTTTCCTTTGAGTCGATATTTGGGTACTTATCCATTACCAAAACTAGCCTTAAAATAGATCATGGTTCTGGGGTAGACTATGTATATTTTTATTTGTGTATTTGATTTTGGACTTAGGGTTGGACTACCTTTTGTCGTCAACATCAATTTGAGTCGGAAAGTTTCGAATTTAAGTAAGGTCTTTTAGGTGTAAGAGAAGGGGTTTTGTTAACCTTTATTTTGGACGAGAGACGGGTATGATGTCAAGTCTCGTATACACACACACTTTAAATATCACCAAGTTGAAACTAATTGTATTTTATTGTTTATGGTATAGGCGAGACGACCGGGGTTCGTAACGATCTGGCGGAGGATTGAAGTTAGATTTTCTCACTGTGAGTGGACTCTTATTTCTCTAAATGATTTATGAAATTTGTTATCTATTTTTGATATGTAAAATTTTAGTTGGGAAATTGAAGTTTAAAATAGACTTTTGGTTTTTCTAAGAGTTTATGGAAATATCACCAATTAATTTATATTTAACGTTTTGAAGTTAATTTTGGGATTTGATTAATGGTATTAAATTTTGGATTACAAATGCTACCGCAAATAAATTTCTTCTTGTTTGATGTTGAAACTAGTTTTTTTATTTTTACACATATGGGTTATTTCATATTTTAGTATATGGACGGAAGATTTGATTTTTTTTATGTCTTTGAATGTGATTTATTGAGGACTGTTTTATTAGTTGTGTTTATGCATTTGTTTTGAGGATTTAAAGTTTTGGAAATGTTATAAAAATGTTCTTTATTGGTGGAAAAAGACATTATGTTTGGTTATAGGAAAAATAGTTTTAAATCGCCTTTCAGTACCCTCCATTATCAGGTTGAATAGGTCTTTGGGACTTATTGCGGCACACACATAGGCTTTGGGCCGTGTGTCGTGATGCTTGACCCTTTGGGGGTTGGCTCTGCGTGCACGTAAGACAGAAATTATGGCTCTGCATGCGTATGACAGATTCTCGGCTCTGCGCATGTATGACAGATTATATGGGTAACTGACTGGTATGTGTTTTCAACTGTTAAGTATTTTAAGTGAGGAGTTTATGACAGCAAAGGTTTTAAGTAAGATGGTTTCAGTTGAACAGTTTTATTGATTTTCAATATGTTGAGAATTTGGATTTTCAAAGTTTGATTTTCAGCTTCAGATTTTATTATTTTACTGGGAAATGGTTTTAAAAACTGAGGGATTTCACAGGACATTCTAAGGTTTTAGAGTTAAACGTGTGTAAAAGGGTTTTTCTGAAAAGATATTTAATCTTTGATTTTCATCTTCATTTAACTGTCCACTCATTGAGCCTATATCACCGTTTTCTTGTTTTGTCTTAAATTGTCCCCCCAAGTAGTAGCGTTGGTGGAGGTCGAGCCAAACACGTAAGGCATAGCATCCATTTTCCATTCCCGAATCTTGTAGGCATCACTTCCATTTTGTGGAAGTTCCTTTCCTTGAATTGTAAAAATTTCGGTAATAGGAGTAGTGGCTCTGATGACCATATTTAAATTATAAGGTTATTTTATATTGTTGGGTCTGAGACCCTTTTTGGTTGTGGTAGAGGTGGTTGCTGTTTAGGAGTGCTTTTAACAGGTTTAGAAATTTCTGGGTTAGTCCATTTTCAGGGGAAGTTCTACCGAATTTTCGGTAGGATTTTCCTTGATTTTGGATTCCCGCAGGACCTCTCCAGGTTTCAGGGTGGAAATCCGGGGGCGGTCCTGTCACCGTGTGTCGGGATGCTTCGCCCTTTGGGGGCCGCTCTGTGTGCACGTAAGACAGAAACTATGGCTCTGCATGCGTATGACAGATTCTCAGCTTTGCGCATGTATGACAGAATTTATGGCTCTGTATGCGTATGACAGATTCTCGACCCTGCGCATGTATGACAGATTATATGGGTAACTGACTGGTGTGTGTTTTCAATTGTTAAGTATTTTAAGTGATGAGATTATGACAGCAAAGGTTTTAAGTAAGACGGTTTCAGTTGAACAGTTTTATTGATTTTCAATATATTGAAAATGTTTGAGAAGAAAGTTTTCAGCTCAAGTTATTTATTTATAAATTGACAGTATCGATTTCAGTTTGAGAACTTGGATTTTCAAAGTTTGATTTTCAGCTTTAGATTTTATTATTTTTCTGGGAAATGGTTTTAAAAACTGGGGGATTTCAAAGGACATCGTAAGGTTTTAGAGTTAAACGTGTGAAAAAGGGTTTTTTTGAAAAAATATTTAATCTTTGATTTTCATTTCCATTTAATTGTCCACTCACTGAGCCTATCTCACCGTTTTCTTGTTTTGTCTTAAATTGTCCCCCAGGTAGTAGCTTTGGTGGAGATCAAGCCAAACACGTCGAGGCATAGCATCCATTTTCCATTCCCGGATCTTGTAGGCATCATTTCCATTTTGTGGAAGTTCCTTTTCTTGAATTGTAAAAATTTATGTAATAGGAGTAGTGGCTCTGATGACCATATTTAAATTATAAGGTTATTTTATATTGTTGGGTCTGAGACCCCTTTTTGGTTGTGGCAGAGGTGGTTGATGGTTTAGAAGTGTTTTTAACAAGTTTTGAAATTTCTGGGTTAGTCCATTTTTAGGGGAGGTTCTGCCGAATTTTCGGTAGGATTTTCCTTGATTTTGGATTCCCGCAGGACCTCTCCGGGTTTCAGGGTGGAATCCGGGGGCGGTCCTGTCACTTATGTAGATTTGCCTCTTGGAGGAGATCTTGACTGAAGGGGTGCACAGCTTAAATTCTCTTGTCGGGTGTCTCAAGGTCTCTGTTGTCATGTCTTTTGCTATCATACCGGTTCTTACTTTCCCATGTGCGTTTTATATTGGAAACCTATTTTGAACAATATTATTTTGTTTTAATCTTTTTGTAAACATATGTGAGTTTTACTTATTTTGGTAATTCCCTTTTTGGGATATTGATTTAACTATTCCACCCTAGCGGGTTAGTTAATTTTTATTTTGACCTTATTATTTTCTTAAAGATCATGTTGTATAATGAGTACTCTAATCCAACCCAATCCATTTAAATTACAAAAGGCTCAACCTCTCTTAGGCGTCTTGGGGGTTTAATGCCGATTTTGTTGGCATTAACCTTTCAGGATACTCAGAAAAGATGCATCTGTCGCATACCCGAGATTCGAGGTGTGACACCAGGTTACTTGCCAACTGTTTATAACAGTGTTAATGGACAAGATGATAGGTTTGTGTTGATCTCTTAATCCCCATCTATGCTTTAGTGTTACATATATGATCTAATAACTCATATTTACTTCATTTTTCCTTTACTATTAGATTAGGGAGTATTGATCGGCAAATGTGGCTTCTATATATGGAAATGTTTTTTGAAGAACACCTCCCTTTTGCTTCACTATGGAAGATGCAGGTACAGCTTTTTGTCTCTCATCTTAACAATCAAAGCATGCTAGTGAGTGACAAGTCAGTCCAAAAATTTCTTGTACCAATTGTGTTCTCTTTTGGTTGATGTTTAAGGTTAGTGGGATTTTGGGAAACTTGTGTGTAGTATTGCAAGCTGTGGTGTAATATCCATATAATTTATTTTTATGTTTTTTCTTTTTCCGAAATTTTTCATGTGCTTTGGATACTTTTTAATTTTGTGTGAGTTTTGGGTTCCCATGCATTAGAAAGATCTCTCACCCCAACCCAACTATGGTATTGGTATTGGTATTGGTATCTTCTAAATCTTTCAATTTTTTGAAATGAATGTCAAATATTAAAGAAAGAAGAAAAAAAGAAAAGCATTGTAGACAACTTAGGGAATTTTTTTTTTTCTTGTGGTTTCTTTTCTCCATTCCCCTTTGCATCTCTTGATTCTTTGAGCTATTCGTGGATATAATAATAATTTGTGATTTTCTGAGGGTATGGATTATTCATCTCTTAAAATAATATTGTATTGATCCATTGTCGAATGGTTCTTTAATCAATACTAGATTAGGGTACTCAATTTTTTTTCTCTACTGCTCTTTTACATTAATGTGCATATAACTTACATTTTCAAATTAACTGATTGTAATATATTGAAATGTGTATATATTTCAGACTTTGAATTACAAAAAATGCAGCATTATGATGATTTGCAGGCTTTTAAAGGATCCTAGTTGTGCCAAAGTGGCAGCAAATCTTTCCATTAGCACCCGATTCCCAGTCACATGCCTCAGCAACAGATTGTATATTTCGTGATCAAATTTGCAAGCATTACTAGTGAAGACGAGGACGATGATGATATGTGATGTAATTCTATTTTTTAAAAACAAACTACTTTAGTTTTATGTTTAAGTTTTTCAATAGACAAGTACTAGTATATGATAGAGTTATCATTTTGTAAACTTTATGTTTTGGATTAGCCAAGTTTGAATGTAACAATTCATGTAATTTTTTATTTTATTATATTATGAAGCTTTTATGGTTCTTTAAATTTTATATATTCAAATAATAGTAATATTTATAAAAATAAATAATTTAGAATTGAAAATACAATGACAACATGGTTGCCAAAAAGATTAGGCAATGTCATGATCCTTGCATATTGCAAGTTTGAGCAACAACAGAGTCGTTGCCTATTAATAATTTAATATAGGCAAAGACATGGATTGTTACAAAAAAAAAAATCTGGCAACAACTAATAAAGCAACGAAAATGGTGTGCACAATATAATTGGCAACGCAGAAATTATTGGGCAAAGCTCCACAAATTTGGATTTCCAAGCCACAAAGGGCAACAAAGGATTGATTGCCAATTTTGCAACGACCATTAAAATTGTTGCCTATAGTTATTGGCAAGGGTCTTAGGGCAACGACCTTGGCAATGGTAGAAATTCATTGCCTATTGTTTTAGGCAAGGAATTTCTAGTTTTAGACAACAACTTTCAATCATTGCCAAAGTCCTGTTTTCTTGTAGTGATTATTGATTTAAATATAACATATGTTTGTTTGTTATAACTTTGATCTCTTGAAATCGAGTATGCTTGACAGAACCGCTCCCGGATTCCACCCTGAAACCCAGAGAGCTCCTACGGGAATCCAAAATGAAGGAAAATCCTACCGAAAATTCGGCAGAACCTCCCCTGAAAATGGACTAACCCAGAAATTTCAAAAAAACCTGTAAAAAAAAACTTCTAAACAGCAACCGCCTCTACCACAACCAAGAAGGGTCTCAGACCCGATAAATTCAAAGATAAACCAACTTAACAATTAGGTATGGTCATCAGAGCCACTAATCTATAACAACAATTTTTTTTTAAAATTTTTTTACAAAAGTAAAATTAGCGCCTACAAAGTCCGAGTAGGGTAATGGACGTAAAATGCCTTAACGTGATTGGCTCGACCTCCACCAAAGCTGCGACCTGGGGGAAACAGTTTAAGACAACACAAGAAAATTGTGAGATAACTCAGTGAGTGGACAAGATAAGAAAAACGAAACATAAAGTTAGATTATTCTTTAGAAGTCATAAAATAAAAACCTTTAAGACTTTACACTCGCTCTTTGAAATCCCCCAGCTTTAAAACTATTTTCAAAATCTATTCTCAAACGTCAAAGGAACTATTTAAATACACGATAGAAGCGTTAAACAAGTAATAAGTCGTTCTTTAAAACTTTCTGAGTAAAAGTATTTTGTAGCACCATATTTAAGAATCCAAATTAACATAAAAAGAAATTTCCTCTTTAAACTTATATCATAGAAAAATCCTTGAAAAGGGGAATGAAGTTTCATCGTACTCAAACCCGTAACTGCAGACAATGTCCTGGCCACAATCCTGCGCTCGGGCAGGCTCAAATCCTACCCATAATCACGCACATAGAGGTCATTCTGTAAGAGCAGGCACGTATCTTGGCCACAATCTCGTACGGAGGGGTCTCTCCGCACGAGCAGGCTCGTATCCTGGCCACAATCTCGTACGGAGGGGTCTCTCCGCACGAGCAGGCTCGTATCCTGGCCACAATCTCGTACGGAGGGGTCTCTCCGCACAAGCAGGCTCACATCCTGGCCACAATCTCGTACGGAGGGTCACTCCGCCAAGCAGGCTTACATCCTGGCCACAATCTCGTACGGAGGGTCGCTCTGCACGAGCAGACTCGTATCCTGGCCACAATCTCGTACGGAGGGGTCTCTCCGCACAAGCAGGCTCACATCCTGGCCACAATCTCGTACGGAGGGTCACTCCGCCAAGCAGGCTCACATCCTGGCCACAATCTCGTACGGAGGGTCGCTCCGCACGAGTAGGCTCGTATCCTGGCCACAATCTCGTGCATTTAACACAGGCAGGCTCGACCGGTCAACACGTGCATTTACACAGCAGTTTTTAAATACTCTTTTCACAATTCCCTTTAACAACCCAACTCATCAAACATGTATCTTTCCTCAAATCACAACGTCTCAATCTTTTAAAGTCATTAGTCTAAAAGGATATCATTTGAAGAAACTTTAAATAACAATTCTCAACACAAATCCACCATTAAATCAATGAAATCATAGACATTTAGAAACATAAACTTTTATAAAAATAAAGTCCACTCACTGTTTACTCCGAACTAAACCGAATCCTTTCCGAAGTTGATTCCTATTCGCGACCCCTCACTTATTTGTCACTCATATCATACTAACACTTCCTCAATAATTAAATTGATCGTTTTGTATAACAACTGTCTAAACATCAATCATTAATCCTCGAAATAAACATTCTTCATCAAATCAGTAATTAATTTCATGGCAACTCTATAATACTCAAATTAATTTCTTAGCCTCAAATCCTCGTCAATTTATTCTCATGATCTAAATCCTATACTTAGCCTTCTCTAACATAAAGTAGCAAATCACACAAAACTGACAATTCATTAACAGTAGTCTACATTAAACTCCAATAATTATCACTCACAGTTTAACTACGTAGAAAACCGAAATGCCTTTCACGGCGTTATTTCTCGGATCTCCAATCCGACAGCATAACGGCATCGGGAATAAGATTTCCCGAGCCCATGCACCTGTTAAGACCAAACAATCAACAATTTCACAAACCAGAAATACAATGGGTCGTTAAACGACCGAAATAGGCGGTAACCACCACGCACGGTGGCTGCCCGGCCTTAAACAATACAGAAATTTTCACAGAACTCACCAAACAACCTCAGAGGGTCTCCTAGTAGTTCGATTTAGGCAAAATGAGATAACGACCGCTGACCCGCCGCCACAAGTGGCGGAGACAGCGGTGGCAGCGGCGACAGATTCTAAAAAAAAAATGATATTTCAACTAAAAATCAACCCAAATTCAACCTAGGCACTTCAATTGGATGAATAACAACTCAGAAATCACTCAAATAGGCTAATTCAAGGTAAATCCGAAATGGGGTCAAACCCCATAAAATTCGATTTCTTAATTTCACAAAATTGAACAATCAAACCAAGGGGGAAACAAAGTCCATACCTAGAGGATCGTTTTCCAAAATTGGACCGACGGCCAAAAGTTGCCGCAAATGGCCGAAATCGGCAGTGGAATCCGGCGGACTTCTTAGCCACGATCCGCTGTCGCGAGAGGTTGTCGGAGCAAGGGGTGGCACGACAGGACTCGCCGTCAACTAGGCAAGAAGACCCAAGTGGTCGCCGCCCTCGAATTCGTCGGAAAAGTTGAGTCGCCGTCGGAGAGCTTCGTTCGAAAACCGCGCCGTTGCGCCGCCGTCGCGCCGCCGTCGCGGCTTGGTTGGCTGATCGGACCTCACTGGGAGGTCGGCGGCGTGGAGACGAGTCCAACGGCGGTCGGATCGCTGAAGTCCGACACCGGACGACCGAGGATCGATGAGAGAGAGAGGTCGCGGGAAGAGAGAGAGATGCGTGAGAGAGGAGAGAGAAGAGAGAGAATCCCCCTTAGAAATCTGATTTTTCTTGGGTTTTAAAACCCATTTTTGTAAAAATTACAAGTTTGCCACTCACTTCACATGCCCGTATCTTTCAAACCGTAACTCGAATCGACGCGTGCTACGTGTCTATGAACTCATGGACTTGAGACCTTCCCATCAAGCCCAAATTCAAAATCAGAAGCCCACTAATTTTAAAAGTCAACGTTGGGTCAAGCCCAATTTATAAAACAAAAATTCAAAATTTAAATTCAAAACCTTTTATTTCTCAAATAAATTCTCAAAATATTTAAAATAATTCCTTGGAACAAAATACGAAGTCTCACACTTTAATCTCCCACTACGCCTTTAAATGACCATTACGAATAAAAATAAAAACTTTAATTTCTAATGAAATTTGGGTCGGGTCGTTACAATGCTTATTAACAGGACCGCTCCCAGATTCCACCCTGAAACCCGGAGAGGTTCTGCGGGAATCCAAAATCAAGGAAAATCCTACCGAAAATTCGACAGAACCTCCCCTGAAAATGGACTAACCCAGAAATTTCAAACCTGTTAAAAAGCACTTCTAAACAGCAACCACCTCTACCACAACAAAAATAGGGTCTCAGACCCAACAATTTCACAGAAAAACCAACTTAATATTTAAAGTGGTCATCAGAGCCTCTATTCTATTACAAGGAATTTCTACCAAAAATTAAATGGCGCCTACAGGGTCTGAGTAGGAAGATGGACGCAAATGCCTCGACGTCATTGGCTCGACCTCCACCAAAGTTACTACCTGGGAGGACAATTTAAGACAAAACAAAATAAACCGTGAGACAAAACTCAATAAGTGGACAGTTTAATAAAAACGAAAACAAAAGTAAACTTCCTGCTTCAGAAAATCCTTCAAAACCACGTTTAGCTCTAAGACCTCATGTCACTCTTTGAAATCCCCCAGTTTAAAACCATAAAGTTTATTTAAACTTAAGAAATCCCATAAAACAATACATATTTCTCAAGATAACAATTTCTGAAAACAAACAAACCGTAAAACATCGTAACAACAACCTTAATAGAATTCAAAAGAATCCCTTACTT
Source organism: Dryas octopetala (assembly GCF_963921425.1). Classification (NCBI taxonomy): domain Eukaryota; kingdom Viridiplantae; phylum Streptophyta; class Magnoliopsida; order Rosales; family Rosaceae; genus Dryas; species Dryas octopetala. Next base: position 7,350,806 of record NC_141367.1, on the reverse strand, counting down.
AAAATCATATTTAATAATCTCTGAAAATAACCAAATTCATTTTCCACCAAGCTATATACCCTGAATAACCTGGCCATACACCTGTGCGGAATTCCTGCATCGCACAGGCAGGCAATATCCTGGCCATACACACGCGTGGAGTAAATCCAACACGTGCAGGCAATATCCTGGCCATACACACGTGCGAATAAAATCAGCACGTGCAGGCAATCCTGGTCATACGTGCACGCAGAGCGGCCCCCAAAGGGCGAAGCATCCCGACACACGGCCCAAAGCCTATATGTGTGCCGTGATGGGTCCCAAAGACCTATGTATTTGATAATTTGGAGGGTACTGCAAGGGTGGTTTGAAAACCATTTTTCCATAAACCAAATATATCCTTTTTCCACCAAAAATAAATATCAAAATACTTCCCCAAAAGAAACTTAAAATTCATAAGCCAACATACAAAATCCGAATCAAATTGAATATACATAAATCAAAATAATACTTTTCGACAAAACGATTTATTAAATGAACCATGTATATAAAATAAGAAATTAAATTTCTTTCTCAAAGCCCAACAACTCACTAAAACCAACAGGTAAATATATGTTTTAAAAACTTATTTATGAAGCATTTGAAATCCGAAATCCAACATTTCCCAAAGATAAAAATAATACATTTTTATAATCTTACTTGAAGACCCAAAAGTCCACTCTAATTTACTAATTCTCAATTAAAACTCAAGATACTTAACGTAACTAAAATAATGGAAATTCATGAAATTCTTTTCAAAGGGTCAAAGTTCACTCATACTTATTATTTCTCAATCAAACTCAAATAATCAATATAAAGCACAAATTTCATAAAATTATTTAAAGAAACAAACGTCCACTCACAGAGATAGCCTAGCTTCGATCCTCAGCCGGATTATCAAGAGCCGCGGTCGTTTCGCCTATGACATAAACAACAAAACCAAAGATTAGTCTCGGTTCTACGACATTTAAAGGGTGTGCGTGTGGAGCCTAACGTCCTACTCGAACTCTGTTCCTACACGAATTAACCAACAACACTTCCACAACCGCCCCTAAAGTTTCCCGGCTCAACCTAACCATAATCACTATAACTAATATCGATAACCCACTCAACAAATTGTCACAAGTACTCTAAAATTATGGAATATCAATGGGGGTTCGAAATTACAAGGGTTGCTGCCCAAGGTTGCTGTTTCAAGCCCAAACTTTTACTAAACTCAAACAATATCCTTAAAACCTACTCAAACTTCCAATCCTACACAGCCATTGGTTTCCCAGAGACAAAATTTATCCAAAACAACATCACAATAGCCCCCCAATCCGAAGCCCACAGAAATCCCGAAATGACCCTAAACCCCTACATTCCATCTTCAACAAATTCTCAAAATTAAACAACTAAACCATATGAGGGTGAAAACCCACTGAGAAGGGAAGGAAACCCACCTATTTTCGAAGTGGATGCCGTTGTAGCTTCGCCAAAATCTGGCGAGACCGAGGTGGCTGCTGAGTTGTTTCTGAGTGGCTGCTGTACGCGCGGAGGGCTGGCTGCTAGAGGACTTCGGTGGTGTCGGCGCCGGCGGGAAGGGGGTCGCGTGGGTGGTGTGGGTCGATGGGTGGTGGTCGGTGGAGATGGTTGGGGTGGCTAGTGGTTGCGGCAGAGGAGCCCTTTTTGAGCAACACGCGCGCGCAGGGGTGGCTAGAGGAGCTGCTCAGCTCGAGAGGGGGGTCGCCGGAGGGTCGGGGTCGGCGGGAGGTGGTCGACGGCGAGGTGGAGGTGGCTGTGGCAGCTGTGTGTGCAGGGCTGGTCGCGGGGGAGAGAAGACAGAATGAGAGATTGCGGGTGAGAGAAAATAAAGGGGGAGAGAGAGAGAGAGAGAGAGAGAGAGAGAGAGAGAGAGAGAGAGAGAGAGAGAGAGTGAGTGAATGTTGTAGAACATTCTAGAGAGAGAGAGAGAAAAATCCCCTTTAAAAATCTGATTTTCCATTTTTTAAACCCAAATCGTCAATTTTACAAAATTGCCCCTCGCTTCAAACGCCCATATCTCTCAAACCGTAACTCGAAATGACGCGTGCTACGTGTTTACGAAATCGTGGAAACGAAACCTATCTAACGGACCCAAAGTCAAAATCGAAAACCCATTTATTTTAAAAGTCAACTTTGGGTCAAGCTTAAATTAAAACAAAAATTTAAAATTAAATCAAAACCCTTTTTATTTTCCAACTACAATTCAACATCATTTTAAAAAAAAATCTCTTAAAAAAAAACATAGTTAAATAAAAATTTAAATTTCTAGTGAAAATTTGGGTCAGGTCGTTACACTTATATCTCAAAAGTAAAACTGATTTAGTACCTTTTTTAAAGTTGTACATAGGCTGCCAATTGCTTGTTGAATTTATGCTTAGGCCATATCGGCAAGGACTAATGACAATGTTATACCCTACTTGTTATTGAATGTCTATATTGAAATGTTTGAGTTATGTTGGACTAGTTGAGTGTGTGATCAGCTGTTTTGGTGATGTTCACCCCTACACAATTTGTTAAGTTGCAGGAAACCCTTAGGAAAAAAATATGGTTAGCTTTGTGGACATATTCAGATAATGAATGATGAAGATTTGATAGCAGAGAGAATTCTCCAAGGAATAGCTTACCCTCACAACCCACATCAAAGTTTTCGAGTGATGAAGAAGAGGATCCCATTATGGATGAGTGTGTAACATCCACTTACCACATCTCTTTATGTTTTAGTTGAAAAATTTGATATTTAGTTTTAATTAAGGATTAGCATGGCTCATATACTATTGTCTCGTTTATTATTTAAATACTTGGAACCTTGCTCTGTTTACACCGAAAATAGAGTTTGCAATAAGGCTTTCACTTTCATTTGGATTTTAATTCCTTTTACACTGTTTTGCTTAAATGATTTCAAAACAAATGGTCTGTTTATATACTTGGAAATTGATTTCATATAAGTGAATAACCAAAAGCTCACCCTTTATAAAAAGCTTCTTTTTCAGTTTACTTTGATTATTTGTTATTAAAAATTGAAAAAAAAAAATTCCCACTATTTGGAACTAGGTTATTATATTTTAAGTGCCTTACATTGATTTTTGGTCTTGACATATTTTCATTAGGCTTTTAATGAGAGTGTGTTGAGGTTGAAGACCAATGTGGCACTGCCACATGCTCAATGTGTTAGACCCCACTTTGGGGTGTGACTGGTACATATAATGAAATTGAGCTTAGTTTGTGTGGTTAGCGCTAACCTTCCATAATGGAGGCCCCAGTTCGAATCTTTGTAAGGTCTTCAATCTTTTAACTATTTTTCTACACTTTTGAATATGTGGTGAGTCGGGCCCCAATAAAACTCAGGCCCCTTTAGAAGTCTGAGCCCCAAGTACATATTAGTTTTTGTTCTTTTCTTTTTCTTTTCTTTTTATCTTGATTAACTTAAACATAAATATATTTCAGTTTTTTATAATCTGATAACATGAATATGAATATGAATATGAGTTGTAATAACATGAATATAAATTTATATATTCTAATTAATTTTTTTTGGTAACTTCTATAATTTCCTTTATATTCTAATTAACATGAACTTTTGTTAATATGAATATATTATTTTTCTCATAACATGAGGAATTTGTTTATAAATTGAAAGAAAAAACAAACAAAATTATATTTGACCTATAATTAGCTTGAAGGACACCTTTTAAGTAAATTTTTTTTAAATATTATGATTTTCAATCTTTTTTTTTTTAAAAAAAATTATATGTACTTATAAAGTTATACAAGGGCCTCATTTTAAATTTTGCCGGCCTCCAAAAACTCAAGGTCGGCTTTGCGCCCTTTCCATCCCTAATTGTTTCCAAAGGCTGGATTGGTTAACTTCTATTGTGCTCAAAGAGTAAAATTTCAAAATTTTTGGCAAATTTTGCCGAAAATTCTGTTTTTTAGGGGTATGAAAATTTTAACACCATACCAAATTAATTTCAAAAAATTTCGCCAAAATTTTCGATGTAGAGACTAGAGGGAGAGAGGGGAGGCAAAGACCGGAGGGAGATGGGAGGCAAAGGCAGAGCGCCGTCGCCAGAGGGAGAGAAGAGATCAAGGAGGAAGCTGCAGAGGCGCACCGTCGTCGGAGGGAGTAAAGAGATCCGGGGAGGGAGAGGAGGAAGAGAAGGAGATCGGGGGAGGGAGAAGGAAGAAAGGGATTAGGAAGGGAGGAGGGAGTGAGGGACTAGGAGAGATAAACAAAGGAGAAGAAAAACTGGAAGTGTGGAAGAAAAGAAAAAGGAAAGAAAAAAGAGGAAGAGTGGAAGATGAAGACCACTGGAAGTCACGGGGGAAGAAGAGGAAAATGAAAGAAACAAAAGAAGAGAAAAGAAAAAAAAAAGAAAAAAAAAGTTTTAGGGTCGATTGAGATTTGGAGTCTTTAGGCAATTGGAAAGAAAATAAAAAATTTGAGATTTTATTTGGGGTTTGATTTGGCCATTTTGGTGTTTGGTTTAGTTGTTTTAAAACCATAATATATTTCTATATAAAAAATAATTAAAAATACTCTAAAGGGTCTAAACCCAAACATCCTATATTATATCTTAAACAATATAGAATTAATTATTAATTAGTGACTCATTTTTTTAACAATATTTGTCTCCAGTACGCATTATATTCACCTTATATCACATGAAATCTAATATATAATTTAATTTTTTTAATATTTTTTTTAATATAATAGATAATATATTAAATAAACATATAATCAAGTTTTATTCAAAATTTTTATATTTTGATAATAATTTTCATTACTTTTATCTAATTTTATCAAAATCAAAATTTTTATAAAAATTTTGATTTCATTAAACAATTTTTTCAAATTAAAATTTTACTCCTTGATTTTGCCCATGGTTTTGAAACTCAGCAGACACATCGTATACGAAGCAATGTCAGAGAAGTTTTCTGTAATTTGTAGTGGTCACTTCACTGATGTGCTGCAATTCACTAGTCCCTGGTGGGTCAGGAGGGGCATTTTCAACGTGGGTGACCATCTTGGACTCACAAAATACAAATACATTGAATCTCAGCCAACTTGGGCCTAAGCAAAAGTTCAATTCACCTTGACAACCAGTACAATGATTAAGATTGATAATCACCTTTTCCTTTATAATCTTAACCATTACTTTTTTGACCTATGGGTGACTGACACGTCAGCACAAGAATATAATACAACATGTTATCTGCAAAAATATAGTAAATGATAAATGTTACCCCCACCTATTTGTGTGTCTGTGACACACTGTCGACCAATCAAATTTCACAGGTGAGGCAGTGAGGCTGCTGCACGTGGGTGGTTTAATTCGTACTCTTTTTACTTTTATTTTCTATATTATTTCATTTATGATTCTTTGCCTTGATAATGGGATTCATTGAACCATTCACATTATTTAAGTACATGTTGTGGATATTGCACAGGAGTTCCAAGCCAATGAGAAGTTGTATTGGTGCAAAGCCAAACAACTCGTGCAACATCCCTTGATTTTTGTTTATGTATTTCTTTTTCTTTTTTAAAAAGGGTTTATTTCATATTTAGTACTTAAACTTTGACTCTTGTTTTAATGTGGTACTTAAACTTTTATTTGTTCCAATTGAGTACCTAAACTTTTATTTGTGTCTAATAGATACCAAAATGAATTTTTGTTAAAATTGTCAATAAAAATTAGGGGCAATATAGTCAAAGTATATTTTAATTATTTTCTTTATATGTTTAAAATTATTAAAAAAAAACACACAACAAACAAAAAAAATTAAAAATTAAAATTAAAAAATAAATTTTTTGAAGTGACTATATTGCCCATAACTTTTGTTGACAATTTTAACAGAAATTTATTTTGGTACCTATTAGACACAAAATAAAAGTTTAGGTACTCAATTGGGACAAATAAAAGTTTAGGTACCACATTAAGACAATAGTCAAAGTTCAAATACTAAATATAAAAAAAACCCTTTTAAAAAAGTGACATATGATTTTGGAGTCGATGATAAATAAAGCCAAATAAGATATTTTGAACAAAATAATTCAGCCATCTAAAAATAGATGATCCTAATTCACTTTTAAGTGTTGGGTTTGATTAGTGGCCAAAAAAAAAAGTGTTGGGTTTGATTTGCATCCAACGTTCATTGATTGACCAAGGTGTTCGAATACTCATAATTGTAATTGTTGGTTTATCACGTCTAAATAATAGTCACTTACATTAATTTTTTGTTACATGTTATTTGAAATATTAATACACAAAAAACTTTAAAAATTTTAAAAATAAGATTGTAATTTTCAATTAATAACATGTTATTGATTAACAGTTAAAAGTATTTGAAACTTGACTAGAAACTGACCCAAATTACATCGCAGCTGTCAAGGACAATGCTTACTCATGGTGTAGTACCCCTTGAATGCTGCTCGCCCATGGCCATGGACTAAGGAAACAATATTTTTTATTTTTATTTTTTAAAGCTTCTTATTTATTTATGTTGTTGTGTATATGTTTAAATGATGGAGGTTATATTGGGCAAACATTGCAACAAAAAAAGTCATATTTAATGTGTCCAAATGTAAGCAAGGGCAAACATTGCAACAATCTCAAAAACAATAAATAATATCAAGCAACCAAATGCTTTACCTTTTTAGTGCAAGGGATCCAAGGACTAGTTGGAAGGTTTGGTCTAAAATAGAAAAACAAAGATAAGATCATAAGAACAAAGAAGAAATGCAAAATGCAAATCGAAGCTGGAAAGAACTAACAAGGAACCAAGAAAAGGTTGGCGCACGTGTAGCAAACTCACCACTTATTCTGAGTCTCTGACTTCCCTTTAAGATTCCTCAAAGGGTGACGAAAAAGAATCCCGTCACCCGCAAGTGATTTAATCACCCCCCTTAGAATTTCCCCAACAAGCAATCCTTCCTCATCCCTCCTCCTTTCCAAAAACGATCTTCCCTCTTTTTGCTCTCTCTCTCTCTCTCTCTCTCTCTCTCTCTCTCTCTCTCTAAAACCAGAAGCAGCTGCTCCTACATACATACTGACATACATGTACCCCTCAAGCTCATCCTCCTCATCCCAAAAGCCCATGGGCCCAAGCCCAAGCGGCCTCACCCGCTACGGCTCCGCCCCGGGCTCCCTCCTAACCTCCGCCGTGGATTCCGTCATCCACCGCGAATTCTCCGCCCTCCGATCTCACCCGCCTCCCACCTCCTTAGTCGGCCACTACTTATCCAGCGGCGGAGAAGGCGACTCCTCCTCCCTCACCACATCTGAGTCAACCTTCAAAGTCAACTCATCCAGCGGTTCTCACAGGGACACCAAGCCGTTGCTCCGATCGTACGGTCTGAATAATGAGATGGTCGCCGCAGCGATTGGATCTTCTTCGACTTCGCCTTGCTCTTCGTCGGCGGCTTTGGTTCGTCAGCGGAGCTCTCCAGCTGGCTTCCTCAGCCATCTCACCGCTACTGATAATAATGGTACGCCTTTGTCCTTCCTTTTTTTCAACTGGATTTGTGCAATGACGCTTTTGTCCTTGGTAGGTGAGGGTTGTTGCGTGGTTTGCATTGGGGTTATTTTGGGTTTTTGACTGTCACCTGTCGTGGACTCGTGGTTACTCACTCCTAGCCAAGCTCCAAGTGGGTCTGGGGAAGTACACGTTGACCTTGTACGAATTAACTAAAATGTCCGTTGAAGTTCGTTTTATTACGAAAATAACATTCTTCAATCCTTATCCAATATTCGTTAATTTTGGGGTAGGCAAACAAAACATAAAAACCTTTTTTTGCACAAACAAAAGAAAGAAAGAAAATATTTTGATTTTATTCACATCAACCTGGACCAAGCCCACGAATCACGTGTAAGCATGGGTTGGGTTAGGTAGGTGTATTTTCCATTATTTTATTTATTTATCTATTTTAGAAATTAATTTTTAGGATGGGTCACATACTCACATTGAAGGATGATGATGTTTGTCAAGTTACTATTTTTTTTTTTTTACCCAAAGAGGTGATTATTATGTTTGGAAAATTTACAATGACGATGTGGGAGAACTCAGGAGAAGTGTGTTGCTTATTGCTTGTTATCGATCTTCTTAATCAAAGTGCTTTCACTTTGGCTCTTCAAGACGCGTACCAACTTAGATTATTTTAATATGTGTGATTATATTATTTACTTGGTAAATTACCATCTTATTTATAAGTTTGTTTAATTGATTTTTATAATTTTTTGCAGAAAATTCTTTTGTTTTATATGTTAGTATAACCCATACTACTTCTGAAAAGAGAGAAGTTTAGGTTTAATGTAACTTCTAAAAACAGGAATGTCTTCACCCAAAAAAATTATCTCATCTTTTTGACACACAATTGTTCATGTTGTTTATTGATTAGTCAGAGTGAAAATTTATGTCAATGTATGTGAAAAATAATAGGCTTCGTAACCTTTGAATTATCTATTTATCCACTAAACTGTGTTCATGGTATTCAAGGGTCTAACATGTTATAGATGTTACTATTAATGGCATAGTAATTATCTTCGTGGTCATGATCATGATGATTATCATCACCAAAATGGGTTTAAAGATCATCTTTCATTTTCAACAATGTGAACAGGAGGATTTTCAGTTACAAGGGGAGCTGGAAGCTATAGCTCACAAGGTGGCACTAATGGTGGCCATGGAGTAACAAGGTTAAAGTCTCAGTTGAGCTTCACTAGGCAAGATTCTCTTTCTCAAATCTCTGAAGTAAGTGAAGATGCTGTTGAAGGTGTTAGCTCTAACAACGGCCACCATAGTGCCATGCATTCTTATCCCACTACTAGCTTTGGGATGGACTCCTGGGATAATACCAATTCTATTGTCTTTTCGGCTCCACCAAGCAAACGAGCTAAAAATGTGGATGGTGACTTATATAACTGCCTCAATGCTTTGGAATCTCAGGTACTTTGCATATAATTAATATTTTTAGGTCCTTTGAATCTGCATCAATTAGTCTAATGAACCAACTTGCACATTACTGTTTAAACATTTTTTTATTGCAACTCAAAATGCGATATATGTATGTTACCAAAGAAAAGAAAATGTTAAAATTGAAGAAGGACCACATTAATATATAAGTAACATAAAATCATAAGACATTTGTAATTACATTACATCCTGGCTAGAACTACAAGAAACGTGAATACTACAGCTCAAACCTATTTTCCTTATAAGAAGAACGATTAGAATTATAGCCAACATGACTATTGTAGTTCTAAACTATTTTCCTTTTAAAAAACGATTAGAACTATAGGAAAACATGATTACATTTTCATTATATCCCAGTCGTACACTTTTCTGTTCTTTTGTGATTCTTACTGACATGTCAAATGGATATGGGATAATACTTCTCCAACTCTTCCTCTCTTTAAAAGATGAGATTACATAATTGAACCCTCAAATGTACCAAATGTAGCTCTAACTAAGGAACGGTCTGCTCTTATCTCACTTTAATATATGATAATATCATAATGGTACCAATGTTCCATGTTGTAGTTTATGATGGAATTTTGTTTGGAAGTCCGTCACCTTGATTACTCACTTTAATTTTAGTCTCTGGTTCATGGTGAGTTGCAAATTTTTCTGTTTAATAATTTGATTCATTGTCTATTTCAGTTTAGCCTGCCCCAGACAACTTTAGAAATGGCAACAGTAGAGAAACTACTACACATCCCTGAAGATTCTGTTCCTTGCAAGATCCGTGCTAAGCGTGGCTGTGCAACTCATCCCAGAAGCATTGCAGAAAGGGTTAGTAAACATTGAAGAGATAATATGATTTTCTTACAGCATGCCTAACCACAATATATTGAATAGGTCCATTTAGGTCCATATGTCCTTTGGTAAAATTCAATCAATATGAACGAAAGGGACCATTTCTAGAAATGGAAGGCTATCATCACTAGTCATGGAAATGTTGAAGTGCAATTTTTCTCTACAATCCTAAAACTGATTCTACACATTTATTTCCTGTCGAGGTCCATGCTGTTTGGATTATGATGTCTTCCTTCCAGTCTCACAAGAAATATTATAAGATGGAATGGCCTACCATTTCCATAACAAGTTTTAGCTTGTACTGAGCTTCAAAGCTACTTGTTCATAATATTGAAATTTAAACAGTCACAATGAAGAATGTTGATAAAATCCTAAAACAAGGCCGGCCTTGAAGTGCTTATTGAACTGAATATGATGTTTGGTCTTAAATTCTAAGTACAACTAGGATATGTTTGTTGTGCAGAATCAGATTCTAGGAATCCGAGGGAATAAGGGTCAAGAACCATTGTTTTTCTTTTTCTCTTGGTTGTGTTTTAGCTCTAGCCAAGCATTTATAGTTGAGGTTCTTCAACGGTGTGAGTATGAGAATTAGGATAGAACTTGGTGGATGCACCAGATCGTTGTTTATGGTATCATAACCCAGACCAGCTGTGCAGCCTGTGCTGTATATGAAACATTGGCTCGTATAACAGATAACACACATCCAGGTTGCCTACAATGTTATTGTTTCACCTCTAGTAAATGAGAACTTTCAATTTTACTGAATGTAAAGAGTTTGGGTGGGTTCAAACATGTTCACTACTGCACAGTCAGTGCACCCAGGTAACATTCACAGGATTAAGCAGAGAAAAAGGAAGGCTCAGCTTACTGTTGGTGCAGTAAGGCAATCAGGTGGTGCTAGGTTTTGTATTAGAAAGTAGTCAAAGCACTATAGGAGTCTGGCAGTGTCATAATGATATGAAATGATGTATTATATTGCAACTATGAGCTCTGGTATGAAGATTGATGCTCAAGGGTGGACAGTAGCAAGGTGAAACCAACAGATTTATGGAAAGTGAAAGAAGTGGAGAGGGATAAGATGGTGATTGTTTTACTTCTGCTGTTACATATGTAGTAGTACTTTAAAAACCACAAGAGATGCACTTAAGTGTAGATAAAAAAAAATAGCGTAGATATCGGAGCATGCACACATATATGTTGTTAAAAGGACAGAATATCTAAATTATCTTTTTCCTTCATATCAATTAGATTGGTTTAACAATTGTTAGTTGCATAGTAGCCCTACAGTATGGTGTGCAATAAGTTGTGATTACGTTATAGTGCATCTCACTTGTGTGGTGAGAATGTTGTCAATATGCCATATCTCATCTCTATACCGAGACTAGAGAAAGTGAGGTGAAATTGCTTCTTAATATGTACTTTATGTTTATTTTTCTGTACTGTTGACTTGTGTCTTTTGTTTATATATACAGGAGAGAAGAACTAGAATAAGTGGGAAGTTAAAAAAACTACAAGACCTTGTTCCTAACATGGATAAGGTAATAATTGACGACTCTTGTAAATCTGGATAGCTGAATGTTACTGGCAACATATATTTGGTGTGAATGTTACTAGGGTGTGAGTCCCCCCCTACCTGCTTGTTGTGGTTCATGATAAAGCAAATTAATTTCAGAGTAAACTAGTGTTGTTGTCGTAAGCAGCAGAAAAGAAAAAATCGATGATATTTTCTAACTTGTATGAGCTAAAAATGATATATTAAGTTATTGGAATCACCATGCAAAATTGCAAATATGGTGCTCATCACTTCTTATGAAGCATGTACATTCTAGTTGAACTCTTAATTCCTGTACTCTTTGTCTACGTTTTTATTTTAATCAGTTAGAGGGCGTTTCTTGAAATTTTTTATTGTTATGTTTTAATTTTTTTTAATGCACTGGTGGGATTTGCATGCATGTACAATTCAGACTATGGCAAGTTCTCCTAATGAAACTCTCAATTCCAAGTTTCAAAGAAGTATAAAGAAAGAGTAAATAATTAGCTTTTGTCAATCTACTCACATCAGATCTTATGGTTTGTGTAAAACGATCAAATAATTTAATGAATATATGTTTAACATGAAAATTGAAACAATGTATGATGGACTTTAATCCTGAGATAGTTTCCCAATGTCATTGTTATGTGGGCAGCTGCTTTGCTTTAATAGTCGGTGCATGAGTAAATCTGTTATGCAATTTTATTTAAGCCATTACTCCCATGTTAGACAAGGTAATACAAACAAACCACTATATTTTTCTAGTAGCACATGTTAGTACAGGGATTCTCGCATCCACACCCGGGTCATCCACACCTGATCCGGGTCGGATCCTTTACGGGAATTCTTTATGCCAATATATAAAGGAAAGCTTGTTTGGATGGGATCATATACGGGAATCCTTTACACATGAATCTTGTATAGGATTGACATAAAGGACTCCCCATATAAGACCTGGTCTGGACTAGGTGTGGATGACCCTGCAACTTATTAGTGTTCATATGGACATAATTGTGATGAGCATTTTATTGTAACTTTATGATGGGGCCCCATTATGAAACCTATCTCATACTTAAGACCTGTGAACTTTTCTCCAGCAAACAAGCTATGCAGACATGTTGGACTTGGCCGTACAACATATCAAAGGCCTTCAAAATCAAGTCCAGGTTTGTAAATTGTTACTTCAAAATGTGCCAACTTCAAGACTTATCTTATATGAAAACTTTGTTTGCTAGTAATAGAATTGCTCTATACCCTTACATGTTATATATGTGCTTTTTGGGTTTTCATCTACGATGACTTTAATTTACTAAGATTTGTTCATATATTTTTGAAAATTTCATTACAAATTTCATTTTCTTATGTTAAACTTGTGCATGTGCATTAATTAGAGTGTTCCTAGTAGATTTATCTTTTGATAAGAATTTTATTATTTAATGTTATAAAGTTCAACTTTTGATCTCACTAATATAGTTATAAGATAAGAATTTTAAGCATTGGACTGTCCTTCCATTTCTTCCACAAATCTCATTTATAATATTTTCTTTCATGTCCCTCAATCTCTCACAGGATCTTCACAATGATCTTGAAAATTGCACTTGCGGCTGCAAACCAACCTCATAATGTTTCCTAAAGTGACAGTGAAGCAAGCAACTACAGAGGTCCAAGGTTAAAATGGGTTCAAGAAGGTAGCAGCAACCGTAATTGACTTCATATTAGACTAATTATGTTGCATTACCAGGTTAGACTTCATATTGCTGAAGTAGAGAAATTGACTCAAATGTGTACGAGGGAAATTATGAGGGAAATTTTTCTTGCACATTTTGTAGTGATCCGAATCTCCATGTGTTCTTGGAAAAAGTTGTACATATAATGAACCATTGTTTTGTAGTTCATCAAATAAGTCAAGTTTGTTTCTTCCACTGAATGAATTTTGCGTATTGTACAGTTCATTTCTTCCTTTGTTGGTAACTTTATTTCCCACTCTGTTTTAACTTTTAAGTTCTCTAATGTTTTGACTTCTAGATGGAATGCTGAAAATTTATTGCAATACTGGCCGGTGCATTGGTCTGCATAATTTAGTACTTTTTTTTTTTTTGTTCTTTCTCTGAAAAGATGTACTTTATTTAGCAATTATGAGAAACAAGTTCATGAGATAACCAAGTAGGGCGACATGCAATCCATACTTGAAAATGAGGAAGCACAAGCACATGCTTAGTTTGGAGGTACGCTGCCTGATGGCAATCACTATAAATGCCATGACAAATGACAGTGAAAAAAACCAAGAGGTCCAGCCTCATCCACCATATCACCATCAGCTTGGATAAAAACTTGAATAATGATGATGACAAAGCCACTGCAACTAAGTTGTGAGATATTTGCCAGTCCCTAATGCTTGTCTGGGATACAATTACAGACGGTTAGAAACTAAAAGATTGTTTAACTTGAAAAAAATGGGGCCGAGTATTGTGGAAAATTTAGATGTGGGGCAGTAGAGAAGGGCGTTTGTTGTGGAACTAGTTGGTCAAAAATGTTGCAAGGGTGGCGGGTGGGGCCGTAGAGGGAATGGAAGTGGGATGCGTATGACTAGATAAAAGAGTGCCTGCAAGTTGAATTTTGAAAGGAGTTTCTTTTTGGGACGAATTTCGAATAGAGTTTAAAATCAGGTTAGTAGGGGCTCCATTGAAGTGGTAATAGACACATGCAGAAGTCCCACGAGTTGTGCAACTTCATCATGAGAAAATCACCATGATACAACCTCTCCCAACTGCTCATTACTGGCTCCGCTGCGCCCTTGAACCTCCGTTTGCTGGCTGCCTGTTGGACCCAAAATCTTCAAAGAAGATAACTTGGCCTGCAGGTTGTTGATGTTGACTTTGGAATTGAACTCTGGATCACGCCCGCCATATGACTTTGATTTGAGTTTGTTTTTGTACGGCGGGTGAGGTACCTACAAAAGATACTCCGACGCTCAAGTTAGTTTTATGTCTGATGCAAATAAATGCTCAAATGGTTGGATTGCGTACCTTCTCCAATGACTATGATTACGTATATATAGTCGAAGATTTCTTGTGGATAAAGTTCACGACGTAAGGCGCAAGTTTCTCCTTCCACGCGTCTTCCATCCTGATCTTTGCGTGATGTTACTTGCACTTCACGCCCACGTTTTCAATTGAATTTAGTCATGAGGATAAACTTAACTACATCCTGGGCTTTTCAACAGAATAGCTTCACAAACCCAAACTCAGTTAAATTACTCTTATGGGTTCAGCCCAAATGTTGTTTGATACTCTAGGCTTCAAACTTCAAATTTTGGGCTCAGGAAAATAATCTCCCCTATAATGCTCCCTTTTTCTGTAATTTAATCTCTATAGATTTAATTAAAGAAAAATCAATTATTTTCCTTTATTATCTAGATTTCCTAATTTTTCACTAATTTAAATAAAATTAATATGATAGACTTTATCACATACCTAGTTGGGCCGGATAAATATTAGCCAATTTTCAAATTAAATAAACATCTTTAAACCATTAAAAAGCAATTTTAAGGAGAAGACATCATCACCTGCGCGAACTCCTTTCATGTTTTGAATAAAATTTCACCACTTATCCTTCTCGGTGCCATATCTCCCTATTACTCATCTGGGCTGCCTCACCATTGAATTCTTGCACAGCCGCGTTCGCCGCCACCGACTGTGCACCACATCAGACTTGCGCACGATCATCGCATCTGTTTGTCTCGCAGTTTGCTAGTAGCTCTCGGCATCGAAGTCGGCTTTGGTCTCCAAACACGCTGTCAAGGCTTGGGTTTCCTGAATTTCAGTAACGCGACCCTCTTCGCGTCTCACCAGAGTTGAGGTCCGGTGACGACAACATGCAACTTGCTTGCCGTTTCGGCTGCGAGAATTCGAGTCTTCTTGTTCGGCGAGTCTTGGCGATCTAGCAACTCTGGGTTCGGCAGTTCGACGATTCAGCAAGGTTGCTGGGTTCGGCAGTTCAGTAAGGCCTGGGCGCTCGGCGGTTCGGCGTGACTTGCTGCGTGCGTTCAGCTGTTCAGCGAAGCTGGTGGCGTTCGATGGGGGGTCTGCGACGTTTCCTTGGTTCAGTAGACTTGGGTTCGGCGAGGTTTGCGGCATTTCCTTGGTTCAGCAGACTTGGGTTTCGGCGAGGTCTGCGGCGTTTCCTTGGTTCAGTAGAGTTGGGTTCGGCGAGGTTTAGCAGAACTTGGGCACTTCTCAAATTAGCTCTTATCTTCTCTTAGTTTAGGTTAGTGCCTTTCTGCATTTTATTTTTATGGCAAAGAATTATACAAATAATACAACTTTGTGGAACCCAACTGACCAAGACCTTCTGTCTTTTAATCATCTTGATCATGTTAGGTTTCCTTTACACCCCGTATTCCATCTGGTTTTCAGCTTCTTGGGCTTGTCTCCAATGCAAGTAAACCCCAATAGTTTTCTTACAATTTCTGCTCGGCCTGTGTTGGGGTGTCTCCTTGGGACTTGGTCGATTTCTTTGCTTATCATTGTTGTGCTACTGTCAGGAATGAGATTGGGTATTACCATATTACACCTCGACACCATTGTGTGTTCTTTGGGAACAAGCCTACATTTTGTAAAGAGTGGAAGACTCGTCCAATTCTTATAACAGGGAATTGGTTTGCTCCGGAGGTCTCTCGGATCAGCATTCCTCTAGCCTTTAACTTCAACTCTGGTACACACTTCACCTCTTCGATTTTGATGTTATCATATACAACTTTCTTACGTTCTTTCTTATTGTTTTTGTAGCTCACACATTCGCTCGGAAGTCAATCAAGTTACCTGCGCCTCGCAAAAACTTTATTGAAGAAAAAGTAACAGGTTTCAGTTGGGATATCACTTTGTTTTTCGACAACACAACTTTGTTGAAGATTTCTTCCTTATGCACGAGCATCATATATGTTCCATATGATTCATTGATAGTTGACTCACGTCTGGACTTGAGTGGTGGTGACCTGCTTGCACATATCGTTAGTTCAACCCCGAGCTTTCTTTACCCCAAAATTGGCCGCTACCATCAAAATTTTTCATAGAGAACGGGAAGCTCGGCTCAAGGAACTTGAGGAAGGAGAAGAGGAGGAAGAAGAAGAAGAGGAGGAAGAGGACGAAGACATGGAGGTATCTTCTTCTCCCGAGATGGAAGAGGCTCCGCGCATGCTTCCTAATCCTCGGAAGAAACGTGCACGGCAAGATGGTAGTAACTCTCAGAATTTGCAGAATGAAGATGATTATGTTTTGGTTGTCCATGGTAGGATGGCTTCATCATCCCCTATGGAGATTCTCGGTTCCTCATTGAGTTTAGGTTCGATCGACCATAGTTCCCCCGTCGAGCTCAGGTTCTATTTCACTTCTGCCCACTAATCGGAGCATGCCTTTGTCTCCTCCGGATCCCTGGCTTCCTCAGCTTAAGAAGACGGATGGTTCGTACCTTTCTTCTTCTAAGGATCGGCTACTTGGGAATTCGGTGAACTGCCTTTCCCTTATGTATGGTATAGTTCATCCATCTAATAAGCCCGAGCTCCAATCGAAGTCAAACTATGAGCTTGCATGCATGGGTGCTCTTGGCATAGTCGAGGTATTTTTTGTTTTGTTTTTTGTTTAATCCTGATGCAAACTCTTTTTCAGATAAGCGATGCCTTTGCCACTCTGAACCTTCAGCTGGAGAAAACCATCAAGAATAACAAAGCTAAACATAAGGCTTTGCAGGAAGCTGTTGAGAATCAAGTTACCAATTCAGAAAACAAACTGCTCGAGTCTGAGTGTGAATATAAACTTTAGATTGAGAAACTGGAGGCCAAGGTCACAGAACTACAGAAGAAGCTTTTATAGAAGTTCGAGCTTTGCGTGACACTGAATTCAAGAGAAAGTTGTCAGAGACCCGGATGCTGTGGATGAGGAGTACGGCTTCGAGGCTAGAGATTATAGGTTTTTTCACGGAATGAAGCCCGAGGATTATGATAGTGATTGAGGGCTGATTAGCTCCTAAGTTCCTGCTTTCCTGTTTTTGTTTTTCTTTTCTTTAATTGCAACATTTTGATATTTCGTTTAGGAATTAAAGTTTTAGTTGTTTGAAATTGGAATTTAATTTCTCAATCTTTTTCTATTGATTTACGTTTATTTAGTTCTTGTTTGAATTAACAATTTGATTTTTCAAATAAGAACTAAGTGTAAGTCCTCCCCTTGATTCTAGCTCAACTTCAAATTTCAGGATAATTTTTACTAATGGATCTCACTTCTTGTTAAAGACCCTAAATTAAAAATGCACAATAATAACAATGTAGTATTACTAGATTTTTCTATAAATAGGGGTGAGCATTAACTTGTTTAACTAGAACTCCAGAAGGATTGTACATAGTCCATAACCTTTAACTTCTGATCGCTTCTTCTTATTCCCTTGCTTTATCTTCGTTTTCCGTCTACCATGACTGGCAAGAAGAAGCTGAAGATACATTTCCACTTATGTAGTGATGCACGGGTGAAGAATCATTCCTTAGGAAAAGAGCTTTTAGTCAAAGGTTCTTCAGGTGGTTCGTCTGTAAAGTCTTCCTCTGCTTCTACTCTTCCTCAAAAGAAGAGTAAGGGCAAAGAGGTGCTTGCCATTACCCCGGGTAGTTCTCCTGGCACTACCCGTGCTAGGGGAAGGAGAGGAACTTCGGGTCCTTCAAAATCTGCTGCTGGTGCTGCCAAAGATCAATGGAGGAAGACTGTGGGAGCTCTCCAACCACGACCAGTTCAACCGCCTCTTCTTCAGAGGAAAGATCATGGACCGTCATCAGTCCATTTTCCCCTTGCGATTGCGCCCGTACCTGTACCTGTACCCTTGCTTGAAGGTATCCTTGGAGGTGATCCGGTGATGGTGTGGCGTTTGGCCACCATGGCTGCCTGCAAGGATGTCACCACCTTGACCTGCTTTTTTGATCGCTTAAAAAGGGATTTTAGCGATACACAGAAGCTGGTGGAAGGGGCCCACGCTCGTGGTTTTAATGACAGGTTTATTCATGGGATGCGCTACTATCGCGCAAAGGCCCAGCCTGTTTTTCCTTTGCTTGATTGGAACCTTCTTTCTGCTGAATTGTAATTTATGTTTGTTTTTCTTTTTTAGGTTAAATAAGTACAATGGATTCACTTCTTTTTCATTCTTATAGCTGTTTTCCAGCTAGTTCGTATTTCTTGTTTCTGTGTTTCTTGAATAATTCAGCTGCCATTTAATTCGGTTTTTTCGGTTCCCTTTGATCGTTTCAATATTTATTCTGATTTATTCATCCCTTTGAAAAGTTTTTCTTTATTTATTATGTAATAAAGAAATACAGGGTGTGCTCAGGACTTGGATCAGTCTGGGAGTCTTTTATTTCAGTCATATTCAAGACAACGTAATTCAAAATCAAACATAATGTGAAATCAAACAAAAAGGAAAAAGGGAGAGGATCAAACGTATACTTCTTTAGGTGGAATGTGTTCCAAGGACGTGGGGCAATCTTCCCATTCTGGACTTCTCGTAGTTTATATGCCTTGCCATAAGCCTCCACAACTTCGAACGGGCCCTCCCAATTTCGACCAAACTTCCCTTTATTCGCTTCATTGCTTTGATCAACCACCTTTCTTAAAACCCATTCTCCGATCCGATATTGCCATGGTCGAACTTGTTTATTGAAGTAATTAGCCACTTGATTTTGATAGTTGACCAATTTTATCATGGCTGTCTTTCCGTGCTCTTCCATTAAGTCTAAGTTCCTCGCCAACTGTTCTTTGTTCTGTTCAGACTCTGCTACTAATGTTCAGACAGTGGGTAGTCCGACTTCTATTGAGATTACGGCCTCTGTTCCATAAGTTAGTGTGAATGGCCTTTTTCCTATGGGTTTCCTTTTTTTCGTTCGGTAGGCCCAAAGCACATATTGTAGTTCTTCCGCCCAACTTCCCTTATGTTCTTCGAGTTGCTTCTTGATGGCTTCGAAGATCATTCTGTTTGTTTTATTGGCATGCCCGTTTCCCTGTGGATAACTTCTTGAAGAGAATTGAAGCTGAATTCCCTTATCTTGGCAGTAGGTTCGAAACTTGCTGTTATTGAATTCAGTTCCGTTGTCTGCTACGATGTATCTCGAGAGTCTGAACCGGCATATGATATTCCTCTATATGAATTTGATCACTTCCACCTGACTTATTTTTTTATATGCCTTAGCTTCAACCCACTTGGTGAAGTAGTTTGTTGCCACCAAAACTCTTTTCTTTCTGCCTGCTGCCACTGGGAGTGGTCCAATTATGTCCATTCCCCATCAAGGAACAGCCAAGGCCTAGTGACGGAGTTCAGCTCTTCGGCGGGTTTCCAAGCTCTTTGGCATTTGTCACATCTTTTGACGTATTGCTTGGTTTTCCTAGACATGTAGGACCAAAAGTATTCTTTGGCCAGAACCCAGTGCGCTAGGCTTCAGCCCCCTATGTGACTCCCGCATGCCCCTTCATAAACCTCTATGAGTGCCCACTTTGCTTCGACTGAGCTTAGGCATCTAAGGTACAGACAGAAAAAAGATCTCCTAAACAACACATCATCTTTAATTACATACCTGGCTGCTTTGACGTGACTTTTCTTTGCCTCATTCGGGTCATTCGGTTTGTGTACCTCGTGTCAAGTACTCGAGGATCAGAGTCATCCAATCTTGTTCAACTGGCTCGGCTCCGTTTTCAATCTGCATAACTTGGATGGCTTCCCTCTCTTACGTCGTTTGGTCTGTACTTGGTGCAGATAATTGCTTGATCTTTATGTCCCTAACGATACTTACGATCACGGCAAAAGTGGCATTCGCCAATTGATCAGTTAATGCATTTTCATCTCTAGGGATTTGGGTGACCTGCACCGTTTTGAACTCTTGGATTAGCTTTTTAGCTAGCTTCTGTTATGCTTCCATCCTTTCGTCCCTAGCTGCATAGTCATTGTTTATCTGACGGACTATAAGCTGCGACTCGCTGTAGATCCTTAGACCTAAAATGTTCATGGATCGAGCGACTTTTAATCCTAGTACGAGAGCTTCATACTCCGCGATATTGTTTATGGCTGGGAAGTCCAGGTTGATCGAGCTTTCGAGCCTCAACCCCTCCGGTGTGATAAACACAATCCCGACTCCAGCTCCATATTGATTTGACGACCCGTCTACGTACAGATCCCAAGGATTTGGATCAGCCATCGTCTCTCCTGCCTTATCTCCTTCGTTTCCTTTATTTCCCTCGAGGCATCCTGCAATGAAGTCTGCGACTGTTTGTCCTTTCTGTGGCGTCCGAGGTTGATAGATAAGATCAAATGTTCCAAGTTCAATGGCCCACTTGGTCATCCCTTCGGACAAATCAGGCTTCCCCAAAACAGCTTTTATTGGATAATTGGTTGGCACAATGATTGTGTGAGCCTCAAAGTACTGTCTCAATTTTCTTTTTGTTATCACTAGCGCGAGAGCGTGTTTTTCCATTGTACTGTACCTTTTCTCTATATCCAACAAACTTTTACTTACGTATGAGATGGGGTGCTGAACATTACCTTATTCTCGGAATAGAGCTTCACTCACCGCCACTTTGGTCACTGCCAGATACAGGTATAACTGCTCGTTCGGTCTTGGCACCGAGAGGATGAGAGGTTTGGTCAGGTATTCCTTAAGCTGTTTGAAAGCTTCTTTTTGTTCCGGTCCCCACACTTTTTCCCCTTTGCTTCGGATAGCTTGAAATAATAGTTTACATCTATCTGTTAGCCATGAGATAAATCGACTTAAAGCTGCTATTCTTCTGGTGAGGACTTGCACTTCCCAAGGCGTGGTTCAGGCATATTTCTCAGAATCTCGACTTTCTCTGGGTTCAGCTCTATTCCTCTGCTATTCAAAATATACTCGAGGAATTGCCCCGACGACACCTCGAAAGCGCACTTGGTGGGGTTTACCTTCATATGATATCGCCTCAGGACCTCAAAAGTTTCTTCCAAATGTTTGATATGAGCCTCCCTTTTCAAGCTCTTAACCACCATGTCATCTATGTAGACTTCCATGCTTTTGCTGATCTGCTCTTTGAACATCTGGTTAACCAGTTGCTGGTATGTTGATCCTGCGTTCTTTAGGCTGAACAACATGACCTTGTAGCAATACAACCCGCGCTTCGAAATGAATGTGGTCTTGTCTTGGTCTTCCTTTGCCATCGGTGTTTGGTTGTACCCTGAATATGCGTCGAGGAAAGTCAGCAGCTCATAGTCGGTGGTCGTATCTACCATTTGATCGATCTTCAGATGCGGGTAGTAGTCCTTTGGGCAAGCCCTGTTTAGGTTAGTGAAATCGACGCAGACACGCCACTTCCCGTTTTTCTTTCTGACAACGACTACGTTAGAGATCCATTGCGGACCCTAAACGTCTTTGATAAACCCGGCCTCCAGCAACCGGTCAATTTCATCACTTATGATCAGGTTTTGCTCCGGAGCTGGGATCGGCATTCAACTGGTGGCAAGCTATACTCGGATCTATTCCCAGCATATCCTAGTGTTTCCATGCATAAACATCTCTATTTACTAGCAAAAACTCGAGTATTTCCTTCCTTTCTTCTTATGGTAGGAGTTACCCACTAGCACCTTTTTCTCGCCATATTGTGGATCTAACAATTTCTCCCGTAGTTCTTTAATTGCGTGTTTCTGGCTTCGCCTCGGGTTCGGCTTCTTCAGCTTCGAGTTCAAGATCTACGTTCTGTTCCTGCTTCGCTAGTGGGCCCTGTGTTGATTGCTATGCATTGGCCTCAATAGCCTTAGAAGCTCTTGACGGTGATGACGCATCTTTCATACCTTGCACAATGCTATAACACTTCTTTGCCATCATCTGGTCTCCCTTGATATCCACTGTGCCCAAACCGTCATTGGAGACACATCTCATCACTTGTCTAAGAGTGGATGCCTCACCTTCCATCCTGTGAATCCAATCCCTGCCCATAATGACATTGTAAGCTCTAGGTGAGTCAATTACTATAAATTTGACAAACAATGTTTTGTCCGCCGCTGTCACTTGGAGTGTTACATCTCCCACAAGTTGTTCCTTAGAACCTTTGAACCCAGTGATGGGCACCACGTCAGGCCGAATCTCGTCCTTTCTTAGGTCCATTCTCTTGTATGCATCCAAGTATAGCACATATGCGCTGCTTTCTCTGTCAATCATTACTCTTTTTACCCTGGAAATTGGTGATCTGAAGTGTCACCACTAGTGCGTCGTTATGTGGGAGCTGGATTCCTTCCAAATCCTTCCTTGTAAATGTGATAACTCCCTGCTGGCTCAGTGACATCGTCATGAGTGAGAGACTATTGATGTCGCAAACGGGCCAAACTTTCTCTGCTTGCCTGCTTTGCGTCCGCTCATTCTGAATGTTGTGGTCTTCTATGAATCACGTTTACGTCGTTCAACAGTTCTCCCTGGCCGTGAACCTCATTCTGAATGTGCTCCATGGTTTGCGTGTCGCCTTGCCTTGTGTTAGGTTGTCCCTCGGGGAGCCTATATTAGCCTAACATGCTTTTTCTTAACATTGGCTCCACTTGTTCCCTCAAGTTCCTACATTCTTCCTTATCATGACCGAAGTTGTTATGGAACTAGCAGTTTTTTGCGCGATTTCTCTTTTCCACGGGTTCACGCAGGGGTGTTGGTACTCAAAAGATCCCTCGAACCTTATTTTCCCAGAAGATATTGGTCATGCTAGTGGTGAGAGGAGTGTCGGTGAAGTTGCGCTTGGGTTGGCCTTGGATTTGGACCTACCTTCGGGTATTTGCATTGGTTGGCTAATGCCTCTGGTAATTTCGGGTGGTATTTGATTTGTCTTTTTCTTCCGGCTGCTCCTTAGGAATGGTAATGGTTGCCGTGGATCGATAAGCAAGTAGAATTGCTTCTTCTTCAAGTCGAATATGGTTATCTGCACAGTTCAACACTTCTCGCATATCGTAAGGAGGCCTTTTCACCAAAGAATGGTGAATCTTCGATCCAGGTGTCAGCTTCTCCCAAAAATCATTGGCAGCCATTTGCGTGTGACATTCTTCGAGGGTTGACATCTCAATAACAAATCGGCCAAGGTAGTCTTTTAACTTTTCGCTAGGGTTCTGCTTGGTGCTGAACAATATGTTGATATCTTTTTTTCTCTTCGAATTGCAGATATACTGCGTGATGAAAGCTTCGAAAAGTTCTGCGAAGTTCCTGATGGATCTCAGCCTAATTTTCCTGAACCGCTTAAGGGCCGACGGACAAGATCGAAGAAAATAACTTACACATCAGAGCCTCGTCATGTGCCTCTAGGATCATCTGTTGCTAGAAGTGATAAATGTGTTCAATCGGGTCGGTAGTTCTGTCGAACATCTTGAACTTGAGCTGTGTGAATTTGGTTGGTCTCTTTGCGTTCAGGATTTATTTCGTGAATTTGGTTGGTCTCTTTGCATATTCCCCTCGCAGCTTCCAAGGCAAGCTCAACAGAGGTTTTTTCCTTGAGGCCTTTCACCATTTTGTGGACTACCTCCCTCAGCTCTCCTTCCTTTTGGCTTCCCCCATGGCTTCTTTGAGCATTTCTCTCATCCGAACTTGCCTCAGCGGATGATCCTCATTCCTCGAGTTCTTCTGGTTTAATCATCGGCTCCTTTCGTTTTTCTCGCCTATTGTTTTCATCTTACTGTCTCTCGTGTTCTCCAACCTTTTCCAGTGCGTCCTCCGCTATCTTTCTGGTTTCTAGAAGTTCATTGAGCAGCTTCTTTATGTATGAGGGTGCATCCCCTACTCCTTGAGAGCCTGAGCTTTGCTGCTGCGCAGTAGCAGCAGCAGCAGCAGTAGGTGACCACCTCGAGTTGAGTCCTATTCTGCTTGTCATGATATTTGAAGAACGGATTTTTGTTCTAGGATTCCCACAGACAGCGCCAATTATTGGACCCAAAATCTTCAAAGAAGATAACTTGGCCTATAGGTTGTTGATGTTGACTTCGGAATTGAACTCTGGATCACACTGGCTATATAACTTTGATTTGAGTTTGTTTTTGTACGGCGGGTGGGGTACCTGCAAAAGATACTTCGACGCTCAAGTGGTTGATGTCTGATACGAATGAATGTTCAAATGGTTGGATTGCGTACCTTGTCCAATAACTATGATTACGTATATATAGTCGAGGATTTCTTATGGATAAAGTTCACGACGTAAGGCGCAAGTTTCTCCTTCCACGCGTCTTCCATCCCGACGTTTACATGATGTTACTTGCATTTCATGCCCACGTTCTCAATTGAATTTAGTTATGAGGATAAACTTAACCACATCCTGGGCTTTCAACATAATAGCTTCACAAACCCAAACTTAGTTAAATTACTCTTATGGGTTCAGCCTAAATGTTGTTTGATACTCTGGGCTTCAAACTTCAATTTCGGGCTCAGGAAAATAATCTTCCCCACATTGGCCACTTAGATCTGCCACTCGAGGCACCAATTTTTGCTGAAACAGTGTAACGACCCGACCCAAATTTTTACTAGAAATTTAAATTTTTATTATGATTTTTTTTTTTAAGAGATTTATAAAAAGATGTTGGATTGTATTTTAAAGATTTTGAGATTTATTTGGAAAATAAAAAGGGTTTTGATTTAAATATTTATTTTTGTTTCAATTTAAGCTTGACCCAAAGTTGACTTTTAAAATAAATGGGTTTTCGACTTTGACTTTGGGTCCGTTAGATAGGTTTCGATCCCCCGAGTTCATAGACACGTAGCACGCTTCGATCCGAGTTACAGTTTGAAAGATATGGGCGTTTGAAGCGAGGGGTAATTTCGTAAAATGACAAATTGGGGTTTAAAAGTCAGATTTTCTAGAAATTTCTATCTCTCTCTAGAACACTCTCTCTCTCCTTTATATCTCTCTCTCCCCGCACTCTCTCTCTCCCGGTCTTCACTCCACCCCCGCACCCTCTCCCCTGCGCGCACCAGCCCCAGCCACCCCCACTCACCTCGCCGTCGACCGCCACTCGCCGACCTGGCCTCTGGCTCCGGCGAGCTTTCCCCCAGGCGCCGACCCCCCTCGGCCTCCTCTCTCCCCGAGTTCTCTCTCTCTCCCTTTTCTCTGTGCGCGGCCAACCAGCTACCCAGTCACTTTCGGCGGCTTTTCCATCGACCCCGACCACCGGCGACCTCCCACGTCGGCCGATCAGCTCAGCCGGCCCTCCTCCAGCCAGCCCAGCCGCGCGCACAGGAAACCCAGAAAACCAGCAGCTTGGCTCCCCTTGGTCTCGTTGGATTCTGACAAATTCCCGGCGCCAATCACCTCCATTTTAGGTGAGTTTTCTTCCTCTTTTATTGGGCTTTCACTTCCTTTCGTTTTGTAGTGTAAAAACCTTAGATTTAGAAACTTAAATTTTTGGATTATAGGGCCTTTTCGAATTTCCTTGGATTTCTGATTTGGGGGTTGTTAATTAGTGATGGTTTTTAACAAATTTCATCTCTAGGAAACCTATTGGATGTTTGGAATTAAAGATTTGAGTAGAATTGAGAAGTTGGATTTGCAAGGGTTGGAACCCATTTCGGGTTTGCTAAGGATTGGCTGAGTTTTGTGGTGATTTTTGGGGTGGAAGAATAAGTAAAGTTCGGATTGCTTTTGGTCAGTGTTTGGGTGCTCTTCGGTTACCGAAACTAACCTTAAACTAAATCGCGGTTTTGTGCGTAGGCTATATATTATAGTTATGTTTTTATATTCGGATTGAGTTTGGGTAGAGCCGAGTAGTTTTCGAGGAAGGAGGGAGTGTTTAATTTGGGATTTTTGGTGAGTACGTAATTGAATCGTTGAGATGAACATGTAAGAGGCGTGATGTTAGGTTCGTTCACACACACACACCCTAATTGTGGTTGAGTCGAGATTAATGATATACCATATGGTTCTATTTATAGTGAGACGACCGTAGGTCGAGACGATCCGGTGGAGAGTCGAAGCTAAGAATTTTATACTGTGAGTGGACTTTGATCTTAATAAATTATGCTTTATTATGTGATTTCAATCTCTTCGGTTATATTTAAATTGACTTTGAGTTTTAATTGTTAAGTTTTCTTAAATAATCTTTTATATTAGTTCGATTTTCCTGATCTTGGAATCTATAATTTTAAGCGATCCAGAAATATTTGACATGCATTTCTACGTGAATTCATATTTCAGATACCTTTATTTAACAGGCGTGTTGTAATTTTACTTAGCTTATGAAAGGATTACATATATCTTGGTTGTTCATCCCATTTAATATTTATGTTTGGTTTGAGACATTTGTGATTTGAGGAAATGACACGTTAAGGTTTCGATCATTGAGGGAGTTGAGAGAAAGAAAAGGGTTGTTCATATATATTTCAAAAGTAAGCAGAGATTTTAAAGAGTATCTTGAAATGTTGTGTAAATGCATGTACTGATCTGACGAGCCTGCTCGTGCGGAAGGGTCATCCGTACGAGATTGTGGCCAGGATACGAGCCTGCTCGTGCGGAGCGACCCCTCCGTACGAGATTGTGGCCAGGATACGAGCCTGCTCGTGCGGAAGGGTCATCCGTACGAGATTGTGGCCAGGATACGAGCCTGCTCGTGCGGAGCGACCCCTCCGTACGAGATTGTGGCCAGGATGTGAGCCTGCTCGTGCGGAGCGACCCCTCCGTACGAGATTGTGGCCAGGATGTGAGCCTGCTTGGCGGAGCAACTCCTCCGTACGAGATTGTGGCCAGGATTTGAGCCTGCCCGTGCACGGGATTGTGGCCAGGACAATGTTTACAGTACGGGTATAAGTATGGTGCGACTTTTAAGTATAAATGTTTTGAGAAAATCAGCTTACAAAGATAATTTCAGTTCAGAGTTGATATTTCTCAGCTTGAAAAGTTTTATTGCCTTTTTTTCAGTGTATCAAGGTTTATTTGAGATGATTTTTTTTTAAAAAAATGGATTTGCTAAATGGTTTTAAAGTTGGGGGATTGCAAAGAACGATTGTGAAATCTTAGAGATTCTTATTTTAAGATTTCTAAAAGAATAAATAAATTTTATGTTTCGTTTTTAATCAGTCCACTCACTGAGTTTGTCTCACAGTTTTTCTTGTTTTGTCTTAAATTGTTTCCCCCCCCAGGTAGTAGCTTTGGTGGAGGTCGAGCCAAACACGTCGAGGCAGTTACATCCATCTTCCTTCTCGGACCAGTAGGCGTCATTCTATCTTTCGATGTAAAATTTCCTTGTAATAGAATAGCAGCTCTGATAACCACTCTAAATATTAAGTTGGATTCTCTGTGAAATTGTTGGGTCTGAGACCCTATTTGGTTGTGGTAGAGGTGGTTGTTGTTTAGAAGTGTTTTTAACAGGTTTTGAAAAGTCTGGGTTAGTCCATTTTCAGGGGAGGTTCTGCCGAATTTTCGGTAGGATTTTCCTTCATTTTGGTTTCCCGCAGGATCCCTCCGGGTTTCAAGGTGGAATCTGGGGGCGGTTCTGTCAACTTGGTATCAGAGCATTAGGTTTAAGTTTCCTGTAGACTCCGCACCTCCTGTGCATCCTTCAGTGTACAAAAAGGTTTTTCTCCGCTACTATAGATATGGCTCCTCGACGTGGCCGACCTCAAAGTAGACTATGGTAAGTTTATGGGGGTAGATTTAATACGATTAACGTGAGTGTTACGTTTGCGGTATGCTGGTATTACAATTTGGGTCGTACTCGTGAGGATTTCTTTTGATAATTGGTAATCACGAAATTGAGAGTGCGTTGTTTAAATGTTTCAGTACTTCGTTTGAAGCCCATTCGAGGAAATCAAGTTGGAATTTTATGGAATTTAACGGTATTGTAATTATAGATTTCCCTAGAGATTAAGTATCGAAGATGTGACACAGTGAAGCTTAGTTAAACTCTGATGGTTTACAATAAAGATGGCGAAGGATAGATGCTTGTGTATTAGGATAAATATTTTATAATAATGATTAAGGGATAAATGAATTGTTTTGGGAATCTAGTGAGGACAATGAAGGAAATTGAGAAGAGAGACGTGACTTAAAGGAATGATAGGAGAAATTAGAAGGTGGTAGGCATATGGGAAGCAAGAGATCCAAGTATTGGATTTAAGTAAGGGTTGATATTAGAAGAGGAGGGACATCACAAAGTGTTGACATATGAAGTGATGTTTTTATTTAAGAGAGTAAGCTTGAAATTGTTGTAATTCCATTAAAATAGCTTTCTTAACTTGGGGCATGTGAGTACTCGATGGATTGATGATAACTTATGGATGGTAATGAGGAGCTAGACCATTTTGGAGACATAAGTATCTTGTGATGGAAGTCTGGGTAGTTGGAGTTGTGATAGACCTGAATACATCACACATTGCTAAGGAAATGATAGGAGCTTGAGGGTGACCCTTTAGTTCACGATCATAATTTATTTCTCATTTTCATGGATACGTAAGAAATGGTGTGGAAGAAGTAGTAATTAACGATACTTGAAGTCGCAATCATATTTTATGTTGGATACATTTATAGATCAAAGGGTTAATCAGAGTAGCGCAACGGAAGCGTAGTGGTGCCCAGTCCAGCCATGTCAGTAGAAGTGGAGAACAATAGAGGGGTCAGCCAGGACGCCCCAGAGCCCAGGGCAGAGTCTTCGCCATGACGGAGCAGGACGCGTTGGTTTCACCGGACTTCATCATGGGTACATTATCTAACTTTGAGCATGATACAATATTTTCGATAGACTTCAGGACACACACACACTCTAGTTTGTCACATATTCGTGTTTTGAGTAAACTTTCTAGATTTATGGGTTAGAGTTGCTTTCAAATGATTTAAAGGTTTTAAACGGATTTATTTCGTTATGGTTTTATCCCTGGAAACTTTATCTAAGGTTTGGCATTTCTATTACATTTTCAAGTTTTTATTTTTAAGGCTTACTTAATTTATTTAGGTTCGTTGTAGAGTGATTTCCTTAGTTTAAATATCCTTGGTTTTCTCGAACGGAAGGGAATGTCAAATTCACGCATATTTCAACTTATGGTTGTTAAAAGGAGGTTTGATTTGATGGGTGATAAGAATTTTACAACTACAATTGACTTAAATTAAGGTTTTCTACTAAATTTCGAGGACGAAATTTTTGTAAGGGGGGAAAGTTGTAACGACCCGACCCAAATTTTTACTAGAAATTTAAATTTTTATTATGATTTTTTTTTTTAAGAGATTTATAAAAAGATGTTGGATTGTATTTTAAAGATTTTGAGATTTATTTGGAAAATAAAAAGGGTTTTGATTTAAATATTTATTTTTGTTTCAATTTAAGCTTGACCCAAAGTTGACTTTTAAAATAAATGGGTTTTCGACTTTGACTTTGGGTCCGTTAGATAGGTTTCGATCCCCCGAGTTCATAGACACGTAGCACGCTTCGATCCGAGTTACAGTTTGAAAGATATGGGCGTTTGAAGCGAGGGGTAATTTCGTAAAATGACAAATTGGGGTTTAAAAGTCAGATTTTCTAGAAATTTCTATCTCTCTCTAGAACACTCTCTCTCTCCTTTATATCTCTCTCTCCCCGCACTCTCTCTCTCCCGGTCTTCACTCCACCCCCGCACCCTCTCCCCTGCGCGCACCAGCCCCAGCCACCCCCACTCACCTCGCCGTCGACCGCCACTCGCCGACCTGGCCTCTGGCTCCGGCGAGCTTTCCCCCAGGCGCCGACCCCCCTCGGCCTCCTCTCTCCCCGAGTTCTCTCTCTCTCCCTTTTCTCTGTGCGCGGCCAACCAGCTACCCAGTCACTTTCGGCGGCTTTTCCATCGACCCCGACCACCGGCGACCTCCCACGTCGGCCGATCAGCTCAGCCGGCCCTCCTCCAGCCAGCCCAGCCGCGCGCACAGGAAACCCAGAAAACCAGCAGCTTGGCTCCCCTTGGTCTCGTTGGATTCTGACCAATTCCCGGCGCCAATCACCTCCATTTTAGGTGAGTTTTCTTCCTCTTTTATTGGGCTTTCACTTCCTTTCGTTTTGTAGTGTAAAAACCTTAGATTTAGAAACTTAAATTTTTGGATTATAGGGCCTTTTCGAATTTCCTTGGATTTCTGATTTGGGGGTTGTTAATTAGTGATGGTTTTTAACAAATTTCATCTCTAGGAAACCTATTGGATGTTTGGAATTAAAGATTTGAGTAGAATTGAGAAGTTGGATTTGCAAGGGTTGGAACCCATTTCGGGTTTGCTAAGGATTGGCTGAGTTTTGTGGTGATTTTTGGGGTGGAAGAATAAGTAAAGTTCGGATTGCTTTTGGTCAGTGTTTGGGTGCTCTTCGGTTACCGAAACTAACCTTAAACTAAATCGCGGTTTTGTGCGTAGGCTATATATTATAGTTATGTTTTTATATTCGGATTGAGTTTGGGTAGAGCCGAGTAGTTTTCGAGGAAGGAGGGAGTGTTTAATTTGGGATTTTTGGTGAGTACGTAATTGAATCGTTGAGATGAACAAGTAAGAGGCGTGATGTTAGGTTCGTTCACACACACACACCCTAATTGTGGTTGAGTCGAGATTAATGATATACCATATGGTTCTATTTATAGTGAGACGACCGTAGGTCGAGACGATCCGGTGGAGAGTCGAAGCTAAGAATTTTATACTGTGAGTGGACTTTGATCTTAATAAATTATGCTTTATTATGTGATTTCAATCTCTTCGGTTATATTTAAATTGACTTTGAGTTTTAAATGTTAAGTTTTCTTAAATAATCTTTTATATTAGTTCGATTTTCCTGATCTTGGAATCTATAATTTTAAGCGATCCAGAAATATTTGACATGCATTTCTACGTGAATTCATATTTCAGATACCTTTATTTAACAGGCGTGTTGTAATTTTACTTAGCTTATGAAAGGATTACATATATCTTGGTTGTTCATCCCATTTAATATTTATGTTTGGTTTGAGACATTTGTGATTTGAGGAAATGACACGTTAAGGTTTCGATCATTGAGGGAGTTGAGAGAAAGAAAAGGGTTGTTCATATATATTTCAAAAGTAAGCAGAGATTTTAAAGAGTATCTTGAAATGTTGTGTAAATGCATGTACTGATCTGACGAGCCTGCTCGTGCGGAAGGGTCATCCGTACGAGATTGTGGCCAGGATACGAGCCTGCTCGTGCGGAGCGACCCCTCCGTACGAGATTGTGGCCAGGATACGAGCCTGCTCGTGCGGAAGGGTCATCCGTACGAGATTGTGGCCAGGATACGAGCCTGCTCGTGCGGAGCGACCCCTCCGTACGAGATTGTGGCCAGGATGTGAGCCTGCTCGTGCGGAGCGACCCCTCCGTACGAGATTGTGGCCAGGATGTGAGCCTGCTTGGCGGAGCAACCCCTCCGTACGAGATTGTGGCCAGGATTTGAGCCTGCCCGTGCACGGGATTGTGGCCAGGACAATGTTTACAGTACGGGTATAAGTATGGTGCGACTTTTAAGTATAAATGTTTTGAGAAAATCAGCTTACAAAGATAATTTCAGTTCAGAGTTGATATTTCTCAGCTTGAAAAGTTTTATTGCCTTTTTTTCAGTGTATCAAGGTTTATTTGAGATGATTTTTTTTAAAAAAAATGGATTTGCTAAATGGTTTTAAAGTTGGGGGATTGCAAAGAACGATTGTGAAATCTTAGAGATTCTTATTTTAAGATTTCTAAAAGAATAAATAAATTTTATGTTTCGTTTTTAATCCGTCCACTCACTGAGTTTGTCTCACAGTTTTTCTTGTTTTGTCTTAAATTGTTTCCCCCCCAGGTAGTAGCTTTGGTGGAGGTCGAGCCAAACACGTCGAGGCAGTTACATCCATCTTCCTTCTCGGACCAGTAGGCGTCATTCTATCTTTCGATGTAAAATTTCCTTGTAATAGAATAGCAGCTCTGATAACCACTCTAAATATTAAGTTGGATTCTCTGTGAAATTGTTGGGTCTGAGACCCTATTTGGTTGTGGTAGAGGTGGTTGTTGTTTAGAAGTGTTTTTAACAGGTTTTGAAAAGTCTGGGTTAGTCCATTTTCAGGGGAGGTTCTGCCGAATTTTCGGTAGGATTTTCCTTGATTTTGGATTCCCGCAGGATCCCTCCGGGTTTCAAGGTGGAATCTGGGGGCGGTTCTGTCAAACAGCCTCCTTAGAAGGGTGGACATGAAATTGGCCCTACGCGCCAAGAAAATCTTGGTGCAGTGCACATAACGAATTCTATAAAATTGCAATGCTGATAAATGGTTGTTATGGACGACACAACCTTTTCCATAAGATACACATGAACATAAGAATTCTTCTATGGAGTTCATAGTATAGGCTTTGTGATGAACTACACAACATTATTCTTGCTAATACACTTGAGAAGGTTGAGTCTCGGCAAATCTGCTTCGCAGAGAATAAGGGAGAGAAAATTCTTGCAAAAAACTACCCTTTGATTGTTAACTCTACTTAAAACAGGCCCGGGTGAGTGTATTGAGAGCCGTATTGATGAGAAAAGCACTGGTTGTGGACAAAAGGATGCTAGACCCAGTTGTCTGTAAACCTGGGAATTGGGTCATGATTTCTGTCAAAGAATTCCATCATGATTCCTGTCAAAGAATGCTACATGTTTCTGCAAAACGTCATTTTCAGTGGTATCAGCCTAATTTCTTCTTATACTTAAAACAACCATAGGCATAGCGCTCCAGATCCATGCATCAAAATCTCGATCATTCATGAAAATAATGGCCTCCAACATACTGCGATCCACCTTAATAGTTCTAAATTTCCCACTGGGCCTGGGTTGGCATGAAAGACTTTGAGATGGATAATAAAACTTTATCCATATCGCAGACACTGCCAAAACTTAACGAAGAAAGGAAACTACAAAACCAGTAGAGTATAAGGCAAGTAAAAGTAAATAACTATAAAAAAGGCTTGAACGACAATGAGCAAGACCAAATCCTTAGATAAAGTTAATTATGAAGGACCATAACTTTTCATAGATTTAATCTCTAGAGGACCAAAACCTTCAATAGATTTAATCCATGAAGGACCAAAATCTTCCATCTTGAATATTCTACACACCTAACTTTGTTCGTATGAGGTTGAAAAGTTTTGATCCATAAGTCCTTGTCCAATGTGTGGTTGAAAACCATGTCTGGATCTTCTATTCCTTTTGGTGCTAGTCTTGAGCAATATCTAAAATTATGTCATTTAAATTTCTATTTTATTATTGTGGGACCCAAAATAATCCACAATGGACTACGGCCAATGTGGGTATTATGATTCCTCTGGGCTAGGAATAAATCACACTAGAATCGGTATCGGTATTTTTCGATATTTCGGTATTTTTACCCAGCCCTAGTAATTATGCATTGAGGTTATTAATTAAGATGTGAATGATTGAGGTTGAGGTTAATAGTTGACATTTAGGCAATTGATTTGCCAGAATGAATTATGATTTATTATTAATTGTGGGATTATGATGTGAATTTGAGGAATCATGATTATTTTGATGCTTGGATGATTGGCAATGAAATTGTTATTTGATTGAGTAATTATGGATTTTATTGTGGATATTTATTGAGTATGGAAATTGAAGAATTATTGAGGATATTTGTTTAAGTCATTTCACTCATACGAGCTTTCAAGCTTACCGGGTTTGTTGTATAACTCGGTACACCATGAATGTGGTGTAGGGTTTGTGTTTTGCAGGTTATGCAGGCTGAGGAGAAGTCGAGGCAGTGGTACCTACTTTGTTTTGTTTAAATGTTTTTATACAGAGGTTTTACATAAAAGTTTTATTTGATAGAAATTTATTTATTTATATTTATGTGCATGGCTAAAAGGAAAAGAGAAACCAGATTTTAAAAGGTTGATGTTTCAGTGTTTTTATGGGCCCGAGGTTCGGGGTGTTACAAGGGGCAGTAAGCTGGGTGGTTTTCGGTGTGTGTGGAGGCTAGCGCGTGCATGGGAAGGGCCTACTATGTCGGCGCCGATGCGGGGGACTCGCCAGTGGCCGGGTCTGGGTCGTCCGGCAGTGGTTGGAGCCGGGCTGGAGGGCAAGGCTTAGGTTGTGCGCAGGTTCGAACTCGGGTGTGGGGGGTCGGCGGGTGTGTCTGTCTCTCTCTTTTCTCTATCTTTTTAACTTTCCTCAACTGGAAAGTTCGAGAAAATTCAGGTTTAATTTTGGGTCTATACTTCCAAAATTACCACTATACCCTAATACTTTCCACACTGATATATTCTCCTACGAAACTTGGATTCAAGATCCGTCTTCGCCTATGCGTTCATGAACTCAAACTCTATTTAACCATGCCAAAATTATATCTAAATGCTTTAGTTTACATATAGGTCCTTTGTGAAATCCAAACTTTCTCATTAAGGGCAACAACATCCACTTCTTTAATTAACTCCCAAACCATGGATCTGAGTCTAAAAAATGTTCCCAAAACTCCCAAGTGCTTCTCTTGCCTTATGCCATTTTTCTAGCAGCTCGAATGTAAACTTTGAGTCCCCAAAATTATATTCCAATAAATATTTAAATGTTTACAAATAATTCTCAATAATTTTAATAAATCACTAACAATTTAAATTGATTCACCAAGAATCCTCATGACCTTAAATACATTTCTAATAATCTCCAAACATTCATATTTGTCTCCAAATTTGATTTAGAAAAACTTTTCTGAGTCCCACAACTTAACTTTCCTTTGTGCTTCTTAAGTCCACAACAAATAAAAAAAATTCAAATTTCTAGTGAAATTTTGGTCGGGTTGTTACAATTTGGATCCTTTTATCCAACCTGGGAATGCATATATGCCACTGATATATGCTACATATGCTTTGATATCTTGTTTTGTGTTAGTGGTATCCCTTGCAGGTTATTTGATCTCACCTTGGAACATAGTTTAAGTTGGGATATGTGTTGAGAGAATTGTGAGCAAATTGGGTTGTTTTGTCAAGGAAAGTCAAAGGGAGAGATTGTTAGTTCTAGGAATTTATAAATTGGCTTTTCCTTGCCAAAACCATTGTAATTATTTTACATATGCCACATTAAATAAGCTCTCGGATAGAATTAAAAATCTAGCTTATTAGAGTTTATCTTGGGATGAAAAGATCAAGATTGGAAGAATAAAAACAAGTGGACTAAGGTAAAATGCATCTCATGCATCATTTTTTTATGTGTAGTCAATTAGTCTCTTACATATTTAAATATGCTTTCCTTAATAAAAAACATGTGATGTGCACATGAGGATACGTGCTTTCCTTAGTTTGGATATGTGATGTGATGTGCACATGTCTCAGCTTGTATTTCACACACACATGTGCACTATTTATTATCTTCCTCAGCTCACTCACGCATACGCATGAGGATATTCCCTAACTGAAAATATTCTTTGTTCCTATCTTGTCCAAAAGTCCATGTACATCGTCATTCTCATCCAAATCACTAGCTTTGGACATCCTTTTTGTAGTTGTCATTTGTCCTTTAGCTTAAAACAAGTGAGGATCCTCCAAGTGTCCCGATTAGGTGAGAATTGGTTTTGGACAAAACTGAGTGTGCCATCTCTTTCTCTCTCTCTCTCTTTCAACTCTCTCATTTTGGAATTTTTATTGTTTTGGATTGAAACAAAGAGTTCAAGTTATTCCAGTAAGAAAAATGTTTTTCAATGAAAAATGATTTTTTCAATCTGGGTTTATGATTTCTAAAATCTGAGTTGTTTTTGTGTTCACCATTATCATCATCAAATACTCATATTGATTTTAGAATCGGATTCTCCATCGACTTCTTTAAGTCTTGATAACATTAAGAAGCTGATTTTTATAGAATCCACAGTTGTATTTCATTGCATCTGTTCGTGTTCCGCTGTGCTTGTGTTGATATTGGTGCCGTGCATTGAAGAGCTCAAGGTGTGAGCTGCCAATGTCATGATGGACTGACTGCTTGGCTCAAGAAGTTTGCACAAGGGTAAGAAGCTGCCACTTAGATTTAGGATTTAAGTGAATGAGCTTGTTTGTGTGATTCTCTTGTATTGAAACTGTCGAATAGTGGATTTCCTGGTCAGCCCAAAAGACCCCCAATTTTTTTAACCCCTTTGTGGTATTTTCGGACACCAAAATTGTGTCTCTATCTTCTTTGTGTTGTTGTTGTTTAATCTGAAATATAAACACAAAGAACACACACCTCACGCATAAGTAAAATAACTTAAATCATTGAAAGATGAATGAACTTTGAAAACAATCACACACCACTTTAGTTGTTGCTAGCACTGGAATACCTACAATGATGGATTCTTTGAGTGCTTAGGCTGTCACTTGGCTTTTGTATGTGTTTGCGTCAAGTTGGATGCAAGATCTGTGAGACTATTTTTAAAGTCAATCTGAGGTTCAGATTTATGTTTGTTTGATTAGTTTCTAAGTCAACATGATAGGACTGCCCCCAGATTTCACCCTGAAACTCGGAGGGGTCCTGCGGGATCCAAATTCAAGAAAAATTCTATCGAAAGTTCGACAGAACCTCCCCTAAAAATGGGCTAACCCAAAATTTATAAAACCTGTAAGAACACTTCTAAAATCAACAACCGCCTCTATCACAACCAAAAAAGGGTCTCAGACCTAAGAATTACAAAGAAAACCATCTTAAAATTTAAGTGTGGTTATCAGAGCTACTATTCTGTTACAAGGAATTTTTTACAAAATTAAAGTGGCACCTATGGGGTCCGAGTAAGGAAATGGACGTTAATGCCTCGACGTGATTGGCTCGACCTCCACCACTGCTACTACCTAGGGGGAAAGATTAACAAATCGAGAAAACGTGAGATAAACTCAGTGAGTGAACAAGTTATGAAAACGAAGAATAAAATTTATTTATCATTTCACAAAACTTAAGTTTAATTAACTCTAAGGCCTCTCTTCGCTCTTTGAATTTCCCCAGTTTTAAAACCAATTTACAAACTCCTTTCGAAAACATCATGAAGCCTTCAAACGCGCGCATAGATTTAAATAACTCATATATACCAGAGACTTTAAAATTTCCCACAAAATATATTAGGTAATAATATCAATTAAAACCTCAAATAAGAATACTAATAATCAAATAATTAAATCTCACAACTTAAAACTCAATCAAAGTAAAATCTCAGGCCAAATAAAGTCACATTGTACTAGTACCTGGGGAACTGCTGGTCATACGTGCATGCAGAGCTTATAATGCTGGTCTTACGCGCACGCAGAGCTTATAATGCTGGTCATACACCGTTGAGTTATTTCGAGGCGAGTGTAGAGCAATATGTCATGCTGGTCATACACTGCCGACTAGGCTAGTGCAGAGCAATATATAGTGCTGGTCATATACCGCCGACTAGGCAAGTGCAGAGCAAATACTGGTCATACACCGCCGAGTTATCTCTAGGCGAGTGCAGAGTAAAATTATACTTGCTGAGAGGGTACTAATATGACGGTTTAAAACTGCTCATTTTAATATCAAAATCATTTGTGTCCAAACAAGATTTCTGACCATTCAAAGATCACCTCGTTTCAAACATCTCTTATAAATCTATATAATTTATGTTAAGTGGAACCAATCCGTAAAATCATATTGAACTGGGTCTTTCCGTGATATTACATTTGCAACATATTTGACATAAATAAAAAAAAATATATGTATATAAATACATCATTTCCCTTTCAAATTCATAAAACTCATAACTCAAATCAAACCCATGTCAAAAAATACTTAAACCATTGAAATTCACCACATATGTTCATAAAGAAAATGTCTAACTCTCAATCAATATTTCTAAGCCAAAACTCATGATAATCAAAATAAATAATAAAATCATCATTTAAGAAAAACACTTTCAAGATAATAGTTCAATTCAATTTCTATTTCTCAAACAAATTCAAATAACCAATATAAATCAAAACATGAATTTCATAAAATGTTCGTAAAAAAAAGTCCACTCACTGTTTTAACCAAGCCATGCTCAACCCCTTTTTGAGACTCGTTTCCATCTCACGGTTTAACACTCATTGCCACTAATTATAGCCGAGAGACGAAGCTCCTTCGACCTATTACAAAAATACGCTTACTTTAATATGCCGAACATTAATCCCACTTTAGAATTAACGCTACTGGTATAAATTAAAGGAGTCAAACCCTTATCGAGAACTTACCTAAATCACTCTTTCAATTCGATTCCACGTTTGGTAACCGACCGATCATATATTCGAGCTTTTCAAACATCCTTCCTCGCGTTCCATAACCTTCGCGACTAGGTCATCTTTGTTGGTGCTCATTTAGGAGTCGGTTCCATATCGCTAAGACGTTCGTTCGAGGTTCGATTTCTAATTCGAGTTCTCCATCAGCTTTCAATCCACCTAAAAATCAACCAATAGTTCATTAGGAATCTAAAAATAGTCCTAGGAGGTGAGAGAGGGTCGAAACCTGCTTGAAACAACTTCGGTCGCTGCTATGCGAGGTGGTCGTGCGATGGCTGCCGGCGGTGAAGAGGGCTTTTTCCCAAACTTCTCGGATGCGCGAAATAAATATATGAATATGTAGATAACGACGAGATAAGCAAGTTTTATACCTGGGTCGACTTCAATAGGTGGCTGGAAATGGCCGGAACACACCTTGGATTCGCGGAACCTAAATTAAAACATGAATAGTGGCCGGAGTCGTCAGAAATCGGCAAAAAACCGTCATTAGAGGCATCACCTTTCGAGCTTCAATTCTCTCATTATAGTGTGAGACAGGGTGTGTGTGATATACCAAAAGAAAGAGGAAGTCAATACGAAGCCATAGCCACCAAGATTGCATCAATCGGACATCAAACGAACAAATTATGGTCGGTCAAAGTTGGGTGGGTGGTGGTTAAAACGAGAAATTTCTGGAAATGGGGAGGGTCTGCTGCTATGCGGGAGAGAAGAAAGGGTCAGCTGGTTTTTAAAATGGCTGATCCACAAAATTACCATAATGCCCTCTAACTTCAAACGCCCATAATTTTGTCTACGTAACTCCGAATCGCGATCCGTTTTCGCCTACGTTCGTGAGCACGAGGACATTCCAACCCTGCCAAGATTGTAATTTTAAATATTACTTTTCAATTAAAACCCTTTGGAAACCCAAACTTTTTCATTAAGGGCATAAATGTTCACTTCTTTAATTAACTCAAAAAAATGGAACCGGGTCCGAAAAATGTTCAAATAAAACCCTATGGATTTCTCTCGCCCTGTACTATTTTTCTTTCACCTCAACTTCAAACTTTGAGTTCTCGAAATCTATTCCACTAAATGCTACAATACTAAATAATTTCCTTCATTTAAATAAATCCTTAATCACTTCAAATTTAATCACTACAAATCATTTTAACCTCAAATAAATTCTATATAAACTCCAAAACGTATTATTGTCTCCCAATAAATTTTCAAAAATTTCTTGGGTCCCATAACTCAACGTTCTTTTGTGCTTCTTAAATTCCACAACCATTAAAATTTTAAATTCCTAGTGAAATTTGGGTCGGATTGTTACACAACACTTAAGCAAAAATTGGGGTTCTATAACTCAGTGTGGTTTTAACTGAATTTATTAGGCAGCTGCACCACCTAATACCGATTAACAATCTCTGCATCTGAATATTTGTTAGAAGAACTTGTGACCAAAACCCACACAACATGCTCAAGGCTTCTAAACGAACAGAATATTTGATTGAAATTAATTAGTTTTTGGGTCATGCTTTCATGAAATCAAAGCATCATTTTTTTTATTATAAAACTTTTGGTGTGCATTTTGACATTTGTATTGTGATTGAAGTAAGCCAAACAAAACAAAGCAAAATGACACTCTGATATTTTCGGAGTAGAAATTCGTGTGCAACTTCTCGGATTAAACTGTACCTTCTTAGAGAAAACTGGATAATGTTCCTTATACCGCTGAAAATATATGAATGTTAGCTTTCTAAGAAATTTTACGGTTCGTGATTTACACTTTTCTTGGAAAAGTTATGGCTAGTTGAGTGCAGATAGCTCAGGAAGGTGGTTTTACTCGCAAATTGGCAAAATTATATTTCGGGATTGCAAACTTGGAGTCCAAATCGTGGCAAGCGTGCACAAAAACCAATCAAGATGATGTCTCCCTAAAACACTAGCAACCTACCATACAAAGACTTTAGATGAAAATGCCTAGCAAGAATTTTCGGATGGGATTGAATCAGGAAAGTGGTTAATTTCCTTACTTCTCTGAATATCGTGTGCATGATTACACAGGTTGAATATATATATATTTGGTAGTAGAGAACCTATGCATGATTTATTTGTACAGCTACTTCTTTTCGGAAAATTGAAAAGAAAAAATAACATGCATTTATGATTGAAAGACATTTGGGATAAGGTGGAATATAGCATGAAACACGGAAGATATATTTTCTTGTTGCCAAAATCAGAATTGGTGTCTTACCACCTAAATATGCACAAGATAGGGAGTGAATAAAAAGCCAATTGAAATTTGAGCTCTATTTTTATTGTTGATTTAATCTACCTGTATGCTTTTGAAATTAAGCATGGTGATGAAAGACAGAAGAAGGAAAACTGATGCTATGGAAGCATGCACTGGAGTTAGCATGAGGTGGCTCCCCAAGCAATAAAAAATACACAGGGGCTTCAAAGCGCATATTGTGTTCTTATGGATTGCATTTTTTGGTTATATGTATATATATATATATATATATATATGTATCTATACATAACAATGTATAGGAAGAAAAATAAATTGCCTTGATTGATCTAACGTAGCAATACTTTGCTACAAGAGCATAGTCATTAGATGCAGGTTATGGTCATTATTCCAAGAATCGACCGAGAAGGTCTGGAAATAATTAGAGGGATTGACAGCACTCTTACGGACAAAAATGAAGCGTGCAAGTAACAAAAAAAGTTGCAGCTCTACAAGGAGCAAGGCATGGAGGCATGGTATCAATGCACCTCCTTTCGGGTTGATGCCTCCGTATATACAGATGAGAATTTTCTATACTCTATTCATCAATGGTGCTGTATGAATGCGTTGAGTATAAGTTATAACATTCATTACCTGAGTATTTCAATTTCTTTGGCATCTGAAGGAAGAATTGATGCATTTCTTGTTACATTCTGATTAATTCAGGTTTCAATATTGTAGGAGGATAAAAAAATGTCTAAAGGCTTTATGAGAATCCTAAAGCACATTGCAAGAGTGACCAAACACTCAGAATGAGAAATAGAGTGTTAGGCTGGAGCAACGATTTCTAAATTTTGCATGTTAAACTCTCATATATATGAGTCTCATATGATTATGATAATATCTTGCTTGGTCTTAATGATAAGAAAATTGTAGGAAATAATTACATGGCTTACAGCTAGGGAGATACCAGCTATTTATATTTGGGTACCTAACAGCTCACATGGTCGATGGTGAAACTAAACAAAAGCTGGGTACAAATTTTACAAAACATATGGCTGGATATATAGGGGGCATATGTTATGGCTGAGTACTTGCTATTGTGAAATTATGGCTGAGGAAGAATCAAAGCAAATAGCTGAAGCGCATCCCAGATAGCTCATGTGGTGGGATCGGCCAAAATCTCAACAAGGATAGAAAATAAGAGCTAAGAATTTCTTACTCTATTTTCTCAAAAAATTGAATGATATTTGATTATTTTTCATAGACAGGATTCTATGATATTAGATTAATTATCGGATTGATATTGCATGCTACTGGATTGATTAATAGCATAATACATGATTAATTGATTGATTATTGGATTAATTATCAGATTGATATTGCATGCTATTGGATTGATTAATAGCATAATACAAGATTGATTAATTATTGGATTGATATAACGTGCCTCAATTGATTAAATTGCATGAACAACTGAGACTGAGACTTAGTCTGATCGTATTGTGAAAACACATATTACCCTACAACATTTTGACTTACACTTCAGGCTAAGTGGCATGAAAAATGATTATTTGGGAAGGTTGATTAATAAAACTTATTTTTTACAATGATCTTACAAAAAAGAGAAAAAGACACATTTCAGATTTAATGTCACGGGAAATATGCAAGGATGTAAGAAAGACATATTTTAATGACACTTCAGGTTAAGTTTCACAGAAAATATGCAAGGAATGAAAAATCGGAACAAACGATAAAAATAAATAAACATGAATCTTTATTTATTATTCAAAGAGGAATGGCAACTTCGAGAGGTGAGAGGCTCACTTTTGTAAGATCATTTTAGTCTTGGTATCTTTCTAGGATAAATCTTGAGTTGTAATCGTCTTAGAGTCCTTAGCGTGCTATGAGAGTTCTCGCGTTTCATAGAAAATCAAGCTTTGGCAAAGTGTGTCACATTCGACGATGATGCTTGACGTCGAAGGTAAGTTACACTTGCATACATTTCATTTAGGACATTGCATCTAGTATTGAGTTGTTGACAAATTGTGTTTTAAAGTGTCTTTGAAAAATTACTGAAGGTTGGCTTTCTGCCTTCCTGCGACTGGTCGTGAATGTCTCTGACCGGTCGTCCAAGTGGCTGAGATTAGTATGTGCTTTCTACCAGTCAGCGACTGGTTGCCCAAGTCCCCTACGCATGCATTTTACTCTATGTGTCTCGTCAATCAGTCGGAGCGATGGCCCACTATTTTTAAAACACGATTTTAAAGGTTTTAAAAAGGATTTTTAGTTATCCTATTAGACTAAGGATACATAATTATGTTCTGTTTTTGACAAGACCGTCCACAGATTTCACCTCAAAACCTGAAGTGGTCCTATGGGAATCCAAAACCAAGAAAAAATCCTACCGAAAATTTGGCAAAACTTCTTCTGAAAATGGACTAACCCGAATTTATATGTAAAGATCACTTCTAATGACAACAACCTCCTCTACCACAACCAAAAAGGGTCTCAAAACCCAACAAATACAAAATTGTGAGACCCCGTATTTTTCAGATAATTATTTTTAATATTTTGGAATATTTATTTTAAGGATTTTGGAATTTATTTGGAATTTTAAAAGGTTTTGAGTTAATTTTTAAATTTTGTGTTAAATTCGGCATGACAAAAAGTTGACTTTTAAAACTAATGGACTTTCGTCTTTGACTTTGGGCACATTGGAAAGGTCTCGAGTCCACGAGTTCGTAGACATGCGGCACGCGTCGATCGGAGTTACGGTTCGAAAGATGTGGACATGTGAAGTGAGTGGCAAACTTGTAATTTTTATGAAAGTGGGTTTTAAAAACTCAAAAAGTCTTGACATTTTTTTTTCTCTCTCTCTCTCTCTCTCTCCCCGTGCCTCTGTCTCTCGCGCCTGCCACTGGCGCGTCCGGCGGCGGCTGGGTTAGGTGTTTGGCCCATGCTGTTCGCCTCCCTCCCCTCTCTCTCCCAGTGGCCTCCATTTCTCCGGCCGATCACCCTTGACGGAGAAACGACGCAAAACAGGGCCGAGCCTCCCCGTCGGCTATCTACTTTTTCCGGACCACTTGGGTTGACTTCCTCTCGTCGCGGCGAGCCTCCCTGTACTCTTCCCTAGCTCTGACGACCTCTCACGATATCGAAGTTCCAAGGTC
Organism: Dryas octopetala; assembly: GCF_963921425.1. Lineage (NCBI taxonomy): Eukaryota > Viridiplantae > Streptophyta > Magnoliopsida > Rosales > Rosaceae > Dryas > Dryas octopetala. Next base: position 7,306,832 of record NC_141367.1, on the reverse strand, counting down.
GACAGCTTCTCCGGCGATTTTCGGCCATTTCCGGCGAGATTTGGTCGTCGACCCAGGTATCATTATGGCTCCTCTCGACGTCTCCTTCATATCTGTGTACTTAGTTTGAGCCATTTGTGATTCAATTCCGATTCTCCTATTTTTCAGCCACGGCCACTGTAGCTCCGCCTTGTGTGGCGGCGATTTTGGTGGTCTTTCTCGGTTGTTGTGCCTCTTTAGAAACTCCAGGAGTCTTTTCAAAGGTCCATTGTTGTTTTTGGTGTGTTTTGTGTGTTGTTCTGGGTTGAGCAGCCACCGTGTGTGGTGGCGGCCGCCCGTTTCAGTCGTTTAGCGACTGTCTGTGTTAATGATTGGTATTTGTTTGGTTATCTGGTCTTAACAGGTTCACGGGCTCGGGAAATCTTATCCCCAATGCTGTTATGCTGCCGGATTTGATATCCGAGCAATGGCACCGTGAAGGGCATTTTGGTCATTTCACGTGATTGCACTGTGAGTGATACTTATCAGACTTTAATGTAGAGTATTGTTATTAAATTGTCTGTTTTGTGTGTTTGCTGACTTATGTTAGAGAAGGCTAGGTGTAGGATTTGAATCATGGAAATGATTTGACGAGGATTTGAGGCTAAGGAATGTTTATTGTCGAGGTTAGTGGATGATGATTAGACAGCTATTATACAAAACGATCAAATTAATTAATGAGGAAATGTTAGTATGATTTGAGTGACAGACAAGTGATGGGTTGTGAGTAGGAATCAACTTCCGAAAAGATTCGGTGTAATTCGGACAAAACAGTAAGGGTTGATGATGATGCCTATGTAGATGTGAGTCTGAAAAGAAATACAAGAGGCGTTATATTGCGAAACAAGGATATTTATGAGATGGTTTGGGAATGTTGTGATTGAGGTTGTGCGAGAATACCTTCTTGCCCGTGCATCGATTTGCTCTGTACGGGAAGTGGCGAGCCTAGTTACCTGCCTGCTCGTGCATTGATACGCTCTGCATGAGAAGTGGCGAGTATCCTGCCTGCTCGTGCATTGATTCGCTCTGCACGAGAAGTGGCGAGCATTCCTGCCTGCCCGTGTATCGATTCGCTTTGCACGGGAAGTGGCAAGCTTACCTGCCTGCCCGTGCATTGATTCGCTCTGCACGGGAAATGGCGAGCTTATCTGCCTGCTCGTGCCTATGCACGGGATGTGGCGAGTTTAGTTACCTCAGTATATGACCAGCAGTTCTTCGCGTACTAGAGTGGCGGGAAGTTTCAGTTGTGGAGTATTTTGAGAGCATTAATCGTTCTTCAGAGGTTGATTTACAGTTTTGAGATGATTTAAAGAATGGATTTGAGAAAAAGTTTTAAAGCTGGGGGATTTCAAAGAGCGATGTGAGTGAAATTAGATAGTCTATTTCGTTGCTTTGTGTACTTGTGTGCATTTGTTTGCTAGGATTTGGTTTAGCTAGGACTTGGTAAAGTGTAGGCTTGAATCTTGAGGATGGACATTGATGAATGGATTATGCATTGAGGTTATGAGTTAGGATGTGAATGATTCAAGATTGATGTTAATAGTTGACGTTTATGCAATTGATTTGCCAGAATGATGATTATTATTTATTGATGGGATTTAAGATGTGAATTTGAGGAATTATGTTTATTTTGATGCTTGGATGATTTGTGATGAAATTATGATGTGAATCAGTAATTATGGGTGTTATTATGGATTAATTTTTGAGGTTTATTGTTGAAGTCATTTCACTCATACGAGCTCTAGTGAGCTTACCGGGTTGTTTGTTTGAATGACCCAGTGTACCATGTGTTTTGCAGGTTAAGCAGGCTGAGGAGGCAGTGAGGAGAAGACGAGGCAGTGGGACCCATTTGATTTTGATTTTACTGATTTTACACAATGATTTTACATAAATGATTTTGGGCTCGCACTCTGATTTATCAAATGTATTTATTTATTATGTTAATTACATGACTCATTCTTTAAAAAGGGGTTTAAATGGCAAGGTTTCAGTGTATTTATGGGCTCGAGGATCGGGGCGTTACAAAAATAATCTTATAATTTAAGTATATTATCATAGCCACTACTTTTGTTACAATGAATTTTACATTAAGGTGAAAAGGAATTTTTTCAAAATGAAAGTGACGCCTATAAGATCTGAGTAAAGAAAATGGACGTTAATGCCTCGATGTGAAAGACTCGACCTCCACCAATGCAGCTTCCTGGGAGGAAAAATTTAGACAAAAACAAAGAAATGGTGAGATAACTCAGTGTGTGAACAATTTTATGGAAACGAAAACAAAGGTTAGTTATCTTTTCAAAAATCCTTTAGAACCACGTTTAACTCTAAGACCTCACGTCACTCTTTAAAATCCTCCAGTTTTAAAACTATTTCCAAACTTTAAGATAGTCGTAAAACTAATGGAACTCAAGGAAAAGATAAATTAAAACACACTACTTAACATCCAACCATCTAAAATAAAGGAGTCATAAAAATAATAAAATCGAAATCTTTATAAATTTGAAAGGTATTTCTCACTTAAATTCATATTTTAGTAACTCTTGGAAATAACGATTAAATTCCACCATACTTATATCTTGAAAACTTGGCCATACATCTGTGCAAAAAAGGGGTCCCCCCAAAGGGCGAGGCATCCCGACACACGGCCCAAAGCCTATATGTGTGCCAAGATGGGTCCCAAAGACCTATCAAATCCAATAACCTGGTGGGTACTGAAGCGGGTGGTTTTGTAATACGATAACAACTCAACAATTAAGAAAGCTTTAACTGAGAATTTCAAATGAAATAACGAGTCGGTACAAACAAATCCCACCTTTCTCACAATAGGCCCAAAATAAAGTGAATTATAAACATAAGAAAGAGAAATTATAATAGATTTTGATAACCCCTAGCTCAAGAAAATCAACATATGAAAACCATGATTTAAAAAAGATCACTTGTGAACATTTTTGAAAACCCAACGTTTCTAATTCATACATCCCTCAAATAAAACTCCATGAAATAATTGAAATAATACGATTTTCATAAACTTATAAAAAATAAAACATCCAACTCAAAGATCCTTATTTCTCAATCAATATAAAAAAATCAAATATAAATTATAATCATAAACTTTCATAAACATTTTTAGAATAAACGTCCACTCACAATGAGAAGTCTAGCTCCGATCCTCCACTAGATCGTCATAACCCTCGATAGTGTCACCTATAAGCCACAAATTGGAATATAAAATTAGTCTTAACTTAACGTCAATTAAAAGAATGTGTGTGATAGCTTAAACGTTCCTCCCAATTCATATTCTTCCTAATAGTTATAAATCGTTTTTCTCTAACCTAAAACACTCTCAAACCTATTCCCAAACCGTCCCAGCTCCAACCCATAACACCCACGTTCTCAAATTCAACCATAAATTCAAAAGAAACCCTGTATGTGTCCTACCTTACTTTTGAGAGTTATTCGAGAATTAAATTGATTCCCGCAAAGTGTCCAATCTTGAACCAAATAAAATTTTCGTCAACTCAAGTAGCACCCACCCATTCAAAATCATTAACCAACTCAGTTTTGGTACTCAAAATAACTAGCTAATTGACATGGCAGCTGGGTGGTCGGAACCATTGCCGTCGCCACTCCAAGTGGCGGTACAAACTCAAAATCCACAAATTCTCAAAATTTCTCAAACCTTTAATTTCTACTCTTCAATTAAGGGTTCTTAGGAGCGAGAATTGTTCATAACTACATAAAACATCTACCAATTTCAAAATTCCAAGAGAAACCCGAAGTGGGTTCTAAATCCCTATTCTCAATTTTTCACAAATACTCCATATTTCTCAATCCTAACATCCATTGGGTCTCGTAGGGAAGAAATTTGTCCAAATAACCACAAGAACAGCCCTCCAAACCAAAAATTTAAGGCATCCTGAAATGCCATATAACCCCCAAATTTTCAACTTCTCAAATTCTTAAAAATTAGACAATTAAACCACAAAAGAATGAAAGCCCACTAAGAAGGGAAGAAAACCCACCTATTTTCGAAGTTGATAGTGTCGAAGTTTGGCCAGAGTCCAGCGAGACAAAGGGGCGGCATTTGGGGTTTTTCTGAGTTGTTTCTCTGTGCAGAGAAAGCTGGACCAGTGGGAGGAAGTTGGGGAGGAGGTGGCCAGCGCCTGGGGAGTGGGACAGTGGCCTAGGTTGCTGAAAAAATGGTCGGACTTGGGAGGATTTTCGGGCTGACTGTGCGCAGGGAGAAGGGAGCGGAAGAGCAGAGAGAGAAAGAGAGCGTGTCCGGGGGCTGGGCTACCAGGGGTGTCGGCAGTTGGTTAGCGCTGGCAATAAGGGGTCGTGCGGTGGCTTTGGGTTGATAAGGAGTGGCCGGCAGCGGGACTTGCAGTGGAGGCTGGTGTGTGCGCAGGGGTGGGTGCGGGAGAAGGAAGAGAGAGAGAGAGAGAGAGAGTTTAAATGGGTATTTTAAATAATAAGTTGATTTTAAAATTACTAACATACCCCTTCTAGAAGAATCTACTTTATTCCTTCCCCAAAACTCCGATTTAAAAGCCGCTTTCGCCCATGTGTTCGGGGATTCAAGTTCTATTTGAGCGTTTAAAAATATTGGCCAAAGTTTCATTTTTAAATCACCCCTCTAAAAGCTATAACTCCTCTCCAAAAACTTAAATAAATTTGACAATTAAACTTTGAAAATTGGCGTTCAAATTAAATTTGGGGTCGGGTCGTTACAGTTTTGTGCATTTTAAATACATATTGATAAAAACACTTAAGGGTGCTTTTAGATTGGATTTTTGAGAGAATTAGGGCAACAGCAAAAAGTTATTTTAGAGAACCTAACAATCATATTCTGAGTGCATATTGATTGAGAGTAAGGTTAGTGCATGCACATTGATAGTTTCAATAGATTGTTCCATGTTAATCTATTGAGGCTATCGATTTCATTCATCTACATCATTTCATCTATGACTTGAGCATCAAAGGATTGAAGTCGAGTTGACTTGAGCATCGAAGGACTGAAGCCATGTTCATGAGCAATTGTCAGAAGGAAGTTGAAGAGTAGGTCTCCATGTAACCGTTAATCAGAAAAAATCTGCAAGTGTCGTGAGGTTAGTAAATCTTAGGAAGGACTCTAGGGTTTGAATCGAGTCACTGTTTGTAACTTTTGATTATAATGGATTGCATCTCTGGACAAGGTCCCACGGTTTTTCCTTGTTTGGGTTTTCCGCGTCAACAAATTATGCATGTTGATCTATGTGATGGCTTTATTAACTGTTAGTTAAATTTCCGCTGCGAACTTGTTTTATGTTAAATTTTTTAAAGAGCCTATTAAACCCCCCTCTAGGCTAGTTTGGTGATCTGAATCGATTTCAATTGGTATCAGAGCAATGTCATTAGATATACTTAGTGAGATCCTTGGGTAGATTTAGGTCACTTCAATGGAGCGTAGCACTTCCATTAATCATCTTCCTCACTTCAATGACAATAACTATGCTGCCTGGAAAGTTAGAATGAAAGCCTTTCTTTGATCTTTAGATGACAGTGTTTGGAATTACGTTGTCAATGGGTGGACTGACCCTGTTAAAGATGAGTCCAAAAAACCCATGGAGACTACGACTGAGGAATCTAAGTAGGGTGTAGTGTATGTAGATTTATAAAGATTTTTGTAGACTTTTTTTAAGTGACAGACTTTTTCAGAATTTACAAATTTTTACAAAGTTCTACATAATCTATCGAAATCATTAGATTTCCACAGGGGAGAGGTCGAATTTATAATGACTTTGAAATACATATAAAAAGTCTTTCAAAGTCTATTAAAATCCATCATTAAATGAATTCCATAAAAATCAATGGTTTCTTAAATACACATAGACTTTTACAGACTTTTTAAAAGTCTTTAAAAAGTCTTAATTAAATACCACATGACTTTTATAGACTCCTGAAAATTCTTAATTGAATACATATAGACTTTTATGAATTTTTTTAAAATCTTAATTGAATGCCACATGACTTTTAAACTCTACAAAAGTCTTTTAAAATCTATATACAATACACCCCACTAAACCTTCCTCCACAACTGTGATTGTTCTCAAATCTCAAGAAGAGTGGAACCTTGCTGAAAGGACATCATTCGAGTTGACACGTTGGCTGGTGGAGGTTCTGGCCTTGGTCTCTGTGAAAGCTACCTGTGTAGACACCTCAACGAACTTATGTGGACACTCCTCAACCTCAAATACACATTAAGATGTTGATCCTTTTTTCTTTTCTTTGCTCACTAGCAGGGAAAGAGCTACCTTCCCGCTCCACAACTGGGAAGCGCTCACTACATTTCGTAGCCTTATTTAGGAATATCGCAGGGTAACTAATCTCATTTCCTTGCTCCACTTCGCTCTTCGTCTAACAACAAGATCCACTACCAAATGAAAGAAACAACCTAATAGCGAATAAGTTAAGCTGATGATATCGGTTGCATTAAGACAACCATCCAAGAAGAGTCCTTTGGGCCCTTCGCCTGCCCGCCACCAGTAGAAGCAATGGAGCTGGGGAAGGTTGAGATCAGGAAGCGGTCGCTAGTACTTTCAATCAGAGGGGCATGAATGCCCTGTTTAATTCTCTTTCAGATGATCAATTTACACATGTGTCTCACTGTCAGACTTCCAAACAAATTTGAGATATTCTTCAAGTTACCCATGAGGGAACTTCATCAGTTAAAGAGTCTAAGTTGCAGAATTTGATAACTCAGTTTGAGAATATCAAGATGAAGGATGATGAGTCCTTTTCTGAATTCTTTGCTATATTAAGCGAAGTTGTCAATTCATGCTGGGGTTGTTAAGAAAGTGCTTAGGTCTTTGCTTGATCGCTTTCATGCAAAGGTAACTGCTATAAAAGAGTCGAAAGATCTCAATACCTTGAAAATTGAGGACTTGGTAGGAAATCTGAAAACCTTTGAGATGAACCTTCCACAGCAAAAGAAAATGAAAAACATTGCTTTGAGCTCTGTTGACGAGTCTATCCATGTTACTTAAGAGTCAAAAACTTCTGAGTTTGTCACTAAACATGATTTGCCACTATTCACCAAACAATTCAAAAAGTACTTTAAAAGAGGACAAATGTCAATCAGCCAAGTGTCAGTAAGAAATTTATTGGTAGATCTAGTGGTCAAGAGTTTAAGAAAGAGAAATCTTATGACAAGTCTTCTAAGTCATCTGAGAAAGGGAACAATAAAAAGAGTCCTCAATGTTTTGCTTGTAAGGGATATGAACATTTTGCTTATGATTGTGCAAATACTAAGATGCAATTGGCTAAATCCAACAAAGATGAATGTGACTTGGAGCGATTATGAGTCCGAATCTGATTTTTCACAGTCTATTGATGAGGATGCACCTGAAAGTGTCAATGATTTTGTTGTAAAAGTAAATGAGGATGAGAGTGATACTGAGAATGTAGACGAAGAGTTAGATTTGAGTGATGATGTTAATGTTGATGAATTGAAGGATAGCTTCAAATCTCTGTATGCTCAGTCTTTCAAAATAAAAAAGGAAAATGTTTTTCTATCTGATAGACTTGATGTTTTAAAATTTGAATTCTTAACTGTGAAACAAGAATATCAAAGTTTTGTGACTGAGAGCAATTCTCAAAAGAAACAACTTCTGGCTAAAATTTATACTTTTGAAAATAACAATGATGAGCATGCAAGACTTGTTGTCCTGGAAACTAAAATAGTGGGTTTGGAGCTAGAACTTGAACTGGCTAAGAAAAGAATCTTGGAATTGACAATAGGAGCTGAAAAGGTTGACCGGATGTTAAGTGTGGGAAAAATTCAGGTGATAAAAAGGGATTAGGATACAAGAACATTGAACCCAGTTCTTCTGGTTTTGTAACTAAGTTTGTCAAAGCTTCTGATGAAGCTAAGAATCCAAATTTTGAAGTCTCCCATGTGAAAACTACTTTGAATAAACATGTTTCTCAATGTAGGTTTATTCCCACATGCGACAACTATTGTAGAGTTGGTCACATTCGACCAAGGTGTAATCTTCTTAGGAAAAATTCTAGGAGTGTACAAGTGCCTAAGGCAGGAAGTAAAAATTTGACTCTCCAAGGCCAAATTCAGGTTTTATTGAGTGAAGTAAGCCGTATTCAAAGATGTTCTCTACTCCCAAAACTAGTGTGTCTAAGGTTAGGCAAGCACATCAAGAAAGAAAATCAAACTTGTCTTGTTGTCCTTACTGCTTTGTCTGCTCATAATTCTGTTGTATGGTATTTTGATAGTGGTTGCTCTAGATACATGACAGGTGATAAAAGTTTGTTTACTTTCTTTACCAATGATTTGAATGGTGGGTCAGTGACTTTTGATAATGGTAGTAAGTGTAGGATTCTTGGTAGAGGTTCAATTTCTGCTCCTTGAATTTCTAAACTTGACAATGTTGCATATGTTGAAAATCTCAAGACTAATATCATTAGCATTAGTCAAATTTGTGATGATGATAAATTGCATGTGTGCTTTACTCGTGATAAATTCAGTGTTGTTATTGTTGATGGAAAAACTGTCTTGACAGGTGTGAGATCTGGAGATAATTGCTATTGTATTGAATCATGTCATACTTCTATTCTTGATGTGTGCAATAAAGCTTGTGATGATTCTTTGACTGTTTAGCATCAACGTTTGGGTCATATGAATTTTAGGGAACTTAAAAAAATGTCTAAAAAGGAAATTGTGAAAGGATTGCCTAGGTTGGAGTCTAAGCATGAAGTATTTTGTGGTCCTTGTAGACTAGGTAAGTAAGTTAAAAGTCCCCATAGAAAATTGAATGCTATGACAACATGTAGAGTTTTAGAGCTTGTACATATGGATTTGATGGGTCATATGCAAACTTTGAGTATTAGAAAGAAACGATATGTGCTTAATTGTTATGGTTGATGATTTCTCTTATTTCACTTGGGTTGCTTTTTTGCATAATAAATCAAATGTTTTTTGAAAATTTATGTGCAATTTGTGCTAGGATCTAAAATGAGAAAAGCATGAAAATTTCTTTAGTTGTTAGGATTACAAGTGATCATGGTAGTGAGTGTGAAAATAATCAGTTTACTACTTATTGTAAAAGAGTATGTCGCTGCAGGTACACCTCAGCAAAATGAGATTGTAGAAAGAAAGAATAGGATTTTACTTAATATGTCCAAAGTTATGTTGAATAGCAAGAATCTTGTTAGTCATTTTTGGGCTGAGGCAACGAACACTGCGTGTTATATTGTCAATAGAGTTTACCTTAGATATGGAACTGATAAGACGCCCTATGAACTCTGCAAGGGCAGGAAACCAAATGTCAAGTACTTTTTGGTGTTTGGTTGCACATGCTACATTCTAAGGGATAGAGAAGAGTTGCATAAGTTTGAATCTAGGAGTGATGTTGGCATCTTTCTTGAGTATTCTTTGAATAATCGAGCTTATAGAGTCTTCAATAAGAGAGCTGGTACATTCATAGAGTCTATCAATGTTTCGTTTGATGATGTCTCAAGCTCCCATGTTATAGGAGATGACCATACTGCTTCCTTGCCTCTTGAGAAAGTAGGTGATGAGTCTAAGAAGGAGGACATCTCAAATGTTGATGAAGATAAAGAGACAAGTGTCCATGACAGTTTTAGTGTGTCTAAAGGACCCTCTTATAAGGTTCAAAAGAATCATCCAGCCATTGCCATCATTGGTGAGTTAGATGGTAAAATGGTCACTAGGAGTTCTAAAAAAGTTGAGGAGGAGATCACACACATGTGTCATGTGTCTAAGATAGAACCCAAGAACATATGAGAAGCCTTAACTGATAGTGACTGGGTTTTAGCTATGCAAGAAGACTTGAATCAGTTCATTAAGAATGATGTGTGGTATCTAGTGTCAAGACCATCTCATGTGAATGTGATTGGCACTAAATGGATTTTCAAGAATAAGACTGATGAATTTGGGGAAGTGGTTCGAAACAAGGCTTGTGGCTTAAGGATACACTCAAATGTAAGGTATAGACTTTGGTGAAACCTTCGCTCCTGTTGCAAGGTTGGAGTCAGTCAGATTGGTCTTAGCTTTGGCTTGTTACTACAAGTTCAAATTACAGCAATGGATATCAAGACTGCCTTTCTAAATGGCTTTCTTCAACAAGAAGTGTATGTTGAACAATCCAAAGGGTTTGAAAATCATAAACATCCAGAACATGTCTATAGACTCATAAAAGCTCTTTATGGTCTGAAACAAGTTCCTAGAGCTTGGTATGAGAGGTTAACTTCCTACTTGCTTGGTAAGGGTTATGTTAAAAGGTCTGTGGACAAAATCTTGTTTATAAAGAAGATTGGGTGACAGGACCGCCCCCGGATTCCACCCTGAAACCCGGAGAGGTCCTGCGGGAATCCAAATTCAAGGAAAATCCTACCGAAAATTCGGCAGAACCTCCCCTGAAAATGAACTAACCCAGAAATTTCAATACCTGTTAAAAAGCACTTCTAAGTCATCAACCACCTCTACCACAACCAAATAGGGTCTCCGACCCAACAATTTCACAGAGAAACCAACTAAATATTTTAAGTGGTTATCAGAGCTTCTAATCTATTACAAAGAATTTTACACCGAAAAATAGAATGACGCCTACTGGTCCGAGAAGGAATATGGATGTAACCGCCTCGACGTAATTGGCTCGACCTCCACCAAAGCTACTATCTGGGGGACAATTTAAAACAAGACGAGATAAACCGTGAGACAAACTCAGTGAGTGGACAGTTTAATAGAAACGAACATTTGAGGTAAGCTTCATGTTTCAGAAAATCCTTCAAAAATACGTTTAGTTCTAAGACCTCGCATCACTCTTTGAAATCCCTCAGTTTAAAATCATTTCCAAACTTTAAGAGAGTTATAAAACTAATGAGACTCAAAGCAAAGATAAATCAAAACTCATTTCTCAAAAGCCACCCATCTAAATAACAAAGTCATAGTAATAATAAAATCGAATCATTATAAAACTCGAAACGTAGTTCTCACTTAAAATCCATATTTAAACTCTTGAAAATACCAATTTCATTTTCCACCATGCTATATACCCTGAATAACTTGGCCATACACCTGTGCGGAATTCCTGCATCGCACAGGCAGGCAATATCCTGGCCATACACACGCGTGGAATGAATCCAACACGTGCAGGCAATATCCTGGCCATACACACGTGTGAATAAAATCAGCACGTGCAGGCAATATCCTGGCCATACACACATGCGAATAAAATCAGCACGTGTAGGCAATCCTGGTCATACATGCACGCAGAGCAGCCCCCAAATGGCAAAGCATCCCGATACACGGCCTAAAGCCTATATGTGTGCCGTGATGGGTCCCAAAGACCTATGTATCTGAAAATCCGGAGGGTACTTGTAACGACCCAACCCAAATTTTCACTAGAAATTTAAAATTTTTATTATGATTTTTTTTTTAAGAGGTTTATAAAAAGATGTTGGATTGTATTTTAAAGATTTTGAGATTTATTTGGAAAATAAAAAGGGTTTTGATTTAAATATTTATTTTTTGTTTCAATTTAAGCTTGACCCAAAGTTGACTTTTAAAATAAATGGGTTTTCGACTTTGACTTTGGGTCCGTTAGATAGGTTTCGATCCCCCGAGTACATAGACACGTAGCACGCTTCGATCCGAGTTACAGTTTGAAAGATATGGGCGTTTGAAGCGAGGGGTAATTTCGTAAAATGACAAATTGGGGTTTAAAAATCAGATTTTTTAGAAACTTCTCTCTCTCTCTAGAACACTCTCTCTCTCCTTTATATCTCTCTCTCCCCGCACTCTCTCTCTCCCTGTCTTCACTCCACCCCCGCACCCTCTCCCCTGCGCGCACCAGCCCCAGCCACCCCCACTCACCTCGCCGTCGACCGCCACTCGCCGACCTGACCTCTGGCTCCGGCGAGCTTTCCCCCCAGGCGCCGACTCCCCCGGCCTCCTCTCTCCCCGAGTTCCCTCTCTCTCCCTTTTCTCTGTGCGCGGCCAACCCAGCTACCCAGTCACTTTCGGCGGCTTTTCCATCAACCCCGACCACCGGCGACCTCCCACGTCGGCCGATCAGCTCAGTCGACCCTCTTTCAGCTAGCCCAGCCGCGCGCACAGGAAACCCAGAAAACCAGCAGCTTGGCTCCCCTTGGTCTCGTTGGATTCTGACCAATTTCCGGCGCCAATCACCTCCATTTTAGGTGAGTTTTCTTCCTCTTCTATTGGGCTTTCACTTCCTTTCGTTTTGTAGTGTAAAAACCTTAGATTTAGAAACTTAAATTTTTGGATTATAGGGCCTTTTCAAATTTCCTTGGGTTTCTGATTTGGGCATTGTTAATTAGTGATGGTTTTTTTTAACAAATTTCATCTCTAGGAAACCTATTGGATGTTTGGAATTAAAGATTTGAGTAGAATTGAGAAGTTGGATTTGCAAGGGTTGGAACCCATTTCGGGTTTGCTAAGGATTGGCTGAGTTTTGTGGTGATTTTTGGGTGGAAGAATAAGTAAAGTTCGGATTGCTTTTGGTCAGTGTTTGGGTGCTCTTCGGTTACCGAAACTAACCTTAAAATAAATCGCGGTTTTGTGCGTAGGCTATATTATATTTATGTTTTTATATTCGGATTGAGTTTGGGTAGAACCGAGTAGTTTTCGAGGAAGGAGGGAGTGTTTAATTTGGGATTTTTGGCGAGTACGTAATTGAATCGTTGAGATGAACATGTAAGAGGCGTGATGTTAGGTTCGTTCACACACACACACCCTAATTGTGGTTGAGTCGAGATTAATGATATACCATATGGTTCTATTTATAGTGAGACGACCGTAGGTCGAGACGATCCGCTGGAGGTTCGAAGCTAAGAATTTTATACTGTGAGTGGACTTCATTTTTATAAAAGTTTATGTTTATAAATGTCTATGATTTCATTTATTTAATGGTGGATTTGTGTTGAGAATTGTTATTTAAAGTTTCTTCAAATGATATCCTTTTAGACTAGTGACTTTAAAAGAGTGAGACATTGTGATTTGAGGAAAGATATATGTTTGATGAGTGGGTTGTTAAAGGGAATTGTGAAAAGAGTATTTAAAAAATGCACGTGTTGACCGGTCGAGCCTGCCTGTGTTAAATGCACGGGATTGTGGCCAGGATACGAGCCTGCTCGTGCGGAGCGACCCTCCGTACGAGATTGTGGCCAGGATGTGAGCCTGCTCGTGCGGAGCGACCCTCCGTACGAGATTGTGGCCAGGATTTGAGCCTGCCCGTGCACGGGATTATGGCCAGGACAATGTTTACAGTACGGGTATAAGTATGGTGTGCCTTTTAAGTATAAATGTTTTGAGAAAATCAGCTTACAAAGATAATTTCAGTTCAGAGTTGATATTTCTCAGCTTGAAAAGTTTTATTGCTTTTTCAGTATATCAAGGTTTATTTGAGATGATTTTCAAAAATGGATTTGCGAAATGGTTTTAAAGTTGGGGGATTGCAAAGAACGATTGTGAAATCTTAGAGATTCTTATTTTAAGATTTCTAAAAGAATAAATAAATTTTATGTTTCGTTTTTTTTAATCCGTCCACTCACTGAGTTTGTCTCACGGTTTATCTCGTTTTGTTTTAAATTGTCCCCCAGGTAATAGCTTTGGTGGAGGTCGAGCCAAACACGTCGAGGCAGTTACATCCATCTCTCAAGTCGGACCCTGTAGGCGCCAGTTAATATTATTGTAAAAATTCTTTATATTAGGATAGTGGCTCTGATGATCACACTTAAAATTCTTAGAAGGTTTTTCTTTGAAATTGTTGGGTCTGAGACCCTATTTTGGTTGTGGTAGAGGTGGTTGCTGTATAGAAGTGCTTTTTAACAGGTATAAAATTTCTGGGTTAGTCCATTTTTAGGGGAGGTTCTGCCGAATTTTCGGTAGGATTTTCCTTGAATTTGGATTCCCGCAGGACCTCTCCGGGTTTCAGGGTGTAATCTGGGGGCGGTCCTGTCAGTACTGCAAAGGGTGGTTTGAAAACCATCTTTCATACCCAAATCATAAAATCATTTTCTCATCGAAATAAAATATTATTGAAACCTTCCTTCAAAACTTAAATCAATACGCCAAAGTATATTATTTCAAATAAATTTAGTATACATAAAACCATGCATAATATCTCAATGCCGCGCAAGATAATTTCTTAAAAATGAAGAATCACAATAAAATCATTACACATTTTGCTATCAACTCCAAGCTTACTCAAAACTTTGAAAACGATTTATTTCCAATAAACTCTTGTATTATTAATCAAGTATGAAATCGTATATCTCTCTCGACTCTTAAAACCAAATTAATTCGTCAATCTCGTATGAAAAATCATTTAATAAGACTTAAAGTAATGACATTAATCAAACTAATGGAAATGTAAACTTTGAAAATCACAATCATTTTTAACAAGTCCAAATCCCAACATATTCTAACTTCATCCATACTCAAATAAAACTAGGAATAAGCAAATAAATTCAACCATAGATTAGCCTCGGTTCTACGACATTTAAAAAGAGTGTGTGTGTGGAGTCTAACGTCCCACTCGACTTCGTTCCTACGCGATTGGTTTACGATCTACACGAATTGACCAATAACACTTCCACAAACGCCCCTAAGGTTTCCCGGCTCAACCTAACCACAATCACTATAACTAATAACGATAATCCAATCAACCAATTATCATAAATACTCTAAAATTATGGAATATCAGTGGGGGTTTCGAAATCATAAAGGTTGCTGCCCAAGGTGGCTGTTTCAAGCCCAAAAATTAACTAAATATACAAAAATTTCTCAATCTTCATATACATTCTTATCTAACATCCAATATCGGGTTTCCTACACATGAGATTGTCCAAAATCACACCAAAAATATTCTGAAACTCGGCCAATCCTCAGCAAACCCGAAATGGGTTCCAATCCTTACAAATCCAACTTCTTGAATCTATTCAATCTTTACTTCCAAACATCCATTTGGTTTCCTAGAGATAAAATTGCCCAAAATAACAACTATAATCGCCCCTAATCCAGAAACCCAAAGAAATCCCGAAATGGCTAAAATTCCCAAAATTTCAAATTCCCAATTACTCAAAATTAATCAACCTATGCTTAAGAGAATGAAAACCCAAAGAAAGAGGAACGAAACCCACCTAGGAATGAGGTGATTGGCGTCGGAAAACTGGTCGGAGAAGGGAGAGAAGCCGGCGGCCAGTGGAGCTCTTCTGTCAGCAACCGCGCGCAGGGGGTGGCTGGGTTGGCTGGAGGAGAGCCGGGCTGAGCTGATCGGCCGACGGGGGAGGTCTCCAGTGGTCGGGGTCGATGGAAAAGCTGCCGAAAGTGGCTGGGTTGGCTGGGTTGGCCGCGCGCAGAGGAGAGAGAAGTGGGTCTGGGAGAGGGAGAGAGAGAGTGTAGGCTCGGGGGGTGGTCGGCGCCTGGGGATGTTCGCCGGAGCTAGGGGCTGGCCAGGGGTGGCCGGTGATGGTGAGTGGGGTGGCTGGGGCTGGTGGGCGCAGGGGAGAGGAAAACTGAGAGAGAGAGAGAGAGAGAGAGAGAGAGAGTGCGGGGGTGAGAAATAGAAAGGGAGAGAGAAGGTTCTAGAGAGAGAGAGAGAAAGTTCTAAAAAAAATCTGATTTTTAAACCCAATTTGTCCATTTTACTAAATTGCCCCTCGCTTCAAACGCCCATATCTTCCAAACCGTAACTCGGATCGAAGCGTGCTACGTGTCTATGAAATCGTGGGATCGAAACCTTTCCAACGGACCCAAAGTCAAAATCGAAAGTCCATTAGTTTTAAAAGTCAACTTTTGGGTCAATCCCAAATTAAAACAAAAGTTAAAAAATTTAAATCAAAACCCCTTTTTATTTTCCAAATACAATTCAACATCATTATTTATTTATTTATTTATTATTATTATTATTTTAAATCTCTTAAAAACATAATTAAATAAAAATTTAAATTTCTAGTGAAAATTTGGGTCAGGTCGTTACATTGGGCATGATCTAGTCATTGCTCAAATCTATGTTGATGACATTGTCTTTAGGTCTACATGTGATAAGCATGTTAAGGAGTTTACAACTGTCATGAGTAGTGAATTCGAGATGAGCATGGTTGGTAAGCTGAATCATTTTTTAGGTCTTCAGATTAGACAGATGGAAGGGGGAATTTTTATTTCCCAATCCAAATATGCAAAGGAGCTTAGGAAAAAAGTTTGATTTTGAGACTACCAGAGATGTCATCAATCCTATGGCCACTACTGCCAAGATCAATAGAGACCTTATGGGTAAGAAAGTTGATCAGACAGTATCAAAGCATGATAAGGAGTTTGCTTTACTTATGCATTGCAACTAGGCCATATAATTCTTATAGTGTTGGAGTTCGTGCAAGATTTCAGTCAGATTATAGAGTCACATAAAGATTCTGTGAAACAGATAATCCGTTATGTGAATAAGACTCTAGATTATGGTATATGGTATTCGTATAACACTAATGTTGAGGTTGCAAGGTATTCTGATGCAGATTGGGTAGGTAATGTTGATGATCGTAAGAGCCCCTCAGGTGGTTACTTTTATGTAGGTAATAATCTGGTGTCTTGGCATAGCAAGAAACAAAATTGTGTTTCCTTGTCTATTACCGAGGCTGAATATATTATGCTGGTAGTTGTTGTACTCAGTTGGTTTGGATGAAACAAATGCTTTTTGATTATGGTGTCAAACATGGTTTTATGCCTGTGTATTGTGATAACACAAGTGCTATTAATATTGCTAAAAATCCTGTTTAGCACTCACGCACTGAACACATTGACATTCGTCACCATTACATTTATGATCTTGTAGAGCAAAATGTCTTAACCATTGAGTTTGTCGCTTCTGAGCATCAACTTGCAGACTTGTTTACAAAACCTCTTGACAATCTTAGATTTAAGTCTCTTAAGAAGTCGATTGGAGTTTGTACGATTGACTGATGCTCCTCTGATTCCCTTGCCTTTGTTTTGCATTGTGTGAATCATGTAACATAGTTGCATTGATGCATATCATGCATTGTTCTTTCTTTTGTTTTTATTTTATTTAAAAAAAAAAAACATATCATGCATATCATACATTATGTCTTTGTTAGTGCATTACGTTCAATTCTTTCGTTGATAATGAAATGAATTACTTGTTAAAGTCATTAGAAGGAACCCATCTTTCCTCTTAAGACAAAACTTTATTGTGCCTTCACATTGCATGGATACTTTCTTCTTATGATCCTTTTCATGTGTTTTGTGAGAGCATAGTCCCTCTAAACACATTGTGTAATCTTTGGGTGATGTTATTCTTACCATTTTGTGTTTGGTGAAAAGTTGAAGAGGGAATAAATCTTCTTGACTAGTGTGAAAGCTCTCATCAGGGGTATCCGGATTGATCTACCAACTTTCTTTGAAAATAGCTACCAAGTTTTAGTAAGATAAAAAAAAAAAAAAAGGACTTGTCTGATCAAAAAGAAAAGAAAAGAAAAGAAAAGAGTGAGAAGTGTTGTGCAGAAGCCCCATTTTATAGTTTAAAGTACATTTCATTCTTTCATTGGTTATCATCTCTTAGCCTGCAACATGTTTTTAGATCGTCTATTCTCAATAAGTTCATGATTTGAATCATCGATTTTGAGTGCTCATGTCATGTGAGCGTTCAATCAAGTAGCGACGAGAGCAAAAGGATGGTTTTTCGATTTTTTTAGCTTGTGATTTCAAAACCTTATCATGTTTGAATTGATCTATGTGCACGGACAATTGCCATTAATATCTCTCATGCATTGCGTTTGTTTGAAGTCACTTAGCATAGAGTTTCTTTATGTGGCATAAGGCATGAGTTGAGAGCGAGTATGTGGTGAATTGTCCTTACTCTTTTGTTATGAGGTCTTATTTTTCGAGTCAGAAAAAGTGCCTAGTGGTTCCTGGTTGTGACCGGTCGGACAACTGCTTCTGAATTGTTAATTTGTTCGCCTTTGCTTGTGACCGACCGACCATCAAAAATTCTTCGTTTCGTGTGTTAGCCTCTGTGATCGAGCGACCGGTTGGCCATATCTATGACCGGTCGGATAGTGTAGGTTACTTTTCCTATACTACAAAAAAAAAAAAAACAAAAAACAAAATTTTTTGGTTCTTTTTCTTCTGTCGCAGTCGCCCCTCCCCCTCCCCAACACTCTTTTTCCTCTGTTATTTTTTTTTTCTATTCCTCTTTTCCACAAACCTCCCTTCTTTCTCTCTAAATCTTCAAGAACATCTTGAAATTGGGCCAAATCTCATCATTCCTCCCTATTTTCGGCACCTCTAGAAGCTTTCCCCCAAGTTCTTTCAAGTTTTTAAGTCTTCCTCTGTGATTTTCATATCTAGGGCTCTCAAGGTGAGTTTCTCTTGATTTTTTTCAAAAAATCTCCTCTATATGTCCGAGAATTTTGTGGTTATGCTTATGTTTCTCATTTGGGTTCCTCTTTCTTGTGTTTCTCTATGTGTGGTGCTTTTGGTTGGTACGTGGTTTTTTGGGCTTGGCTGCATATGCTTGCATATCATATGGATGTGTTGTCACTACAAGAATATTGTCAATAGATATCACCTATTTTATATCAGATTTGAATGTGACTGATATTATAAAACTTATAATATCAGATAATTTTTTAGCTGATTTCTAAACTCTATTAGATATCACATGGTTTTTTTCAACTGATATATAATATTTTCATTTTTCTAAGAACTTATAAAGACATCAGTATAAATTGTTAACTGATATCTTAAAACAACACTTATAATTTTTTATCCTAACACTGATATGTAATGTATTTTTTCTGACTTAAATTTTTTTGTCCTACTCCCAAGTCCCAACACTTAGACATATACAGATATACTAAAAATTAAAAACCTAGGTCTATCTCTCAGCTCACTTCTCTCTCTCTCTCTCTCTCTCGCCGTCGCCTCCTCCTCCTGCCCCTTCTCCCTCTGGTCTCCATCTCCTCCAACACCCAGCCAAGGACCCGATTCGAACCCTAAATGTGTCAAACCCATTTCCAGCGATCCATCGTTTCAGACTCGATCTCACTCTGAGTCTCTCAAAGCTCAGACACGCCCCCGCGTACGCCTCCCTAATCTGCTCGCTCGATCTACCCAGTCGCCAGTGGCGGCCATTGCCTTGGTCGCTCGTGAAGCATCACCCCTTCTCCGACTTTGGGTTGCGGCGTCGATTGGAGGTTCGAAAAGTATGTGGGTTTCCATTCTCTGTCTTCTAATTCTGTTAGTTTAGGTTTCTAAATTTCTTCAATTTAAAGGGATTTCTTAAAGTTAGGGTATATATTCCTTAAATTTCCGAGATCATGGGGCACGATTGAGGTTAGGGAAATTACTTCCTTCGGTTTTTCTTCAATTTGAAGGTTTTAATATTTATCAGTTCCATGAATTTCCCACATCAATTTTGGGTATGAAAACGGGGTTGTGGCTTGGTTTTGGGATGGGTCTGTGGCTGGGTTTTTGGGATGGGTATGTGGCTTAGAGCAGTTTCCTGTGGATTTTGGTTCCACTGATTTTGTGGGTGGTGTCTGTATTATTCATGGAGATGAGAATTTGAGGAGGGTGATGAAGTTATAGAACTTCCCACGGGTATTATTGGCTTTGGAGATGGAAAAGGGGCAGTAATTGACAATGGCACAATCTTGGCATATCTTAACCTGGACAATTATGATTCATTTACGAAAAAGGTAGATAATGCTCTGTTAGTTCACATTCATTTGGATTTTGTCGTCTAAATTCTTACATTGGTATTTCTTGTTTTTTTTTTTTTTTTTCTCAAAAAAACTTACACTGGTATATTTGATAAATAAGATATATTAGCCTGGCAGCCTAACCTGAAATCGCTTACTGTCGAGGAGTAGTTTACATGTTTTGAGTATTCCAAAAAGTAAATCATTAGCTAATACTTTTTCATTCTATTTTATTGATTATATTGTTAGTTTTTGTTATATGCATTGGTTACTTACTTTTTCTTCCAAATCGCTAATTTAAGGTCTAAACAATAGAAGTTTTGCTTTACTTATATGAAGAGCAGTGAGACTCGTAGAAAAATACCTTACTTTTCTTGTGGTTTTTTCTTGCAATGTTGATAATGCATTTCCAGTTGTGAAGTTCAATTTTAAGAATTCCGTTACTCTGATAGTATATCCTCAAGATTATCAATTCCGGTTACGTGTAAGTTATTTAGTGATTTAATTATTTATTTTGTGATCCATTGAAAATGGATTTTATCCCAAGCTGTCTTTCCCTGTTTGCTTAAGATTAATAGTGTTTACAACAAGGAAAATCAAATAATCTTGAGGGTTGATGTTCTTGAGGCATTGCTAAGGTACAATTATATACCCTGTATTTGGTTTATTTTGTTCTCTCTAATGGGATATAATGTGTGTGAGGTTTTGGTTTCTCATGGCCTGACATGTATATAGGTTTGGCATAAGTCCAAAGTGTTTATTCTCAGACTAGTTTCTTGATGGAGTGTCTAACAAAAGTCTTCTAGGCTTCTATGTGTTCAGTAGTTCTATTGGCACTGTTGTATTCTATTGGAAAACAATGCCATGCGGCCCCTAGTCTTTTTAAGTCAATGTTGTGCAAATGAAGCTGCATTATAAAATTATGAAAAAAGGAAGGTAAAACCAAGCTGTGTAGAATATTTAAGATAAATGTAGGATAGTAATCTTGAGTGTTCTTAGTTTCATGTATGTCTATTTCTATGTCAATTCATGTATTTTTGCCTTTATTTACAAGGTTATATGATGGACAAGGCATAAGCTAGTTTGGGTTATTAGCTAGAACTCTGCACAAGAACAAGAAGAATTATATTGTAAGTTTTTCTAGCTATTGGGTATACAGTATACTTAATTACTAGTTGGCACTTTTGGAAATGAGAGTCTATCTCTGTTTCTGATATGTTCTCTTTCTTGCATATTTTTGAACATGAATGTTAATTCAAAGCCTTTCAGCAGGCCTACAATGTCTTGTTGAATGTTTGATTCAGTATGCCTTTTGCTCTTTAATTTTTCTGCTACTGAATCTCTTCTTAATTCGTGTAGCTTCTTGATAAGTTGGTCATACTTAGTTTTATTAGAGGATACATGTGGACTTAATTTAGCATTCTAATTTCCTTATTGCTTGGTCATACTTAGTTGCTTAATTTAGCATTCTAATTTAGCTACTCCCTTTGCATGTGAATGGTTTATCATTTGTGTGCTTTAACTTTTTTTTTTTTTTTTATATATGTATTATCTATGATATGTAGATTTGCATATGAATTCCTATATATGGCGTTTGGCTTTCTTTATAATGGAAATGGTTTGTTTCTGCATTATTAATGAAATTGAACAACACAAAATTACTGTTGTCAGATGGGATGAGAATATCTGCATTAGCATTCACCACACGCCCATGTCATACACTAGCTAGACTTAAAATATTGTTGTTAGTGTTACTGAGTATAGGGGTCAGAACCAATCAAATCCACACCACCTCTAGTGGAGTCCAGAGTCAAGTCCACGTGGTTCTTGGTAGCTTGATAGATGGCTTAAAGCTTAATGAAGGGCTTAGATTTTGGATTGGACACCCATTTGCACATGCATATATGGCACCTGCAAATACACACATAGGTATCATTGCTTTAGTGTTCAGCATGGGCTGAGCTAACTAATATTTGCTCATCTTTTAGCAAATGCTGAAGTATGCATCATCTTGTACCTTTACTTTAAATATTTACTCATCTTTCATAAGTGATGTAAGTTCCTTGCACATGCATACAAATTTCTGCTACTTGTTCAGTCCTTTTTTTTTTTTTTTTTTCAATTATCTATTTTGGGAAGTGCAGGGGATTTGCCTGTGGAGCGAGGATTTGACTTGGGCTCTAAAATCTCTTGAGTAAAATGGGAAAGCTTTCGGTGTTCCAACTTTTCAAATTTAACAGGAATCTTTTGGGGTTATCCCATCATAACATGTTGATTTTTCCCCCTCACAGAATCTTTTAGGACATTAATTCATTCTTCTCTCCCCCTTGATAGGATAGGCATTATTTTGTTGTTTAGTCATCATATTCTCAAATGTATTAAGCTTCTATTAAGTTATTTAAATGTTATTCGCCTATTGCATTTGATTTTTGTCTAATGCAACAAATGTTTTTTCTTTTCTCTAGACTGTACATGAAGGTTGGATCTATCAGTTGAAGCTGTTCTGTGATAAAGATTACCCAGAGAAGCCACCCAGTGTTCGTTTTTATTAACGGATTAACATGACTTGTGTTAACCATGAAACTAGAGTGGTATGCTTCTAATTTAATTTCATATACATTCACTTGATTTTGTTGTGCAGTTGTTGCTGTGGTTTGCATTTTTTTCTCGCTGCTGCTAGTGATTTGCACTTAAAATATTTGATTGGTTCTGACCCGTATACTCAATAACAGCAAAGAAGCTAGGGGCTGAAGGTAGCCATTAAGGTATGTTAACCTTTGAAATGTACACACCACACGCGGAGACACATGTGTGTCAGTATTAGTTGGTAGTGCATTACTGCAACCTTTAATGTTCTTTTTGTTGCTGCTTCTCTTCTTTTCATGGGTAATCTATGGAGTTGTCCTGTGAAGAATTAGAGGGCCTTATCACTTTTTTATGAAAGTGGCTTGTAGAAATTTAGGTTTTCATTAGATCAATGCTCTTTTGTATGTGTAATAACAAAGCAATTCTACTAACAGATTGATAGTTTTCCAAATTATTACTAAATCACAAGTGTAAGTGCTATATTAGATGTCATAAAAAACATGGCCCATGTCTCTGTTAACCTTGTGTGGTTTTGTCAATTAATCTATGATTTTGGATACTTGAACCAGCTGCATGGCCCAAGATTGTATTGCCTTTATGTTGTTCATACATTTGGATTGAATACTTGGAGTATGAAGTGTAATGCAATTGAATCTAATCTGATATGCCTTTTGTCCTTTTAAGTGGTTCATTAAGTAATGTATACGTACTGCCCAAATTTTTGACTAAGTTCAACTTGAAGAAACTGCATCTTTGTGCCCTTTTAATTAAGTTCAGGTTACCAATTGGTCCAAACTGCAGCTGGAGTAAAAAGGCAACCTTATTTATTCTTTATGCATGTTTAGTTGAAAATTGAGATGAATAAGGCATGCATGTAGTCAGTATATAGGACTTGTGAGATCAATGAATTTGTGGTTAAATTTGAGAATATATATTCCTTTGATGTTTTCAGTGGTCCAATCTGAAGATCAAGCGAAGCGAATACACACAAGATCAAATAGATGAGGTGCGGGTGGAATGGGGAGATTTGTGAACTTCAATTATCTTGAAACCGACAAGTTGGTAGGTGGTGTACGTTTGCCTTTTTTGTGGATAGAATTTGCTGTCGAGCATGTTCATATTTTGCAAAGCATGGAAGAAGATTGAAGATTGGTGCTTTTAATTAGAATACATGCTGCCATGCCAATATTTTGTAAATGGTGGCAAAAGTTAGAACTAGCTAGAGACATAGTGCTGATTTGCAGATTAATTAGCCTAGGTGCTGCCATGCTAATATTTTGTACATGTGGGCAGCTTTAATTTGGTATATTACAACTTGTGTTTTGGTTTTGTAAAGGTCTTCACAAGCATGTTTTGGTTATCTTATTAGATATTTGTACTGTAAACCTTTTGGGGCAGCTTTGAATATTGTTATTGGTAATTATTGAAATATATATATGGAATGAAAATGAAAGATTTTGTGTCTGCATAAATTTCTGGCCATTTCAATTTACTGGCTCAAATTTATGTATTGATATCCTTTTTAGGTGAAAAAAAACTGATATATAATGTACATAACAACTGGTCTAAAGGATGTTTTGATATCAGTTTTGGACTAATAATTGATATTTTATAACTCTTTGATATCAGGTTCTTTCTCAGATCTGATATAAAAACAATATTTAGATATCAGGATCTATTCCATACCTGATATTGATATCAAGATTATATATATCAGATTCTACTATAGACCTGATATTGATACTATAGTTTTATATCATATTCTACCTCAAACCTGATATTGATATCGGGTTATATGTCAGTATTAGTATCCAATACGATATCTATTGACCAATCCTGTTGATACTTGGATTTTATAGATATCAGAAATAATATCAAATTGGATAACCATTTCGTATTTAGGATATCAGGTTGAAAAAGAAAAATGATATATAAACAATGTTTACATATCAGTTTAAAACTGATATCTAAAATGTGAACATTAGATATCACGACGCGCTATATCAGACGGCTACCCAAATAGATATCAGTCCACGACTGATATCTATCGACATTTTTGTTGTAGTGTGTTTTTCCTTTAAATTTCAATTTTTCCTAATTATGTATGTTGTTTTGGCTCTCAATTTCGTTCTTGTGGCTTGGGTTTTATGTTTTATGTACTTTATGGTTTTTTTTTATTGGGTTGTTGCAATATGCTATGCATTTCTTGTTGATCATGGTAATTTCTTGGTTTTTATTGCTTTTTGATCTTACATTGATGTTGTCTTGTGTATTGTTGTAGAAGGGTTGTCATCCTTAATATTGGGTATGTCATTTGAACATTGTACATTTTTGTTTTTTGAATGTTGTGTCTTCTCTGAATTGGTGGTGTGGTTGGTCCTTGATGTTGGTATGGCTAAATTTGTGTTCAATCTTGTTTGTTGTCGGATTGTATCTTGGCTTAGGTTTGGTCTTACGTTTAGGAATCATGGCTCCCAAATCTCGTAAGCCTGTAGCCAAAGCATCCACTTCTTCCAAAAGAGTTTGTACTGAGGAGGACTATCCTTCTCATTTGTTTCCCAATGTCGAATGTTTCTATTATTGGTCTCGTGTCATCTCTCGTAAGTCTCTCCTTGTTAAGCGACCTCCCACGCTTGATGATTTTCGCCCGGAATTTCAAGCTATGCTGCGTCGTAGGGGATGGTATGACTGGGTCACACTTACCCACACTAGGCACCCTAGTATCTCCATGGTTCAAGAATTTTATAACAATTATAACGACTCGACTCAGACTCATGATTAATTATGTGTGGGCTAAGAATGTCGAAATATCATGATGTCGTTTGCACCACCTTAGGTCTTCCTCTTTCTTGGCCGATCGATCGTGGTAGTTTTAATCAGGCTATAATTACTCATCAACATGATGTTGACCACATGGTCCAGACCATGTTTGTTGATCCCTCTTAGTTTGATCCTCGCAAGAACTACTTTCCCTCTGGAAAGTTCATAGGCTGTATCGGGAATGCAATGATTTCGTTAGATATTACATTTGGCCCAAGACAAACTTGTTTGAAATTCCCTTTAATAATGTTGCCTTGATGCTCTTGTTCTTTGACTACGATATTCATGTTCCTGCCATGAATCTTATTTTGAGCAGCTTCAGTCTCATGCCTCGTTTGGTAAAAGGCAGGGTCTTCGGAATGCGCTTATTTTCCCTTGCCTTCTTACTCGAATGTTTGAGGCTGCGGGTGTTGATTTTAGTGGGGTTACTGATACTACGGCAAGGGAGGTTGTTGTCAATGACAAGATTCTCTCCAAGAGTGATGCCTTCTCTGGTCCGCCTCCACCTGAACCTGTTGAAGATGATGCTACTGATGATGCTCCTGCTCCATCTTCTATTTCCTCCATTTTTCTGTCTTCTGCTCCCGTTCCCTTTGATTTTACATCGTTGCAAGCATACCTTGCTAGTGTGGTTTCGCATGTCAATACTCGTTTTAATACCATTGACGCTCGTCTTGATGATTTTCAAACCATTGTTCAGGGTCGTGCTTCTTCTTCCTCTTTTTCGGAGCCCTAAGTTCAAGACACCGAGGATGCTATGCACGAGGATAGTTAGGGCCCTCTGGCTTTCCTAGTCAAAAAAGGGGAGAATGGTGGTTGGTTTAGTAGTTAGTTTAGTTGGCTTAGTTTTTGGTTTGTTGTCTAAGATTGAGATTGTTGAGAAGTTGTTTTATTAACTTGTGTGCTTTAATTGGTTGTACAACTTCTTTACATTTTGGTTTTGTAATTTCAATCTTATCTAATGAATCGCTCGTTTAATCATATATGCTTTAGTCGATTATTTACACTTGTTTATGCTCTAGTCTATTACACCTGTGCGTTTCTGTAACGACCCGACCCAAATTTCCACTAGAAATTTAAATTTTTATTCAATTATGGTTTTAAGAAGTTTTTGAAAAGGATGTTGAATTGTATTTTAAAAAATTGAGATTTTATTCGGAAATTCAATAGGTTTTGGATTTATTTTAAATTTTGTTTTAAATCAGGATTGACCCAAAGTTGACTTTTTAAATTAGTTGACCTTTGATTTTGACTTCGGATCCGCTCGATAGATCTCGAGACCACGAGTTCGTAGACACGAAGCACGCATAAATCAGAGTTACGGTTTGAGAGATACGGACATTTGAAGGGAGGGGCAATTTCGTAATTTTGCATGTGTGGGCTTTAAATACCCAAAATCCAGAATTTTCGGGGGCATTATTCTCTCTCCTCTCACCCCGACACACCCTTTCTCTCTCTCTTCTCTCGCCTGTTCAGCACCGCCGTCCTGTAACCGGCGCGTGGGAGCGCGTCCGGCGGCGGATGGAGGCGGACGAAAGCTCCCCGAGCTCGCCGTCCCTTCCTCTCTCTTCCCTTGGTCTCGGATCACCCAGAAACCCAGCCAAAATCCGAATTCAGGCCAAACCCGATCGAACTCAAGCGACGACGATCCGCCGTCTCCGGCCAAGACGCGACGCCGGACCACTTGGGTCTTCTCCCCCTCGTCGCGGCGAGTCCAAGGGTGGTTCCCGATCGTTCATCGGACCACGGCAGCACGCAAAACGAAGTCACAGGGCCAGCTGTCTTCTCCGGCCAGTTTCTGGTGTTTCCGGCGGCGTTTTCGTCGAGTGAGGTACCCAAACTGATCCTCTCTCTCTCCTCTACATGTAATTGTACTTTGTTTGACTCAATTATCACTAGAATAGAAAAACCCTGTTTGAAACTAACAGCCACCGCGAGTTCCTCCGCGTGTGGTGGCCGGGTTGAGTTGTTGTTACTAAATTTCTGTCCTAAATCCTTTTATTTGTTGCTTGTAAATTGTTGGACTGAATTTGGGCTTGTTTTGGATTGAAATTTTCTGTCGAGGTGATGTTTTGTTGCTGCCACCGCCAGCTCCGCCACTGGTGGTGGCGGGTCGAGCGGTCTTCCTTGTCAATCAGCCTCCCCAGGACATCCAGAGGCCAATTCTAGGGTCTGTTTGCGTATCGGTAAGTGTTTGCATGTTGTTAGGGGCCGGGCAGCCACCGTGCGTGGTGGTTACCGCCCATTTCGGCTGCTAAATGGCCAAATTGTGAACCCTGTATATCGAATTGTTGGTTGTCTGGTCTTAACAGGTATACAGGCTCGGGAAATCTCATTCCCGATGCCGTTATGCTGCCGGATTTGGTATCCGAGCAATGGTGTCGTGAAAGAGCATTAATTATGAATATTTATGTTTAGTTGTTTTCAATTGAGTATAAGTATTACTCATATAAATTGCTGTTACTGTGGAATGCATTGATGTGAATTTTTGGTGTGCGTGAAATTTGGTTATTGATTGAACTGATGTTGTTTTGGTTATAATGTCGGTGTTTTAGATTATAGGAGTTGTTGGTAATGCATAATGGATACTTGTGGTTAAATTGAGAAAATAACTTCTTTGAGATTATTTGGGTATTGGATTATGCTTTACAAGATTAATTGATAATGCTTTTGGGCTGTTAGTGCCCTATATGGATTGCTATGGATTGCCCATTTGATTGATAATACCCTGATGTTATTAACTTTATAAGGGAATACTTATTGATTTGCTGCTGAGTCATTCAATTATATCTTTGTGAATTGTCATGGTTGAATTGGTGATGTTAATGATTTTGGATGATTGTGGTTGAGGGTAATAGTTAACGATTTGAAAATTGGTTGATATTAAAAGGCTTATGGTTTTAAGAGCTATACTATTTTGAGACGATTTATTAATTGCATGATTTGAGGATGTGAAAAGCTTAAGAAATCGTTAACTTTATCTATTTACAAGAATGGTTTTAGAAAGTGGCAGAGCGATTTCTAAATCGTCATATAAGTACCCTCACCCACAGGTATAAATACAGATAGGTCTTTGGGACCCATCACGGCACACACATAGGCTTTGGGCCGTGTGCCGGGATGCCTCGCCCTTTGGGGGTAGTCTACGTGCATGTACGACATTTTGGCTTATTGTACGACGGCGATTCGACGGTACAAGGGCCACCGTATGTCCACTTGTATGACGGCGATTCGACGGTACAAGGGACACCCTAAGTCCACTCGCATGACGGCGTTGCGACGGTGTGGGTGGAAGGGCAATCTATGTGCACGTATGACACTTTGGCTTATTGTACGACGGCGATTCGACGGTACAAGGGCCACCGTATGTCCACTTGTATGACGGTGATTCGACGGTACAAGGGACACCCTAAGTCCACTCGCATGACGGCGTTGCGACGGTGCGGGTGGAAGGTTATGAAGACGGTCCACTTGGTGCGACGGTCTTGTACGGTACCAATGTGGAGCCCGTCAAATGGGTACTTATATGGCCAACGTTTTTGCTAAAAACTTTATAAGATAAAAATATTTTTAGTTATTTTTTTTATCAGTTCAAGACTCAAAAGAGGTTTTAGCTAGAAATCTTATAAGATACAGAATTTCTATTACTTCTCATTATTTTCCATGTTCAAAAAAGAAATTTCAAAGTTGAAGTTGTTATATAGAAACTTTCTATTGGAATTATGTTGATGATGTAAGGAATTGGATAAGTTGTGAAAGAGTTCATTACAAAGATGTTTTCAATTAATATTCATTTTCAGTTCAAAATTGGATATTTTTCAGCCGAGCAGTTTTATAAAATGGTTTTCAAATGAAAGGTTTTGAAGTTTATTTTGTCCACTCATTGAGAGTTTTTCTCACATTTTGTTTTTGATGTTCCCCCCAGGTAGTAGCGATCACCGAGGTCGGACTGTACCACGTCGAGGCATTCGAGTTCTCGTCTCCAGTTATAGATATATTAGGATTTAAGGTTTCCCTTAAAATAAATAAAATGAGATATAATTGTATAGAGGAGTAGATATGCTCGGATTAGAGTTGTATTACTTGTGGTAGAGGTGGTTGTGGTTTAGAAGTGCTTTTTAACAGGTTTTGGAATTTCTGGGTTAGTCCATTTTCAGAGGAGGTTCTGCCAAATTTTCGGTAGAATTTTCCTTGAATTTGGATTCCCGCAGGATCTCTCCGGGTTTCAGGGTGGAATCCGGGGGTGGTCCTGTCAGTTTCACTTGGTTGTGCTTTTAGTTTTTTTCTATACAGGATTCAAGCATGATGATCGGCTCTCTTAGATTCTAGGTAAAGTCTATTTGCTTATATTTCCTATGTATTGTGTTTTGTCTAGGAAGTGCCAAAGGGGGAGATTGTAAGTTCATGTTAGTCTTGGCATCTTCCTAGGACAAATCTTGAGTTGTAATCACCTTAGAGTCGTTAGTGTGTTATAAGAGGTCTCGCATTTCATAGAAGATCAAGCTTTGGCAAAGTGTGTCACATTCAACGATGATGCTTGATGTCGAAGGTAAGTTACACTTGCATACATTTCATTTAGGACGTTGCATCTAGAATTGAGCTGTTGACAAATTGTGTTTTAAAGTGCCTTTGAAAAATTATAGAAGGTTGGCTTTCTTCCTTCCTGCGACAGATCGTCCAAGTGGCTTTAGTCTGTGCTCTCTGCCAGTTAGCGACCGGTCGCCCATGGCTCTAATTGGTCACCCAAGTGCCCTTCGCATGCGTTTTACTCTTTGTGTCTCGCCGACCGGTCAGAAGTTTTCGAGACTGGTTGAAGCGACAGCCCACTATTTTTAAAAGACAATTTTAAAGGTTTTTAAAAGATTTTTTAGTTATCCTAATAGACTAAGGATACATAATTAAGTTCTGTTTTGTGCCCTTTAAATACATATTGATAAAAACACTTAAGGGTGTTTTTAGAATGGATTTTTGAGAGAATTAGGGCAAGAGCGAAAGGGTGTTTTTAGATTGGATTTTTGAGAGAATTAGGGCAAGAGCGAAAAGTTATTTTAGAGAACCTAACAATCATATTTTGAGTGCATATTAATTAAGAGTTAGGTTAGTGCATACACATAGATAGTTTCAATAGATAGTTTCATGTTAATCTATTGAGGCTATCAATTTCATTCATCTACATCATTCTATCCATGACTTGAGCATCGAAGGATTGAAGTCGAGTTGACATGAGCATCGAAGGACTGACGCCAAGTTCGCGAGCGCTTGTCCGAAGGAAGTTGACGAGTAGGCCAGTCTCCGTGCAACTGTTAAGTAGAAAAGTTCTGCAAGTGGCGTGAGGTTAGTAAATTTTAGGAAGGACTCTAGGGTTTGAATCGAGTTACTATTTGTAATTTTTTTACTTTAGTGGATTGTATCTTTGGACAAGGTCCCGCGGTTTTTCCTTGTTTGGGTTTTTCGCGTCAACAAATTATGCGTGTTGATCTGTGTGATTGCTTTATTAACTATTAGTTAAATTTCCGCTGCGCACTTGTTTTAAGTTAAATTTTTTTAAAAATGCCTATTCAGCCCCCCTAGGCTAGTTGAATCGATTTCAACTTGCAAAGTGGAAAGAAAACTTCGAGAGGTGAGAGGCTCACCTTCGAAAAGGAAAGCAACTTCGGGAGGCGAGAAGCTCACCTTCAAAGAGAATGCAAAGCATGGAATAAATGAAAAATTGTCCTACACCTTAAGGGGTGGCACAAACGAAGGTTAAAGATAGATTTCAAGCGTTTGAGAGAACGCCCTAGAAAAGATGGAAAGTAGGGACATAAAGAGCTACAAACAGCTCGCGGATTGGATTAGTCACGAAGGAAGTATTAAATGGAGGAAGATATAGAGGGTATCGATTGGAGAAATTGGCCTGCTGAGTCCGAGTTCAAACAAATGATGTGCATGCCCAAAGGCTAGGGGGCAAGCTCGAGAAGGTACTCGTTTATTACCTTTCTATTTACAGATTATTTTATACTCATATGTGATTTTTTCTCTCCATACTTTAGAGTGTGTACGAAGAGAGAAAAGGGGGCATTGTGCGACCCAAAATAATCCACAATGGACTAGGGCCCATATGGGTATTATGATTCCTTTGGGCTAGGAAATAAATCACACAAGAACCAATTGGGCTACCCAAGGGATGAGCCCAGCTAGTTCTGGAGTCACTAAGCCAGTAAGTTAATTAATATGTGATGATTGATCAAGGCTGAAGGGAGTGGGAATGTGGATTCCCCCCACAGTATATTAATCCCACCGAAATCTCCAATGAAACCATGATTAAAGGGGAAGGGAATGGGAGAGACGAGGTTGGGATGGGGGAAGAATAAGGCATGATCAGCCTATAAATACCTCCAGATTAGAAGGAAATAGGGGGATGTCATGGAATCTTACTGACTTTGGCATCAGAGTACGTGTTTTTGGCAGGTATACCCCTCATCGGATTTTGCGGACGACTAATAAATATGGAGTCTGGGCTTCTCAAAATCATCAGGAATAATCTTTGTTGGCAAATTGTCACCTTTGAAAAATTTGGCTCCAACAATTATCTTTTTAATATAAATGATTAATATTTAACCTTAAACTCAAAACATTTAAACTCCAAAATGAAATAAGCACACTATTAACAAATAATCATATTTCATTTTTGTTGGACTTGGTAATTAGAAGAAAAAAAAATTGCAAGAAGGGATCGTTGGATGTATTCCATTTTATGATGTATGGTGCATATTGGAATAGTCTGCATGGTGGTTGAATTGGCCCACAAATATGCCCTTGAATTCTTTTCAAAAACTTTGGAGATTCTAATTCAACCTTCTTTGGAGATGGTCTAACAACCGATTTTGCAAAAACTCTTGTTATCCAACACAATATCTTTATTTGCAAGTTTTTGCCCAAATGAATTTGATATGATCCTACGCATCATTTTGGATCCAAGGTGACCAACGTGGTCATGCCAAAGATTAAAGAGCTCTTAACTAATGAACTTCAGAGAGCTAATGGTGATCATAGCGCTCTTTCATTTCTTTCCACATAGCTAATGGATCTTTCACTGTGAGTTACTCATCCTTCAACACCTCATGATGGTGCTGTCAGAGAAAGATCATGACTTTCGTGCAATCCTTCTGGGATGCGATATTGTCTTCTTTAATAGTCTGTCCGAGATTATCAGAGGCTAAATGCATCTCGGCATCAAAAACCCATGAAAGATAGTTCTTTCCAGTAATATCGAGTTCACGAACTCACGCTTTGTTAGGTAAAACATTCTTAGAACACTACACAGCATAACGCACATATATTAGGATCCATTAGATAATCAATGAGCATATTAATTATGAAACTTCATGTTCATAATATGTAATGATCTGACCCAAATTTCACTATGAATTTAAAATTTTATTGGTTGTGGACCTAAGAAGCACGAAGAAAAGTTGAGTTGCAAGACCCAAAATTTTGTATTTTTATTTGGAGACAATAGTAAATGTTTGAAGATTCTTGGAAGGTTATTTGGGGTTATAAAGATTTTTGATGAATTAATTTAAGTCATTAAGGATTTATTAGGAAATATTTGGAAACATTTAAATTAAGTTGAATAAGTTTCGGGGACTCAAAGTTTGAAGTTGAGGCAGTAGGAAAATAGAAGTGGACGTTTATGCCCTTAATGAAAAAGTGGACGTTTATTTGTGAGTTTATTAAAGAAGTGGACGTTTATACCCTTAATGAAAAAATTTTTGTTTCCAAAGGAATTTAAATAGAAAATTAATTTAAAAAATTACATTCTTGGCATGGTTGGATAGAACATAAACTCATGAGCGTGTAGGCAAAAACAAATCGCGAATCGGAGTGTCGTGGACAAAACTATAGGCGTTGGAAGTTAGAGGGCTTTTTGGTAATTTCGCAAGTCAAAGACTTTAAAAACCAGCAATTGGTCTTCTCTTCCCACAGGTAGCAGCTCCTCCCTCTCCAGAAGATTCTCACGTTTTGACCATCAGCCTCCCAACTTTGACCGACCATAATTTCTTTGTCCGACGTTCGATTGACGCAATCTTGGTGGCTATGGATTCATCTTGATCGACGTCCTCTTTCATTTGATATATGACTTGCAACCAGTAGTGGATTGTACAAATAAAATCAGAGCTTGAAAGATTTTGGCCCCTTATTGGTTTTTTGTCGATTTCGAGCTATTCCGGCCACCTTTCACGGCAAACTAGGTATCAATCTTCTTCTCTCCTCATTTTCTACAATACCCATAGCTTAATCATTGTTTTAATCCACGTTTGTGTGAGTTGCCATTAAAGCCACTATGGGAGGTCGTGCGTGCACCATGATTTGTGGCCATGGAGGTCCTCTTTTGGCCTCCTCCACCAAAATTCAACTCCCTAGAACCTCTAGAAGTCGAACCCAAGCTAAAATATCAAGAGAAAATGAGTTTTGGCGAAAAACCGTTTTGGGCCGCCACGTTGAGCGACCACCCAACGGCTACTCTGTCACTTAAGGACCATTTTCAGACCCTTATTAAGTTGTTTGTGCATGCTAGGTGGTTTGCAAGTACTAGGAGAAATCGAATTAGGAATCAGACCTCGAATGGACGCATTATCGATACTGAATCGGCTCCCAAACAAGCTTTGGCTAAGGTATAACCCGTCATTCTCTCTTGATTAAATGTGAGAAGTGGGTTTGAAGGGTCGAGATTAATTAGTGTTTAGTTACAATTTCTATTGGGAAACATTCATTAAATAAACTTCTTATTTTGATTTGAATTAAAGAATTCAGATTTGAGTTTATGGTTGCATCTCATGATTTTCATAAGGATAGTTTATGGAAATGGTTTTGGGCAATGTATTTTGTAAAGAGTTATTTTTAAGTTTTAAGTTTCAAGTTTCTTGGAAATGATTTCGATCAAGTAGTTTTCATGAGTCTATTAACAAATCTTTGAACGGTTTATGAAACGAGTATGAATTTAATTTGGTTAATTATGATTCATTGAGTATGCAAAGCGATTTTCGAACCGCAATATTAGTACCCTCCCCCTGACAGATACAGATTTGACTGGGCGATGTACAAGCAGATCTGCTTGCCCGTGCATTGAGATCACTCTACACGGGAAGTGGCGAGCATACCTGCCTGCCCATGCTTGGAAATCACTCTGCACGAGAAGTGGTGAGCTTATCTGCCTGCTCGTGTATATTCATAGGATGGGGCGAGCTTATTTGCGCTGCCTATGTGATGTGGTATTCCACACAGATGTATGGTCAGTTTTCCCCTGGGTACTAGTGTGGTGTGAGTTTCAGATTCAGTGGTTGAGATATCAGATTTATTGAGCAATTTGATATTTTTCAACTTGAGCAGTGTTGTTGATTTTTCAGTTATTGAGAAATCTAAAATATGAGTTTACAGCACCAAAGATTTTAAGCATGACATTTTCAGAGTTTGGATTTCTAATAGAGCATTCAACATATGACTTATCATTGGGCATGATATTATTTACAGTTGAGTGAAATATTTACAGGGTGCATATGATGATTTTTTTTGTTCACTTTGCACTGTATTTTTTTGAGATCTCTCTGTATTTTAGCTCTATGAGTATCCATATGCATCAGGTTGATTCACAGCTTTAAGCTGATTTTGAAATGGATTTGTGAAATGGTTTTAAAACTGAGGACTTTCAAAGAAAATAAGTTCAAGGAAAATGACTTATTTTTATAAGTTTATTTCAAGGGAAATGTTTTAAAGTTATTTTTATCCACTCACTAATATTATTCTCACGTTTTTTTTTTAACGTTTTCCCCTAGGTAATTGAGATCGCGGAGGACGAATCGCACCACGTCGAGACATTTGAGTTTACCATCCCCATCTTATTCGTATTTTGGGATCAAGGTCTCCCTTATAACTGTATTAATGAGATGTGGTTGTAAATCTTTTTAGATATCCTCTAATTAGATTTGATACTACCTGGTAGGGGTTTGACACCCTTTTGGATTGTGGTTGAGGTTGGTTATTGAAATTAGAAGTGTTATTTTATTTTTGGACAAGTGAGATTGTTCACTTTACTGGGAGGTGCTGCCAAATTTTTGGTAGGATTTCCTACTTATATTGACATCCCTATAAAAATCATAGAAATGATTGAGATTAGCGGGCCGACACCCTATCGGTGATGGACCCCATAGGATCACTTCGGGTTTCAGGTTGGAATCTGGGGACAATCCTGTCATAATATAGGATCCACAAACTTCAGGTTTAATATACCGAAACTTCAGGTTTGAATATATGTCCACTTTAGAATTCTTTGTTCTCAAATAGATATTGGAAACTTCAGGTTCCAATTATTTATATAAGGAACTTCAGGCCCTTATATTGTTCAAGGAACTTCAGATAATTTTAAGACTTAAAGGACTTCAGGTCCTTTCTCATTTGTATAATTAAATAGTATAGTAAATAAAACTAATTGAAGAAATAATAATGAAATATAAATCATGGAACTAAACAATAATTCAACTAACAAAAGAAACAGAGAGATCGATTAATATGAAATACATATTAAGACATAACTATATACATAATATATGGGTATAAGATCATGGCATGGGAACAATCAATATATCAAGTTAGAAGAAAACATCATGAAACATTAAATATAAGGAAAGCTAGCACATGCACGCATACAATACCTTAGGAAAGTTAGGTATACAAAGCATGCAAGTTGTATGCAAAAAACTGTTTGGTGAAAATAGAATTAATACTAGCATGTAGTAGCCTACTATAAAAACTAAACAAATTAATGGTTGAGGAGCATGATGTCAAAAGCAGAAGAAATACTGAGAAGTGCACTTGGGTCGTGCTGATAACGTATTTGGGTATATGTATATTTGAGATAAACTAAATAGTAACTGGACCGAGGCAAGATGAGAGTTGTCTCTATAATATCATTACTATTTATAGGCAAGTAAATCTGGCGGTGGAAAACTCTAGATTTACTAGTTTACATGAGTAAGAAACATAAGATGATAATTATAACACCTGTACATTAGTAATGACTAATCAACTGATGGACAACCACCTATTATGCTAGCCACCTCATGCTATTATTTACAACAAATTCATATTGCATATTTATTAGACTCGGTAATTAGAAAAAAAAAATTGCAAGAACGGATTGTTGGATGTATTCATTTCATTATGTATGGTGCATATTAGAATTAATTTGGGCCTACAACCTCAGCCGATGGGGGCACCAATAGTGTGCTTGACCTATTACAGTGGGTTGTCTCAACTAGGTTAGAACTATTACACCCGAGACTCGTAGGGTTGAAGAAAAACTTTTCTTGACTAGCTAGTCTCAATAAGTAAGTAATCAAAGTACGTTGTCTTCAAACTTGCAGCAGGAATCAAAGTAAAATAAATATCATCAGACTCCCTAAGTTAAACTCTCTAGGGGACCATGATATAGCCAATGATAAATTGTTGTTTGTCCAATGCTAAGTTGTAGGGCTGGGTCGGTATCGATTACTGAACTGCCAGACCCATATCGACGACCGACCCGCAAGTCACGGTATAGAAATGGAACCGCTGCCGCCACCTTCGGTTACCGACAGTTGTGGTTGCGGTTCTTGTCGGTTGCGGTTGCGGTTCTTGTCCATCGAGGTGGCTTTGAGGAAGAGTGCAGCTGGACCAGCTGGTCACGGCAGAGCACATGACGAATAGAGGAGCGGCAGAAGAGAGAGGACGGTGCATGGTGGCCAGTGGTCGCAGTCGCCTGTTTGTCCGTTGAGGTTGCAGGTTGCGATGGTAAGTCTATCGAGTCCTTCCGTCAAGCTTGAAGAAATCGAAGAAGAAGAAGAGCTCGCAGCAATTGAAGAAGAAGAAGCTGTTGCCACTAGAAACCAAAAGAAGAAGAAGAAGAAGCGGTTTCGGTAGGTCGGTTTACCGACGGTACTGGGTTATCCAAACCGCGATCGCCGCGGCAAAGCTTCGATTCGGCCACCAACCGCTGAGTCGGTATTGGTTCCCGTCAGCATCGGTTATGGCGGTTTCGAGCTGCGGGTCAGTTTGGGCGGTACACCGACCCAGCCCTACTAAGTTGTTGGGTTCCTATTTCGACCCTTAATTATTCATGCCTCATGTCAATAATCCATTACAACCAAAAAAGAAAATCTTGAAACCATTGAGAAAGGATTTAGGCGAAGGAAAAATGGGCAGTGAGAAAGACTTTTGGTCTAAAGGGGTATACTAGGGCCAGAAGACCAAGATAATGCTAAGTAGTGAAGGATGACCAGTCGAAAAGCCATTTATGGATCAGACACAATTTGAAGCATGCGGAACGTAAGAACTCTTTATCGTACACAATGGAAATTCTCGATGGGACACCAAACATCCCTAACGGTCGCTGATGCCATAAGCTGTCCATATACATGTACAAAACTGTACCTATGATGTTCGACCGTACATGTGTTGTCAATCCAAAGTGGGAATTTGGTGGGAGCCAAGCTACCTCCATAATAGATACTGGGTTCAAAGAGGGAAGAAGACCTTCAACAAGATACACAAACCAAAACTTTTTCAATTTCTCTCTAGAAATTCATATTTGAATCTATTATATATATTTTCCCAAGCTTTGACAATTTACATTTTCAAGCACATGTATTTTTCTTTTAATGTTATTAGCTCTGCAAGGGTTTTTCATTCAATCTTTAATTAATATCGATTTATTTTAAACACTCTCAGTTTAGGTGTCAAGGTAAACTTGTGCAACTAGATTTTATTGAAATGTACTTAAATAGAAACAAAACACTTGGAAAATAAATGTAAACTTGATTTCAATAGCAAAACGTTGGTAAACATGTTCATCTTCCCCCATGCGGACCGCCGACAGGAAAAGTCGATCCCTCCCAACTATTTTTCGCTCTCAAGTCTGATGGTGGCCTCCGTTTTCCGATTCGAGGCCTCTAATGTGACTCCCCAAACCACGGCTTGGAAGATTTGGACACATATTATTTCCACATTGACCATTCAGCTATAGAAGGAATTATCAAGCTCCGTGTGGTAACCCACTTTTAGAACCAAACAATCAATGTAAGGCTTAGATTTAAAACAAAATACTGGGTTGCATTAAAGATAAACTATGATGCATCGTAAAAGAAACCAAATACTTTTGATTAAACCAACTCTCAAGATTACATAAATTAATTGTAATCTTCATAAACAGTTTCGAATGTTAATGAGTTGAAGTAAATACAAAGATACTCTTTACATAAAAAATAAAGATCGAGAAATCAACTTCTAGATTTCTCATTGCCACATCTCATCCACACTACCTCCACAACATAACTACTCTGCAAAACAAACCGCTGCACCATATGTTGAATGGTGCACCGGGTAAAAAAACAAACTCGGTAAGCTATAAAGCTCGTAAACGTGAACGAGCCCATAAGAAAACTTAAACAAATATCATCACTTAGTAGTATGGTATATAAAATACCCTGCAATACCAATCCTGGAATCAACATCCAGGTTATCACACACATAAATAGTGACAACAACCATCATAATTCAACATGAAAATAATATCAAAGCTGATAAACAACCACATTGAAATAGTGTAAAACATCACCATTATTATCAACAATAAAACATGTAATGGCATTTCAAACTCATTACAAATCACGCATCCACCAACAGTTTAATGATCATGATACCATATGAATTATATGTCATGCACACCAATGTATGCATAACTGGCCTGCAGAAGAGGCAACATGCACCTATAGATCTGTTCAAATGACAATGGACTCACACTAACCAATAATCAAATTTATCAACTACCTCCCTGTCAGTAAAAACTGAATGAGTAGTAAGACGTCCTAACCATTTAATCTTCATATCACAACAACCTAGCTTACTCATAAAAGTAGTAACCACGTGGTTGTGTAAATTACAACAACTGTCCTTGGGGAGCCACAGCTCCCTAGGTAAACCCCACCGGTGGATTTAGGGAATCAAACCTAAGGTCATCACTATGTGACCCTTCGTCTCAAGCTCGTAGTCCAAACACTTAAACATCATTAACGTAATCAATTTATCAAATATTGATTTACATGCTCAATGCCATGCCAATTTCTAATGCAATCTAGGTAGCATATCCAATAATCATCTGCATAATCAATTTATTAATTATGGATTATCATGCTCAGTTGTCATGCTAATTCATCATGCAATTTAAGCAACAAATCAATCAATCATTCTCAATAAAATCATGTACTAAATTATATCTCTGCCCAACCTGTAACGACCCGACCCAAATTTTCACTGGAAATTTAAATTTTTATTTGACTATGGTTTTGAGAGGTTTTTAAAAGATGTTGAATTGTATTTTAAAGATTTTGGGATTTATTTGGAAAATAAAGAGGGTTTGGATTTAAAATTTTTATTTTTATTTTTGTTTGGGCTTGACCCAAAGTTGACTTTTAAAATAAATAGGCTTTTGATTTTGACTTTGGGTCCGTTAGATAGGTTTCGATCCCACGATTTCATAGACACGTAGCATGCTTCGATCCGAGTTACGGTTTGGAAGATACGGACATGTGAAGTGAGGGGCAATTTTGTAAATTTATAAAAGTGGGTTTAAATACCCAAAATCAGAAAAATTTTCTGATTTTTCTCAATCTCTCTAGAAATTTCTAGTGGCTTCTCTCTCTTCCTTATCTCTCTCTCTCTCTTCCGCACTCTCTCACTTCTCTCTCTCTCTCCCCGAGCTCACTCACCTCCCCCTCTCTTCTCTCACCGATGTGGCCAACTCCGGCCATTTTCACGACGACTAGAGGCCGGTGACCAGCTAACCCCACTGACCCAGTTCTCTCTCTCCCCGTGCTCTCTCTCCTTCGCGTCTCTCTCTCTCTCTCTCTTCCCCTTCTCGGCGCGCGACACCACCAGGCCGAACCATCCTCTCCGGCGAGTTTCCCGAAGACCCAAGCTCACTGGTCGACTCCCCACACCGGCGCAGAAATCACCCAGCAGCGGGCCTTGGTCACCTCAGCCTCGCGCGCACAGAGATCAGCCAGAAATCCCAGCCGCTGCCTCACCACTGGCTCGTCGAATTCCGGCCAACTTTTGGCACCAATCACTACATCTCTAGGTGGGTTTTCTTCCCCTATATATGGGTTCTCCTCCCCTTACATGTTTATGGTTTTATTTTGAGCAATTGGAAAAAATTGATTTATGGGTTTAGGAGGCCATTTCGGGAATTACTTTGGGTTTCTGGATTAGGGGCGATTATAGTTGTTATTTTGGGCAATTTTATCTCTAGGAAACCAAATGGATGTTTGGAAGTAAAGATTGAATAGATTTGAGAAGTTGGATTTGTAAGGATTGGAACCCATTTCGGGTTTGCTGAGGATTGGCCGAGTTTCAGAGTATTTTTGGTGTGATTTTGGACAATCTCATGTGTAGGAAACCCGATATTGGATGTTAGATAAGAATGTATATGAAGATTGAGAAATTTTTGTATATTTAGTTAATTTTTTTGGGCTTGAAATAGCCACCTCGGGCAGCAACCTTTATGATTTCGAAACCCCCACTGATATTCCATAATTTTAGAGTATTTATGATAATTGGTTGATTGGGTTATCGTTATTAGTTATAGTAATTGTGGTTAGATTGAGCCGGGAAACGTTAGAGACGATTGTGGAAGTGTTATTGGTTAATTCGTGTAGATTGTAAACCAATTGCGTAGGAACGAAGTAGAGTGGGACGTTAGACTCCACACACATATCCTTTCAAGGGCGTAGAACCGAGACTAATCTCTGTTTTTGTTATTTATTTGATAGGCGAGACGACCGTGGCTCGTGACGATCCGGTAGAGGATCGAAGCTAGGGCTATCACAGTGAGTGGACTTTTATTTTTGAAAATGTTTATGGAAGTTTATAATTTAATTTATACTTGTTTTCTAATTATTGTTTGAGAAATAAAAATCTTTGAGTTGGTTGTTTAATCCTTAATAAGTTATGAAAATCGTATCATTTTAATTATTTCGTGATGTTGATTTTAAATTTGGGATTTGATCAATGGCAATGGATTTCGAATTTCAAATGTGTTCATAAATAAGTTTAAAAACCATATATTTTCATATTAGTTTTAGCGAGTTGTTGGGCTTGGGAAAGGAATTTGGTTTCTCATTTTATATACAAGGTTTATTTAATATTTCGTTTTTGTCGAAAAGTATTATTTCGGTCCCTGTATATTGAATGTGATTCGAATTTCACATAATGGCTTATGGATTTAAAGTTTCTTTCGGAAAAGGACTATGATATTTATTGTCAGTGGAAAAAAGGATCTATTATTTGGTTTATGGAAAAATGGTTTTTAAACCACCCTTTGCAGTACCCTCCAGGTTATCAGATAGGTCTTTGGGACCCATCACGGCACACATATAGGCTTTGGGCCGTGTGTCGGGATGCTTCGCCCTTTGGGGGCTGCTCTGCGTGCACGTATGACCAGGATTGCCTGCACGTGCTGATTTTATTTACACGTGTGTATGGCCAGGATATTGCCTGCCTGTGCGATGCAGGAATTCCGCACAGGTGTATGGCCAGGTTATTCAGGGTATATAGCATGGTGGGAAAATAAATTGGTATTTTCAAGGGTTTAAGTATGAATTTAAATGAGAAATACCTTTCGAGTTTTATAATGATTTCGATCTTTTTTATTTTTATGACTTTGTTAATTTAGATGTTGGCCATTGAGAAATGTGTCTTGATTTGTCTTTTATTTGAGTTCCAATAGTTTATAACACTCTTAAAGTTTGGAAATGATTTTAAAACTGGGGGATTTCAGAGAGTGACGTGAGGTCTTGGTGCTAAATGTGGTTTTGAAGGATTTTCTGAAACAGAAAGTTTATTTTTATTTTCGTTGCTATTAAACTGTCCACTCACTGAGTTTGTCTCACAGTTTATCTTGTTTTGTTTTAAATTGTCCTCCCAGGTAGTAGCTTTGGTGGAGGTCGAGCCAATCATGTCGAGGCAGTCACATCCATATTCCTACTCGGACCAGTAGGCATCATTTATTTTTGGTGTAAAATTCTTTGTAATAGATTAGAAGCTCTGATAACCACTTTAAATATTTAGTTGGTTTCTCTGTGAAATTGTTGGGTCTGAGACCCTATTTGGTTGTGGTAGAGGTGGTTGATGACTTAGAAGTGCTTTTAACAGGTTTCGAAATTTCTGGGTTAGTCCATTTTCAGGGGAGGTTCTGCTGAATTTTCGGTAGGATTTTCCTTGATTTTGGATTCCCGCAGGACCTCTCCGAGTTTCAGGGTGGAATCCGGGGGCGGTCCTGTCACAACCTAACACATTCTTTGTGTCTTGGCTCAAACGAGTCAACAAGGACATATATAAACAATAGTTCTCCAACAAACATTAATCGTCTTTACCAAGTAACTATTTAGTCAAATTATGATATCCAATTATGAGATACAATAGGGTCACACGCACTCAACAAACAAGAGCTTACGTGAAGTCCTTAAAGTGTACCCTAGCTAACTCATTTTAATTCATTAACAAGTACACGAATCAACCCTTTTATTAATCTGGTTATTAAGTGTCTTATCTAATTCATTTCATCTTACCAAATACGTATATTAACCTCAACAATTATCACCTTAACAACAGAGAATTCCAACAATAATAATGAAATTCATAATATAACTTGAATAATAACAAGTTAAATGTCAAGTCAATGTCCAATAACAACACAATAATAAAACAGCTCAAACGAGCATCACCGGTAACTAAACGTGCCATCACAATCAACTTGTGTACCATTCGGCTACAGTACCATTTAATCAACTTGTGTACCCTTCGGCTACAGTACCATTTAATATCAACTTGTGTACCCTTCGGCTACATCACAAGCAACTTGAAATTTTTTGGATTTGTCCATTTTCAGCAGAGGTTCTGCCGAATTTTCGGTAGGATTTTCCTTGATTTTGGATTCTCACAGGACCCTCTCCGAGATTCAAGGTGGAATCCGGGGGCGGTCCTGTCATTACACCCCTCAAGTGTAACAACCCGACCCAAATTTCTTTGGAAATTTAAAATTTTATTCAATTTTATTCATTTTAAGAGATTTTCTAAGGAAACGAAATTTGAAAGACCTCGGAAAATTTTTACTAAATTACTTTAGAAATTGTTTTAATAATTTATTTCGTGTGTTCACTGACAATTGATTTAACATTATTTCAAAACCTATCGGCTAAAAGTGTTACATTTTTAAATTTGTGACCCTGTATTTTTCAAGGATTTATTTAAAATATTTTTAGAATTTATTTTGATCATCTTAAGAATTTATTTAGAATATAAAAAGGGTTTTGATTTAATTTAGTATTTTTGTTTTGAATTGGACTTGACCCAAAGTTGACTTTTAAAACTAGTG
Source organism: Dryas octopetala (assembly GCF_963921425.1). Taxonomy (NCBI): domain Eukaryota; kingdom Viridiplantae; phylum Streptophyta; class Magnoliopsida; order Rosales; family Rosaceae; genus Dryas; species Dryas octopetala. The sequence continues at coordinate 7,263,211 of NC_141367.1, read as the reverse complement.
GGCTTTTGATTTTGACTTTTGGCCTGTTGGATAGGTCTCAAATCCACAAGTTCATAGACATGAAGCACACATCAATCGGAGTTACAGTTTAAAAGTTACAGATATGTGAAGTCAAGGAAATTTTAGACTTTTGAATTTGGGGACTTAAAATTCAGAAATTTCTCCCCCTTTCTAAAATCTTCTACCTCTCTCTTTAAATTTTTTTTTCATTTTTCTCTCTCTCTCTCTCTCTCTCTCTCTCTCTCTCTCTCTCTCTCTCGCACACTCCTTTTTTTTTCCATTTTCTCTCTCTTCCGCAACCTCTCTCTGCCCGCAACCACCACCACCGACCTCCAGCAAGCACCCCCAGGCGCCAGCCACCCTCCCCCGATCTCTCTCTCTATTTTTTTCTTTCCCCTCTCCCGCAACCCACCCTGCGCACACACCCAGCCAGCTAGACCCGCACATGCATCCAGCCACCTAGACCCACGCCACCGGCCATTCTCGACCCACCGGTGCAACCTCCCGGCGTTGGCCATTGTTAAGTTTATTAATTTCAACATAATAATAGTGGTAGTCCTATTCTTCAGGGAGTTGGGTATTGTTTACCAAGTCTTTAGGAAAATCCTATGTACTTAGGAGCTGTTAGTCATGGGTTAGTCGTTACTTTATTTCAGCAAGAATTTGCTTCCTGTATTGTTATTAATATAGTCTTCCAGTCAATACAATAGCTACTGGAGTTCCACAGTTTTTGTTTATTTTCTTCAATTTCAGTTTAATATAACATTTGGTATCAGAGCCCTTTTGGGACTTGAAGGAGAACGAAGCAGCAGCTTCAACTTGTAGCAGCAAGCAAGTGTTCATGGCATCTGATAACAACTATGTGCAACCTGCAATTCCACATTTTGATGGTCACTATGACCATTGGAGCATGTTGATGGAGAATTTCCTGCGATCCAAGGAATATTGGACCATTGTGGAGACTGGTATTAGTGAACCAGCTAGTGCGACGGTACGTGTTGACAGAAGTCCAGCAGAAGAGATTGGATGAACTGAAACTGAAGGATCTGAAGGCAAAAAATTATTTGTTCCAGGCAATAGATCGTGCTATACTGAAGAATATTCTTCAAAAAGAAACTTCCAAACAGATATGGGATTCTATGCAGAGGAAGTATGCCAGCTCATCAAGGGTGAAAAGGCAATAACTTCAAACTCTTCGCAAAGATTTTGAGGTTCTTTACATGAAGCAAGGAGAATCAGTTGAAGCGTATTTCTCCAGGACTTTAGCAATTGTCAAAAAGATGCGTATTCATGGTGGTCAAATGGATGATGTTGCTGTGATTGAAAAGATTCTACGGTCTATGTCTCCCAAATTTGTCTATGTGGTCTGCTCCATTGAAGAATCAAAAGACATTGATGAAATGTAATTGATGAATTGCAAAGCTCTTTGCAGGTGCATAAGCAGAGAATGGCACCTCCTTCCTCAGACGAACAAGCTTTGCAGGTGTCAACTGACTCCTTCACTGGGAGAAGTTCCGGCCGAGGTAGAGGAAGAGGTAGAGGATCGAACACTCCAGATTTCGGAGGCAGAGGCAGAGGCAGAAGAAATAATCACAGGTACTCATCCAATCATGAACCAAGGTATGACAAATCAAAGATAGAGTGTTATCGTTGTCATAAACTTGGCCATTATAAATCTGAATGCACTACCACTTTGCATTCCGACAAGGAAGAGACATCTAACTTTGCAGAGAAAGAAGGAGAAGAAACGTCGTTGATGGCTTGCCATGACCAGGAGAAATCTCATTCAAACAAGTGGTACTTGGATTCTGGTTGTAGCAACCACATGTTTGGTAACAAGTCTTTATTTTCTGATTTGGATGTATCTTTTAAAGATACTGTCAAGCTTGGGAATAATTCGAAAATTTCTGTTATGGGAAAAGGCACTATCAGATTACAACTCAAAGATCACGCTTTCAAAATTCCTGGTGTTTTCTATGTTCCAGAATTAAAGAGCAACCTTATTAGCATGGGACAACTGCAAGAAAGAGATTATACGATCATTATTCGTAGGGGTTGTTGCTCAATTCAACATCCTGAGAAGGGATTAATTGCTCAAGTAAATATGACAGCCAATCGGTTGTTTCCTTTGCATATGCAGCATAACGATCAGACCTGCATGATTACTAAAGTGCAAGAATCTACATGGTTATAGCATTTTCTCTATGGCCATCTTAATTTCAATGGTTTACGAATCCTGCAACAGAAGAACATGGTCAAAGGTCTTCCTTAAATCAGCACTCCATCGAAAATCTGTGAAGACTGTGTTGTTGGTAAACAACATCGTGATCCCTTTCCAAAAGAGAAGGCATGGAGGGCTAAGCAACCACTGGAGCTGATTCACTCAGACATTTGTGGTCCAATCAATCCAGCTTCAAACAGCAACAAGAGGTATTTTATCACATTTACAGATGACTATAGTAGAAAGACATGGGTCCATTTCTTGCAGGAAAAGAGTGAAGCTTTTGGTTTATTTAAAAGCTTTAAGACAGTCGTGGAGAAGGAGTCGGGGAGGGATATTAAAATCCTTCGTACTGATCGTGGTGGCGAGTTTAATTCCGATGAATTTGCTAACTTTTGTGCACTGCATGGAATCCGTAGACAGTTGACAGCAGCCTACACACCACAGCAAAATGGTGTGTCAGAGAGAAAGAATCGCACAATTCTGAACATGGTGCGAAGTATATTGGCAAAGAGGAGCATTCCGAAGAGTTTTTGCCTGAAGCTGTAAACTGGAGTGTTTATGTGCTGAATAGGTGTCCCACTTTTTCTGTAAAGAACATGACACCAGAAGAAGCCTGAGCTGAACTCAAACCAGTCGTTGATCATTTTAGAATCTTTGGGTGCATAGCATATGCACACATCCCTGACGAGAAGCGGAAAAAGCTTGATGACAAAGGGGTAAAATGTGTCTTTCTCGGAGTTAGTGAAGAATCCAAGGCATACAAGTTGTATAATTCAGTAACCAAGAAGATAATCATCAGCCGTGATGTCATTTTTGATGAAGAACATGCATGGGATTGGAATGGTACAGGGAAGCAGCTAATCTCAGTGAATTTTGATGGAGAAGTAGATGAAAAGAAGTCTGACCAGTCTAACCAGCCGCTGTAGTTACCTAATGAAGTGTTCTCCAATACGTCTGCAAGTATATCAAATGAAGATCAACCATCACCACATGCATCCATTCCAGAAATGCAACGCCAAAGGAAAAGGCCAGCTTGGATGATCGACTATGTAAGTGGAGATGAGTTGTCTGATGATGATACTACTGCTGATTTTGCTCTATTTGCAGATTGCAACCCAATAGCATTTGAAGTTGCAGTGAAAGACTCAAAATGGCAAAAAGCCATGGATGCAGAAGTACAAGCCATCGAGAAGAATAATACTTGGGAGCTATCTGATCTTCCACAATGGCAGAAAACCATTGGTGTGAAATGGGTTTATAAAACCAAGTTGAATGAGAAAGGAGAAGTCGACAAGTATAAAGCACGGTTAGTAGCAAAAGGTTACAAGCAGAAGTTTGGAGTTGATTATGAGGAAGTTTTTGCTCCTGTCGCCAGGCATGATACAATTCGTTTGGTAAAATCTTTGGCTGCACAAAATTCCTGGCCTATCTTCCAACTGGACGTGAAATCTGCCTTCCTTCATGGTGAGCTACATGAGCAAGTATATGTTGATCAACCCCCTGGCTATGTGAAACAAGGTAGTGAAAAGAAGGTATACAGGTTGAAAAAGGCCCTATACGGACTAAAACAAGCACCTAGAGCTTGGTATAGTCGTATAGATGCCTATTTTTCAAAGGTAGGCTTCCAAAAATGTCCATATGAGCATACTCTTTATGTTAAATCTGGAATCTTGGGAAAATTTCAGGTTGTTTGTTTGTATGTAGATGATTTGATCTACACAGGGAATGATGAAGCTATGTTCGATGATTTTAAACAATCCATGATGGCTGAATTTGAGATGACTGATCTAGGTATGATGCACTATTTTCTCGGCATTGAAGTAGTGCAATTAGCAGCAAGGATTTTTATTACACAAAAGAAGTATGCTTTGGAGATTATGGACAGATTTCAAATGATGAATTGCAACTCAGTTCGCACCCCAACAGAACCAAGATTGAAACTAACCAAGGATCCTGCAAGAAAAAAGGTTAATAGCACCTTATTCAAGCAAATTGTTGGCAGTTTAATGTACTTAACAGCCACCAGGCCGGACATGATGTATGCTGTAAGTCTCATTAGCAGATATATGGAATGTACGTCCAAAAGAGCGCCATCTTCGTGCTGCAAAAAGAGTATTACATTACTTGAAAGGTACAATTGATTATGGTGTTTTTTTATAAGAAAGGTGTTTGTTACAAGAAAGGAGAACCAGATCTTTTTGGCTTCAGCGATAGTGACTATGCGGGTGATTTAGATGACAAAAGAAGCACTTCTGGTTATGCATTTATGCTGACAGAAGAAGCAACAAGTCGTTTCTTTGTCCACAACTGAAGCAGAGTTTATTGCTGCAGCATCATGCGCATGTCAAGCTATCTGGTTGAAATGAATACTTGTTATGTTACACAAGTTGCAGTCTGGACCTTTACAAGTTTACTGTGATAACAGCTCAACAATCAAACTCTCCACGAATCTAGTTTTACATGGCAGAAGCAAACACATAGATGTGAGGTATCATTTTCTTCGTGATCTTGTTAAAGATGGAACCATTGAATTTGTATATTGTCGAAGTGAAGATCAGATTGTAGACATATTAACCAAGTCTCTCAAGTTGGTTGCTTTTGTGAAGTTGGGTGGTTTTCTTGGAGTTTTTTCTGTTACTACTTTAAACTGATTGTATGATGAATAACATTCAGTTTAAGGGAGAGTGTTAAGTTTAATAATTTCAACAGAATAATAGTGGTAGTCCTATTCTTCAGGGAGTTGGGTATTGTATACCAAGTCTTTAGGAAAATTCCATGTACTTAGGAGCTGTTAGTCATGGGTTAGTCGTTACTTTATTTCAGCAAGACTTTGTTTCCTGTATTGTTATTAATATAGTCTTCCAGTCAATACCATAACTACTGGAGTTCCACATTTTTTGTTTATTTTCTTCAATTTCAATTTAATATAATAGCCATCTCCTCCTTGACTTCCTTCCGTTGGCCCAGCTTCCCCCGCTAAGAAAACAATTTAGAAAAACAAAAACCCCAGCTGCCGCCCCTTCCCTCTGCACACAGCCGAACCTGAAAAATCAACCAAAGTCCGGCCACTGACCCACTCCACAGATGCTGGCCATCTTCCTCAGCCGCTCCTTCAGTCAGCCAATATCCCTGCACGCACGAAAACAACCCAAGAAAACCCCAGACCCGCCGGCCTTGTCCTCCAATTTCCAGCCAGCTTTTCACTACGAATTCTTCAGTGTTTTAGTGGGTTTTTCCCCTTAAGGTATGAGCTTTCATTTTCCCTATTGAAACTGCTGTTTAATTTGAGTTTTGTGGAAATGAAAATTTTGGGATTTGATGCCATTTCGGGATGCTCTAAATTTTTGAATTTTAGGGCTGTTCTTGTGGTTAATTTAGACAAATTTCTTCCCTAAGTTTGAGAAATTTGAGAAATTAAATGGGGTTCCTTTGAAGTCGATTGTTTTTGGCTAAATTAGTCTTGGAAACAACAAAGCTGGGCGGCATCAGTGGTGGTCTCGTCCCTCATTGTCATTCTTGGAATGGTATTGGCCACGGCGCGAATGTGAGACCCCGTATTTTTCAGATAATTATTTTAAATATTTTAAGAATTTTGGGAATTTATTTGGAATTTAAAAAGGTTTTGGTTTAAATTTTTAATTTTTGTTGTAATTTGGGCTTGACCCAAAAGTTGACTTTTAAAATTAGTGGACTTTTGCTTTTGACTTTGGGCATGTTGGATAGGTCTTGAGTCCACGAGTTCGTAGACACGTAGCAAGCGTCGATCGGAGTTACGGTTTGAATTTTTCGGACGTTCAAAGTGAAGGGCATTGTTGTAATTTTGCGTGGATGTGTTTTAAAAACCCAGAATTTTCTTTCCCTCTCCTAATTTTTTCCTCTCTCCTCCCGCACACTCTTTCTCTCTCTCTCTCTAAGCTTCTCCTCCCACACACACCCTTCCCAGCCATCACCAGCTACCCCCCTCCCCGGCGACCTCGACCTCCAGCGACGCCACCCCCCCTTAGTCTCCTCTTCACTCTCTCTCTATCTCTCTTTCTCTCTCCCCGGTTCTCTCCTCTCCGGCGCTTCTCTCTCTCGGTAGATTCGCCGTCCAGCAACCCCACGACCAGCAACGGGCACCGGCGACTTCCTCTCGCCGTCGCCGACCCCCAGCAGCCCTCCCCTTCGCTGGCCGACCACCGTAGATGGAGAATCGACGCGAGACAGAATCGATGGCTCCGCCGGCGATCTCGTTTTTCCTGCCTGGACGCGTCACCGAACCCACTGGGTCTTGTTCCTTTCATCACGGCGAGTTCAGCCGTGGTGTCCTCCTGCCTCGATGATGCTCCACGGCGGAGCAATGAGCTCAGGAAGCCAAGTCAACCGCCGGCTTCCACCGCCGATTTCGGCCATTTCCGGCGACTTTTGGTCGTCGGTCCAGTTGTCAAAAATGATCCTCGAGGTATGGGTAATCTTTCCCTTAAGGTGGGCACGTCCAATTTTGAGAAATTGGAAATTCGATTTTAGGGTTTATGCCTATTTCGAATTTCTTGAAATTGGACTTGAATTCGAGTTGTTCTTGTGCAATTGAAGGTTCCATCGTGCAATTGAGTTTAATTGGAGTTGATTTTAGGTATTTCCAGGTTCGTGCCGCCGCTGCCACCATCGGAACCACCACTCTTGGCGGAGGGTTAGTGGTCGTTTGATCTATTTCCGTCCATTTGAAGTCCTAGTAACCCTTCTAGTTCCTTATGGTGAGAATTTGATGATGTTTGTGTGTTGTTTGTGGCCGGGCAGCCACCGGGTGTGGTGTTGCCGCCCAATTCAGCCGTTGAACGGCCAATTTGTGAATATGGATTGTAATTGTTTGGTTGTTTCGTCTTAACAGGTGCATGGGCTTGGGAAATCTCATTCCCGATGCCGTTATGCTGCCGAATTGGAGATCCGAGCATTGGCGCTGTGAAGGGCATTTCGGTCTTTTCACACGGTTAAACTGTGAGTGAAACTTATCTAGTTATATTGTTGAGTACTGTAGATGAATTGTCTGTTGTGTGTGATTTGTTGCTTTATGTTAGAAGAGGCTAAGTGTAGGATTCGAATCATGAGGGCGTAGTGACGAGGATTTGTGACTAAAGATTAATTGAGAATTATAGAGATGCTATGACGATAATTGCTGAATTAGAGAAGAAATGTTTATCGTCGAGGTATATGAGTGCGGATTAAGCAATTATTATACAGTAGACTGTGAGTAGGAATGGCATACAAGTGAGGGGTCATGAGTAGGAATCAGTTTCAGAAGGGATTCGGTGTAGCTCGGGGTAGACTGTGAGTGGATCTTTGGTTTTCGAAATGTTTTGCACATTTTATAATTTAACTCTTTTCTTGATTTAATTGAGTATGGACAGTTTCTGGAAATGGCTTTTGGTATTATTTTGGGGAAGTTTTATTATTGAACTTTTATCCTTTGGAAATGATTTGGATCTAGCAGTTTTCATGATTTGAGAATGATTTTATTTAAGCGGATTTATTGGAAGAATAAATTTCAGTTTTTATCTAGAGGAGTATTTTTGAGATGTGGTTGATTGAAATATCCAAAAGCGGTTTCAAACCGCCATATTAGTACCCATTTCAACAGGTATATATTTGCTCTGCACTTGCCTAGAGATGACTCGGCAGTGTACGACCAGCACTCGCTCTGCACTTGCCTAGTTGGTGGTGTATGACCAACATGACATTTGCTCTGCACTTGCCTAGTAGGCGGTGTACGACCAGCATTTGATCTGCACTTTGCCTAGTCGGCGGTGTATGACCAACATCACAGCAAGTATAGATTTGCTCTGCACTTGCCTAGAGATGACTCGGCAGTGTATGACTAGCAGTTCCTCAGGTACTAGTGTAGCGTGAGTTTTCTGTTGTGGAGTATTTTGAGAAATGAATTTGCATCAGTAAATATTTTAAATGACAGTTTCAGTAAGACCTTGTGTTTTAATTCAGTTCAGATCTGATACTTCTCAGTTTGAACAATTTCATTTCTTTTTTTCAGTATATTGAGGTTTATTTGAGTTGAAAGTTTTTAGCCTAAATTATTTATATACAGTTGATAATATCGATTTCAACTTGCGAACTTTGTTACTTTCAGAGTTTGATTTACGGTTGAGGGAATTTAAAAATGGATTTGCAAGAAGAGATTTTTGAAAATAGTTTTAAAGCTGGGGGATGTCAAAGAGCGATGTGAGTGAAATTAGGGAGATTTCAAAGAGCGGTGTGAGTGAAATTAGATAGATGTTCGTTTGTATTGTGTGCTTGTGTTGCTTTTGTTTACTAGGATTTAGTGTGACTAGGACTTGATAAGACTAGGCTTGAATCTTGAGAATGGAAATGTTAATGATTTGCCATGAGACTATGGAATATGATTTGTGGATTGAATTATCGTGAACCAGTTGGAGATATGGTATAAGTATATAAATTAAGTTTGAGGCTATTAATTAGGATGTGAATGATTGAGGTTGAAGTTAATAGTTGACGATTAGGCAATTGATTTGCAGAAAAATGATTATTATTATTATTGGTGGAATTTGATGTGAATATGATGAATTATGATTATTTTGATGTTTGGATCATTAGTGATGGAATAGTATGTGATTGAGTATTTATGGATTTTATTGTGGATTATTATTAAGTATGGAAATTGAGGAAATTCTTGAGGTTAGTTAATTACGTTATTTCACTCATACAAGCTCTAGTGAGCTTACCAGGTTGTATGTTTGAATGATCTAGTGTACCATGGATATGGTGCAGTATGGTTGGGGTTGTTTTGCAGGTTAAGCAGGCTGAGGAAGCAGTGGGGAGAAGACGAGGCAGTGGGACTCAGGAGTTTTATTTAATTGTTTTCACACAATGTTTTCGTTTAAATGTTTTTAGTAAAATTGTATTTCCTTATGTTGTTGTGCATGACTCAAAGAAAAGAGGAAACAGGTTTAAAACTTTGATGTTCAATATTTTTATGGGCCCGAGGTTCGGGGTGTTACAGCGAATTACCCCTAAAGGGGCCAAAGGTAGGCGTCAAGGGTCCAATATAGAGATGTCGAGGAAAAGGCAGTTCACTATGATCAGCTAGTAACTATGGCTGTTGTGGAGAATATGCTCCAAAAGCACATCAGAGGCCGGGTCAGCGCCCTAGGCCAATTTATGCGTTGCCATTCACGGTCATAGTTCTCTGGATTATGAGTACTCCAAATATTTTCGACTACTTGATTATACATGTTTCTCTGGCAAAGATGACCAGGTGTCATCAATTGAACATATTGAAAGATTTACAGCCCAATGTGGCGAGCATTAGAGAGGAGAATTCTTGAAAATGCATCTCTTTGTGTCTTCCCTTACTGGCATCACGTTCAAATGGTTCATGCACCTACGACCATACTCAATTGGAAGCTGGAGGGAGTTGGAGAATGCATTCCATGAGCAATTCCACCACTACGAAGAGGAGGTGTCTGTCGCAGACCTTGCACGACTCTTTCAGAGGGAAAAGGAATCAGCCTTGGCACATATTCGAATGTAGGAAGTTCCTAGATGGTGCCAACATCTAGGATTTATACGAATTGGCTGACCGAGTGGCTCGCTTTGAGCCACTGTTGAAGGAAGAAGCCCAAAGGAAGAACATGGCCAAGAATAATTTCCAAAAAAGAGCACCCATGAACTTTTAAGCCATGGATGAAGATCAAATTCAAGAAGAAGCTGAGATATCTTTGGCCGAGATCAATATTGACAAGCCTTACAAGTGCTCGGCATTGGTGAAGCCCCCGGCGAAAAAGCCTGGTGTGACCGGCCAAGTAATCTCATATCAATCCTAGGGGAGTACCCTTAGATTGAACGTGACTAAGCACTATGGTTTTGATTTTTCAAAGGTAGACCAAATTTTTGACGAGAAGAGAGCCGACAAGATGATCAAATTCCCAACAAATCATGTGGTCCCATCAAAAGAGGAGTTGACAGGACCGCTCCTGGATTCCACCCTAAAACCCGGAGAGGTCCTGCGAGAATCCAAAATCAAGGAAAATCCTACCGAAAATTCGGCAGAACCTCCCCTGAAAATGGACTAACCCAGAAATTTCAAAACCTGTGAAAAGCACTTCTAAACAGCAACCACCTCTACCACAACCAAAAAGGGTCTCAGATCCAACAATTTCACAGAAAATCCAACTTAAAATTTTAGAGTGGTTATCAGAGCTGCTATTCTATTACAAGGAAATTTTACAAAAAATTTATATGGCCCCTACTGGTCCGAGTAGGAATATGGATGTGACTGCCTCGACGTGATTGGCTCGACCTCCACCAAAGCTACTACCTGGGGGGACAATTTAAGACAAACAAGATAAACCGTGAGACAAACTCAGTGAGTGGACAGTTTAATAGAAACGAAAATTAAAGTAAACTTCATGTTTTCAGAAAATCCTTCGAAACCACGTTCAGCTCTAGAACCTCACGTCACTCTTTGAAATCCCCCAGTTTAAAACCATAAAGTTTATTTAAACTTAAGAAATCCCATAAAACAATATATATTTCTCAAGATAACAATTTCTTAAAACAAACGAACCGTAAATCATCGTAACAACAACCTTGATAGAATTCAAAGGAAATCCCTCACTTAAAAACATATTTAATAATTTCTGAAAATAACCAAATTCATTTTCCACCATGCTATATACCCTGAATAACCTGGCCATACACCTGTGCGGAATTCCTGCATTGCACAGGCAGGCAATACCCTGGCCATACACACGCGTGGAGTGAAATCCAACACGTGCAGGCAATATCCTGGCCATACACACGTGTGAATAAAATCAGCACGTGCAGGCAAATCCTGGTCGTACGTGGACGCAGAGCAGCCCCCAAAGGGCGAAGCATCCCGACACACGGCCCAAAGCCTATATGTGTGCCGTGATGGGTCCCAAAGACCTATGTATCTGATAATCTGGAGGGTACTGCAAGGGTGGTTTGAAAACCATTTTTCATAACCAAAATCATAGATCCTTTTTTCACCGAAAACATATATCATTGTACTTTCCCAAGAAGACTTTAAATCCATAACTTATAGCATAATTCCAATTAAAATCAAAGTGTATAAACCCAACCAATTCTTTTCGATTGAAAACCGAAAAATTTAATAAACCATATGAAAAAAATCATAAGTTAACATCCTTTCCAAGAGATATTCATCAATTTAAACAATTCGTCAAGTGAAACCATATTTGTAAACTTATGTACAAAGGGAATTGAAAAACCGAAATCCGGCATTTATTCACTAAATCCCAAATCAGACTCAAGATGCTTAACATAATTAAAATGATGGAATTTCATAAAATTCTTTTGAAAGGTCAAAGTTCACTCACATATATTATTTCTAAATCAAACTTAATTAATCAAAATAAAAAACACAAATTTCATAAATCATTTAAGGAAACAAGGTCCACTCACTGTGATAGCCCTAGCTTCGATTCTCCGCCGGATCGTCACGAGCCACGGTCGTCTCGCCTATAAAATGCACAACAAAACCGTAAAATTAGTCTCCAATTACGGTCCGAAACACTTTTCGGTTTCTCTAATCACTTCCAACCTACCCAAGATCAACAACCAACTCAACAATGACTCTAAATGATCCTACATTCAAGAGATGACAGTGGGTGTTTGAGACCACTGCGATTGCCACCCAAAGTGGCGGCTCCAAGCCCAAATTTAGCTAAAATACCTTATTTCCTAAAATCTACTCATACATTTCAATTTTAAACGTCGATTGAGATTCCTAGGGGTGAAAATGTCTAAACAAAACAACGAGAATAATTCCCCCAATCTGAAAACCCAAACAATCCCGAAATGGCATCAAACCCCAAAATTTCAAATTCCAAATTACTCAAAATTAATCAACCTAAGCTTAGGAGAATGAAAGCCCAATGAAAGAGGAAGAAAACCCACGAATTAATTTCGTGATCGGAGCTCCGGAGTGGTCAAAATCGACAAAATGGCCGGCGGCTTGACTAGCTTTCTCCGGCGAGTTGCTGCGTACAGGGGCGGCGGGCTAGCGAGGGGAGGCACGAAGGAGGACGTCCGGCTCACGGGGGTCACGTCGGTGATCTCGTGCCGCCGGGAAAATGGCCGGAGGCTGCCCTCCGATGATGGTGTCGCGCGCACACAGAGGAAGAGAGAGAAGAGGGTCTGCGGGGGAAAGAGAGAGTGTAGGCTCGGGGGGGGAGGGGTGGTCGGCGCCTGGGGATGTTCGCCGGAGCCAGGGGCTGGCCAGGGGTGGCCGGTGATGGTGAGTGGGGTGGCTAGGTGGTGCGCGCAGGGGAGAGGGTGCGGGGGTGGAGTGAAGACAGAGAGAGAGTGTGGGGAGAGAGAGAGAGATAAAGGGAGAGAGAGAAGTCACTAGACAATTCTAGAGAGAGAGAGAAAAATCAGAAAATTTTTCTGATTTTGAGTATTTAAAACCCACTTTTATAAATTTACAAAATTGCCCCTCACTTCACATGTCCGTATCTTTCAAACCGTAATTCGAAACGACGCGTGCTACGTGTCTATGAAATCGTGGGGTCGAAACCTATCTAACGGACCCAAAGTCAAAATCAAAAGCCCATTTATTTTAAAAGTCAACTTTGGGTCAAGCCCAAATTAAAACAAAAATAAATATTTAAATCAAAACCCTTTTTATTTTCCAAATAAATCTCAAAATCTTTAAAATACAATTCCACATCCTTTAAAAGAAATCTCTTAAAAACATAGTTAGATAAAAATTTAAATTAGCTTTGAAAATTTGGGTCGGGTCGTTACAGGAGTTGGCCAAGAAGATCTTCTGCAAATATCACGCCAAATATACCCATGCCACAGTGGCATGCATAACCTTCAGAGAAATATATCATCCAAAAACTTATTGAAGAGGGAAGTTGAAGTTTCCTCAAAAAGACAAGATTTAGATGAAGATCGACACCAACCCTTCGGCGAAGTAACAATTAACATGGTTTTGCTGGGAGTTCCAAAGCCGGCGGACAACCATCCTAAGGCAAGGGCTGACCTGACCACACACAGGGGGCAGGCAGAATAGGTGCTACCACGGCCAGAAGGGCCAGTCGTCTTGTGCACAAGGTGCAAATGCAAGGTGAAACTCGAGGAGTTCCTAAAGGAATCTGTGAGGATTAAAGAAAAACCCACTAGGGAAGATAAGAGAAAGGTACCAATGGTGCATGAAGAGAAGCCTCGTGCAATTTCTTGCCGAGCAAAGTAGAGAGGATTCTGGCAGAGGAGACTCGAGGGACAACGCCGGAAGGGGATATCCACCCTTATGAGAAGAAAGGAAAAAAGTAAGGATCTAACGCCAAAAATCCCCAGTTCAGGAGAGACCAAGCGTCAGGAGCTGTTTGGAGTTCAAGGAGGGTCGCCGAGATTACTCGTCTCAGAGAGCTCTGCAAAAGCAGCTCCCAAGAAATCCTCAGTCCCCTCCAAGAATAAGGACTACCAGTGTTCAGAGCAATCTTTCGGCAATCTGCCGTGATTTATAGAGGTAACGGTATCCTAGTTCAAGGCATGATAAAATTAGAATTTGCCTTTATAAATCAGACTTAGGGTTTTCTCAGGTTTGCACTTAGGGTTTGCATCCGAGTTCCTAAATCCATAATTAAATACCAACTGACTTCATACAAGTTCTAAATCATTTAAAAATACTCTTTTAAAAGTTTAAAACCAAAACCAAGGTCAAATGAATAAAAGAGGGATTCTGCATAATTGAATTCTAAGCCTCTTTGTTCAAAACTTGAGGTTTTGACAACTCAAATTCTGAATTATCTATAAGTAGAATGGAATGTGACTTGCTCAGCCTAAGAGTATAGGCCAAAAACCATTAAAACAAAGGATTTTAGTTTTTCATCCAATCAATTTTTTTCAAAAAGGCCCAAAATGCAGTGCTTGCTCTGTCATTTTTATAAAGTTGTACAAAAATCATTTGAACAAGACTTTTCACAGAAATTTAGTGAATAGGTTAATATTCATGCATAACAATTTTCAAAGCATTAGAGTTGTTCAAGTAGGTTTTTGAAGAGTGGAATCTCACACCAGAAAAATGATTTTGACAAAACATTGTTTATGTGGTCAAAAATGCTATTTATGTGTTTATTGAACCAAATTGAATGAAACCAATTGAAAAAACCTACTGTAACAATTTCATGTTTAAATTCTAAGCATAGAGAATTTTGTGCACAAAAACCTAATACTTTTTCAATGAAAATTCTGCAGAACTGTGGCAGCATTTAATATATCTTGCAAAATTCACTATAAATCCATAACATGTTTGATTCAAGTGTTTCTTGACGCAAAATATAGATTAGGATGTCTAGTTTCAATCCCTAAAACATCATAACCAAATTCCTTCTAGAACAATACAGAATTTAAAAACAAGGCACGAGGTCAAAAGATTGAAAAGCTGCCAAACAAAAATTTAAAACATGTAACCCTTTGGATTTCTTGTAATGCTGTTAACCCTAGCCAATCAACCATTACCAAAATCTAAAATTAATACTCAAGAACTTAGGAAAAAGGATTTCAGACTTCTTACCAAAGTTTTCTTCAAAGGCAGTATAGGCTGCACGTCCTCTTCTTCTTTTGGCAACTAGCTTCCTCTCCTTTAACTCTCTCTCTCTCTCTCTCTCTCTCTCTCTCTCGTTAAGTCATAATTAATGTGAGGGAAGGTTTGCCTGAAGTTTGGAGGGTGTTATAAGGAGGGTGTTATAGCCGTTTGGAGAGAAAATGAAGAGTAATCCCTTCAATTTTCCCTATTAGGTGTGGGAAGGGGTTTAAGTGTTGTACTGACAGGTTTTGAGTTTTCCAAGAGGGCTCTAGTTGGCTGACCAATCCTTGAGGCCTAGTTAAATGGATAATAGTCTACTAAACCAGGCTTTACAACCCATTAAGCACTCTAAGGCCATTGCTTGCTTAACCTCTCTTAATAAAACTCATCATTTCATTTTTGTTTTCTTTTTCAAGTCCAAAACCGAAACACACTCTACCTAAAACATGATTACCATCCCATGCTTAGGTCACCTTCCTTATCCCTTCTCCAAGTTGCCTAGGTTTCTTATCCTAATTGCTCACGCTGGTCAACATTAAGGTTTAGGTTTAGACAACTATGCTTCACTCTTTAATTAGAATGTGATTCACTCTTTAATCATAGATTTACTCTTAAACCCAGATTGAGGCGTGACAGTAAACTTTATTAGTTATGCTCTAATTAAATTAGAAGTTACTTGGTGTAGGTTTGAGACCGATTTTGAATTGTGGTTGAAATTGGTTGTTGAATTAGAAGTGTTATTTAGATGTCTTACAAGTAAGGATTGTTTAATTTACAAGCGAGGTGCTCTAATTAAACAGTAGCCTGTTTGTTTAAGTGCCTCCATTGTTTAAATTTTCTGGTTCCGCCACTTGTTGCACCAGTTGGCATGTAGTGACTACCCTACTGAAGACCCTAATTTGATGCAATATTTCTATGCACCAAGCGCAAGCTATCTGACACTACTAAAGAACATTCAAAACCAATACTGCACAGTTTTATATATATCAAGAAGGGAAAATTTTAGCAAAAAGACTCGACTTTTACCTATTTTTTCAGTTGAGGATGCGACATTCAAAGTATTCCAATTAAGGACTCCAAACTTACTTAAGCACCAACCAAGGACTCTCCGTCAATTTTCCTATAACGTATGTTTAAAAATGTGATGTGACCTGCACGTGCTTGAAAGGAAAGGGCATTTTTGTATTTTCTTTTGAATCTAAGTCAAACCCAGAAAAAAAAAATCAAATAACCAATTAACTTAAAATCAAGAACAGACAAAAAAAATCAAGAACATAAAAAGAAAATAAAGAAAAAAGAGAGGGTAGGAGACGCGCGCAGGATCCTCCTACCCCTACCCTCACCCACCTCTATTCCCCTCTCTGTTACGAAACTGTGATCTTATAATCACATTTTCCATATATAGTTACATTTACTATTTTTTTGTTATCTTTTAATTGATTGTAAATGCCAGCTGGCAGCCTAGGATTGGGATATAAGCCCTCGGCACTTTTCTTGTAAGGAGTTATGAATTAAATCAAGAGTATATCATCTAGAGCTTTTGTGTCTCCAGCTCTTCCTTCCATCTTCTTCTTCATTTCTTCTGTATATTTGGGTCAAGGTTGAAATGGGTCTAACATTTGGTATTGGATCCATCTATTTGATCCTTGTTCCCTTCCTGTGTATGCCCCGCTATCTCACGCGCGCGAAGCACATGGACGCTCGTCTGACCGCCGTTGAAACTTCCATCACTGCTTTCACTACCGAGCTTAAATCCTTGACGGATTCACTTCCAGCCACTGGTGATGCCAAACTCAGTGTGTATTTTACCCAGTGCGGCGAGGGTGGATCAAACGTCGAGGATGTAGCTGAGACCATCGATGGTCGTTATTGTCGTCGCTGTCGTCTCGATGGGAGTTGGGGAGGTGCGCAGCGTCAACCATTGCCAAAACGAATCGATTTTCCTCGTTTTTTCGATGGGGATGATCCATTAGCTTGGATCTACAGAGCGAAGCAATTGTTTTCTCTCTACAACACGCAGGAGCATCAAAAAGTGGTCACCGTCTCTTTTCATCTCGAGAACGACACACTACAGTGGTTTCGTTGGATGGATTGCCTAGCGACGACCCCACGTTGGGAGGATTTCACTCGTGCCTTTTGCAGAGAATTTGGGCCATCGGAATTTGATGATAGTGCTGAGGCTCTTTTCAAACTGAAGCAAATAGGTACTCTAAAGGATTATGTTACTGAATTTCACCGATTGACAAATCGCACTAGAGAAATTAGACCTATTTTACTTAAGAGTTGTTTTCTGGGAGGCTTCAAGAAGGAATTAAAATTTGATGTTAAGTTGCTGCGTCCTTCGAATGTTCATGAGGCAATTGCTATAGCTGCTCAAATTGATGCTAAGGTGAGTGAACTTAAGTCTATAGTTAAACCCTCACCAGTTCCAGGTCCTGGCTCTGCTGCAAAACCATTAGCTATCTTACCACCACCTAGTAATAATGTTAAGCCTACTGGGTTACTCTTGTTCAAAAAATTGACACCTGAGGAAGTCCAATTGAAGAAGTCTAAGGGACTTTGTTTTTTCTGTGAAGAAAAATATACACGGGGTCATCGATGTAATCAGAAACAATTATTGGTTCTATATGTGAATTGGGAGGTGGAGGATCAACGATTAACAGATGAAGAAACTGTGGTTGATTCCTCCGGGCAATTACAACAAATGGAGCTTAGTGAGTCTGTTTTTTATGGTACAACGGCCACAAAGTCTATCATAACCATGAAAGTTGCAGGTTTCATTAGGAATTGCCCTGTAACTATTCTTTTGGATTCTGGCAGTACTCACAACTTTGTGGATTGTAGGTTGATCAAAAAGCTTGGTTGGAAATTGAACCCCACTAATGAGTTTGAGGTGTTGATAGCAGATGAGGGTCAAGTTAAGAGTAAGGGGTGTTTGAACACTACTCTTTCTATGAGTGATTATGTGTGTGATTCCAGTCTTTTTGCCTTACCTCTTGGGGGCTGTGATGTGGTACTAGGACTGCAATGGTTATCCTCAATAAGCCTTGTGTCATAGGATCGATTTTCAGCTTCTAACTATAGAGTTTAGTGTGGAGGCAGTAAGATAAAAAATAGAAAGCACTCAACCTCAAGCACCTTTGGTACAAGAAGCAACTCTGCAACATCTTGAAAGAATTTTTCATTCTTCAAGCTTGGGAATCTTTCTTTATTCCATGGCAGCCGACAAAAATGAAGCATGTGATCTGAACACCAAGCAGTTGGAGGAATTAAAAGAAGTTTTGTCAGAATTTGATGATGTCTTTCACACCCCGACTACCTTACCACCAAACAGACCCCATGATCACAAAATTCCTCTCATTTCAAGAGCTAAACCACCTAGTATCAAACCCTATCACTATGGCCCACTTCAAAAAATTGAAATTGAGAAAGCAGTACAAGAGTTGTTGAGTTCAGGGTTTATACAAGCAAGTCACAGTCCTTTCTCGTCCCCTGTGCTGTTGGTAAAAAGGAAAGAAGGAACATGAAGAATGTGCATGGATTACAGGGAGCTTAATCAAGTCACTATTAAAGATAAGTACCTCATACCATTGATTGATAACTTATTGGTTGAATTGCATGGTGCTAAGTATTTCACTAAGCTGGATTTGAGATCAGGTTATCACCAAATCAGGATGGATCCTACAGATGTGGAAAAAACAGCTTTCAGAACACATGAGGGCCACTATGAGTTCTTGGTCATGCCATTTGGGCTAACCAATGCACCTGCATCCTTCCAAAATCTTATGAATGATGTGTTTAGACCATTTTTGAGAAAGTTTCTATTAGTTTTCTTTGATGATATACTGATTTATAGTAGGAGTTGGGAAGAACACTTGTCTCATTTACAGCAGGCCTTGCAAATACTCCAACAACATCAACTAATTTGTTAAAAAGCAAAAATGTGCTTTTGGTTAAAGCAAGGTGGAATATCTGGGCCACATTGTGTCTAGAGAGGGAGTGACAGCTGACCCATCAAAGCTGCAAGCCATTGTGGATTGGCCTATTCCCACAACAGTCAAGGAGTTAAGGAGATTTTTGGGGCTAACAGGTTACTACAGAAAGTTTGTACCTGGATATGGTAAGATTTGCCAGCCTTTATATCAATTAACCAAGAAAGGTGGGTTTCTTTGGACTGATGTTGCAACTGAAGCGTTTCAACATCTAAAGAACATCATGGTTTCACCACAAGTTCTAGCTTTACCGGATTTCAATTTACCGTTTGAAATTGAGTGTGATGATTCAGGTATTGGAATTGGGGCAGTCTTAGAACAAAAGGGCAGACCAATAGCTTTTACAAGTCAAGCTCTGGGCCCTAGGAATCAAGCATTGTCAACTTATGAAAGAGAACTCATTGGTATTGTGCATGCAGTGAGAAAATGGAAAGGATATCTACAAGGAAGACATTTTGTGATCAAAACTAATCACAACAGTTTGAAGTTCGTTTTGAATCAAAGAGCTAACACTCCATTCCAACATAAGTGAGTGGCTAAGTTGCTTGGGTTTGATTATGAGATACAATACAAGCATGGTATTGAAAATGTCGTTGCAGATGAACTCTCCAGAGTTCATGGCGCTAAACAACTTGCAGAAACTTCCCTAAGTAGTCAATTTGAATGTACAACAATATCTTACCCTTATTTTGGGTGGCTGGATGAACTGAGAAGACATGTGGAGTAGGATGAATGGACAATTAACAAGTTGCAAGAGTTGGCTGCAATAGATGCAAGTACTGATCAACAGTCTAAATTGCGAAAATTTTAGGTGGATAATGGGTTTCTGAAGTATCAATTTTGAATTGTCCTTAGTTCAACATCAACATGGAGGGTTAAAATTTTTGAAGATCATAATACTACTCCCACTGCAGGACATCCTGGGGTACTCAAAACCTATCAAAGAATTATGAGGGGTTTTTATTGGCAGGGACTGAAAAAAGATATCAGACAATGGGTTGCAGAATGCTCAGTATGCCAGCAGAACAAGTATGAAACGATAGCACATCCAGGCTTGTTACAACCCTTACAAATTCTAATCCAAGTCTGGACTGATATCAGCACGAATTTTGTAGTTGGGTTGCCATCATGCAAGGGTAAATCAGTGATTCTGGTTGTGGTAGACAGGTTGACAAAATATGCACATTTTGTTGCTTTGGCTCATCCACTCACAGCTGTCATAGTAGCTCAAGTCTTTATTGATCACATTTTCAAACTCCATGGAATGCCATCCTCTATTGTGAGTGACAGAGACCCTATATTTGTGAGTGCTTTTTGGAAGGAAATATTTAAATTGCAGGGGTTCTAAATTGAACATGAGCTTAGGGTATCACCCTCAAAGTGATGGGCAAACTGAGGTGGTGAATAGATGCCTTGAAACCTATTTAAGGTGTTTTGCAGGATATCAACCTAAGAAATGGGTCCAATGGTTAGCCTGGGCAGAATAGAGCTATAATACTGCTTTCCATACATCTGCAAAGGCAACACCATTTGAGCTGGTCTATGGATATCCACCACCACATGTTAATTCTTATGAAGTTGGGTCTGCAAGGTTGGATTTGGTGGAACAGACACTCATGGAGAGGGACAAGATCATATCCATGCTCAAGATAAATTTGAAAGTGGCTCAAGAAAGAATGGAGACTCAAGCTAACAAACACAGAACTGAGAAAGAATTCAGTGTGGGTGATTTCGTTTATTTGAGGTTGGTTCCTTATCAACTGCAATCTCTGGCTTCTCATTCTTTCCACAAGTTACACCCAAAGTTCTATGGTCCTTATGAAGTCATTGAGAGGATTGGGAAGGTAGCATACAAGTTGAAATTACCTGCAGGAACCACGATACATCCTGTTTTTCATGTC
This sequence comes from Dryas octopetala, assembly GCF_963921425.1. Lineage (NCBI taxonomy): Eukaryota > Viridiplantae > Streptophyta > Magnoliopsida > Rosales > Rosaceae > Dryas > Dryas octopetala. The sequence continues at coordinate 7,242,505 of NC_141367.1, read as the reverse complement.
AGTTGTTTGAAGAAACATCTTGGTGCAGCTGTGATCCTAATTGCTACACTTCCTTGCATTACAAAAGATGGAATTCTACATGAAACCGCTGAAGCTGTGTTACAGAAAAGGATTTATAAGAAGGGAAATGCTGCAGGTCCTCAACCACTTGTTCACTAGAAAGGACTCAATGTAGAAGATGCAACATGGGAAGATTATGATGACTTCACCAGCAAATTCCCTAATTTCCAGTTTTGAACAACCTTGAGGACAAGGTTTATGTTAAAGGGAGGGTAATTGTTACGAAGCTGTGATCTTATAATCACATTTACCATATATAGTTACATTTACTATTTTTCTGTTATCTTTTAATTGATTGTAAATGCCAGCTGGCAGCCTAGGATTGGGATATAAGCCCTCGGCTCTTTACTTGTAAGGAGTTATGAATTAAATCAAGAGTATATCCTCTAGAGCTTTTGTGTCTCCAGCTCTTCCTTCCATCTTCTTCTTCATTTCTTCTGTATATTTGGGTCAAGGTTGAAAGGGGTCTAACACTCTCCGGCCACCGGCTATCAACTACCTAATCCTCCTGCGTTTGCGACTCGTCTCCTCCCCCTGATCAATGACCTCCCTATGCAACTTTCCCTCTCCCTCTCTCTTACTTCGCTGCCTCCAGAATCGAACTCCGAGAAGACCTCCAAAAGAACAAGGTCCTCACACTTTTCTTCTTCCCACTCATCTCTGAGCTCCATTCTTCTTCTCTAAAAGAAAAAAAATCACGACCAGATATTGTTAGTTCTTAAGGTTTGTTTTATTTTTCTGGGTTTATTTATTATTATTATTATTTTTTAAGAGCTAGATCTTCTTGTGATAACTATGGAGGGTTTGGATTTAGGATTGTTTTTTTTTCTCATAGGTTTTGATTTCTTATTCGTGAAGTGGAGATTGGGTTTCATTTGTACTACCTGACGATTTAGGATTTTGGTTTTTTTTTTTTTTCCTTTTTGTTATATGAATGTTACTCTGCTATAAGTTTTGGCTAGAAATTGCAGCAAGGGATTTGATTCTTGAATTGTCTCTCACTCTGTGTGCATTGAAATTGTAGCAAGGGATTTGATTCTTGAAAGGGGTTTTTATTTAAGCTAGATTTCATTGTCAATTTCTGGGTTTTATTTATATTTTGTCTCTGATCTTGTATAATTCTTGAAGTGGGGGATTTTGTTCTTTTTCTTACTTTTCTGGGTTGCAATTTTGTCTTTATCAATTGCCATTTACATTTTTTCTCTGTAATCAATGGCTTAATTCATCACCATTACTGGGTGAAGAACACCAAGTAAGAAAGAGAGAAAAGGAGAGAGAGAGAGAGAGAGAGAGAGAGAGAGAGAGAGAGAGCAAAAGATAGAGAGGAAGAGAGAGATGTAGCAGAGGGGAGAGAGCGGTGCAAGCGGGAACGGAGTCGCTGATCGCCGGCGCGGAGGGAGGGGTCGACAGCCGGAGTGGGGGAAGGAGGTGGGGTGGAGGTGAGGAAGGTCGGGGTTGGGCTGGGCTAGGCTGGGGTAGGGTTCTGCATCCTCCCTGCCTTTTTTTTTTTCTTTAATTCCTTTTTTTAATTCTTTTAGAATTATTTGTTAATGGAGAGGACAAATTTGCCCCTAAAAATTGATCACGTGCAAGTCACATGATCAATTTTTAACGGATGTTTTGACAGATTTGACGAAGAATCCTTGATTGATGCTTAAGTAAGTTTGGAGTCCTTAATTGGAACACTTTGAATATCGCATCCTCAACTGAAAAAATGGGTAAAAGTCGAGTCCTTTTGCTAAAATTTTTCCTATCAAGAATTAATTCAGTAATTGTGCAAACAAACACTGAAAAATCCTATGACACTAATAACAATCCATGACTATATAAAAAACCAAACAATGACTGTATGACAGTGTTTGAAAACATTAACCTAAAGTAAAAGTTCCCAAAAAACAAATTTATAACCCTAAACCCAATTATATGCCCTAAACCCCACATTTAACCATAAGCCTCAATTCTACACCGTTATAATATATAAATTCTAAACCAAGAAAAACATAACCTAAAATCAAAATAACAAAACTAAATTATAAACTAAATAAAATGGATATTGTATGATAGTCACCAAAGGTTAAACTAACAGACAATATTTGCAAAGTTTATAAGCTTCGACATGCAAATTCTACACCCAACACCACCCCTATAAACACAAATTAAAGATAAATTGAATTTAAAATCAAAATAACAAAACAAAGCAAATCAAAGTTATATACTAAATGAAACATATATTGTCAGAGAGTAAACAATTTAAAACAGACATTGTCGAACCGTGTGTGTCTGAGAAATCGAGCATAGAAATTATGGATTATGAGCTCATTCTAGATCTAACTCCAACAGTCACATACATAACATAACCATCACGAAATCCACAAAATTAGGCACAAAAAATACATATATAATATGCTTGCTATAAGACAATCAATTGAAAACCTAACCAAAAAAATTGAAATTGAGCTCTAAATCTAGAATTTACAGCAAAATAAAAAAATTAAAACCTCGCTGAACACAAAGATCAGGCCCTTACTGAATCTAGAATTCCAATTGCTTTATGAGAAATAATAGGAAGAGAAAACGAAAAATTGAGCCCTAACTTTCATTTTCTTTTCCTTTCCTATGGTTTCTCGACAACCAAACGGAGCTCAATCTACTCCACGAAGCTCATGGACATGCTTCACTAGGTGTGACAGAGATCGTTGTCAATGTCGTTGTCACTGACAGTGACTCTGTAGCCCTTCGACAATGGAGGCAGCGAGGTGAAGGAAGTGGGAAGACAAATAGAGAGAGAGAGAGAGAGAGAGAGAGAGAGAGAGAGAGAGAGAGGCGTAAAATTCCTTGTGCAAAAAAAAAAAAGAAAAATAACAAAAGGGCAAAATAATAATTGTACATAATAAATATTTAAATTAACTAAAGCAATGGGTTGGGCTATTGAGAGTTATGTAATTTATGATAATATGCAATTGACTATTAAGGAATACCAAATTATATATTGACTATTATGTAATTTACAAATTATTTATTAATTTATTTATAATTTGCTATAAAATTTAGCTCTAAGTGCCCACTCTCTCAAGTGTCTTCCTTGTATTTTTTTCTCACTCTCTCTCTTACTCAAATGTTAATTCTTAATTTCAAACCTTTCTTTTACTTTGAGTGTGAACATACATTCTTTTTCTCTTTGATTAATATTTACTTATGTAACAAATTTAATATTAAAGAGAGTATAAAATTAAGAAGCTTTCTAATAAGATAGAAAAATAGCTTGAATTGCATGTTACTTAAAAAAATGTAGCGTGCTTATTGTTTAACTTTTCTGGCTCCGCCACTTGTTGCCCCACTTGACGTGCAGCGATATTTCTATGCACCAGGCGCAAGGTATCTGACGCAAGCTATGTGGCGTCTTGACACAAATCTTGGTGTGGGATTGCAAGATTTAGACCAGAGTTGTTTCATTGGCCAAAAAAAAAAGACCAGAGTTGTTTCGTCCTAACTACCTCCTCAGAAAATGTTTTGCTAGCTGGAATGAATAGAAAATAATTAGTTGGATGTTTTATTATTGGTGGATCTTGATCTCAATGTTATATATTAATTGATTTTATTTTTTCAACTTGCTACGGGTCAGCCTTCAGTCATTATAAGACAAATCGAGATAACATGGCCTCTTAATTATTAAATATGTTTAGGTGCTCCTTCTTCCGTTTACATTGACCTTGTCTTCTTTGTGTTCCTATTTGAATCAGAAATTGGTCCAAGACTGATGGCTAGCTTGTACGAAGTAAGTCTAACCATCTTTATTCATTCCCAGCTGGGTGTGCAAATTAATTAATACTCTTTAGTAACATGGCCACCCAAATCTCTTCATCACCTTCTCTTCCACTGCGGTATCACGTGTTGAGGACACTCGCAAAAGTTTCACGAACCATTTATATATACACAGCTTTGCGTCTGAAAGGAATATCCACACTTTTAGAGTTGCAATTGGTTTTGTATTATTGTCGCCAGAACTCCTTAAAACAATTGATGAATCAAGAATTTCAGTCGTCATTTTTTCAAGAAATTACTCTGTTTCTTCAACGTGGTGTCTGAATGAACTTGCTAAGATTGTTGAATGCATGATTTTGTGCACGTACACTAGTAGTTTTGCATGGTAAAACAAGCAAAATATGACAAAAATATTTTAACACATAAGATATTAAAATAGTACAACAAATTGACCAAGAAGTACAACAGCTTCAACCCTTAGTATTTCCATTAGAAAATTATTATAAAATAGTAATGCTAACATATACATGTCCGGCCATCCTAATGCTAATGCATCTGTTATAATAGTAGAAACAGATGCATTAGCATTAGGATGGACATGTATATATACTTCTTCAAAGACCTAGCAAGGAATCACCAAAAAGCACAGAGCAAATATGTAGATATGCATCAGAAAAATTTAATGATCAAATAGCAAAATTACCTTCAACAGATTTAGAACACTACAAGAAATATAGGATATAGGGGCAGAAAAGATTCGCACATACAAAAAATAGTAGGGGCAGAAAAACGCTCCAAGATGGCATAGGTAGGGGCGGTCGGAGAGGCGGAAATAATAAACGACCCTATTGCAACCGTCACTAATTAATATTAGGGGCGGATGTCACTATCTAACCGCCCCAATGACAAATAGGGGCGGATATTTATACAACGCTACCTTTAATTATAACCGGATTAATTTAATGCGCGAGAGCAAATAATAACTGCCCCTACTTTATTTGAAAATTAATTAGGGGCGGATAACAACTATCCCAAATTAATTCAAAAAAATTATAGGGGCACTTTAGTATCAGCCTCATATTAATTCTTTGATTAAGTTTGGATTATTTTAGAGGCACTTAGCATTCGCCTCTATTATTACTATAAATTAAATTTAAATAATCCGAAAATTATATAGGGGCACTTTAGTATTTGCCTCATATTAATTATGTGATTAAGTTTGGATTATTTTAGAGGCGCTTAGCATTCTCCTCTATTATCATTAGAGTTTTTTTTTTAAAGTCCATTTTTTAAAATTTACTATTCATCCGGCCCAACCGCTACAGTAAACTACTATAGCGGCCCACTTTATATTATATTATAGTAATTGTATTTCTATCTTTTTTCTTTTTCCATATCAATCATTTTTATCTTTGTATGTATAAGTTTTGTTGAGAAAATAAGAGGACAATAATTGATTTGATAGCTGCCTTTCACAAAATCAGTGGGCACTGGTAGCTATACATAATAGCTAGTTAAAAAAATAATAATTATTGCAATAGACTTGATGTATCTGTCCTAAATTACAATACTCCAATTATGTCTTGCAATTAACCTACTTAATTTGTTGACACAATTTTAAACTATTACCCATAATTCAATAGAGAACCTTGTTGACAATTGGGCGTGCTTTACACATGGCTTCCAATGGCACAAATTTAGGCATGGTAATTCCTATACCTTCAATCATATCAATCTCCTTCTCACAAACTCTCTCCCACTCAAAGCATTGAATCAATGACCCAAGAGTCAAGCCCACCACACGTTGGGCCAAGCCCGCTCCAGGACAAGCTCTTCTTCCCAGCCCAAACGGCATGAGCTTGTGTGACTCATCCACACCACTTTCGAACCTCTCGGGCTTGAAGCTTTCGGGCTCATCCCACAACTTTGGGTCTCTATGTATGGCCCATGCATTGACCAATACCATCGTGCCACGTGGAACGTCGAATCCCCCAACAGTGCAGTCATCAGATGAGAAATGCGGGAGTAGCAACGGTGCTGATGGGTACAATCTGAGAGTCTCAGAGATGATGCTTTGAAGGTAAGGTAGTTTGGAAATTTCAGGTTCGTCCACTAGGCGTTCTTGGCCAAGTTTAGCATCCAATTCGGCTCTAACCTTTTTCAACACATGAGGATTGTTGAGCAAATTGGACATGGCCCATTCCAATGTCACTGCTGATGTATCGGTACCCGCCAATAACAAGACCTGAAAATTGGTACAAAAATAATTTTATGTATTGCCACATGGCTTTATATGAGTAATTACAATTGAAGTGCAATTATTAGTGACAACATAGTTAATTAAAAGAATAAATTAACATAGGATGCGTGATAAGCATCCTATGTAACCTCTAGTACACCTATTGTTAAAATATAACAATAAGGTAATATTTGTAACATTTAGGTGACTTAGCTTATTTAGTTTAGTTTTTTTTTTTTTTTTAGTTTTGTTCATTTTGAATTTTCTTCTCTCAAATTCTTATAAAGTGTAATGAAAATATGTCAGCAGTCGCAGTTTTAGTTTTAGTATCTTTGGTATATAAAACTTATAAATGTTCAAAGTGTAATGAAAATATGTCAGCAGTCGCAGTTTTAGTTTTAGTATCTTTGGTATATAAAACTTATAAATGTTGTTTTAGTTCGCAGACTACAGTCTCAGTTTTCTAATGCAGTTGTAGTTCGCAGATTGCAGTTTCAGTTTTATGACGCAATTAAAGTTCGCAGTTTCAGTTTGGCGCTTGTTGGAGCTGTTTTGGGTAGATTGAGCTTGTGTTAGTTTCAGTTTTTAATTTTGAGTGGGTTGGACTTATATTAGTTTCAGTTTTATTTTGGGTGAGTTGGGCTTGTGTTAGAATTGTCTTTTTAGAAGGTGACTTAGAAGTTAAATTTGTGTGTAGTTTTGATTAAGTTTTTTTTGTTGTTAGTACCTTGAAATGAAGGCATTCTAGTTAAAATATCACAATGAGGTAATGAGTTTGCTAAAATGCACAATGAGGTTGCTAAATGCTAAATGCTATACCTAAAATATCAGTTTTTGATAAAAAAAAATCAACTACAACTGTGCTTGTGTGCTAAATGCTAAAATAGCATAACAATATACACTCCGGCCAAGAAAATGGTGGGACCCAAGTAGAAAAATTATTTAAATTAGTGCATGTATGTGGACAGTTTTTGATCGTCTTTATGGAGAATTCATTTCTTATTAAGATATAGATTTTCCATCATTTATTTATTAAAAATAAATAAATGCATGCGGCAAATGCAAAAGCAGAGTTTGCTAAGAGAGAGAGAGAGAGAGAGAGAGAGAGAGAGAGAGAGAGAGAGAGAATTTGTACTAACCAGAATAAGCCCCTTGATAATTTGATCGGTGTAGTACTCTGGCTGTGACTCCTGCAGAGAAAGCAAATGGTCGATCATGGTGTTGGACGAATTTCCACCCTCCGATTTACTCTTACTGCGATGCTCATCAATCAGACCTTGCAAGAACCCATCTGTCCTCTTGGCCAAGTTCATCACCTTCTTCTCATACCCACCACTCCCAATCCAATTCAAGATGGGCAAGAAATCCCCTGCGTTCTCGATGCCGCTGTAATGAAACGCCTCCGACATGATCTCCCTGAACTGCCTGGCCTTGTCATCCTTGTCCACCGCCACGTCATCGCCGTAGTACCTCTTCCCCGCCACCATCGTCATTATGATGTTGAAGGTCAGCTCGGAAAACATCGACTTGAGCTCCACTTTCGTCAAGTCTTGAAGCGAGTTTTGGGAGAGTTTTCGGAGCAAGTGTTTGACTTGGTCCTTTCGAATGCCGGAGAAGTTATTGAGCCGGCCGGAGGAGAAGATCTCAATGGCGCCAATGCGGCGGAGGTTGCGCCAGTGGTCGCCATAAGGGGCTAATGTCATGGTGGTGTAGTTGTAGCCGAGATGCTTGCCCATGAGGAGGCGAGGGCGGTTTGCCAAAACGATGTCGTTGGTGGTGAAGCACTCTTCTACTGCTGAAGAAGATGAGATTATAATCACGCGACGCGAGCCAAGCCAGAGAGAGAAAATGGGGCCGTGTTTTTGAGAGAGGCGGTGGAAGGTGCGGTGGACTGGGGTTTTTAGGAGGTGGAGGTGGCCGATGATTGGGAGGGAGAGTGGGCTTGGTGGGAGATTTGTGTAACGGCGTCGTTTTGATTGGAGTAGGAACTTGAAAGTGAAGAGGAAGACGATAAGGGAGAGGGATGTGTAGAACACGATAACTTCCATGATGAAGTTGCTTTTGCTTGGCTCATAAAATTGGTTGGCTTGTTTTGGCTTTTGCTTGGTTTGATGAGGTTGGGTTGATATAAATGTGGTATTTATAAGTAATGAAAACAATAGTCTGAGTGTTACCTGGGTCGGGTCTTTTGGTTGTCATAGTCATCTGGATGATTCGGATCAATTACTCTAAGATTTGTATGCAATACATTAATAGGAAAAAAGAATGCACGCAACCACCCATGCAGACCTGAACTATAATCACCTTCTCCCCTCTACAAATTCTTATTTATATTAGGTTGTCATGCTTTCATACATACACCTAGCTACTTGCCCACTTATACAGAAAAGTCTATTTATTGTTGCTTTTTGGATTGAACGTAGGGACCATTTTGACAATGTAGTCAAAGGGAGTGTTTTCTTTCTTTTGTTTTGCATGTATCCTGTCCCCTATAGGCGTTGGCATGTTACATCACGTTCACGTCAGGGAGTGCGTGTGTTTCTCCTTATTCTCATCTGTGATCTTGTTTGAAATCAATGCATGCGTCAGTGAATACGTGATGAAATTTGTATTGCATGTTTGCATATTTGCATGTGACAGTGTGGCCAGTGGGAGCAGACTGAGGCCAAAGAGTCAAATTATTTCACATCATAATTTTGTCTTCTAGAGAAGATCACTTACATGTTCCTGTGACACACAAACACACACTCACTTTCTCTCTCTCTCTCTCTCTCTCTCTCTCTCTCTCTCTAAGTGGGATACTGGCCACATGTCCCTTTTTTGGGAACATGTAAGTTTTTCTCTATTTTGTAACTACAGTTACTTAACTAATTAGAGCACGATGACCAATACATATGCACTAGCATAGTTTGACACAGTTGATAATTATCTATGGTTTTGCAAATTAAGATATAAGAAATTAAAATTCTTAGAGTTAGCTCAAATGGTGAGAGAGAAGTAATGAATTAGGATTAGGATTTTTTTTTGGCCAGGAAATTAGGATTATGATTGATTAATAGACAACTAATTTCATTGCAATATAAACTATTTTACTAATAAATTGCATTAATGAAAGTACGTGCTTTTAGATAATTTCATTTTTGGTGAAGACTGTAATAAAGAAATAGTCACTACTAGGAAATACCCCATTAAATATCAGTGGAAAACCGATGTCTATTAAGTTTTCGACCGATAAGGGCAGACGTGATATCTAATGTACCCTATTTTAGATATCGGTTTTCCAATGATGTCTATAACAAAGTAGATATCCTATTTCTTGAATATCTTATATCATTAATAAACAATATATATCGATTTTTCAAAAAACTGATATCTAAAAAAACGGATTCCGATATGTAATATAATTTAAATATCAATTTGGTTTTATTTTTCGATATTGTAAACTCATCAAAAGCTATATTTGGTAGGTTGTTACATCGCTTTTTTTATTAAACCGATATGTAAGATTTATAACACATCGCATTTTTAACTAAAGCCGATATAAATGTACATATTAGATATCGGTTTTATTTGTTATTTCGATGTATATACATGTATAAATATCAAATTTAAAAGATTAAAGATATCGGTGTTTAACTGATATTATAAATATTTTTGAATTAAAAAAAAACTAATATGAAATGGGTAGGGATAACCCTAATCCATATATAACCCCATAAGCAACTTCAAAAATCTGCACAAAAGTAATCATCCAAGTTCAATTCTTCCATTCATATAAATTCCAACATCCAAAAATAATCAATAAGTTCACAAAAATATTAGAATGGCAGTGCAATGATGCCTATATTCTGGCTATACAAAAGATTGGAATGTCAACTAGTATCTACTACAACATTAGGATGCAAAAATCTTTTTGCATACCACTTGCATTAGAAAAAATGGAGTATGAGCCAAGGATTATCTACCTAAACCTGCAGAAAACAATACTAACATACGAACAAATTAGAGTCTAGAGTATTATTCCATCTTAACAAGAAAACTAGAAAGATCAATGATTAAAAAGACATAACATAAACTAGATCCTAGATAATACCCTGTTTAACATAGAGTGACCTTCACATTGAGAATATAGGACTCAAAAGGCTGAGAGATGAAAGATGAGAGAGAGAGACAGTGAGAGTGAGAGAGAGAGAGATAGACCATGTGCTCTGCAACCTACATATATTGATAAAAACAAACAGATTTGAAAGAAATTATCCACATAATGATGGTCTAATGAACCTCTTTCCCACAAATTGATAGAAACAAACAGATTTATAAGAATGCCCATAATGATGCCCAAAACCAGACTCTTTTCCACAAATTATCCACCTCTTTCCCTCTAACATCTTACAAAACCTAAAATCAATATTAAATTAAAATGTATATTTAACTAACAATTACTGCAACCATTCGAATTAAATACCTTATGAAGGAAAATTGGCTATATTTAACTACTAACGAAGGAAAAAAACATCTCCAATCACACAAAGTACTAACATTATAATGAATTTGAACCAATGTAAATTTGTATAGATTAAGAAAGGAGAACAGGAAAAAAGAAAGAAGCATCCATACAATGATGAAAAAATGAAGTTCTTAACTAACAATATATTACTGCAAGCATCCGAATTAAATACCTTATGAAGGAAAATCAGCTATATTTACCGACTTAATGAAGGAAAGAAACATCTCCAATCAAACCAAGTACAAACTTGTTATAGCAATATATAGTTTACTGCAATATCATATTCAAAAGCTAGCCTAGATAAAACCCCATCTCAGCAAACTCAACCACTAAACCAATTAATAAGACCAAAGAGAGAGAGAGAGAGAGAGAGAGAGAGAGAGAGAGAGAGAGAGAGAGAGAGAGAAGGTGCATTATATAGTTGATTAAGGGACCTATTTGTACAAATGATTGTAATGTGGTCACTATGGTAGTACTACTAAGCAAATACATCCATACATTACAAGATGATAAAAGGAAAAAGAAAAGAATGGAGACATTTAAGAGCCAAAAAAATTATATAAAGGGAACCTCACCTCGTGATTGCCATACAATATAACATGGCTAGCATTTCCTCTGAAAGTGAAGCATCACCAGATTGATCTGTTGCAATTATCTAAAGCATCACTTGATTGGTCCTTTCTATAATTCACAAAACACATACAAGCAGTTGTATTCATAATACGACAAATACATATCTTCTGCTAGAAAATTTGGAGGTTAGAATTACAACCATAAATGAGATTGAATTACAAACAGAGCCACCAAGCGAATAATATTTAGCATTAAGGATCCCTCCTCCCTCCACCTAAGCAAAGAAAAATAAAAGATATAAGATGTTGATCCAAATGGGCCTAATTTAAGCTTGTAAATTTGAGAATAAAAGGTACAGTACATAAAGTGAGGATCTTTTTGCTGAATTTCAATAATCGAAGCTGTACCTTCAATCACGACAGGAAGACATCCTCTACTTCGCCATGATGATATCTGTAAACAGTCCAAAGATGGAAAACACATATGAGATTGCAAACGTACATAACATTTTCTTGGGAAGATGTTTTAAAACTATTCTAATCCCTTCTGAAAGTATCAGTATCTGATACATCCACTTAGACTCTAAAACTATTCTATGAACCCAAAAATAAAACTGAAAAAGAAATAGCCAACCACATCATACCAAAGACCAAAGTACTTCCAAACACGAATTTGAAGTCAATCAGACCCACCCTTTTCCTCTAGTATCTTAATCTACCCCACAAACTCATTATTTACTTCACCCCACATTGATTAACCAAGTACCCCCCCTGATTCCTTGTATGCCTTTCCTTGATTCGTCTATCATTTTAACGAAGTCAAACAAGCCTCGTGTAGAATAGTCATCATATTGAAAAAACAAAAAACACTTGAGCACTAACTTTCTTCTTCTTTCCTCCATTCTATTCAGCTACCAATCATACCCTCACAAACAACCATATTCGTAAAACATACAACAAAAGCAACACAAACCCAAATATATACAAATGTATATATATATTCAATATGTTTTAAAAAAAACAGATTAAGTAAATGTAGAAATTTCAAGAACCCTAAAAATCGTGCTGGAGAGAGGAAGCTCAGAGAGAGAGTGAGAGACAGAGAGAAGAAGAACAACTTACTTTGGGTTTCCGCTTTAGAGAAAGAGAGGGATCGGAGAGAGCGGGAACCGAAACTCAGCAAAAAATATTTGGAGGCAGAGCGGAAGGAGAAGGGGGGAGGAGTCCCTGAGTTCCTGTGAAATGATAAGAAATGATAAGCCACACGAAATCAAACTCATGCGCCATATACCGAAATCAATGAATGTACTTACGATTGCCATTATTGGCTAATCCAAAACTCAAAAAATTGTCAACTCCCACGTCACATTCCTTACTCCTTCTATCAACTTGAATCCATGTTTTATCCATTGATATAACTGATATCAACTTCACATAAAGATCGAGATAGCAGATTAATTCAATATAAAAGGTTCAAGATGCAAAATCACAACCCACTAAGAAACAACCAGGTTATAAGCGTATTTTCCCTAACATGCAATCTAGAAAATTCACGATTCACAAATTTTAAAGCATTCATAACACACAAACATGCTATTCTTCACATGAAAACATGCAAACTAGCAAATTTTTAAGGTCCTAACACACAAACAGACCATACCATAACCCTATTTTTTTTAACCTGGAAACTAGGAATCAGCTATAGATCGTTAGCTGATCACCATATATTCATATATAGAAGTTTGAAGAAAACCCATGAAAGACCACTTAGATTCCATATAATCTTTGTTCAATTGACTGTTGTATATTTTCTTGCTGCAGGCTTTGTATTTAATTTATTATGACTGCTATATACCACATTGTACAGAGATTTATATGTTAAATTTCCATATGTTTTGCTTGTTTTAGATCGACCATGCTATATATATGTAGTATGTACCATATACTGGCCTCTATACATAATCTTAGATTAATTTTTGGGAACTTAATTGGATGCATATATGAATTATGAATGAAGCAATATATATTGGTTTCATACTTCTTTCATCTTCGAAACTGCAGTGACTTTTGCAAAATAAAGAATCAAATTTTCATTTTATTTCATCTAGCTAGTAGATATATATTGTTGGGTTTTCTTGGTAATTGCATATTTGCACCCAAACAAAAATATGGGTTTCATAAAGCTAGCTGAATATTACCATTGGAAATTGAACAAAATTCGAACAGCTAGCTGGTGCACAGAATACAAGATGATCATGATATTGCTAGATGTATTGAAGTGATCATTTGAATGAGTAGTTACTTAATTTTAGTCACTATATGGTCAGATCATAGAAGCTAGCTAGGCATTAAGTGAGGGACAGTGACCAGTACTTGTTAATAAGGTACATATATAATTAAACTGGGCTATATAGCTGGTCGATCAGCTAATTGAGTGCATGCTAGCTGCTTGTGCTTTTTAGACCCCAAATTTGAATGCAGAGTGTAAATACCCATTTACTTCATACAACCACCACCAAGCAATCAATCGATCCTAGCTTGTACATAAGGCAAGGGAATATATATATGTTGACTACTGTTAGCTAGCAAGGGTCAGGACCACATGAACCACAATACATCTCCATAATTCAACCGCATGAAATAATATTGCAGCTAGCTGTGTCAAGTTGTACCTTATTTTGAATCTGATATATGCATGTTTTAATTTTTTTTGAACCTGGGAGCGGTAAAGAATTAAATTATAATTTATTAATTATTATGTGTCAAGGGAATAACCATGAAAGCAGAGATCTTTCTGATACTGTAGTACTCTATCTGTGGAATTACTTGCAGAGGAAATGAAATGAGCTACTAGAGAAACACAATACACAAGCTCGTTATCACAATACAGCTAATATAGAGAAAAGGCAAACCTTATATAGCTCGTTATCACAATACACTCACTGCAGCTCGCTCAGGCTCACAAGCTCCCAAGTCGAAAGAAATTGTATACCTACCAAAGCTCCTGTGGTGCTGAAACCAAAAGCCAGAATCAGCACAAATAAAAACCCAAAATTCCTAAGTTAATTCACAAAATCAATCATGCCAAGAAAACCACAGAATAACCCTCTAATTAAAAGAAGCAAATGAAGCATTAAGCCCACAAAAAATTAACGCTAATTTGAAGAAACAAATGCACCAGATCCCTAATTTCATGAAGCGTACGAACCTAGCTAAGAAATCCATAATTTGAAGAAAAACCTAAACAATAGAAAAGCCCAATTTTGAAACCCTAATTTCAGTAAAGAGAGAAGAGGACAGAGAGAAAGAGAGAACCCAGGATGAGATAGAGAGAAGATCGAGGACAAAGAAAAAGAGAGAACTTAGGACGATGACTAATCTTACCTTTTGGCTGCAACCCAGGACGATGAGTGAGGCAGAGAAAGCTCTTGAGGGCCGACGATATGGCTAAGGTCAACTACGCGACGATGACAAGGCCGGACTGTGAGAACGGCGACGCGACGATGAGGGCGTGGGTGTGAGAGAGAGAGAGAGAGAGAGAGAGAGAGAGAGAGAGAGAGAGAGAGAGAGCTCGGGGTGAGAGGAGTGTGAGAGGAGTGTCTGTTTCTGTGCTAATTGTGTTTGAGAGGGGGGAGTGTCGGGTCTAACTTAAGTCAAAACATTTAAGTTGTAGCAAAAATTTGTATATTTGATTTTTAGGTGAAACAATTAATATCAGTTAATGGTTTAGATATCGGTTATTATAGAATTTTAATTTCTACCCAAAAATTTAGATATCGAATTTGAAAACTTGGCGATATATAAATGTATTTAGACATCATTTTTAGAAAACTAAAAATCCAACTGATATAAAAAACTTTGACAATATCAATTTTTTAAAAACTGATATATTTTTAGTGATATCTAATGGGGTATTTCCTAGTAGTGAGTGTTTTAGGCAAATTTCATTTTTTTATTTTTCTTATGTAATGTGCGAGATAGATACATTAAGTGCATGTATGTGTCTCATGAAAGTTTTTCTCGTACCGGCAAGAACAAAGCTCGATTTATAAAAAAAGTCCGTAAAGTGATTTAAGTACAATTATTAAACCGTACAAGGATCTATACATACTTAGGAAAGTGATGGTATACAAGATATTAGATATAGATGAAGTAGCTAGCTAGGGTAAACATTCTTACTCGATCACTAGCCTCTGCCTAACTAATATCTTATTTACACTCGCAAGTATGTTCAATGGTCTCATCTATGGTACGTGTACCTTTCGCTTCTCACTCAATCTTGAAGCACCCAAACATATAAGAAAGATGGCAAGCCAAAGGGACAATTTGATAGGATTGTCAGCATTGCGACTGAAATAAACATACTCAACTGTCAAGCAAATTAAAGCATTGAGAGATGCCACCGATTAGTCCATACATGTCAGGCAGAGTACCAAAAATTTTGTAACGAGGAGGTGGATGATAAAACCACCACAGCATTCCCCACCTCTTCAATTCCACTCTTTCCCTTATACCCTTGTAAATGAGCTCACTTGTACAAATGAGTAGAGCCCCAATAGCCAACAACGACGGATAAAAATACTTTAAAATATTTTGAGAATCGGACTTGAATCCTCTCCTAAGCTAATTAATCTACTAATCTTCCTAAAGTTTTATTATAAGATGCTATGTGTACATTTTAAGATCTTATAATGGTTAAAGACTTTATCTTTCATTTGATTTGTAAAACATGAATTTAGCTTTAAAAAAAAGGCTTTTTTACCCAAATACCATTTGGATTATAAGGGATGTGCTCCCGTACCACCCAAATTTTTTTTTCTTGCCAATTTATCACCTGAAGTTATTAATATGTGCCAATGTGGCACCTACCATCCATTTATGTCAATTTTTCTGTTAACTAAAAGGGTACTATTGTCAATTCATGTTATAGAATATCTGAAAAAAAAAAAATAAAACTAAAATCCAAATAAAACTCTAAACTTGAAAAAAAAAATAAAAAAATTCAGCCAATCCATGCACCCTCACCCCCGATGTGAGACCTTGTAAATTTTTTAAATTTTACTTGAGATGTATTATGAGATTTGATAGTTTATTTAAAGAAATTGTTTTTCAAAAGTAGTTTGAAAGTCAACAATAATATTTTGACCCCTTAGATAAATAGTACTCACTGAGACGAGTCCGTATGATTTTTTGTTGATTTTTTCCGAGACCCAAGCTATTTTTAACGAATTTTACAAAAATAATATGTAATTATACTTAAGGGCAAATTAGGAAGTTTGAGAAACAAGTTGATGATTTAACAGAAATATGGATGGCATGGTGCCATATTGGCACATATTAATAACTTTAAGTGGTAAATCGGCAAGAAAAAAAGTTTGGCTGGTACGAAAGCACACCCCCTATAGTTCATGTGGTATTTGAGTAAAAAAGCCTAAAAAAAAGAAACGTGATTTAAGTGATCAACTTCTTGTTTTCTAAAGGTGCCGTAAAAAAAAAGAAACGTGAGTTTAGTGATCGACTTCTTGTTTTCTAATGGTGTCATAAGTCTCCTGCCTAAAACCAACTCTTTAACGAATTTTACAAAAGTAATATTTAATTATACTTAAGGGCAAATTAGGAAGTTTGAGAAAAAAGTTGATGATTTAATAGAAATATGGATGGCATGGTGCTATATTGGAACATATTAATAACTTTAGGTGGTAAATCGGCAAGAAAAAAAAGTTTGGGTAGTACGAGAGCACACCCCCTATAGTCCAGGTGGTATTTGAGTAAAAAAGCCTAAAAAAAATGAAACGTGATTTGAGTGATCGACTTCTTGTTTTCTAAAGGTGCCGTAAAGAAAAGAAACGTGAGTTCAGTGATCAACTTCTTGTTTTCTAATGGTGCCATAAGTCTCCTGCCTAGAACCAACTCTTAGTAGAACAAGGTTTTTCTGCTATCTGTAAGCTCTCTAGTTCTCTCTCTCTCTCTCTCTCTCTCTCTCTCTCTCTCTCTCTCTCTCTCTCTCTCTCTCTCTAGTTATTGTTATATATATTGCTCTTTTGGAGAGAGAGGCACCTTGTCTGTCATGGTGATCATATTAATTTCAGTTTGTCTGCCATTGGAAGATCATATAGTGATTGATAGTGTGATTATCAGATTAATTGTTACCATTTTGTAAACCAAACAAGGAAATGGCCAAAGAATTGGAAGATCAACCAAACAACCAAGACATTAACAGAAAAAAAAAAATTGTACAAAATACAAAATATAAATTTCAAATTAAGGAGAGAATTACTAAGAATCATATATTATTTATCAACAGCTTTTTATCTCTCAAGCTATAAACTTGTAGAGAAAGGAAAAACCATGGCAGACAAGAGTTTTGGAGGAGACGAACATCTCCAAAAGAGAAAAAAAAACTGTCAGATCTTTTTTTCCTTACGTTTTTTATTTTCTTTAATTATTTAATTTGGAGCTATAGCCCTAAATCAATGTGAACCATTTGATCTTCAAATCTACACATGCCATCTTATAATAAAAAGTTTAGGGACGTTAGAAGATTAATTAGCTAGATTAGGAGAGGATCCAAGTCCTCTTGAATCCTCCCCCAATCCTAACATAAAGTATAAACTAAATTGTGGGTGCCCATTTCATGTTGGTTTGAGCTAAGTCAATACATATATATTTGCAATTAGTTCCATGTGATTACATGGAGCTAGAATACTCAATCGACACATGATGGGGAGTTCATAGACCTTTCAGCCTCATTTTGGTTATTCCCTCTCTGTTCTTTAGCTGATTTTTTGATACATGTCCAGCAGTTAATAGTCACTTAACTCCCTTATCTCTTATGAATACTTAATTAAATGAAAATAATTAGGGTTCAACCCCATTTCACTCCAAAAGTCCATTTCTCTTTTGACAATATTTTGACAATATTTTGACACATATATGTCCCTTATATCCATGGGATATGGTCAAAGGACGATAGAGGCCCACCCGGTGGTAATGTTGCCACTGTCGATCAAGGCCTAGATGTAAAGTGTTGTGGTTTGAATTTTTGTTTGCTAAGCCTTTCAACCATATATAAAATGGTATTATTGTATTTTTGTTTATTAAGCAATCAATTCTAAAAATACTAGCTAGTACTGTATGACTCATTAAAAAGATATTTGCAAGACAAAGACACATATTGTATTATTTACAAACTTTGTTTGTTTAAGAAGAAAAACTTCAACGGTAACAGAAATTGATGATGTGACATTACCAATAAAGAGGAGTGTTGATCCTAAATTTCAATGTCCCAAAACTCTCTTAATTTCTCTTTGTTAATATTGCAACGTACATATATTGCAAGAAAGTTATTATTTATAGACAAATTAGTCAAAATCCAAAAAAAAAAAAAAACAGATTTATCTGTCAAAGTCCAAAAGAAAAGGATGATTTTGTCCCTACCAATGCCCACTAATTTTGTGAAAGGTAGCTATCAAATCAATTATTGTCATCTCTTATTTTCCCAACAAAAGTTACACATACAAAGATATATAGAAATGATTGATATGGAAAAAGAAAAAAGATAGAGATGATTGAAGACCCAAAAAGTTACATGAATACAATTACTATAATATAATACATAATAGCTCGTTAAAAAAAATAAAATTATTGCAATAGACTTGATGTATCTGTCCTAAATTACACTGCTCTAATTTTGTCTTGAATTAACCTACTTAATTTGTTGACACAATTTTAAACTATCACCCATAATTCAATAGAGAACCTTGTTGACAATTGAGCATGCTTTACACATGGCTTCCAATGGCACAGATTTAGGCATGGTAAATCCTTTACCTTCAGTCATATCAATCTCCTTCTCACTAACTCTCTCCCACTCAAAGCATTGAATCAATGACCCAAGAGTCAAGCCCACCACACATTGGGCCAGGCCCACTCCAGGACAGGCCCTTCTTCCCAGCCCAAACGGCATGAGCTTGTGTGACTCATCCGTACTGCTTTTGAACCTCTCGGGCTTGAAGTTTTCGGGCTCATCCCACAACTTTGGGTCTCTGTGTATGGCCCATGCATTGATCAATACCATCGTGTCACGTGGAACGTTGAATCCCCCAACAGTGCAATCATCAAATGAGTAATGTGGGGCTAGCAACGATGCTGGTGGGTACAATATGAGAGTCTCAGAGATGATGCTTTGGAGGTAAGGTAGTTTGAACATTTCAAGTTCATCCACTAAGCGTTCTTGGCCAAGTTCAGCATCCAATTTGGCTCGAACCTTTTTCAGCACATGAGGATTGTTGAGCAAATTGAACATGGCCCATTCCAATGTCACTGCTGATGTATCCGTACCTGCCAATAACTAGACCTGAAAATTGGTAGAAAAACAAATTTATGTACTGCTACATGGCTTTATATGAGTAATTACATTTGAAGTGCAATTATTAGTGACAACATAGTTAAAATATCACAATGAGGTAATGAGGTTGCTAAATGCTAAATGCTAAATGCTATAGCTAAAATAACAGTTTTTGATAAAAAAAAAATCAACTACAATGGTGCTTGTGTGCTAAATGCTAAAATAGCATTTTCATGAGGTTGGGTTGATATAAATGTGGTATTTATAAGTAATGAAAAGAATAGCCTGAGTGTTACCTGGGCCGGTCTTTGGGTTGTCAAAGTCATCTGGATGATTAGGATCATTTACTCTAAGATTTGTATGCAATACATTAATCACCTTCTCCCCTCTAAAAATTCTTATTTATATAACGTTGCCATGCTTTCATATATACACCTACTTGCCCACTTATACAGACAAAGTCTATTTGTTGTTGCTTTTTGGATTGAACGTTGGGACCATTTTGACTATGTAGTGAAAACTATAACAAAACTATAGCAACCACTCACTTATTGCAAAACTATCACTGCAATTTTCACTAATATGTGCATTTACAATTTGCTTAATATTTAATAGAGGAAGTCGAATGCCAATCTTCAGAACCAGAAAGCGCCCGCAAGGATTGATCATCATGGTGGTTCCATGCCCTTCTCATACCGGGTGAAGTTGTATCGTCAGGTGCGCTATTATTTAATTTAATATATATATATATATATATACCTTAGTATTGTTTGAGTTTTTGTCAACATTACATTCTTTTTCAGGCTGGTTTGCAATTTTCGAAGGTCGACAACTACGGGGATGTTTATACCCGACCCGGCAACGACAAGGGCAAGGCGAAGCACGTTAGTTTTTTATATTTTAGTTTTATTTCACAATTTTAAATATTTGTATTTGATTTCCTAATTCCTAACTTGTGTATAATATTTTGAAGGCTAAGATGCTCGCCAAGAAGGCGAGTTATTTGGAGGAGGTGGCCAGCCAGTACCCTCCAGACACTCCGTTGGAGTCGATCTCAGTCGCCGATCGCGATGCCGGTCTTCGTATTATGACGGAGACACTGGGTGTTAGGCGTGGTAGGGAGATACGCGGAATGGGAGCGGGTAGGGTTCGTGATCTCAGCGCCGGGTCTTCACCTCAGCCATCTGCAGAATTAGTCAACCTGACCACTGAAGTGCAGCTGTTGAAGGGTCAGCTAGAAGAATCGAGAGCGGCATATGCGGAGCAGACGAGTAAGGTGCAGCAGATGTTTGGCCAGTTGGCCAGGATTGTACCTGGGTTTGTGCTGCCGCCCAACATTGACCAGTGCATGCCAGACTCCTCCACCGGTGTCGATGATGCTACTGACCTAGGGGGCCATTAGCTATTTGTATGTATGTATTAATTATATTTGCATACAGTATTAATTAAATTGTTTCTACTTTGTATGGATATTTTGGATATATAAATTTATTAATTTTGTTTTATATAGTTTTTGAATAAAGATTTTTCTTTTAAATATTAAATTCATATATATAATTTAAATAAATAAAAAATTTTTTAAATAAAATATATTTAGGCGACGAATCTCCTTGTTCCTCGCCCAAAATATGGTTGGGCGACGGCCAATTTCGTCGCCTAAATATACTTTGGGCGACGAACACCCTTATTCCTCGCCCAAAGACTGTTTGGGCTATGAAATTTTCCGTCGCTTAAACCTTCTTTGGGCGACGAATATAGGGCGAGGAATAAGGATATTCGTCGCCCAAAGCACGTTCCGGCGAGGAAATTAGTTATTCCTCTCCCAAATCTTGTTTAGGCGACGGACAATTTCGTCGCCCAAACATGCTTTGGGCGACGGAGATCTTTATTCGTCGCCCAAGACATCTTTGGGCGACGAATTTTATGTTTTAGGAGACGAAAAAAATCTGTTGCCCTAGGTGTCTTTGGGCGACGAAATTTACGGGTTCGTCGCCCAAACTCTTGGGCGTCACCTTTCGGGCGTCCAAACGCTCTACGAACGCATTTCGTCGCCCAAACGTTTGGGCGACAAAACTCTACTTTGGGCGATGAATTTTGTTCCTCTCCCAAACCGTTTTTTCTTGTAGTGCAAGTTGTTAGGCCAGACGCTTACACATATTGTATTATTTACAAACTTTGTTTGTTTAAGGAGAAAAACATCAATGGTAACAGAAATTTATGATGTGACATATATTACCAATAAAGAGAAGTGTGGATCTTAAATTTTAATGTCCCAAAACTCTCTTAATTTCTCTTTGTTAATATTGCAACATATATTGCAAGAAAGTTCATTTTTTTAGACGAATTAGTCAAAATCCAAAAAAAAAAAAAAAAGATTAATTTGTCAAAATCCAAAAGAAAAAGATTAATTTGTCCCTACCAGTGCCCACTGATTTTGTGAAAGGCAGCTATCAAATCAATTATTGACCTCTCTTATTTTCTCAACAAAACTTATACATACAAAGATAAAAATGATTGATATGGAAAAAGAAAAAAGATAGAAATACAATTACTATAATATAATACATAATAGCTAGTTAAAAAAAAAAAAAAATTATTGCAATAGACTTGATGTATCTGTCCTAAATTACAATACTCCAATTATGTCTTGCAATTAACCTACTTAATTTGTTGACACAATTTTAAACTATTACCCATAATTCAATAGAGAACCTTGTTGACAATTGGGCGTGCTTTACACATGGCTTCCAATGGCACAAATTTAGGCATGGTAATTCCTTTACCTTCAGTCATATCAATCTCCTTCTCACTAACTCTCTCCCACTCAAAGCATTGAATCAATGACCCAAGAGTCAAGCCCACCACACGTTGGGCCAAGCCCGCTCCAGGACAAGCCCTTCTTCCCAGCCCAAATGGCATGAGCTTGTGTGACTCATCCACACCACTTTCGAACCTCTCAGGCTTAAAGCTTTCGGGCTCATCCCACAACTTTGGGTCTCTATGTATGGCCCATGCATTGACCAATACCATCGTGCCACGTGGAACATCGAATCCCCCAACAATGCAGTCATCAGATGAGAAATGCGGGAGTAGCAACGGTACTGATGGGTACAATCTGAGAGTCTCAGAGATGATGCTTTGGAGGTAAGGTAGTTTGGAAATTTCAGGTTCATCCACTAAGCGTTCTTGGCCAAGTTTAGTATCCAATTCGGCTCTAACCTTTTTCAACACATGAGGATTGTTGAGCAAATTGGACATGGCCCATTCCAATGTCACTGCTGATGTATCGGTACCCGCCAATAACAAGACCTGAAAATTGGTAGAAAAATAATTTTATGTATTGCCACATGGCTTTATATGAGTAATTACATTTGAAGTGCAATTATTAGTGACAACATAGTTAATTAAAAGGATAAATTAACATAGGATGCGTGATAAGCATCCTATGTAACCTTTAGTACACCTATTGTTAAAATATAACAATAAAGTAATATTTGTAACATTTAGGTCACTTAGCTTATTTAGTTTAGTTTTAGTTTTAGTTTTTTTTAGTTTTGTTCGTTTTGAATTTTCTTCTCTCAAATTCTTATAAAGTGTAATATATGAAAATATGTCAGCAGTCGCAGTCGCAGTCGCAGTTTTAGTTTTAGTATCTTTGGTATATAAAACTTATATTTGTTCAAAGTGTAATGAAAATATGTCAACAGTTGCAGTTTTAGTTTTAGTATCTTTGGTATATAAAACTTATAAATGTTCAAAGTGTAATGAAAATATGTCAACAGTCGCAGCTTCAGTTCGCAGACTACAGTCTCAGTTTTCTAATGCAGTTGTAGTTCGTAAACTACAGTTTCAGTTTTCTGACGCAATTAAAGTTCGCAGTTTCAGTTTGGCGCTTGTTGGAGCTGTTTTGGGTAGATTAAGCTTGTGTTATTTTCATTTTTTAATTTTGAGTGAGTTGGACTTATATTAATTTTAGTTTTTATTTTGGATGAGTTGGGCTTGTGTTAGGATTGTCTTTCTAGAATGTGACTTAGAAGTTAAATTTGTGTGTAGTTTTGATTAAGTTTTTGTTGTTGTTAGTTCCTTGAAATTAAGGCACTCTAGTTAAAATATCACAATGAGGTAATGAGTTTGCTAAAATGCACAATGAGGTTGCTAAATGCTAAATGCTAAATTCTACAGCTAAAATATTAGTTTTTGATAAAAAAAATCAACTGCAACTCTGCTCGTGTGCTAAATGCTAAAATATCACAAAAATTTAGCATAACAATATACACTTCGGCCAAGAAAATGGTGGGACCCAAGTAGAAAAATTATTTAAATTAATGCATGTATGTGGACAGTTTTTGACATTCTTTATGGAGAATTAATTCATTTCTTATTAAGATATAGATTTTCCATCATTTATTTATTAAAAATAAATAAATGCATGCGGCAAATGCAAAAGCAGAGTTTGCTAAGAGAGAGAGAGAGAGAGAGAGAGAGAATTTGTACTAACCATAATAAGCCCCTTGATAATTTGATCG
Source organism: Dryas octopetala (assembly GCF_963921425.1). Classification (NCBI taxonomy): domain Eukaryota; kingdom Viridiplantae; phylum Streptophyta; class Magnoliopsida; order Rosales; family Rosaceae; genus Dryas; species Dryas octopetala. The sequence continues at coordinate 7,218,492 of NC_141367.1, read as the reverse complement.
GTGTAGTACTCTGGCTGTGACTCCTGCAGAGAAAGCAAATGGTCGATCATGGTGTTGGACGAATTTCCACCCTCCGATTTACTCTTACTGCGATGCTCATCAATCAGACCTTGCAAGAACCCATCTATCCTCTTGGCCAAGTTCATCACCTTCTTCTCATACCCACCTCTCCCAATCCAATTCAAGATGGGCAAGAAATCCCCTGCGTTCTCGATGCCGCTGTAATGAAACGCCTCCGACATGATCTCCCTGAACTGCCTGGCCTTGTCATCCTTGTCCACCGCCACGTCATCGCCGTAGTACCTCTTCCCCGCCACCATCGTCATTATGATGTTGAAGGTCAGCTCGGAAAACATCGACTTGAGCTCCACTTTCGTCATGTCTTGAAGCGAGTTTTTGGAGAGTTTTCGGAGCAAGTGTCTGACTTGGTCCTTTCGGATGCCGGAGAAGTTATTGAGCCGGCCGGAGGAGAAGATCTCAATGGCGCCAATGCGGCGGAGGTTGCGCCAGTGGTCGCCATAAGGGGCCAATGTCATGGTGGTGTAGTTGTAGCCGAGATGCTTGCCATGGAGGAGGCGAGGGCGGTTTGCCAAAACGATGTCGTTGGTGGTGAAACATTCTTCTACTGCTGAGGAAGATGAGATTATAACCACGCGACGCGAGCCAAGCCAGAGAGAGAAAATGGGGCCGTGTTTTTGAGAGAGGCGGTGGAAGGTGCGGTGGACTGGGGTTTTTAGGAGGTGGAGGTGGCCGATGATTGGGAGGGAGAGTGGGCTTGGTGGGAGATTTGTGTAACGGCGTCGTTTTGATTGGAGTAGGAACTTGAAAGTGAAGAGGAAGAGGATAAGGGAGAGGGATGTGTAGAACACGATAACTTCCATGATGAAGTTGCTTTTGCTTGGCTCATATAATTGGTTTGGCTTGTTTTGGCTTTTGCTTGGTTTGATGAGGTTGGGTTAATATAAATGTGGTATTTATAAGTAATGAAAAGAATAGCGAGTGCTACGTGGGTCTTTGGTTGTCAAAGTCATCTGGATGATTCGAGATGCAATACATTAATAGGGAGTGTTTTCTTTTGTTTTGCATGTATCCTGTCCTCTCTAGGCGTTGGCATGTTACATCACGTTCACGCCAGGAAATCAATGCATGCGTCAGTGAATACGTGATGCAATTTGTATTGCATGTGACAGTGTGGCCAGTTGGAGCAAACTTAAGGCCAAAGAGGCAAAGAATTTTTGTTTTTTGTTCTCCATCAAGGCCACAGAATTAGTTGCGAAATGCAAACTAGTATTTTTTTAACAGCTATACGCGCAAATTAGTTTTTACTATATATTCAAATGTTTCTTCAAATTATTCGAGATAATAATCGTGTTTCACTAATATATATATATATAGTACATTGGTAAACTATAACAAAACTATAGCAACCACTCACTTATAACAAAACTATAACTGCAATTTTTTTTTATACTTAATTATTTCACATCATAGTTTTATCTTCTAGAGAAGAACTTACATATTCTCATGATAGAGACAGGTGGGTATCCGCCACCCCACCCCAACACACACACACACACACTATCTCTCTCTCTCTCTCTCTCTCTCTCTCTCTCTCTCTAAGTGGGATATTGGCCACATGTCCCTTTTACGGGGATAGGTAAGTTTTTCTCTATTTTGTAACTACAATTACTTAACTAATTAGAGCACGATGACCAATACATATGCACTAGCATAGTTTGACACAGCTGATAATTATTTATGGTTTTGCAAATTAAGATATAAGAAATTAAAATTTTTAGAGTTAGCTCAAATGGTGAGAGAGAGAGAAGTAATGAATTAGGATTAGGATTGATTAATAGACAACTAATTTCATTGCAATATAAACTATTTTACTAATAAATTGCATTAACGAAAGTACGTGCTTTTAGATAACTTCATTTTTGGTGAAGACTGTATTAAAGAAATAGTGTTTTAGGCAAATTTCATTTTTTTATTTCTCTTACGTAATGAGCGAGATAGATACATTAGGTGTATATGTCTCATGAAAGTTTTTCTCGTACTGGCAAGAACAAAGCTCGATTTATAAAAAAAGTCCGTAAAGTGATTTCAGTACAATTATTAAACCGTACAAGGAACTATACATACGTAGGAAAGTGATGGTATACGAGATATTAGATATGGATGAAGTAGCTAGGGTGAACATTCTTACTCAATCACTAGCCTCTGCCTAACTAATATCTTATTTACACTCGCAAGTATGTTCAATGGTCTCATCTATGGTACGTGTACCCTTCGCTTCTCACTCAATCTTGAAGCACCCAAACATATAACAAAGATGGCAGGCCAAAGGGACAATTTGATAGGATTGTCAGCATGGCGACTGAAATAAACATACTCAACTGTCGAGCAAAAGCACTGAGAGATGCCATCGATTAGTCCATACATGTCAGGAAGAGTACCAAAAATGGTGTAACGAGAAGGTGGATGATAAAATTAACCACCACAGCATTCCCCACCTCTTCAATTCAACTCTTTCCTTTATACCCTTGTAAATGAGCTCACTTGTGCAAATGAGTAGAGCCCCAATAGCCAACAAAAACGGATAAAAATACTTTAAAATATTTTGAGAATCGGATTTGAATCATCTCCTAAGCTAATTAATCTACTAATCTTCCTAAATTTTTTATTATAAGATGCTATGTGTACATTTTAAGATCTTGATTAAAGACTTTATTTCATTTGATTTGTAAAACATGAATTTAGCTTTAAAAAAAAAGGCTTTTTTACCCAAATACCACCTGGACTATAGGGGGTGTGCTCCCGTACTACCCAAATTTATTTTCTTGCCAATTTACCACCTGAAGTTATCAATATGTACCAATGTGGCACCTGTCATCCATTTATGTCTATTTTTCTGTTAACTAAAAGGGTACTATTGTCAATTTATGTTATAGAATATCTGGAAAAAAAAATAAAAATAAAATCCAAATAAAACTCTAAACTAAAAAAAAAATAAAAAATAAAAAATAATTCAGCCAATCCACCCTCACCCCCGATGTGAGACCCTGTAAATTTTTTAAATTTTATTTGAGATTTATTATGAGATTTGATAGTTTATTTAAAGAAATTGTTTTTCAAAAGTAGTTTGAAAGTCAAAAATAATATTTTGACCCCTTAGATAATTAGTACTCACTGAGACGAGTCCGTATGATTTTTTGGTGATTTTTTTCCGAGACCCGAGCTATTTTTAATGAATTTTACAAAAGTAATATTTAATTATACTTAAGGGCAAATTAGGAAGTTTGAGAAAAAAGTTGATAATTTAACAGAAATATGGATGGCAGGTGCTACATTTGCACATATTAATAATTTTAGGTGGTAAATCGGCAAGAAAAAAAGTTTAGGTGGTACGGGAGCATACCCCCTATAGTCCAGGTGGTATTTGAGTAAAAAAGCCTAAAAAAAAAAAAAAGAAACGTGATTTGAGTGATCGACTTCTTGTTTTCTAATGGTGCCGTAAGTCTCCTGCCTAGAACCAACTCTTGGTAGAACAAGGTTTTTCTGCTATCTGTAAGCTCTCTAGCTCGCTCTCTCTCTCTCTCTCTCTCTCTCTCTCTCTCTCTCTATAGTTATTGTTATATATATTGCTCTTTTGGAGAGAGAGGCGCCTTGTCTGTCATGGTGATCATATTAATTTCACTTTGTCTGCCGGCCATTGGACAATCATATAGTGATTGATAGTGTGATTATCAGATTAATTGTTACCATTTTGTAAGCCAAACAAGGAAATGGCCAAATAATTGGAAGATCAACCAAACAACCAAGACATTAACAGAAAAAAAAAAAAAAAAAAAATTGTACAAAATACAAAATATAAATTTCAAATTAAGGAGAGAATCAAACATCCCCTTTTTCTTTGCTCTTCCGGAACCGGTACAGAAATTGGTGCTTTTTTTACGTTGTTTACCTTAGTTACTGGGGGGTTTCGGGGAAGACCTATGTGGGGCACCTTTTGGGTTTGGGATGCTCGTTTAACCTCTGTATTCATCTCGTTCCTTATTTACCTGGGTGCACTGCGTTTTCAAAAGCTTCCTGTCGAACCGGCTTCTATTTCAATCCGTGCTGGACCGATCGATATATTATTTGTCAACAGCTTTTTATCTCTCAAGCTATAAACTTGTAGAGAAAGGAAAAACCATGGTAGACTAGAGTTTTGGAGGAGACAAACATCTCCAAAAGATTAAAAAAAAAAAAAAAAAAAAACAGTCAGAACTTTTTTTCCTCACGTTTTTTAATTTCTTTAATTATTTAATTTGAAGTTATAGCTCTAAATCAATGTGAACCATTTGATCTTCAAATGTACACATGCCATCTTATAATAAAAAGTTTAGGAACGTTAGAAGATTAGCTAGATTAGGAGAGGATCCAAGTCCTCTTGAATCCTCCCCCAATCCTAACATAAAGTATAAACTAAAGGGAGCTGCTATTTGCACACCCCTATTTTTCTCTTTGCACACCCCTAACAACCCAATTTGTGAAATTACTTAATTGACACAAAGAGAAAAGACCAAAAAGGACAACCTTTATTATTTGAAAAAAAAAAAACTCTCCTTACACACCCATCCCAACACTCTTACACACCCCACCCAAACTCTTAAACCTCAGCCAAAATACTCTCATTGCACACCCCCTCCTCTCATAACCTCTTCTCTTCATTTTTCCTCCATTAAACCCTAAGTTTTCATTTTTCCTCATTGAAAGTGTTTACCCATTTTGCCAAATAAGTCTTCATTTTCATGAATGGAGCCTTCACTCGTCCCGTATTCGCCTTCCGACGAGGTATGATCGTGATTTTTTGAGTTTTTTTTTCGTCTTTTTCATTTCCTGTTCGCGGTTCATTCGGCGAACCAGTACCGAACGTTTCTGCATTGTTCGACAGATGACTACCGAACATAACTAACATATTCGGTAGTTAGCTGCCGAATGAAAATTACAAAAAAATTTTAAAAAATCCATTCGGTGACTGTTTGCCGAATGAACTTATAGATTTCGACAGACACCTGCCGAACATTGTACATATATTCGGAAGACATCTGTCGAATGAAGTATTTTGTTTACAAAAATCGATATTGTTCGGTAGTCAACTGTCGAACTAAGGTTATTGGTTCGGTAGATTACTACCGAACAATATGATTTCGTTCGGTAAGCTTCTACCGAACAGATTCATTCAGTTCGGTAACCTTCTACCGAACGTACTGTTTTGACATTATTTTCATGTTTTATGTGTAGGATGATGAACCGACTGAGCAATATGGTGGTGCTTCTACTCGGAACAGCAAGGTTGAGGACTACATTGGGCCCGAGGTCGAGGTCGAGGTCGAGGCCAAGGTTTTGACCGAATACTCACGTGACTATAGTAATGAATTCACAACAAACGAGGTATGAATTTGTTATTTGGGAAATATATGTTGCAAATGTAGTTGAAATGTGAATAATGTAAATTTCATATGTGTAGATATTTCATTCGAGGGATGCATTGGTTAGCTGGGCACGTGCACAAGGAAGGACGAACAACATAGTCATTGTCATAATGAGGTCTAATACAGCAGGGGTGGGGAAGAAGAAAGCTAGAGTGTTCCTTGGTTGCGAACGAAGTGGTCACCATAGGCCATCCAAGTATGATGCTGATAGTTGTATAGTAAAACGTCCTAAGGATGGTAGGGACTCTACTACAAAAAGATGTGGATGCCCCTTCTCATTAAAGGGTGTGCAAACTGGTAATGAGGATGAATGGATGCTAAGTGTGGTATGTGGAGTGCATAACCATAGAGTTCTAGTTACTGGTGAAGGACACTCATTTGTGGGGAGATTATCTGAAACAGAGAGTTCTTTATTGGTGGATATGTCTAAGAGTTTAGTGAAACCGAAGCAGATTCTGACCATCTTGAAGGAAAGGGATTATTCGAATACAACAACAATCAAAACAATATACAATGTCAGACACCGCAATAGGGTGAAAGAGAAGGCTGGAAAAACTGAAATGCAGTGTTTGCTAAGTAAGTTATCTGAACACAAATACTTTGAGTGGCATAGATGTTCTGGTGGTGATGATATTGTGACTGATTTGTTTTGGAGCCACCCTGGTTGTGTTGATCTCTTACGTGCATTTCCACATGTATTGATCATGGATTGCACGTATAAGACTAATAGGTACCGTCTGCCACTCTTTGAGATTGTTGGGGTCACATCCACGGACATGACTTTCTCAGTTGCATTTGCTTACATGAGTTATGAGAAGGAAGACAATTACATTTGGGCTTTGACTAGATTGAGGTCGTTACTCAGCGATGATTGTCTTCCTGGTGTGATTGTCACAGACCGAGATCTAGCACTCATGAATGCAATCTCTGCAGTTTTTCCTACTGCTAGACATTTATTGTGTAGGTGGCACATTAGCAAAAATGTGATGGCAAATTGCAAGAAAAAGTTTGGAACCAAGGATGATTGGGATAAGTTTTATAGTTCATGGTATTCCTTGGTAAATTCAACGTCAGAAGATGTGTATTTAAGAGACTTACAGCAGATTGAATCTAAGTTCGGTTGGGTTCCTGGAGTTATTGACTATTTGAAGGACACTTGGTTGATACCTTTCAAGGAGAAGTTTGTGGCTGTATGGACAGACACATGTATGCATTTTGGTAATACAACTTCCAATAGGTAAACACTTTCACATATTTGGCATTACTTGTTAATTATTATATTGTGTTGTATATAAACTAACTTGACTCTATTAATAGGGCGGAAAGTGCACACGCGAAGCTAAAAAGGGAACTTGGCTCTAGCCAGCTTCCCTTTGATACCTCTTGGGCACATATACACTCATTGTTAGTATTGCAGCATACACACATCAAGGCATCATTTGAGAAGAGTCGAACGTTTGTCCAAGTCAAAATGAGACAGCCGGAATTGAAAGATTTGATTGGTTATGTATCTATGACGGCATTGACTATAATTGCTTGTGAGATTGGCCGGTAATTTGGATACTAACTCAACTATAATTACTACCATGAACACTTCATTAATGTGATGCTTACTGACTAATATAATTCTTTTCTTTTTGTAGGGCCGATTCAAATCCGACTGGAACATTACCGTGTGATTGCACGATTCGCCATACACACTGTTTGCCATGTGCACATGAGATTTTGTCGTATAGGCGACGTAAGATGCGTATTCCACTTGATTCAGTGCATCCCCGTTGGAGAAAGTTGGATATGCTTCACGAACCACAAGTGATAGTGTCAAATCCACCGGTTCAGTCAACACTTGATAGACTAGCAATATGGATGGAAGGACAGAATGAGGACACTAAGAGGATGATGAGTTTGAAAATAGAAGAGCTTATGAATCCAGAGATAACGGTGCTAAAAGAACCGCGTGCGAAGGTAAAGACTAAAGGGCGCCCTAGTAAAGCCGAAAATTCTACCCGCCGTTTGCCATCTGCCTTCGAGTATGCACTTTCGGGTCAAGGTAGCCACTCACCATCACCTACAATATGTACAGTTGGCACCAATTCACCAAAGAAGATGCCAAAGGCAAGAGTATCAAAATTGAAGGTATATAATTCATTTGGATGATCTTACTTTATTTTACTAATACTCATTGCATAATCGGATTTATTTATATTTTTCTACAGGCATATAAGACATCACTCACGCCATCTGTTCCGACCCACCGGTATACACAGCAATTCAACGCTAGCATTAGGCCATTCATTACCGGTGCCACTGATGTGAAATCCGACGGTCATTGTGGGTATAGAGTCGTAGCTTTGGCATTGGGGTTGGGTGAAGATGCGTGGCGGAAAGTGCGTATAGATTTATTCCACTCGTTACGGTCATTGTCCATCCTATATGAGTCCATATTTGGTCGATCTCGAGTTGCTGAGCTAAAGCATTCGATTGAGTATTTTGAAGAACCTCTTATTGCACCAAAGGATTATTGGATGGACATGCCGGAGATGGGATATGTTATCGCGACATGCTATGGTGTAGTGGTGACCCATGTATCTAGGTCGTTATGCTTAACATGCCTACCATTTAGCGTACACCCAGATATACTAGAGGGATCCGAGATTCGTGAGATTGGTATCGGTTTTGTCAATGACGATCATTTCGTACAGGTACACATTGAACTACATGGTTTGTTTTATTGGATATTTAAATTATCTTAATATGTACACTTAGTGGATATTTATTTCATATTTATTGAACTCATGTGTAATGCTATTTTATAGGTACACTTAGTACCGGATCACCCCATGCCACCTATTCCTACTGTGTGGACCTTGCATGCCACCGAAAGCGCAAAAATGTGGTATACTAGATACCAACATCGCCTTGAGCAATTCAAAGAATTTGTGTGCCATAGTGATCCATCCACACAAGAACCAGTGTCTCTTGATAGTGATTGATTATGTTTTGGACTTGATGCATTTACATTGAGTTATGATGAGATTATTGTATTATTTAAATATATATAAGTATGTGGATTTAAGTATATATAAGTATTTGGATATTTTTTTTGCATGAACCTAAGTATTTCACATAAAAAATGAGGTGGATTCAATTATATAAATTAACCATAGTATTTGACATAAATAAAACCTTATCTAGTTACGGAAACTACAAAAATATCAAGTTATAATCATTGGCGGGGACGCCGCCTCGAACCGCGTTGGTATGTCATAGTGTCCTGCAAATGCGTCCCCTGTAAAATATGTTGCAAACTCTGAACCGTCTGATAGAGGTAAGTAGGACGTGTGATAGCAACTTCTTCGCCCATGTCAATAATCGGCTGGGTAATCCGTAGCATCCGAGCCTCGCGCTCCTAAAAGCCAAAATATGCGAACATTAACAGATGCAATCGGAAAATGAGAAAATTTATTGTGTAAATTTACGTACCCGATAGTATGCAACATCCGATGTGGCGTGTGGAATATCCGATGTGGCGTGTGGGTCAAATGCACCTCTGCGAGTAGGGTTGTGGACGATTGGATGTGATATAGAGGTGAACCAATCGAGGTACCCTCTCACAGTATCCGATGGCCGCCTCACCGGTATACTGCGCGCCTCCTCAGACAACACGTGATTCCCCCATGCCTCCCACATACCAGCTAAATAGTTGTACATGGGTCTGTATGAGTGCGCATTCGAACCTCTAACCCCCTGAAAAACCGCACGTGGTGCAGGGGGGATCGTCTGTACCCTCCCAAACTGCCTAAGTACTCTCTCGGGACAATAAGGCTCAACAACATCAAAACACCTTATCATCCCTGTGAAGAATGCTATAGCTGGCAATGGGTGTGCTTGTCTTTGGGATTTGTACGGTTCCCAAATAACCTGCAAAAAAACAATAACATTATATAGTTGAAAACATAATATAATCCTAAATTTATAAAAATAATTGTAAATTACAAATCTACCTCGTCAGCCGACAAAACATCAAGTCGTTGCCGGATTCTTTGCACTGCTTCAAGATCACTGCCACCATCCCGCCTTGGAGTCCAGCGGAGCGCACGAGGGGTATTCTCGGAATAATGCATATCGTACGCTGGACCGAAAATGGTGTGCATGTGCTCGTACACCCAAGCCTCTATCAGTGTCATATATCCGCCGATTTGTTTGACACCAGCTCGAGAGGCAAATCCAAACTGCCTAAACAACCATGCTAGGCATCCAGCGCCCCATGCATAATGGCTAACGGTGTCTAGATTAGTGAGCAGTCTGAGATATTGCACTTGTACCCTTGTGCCAGTCTTATCTACAAACAGGGTACAACCCAATAAATACAGAAGATACGCCCGGGCTGCACATTGGATTTCATGCTCAGAGTCGGCATCAGTGACATCACTAAAGCACGTACGTAACCACTCTAATCGTACGTACTCACCACCAAAGTCCATCAACTGCTCTGATGCCTGATCCCCACTAACTCCTAAATATGCAGTTAGTAGATATTCACAAGTAATGTTATCCTCCACAAGTGTAGCCACTGGTGCACCACCAACCGGAATGCCTAAAATGTTGGCTACATCATCTAGTGTGATGGTCATCTCACCAAAAGGCAGGTGGAATGTATTGGTCTCCGGATGCCACCTCTCAACAAAAGCGGACACCAACACTTTGTCAACCGTACGATAAGAACACTGCACCAGTGATGTCAACCCAGAATTAAGGACATATCCCTTCACCCGGTCATTATCTGTTCTGGCCCACAACTTCCACTCACGAAGCTTGGTGGTTTTGGACATGCACCTCAAAGGCTCCCGTTCCTAATTCAAACATAACCAAAGAAATTCACTCATTATTACTGCAAGTTGCACAAGAATAAAATACCAACTGTTAAAGATCATACCTCGTTGTTCCAAATTTCAGCAGCTACGTGAGTTCCATAACTCCTCAGCAGGGACGTGTCAATGGGACCTCCCGGGAAAGGCTCAGCAAGCTCATTCGGATTATCCTCATTGTAATCCTGAACCGGAACTTCAGCTTGTTCAGGAACTGCCTCACGACTAGCTCGTGCTTGTACTAGCCTTCTTCGCCCAGATGCTGTGGGTCGTGTTCTTTGCATATCATCGGCAGCATCGGGGACTTCCCCTCTAGATGAAGATGCACCACGTCTGATTCTTCTTCTGTCCATCCTATAATTTCAAACAAGAAATTCAAAATTGTTTTAGCAAATATATGATTTTTTAAAAGCTAAAAAAAAAAAAAAAAAAATTTCAACACAGGTGGTTCGGCAATCAACTGCCGAGCAAAGTGAAACTGTTCGGCAGTTGACTGTCGAACACAGTTCCACCATTCGGCAGATGACTGTCGAACCAAAATAGGGAAATTCAAAATTTTCCCTTCGTTCGGTAGCGTGCTGCCGAACTAATTCAATTTGTTCGGCAGGTAACCACCGAACCAATATTCATTGTTCGGCAGTCACCTGTCGAACCAAAGTATGGGCATTTTCTGATTTTGCATTCGTTCGGTAGGGTACTGCCGAACCAATTCATTTAGTTCGGTAGATGGCTGCCGAATAGAATGAATTCGTTCGGCAGACCAGTGCCGAACGAGCTGCGAAATCAGAAAATGGAGGAACCCCGAAAATGCTCACTCCAAAACCCGAAATCCTCCCTACAAATCTAGTGAAATAGACGAAAAAGGTATTTGGGATGGATTAACTAATTCAAATTAGATAAAAAAGTATTAGATTTACATTTACAACTAATGTATATAGAAACTCACTGAATATTAGAGCTGTGGTGGAGTTCACGGCGGTGCTGACGACGGCGATGACGGTGGTGATGAAGCCGGAGATGGGTGTCGGCAATGGTGGGTGTCGGGGCAATGGTGGGTGTCGGCAATGGTGGCTGTGGGGGTGTGTCGGCAAATGAGAAAATTGTGGCTGTGAGGTGAGATGTGTAGGGGGTGTGTAGTGTAGATGTGTTTGTGGGGGTGTGTGTTTGTGAGGGTGTGTAATGTTTGGGTTGAGAGGGTGTGTAAAGAGAAATTTAGAATTGGTTGTGAGATTGGGGTATTTTGGTCATAATAGGGGTGTGTAAAAAAGAAATTTTATGCTTGACAAATTAATAGGGGGTGTGTAGGAGAAATTTGTGTGCAAAGAGAAAAATAGGGGTGTGCAAATAGCAGCACTCAAACTAAATTGTGGGTGCCCATTTCATATTGGTTTGAGCTAAGTCAATACATATATATTTGCGATTAGTTCCATGTGTGTACATGGAGCTAGAATACTCAATTATTGACACATGGTGGGGAGTTCATAGACCTTTCAGCCTCATTTTGGTTGTTCCCTCTCTGTTCTTTAGCTGATATTTTGATACATGTCCAGCAGTTAATAGTCACTTAACTCCCTTATCTCTTATTAATACTTAATTAAATGAAAAAAATTAGGGTTCAACCCCGTTTCACTCCAAAAGTCCATTTCTCTTTTGACAATATTTTGACACATGTCCCTTATATCCATGGGATATGGTCAAAGGACCAAAGAGGCCCACCCGATTGTAATGTTGCCACTGTCAAGGGCTAGATATAAAGTGTTGTGGTTTGAATTGTTGTTTGCTAAGCCTTTCACCCATAAAATGGTATTATTGTATTTTCATTTATTAAGCAATCAATTATAAAAATACTAGCTAGTACTGTATTGACTCATTAAAAAGATATTTGCAAGACAAAGATACATCTTTCTCCAATGGATTAAAGATGATGATAAACAAGTTGTTAGACCAGACAGCTGACACATATTGTATTATTTACAAACTTTGTTTGTTTAAGGAGAAACACTTCAACGATAACATAAATTGATGATGTGACATTACCAATAAAGAGGAGTGTGGATCCTAAATTTCAATCTCCCAAAACTCTCTTAATTTCTCTTTGTTAATATTGCAACATATATTGCAAGAAAGTTATTTTTTGTAGACGAATTAGTCAATACTGCCGAGGGGAGAGGGCAGGCAGAGAGAGAGAGGAGAGAGAAGGGAGACGCGGGGGAGAGAGAGATCCCGAGAGGAGAGAGAATAAAATACCCCCCCCCCCCTTAGAACTTTCTAGATTTTGGGTATTTAAAACTCACTCATACAAAATTACGAAATTGTCCCTCCCTTCAAATGCCTGTATCTCTCAAACCGTGACTCTGATTTATGCGTGCTTCGTGTCTACGAACTCGTGAACTCGAGATCTATCAAACGGGTCCAAAGTCAAAATCAAAAGTCTACTAATTTTAAAAGTCAACTTTTGGGTCAAGCCCAAATTAAATCCAAAACCTTTTAAATTTTCAAATAAATTTTTAAAATGATCAAAATAAGTTCTCAAAGTATTTAAAATAAAACTTTGAAAAATACGGGATCTCACAGCGTCAGAGAGGAATCCACACTTTTAGGGATGATGAAGAACTTGCGAGGGGAAGTCCCATTTCGCTAGAACTCCTTAAAGCAATTGAAGAATCAAGAATTTCAGTGGTCATTCTTTAAAAAAACTATTCTTCTTCAACGTGGTGTCTGGATGAACTTGCTAAGATTTTTGAATGCATGACTATGTCCTCACTAGTAGTTTTGCCTGTGTTCTATGACGTGGAACCGACCCATGTAAGAAAGCAGACAGGAGATTTTGAAGAGGCTTTTGCAAAATATGAACAAGTTTTCAAAGACAACATGGAAAAGGTGAACAAGTGGAAGGGGGCTTTGGCTCAAATAGGCAGCATCTCCAGATGGGATGTAAAAGATAGGTAATGTACTCTTCTTCTTCTTAATTCTTAAGTTTCTTTTTAAGCATTTTTCATTTGAATTATAAATAGGTATTTAAGATGCCATGCAAAACTAACCACTGTGGATGCAGTGTGGTTTTTTTTTTTTTTTTTGTTGATAAAATGTCACTGGGGTGATATGGCTTGGAGAAAAGCCACCGTCGTACCAACAGTACCTGATCTTTGAAAGTGTAGCAAACTGTACCTACCACCTATGACGTCTCTCTCTATAATAAAGTCAAAACTGTTTAAACCCATTGATCTCATCTGAAAGTGGCCCTTCTTTATTTAGTTTTCAGCCTTTACCTTATATTTTATTGTAAAGAATGGGTCCAGTAAATTCCAACTGAAATCTCAACAATCTTTTACTTTCTTCAATTGGTTGAACAGAGATTAGCATTAGTTCATTTTAATTTTCAGTACGAAAAACAATCAGATATGCATCAAATAAGGGCATAAAGTTTCTGAAAACAAATATTTTAAAAATCTAGGGTTTGCATTGTCCTCCCAAAATATATACTCATCATTTTCATTTGCACGAAATTTTAAGGCAAGTTCTATACAGGGAGCTTCAAGTGTGAGATCTCACATTTAGTGTTAAATGTGGGATGGGGTGGATGGGCTCACTCTATGTAATTTTTCAACAATCCGAACCGTTTATTTTTTAGGTCTCTATTCATAGATCATCCTTACAAAAAATTAGCCAAATCGAAAATCATTTGCCTATCTAACTTTGATCAAACAATTAGACGAACCAAATATTTTCAATAAAATCGTCTATTTGTTTGATCAAAGTTAGATAGGCAAATGATTTCCAATTTAACTAATTTTTTACAAACTTGATCTATGAATAAAGGCCTAAAAAATAGACTGTTCGGATTGTTGAAAAACTACATGAAGTGGGCCCATCCGCCCCATCCCACATCTAACACTAAATGTGAGATCCCACACTTGAAGCTCCCTGTATACATATATATATCATACATAGATTGATTTTGAGATTAAAAATTTAATGACAAACTTTTTTTATTTTAACAACTAAAATATTATAACATTTTAGATTAGGTACAACTTGAGAGTAATGCCCAAGAGATGGTGCGGGCATGAAATTCAAAGTTGTGGAGATCGAGTGATTGAGTAAATATGGCAAGCTGGTGTCCAAGATCCATTCTTTGTTGCATGAGTTTGATTTTTTTCTCCCTTTGTTATTAGCCTCAGGTTTATAATAACTCCGCTCATAAGTTGGAAAGTTATATTGTGGATTGTGACCAACCTTATGTTTGGCCTCAGGAGTAGTACTAGTACTGTCCTCTGCATGCTTCTCCCGACCTTGCAATTAATTTGATGTAACGTACTATTTGGAATAAGAATAAATCATAAAGCCCTTTTGACATGACCGTCCCTAGGTCTATCTTAAAACCCAAAGTGATTTTATATATAGGGTTCAACAACGATGGGGTGTTAGGCACATCTAATCTACGTTTTCATTAACCTTGATCAGAAATAACCATAAGTAGGGAGGATTTTACTGAAATTTTGGCAGCACCTCCCTTGTAATTTGGACAATCTCACATGTAAGACAAGAAAAATAATACTTCTAATTTATCAACCATCCCCAACAACAATCCAAAAAGGATTTATGACCCATCAATAATATAATATATGTCCAATCAATATATGGTTTATTAGAGCATAGCTAAATAAGGTTTACATCATTTAATAAACATAAATAGTGCGTTAAGGAAAGACATATATTTCCTACAATGTCGATGAGATGGAGGTGTGAAGAGATGCTATATAACGGCCCAACCTCAACAATGGCTAGGGATGGCAACGGGGTGAGGTGGGTCTGGGTTTGCCCTCCCCACCCCCGTCCTCGCAAAAAATCCTCATCCCCATCTCCACCTCATTCCCCGTTGGGGATTCCCTGTCCCCATCCCTGTAGGGGAATTGAATTCCCCATGAGGAACGGGCTCCCCATTTATATTAAATATAATTCAATTAAGTAAAATTAAAATCTCAAAACTTAAATACAACGTCAATATATAATATTATATATGCATAATAAGTAAACGTTTAGAAATAATATATACATAGAACTATACAAATAGATATATATATGTATAATAGTTACATGCATGTTGCACATTTAATTTATTTTTTCTAGTAGTTATATTATATATAAATTTATAATTTATAATGTATAAATATATATAATACACAAATATAATAAATCAAAGTAAATTAGAACTAGAATACTCAAAAAATTATATAAATATAAAATAGATAATAAAATAATAAATGGGGACGGGACGGGGCGGGGCAGGGTGGTGACCTTATTCCCCATCCTCGTCCCAGAACTCGTGTCAGGAAATAAAATTATCCCCATCCCCGATTTTTGTCCCTCAATTAAACCAGCCCCATTAGGGGCGGGTCCCCGCAGGGATGGGGTTTGGCGAGGAGAATTGCCATCCCTAACAATGGCTACTACCTAGG
The DNA here is from genome assembly GCF_963921425.1 of Dryas octopetala. Taxonomy (NCBI): domain Eukaryota; kingdom Viridiplantae; phylum Streptophyta; class Magnoliopsida; order Rosales; family Rosaceae; genus Dryas; species Dryas octopetala. Next base: position 7,202,685 of record NC_141367.1, on the reverse strand, counting down.
GAGAACGTTAAAACAAAACAGAGAAACGTCAACATGAGGGAAATCTCAATGAGAGGATAAAAATAAAGATTTAAAACTCATTTCCTTAAAACCATTTCCAAGAAAAGCCTTATTCTCCAAGCTTTGTTATTTTTGAAAACCTCCAGTTTTAAAACCCATTTCTCAAACCTTGTCGAAACTCTCGAATATGATGCTGATAAAAATCAATTATTTAGCTGTAATGTCATTTAAAATCAATCTTCTTTTTTTTTGGCCAGCATTTAAAATCAATCTAAATATGCTCAAAGCTCCATATAATATAAATAACTCAAATATGCTCAATGCTCAATAGAATTTAAGAAAATCCACATAAACCTAATAATAATAAACAAACTGAATCAAGTACCCACCAGAAAATTATTATATGAGCTTGAGTGATCTCAAGGTGTTAGCTCGAAGAGTCAGGACTCAGGATAAACTGTCCTACATGTGCAGAGCCATTGCATTGTCATACGTACACATGCATAGCCAACAACTATCATACATGCATGCAAAGCTGCCCCTAAAGGGCTAAACATCCTGACACACGGCCCAAATTCTTATATGTGTGCCCTGATAAGTCTCAAACACCTAACTGATATAATAAAATGGTAGGGTACAAATAAGGTGGTTTGAGAGGAGAAAAACCCACCTGAAATTGGGGTTGGAAATGACTAGTAATGACCGAGATCAAAAGAATACTGCGGCAGAGATCCAAAACTTCCTCCCTTCGATTTGGCTTGGTGATGGGCTGGAGGTTGTACTTGAGGGTGGGGTAGGGATGATCGGTCGGAGAGGAGTGCTTTCCGACCAGTGTAGCGGCTGGAGGTGGCCAACAAAGGGGTGTGTGTCAGCAAAGAGGGAGATCCACATTTTAAGCTTAAATTAAAATTCCTAAAATACCCCCAACTTTTAAATGTCTATAATTTCTTCTACGTAACTCTGATCCAAGATGCATTTTTGCCTATGAGTTCGTGAGCTCGAGCTCTAGATAAGCATCTAAAATTTATTTTTCAGATAGCTCCTTAGAAAAATTCAAGTATTCTCCCTTTAAGGTATTCCGAATAATAATTAAAATTCTAATTACTAGGAAAATTCGGGGTCGGGTCGTTACACTTTTGGACTGTTTTTCCTTAAAAAAGAAAATAAAAAGATTAGGTACAAATTGAAAATTTGTTGAAAATTCTAATGCCTGCATGTTGGCTTTCTGATGGGATTTTTTGTTTTCTGAAAAAGTTTATGTTTTCATGCTACAAGTTAATTTATTCTTTGCAAATCTCTAGTCTTTTTTTATTTTTATTTTTATTTTTGTATTAAGTATTTGATTTACAGGTTAATTGATTCTCTGCTTATCTTCTCTTTCAATATTCTCTCTCAATAATCGGTTGATTTGGTATTCTATATGTGTTTGGTTTGATTTCATATTATAATCTGCAACGATTATGTAGATGGATTGTTCGTGGTGCTCTTCTTAAAAATTGTCTAGTTGCAACACTGTTAAAGTTAAGACCATCAACTCCCTCTCTTTTTCCATCCTCCTTTGATGTCTTTGGATTATGTAGATATGGATTTTCACTGAAGAAACCTAAAACTAATTGTTTGGCATAGATGAAAATTTGAAACTGCTACTAGTATGTAAAATAAGTCAATCCTCTTTCTAGTTAATGGTGATTGCTGCAATTTCTGTAAGTTTAATGACAAAAGCAGATTTCTTGTTGATGCTTTGACTCCAAATGCTTGAATATTCTGAATATTCTGTATATGTGCAAAACTGCAGGTTACCCATTGTAGACATATGAACTCGAATTAAAGATGGTAAATTCCATAAACCCAAGCCTGGATTGGTTTATGTAACAATAAGTTTTCTATGAATTGAGTATTTATCTCATCATCCATGATAGCATTAATTCAATTAAACCAGACAAAGCCTGAGAGAGAGAGAGAGAGAGAGAGAGAGAGAGAGAGAGAGAGAGATTTTCCGGCACATTAATGTTGTTTATGCCAAGCTCTCTTCCTTGTTCTTTTCAGTTTGCATTACAGCTTCTATGTCATTTCTCTACAAAGGAAAGACAACTTAGAAGCCGTAAGCAGGTATTTCAAATCTAGTTCTATTTTATAGTTATAAAGTATACCGGCTTGGCGGCTTCTTATATTTAAAGTTTTTTTATCTTTATGCTATAGGGTATGATTCTGTTCTCTTTGCTTCTTGAGATTGTGTTCTTTGAAGGTATATCATAACTGATTTATAGATGCTAATATACTTACTTATGAGTATTTTTTTGTATCCCATTTTTTGATATCAATACCTTCTCCTTATTTTAAGATTCTTGGTGGAAGTTTAAGAAGTTACTCTCTGTATCAGTCGCAGGGTTGAAAGTTAATTATGTGAAAGGATTGGCCGGCTAACTTGTTGACTTGAAGAGAAACCAGCAGCAGCTTGTTAGTAGGATTCAGATTTTTGCTATCACTTAATTATGCTTGTCGATCTTTCTACCACTTATAAATTTTACATGTTTCTTACATGCAGATTTAAAAATCAGTGCACATGGCTTGGAAAAATTGGTTAGTCAAATTAAGATACCCGGTTTTTCTTATATGTAGGATGTGTTTTTGATGTAGTCATTGAGTTTATATGATTTTATCAATCAAGGTGACTTAGCAATGTATATGACAATTCCGACATTCTTAAATCTTAATCGAAGGATGCAAGGTCCTGTAATGTTTTATAAAACGTGAAAACCTTAAATAGGTAGCTAAAAAGACTCAATCATGTGCATGGCGGCCTATATGGTTTGTAGGTTTATGTGCTTGTAGGTTAACCTTGCAATGAATAGGATCAGTAATTGCTACAATTGCAAAAGTGTATTTTATCCTTCAACTCTGGAAAAATGTTTGTCAGACTTCTAAGTTACTTTTGTTGGTGTCCTAAGCTAGACAATATTTGTAGAAATATCTTAAACTGTTCAAGCTCATGCATTGCAGGTCCAACGGCACTCCGGTGAACTCTACTGCTGGGGAAATTATTGTGAGTTCACTTGGGTACAGTTTCAATTAATTTTCAGTTGTTATAAAATATGGACACTTCAAAGATGGTATATGAGTTTTTAATTTGTAATTTCTTAGTTTTAATGTATGTCTTCTTTGTTTTAATAATAATGATGGAAAGGCTTCGACTAGTGCACAATGGAGAGATCATGCTGCTCCAAAGGCAACAGCAACATATGGATGTTAACGTCAATGGAAGTGTGTCTCATGCAGTTGACAACTACATCCGAGGGTCGTTGGGTGCTACCCCTTGCACTAGTCAATTCCCACCAAAAATGGTGATGGGGCCGAGCCTGCAAGAACCATTAGCAGCTGCAAGTGTGACTTCCCCAATTCCAGATCTTGCTGGAGGCCAAGCGTAGCCTAGTACTACCCCAAGTTGACTCAGTGTCGATCGAAAAAGGAAAATCATCTGCATGTGAAGGAAGCAACACACCTTCAAGCAGTGCGAATGGGGGACCAACTAACCTCTGAGGCTGCTGTTTGGATTCTCAGTAAGCTAGTTTATTGCTTTTTAGTATTAGTATGCTATATATGGTCAATCTCCCTCTTTTGGAAGTTAGATTATGAACTTGCTGACTTATATTTGGAATGAGGCCATAATATAAGTCATGCCAGTTTGGTTGGACATGTTCTTTATGGTTTATTTTGATGGGAAGTGCTGTAAAGTGGATTATTTTGTTTTTGTGAATGTGGTAGGGGTGTGAATTTAAGTTGGTGAACACTGAAAAGATGAGTCGAAGGTTTAAGTTTTCTGCTTAAGTGTAGTGTAAAGCAGCACTTTTATAACACCAGAGGTGTTTTGTAATGGATGATCTCTAAATATGTTTTATATATGTGTGTTATAATTGCTTTTGGATCAACTTGTGAGTTTTTTGGTGTATGAGGTAAGTTACTGGATTATTATCTTGTTCTTTAATTGGTTAGCAGCAAGCACATTTGGAAGCCATGTCCAAAGCTACATAGGTCCTGGCATAAATGCTGTGAGAAATAGTTTGTTTGCATAGAAATAAGAATAAATGCTTTGAGAAACCATTTTTGCAGAATTTGGTTAGTAGATTGGCAACCTTTATCAAAGATTGCAGTAGCTGCCAACCTTCTGCACAAAGGTTGTTGTAGCAGTGGTGAAAACAGAATCAGACCTCTCCTAAACTAACCAATATCCCAACTAATTTGAAACTGTAGCTTAAGATTAGCACCTGTTTAATCCATTTGGTTTCTATTGTGGCTATCAACTCATTGTCAATTTGTCAGACTTCATATTATACAGCCACCTTACCAAAACAGGTGGTGCAGAAAGGCTTTAGCGACCCCAACCCCTACATCCTTCACCTCAAGTGTTGCTGCATAGCTGATAATCTCTTGTGCAACTCTAAATGGTTGTTGAATGGGCAATAGAGCTAGGAAAAAAAGAGTTGGAGTTGCCAAGATTTCTTGTAGTGACGTGTTTAATATAAGCGTGTGAGAGAGCCTAATGATATATGCAATAGAACAATAAATAGAATACCAGCTACTTATACCGAAGACAACACAATGTCTATATCTATATAATCATTAAGCCAAAAAAATTAAGTCATTTCATCCCCTCAACTATGATTTGGGTGTCAAAATGCCTCACTATAAGAATTTGGTTAATTTACCCCTCATAACTTTTAAAAATAGGCCAATGTGACCCATTCTGTCAATATTTCATCCATATATCCATCTAACACATGTCATGTGCCATGTGAGTGAGGGTAAAATGTCCAAAGTTGGGCTGAAATGACCGTTATGCTTAAAATTAAATAAAAAACTAAAGAGATGGCCCATTTTATTTTATTTTATTTTCCACTTTTTTTTTTATTGGTTTTTTTGCAGTTTTTATTTTGTTTTTAGGTATAATAGTCAATTAACCTAAGTTTGGGTGTGAATTGTCTATTTTACCATCACACGCATGTCACATGACATGTGTTTGGACAAAAATACTGATGGAATCTTAAGAAATTGATGGAATGGGTCACATTGGCCTATTTTTAAAATTTAAAGGGGTAAATTAACCATATTTTAAGTTTAAGAGACAATTTGACACCCGAGTCATAGTTAAGGGGGCAAAATGACGACTAAAGCCAAGCCAAAAACCAATTTGTTTAAATGCTTTATAACTTTACCCTTCACAAAAACAATGTTGACGTAAAACTGAAAAAAGTTTCTTTTTAGGCTTTTAAGTTTTACTTTTATGAAATATTCAGTAAAAAGAGAAATTTCTTTGTAATAAGGATAAGTCTGATTTGGTAGCTCAATTTAATAACATGATGGCACATATGTTTTTATACTTCATTACATAAAAATTTCTTCAATTTTAAGAAATATTCTATCTCTTAATATGTCAAGTTAACTAATATCCTTGTTATAGGAAAGTTTTTCTCGTAAGTAAAAATATACTTGGCATTAGCCTGATATGAAACATGGGTAATCTCATTAGTAGGCATGAGGGCACGGTTATAATTATATTGTTTAACCATATCCTTTTTTGTCTATTTTGCACGGGTCCAACGACTTGATTTTAAAAAGTGGATCGCAAGTTTCCTTTTGGATTTTGAATGCTTCTAAATAAGGGTGTTGTCATGCCTTTATAATCAAGGGATCCATATGTTAATTTTGATCCGTTACGTGCCTTACACTTGTTGTATCATGTCACATCCCGAATCCCGGATATGTAACAAAAGCACTTACCTTGAATGCCCCGAAAGATTAATACCACTAAATCAAGTATTAATCCCCAAAAATACTCAAGGCGGGTTAAGCCTTTTGAATTTAGTATGGGTTGAATCAGAGATAATAAATAGCGGAAAATATATGAAGTAAAAGTAAAACTAGTTTCTTTATAAAACCAACCCCAAGGTTATGGTAGTTCATTACAACCTTGAAGAATTACATAAATTCGAACTATATATCAAGCATAGAATAAAGGTTTCAAAACTACGCAAACGCAAAATCAAAGTAAATAACTCAAAATCATCTCCAATCAATGGAGGAAAGATCAATAAAACATACTCGATATGAGAAAACAATTAAACAACATCACCAATTAAATCCAGATAGTTGACAAGTCTCATGATGCTACTCTGTTCAACCATCGTCCAAGTTCGTCTCTTTATCATGCTCATACCTATAAAAATATCCAAGAAACACATAACACAAAAGCAATGTAGGGATAAACATCTCATACGATCATAGCTTCTCCTCAGGAGATCCTAGCTAGTTTGAAAGCCACAAAACTTTTTCAATGTAAATCATAGTAGAAATCATTTTTTTACGGATCCTTAAATTATCAAAATAAGTTCTTCAAACTTTTCCTTTGAAATTCTTTTCAAAACATTTATGACTTGGTTGTACATGTACACAATTATAATCATGCAATTTTCATAACAAATCATTCATACCTGATGGTCGATACACGTTAAGTACAACTATGACCAGCTATATAAAGAAATAGCATCCACAGCAAGAGTGCCATGGTTAACAGAGATACAAATTCTCAATTGAATAACCAATAAACATATTCATAATAACATGTTATAATAATTTAAAAACACAAACACACACAAGGTTCATAGTTAAGAATGTAGGATAAATCCCCCTATCTGGAATCCAATTGTAACGACCCGACCCAAATTTCTACTAGAAATTTAAATTTTTTTTATTTAATTATGGTTTTAAGAGGTTTTAAAGGATGTTAAATTGTATTTTAAATATTTTGTGATTTATTTAAAAATAAAAAATAAAAAGGGTTTTGATTTAAATTTTTATTTTTTGGGCTTGACCCAAAGTTGACTTTTAAAATAAATGGGCTTTCGATTTTGACTTTGGGTCCGTTGGATAGGTTTCGAGCCCACGAGTTCATAGACACGTAGCACGCATTATTTCAAGTTACGATTTGAGAGATATGAGCGTTTGAAGCGAGGGGCAATTTTGTAAAATTGACAAATTGGGTCTTAAAATTTTTAAAATCAGATTTTTAGGAGTTTCTCTCTCTCTCTCTAGAACTTTCTCCCCTCCCTTTTTATTTCTCTCTCCGGCACACTCTCTCTCTCCACTCCCGCACCCCTCCCCTGCGCGCACCAACCCCAGCCACCCCCACTCACCATCACCGGCCACCTTGCCGGCCTCTGGCTCCGACGAGCTTCCCCCCAGGCGCCGACCACCCCCCAGCCTACTCTCTCTCCTCATCCTCTCTCTCCCCGTGTTCTCTCTCTCTCTGCAATTTCTCTGTACGCAGCCACCGCCAGTAGTCGCCGGCCTTTCAACCACCTGGGACCTCTGGCGAGCCTCCCCCGACGCCTACCAGCTCAGCCCAACCCAGCTCCCCTGCACATCGGAAAAACTCGCCAGAAACCATCCAGCCGCCGCCCCTTCTCTTCGGCGATTCCGGCCACCTCTGGCCTCCGTTCGAATTGTTTTTAGGTGGGTTTTCTTCCTCTTCTATTGGGCTTTCACTTCCTTTGGTTTTGTAGTTTAAAAACCTTGAATTTAGAAACTTGGATTTTGGAGAATTGAAGGGCATTTCGGATTCCTCTATAGATTTCAGATTGAAGGTTTTTCTCTCTGTTTTCTGAGATGATTTACATTTCTAAAATACCCATTGGTCATCTAGAACCCCAAATTTGACTAAATTTAGAGGAAATTAAGTTTTGGGAGGTTGGATTTGTGAGGTTAGAAACCATTTCGGGTCAGTTGGGGTTTGGCCAAGTCTTAGGGTATTTTTGGTGTAGTTTTGGACAATCTCTTGTGTAGGAAACCCAAAATTTGATGTTAGATATGAACGTATATGAAGATTGAGAACTTTCCTATATTTGGTAAAATAGGGGCTTGAAACAGCCACCTTGGGCAACGAATTTTGTGATTTCAAACCCCCACTGATATTCTATAATTTTAGAGTATTTATGACAATTTGTTGAGTGGGTTATCGATATTAGTTATAGTGATTGTGGTTAGGTTAAGCCGGAGAACTTTCGGAGTGTTTACGTAGGTGTTTTGGGTCTACGCGTGGATGCTGTGAACCGTCGAGTTAGAACGAGAGTCGGGTGTGACGTTAAGTTGAGTACACTTGTACATTTAAGTGTCTTGAGTCGGAACTAATTATATTTCGTTGATTGTTTATTCTATAGGCGACCCGGCTGTGACTCGTGACGATCCGGCGGAGAATCAAAGCTAGGGCTATCTCTGTGAGTGGACTTTGTTTTTAAAAGCATTTTTAAACCTTAGGAATTTATTTATTTGATTGTTTTGAGTTTTAGATTGAGAAATAATTTATGAGAGTGAACTTTTGACTTATCAAACGAATTTTATGAGACTTCATTATTTAATTATGTTAAGCATCTTGAGTTGATCTTAGATTTGATAAATAAATGTCGGATTTCGGCTTTTCATTTTCCCTCATATATAAGTTTTAAAATATGGTTTTACTTGATGGGTTATTGGAGTTGATAAATTTCTTTTGGAAAGGACTTTAGCTTCTTACTCTATACATACGGTTTATTTTATTATGTCGGTTTTTGGTCGAAAAGATTGATTTGACTTATGTATTTTGAAATTAAGTTAGAATTATGCAATAAGTTTTATGGAAATTAAAGTTTCTTGGGAAAGTACAATAATTCTATTCTTGGTGGAAAAAAAAGATTTATTTGGGTTATGGAAAAATGGTTTTCAAACCACCCTTGCAGTACCCTTCAGGATTATCGGATTTGATAGGTCTTTGGGACCCATCACGGCACACATATAGGCTTTGGGCCGTGTGTCGGGATGCCTAGCCCTTTGGGGGCCGCTCTGCGTGCACGTATGACAGGATTGCCTACACGTGTTGGATTTTACTCCACGCGTGTGTATGGCCAGGATATTGTCTGCACGTGTTGGATTTTACTCCACGCGTGTGTATGTCCAGGATATTGCCTGCCTGTGCGATGCAGGAATTCTGCACAGGTGTATGGGCCAGGTTATTTAGGGTATCATGGTGGAAAATGAAATTGGTATCTTCAAGAGTTTAAATATGGATTTTAAGTGAGAAATATTTTTCGAGTTCAATAAATTTTTCGATTTCATTATTTTTATGACTTTGATAAATTAAATGATTGGCTTTTGAGAAATGTGTTTTGAGTTATCTTTTCTTTGAGTTCCATTAGTTTTATAATATGCTTAAAGCTTGGAAATGGTTTTTAAAACTGGGAGATTTCAAAGAGCGACGTGAGGTCTTAGAGTTAAAAAGGATTTTCTGAAAAGATATTTAACCTTTGGTTTCATTTTCATTAAACTGTCCACTCACTGAGTTTATCTCACAGTTTATCTTATTTTGTCTTAAATTGTCCCCCCAGGTAGTAGCTTTGGTGGAGGTCGAGCCAATAACGTCGAGGCATTTACGTCCATCTTCCTACTCGGACCCTGTAGGCGCTAACTAATTTTTGTAGAAATTCCTTGTAATAGAATAGTGGCTCTAATAACCACTCTTAAATTTTAAGTTGGTTTTCTTTGAAATTGTTGGGTCTGAGACCTTTTTTGGTTGTGGTAGAGGTGGTTGAAGTTCTTAGAAGTGCTTTTACAGGTCTTGTAAATTTTGGGTTAGTCCACTTTCAGAGGAGGTTTTGCCGAATTTTCGGTAGAATTTTCCTTGATTTTGGATTCCCGCAGGACCTCTCCGGGTTTCAGGGTGGAATCCGGGGGCGGTCCTGTCACCAATGCTCTTCACGTATTTTTTTACACAGCCTATGCATCTGTAACGCCCCGATCCTTGGGCCCAAAAATACACTGAAACTTTGTCCTTTAAAACCTCTTTTCAAAGAATGAGCCATGCACTTAATATAATAAATAAATACGTTAAATAAATCAGAATGTGAGCCCAAAAACATGTATGTAAAAATCACTGTATAAAATCAGTTAAATCAAATTAAAATAAGTCCCACTGCCTCGTCTTCTCCTCACTGCCTCCTCAGCCTGCTTAACCTGCAAAACACCAATAACCACACTGCACCATATCCATGGTACACCAGGTCATTCAAACAATAACCCAGTAAGCTCACTAGAGCTCGTATGAGTGAAATGACTTAAACTATAATCCTCAAATAATCCTTCAATTTCCATGCTCAAAAATAATCGACAACAGTATCCAAAATTACTCAATCACATCACAAATTCATCAACAAATATTCAAGCATCAAGATAAATATAATTCCTCAAATTCACATCATAATTCCACCAAAAATAATAATAATAATCATTCTGCCATTCAAATGCCTAAACGTCAACTATTAACCTCAATCTCGAATCGTTCACTTCCTAACTTATAACCTCAATGCATAATTCATTCATCAATGTCCATCCTCAAGATTCAAGCCTACACTTTACCAAGTCCTAGCCAAACCAAATCCTAACAAACAAATGCACACAAGCACACAAAGCAACGAAATAGACTATCTAATTTCACTCACGTCGCTCTTTGAAATCCCCCTAATCTCACTCACGTCGCTCGTTGAAATCCCCCTAATCTCACTCTTTGGAATCCCCCAGCTTAAAAACCTTTTCACAAATCCATTTCCAAAAATCATCTTAAATGAACCTCGATATACTGAAAAAGCAATGAAACTTCCAAGCGGAGAAATAACCAATCTGAACTGAAATTATCTTTATAACTGATATACCAAAACACTTGTACTTTAAACTCACACTATACTTGTACCCATACTTTAGACAATGTCCTGGCCACAATCCCATGCGCGGGCAGGCTCAAATCCTGGCCACAATCTCGTACGGAGGGTCACTCCGCCAAGCAGGCTCACATCCTGGCCACAATCTCGTACGGAGGGTCACTCCGCACGAGCAGGCTCGTATCCTGGCAACAATCTCGTACGGAGGGTCGCTCCGCACGAGCAGGCTCGTATCCTGGCCACAATCCCATGCATTTAACACAGGTAGGCTCGACCGATCAGTACTCACATTTCCAACTCACAACATTTCACCCACAATTTACTCCGTACTATGCCGAATCCTTCCGAAATTGATTCCCGCTCATAAACCATCACTTGTCTGTCACTCGAAACATACCGACACTTCCTCAATAATTAATTTGATCGTTTTGTATATAATAACTACCTAATCATCAATCATTAACCTCGATAATAAACAATCCTTCTCTAATTCGGTGACTCTCCTTAAAGCAACTCTATAATTCCCCAATTAGTTCCTTAGTCTCAAATCCTCGTCAATTCATTCTCCTAATTCAAATCCTACACCTAGTCTTCTCTAACGTAAAGCAGCAAATCCATAAAACAGACAATTAAACCACGGTACTCAACAATATAAACAGGTAAGTTTCACTCACTGTTTGACCGCGTGAAAAGACCGAAGTGCCATTCACGGCGCCATTACTCGGATGTCAAATCCGGCAGCATAACGGCATTAGGGATAAGATTTACCGAGCTCGTGTACCTGTTAAGACCAGACAATCAATAATTTAATAACCAGCTATCACCACTGGGCCGTTCAACAGCCGAAATGGGCGGTAACCACCCCGCACGGTGGCTGCCCAGTCCCAAACCACACACCAAAATTCACAAAACTCACCCACGGGCTTCGGTTGACTGGCCAGAAGCCAAACTAACAATTTCAGCCATCGGTGTGGCCAAATGCGACGGGACCCGCGGTGGTCCGTGGTGGTCAACCTGCGCGAATTTCAAAACTCAAAATTTATGAAATCGAATTACACAGGCACGAAGGAGACGTTGAGAGGATCAACCTTTATACCTGGGTCGACGGCCAATTCTCGTCGGAAACGCCGGAAACGACGGCGGAAGCTGGCAGCTGACTTGGACTTCCCGAGCTCATTGCTCCGTCGTGGAGCATCATCGGAGCAGGAGGACACCGCGGTTGAACTCGCCGTGGTGAGACGAACAAGACCCAGTGGGTCCGGCCACCCCAATCTCGCCGGAACAGTCAGATCGACGGCGAGGCTCCAATCGGGTCTAGGCTGGGTTTCTGGTTTTCGAGGCTTTTCTGGGTTGAACGGAGGCCAGGAGTAGAGAGAGGAGAGGGCGGCGATGGCGGGGAGCCAAAGCCCGACACCAGCCGCCGCCGGACGCGCCGCCCCGCGCCGGTGGCAGGGACAGCAAGGGTGAGGGGCGAGAGAGAGAGACAGACGCGCGGGGGAGAGAGAGAGAGACAGAAATGAGGAGAGAGAGAGAGAGGAAATCTGACTTTTGGGTATTTAAAATCCCCTTTCGTAAAAATTACAAGTTTGCCACTCGCTTCAAAAGCCCGTATCTTTCAAACCGTAGCTCCGATTGACGCGTGCCGCGTGTCTACGAACTCTTGGACTCAAGACCTATCCAACGTGCCCAAAGTCAAAGACGAAAGTCCATTAGTTTTAAAAGTCAACTTTTGGGTCAAGCCCAATTTAAAACAAAAATTAAAAATTAAACCAAAACCTTTTAAATTTCCAAATAAAATCCCAAAATCCTTAAAATAAATTCGCAAAATATTTAAAATAACTCCTTGAAAAATACGGGGTCTTACAGCATCCTCATTCATTTTGAATCCATCGTCTTCTTGTCACGTTACAAAGAAATCATTCGATAATTGGTGTTCCTAATGTCCAACAATACGACATATTAGTCAAAAGTTAAGTTCAACAAAATTTCGTTATGACGTCCCATTCTTTTAAGTCACACGTCCCTAAAGACTCTAGTCTTATGTAAACTAAACTCTATTCTTTAGGGTTACTAAGTTTCAAGTTTTATCTTAAAGTCAAACCACTTGACTAATTGTTTTAGTTCAATGAAATTTCACAAATTAATTTAGGTTAGAATAAATCAAACCTAAGTATTATCCAAGTATTTAATTAATTAGTATTTCTCCAAAATATTCCACTAATTAATTAAGCTCGAATAATATCTTAAATCCAACTTAATCTCTACAATAGAATCTTGTTAAATCTAGCAAGTTATTAGCCTTAATTAAATTAAATCTTCAAATTAAGACTACAATTAATCATGCTTAATTAACCAAATAAATTAAGCAATTAAATCTCCAAAATAAACCTAGGCATGCTTAATTAATAAATAAATCTAACTTAATTAATCTAAGCATGCAATCTAATATTAAAGCCTAAGAAAAATAAATAAAGCAGAAATAATTAAATACTTACCCAATTGTAAACCTCCAAAGCTAGACTCCAACTCTAGGACTCATCCTCCTTGCAAGCTTTTCAAAGAAAACTTTTAAACTATAAGAATTTTTTTCTCTTTTGGTATGTCTCTTCTTAAAGAGACTCCAAAAGAACCAATAAGTGAGTAACTCTAACTTCACTTGGTGGTGTAAGTGAAAATAAGATACAAATGTCTTTATTTAAAGGCACAAGCGGTGAGAAGAAGTTGTAAGTTTCCAATGTGGAACAAAAACACCTAAAACACACTACAACTCAGCTGAAACAAGAGGGAGAAACGAACCGGGTTAGGGAGGGAAAACCACTACAACAAAATTGTCAATAGATATCACCTCTTTTATATCAGATGTCAAAGCGACTAATATTGTAAAATTAATAATATCAGTTAATTTTTTTGCTAATATATGAACTTAATAAGAAATCACCTATTTTTTCCACTTGATATATAATGTTTTCCTTTTTCCTTAGAATTTTATTAAGATATCAGTCTGAATTGTGAACTGATATATTAAGTTTACATTTTCCCCCCTCTAAGTTTTTTGCTCACCCACCCAAATATACCTGATATTAAAAGTAAAATATATTATTAACCTATTAGTGTAACATGTCAACTGATATCTTAACATCATTTGACCTAAAATAACATTAAGAGCGGGTCAATTTCCCTCCATTGTTTAATTAAATTTTTTTTTGGTAGATTAATTTTGTTTTTTTGGCACAACCACACTCTAACACCCATTCTCACTCAGACTCTCACTTAGACCCTTATTCAGACTCGATCTCACTCTGAGTCTCTCAAAGCTCAGACACGCCCCCGCGTACGCCTCCCTAATCTGTTTGCTCGATCTACCCAGTCGCCAGTGGCGGCCATTGCCTTGGTCGCTCGTGAAGCATCACCCCATCTCCGACTTTGGGTTGCGGCGTCGATTGGAGGTTCAAAGAGTATGTGGGTTTCCATTCTCTGTCTTCTAATTCTGTTAGTTTAGGTTTCCAAATTTCTTCAATTTAAGGGGATTTCTTAAAGTTAGGGTATATATTCCTTAAATTTCCGAGATCATGGGGCACGATTGAGGTTAGGGAAATTACTTCCTTTTCGGTTTTTCTTCAATTTGAAGGTTTTAATATTTATCAGTTCCATAAATTTCCCACATCAATTTTGGGTATGAAAACGGGGTTGTGGCTTGGTTTTGGGATGGGTCTGTGGCTTGGTTTTGGGATGGGTCTGTGGCTTAGAGCAGTTTCTTGTGGATTTTGGTTCCACTGATTTTGTGGGTGGTGTCTGTATTATTCATGGAGATGAGAATTTGAGGTGGGTGATGAAGTTATAGAACTTCCCACGGGTATATTTGGCTTTGGAGATGGAAAAGGGGCAGTAATTGACAATGGCACAATCTTGGCGTATCTTAACCTGGACATTTATGATTCATTTACGAAAAAGGTAGATAATGCTCTGTTAGTTCACATTCATTTGGATTTTGTCGTCTAAATTCTTACATTGGTATTTCTTGTTTTTTTTTTTCTCAAAAAAACTTACACTGGTATTTTTGATAAATAAGATATATTAGCTCGGCAACCTAACTTGAAATCGCATACTGTCGAGGAGTAGTTTACATGTTTTGAGTATTCCAAAAAGTAAATCATTAGCTATTACTTTTTCTTTCTATTTTATTGATTATATTGTTAGTTTTTGTTATATGCATTGGTTACTTACTTTTTCTTCCAAATCGCTAATTTAAGGTCTAAGCAATAGAAGTTTTGCTTTACTTATATGAAGAGCAGTGAGACTCGTAGAAAAATACCTTACTTTTCTAGTGGTTTTTTCTTGCAATGTTGATAATGCATTTCCAGTTGTGAAGTTCAATTTTAAGAATTCCGTTACTCTGATAGTATATCCTCATGATTATCAATTCCGGTTACGTGTAAGTTATTTAGTGATTTAATTATTTATTTTGTGATCCATTGAAAATGGATTTTATCCCAAGCTGTCTTTCCCTGTTTGCTTAAGATTAATAGTGTTTACAACAAGGAAAATCAAATAATCTTGAGGGTTGATGTTCTTGAGGCATTGCTAAGGTACAATTATATAACCTGCATTTGGTTTATTTTGTTCTCTCTAATGGGATATAATGTGTGTGAGGTTTTGGTTTCTCATGGCCTGACATGTATATAGGTTTGGCATAAGTCCAAAGTGTTTATTCTGAGACTAGTTTCTTGATGGAGTGTCTAGCAAAAGTCTTCTAGGCTTCTATGTGTTCAGTAGTTCTATTGGCACTGTTGTATTCTATTGGAAAACAATGCCATGCGGCCCCTAGTCTTTTTAAGTCAATGTTGTGCAAATGAAGCTGCATTATAAAATTATGAAAAAAGGAAGGTAAAACCAAGCTGTGTAGAATATTTAAGATAAATGTAGGATAGTAATCTTGAGTGTTCTTAGTTTCATGTATGTCTATTTCTATGTCAGTTCATGTATTTTTGCCTTTATTTACAAGGTTATATGATGGACAAGGCATAAGCTAGTTTGGGTTATTAGCTAGAACTCTGCACAAGAACAAGAAGAATTATATTGTAAGTTTTTCTAGCTATTGGGTATACAGTATACTTAATTACTAGTTGGCACTTTTGGAAATGAGAGTCTCTCTCTGTTTCTGATATGTTCTCTTTCTTGCATATTTTTGAACATGAATGTTAATTCAAAGCCTTTCAGCAGGCCTACAATGTCTTGTTGAATGTTTGATTCAGTATGCCTTTTGCTCTTTAATTTTTCTGCTGCTGAATCTTCTTAATTCGTGTAGCTTCTTGATAAGTTGGTCATACTTAGTTTTATTAGAGGATACATGTGGACTTAATTTAGCATTCTAATTTCCTTATTGTTTGGTCATACTTAGTTGCTTAATTGAGCATTCTAATTTAGCTACTCCCTTTGCATGTGAATGGTTTATCATTTGTGTGCTTTACCTTTTTTTTTTTTTTTTCATATATATGTATTATCTATGATATATATATTTGCATATGAATTCCTATATATGGCGTTTGGCTTTCTTTATAATGGAAATGGTTTGTTTCTGCATTATTAATGAAATTGAACAACACAAAATTACTGTTGTCAGAGGGGATGAGAATATCTGCATTAGCATTCACCACATGCCCATGTCATACACTAGCTAGACTTAAAATATTGTTGTTAGTGTTACTGAGTATAGGGGTCAGAACCAATCAAATCCACACCACCTCTTGTGGAGTCCAGAGTCAAGTCCACGTGGTTTTTGGTAGCTTGATAGATGGCTTAAAGCTTAATGAAGGGCTTAGATTTTGGATTGGACACCCATTTGCACATGCATATATGGCACCTGCAAATACACACATAGGTATCATTGCTTTAGTGTTCAGCATGGGCTGAGCTAACTAATATTTGCTCATCTTTTAGCAAATGCTGAAGTATGCATCATCTTGTACCTTTACTTTAAATATGTACTCATCTTTCATAAGTGATGTAAGTTCCTTGCACATGCATAAAAATTTCTGCTACTTGTTCAGTCCTTTTTTTTTTTTTTTCAATTATCTATTTTGGGAAGTGCAGGGGATTTGCCTGTGGAGCGAGGATTTGACTTGGGCTCTAAAATCTCTCGAGTAAAATGGAGAAGCTTTCGGTCCTCCAACTTTTCAAATTTAACAGGAATCTTTTGGGGTTATCCCATCATAACATGTTGATTTTCCCCCCTCACAGAATCTTTTAGGACGTTAATTCATTCTTCTCTCCCCCTTGATAGGATAGGCATTATTTTGTTGTTTAGTCATCATATTCTCAAATGTATTAAGCTTCTTTTAAGTTATTCAAATGTTATTTGCCTATTGCATTTGATTTTTGTCTAATGCAACAAATGTTTTTTCTTGTCTTCAGACTGTACATGAAGGTTGGATCTATCAGTTGAAGCTGTTCTGTGATAAAGATTACCCAGAGAAGCCACCCAGTGTTCGTTTTTATTAACGGATTAACATGACTTGTGTTAACCATGAAACTGGAGTGGTATGCTTCTAATTTAATTTCATATACATTCACTTGATTTTGTTGTGCAGTTGTTGCTGTGGTTTGCATTTTTTTCTCGCTGCTGCTAGTGATTTGCACTTAAAATATTTGATTGGTTCTGACCCCTATACTCAATAACAGCAAAGAAGGGGCTGAAGGTAGCCATTAAGGTATGTTAACCTTTGAAATGTACACACCACACGCAGAGACACATGTGTGTCGGTATTAGTTGGTAGTGCATTACTGCAACCTTTAATGTTCTTTTTGTTGCTGCTTCTCTTCTTTTCATGGGTAATCTATGGAGTTGTCCTGTGAAGAATTAGAGGGCCTTATCACTTTTTTATGAAAGTGGCTTGTAGAAATTTAGGTTTTCATTAGATCAATGCTCTTTTGTATGTGTAATAACAAAGCAATTCTACTAACAGATTGATAGTTTTCCAAATTATTACTAAATCACAAGTGTAAGTGCTATATTAGATGTCATAAAAAACATGGCTCATGTCTCTGTTAACCTTGTGTGGTTTTGTCAATTAATCTATGATTTTGGATACTTGAACCAGCTGCATGTCCCAAGATTGTATTGCCTTTATGTTGTTCATACATTTGGATTGAATACTTGGAGTATGAAGTGTAATGCAATTGAATCTAATCTGATATGCCTTTTGTCCTTTAAGTGGTTCATTAAGTAATGTATACGTACTGCCCAAATTTTTGACTAAGTTCAACTTGAAGAAACTGCATCTTTGTGCCCTTTTAATTAAGTTCAGGTTAACAATTGGTCCAAACTGCAGCTGGAGTAAAAAGGCAACCTTATTTATTCTTTATGCATGTTTAGTTGAAAATTGAGATGAATAAGGCATGCATGTAGTTAGTATATAGGACTTGTGAGATCAATGAATTTGTGGTTAAATTTGAGAATATATGTTCCTTTGATGTTTTCAGTGGTCCAATCTGAAGATCAAGCGAAGCGGATACACACAAGATCAAATAGATGAGGTGCGGGTGGAATGGGGAGATTTGTGAACTTCAATTATCTTGAGACCGACAAATTGGTCGGTGGTGTACGTTTGACTTTTTTGTGGATAGAATTTGCTGTCGAGCATGCTCATATTTTGCAAAGCATGGAAAAAGATTGAAGATTGGTGCTTTTAATTAGAATACATGATGCCATGCCAATATTTTGTAAATGGTGGCAAAAGTTAGAACTAGCTAGAGACATAGTGCTGATTTGCAGATTAATTAGCCTAGGTGCTGCCATGCCAATATTTTGTACATCTGGGCAGCTTTAATTTGGTATATTACAACTTGTGTTTTGGTTTTGTAAAGGTCTTCACAAGCATGTTTTTGTTATCTTATTAGATATTTGTATTGTAAACCTTTTGGGGAAGCTTTGAATATTGTTATTGGTAATTATTGAAATATATATATGGAATGAGAATGAAAGATTTTGTGGCTGCATAAATTTCTGGCCATTTCAATTTACTGGCTCAAGTTTATGTATTGATATCCTTTTTAGGTGAAAAAAAACTGATATATAATGTACATAACAACTGGTCTAAAGGATGTTTTGATATCAGTTTTGGTCTAAAAACTAGAATGTTTTAATTTTTGGATGTCAGATTTTATCTCAGACCTGATATCTAAACATATCAGGGTCTGTTCCATACCTAATATTGATATCGAGATTACATATTAAATTCTACCATATACCTGATATTGATACTATAGTTTTATATCATATTTTACCTCAAACTTGATATTGATATCATATTCTACCTCAAATCTGATATTGATATCGAGTTATATGTCAGTATTACTGTCAAATACAATATCTATTGACTAGAATTATTGATACTTGAATTTTGTAGATATCGGAAATAATATAAAATCAGATATCTATTTTGTATTTAGGACATCAGGTTGAAAAAGAAAAATGATATATAAAAATATTTACATATCAGTTAAAAACTGATATCTAAAATGTGAACATTAGATATCACGATTTGCTATATCAGATGGCTACCCAATTAGATATCAGTCGTGGACTGATATCTATTGACAATTTTGTTATAGTGAACGAATCCAAAATCTGAGTATTTTGTGAGAGGAAGTGGTAGTCCGGCGGGTCAAATGGGCTGGGCTAAACAGGTCAATACGCGGGTCAAAGGAACCCGCCCAGAGGTGACTGAGTCACCCACGAAACGAACGACCAGGATTAGAAGGATTTAATGAGGCCGGACGGTTAGGATTAGATCATGGCCTTCACTTCCGTGTGACGCAGCATGGGCTTCACTTCCGAGTGGGAAGTAGTTGTAAGTTTTCAATGTGGGACCAAAAAACCTAAAACACACTACAACTCAGCTGAACACAAGAGGGGGAAACGAACTGGGTTAGGGAGGGAAAACGGATCCAAAATCCGGGTATTTTGTGAGAGGAAGTGGATAGTCCAGTGGGTCAAATGAGTTGGGCTAAACGGGTCAACAGGCGGGTCAAAGGAACCCGCCCAGAAGTGATTGAGTCACCCACGAAACGAATGGCCAGGATTAGTGTTGTAAAATTTTATTTACTCGCAAATATACGAGTCTAGTAGTATATTAACGAGGTCGAACCTCAAGGAGTGATGAAAAACGATACACTAAACTTAAACTTAAGTTAATTTAAAACTAACCTAGTTTGAAAATTTTGTTGGTTTGTGAGGCAACTTAAAATAAAATGCAACTAAATTAAAAAGCAAATAAAGTAGATGAAAAGAGAATAAAGTAAATAAAGGTGCAAGAATTGAAAAAATTAAATTTAGAAAGGAAAATAACAACTTTTTTGTTATAGAAGCTAAACAATGGTATAAGAACTAAGGTTAGGGTTTCACACCACTTATGAACATATTAAATGAGATTTTTAGTAATTTTCCCAAAAAGGAGGGCACCCAAGAGTCACTTGATGCCCTCTTACAAAGATAGATATGAATTAAGCACAAGAATTGAAGATTTATATGGTAGATCTTGATTTTGCTTAGAAAATACAAATTTTAAGCAACTCAAGTGAACCAAAACTAAGGAACAACTAGAGTTCAAAAAGTTTGTGTTTAAAACAATTAACCATAATGCTAAAATGTAGAAAGAGGATCTAACAACCCATAATATATGACATTATGGGTGAAAGAGGATCTCTATCTCATTTTAATATCAAAATCTAAAGCTTGTAGGATCTTAAACAAAGGGAAAATTAACATAAATACCTCATTTAATAATGTTCATGGTAGTGCTTCGTAAGAGGGGTTTAGTGACCACCCATGAGTTTATATCTCAAATAAAAATGAAGAAAGAAATAAATGAGCATGAAATTTAAAGAACAATAAAATAAATAATACTACTAACAATAAAGTAAAGAACTACATAAAATAAAAGGCATAAAATAAATAAAAGATTAGGAGAAGAGAGAAGAAAGACATAATATTAAAGTTAACCATAACATAAAGAACTAAATAAAATAAAATGCATAAAGTAAATAGAGGATTAGAGAAGAGAGAAGAGTGACATAATATTAAAATTTCATTAATTAAAATGCAAGAAAATTACATCATATTCACTCTCAAACATCATAGCCAAATGGCTTGAGAGAGAAATCCTAGGAGAATACTAGAAAAGGCAGCAAATTAAATTCTTGGGTAAAAAAAGATGTGAAGAGGGGGCTGAATGTTCCTTTATATAGGCAAATACTAGGGCTAGTGATAGGAAGAGGATCAGCACAAAATGGCTGGTGCAAGGCTTGAGACAGCTGGGATTGCCACGTGTCGCATGTTGATTGGCTGATAAAAGATATTTGTGAAAGGAGAGAGGCGGAAGGAAAAGGCTGGAGATAGCTGCAAGAGGTGCCACGTGTCGCCTGCTGGTTGGAGGAGGAGTTGATTAATCAAATGCAATTCTACTGGGCGGAAGGAAAAGAGAGGCGGCTTGTGGCTGGCTTGCAGGAACCGGCTCACATGGGAGATCATGAGAGAGAGAGGGAAAAGGAAGGTGGCTTGCGGCTGGAGAAGCTTTGGCATGCGGCTCGCTTGCATCAGTGGCTCACGTGGGCTGAATGCTTGATTAATCAGAAGAATTGGGCATAAGCTTGTTGGGCGCGTGTCAGGCTGCTGATGGAGAGAGAGAGAGAGAGAGATGAAGCGGGCTGGGCCATTTGCTGGGTGAGTGGCTGTTCGGCTTCCACTGGGCTGGGCCTCTGCTGATGGGCTTTTGTTCTTCATTTCTTGATTTGGGCTTCTCAATTTAAAAACCTACAACACAAATAAAACTAATTAATAAAAATTCTAATTTTAAATCTAGCCTAAATAAAAAATAAATGCAACCTAATAAAATCTAAGAATTATGACAAAAAATAAGAAAACCCACTAATTAACTAAATAATAAAAATGATAATTAAAACACTAAAAATGCTAAAAGACATAGACAAAATGTATGGTTTTAAGGATAAAAATTATACATAAAATGAGCTCAACAATTAGAAGGCTTTAATGAGGCTAGACGGTTAGGATTAGATCATGGGCTTCACTTCCGTGTGATGCAGCGTACTGCTTGTATGCTCACTTCGTCAGTGTTGTGTCAGCGCCTCCGCCTAATCGCATCATGCCACGCGTCGCTGCTGTCAATCCAGTTAGTGCCACATCAGCTGCTCCATTTAATTTTCGAATTTCCTATTTTCTAATATTCTCCAAACTTCATAAATTCACCAAAAATAGTTCGGGACTCCAAATAATTTCCTGAAAAATCCTACGGACTCGTATCAATGAATATTAATTTTCTATAGCCTTAAAATAGTTAAATCACTTCCAAAAATATTATCAAAGTCTTCATCTCATAATTTAATTTTGAAAAATGAAAATAAATAAAATAATCACCAAACTCTTGAATTTCCTTTTTCCAAAATTCACTACTACACAACTAAACTTCAGAACCACAACCAAAGATCTAGGTTAGTTAGAACAAAGTTAAGAAAAATTATAATTTCTTTAAACAAACTTTAAGAACAATGTTGAAAAACTTAAGTATCAAAATTACCATAAGTTGAAAATTCATGGTATTACCAAGGGTTTAAATTTCGAAGTTTTTGGCAAAATTTCGCCGAAAATTTCGTTTTTCAGGGGTTCCGAAATTTTAACACCTATTCGACTAAATTTCGGAAAATTTCGGCGAAATATTCGAAATTTCGAATGCCCTTACAGCAACTTTTTTTGAATTTGCGACGAAATTTCGCTTAAATTTCGTCGAAATTTAGCGAAATTTCGACGAAACTTCCCTCAAATACCCAGCCTAACCCGAGCTCAAAATCAGAAAATCTCAAATACCCAGCCTAACCCTCGGCGAGGCGAGCTGCCCTCGTCGCCAGCCATCGCCGGAGGCAGTAGATCAAATGGCGACGACGTCGCCGGAGGCAGATCGAAGAGAGACAACGTCGCCGGAGCCAGATCGAAGAGAGACAACATCGCCGGAGCCAGATCGAAGAGAGATCAAAGGGTGATTGGGCAGGGAGGAGAGAGAAGAAGGAGAAAAGATCTTGGAGAGAGAAGAGATGAGGGAAAGGAAGGAGGAAAGAGATGAGGTCTGGTGTGTCTCTCTGCAGTGGCGTCTTAGACTAGGAAAGAGGAAGTTACGGGAAGAAGGGAAGAAAGGAAGAAAGAAAAGAGAAAAGGAGGAAAGAGAAGAAAAAAAAAGAAAAGAGGAACTGAAGAAGTTACGGGAAGAAATTAGAAAGGAAGAAAGAAAAGAGATAGGAAGGAAAGAGAAGAAAAAGAGAAGAAGAAAAAAAAAGAAAAGAAAAAAAAAAGGAAAAAAAAAAGTTTATTGTTAATTGGGATTTGAGGCCTTTGGGCAATTGGAAAGAAAAAAAAAGTTTAGAATTTCGTTTAGTTGTTTTAAACTCTAAACCCTAATACATTTATATATAAAAATAATTAAAAATACTTTAAAGGGCCTAAACCCTAATATCTTAGTGTGTAGATTATAAAGAATAAAGAGTATTAGAGTATATATAATATATAGGATTTAGTGTATGAATTATAAAATATGAATATATTAATTTCATTTATTCATTGTACTAATTTTATTTAACAGTATTTGCCTCCAGCGCGCATTATATTCATCACATATCACATGGAACTTATCATATAATTTGGTTTCTTCATTAATTTTTATCAATGTAGTAGATAATATGTTAAATAAACATATGGTAAAGTTTCATTTAAAATTTTCGTATTTTGATAACAATTTCCGTCGTTTCCGTCGAATTTTTGTCGAAATTTAAAAATCTTCGAAATTTCCGTCAAAATTTCTATCGAAATTTCCTCGAAACCCGAAATTTTATTCATTCGGTATTACATATCACTTTTTTTTTATTGAATGAGAAATTTCATTGAAACCAAAAGGGAGTTGCATAGTTTAGAGCCAATTGATTGTGAAGCAAGTCTGATGCTTCATCAACCCAGGTTACCCTTTGATCACAAGACAAGACATATGCTGAGCTAGCAAATGAGCCATGTGATTACAAGTTCTAGAAATATGTCGACATATCGAATTATTAAATAAACTTCATACTAGCTCCCTTAGTTTCGTCCATAAGATGATCATCGGATGCTAAATCTTCACCTATCATCTAAAGTCTAAAATAACAATCTTCACCTATCATCAAGATAAATATAAAGAACTATAACCTACAATACCTAACTTAGTTATCACTTTTAAGAATTGTTTTTAAAACTTAAGATCGCCATCTTTTCTATAATTCATTAATTAAAATTTAAAAGTATATATGTACAATTGTTCAGAAAAAGAATATATACATATATATATTTGCGAATTACATGGAGCTGGAATACTCAATTTACACTTGGTGGGGAGTTCATAGACCTTTTAGCCCCATTTTGGCCATTCCCCCTCAAGAGCAAATTTGCTCACCAACTTAATAAGTGGTGAGCATCGCCACTTCTTTCTAAGTATGCCATCTGTCATAGAAGTTAATTATAGTTAAATTTTTATATTCAATACATTTAATTAAAATTTAATTCATTTTTTAATATATTGAAGGCACATAGCTGGACATTAACCCATAAAAATTTCAACAGCCCTTTCAATGTTTTAAGTTTTAACCCAGCAGCGCCACCAACACCCTCCTCTCCTCCAGCCAGTCCACACCGGTAACCTCCCACAACCGGCGACGGCACCGACCACCGTAAACCCTTAGCAAAACTAGGATCTATGTGTTCTCCTCCCATGGCTTCTCTTAAAGAGAGATTTTTTCTTGTTTTTTGGGTGAGATCAAACAAAACCCATATTCCAAATCTCTCAAATATCTTTTGGAAGTGCAAAAAAACCCAATTGATAGAAGCAACGATTCAATTAGAGAGAGAGGTAGCAGTGATCTTTTAATTTTCAAACAAAATGTGGAGGAAATAGTGGACAAGCAGTGGTGGTATAGAGCTAAAGCAAGTTGGAGTAACCAACAACCTCCATGGGAATCCCCAAGGTTCCAACCCATGTGCTAGGCAAGCGTTGGGATTAAGAGTTGTTGCTAATGAAGAATGAGGCAGAGCCCATACAGAAAAAAGGTTAGAGAGAGCATAAAGAGGAGAGAGGATGAACATAGCCAAAGAAAGAAGGGTTTATGGTGGCTGGCGTTGGCGCCGATAGTGGAAGGTCACCGGTGTGGACTGGCCGGAGGGGAGGAGGATAGTTGGTTGGTGGCCAGCTGGGTTTGAAAGTTGAAACGGTTGTTGAAAGTTTTTGGGTTAATGTGCTTTTAATTAAAAAATGAATTAAAATTTAATAAATTTATTGAATATAAAAATTTAACTATAGTTAATTTTTAAGACATATGTCATGCTTACGAAAAGGTGGTGATGCATCACATAGTTAAGGTGGTGAGCAAATTTGCTCTCGTTCCCCATCTATTCCTTAATTAGGTGATATTTTGACACATGTCCAGCACTTAACAGTCACTTAACTCTATTATCTCTTATTAATACTTAATTAAATGAAAAAAATTAGGGTCAACCCCGTTTCACTCCAAAAGTCCATTTAAGTTTTGACAATATTTTGACACTTATCCCTTATATTCATGGGAGACAGTCAAAGGAAAGAGGCCCACCCGGTGGTCATGTACGTTGCACTGCCAAGGCCTAGATGTAAAGTGTTGTGGTTTGAATTTTTGTTTGCAAGCGTTTCAACCATAAAATGGTATTATTGTATTTTCGTTTATTAAGCAATCAATTATAGAAATACTGTATTGACTAATTAAAAAGATATGTGCATGACAAAGATACAGCTTTCTCCAATAGGGCAAAGATGATGATAAACAAGTTGTTAGGCCAGACAGCTTACACATATTGTACGTATTATTTACAAACTTTGTTTGTTTAAGGAGAAAAACATCAATGGTAACAGAAATTGATGATGTGACATTACCAATAAAGAGGAGTATGGATCTTAAATTTTAATGTCCCAAAACTCTCTTAATTTCTCTTTGTTAATATTGCAACATATATTGCAAGAAAGTTAATTTTTTTAGACGAATTAGTCAAAATTCAAAAAAAAAAAAAAAAAGATTAATTTGTCAAAATTCAAAAGAAAAAGATGAATTTGTCCCTACCAGTGCCCACTGATTTTGTGAAAGGCAGCTATCAAATCAATTATTGTCCTCTCTTATTTTCTCAACAAAACTTATACATACAAAGATAAAAATGATTGATATGGAGAAAGAAAAAAGATAGAAATACAATTACTATAATATAATACATAATAGCTAGTTAAAAAAAAAATTATTGCAATAGACTTGATGTATCTGTCCTAAATTACAATACTCCAATTATGTCTTGCAATTAACCTACTTAATTTGTTGACACAATTTTAAACTATTACCCATAATTCAATAGAGAACCTTGTTGACAATTGGGCGTGCTTTACACATGGCTTCCAATGGCACAAATTTAGGCATGGTAATTCCTTTACCTTCAGTCATATCAATCTCCTTCTCACTAACTCTCTCCCACTCAAAGCATTGAATCAATGACCCAAGAGTCAAGCCCACCACACGTTGGGCCAAGCCCGCTCCAGGACAAGCCCTTCTTCCCAGCCCAAATGGCATGAGCTTGTGTGACTCATCCACACCACTTTCGAACCTCTCAGGCTTAAATCTTTCGGGCTCATCCCACAACTTTGGGTCTCTATGTATGGCCCATGCATTGACCAATACCATCGTGCCACGTGGAACATCGAATCCCCCAACAATGCAGTCATCAGATGAGAAATGCGGGAGTAGCAACGGTACTGATGGGTACAATCTGAGAGTCTCAGAGATGATGCTTTGGAGGTAAGGTAGTTTGGAAATTTCAGGTTCATCCACTAAGCGTTCTTGGCCAAGTTTAGTATCCAATTCGGCTCTAACCTTTTTCAACACATGAGGATTGTTGAGCAAATTGGACATGGCCCATTCCAATGTCACTGCTGATGTATCGGTACCCGCCAATAACAAGACCTGAAAATTGGTAGAAAAATAATTTTATGTATTGCCACATGGCTTTATATGAGTAATTACATTTGAAGTGCAATTATTAGTGACAACATAGTTAATTAAAAGGATAAATTAACATAGGATGCGTGATAAGCATCCTATGTAACCTTTAGTACACCTATTGTTAAAATATAACAATAAAGTAATATTTGTAACATTTAGGTCACTTAGCTTATTTAGTTTAGTTTTAGTTTTAGTTTTTTTTAGTTTTGTTCGTTTTGAATTTTCTTCTCTCAAATTCTTATAAAGTGTAATATATGAAAATATGTCAGCAGTCGCAGTCGCAGTTTTAGTTTTAGTATCTTTGGTATATAAAACTTATATTTGTTCAAAGTGTAATGAAAATATGTCAACAGTTGCAGTTTTAGTTTTAGTATCTTTGGTATATAAAACTTATAAATGTTCAAAGTGTAATGAAAATATGTCAACAGTCGCAGCTTCAGTTCGCAGACTACAGTCTCAGTTTTCTAATGCAGTTGTAGTTCGTAAACTGCAGTTTCAGTTTTCTGACGCAATTAAAGTTCGCAGTTTCAGTTTGGCGCTTGTTGGAGCTGTTTTGGGTAGACTAAGCTTGTGTTATTTTCATTTTTTAATTTTGAGTGAGTTGGACTTATATTAATTTTAGTTTTTATTTTGGATGAGTTGGGCTTGTGTTAGGATTGTCTTTCTAGAATGTGACTTAGAAGTTAAATTTGTGTGTAGTTTTGATTAAGTTTTTGTTGTTGTTAGTTCCTTGAAATTAAGGCACTCTAGTTAAAATATCACAATGAGGTAATGAGTTTGCTAAAATGCACAATGAGGTTGCTAAATGCTAAATGCTAAATGCTATACCTAAAATATCAGTTTTTGATAAATAAAAAATCAACTGCAACTGTGCTTGTGTGCTAAATGCTAAAATAGCACAAAAATTTAGCATAACAATATACACTCCGGCCAAGAAAATGGTGGGACCCAAGTAGAAAAATTATTTAAATTAGTGCATGTGGACAGTTTTTGATCGTCTTTATGGAGAATTCATTTCTTATTAAGATATAGATTTTCCATCATTTATTTATTAAAAATAAATAAATGCATGCGGCAAATGCAAAAGCAGAGTTTGCTAAGAGAGAGAGAGAGAGAGAGAGAGAGAGAATTTGTACTAACCATAATAAGCCCCTTGATAATTTGATCGGTGTAGTACTCTGGCTGTGACTCCTGCAGAGAAAGCAAATGGTCGATCATGGTGTTGGACGAATTTCCACCCTCCGATTTACTCTTACTGCGATGCTCATCAATCAGACCTTGCAAGAACCCATCTATCCTCTTGGCCAAGTTCATCACCTTCTTCTCATACCCACCTCTCCCAATCCAATTCAAGATGGGCAAGAAATCCCCTGCGTTCTCGATGCCGCTGTAATGAAACGCCTCCGACATGATCTCCCTGAACTGCCTGGCCTTGTCATCCTTGTCCACCGCCACGTCATCGCCGTAGTACCTCTTCCCCGCCACCATCGTCATTATGATGTTGAAGGTCAGCTCGGAAAACATCGACTTGAGCTCCACTTTCGTCATGTCTTGAAGCGAGTTTTTGGAGAGTTTTCGGAGCAAGTGTCTGACTTGGTCCTTTCGGATGCCGGAGAAGTTATTGAGCCGGCCGGAGGAGAAGATCTCAATGGCGCCAATGCGGCGGAGGTTGCGCCAGTGGTCGCCATAAGGGGCCAATGTCATGATGGTGTAGTTGTAGCCGAGATGCTTGCCCAGGAGGGGGCGAGGGCGGTTTGCCAAAACGATGTCGTTGGTGGTGAAACATTCTTCTACTGCTGAGGAAGATGAGATTATAACCACGCGACGCGAGCCAAGCCAGAGAGAGAAAATGGGGCCGTGTTTTTGAGAGAGGCGGTGGAAGGTGCGGTGGACTGGGGTTTTTAGAAGGTGGAGGTGGCCGATGATTGGGAGGGAGAGTGGGCTTGGTGGGAGATTTGTGTAACGGCGTCGTTTTGATTGGAGTAGGAACTTGAAAGTGAAGAGGAAGAGGATAAGGGAGAGGGATGTGTAGAACACGATAACTTCCATGATGAAGTTGCTTTTGCTTGGCTCATATAATTGGTTTGGCTTGTTTTGGCTTTTGCTTGGTTTGATGAGGTTGGGTTAATATAAATGTGGTATTTATAAGTAATGAAAAGAATAGCGAGTGCTACGTGGGTCTTTGGTTGTCAAAGTCATCTGGATGATTCGAGATGCAATACATTAATAGGGAGTGTTTTCTTTTGTTTTGCATGTATCCTGTCCTCTCTAGGCGTTGGCATGTTACATCACGTTCACGCCAGGAAATCAATGCATGCGTCAGTGAATACGTGATGCAATTTGTATTGCATGTGACAGTGTGGCCAGTTGGAGCAAACTTAAGGCCAAAGAGGCAAAGAATTTTTGTTTTTTGTTCTCCATCAAGGCCACAGAATTAGTTGCGAAATGCAAACTAGTATTTTTTTAACAGCTATACGCGCAAATTAGTTTTTACTATATATTCAAATGTTTCTTCAAATTATTCGAGATAATGATCGTGTTTCACTAATATATATATATATATTTATATCGTTGGTAAACTATAACAAATCTATAGCAATCACTCACTTATAACAAAACTATAACTGAAATTTTTTTTTATACTTAATTATTTCACATTATAGTTTTATCCTTAAAAATATAATTTTTTTCACTAACAAATTGCATTTTTAGATAATTTCATTTTTGGTGAAACATGTACTAGTGAAATAGTGTTTTAGGCAATTAATTTTTTTTATGTCTCTCACGTAATGAGAGAGATAAATAAAGAGTTAATTACACTTAAACTCCCTGAGATTTATCGTTTTTTCACATACACTCCCTGAGATTTTAAAAATTACACATACACCCCTGAGGTTTCAAAACTATTGCATATAACCCCCTACAAGAGAAAAAAATAAATAAACAAAAAAGAAAATATTTATATTGAGGTTAGACCTTACACCTTGAGTAATCTTATTATGTCATTTCACCCCTTAGCATGCTTTTTTGTATAATTTCTCATCATTTTTCGTCTCACTATAGTGGGTTATATGCAACAGTTTTGAAACCTCAAGTGGTGTATGTGTAATTGTTGAAACCCTAGTGGGTGTATGTGAAAAGACGATAAACCTCAGGGAATGTAAATGTAATTAACTCGATAAATAAATAGACACATTAGGCGTATACGTCTCATAGAAATTTTTCTTCTAATCAACACATTAGCATATGAAACATACACAACCTATATCTTCTAGAGAAGAACTTACATGTTCTCGTGATAGAGACAGGTGGATATCCCCTCCCCCCCCCCCCCCCCCACACACACACACACACACACACACACACACTATCTCTCTCTTTCTCTTTTTTTTTTCTCTCTCTCTCTCTCTCTCTCTCTCTCTAAGTGGGATATTGCATGGCCACATGTCCCTATCATAGGGACAGGTAAGTTATTCTCTATCTTTTAACTACAGTCACTTAACTAATTAGAGCACGATGACCAATACATATGCACTAGCATAGCTTGACACAGCTGATAATTATTTATGGTTGTGCAAATTAAGATATAAGAAATTAAAATTCTTAGAGTTAGCTCAAGTGGTGAGAGAGAGAGAACTAATGAATTAGGATTAGGATTGATTAATAGACAACTAATTTCATTGCAATATAAACTATTTTACTAATAAATTGCATTAACGAAAGTACGTGCTTTTAGATAATTTCATTTTTCGTGAAGACTGTATTAAAGAAATAGTGTTTTAGGTAAATTTTATTTTTTTATTTCTCCTACGTAATGAGCGAGATAGATATATTAGGTGTATATGTCTCATGAAAGTTTTTCTCTTACTGGCAAGAACGAAGCTCGATTTATAAAAAAAGTCCGTAAAGTGATTTCAATACAATTATTAAACCGTACAAGGATCGATACGTACATAGGAAAGTGATGGTATACAAGATATTAGATATAGATGAAGCAGCTAGGGTGAACATTCTTACTCGTTCACTAGCCTCTGCCTAACTAATATCTTATTTACACTCGCAAGTATGTTCAATGGTCTCATCTAGGGGTCGGTAATGGGCCGGGCCGGGCTAGCGCGGCCCAAATTTTTCGGGCTCGGGCTTAAATGATAGAAGCCCAATAGGGCTTTCGGGCCGGGCCTGGCCGGGCTTGGGCTTTAATACACAAGCCCAAGGCCCGCCCATCGGGCTTTGGCTTGCAGGCTTGGAGGGCCGGGCCGGGCTAGGCCCAAACAGGCGGCCCAAATAAGCCCAAAGCCTGTTTAGACACATATATATGTTAAAAAAAATATAGGATTTTGGCTATGTTGTGATTTGAACATGAGACCTCACATAACAAACTTCAACTCTCAACCAACTGAGCTGACCAGTTCATTTGTCAAGTTTGTGAATCATAACATATTTAATAACTCTTTCGTTTGTTTACTTCAATAAATTATTAATATGCTTATTAAGTTATTCTATAATACTATTATGTTAGTAATAGTGTAATACCATAAATAATAAACTTTTAAAATTATATACAACATTACAACTATAATAAAACATAAATGTACATAGCCAAAACGATGTCGTTGGTGGTGAAGCACTCTTCTACTGCTGAAGAAGATGAGATTATAATCACGCGACGCGAGCCAAGCCAGAGAGAGAAAATGGGGCCGTGTTTTTGAGAGAGGCGGTGGAAGGTGCGGTGGACTGGGGTTTTTAGAAGGTGGAGGTGGCCGATGATTGGGAGGGAGAGTGGGCTTGGTGGGAGATTTGTGTAACGGCGTCGTTTTAATTGGAGTAGGAACTTGAAAGTGAAGAGGAAGAGGATAAGGGAGAGGGATGTGTAGAACACGATAACTTCCATGATGAAGTTGCTTTTGCTTGGCTCATATAATTGGTTGGCTTGTTTTGGCTTTTGCTTGGTTTGATGAGGTTGGGTTGATATAAATGTGGTATTTATAAGTAATGAAAAGAATAGTCTGAGTGTTACCTGGGTCGGGTCTTTTGGTTGTCATAGTCATCTGGATGATTCGGATCAATTACTCTTAAGATTTGTATGCAATACATTAATAGGAAAAATGAATGCACGCAACCACCCATGCAGACCTGAACTATAATCACCTTCCCCCCTCTACAAATTAATTCTTATTTATATTAGGTTGTCATGCTTTCATATATACACCTACTTGCCCACTTATACAGAAAAGTCTTTGATGAGGTTGGGTTGATATAAATGTGGTATTTATAAGTAATGAAAACAATAGCCTGAGTGTTACCTGGGCCGGTCTTTTGGTTGTCAACTTACTTGCCCACTTATACAGAAAAGTCTAAGTAATGAAAATGCTTTCATATATACACCTACTTGCCCACTTATACAGAAAAGTCTATTTATTGTTGCTTTTTGCATTGAACGTTGGGACCATTTTGACAATGTAGTGAATTAATTGATCGGTTGGACAACATAATTCCAATCACACTCTTGATGAGTAAATAGTAAATACATATTGAAATTAATGTCCAATCACACTCTTGAGTAAATCTTCACCAACTCTCGTCTTGACCACCAAGTAGTATTATTGATCAGTTGAGAGACATATCGAAGATGCAAAATTCAAAGGGAGTGTTTAATTTCTTTTGTTTTGCATGTATCCTGTCCCCTATAGGCGTTGGCATGTTACATCACGTTCACGTCAGGGAGTGCGTGTGTTTCTCCTTATTCTCATCTGTGATCTTGTTTGAAATCAATGCATGCGTCAGTGAATACGTAATGCAATTTGTATTGCATGTTTGCATATTTGCATGTGACAGTGTGGCCAGTTGGAGCAAACTGAGGCCAAAGAGACAAAGAATTTTTGTTTTTTGTTCTCCATCAAGGCCACAGAATTAGTTGCGAAATGCAAACTAGTATTTTTTTAACAGCTATACGCGCAAATTAGTTTTTACTATATATTCAAATGTTTCTTCAAATTATTCGAGATAATTATCGTGTTTCACTAATATATATATATACATAGTACATTGGTAAACTATAACAAAACTATAACTGCAATTTTTTTTATACTTAATTATTTCACATCATAATTTTGTCTTTTAGAGAAGAACTTACATGTTCCTGTGATAGAGACAGGTGGGTATCCCCCACCCCACCCAACCCAACCCAACCCAACCCAACCCAACACAACACACACACACACACACTCTCTCTCTCTCTCTCTCTCTCTCTCTCTCTAAGTGGGATACTGGCCACATGTCCCTTTTTCGGGGACATGTAAGTTTTTCTCTATTTTGTAACTACAGTTACTTAACTAATTAGAGCACGATGACCAATACATATGCACTAGCATAGTTTGACACAGTTGATAATTATTTATGGTTTTGCAAATTAAGATATAAGAAATTAAAATTCTTAGAGTTAGCTCAAATGATGAGAGAGAGAAGTAATGAATTAGGATTAGGATTTTTTTTTTTTGGCCAGGAAATTAGGATTATGATTGATTAATAGACAACTAATTTCATTGCAATATAAACTATTTTACTAATAAATTGCATTAACGAAAGTACGTGTTTTTAGATAATTTCATATTTGGTGAAGACTATAATAAAGAAATAGTGTTTTAGGCAAATTTCATTTTTTTATTTTTCTTATGTAATGTGCGAGATAGATACATTAAGTGCATGTATGTGTCTCATGAAAGTTTTTCTCGTACCGGCAAGAACAAAGCTCGATTTATAAAAAAAGTCCGTAAAGTGATTTAAGTACAATTATTAAACCGTACAAGGATCTATACATACTTAGGAAAGTGATGGTATACAAGATATTAGATATAGATGAAGTAGCTAGCTAGGGTAAACATTCTTACTCGATCACTAGCCTCTGCCTAACTAATATCTTATTTACACTCGCAAGTATGTTCAATGGTCTCATCTATGGTACGTGTACCTTTCGCTTCTCACTCAATCTTGAAGCACCCAAACATATAAGAAAGATGGCAAGCCAAAGGGACAATTTGATAGGATTGTCAGCATTGCGACTGAAATAAACATACTCAACTGTCAAGCAAATTAAAGCATTGAGAGATGCCACCGATTAGTCCATACATGTCAGGCAGAGTACCAAAAATTTTGTAACGAGGAGGTGGATGATAAAACCACCACAGCATTCCCCACCTCTTCAATTCCACTCTTTCCCTTATACCCTTGTAAATGAGCTCACTTGTGCAAATGAGTAGAGCCCCAATAGCCAACAACGACGGATGAAAATACTTTAAAATATTTTGAGAATCGGACTTGAATCCTCTCCTAAGCTAATTAATCTACTAATCTTCCTAAAGTTTTATTATAAGATGCTATGTGTACATTTTAAGATCTTATAATGGTTAAAGACTTTATCTTTCATTTGATTTGTAAAACATGAATTTAGCTTTAAAAAAAAGGCTTTTTTACCCAAATACCATTTGGATTATAAGGGATGTGCTCCCGTACCACCCAAATTTTTTTTCTTGCCAATTTATCACCTGAAGTTATTAATATGTGCCAATGTGGCACCTACCATCCATTTATGTCAATTTTTCTGTTAACTAAAAGGGTACTATTGTCAATTCATGTTATAGAATATCTGAAAAAAAAAAAAAATAAAACTAAAATCCAAATAAAACTCTAAACTTGAAAAAAAATAAAAAAATTCAGCCAATCCATGCACCCTCACCCCCGATGTGAGACCCTGTAAATTTTTTAAATTTTACTTGAGATGTATTATGAGATTTGATAGTTTATTTAAAGAAATTGTTTTTCAAAAGTAGTTTGAAAGTCAACAATAATATTTTGACCCCTTAGATAAATAGTACTCACTGAGACGAGTCCGTATGATTTTTTGTTGATTTTTTCCGAGACCCGAGCTATTTTTAACGAATTTTACAAAAATAATATGTAATTATACTTAAGGGCAAATTAGGAAGTTTGAGAAACAAGTTGATGATTTAACAGAAATATGGATGGCATGGTGCTATATTGGCACATATTAATAACTTTAAGTGGTAAATCGGCAAGAAAAAAAGTTTGGGTGGTACGAAAGCACACCCCCTATAGTTCATGTGGTATTTGAGTAAATTAAAAAGCCTAAAAAAAAGAAACGTGATTTAAGTGATCAACTTCTTGTTTTCTAAAGGTGCCGTAAAAAAAAGAAACGTGAGTTTAGTGATCGACTTCTTGTTTTCTAATGGTGTCATAAGTCTCCTGCCTAGAACCAACTCTTTAACGAATTTTACAAAAGTAATATTTAATTATACTTAAGGGCAAATTAGGAAGTTTGAGAAAAAAGTTGATGATTTAATAGAAATATGGATGGCATGGTGCTATATTGGAACATATTAATAACTTTAGGTGGTAAATCGGCAAGAAAAAAAAGTTTGGGTAGTACGAGAGCACACCCCCTATAGTCCAGGTGGTATTTGAGTAAAAAAGCCTAAAAAAAATGAAACGTGATTTGAGTGATCGACTTCTTGTTTTCTAAAGGTGCCGTAAAGAAAAGAAACGTGAGTTCAGTGATCAACTTCTTGTTTTCTAATGGTGCCATAAGTCTCCTGCCTAGAACCAACTCTTAGTAGAACAAGGTTTTTCTGCTATCTGTAAGCTCTCTAGTTCTCTCTCTCTCTCTCTCTCTCTCTCTCTCTCTCTCTCTAGTTATTGTTATATATATTGCTCTTTTGGAGAGAGAGGCACCTTGTCTGTCATGGTGATCATATTAATTTCAGTTTGTCTGCCATTGGAAGATCATATAGTGATTGATAGTGTGATTATCAGATTAATTGTTACCATTTTGTAAACCAAACAAGGAAATGGCCAAAGAATTGGAAGATCAACCAAACAACCAAGACATTAACAGAAAAAAAAAAATTGTACAAAATACAAAATATAAATTTCAAATTAAGGAGAGAATTACTAAGAATCATATATTATTTATCAACAGCTTTTTATCTCTCAAGCTATAAACTTGTAGAGAAAGGAAAAACCATGCATGGCAGACAAGAGTTTTGGAGGAGACGAACATCTCCAAAAGAGAAAAAAAAACTGTCAGATCTTTTTTTCCTTACGTTTTTTATTTTCTTTAATTATTTAATTTGAAGCTATAGCCCTAAATCAATGTGAACCATTTGATCTTCAAATCTACACATGCCATCTTATAATAAAAAGTTTAGGGACGTTAGAAGATTAGCTAGATTAGGAGAGGATCCAAGTCCTCTTGAATCCTCCCCCAATCCTAACATAAAGTATAAACTAAATTGTGGGTGCCCATTTCATGTTGGTTTGAGCTAAGTCAATACATATATATTTGCGATTAGTTCCATGTGATTACATGGAGCTAGAATACTCAATCGACACATGATGGGGAGTTCATAGACCTTTCAGCCTCATTTTGGTTATTCCCTCTCTGTTCTTTAGCTGATTTTTTGATACATGTCCAGCAGTTAATAGTCACTTAACTCCCTTATCTCTTATGAATACTTAATTAAATGAAAATAATTAGGGTTCAACCCCATTTCACTCCAAAAGTCCATTTCTCTTTTGACAATATTTTGACACATATATGTCCCTTATATCCATGGGATATGGTCAAAGGACGATAGAGGCCCACCCGGTGGTAATGTTGCCACTGTCGATCAAGGCCTAGATGTAAAGTGTTATGGTTTGAATTTTTGTTTGCTAAGCCTTTCAACCATATATAAAATGGTATTATTGTATTTTTGTTTATTAAGCAATCAATTCTAAAAATACTAGCAAGTACTGTATTGACTCATTAAAAAGATATTTGCAAGACAAAGACACATATTGTATTATTTACAAACTTTGTTTGTTTAAGAAGAAAAACTTCAACGGTAACAGAAATTGATGATGTGACATTACCAATAAAGAGGAGTGTTGATCCTAAATTTCAATGTCCCAAAACTCTCTTAATTTCTCTTTGTTAATATTGCAACGTACATATATTGCAAGAAAGTTATTTTTTATAGACAAATTAGTCAAAATCCGAAAAAAAAAAAAAAAAAAAAACAGATTTATCTGTCAAAGTCCAAAAGAAAAGGATGATTTTGTCCCTACCAATGCCCACTAATTTTGTGAAAGGTAGCTATCAAATCAATTATTGTCATCTCTTATTTTCCCAACAAAAGTTACACATACAAAGATAGAAATGATTGATATGGAAAAAGAAAAAAGATAGAGATGATTGAAGACCCAAAAACTTACATGAATACAATTACTATAATATAATACATAATAGCTCGTTAAAAAAAATTAAAATTATTGCAATAGACTTGATGTATCTGTCCTAAATTACACTACTCTAATTTTGTCTTGCAGTTAACCTACTTAATTTGTTGACACAATTTTAAACTATCACCCGGCCATAATTCAATAGAGAACCTTGTTGACAATTGAGCATGCTTTACACATGGCTTCCAATGGCACAGATTTAGGCATGGTAAATCCTTTACCTTCAGTCATATCAATCTCCTTCTCACTAACTCTCTCCCACTCAAAGCATTGAATCAATGACCCAAGAGTCAAGCCCACCACACATTGGGCCAGGCCCATTCCAGGACAGGCCCTTCTTCCCAGCCCAAACGGCATGAGCTTGTGTGACTTATCCGTACTGCTTTTGAACCTCTCGGGCTTGAAGTTTTCGGGCTCATCCCACAACTTTGGGTCTCTGTGTATGGCCCATGCATTGATCAATACCATCGTGTCACGTGGAACGTTGAATCCCCCAATAGTGCAATCATCAAATGAGTAATGTGGGGCTAGCAACGATGCTGGTGGGTACAATATGAGAGTCTCAGAGATGATGCTTTGGAGGTAAGGTAGTTTGAACATTTCAAGTTCATCCACTAAGCGTTCTTGGCCAAGTTCAACATCCAATTTGGCTCGAACCTTTTTCAGCACATGAGGATTGTTGAGCAAATTGGACATGGCCCATTCCAATGTCACTGCTGATGTATCCGTACCTGCCAATAACTAGACCTGAAAATTGGTAGAAAAACAAATTTATGTACTGCTACATGGCTTTATATGAGTAATTACATTTGAAGTGCCTTATTAGTGACAACATAGTTAAAATATCACAATGAGGTAATGAGGTTGCTAAATGCTAAATGCTAAATGCTAAATGCTATAGCTAAAATAACAGTTTTTGATAAAAAAAAAAAAAAAATCAACTACAATGGTGCTTGTGTGCTAAATGCTAAAATAGCATTTTCATGAGGTTGGGTTGATATAAATGTGGTATTTATAAGTAATGATAAGAATAGTCTGAGTGTTACGTGGGCCGGTCTTTTGGTTGTCAAAGTCATCTGGATGATTCGGATCATTTACTCTAAGATTTGTATGCAATACAATAATCACCTTCTCCCCTCTAAAAATTCTTATTTATATAACGTTTCCATGCTTTCATATATACACCTACTTGCCCACTTATACAGACAAGTCTATTTGTTGTTGCTTTTTGGATTGAACGTTGGGACCATTTTGACAATGTAGTGAAAACTATAACAAAACTATAGCAACCACTCACTTATTGCAAAACTATCACTGCAATTTTCACTTATACTTAATTATTTCACATTATAATTTTATCCTTAAAATTATAATTTTTTTTCACTAACAAATTGCATTTTTAGATAATTTCATTTTTGGTGAAACATGTATTAGTGAAATAGTGTTTTAGGCAATTAATTTTTTTTATGTCTCTCACGTAATGAGAAAGATAAATAAATAGATACATTAGGCGTATACGTTTCATAGAAATTTTTCTTTTAATCAACACATTAGCATATGAAATATACACAACCTATATCTTCTAGAGAAGAACTTACATATTCCCATGATAGAGACATGTGGGTATCCCCCCCCCCCCCCCCCCCCACACACACACACACACACACACACACACACACACACACACACACTCTAACACTATATCTCCCTTTTTCTCTTTCTTTCTTTATCTCTCTCTCTCTCTCTCTCTCTCTCTCTAAGTGGGGTACTGGCCACATGTCCCTGTCACGGGGACATGTAAGTTATTCTCTATCTTCTAAATATAATCACTTAACTAATTAGAGCACGATGACCAATACATATGCACTAGCATAGCTTGAAACAGCTGATAATTATAATTTCATTTTTGATGAAGACTGTATTAAAGAAATAATGTTAACAAAAAATTGCATTTTTCTAATAAACTCTTTTACTAATAAATTGCATTAACAAAAGTACGTGCTTTTAGATAATTTCATTTTTGGTGAAGACTGTATTAAAGAAATAGTGTTTTAGGCAAATTTCATTTTTTTATTTCTCTTACGTAATGAGCGAGATAGATACATTAGGTGTATATGTCTCATCAAAGTTTTTCTCTTATTGGCAAGAACGAAGCTCGATTTATAAAAAAAGTCCGTAAAGTGATTTCAGTACAATTATTAAACCGTACAAGGATCTATACATACATAGGAAAGTGATGGTATACAAGATATTAGTTATAGATGAAGCAGCTAGGGTGAACATTCTTACTCGATCACTAGCCTCTGCCAAACTAATATCTTATTTACACTCGCAATTATGTTCAGTGGTCTCATCTATGGTACGTGTACCTTCTGCTTCTTACTCAATCTTGAAGCACCCAAACATATAAGAAAGATAGCAGGCCAAAGGGACACTTTGATAGGATTGTCAGCATGGCGACTTAAAAAAACATATTGAACTGTCGAGCAAACGCACTGAGAGATGCCGCCAATTAGTCCATACATGTCAGGAAGAGTACCAAAAATTGTGTAACGAGGAGGTGGATGATAAAACCACCACAGCATTCCCCACCTCTTCAATTCAACTCTTTCCTTTATACCCTTGTAAATGAGCTCACTTGTGCAAATGAATAGAGCCCCAATAGCCAACAACATACCATATAGTGCATAGTGAGGCTTATTTGGGGTGGCAGCCTGATCAAAAGCAATTGACAAAATCTCTAGGAAGAGGCCGATGATTAAAAAGGCCCACTCTGCTGAAAAGCCCTACATAAGAAATTAGTAATGCCTTGAGTTAAAATTTAAAGATATCCAGCAAGAAATGTGCAATAGAAAATGTTGGGGTTTGATCATGGAATCTAGCAGAAGAATCTCAACTAAAACTTGTACAGTGGTTTAGATTCAAGTCCTAAAAGTTAGGGGTTCCAGTGAAGTTGGGGATATTTGTTAGAGATGTGCATCTTTCCAAATTTATAGATTTCATATGCTATAAATTCTTTGAGACAAAAATAGGAGGAAAATATGAAGTGGTATGTTTTAAAGAAAGTTACAAGGTAGGTAGTTAAAAGTATAAACTATATATTCAAACTAACAACCGATGAAAATATTTTAAAATATTTCGAATCGGACTTGGATCCTCTCCTAAGCTAACTAATCTACTAATTAACCTTCCTAAACTTTTTATTATAAGATGTCATGTGTACATTTTAAGATCTTATAGTCTACAATGATTAAAGACTTTATCTTTCATTTGATTTGTAAAACATGAATTTTGTATTAAAAAAAAAAAAAAAGAAGTAAGTTGAGTGATCGACTTCTTGTTTTCTAATGGTGCCATAAAAAAAAGAAATATGAGTTGAGTGACCGACTTCTTGATTTCTAATGGTGCCGTAAGTCTCCTGTCTAAAACCAACCCTTGGCAGAACAAGGTTTCTCTGCTATATGTAAGTTCTCTCTCTCTCTCTCTCTAGTTATTGTTATATATGTTGCCCTTTTGGAGAGAGAGGCACCTTGTCTGCCATGGTGATTATAATAATTTCACTAATTCATCTGCCATTGGAAGATCATATGGTGATTGATAGTGTGATTATCAAATTCATTGTTACCATTTAATTTGTAAGCCAAATAAGGAAATGGCCAAAGAATTAGGAGATCAACCAAACAACCAAGACATTAATAGAAAAAAAAAAATTGTACAAAATACAAAATATAAATTTCAAATTAAGGAAAGAATCACTAATAATCATATATTATTTGTCAATAGCTTTTTATCTCTCAAGCTATAAACTAGCTTGCAGAGAAAGGAAAAATCATAGTAGACAAGAGTTTAATTTGGAGGAGACGAACATCTCCAAAAGAGAAAAAAAAAAAAGTCAGAACTTTTTTTCCTCACGTTTTTTATTTTCTTTAATTATTTAATTTGAAGCTATAGCCCTAAATCAATGTGAATATTTGATCTTGAAATGTACACATGGCATCATTTTTGGCTGCTTTTTCTTTGGGGTCTTGTTCCTGCTTGACAAACACACACAAATGCTGAATTGAGTTCATATCCAAAATATAAATTCTGGCCTATCCAAATCTAAAGCCTCAGCAAAGAGAGCAATTGGAGAAATTAATTAGCTTTTCTTTTGCCTGAAGGTCAACCTCTTTCTATTGTTGTCTTTCAATTGGAATACCTCGATCTACCAGTGTGACCAGAGACCCAATGGTCAAACTAGAGTTCAAAAACCAATCCCGAGAAGAAATAGACAAGAACATCCGGCCAATCCAATCAGATAATTAAAGAGCAAAAAAAGTTACCTGATCAGCGTTGTTGCGGACAAGAAAGTCCGTCTTTAAAGAAAGGTCGCTAATATTGATCAGCTGCATATCGTTTTCTTCATAACTTGACATGGGCGATCCGTTTTCGGACCCGTTAAGCTCGTCGGAGAAGGAGCTGGAAACACTAGACTGCTGGGACAACAAAGAGTCGGTCGGAACAAGCTCCGTAGACAGAGCCCGTGCCAGCTCTTGAGGCGTACCACGTGGGCTTTGTTCTCGACCAGCTCGACCCTCCATGAGACTCAGTTTGCTTAATGTTATGGTGTTTGTTAATTTGTTTATGTGATATCAGTTTCTCCAGGTCGCCCAAATTTATTGTGTGGAAGAAAATGGCCTCCGGCTCCTCACTGTAGCAATTGACTGACTGAAGAATCCCTGGGTGGCTGGGTACCAATCACAGCAGCTCATAGTGCTACACCGGTCCTACTCCAGGCCCACCTAGTCACTGCTTTGCTTTGCATGCCTCAGCATGAAAGTCAATCACAAGCCGCACATTTTTTGTTCTCCGCGACAAATAAATCACAGCCGTTCCAATTTGGATCGGACGGACTGAAAAGAGTTTAAAAAATGGTAAACCAAGCATGGACACGTGTCCATTCTTTTAAACCCTCATTCATTTCCTTTCACTCTCCTTTTCTCTCCCTCCTCTCGGCTCTCGCATCATCAGAAGGTCCAAAACTCAAAATTACTGTAGGTGATTGAGAATTGTCATCCATTGCAACTTTTAGGTCCTTCAACGCAATCTCAAACAAGGCCTTAGTGTCTTCATTCATTGAAATTCATTATCTAGAAGGAATATCGAAATAACAATGAGTCATTTAAAAAAAAAAACAAAAAAAATTTAAAACAGAGAAAATTATCACTTTGCGATTACACAAAAATGACACATATATTCATAAAACAGACCATTCAAGGAAAAAAGAAAAATGCAAAGGGTCTGTTTGGTACTCTATTTAAAAATCCTTTACCTTGTTTGGTACTCTGTTTGGTACCCTAAACCCTTTACCTTGGTAAGGGGGTTTAGTGACCACCCATGAGCTTATATCTTAAATAAAAATAAAGAAAGAAGTAAATGAGCATGGAATTTAAAGAACAATAAAATAAATAACACTACGAACAATAAAGTAAAGAACTACATAAAATAAAAGGCATAAAGTAAATAAAAGATTAGGAGAAGAGAGAAGAGAGACATAATATTAAAGTTAACCATAAC
Source organism: Dryas octopetala (assembly GCF_963921425.1). Classification (NCBI taxonomy): domain Eukaryota; kingdom Viridiplantae; phylum Streptophyta; class Magnoliopsida; order Rosales; family Rosaceae; genus Dryas; species Dryas octopetala. Next base: position 7,159,999 of record NC_141367.1, on the reverse strand, counting down.
ATAAAGAACTACATAAAATAAAAGACATAAAGTAAATAGAGGATTAGAGAAGAGAGAAAGAGAGAATAGTGACATAATATTAAAATTTTATTAATTAAAATGCAAGAAAATTACATCCTATTCTCTCTCAAACATTATAGTCAAATGGCTTGAGAGAGAAATCCTAGGAGAATACTAAAAAAAGGCAGCAAATTAAATTCTAGGATAAAAGATATGAAGAAGGGGCTGAATGTTCCTTTGTATAGGCAAATACTAGGGCTAGTGATAGGAAGAGGATCAGCACAAAATGGTTGGTGCAAGGCTTGAGACAGCTGGGATGGCCACGTGTCGCATGTTGATTGGCTGATAAAAGATATTTGTGAAAGGAGAGAGGCGGAAGGAAAAGACCGGAGACAGCTGCAAGAGGTGCCACGTGTGGCCTGCTGGTTGGAGGAGGAGTTGATTAATCAAATGCAATTCTGCTGGGTGAAAGGAAAAGAGAGGCGGCTTGCGGCTGGAGCTGGCTGAGTGGCGGCTGCATGGGAAGACGTGAGAGAGAGAGAGAGAATGAGGTGGCTTGCGGCTGGAGAAGCGGCTCGGCTTGGCTCACATCGGTGAGGAAAAATATGGCATGCGGAAGGGAGAGAAGGTTGCCCACGTGGCGACGTGGTATTGGCTGGAGCCAATATTAATCAAAGCATTTGGGCGGAAGTGGCGAGTGACTCTTCGCCTCCCTCTGGGCCGGGCCGGGCTTCAGCGTGATTGGGCCTGCATACTAGGCCGGCAGATGGGCCTTTATTTCTTCTTCTCTTCTTTTATATTTTTGGGCTTTTCAATTTAAAAACCTACAACATCAAATAAAACTAATTAATAAAAATTCTAATTTTAAAACTAGCCTAAATGAAAAATAAATGCAACCTAATTATGACAAAAAAATAATAAAACCCACTAATTACCTAAATAATAAAAATAAGAATTAAAACACTAAAAATGCTAAAAGACAGACAAAAATGTATGGTTTTAAGAACAAAAATTATATATATAATGAGCTCAACAAATACCCCCAAACCTACTTTTTGCTAGTCCTCGAGCAAAACTAAGATAAAAAAAATTGATTACTTCAAATTTTTCTCAGAGAAATTCTATTACTCAAATGCATAAATTTTGTAAATACAATTTAACTACTCTAACACTTAAACATGCTCTCAAGAATATGAACAAGAGATTAAATATTATTCAAAGTGGTAAAATCATTTTTAAAGATTTTAAACTTAGAATGCAAGTGCACAAAGCCAATCAAGAATGCAAATTTTAACCTCTAAGTAAAATAAAATTAAATCACCTTTGGAAATTATGCTTTGACTCTAATTCTCACAAGATAAATCACTCTTAAATGAATCACATGGAGATGGTTTAATTATTTTCTCTCAAGTTATATGTGAGTATGAGTAAATGTGAACAATTTTCAAAGATAACTCACATATAAGAATCATGAAGAACGCTTTGGCCAAAAAAAAAAAAAAAAGAATCATGAAGAACGGAATTATAGAGAAAATAAAAGATCCCATGCAAGGAAATCAAATACATGAAAATATTGAATCAAGCACTTTAATTCCTACTCTCTTTCCACATGCTAACCAAACTCTTCCTAAGATCAAATAGGACTTTTATTGGCTTGTAAGGCTAAGGTGGAAAATGTAAGAAATTTTTGAGAAAGTTTATTTTGAAAATAAGATGATACTAAGGCATTTCTTTTTTCTCTCATTTCCCTTTTTTCTTCCTTTTTTTTTTTTTTGAACATTTCTTTGTATTGAAGAAAATAATAACATAAAGAGAGATACTCATAACATAATGCCTTTTTTTTTTTTACTTTTTCTAACAATTCTCAAAAAAGAGGGTAATAGTGTTTAACAAACGAAAAAGATTAAAACTAAGGCTCAAAAGGGATACTAGTGGTAAAGTTTTATTTAATGAAAAAGGATGGCAAGAAAGGCTCAAACTAAAACAAAATGGCCTAAAATCATTTCCTAAGTCAAGTATGGTTATGATGCTTCAATTGAACTAAAGGAGCTTAAAGTGCAATGATTCAAAATTCAATGTCATTTTCAAGTAATTGACCAAACAAGAAAGAATAATGAGATCATCAACGAAATAATGCGGACCCAAGAAAAATTTAGAGATAAATGTATAACACTCACAAAAATAGAATGGCTCTAAGCTCATTAGGATCAAGTCTCCACTATTTTTCCTTAGGTAATTCAATTCAAATTTCACTCTTCAATTTCAAAATGCAATTATTGGCTTAAGTGCAAAAATATTCTAAGTTTAAGAATTAAAAAAAATGATTATATCATGAAAATAATAGGAAATCTAATGAGAGATATTCTTATTTTGCATGCAAAAATATTAAAGTAGAGAATCATGTATTTCCAAAAACTAAGCATTGAATGTAAGAAAATCAATCTCATCATGGTAAAGCAATCAACACAAAAACCAAACTAAATTTTTTTTTTTTTCTAAACTATAAAAGTACTAGAGAATTCAAGTAAAATTTCAAAAATCCACCCCCAAACCTAAAGCAAACATTGTCCTCAATAATTGGAAAGGAAAAACATGACAATGACAAAAAATAAGAAAGAAGATGGTGAAAAGAAATTACCTGAAAAACGATACTCTCATTTCTTTGAAATTACCAACAATGAAGCTCAACAAATAATGAATGATAATTTCCAAAGATATGAAGAGAGTATAAACATAACAAGAAAGAAAAGCAAAAGAAAAGAAAAATCCTAAATTAATTAACTAAACAAAGAGCATCAATCATGATAAACCGAATCACAAAGTAAGACTTCTTCAACCTCATAATTATGGAACTCAAGAAATGGGTTCAATCTTTGACCATTGACTTTAAAAACATCACCATTTTTAGGATTTTCAATTTCAACTGCCCCATGAGGAAAAATAGTGTGAACAAGGAACGGACCAGTCCAACGAGACTTCAATTTACCAGGAAAAAGATGCAAACGAGAATTATACAAAAGGACTTGTTGATTAGGTGAAAATGTTTTTCTCAAAATGTGTTTATCATGGAACACCTTCATACGGTCCTTATAAGTTTTAGCACAATCATATGCATCATTCCTTAGTTCCTCAAGCTCATTTAACTGGAGCTTCCTATGGGTCCCTGCTTTGTCTAGAGCAAAATTAAATTGTTTTATGGCCCAAAATGCTCTATGTTCTAATTTGACAGGTAGATGACATGCTTTCCCAAAAACTAAGCGATAAGGAGACATTCCAATAGGGATTTTAAAAGCGGTTCATGAAACACCCCGAACCTCGGGCCCATGAAAATACTGAACATCAAACTGTTAAATCTGTTTTCTCTTACTTTTGAGCCATGCACAACAACGTAAGTAAATATAATTCTGTCAAAAACATTTTAAACAAACCACTTAGTAATAACAATTAAATAAATCTCTCTGGGTCCCACTGCATCGTCTTCTCCCCACTGCTTTCTCAGCCTGCTTAACCTGCAAAACACAAATCATACACCACATCCATGGTGTACCAGGTTATACGACAAACCCGGTAAGCTCACTAGAGCTCGTATAAGTGAAGTGACATAATAATTGTCCTCAATAATTTTCTCAATCCCTAAACTCAAAAACAATCCACAAAATATCCATAATTACTTAATCACAAAACATTCCACCACCAATCATCCAAGCATCAAGGTAATCAAAAACTCCTCATATGCACATCAAATCTCATCAATAATAATAATAAAGTATTCTTGCAAATCAATTGCCTAATCGTTACTATTAACCTCAACATCAACCTCAAACATTCACATCCTAATTAATAACCTCATGGCATAATCACCCTCGCTTCCCTTCTCAAGCTTCAAGCCTAAACCTTACCAAGTTCTAACCAGCTCAAGTCCTAACGAACAAAAGCCATACAACACACGGTACAAACAAACATCTATCCAATTTCACTCACGTCGTTCTTTGAAATCCCCCTAATTTCACTCACATCGCTCCTTGAAATCCCCCAGCCTTAAAACTATTTTCAAAATCTCTTCTTTCAAATCCATTTTTAAATCATCTCAAATCTGTGGTTCGAACTTTGAAGATTAAATAGTATTTTCAAGTTGTAAAACTGTTAAAATAACTGAAATAAAAACACAAAACTCTACTGAAACTGTCATTTAAAATATTTACTGTTGTAATTTCATTTCTCAAAATGCTCCACAAACTGAAATCTCACGCCACACTAGTACCCGGGAAACTGCTGGTCATACACTGCCGAGTCATCTCTAGGCAAGTGCAGAGCAAATATACACCTGTGCTGGTCATACACCGCCGAGTCATCTCTAGGCGAGTGCAGAGCAATTGTATACCTGTGCTGGTCATACACTGCCGAGTCATCTCTAGGCGAGTGCAGAGCAATTATGTACCTGTGCTGGTCATACACCGCCGAGTCATCTCTAGGCGAGTGCAGAGCAATTATGTACCTGTGCTGGTCATACACCGCCGAGTCATCTCTAGGCGAGTGCAGAGCAAATATACACCTGTGCTGGTCATACACCGCCGAGTCATCTCTAGGCGAGTGCAGAGCAATTATGTACCTGTGCTGGTCATACACCGCCGAGTCATCTCTAGGCGAGTGCAGAGCAATTATGTACCTGTGCTGGTCATACACCGCCGAGTCATCTCTAGGCGAGTGCAGAGCAAATATACACCTGCTGAAGGGGGTACTAGTATGGCGGTTTGAAACCGCTTCTGTATATCTCACTCAACCACCTCTCACAACTACTCCTCCAGATAAAAACTGAAATTTAAATCTTTCCATAAATCCGCTTAAATAAAATTATTCTCAAATTGTGAAAGCTGCTCGATTCAAACTCATTTTCTAAAGGACAGAAATTCATTAATAAAACTTTCCCAAAATAATACCAAAACCTTTTTCCAGAAAACTGTCCATACTCAAATAAATCAAGAAAAGAGTTAAATTATAAAACGTACAAAACATTTCGAAAACCAAGGATCCACTCACAGTCTACCCTGAACTAAACTGAAACCTTTCTAAAATTGATCCCTACTCACGACCTTTCCTCACTTGTTTGACATTCCTACTCACAGTCTATTGTATGATAATTGCTAAATCCTCACTTAATCCCTTAGTCTCAATTTTCGTCAAATCCTTCTCATGGTCTGAACCCTATACTGGGCTTCCTTTAACATAAAGCATCAACTCACACAAAACCGACGATTTATTAACGGTACTCTACATTAAAAGACCGATACGTTTCACTCACAATTTATCTACGTAAAAGACAGAAATATCCTTCACGGTGCCATTGCTCGGATACCAAATCCGGCAGCATAACGGCATCGTGAATGAGATTTCCCGAGCCCATGTACCTGTTAAGACCAGACAACCAACATTTAAATATTCAGAGTTCACAACTTCCGTTCAACGACCGAAATGGACGGTAACCACCACGCACGGTGGCTGCCCAGCCCTAACAACACACATACACTCACCAATATGCAAACAAACCCTAGAATTGGCCTTTAGATGTCCTGGGGAGGCTGATTGACAAGGAAAAATCACCCGACCCGCCGCCACAAGTGGCGGAGCCGACGGTGGCAGCGGCGGCACAAACTTAAAAATACCCAAATTCAACTCCAAACAATCCTAATCATATAATTGAACCTTTAATTGCACAAAAACAACACGAATTTGAGTCCAATTTCAAGATATTCGAAAATAACATAAACCATAAAATCGAATTTCTAAAATCTTAAAATTTAACGTCAACACCTTAGGGGAAAGATTACCCGTACCTAGAGATCGATTTTGTCAACTGGATCGATGGCCAATTTTCGCCGGAAACGCCGGAATCGGCGGCGGAAGCCGGCGGCTGGCTTGGCTTCCCGAGCTCATTGCTCCGTCGTGGAGCCTCGTATGGACGAACGGAGACCATGGTTGAACTCACCATGACGAGGGCAACAAAGCCCAGTAGGTCCGGCCATCCAATTTCTGCCGGAACAGTGGAATCGCGGTGGTGCAGCCGTAACCCTTGTGGCGTCGAATCGTCGTCGTGGAGCGTCACCGTCGTGAGGGAAGGTCATGGGCAAACTCGCCGTGGCCTGGGGAAGAGAACCCAGGTGGTCCGGCGCCGCAACTCCGTCAAAAAACACAGATCGCCGGCGGGGTGGCTCGGCCCTGTTTTGTGTCGTTTCTCCGTCGTGGGTGATCGGCCGGTGGAATGGAGTCCATAGGGAGAGAGAGGGGAGGGAGGCGATGGCGGCAGGCCAAAACCCGAGCCCAGCCGCCGTCGGACGCGCCATCACGCGCCGGTGACAGACGCGGCGAGGGTGAGGGGCGAGAGAGACTGGCACGGGGAGAGAGGAGAGAGAGAGTGCGGGGAGAGAGATGTAAATAATCAGAGAGAGAATATTCTAGAAAGAGGGAGAAACTTCTAGAAAAATTAAATTTTTAAACCCAATTTGTCCATTTTACGAAATTGCACCTCGCTTCAAACACCCATATCTTTTAAACCGTAATTCCGATTGACGCGTACCGCGTGTCTACGAACTCGTGGACTCAAGACCTTCTCAACGTGCCCAAAGTCAAAGACGAAAGTCCTTTATTTTTAAAAGTCAACTTTGGGTCGGGTCGTTACAGTTCAGTAAGCCCACAACGCATCAATGAGTCGCAAAGACCAATCCTTTCAGGACGGGTTAACTGTTTTCTCCAAGATATGCTTAATCTCCCTATTAGAAATCTCAACTTGACCACTTGTTTGGGGATGGTAAGGGGTGGCAACTCAATGGGTGATGCCATAATTTTTCATTAAATGTTCAAATGGCTTATTACAAAAATGTTTCCCACCATCACTAATGATAGCACGTGGGGTCCCAAATCGAGTGAAAATGTTTTCCTTCAAGAAACAAAGCACTACCCTATGGTCATTGGTTTTACATATAATTGCCTCTACCCACTTGGACACATAATCCACACCCACAAGTATGTACAAATTGCCAAAAGAATTAGGAAAAGGTCTCATAAAATCAATGCCCCAAACATCAAAGATTTCTACAACAAGAATTGGGTTTAAAGGCATCATGTTTCTCCTAGTGAGACTTCCTAACTTTTGGCATCTCTCACAAGATTGGCAATACACATGGGCATCACGGAAAAGGGAAGGCCAATAGAAACCACATTGAAGGATCTTGGCAGCGGTTTTCTTAGCACTAAAGTGGCCTCCACAAGCATGGTCATGACAAAAAGAAATGATGTTGGATTGCTCACTATTCGGGACACATCTCCTAATGATTTGATCAGGGCAATATTTGTACAAGTAAGGATCATCCCAAAAATAATGCTTGACCCTAGCTAGAAACTTAGATCTATCTTGCTTGGTCCAATGGGAAGGCATCTCATTAGTGACAAGGAAATTCACAATATCCGCATACCATGGTGTTTGGGAAACAAGCATAAGTTGCTCATCAGGAAATGTCTCAGTGATGGGAATGGACTCCTCACATGACTCAACTATCAATCTAGAAAGATGATCGGCAACCACATTTTCGGACCCCTTTTTTTCACGGATTTCAATGTCAAATTCTTGGAGCAAGAGGATCCAACGGATTAGGCAGAGTTTAGCATCTTTTTTAGACAAAAGGTATTTTAAAGCCGCATGATCAGAATAAACAATAACCTTTGTGCCTAAAAGGTAAGACCTAAACTTGTCTAACGCAAAGACAACCGCCAAAAGTTCTTTTTCAGTGGTGGAATAGTTAAGTTGGGCATCAATGAGGCTCTTGCTTGCATAGCAAATGACATGGGGCAACCTACCTACTCGTTGTCCCAAAACGGCACCTATGGCGTAATTGGATGCATCACACATAATCTCAAAGGGTTCACTCCACACGTGAGGTCTAATGATGGGAGCGGAGGTCAACAAAGACTTAAGTTTATCAAAGGCACGGATACAATCATCATCAAAGACAAAAGAGGAATCCTTGGCAAGTAAATTGCACAAGGGACATGAAATTTTGCTTTGATGAATCTTCGATAAAAACCGGCATGTCCTAAGAAAGATCTAATTTTCTTAACAGTACGTGGAGGTGGAAGATTAGAAATTAAATCAACTTTAGCCTTATCAACCTCAATTCCCTTAGAAGAAATGATATGTCCCAATACAATACCCTTTTTGACCATGAAGTGACATTTTTTCCAATTTAAAACAAGATTTTTCTCCTTGCAACGAATTAAAACCAATGAAATATGGTGCAAACATTCATCAAAGGAAGACCCAAAGACGAAAAAATCATCCATAAAAACCTCAAGAAACCGCTCTACCATGTCGGAGAAAATAGAAATCATGCATCTTTGAAAGGTGGTGGGTGCATTACATAACCCAAAGGGCATGCGACGGTAAGCGAAAGTACCAAATGGACAAGTGAAGGTGGTCTTTTCTTGGTCCTCAGGTGCAATGGGGATTTGGTTGTACCCAGAATAGCCATCAAGAAAGCAATAATAGGCACGACCGGCTAACCTCTCAAGCATTTGGCCAATGAAAGGAAGAGGGAAGTGGTCTTTTCTAGTGACGGCATTCAATTTCCTATAATCTATGCACACACGCCAACCGGTTTGCACTCGTGTGGGAATCAATTCATAGTCATCATTTTTCACAACGGTGACGCCAGACTTCTTTGGAATAGCTTGGACAGGGCTCACCCAATGACTATCAGAAATGGGGTAAATGATACCAACATCTAACAATTTCAAAACCTCACTCCTCACTACTTCCTTCATGGCAGGATTTAAACGTTTTTGGGGCTCACGGGAAGTCTTAGTGTTATCCTCTAAGTGGATCCTATTCATGACAATGGATGGAGAAATGCCTTTAATGTCAGCAATGGACCAACCTATGGCTTCTTTATGTTTCCTCAAAATTTTCACAAACTTGCATTCTTGCTCATTATTTAAATCGGAGGCTATGATCACTGGCAAGGTATCGGAAGATCCTAAAAACACATACTTGAGATTATCAGGTAATGGTTTGAGATCTAGCTTGGGTGGCTCAATAGTGGAAGGAAATGGAGGATTTTTTGAAAGAGGAAGAGGTTCTACCCTTGGTTTCCAATTGGTGGTGTTCATGATAGGTGTGGAGTCCAAAAGTGCATTGACTTTTTCTATGGCTTCATTAAAATCAAAGTTACAACCAAAGTGAGCTAAGCATGCTTCTAGTGGGTCCTTAACACTATCCTTATGGAAAGAGTTTACCACTATTTGTTCGATTAAATTAACCTCACAAATGCTATCCTCACCCTCTTGTGGTTGGTGACTTATGTTAAAAATGTTAAGATCCATAGTTAAGTTCCCAAACGATAAATTCATGACTCCATTCCTACAATTAATTTAGGCATTTGCGGTGGCAAGGAATGGACGTCTTAAAATTACCGGAATTTGATCACAAGCCTTGGTTACGGGTTGGGTGTCAAGTACAATGAAATCCACGGGAAAATAAAACTCATTCACTTTGACCAAAACATCTTCCACCATTCCCCTAGCAATTTTAACCGACCTATCCGCTAAAGAAAGAGTCACCAAGGTTGGTTTCATCTCTCCTAAGCCAAGTTACTCATAAACGGAATATGGTAAAAGGTTCACGCTTGCTCCTAAATCTAGCAATGCTCTTCCTATATGATGAGTTCCTATCGTGCATGCAATGGTAGGACAACCGGGATCCTTGTATTTAACCGGAATTCGATGCTCGATAATTGAACTAACTTGTTCGGTGAGAAAGGCTTGCTTTGGAACGTTGGTTCTTCTTTTTATGGTGCAAAGGTCTTTCAAAAATTTGGCATAAGAAGACACTTGTTTGATGGCATCTAAGAAGGGAATATTGATATGGACTTGCTTGAACACTTCTAGGATGTCATTAAATTGTGCATTTTTCTTTGTCTTAGCCAACCTATGAGGAAATTGGGCTTTGGGGGCAAAAGTTGGAGAAGGATCAACAATTAAAGACTCTTTTTCCTTTGACTTGACAATGTAATCAACATGAGGCTCTAAACCACCTACTCCATTTGTTTCATTTTTTTCATTTTCATCATTTTCATCATTTTCTTTTTCCAAATTGGGCATTTGAACCTTATTATCAATTTGCCTACCTGACCTAAGGGTTGTAATGGACTTGACATGCTCATGAGTATTGGATGAACTAGATGCATCAACATGAAATTGACCCTTTGGATTAGGAATAGGTTGACTTGGAAATTTTCCCTTCTCTCTCTCCCCCACAATGTTAGCTAATTGACCAATTTGATGTTCTAGCTTTGCAATGGCTTGTGTATTTTGGTGGGTGGAAGCTTTAACCTCAACAAAGGCTTGACCGGTTGTTGAGCTCATTTTATATATAATTTTTATCCTTAAATCTTACATTTTTGTCTATGCCTTTTAGCAATTTTTAGTGTTTTAATTCTTATTTTTATTATTTAGTTAATTAGTGGGTTTTATTAGTTTTTGTTTTAATACCTAGAAGTTATTAGGTTTTATTTAATTGTCTATTAGATTTTATTTTAATTTGTTTATTTTAATTTTGATTTTGTAGGTTTAATTAAAGAAAAGAACACAAAAGCCCAAAAAAAAAGGAAGCAGCCGGCCCAAACAAGAAATGAAGGAGGAGAAGCCCACTTGCGCAGAGGCCCAGCCCAGGAAGTCAAACGGTCACTGAGCCCAGCAGAAGCCAGCTACCGGTTTTGATTAATCATCCTCTCCTCCAATGATGCAGCGACACATGGCGCCTCACTTTTCCTTCTGCTTCCAGCCAATTGTTTGATTAATCAAACAATCACCCACTCGAATGACGCCACGTGGCCCAGCCAATTCTTCCGCAAATTAGCACACCCATGTGAGCCACAAAGCCAAGCCGAGCCGCTAAGCCATCAGCCACCTTCTCTTCTCTCTCCCTCACGTTGCCTTCCAACCGCAAGTCAACTCAGCCAGCTGCTGCACCCTTTCCGTGAAAAGTTGTCACGCCAGGAGAATGTTTTGATTAATCAAAACATCATCCACTCATGTGTTGCCACGTGGCACCTCCTATAGTTGTCTCCAGACTTTTCCTTCCGCCTCTCTCCTCTCACAAATATCTTTCACCAGACATTTTGTGCTGATCCTCTTCCTAAAGATAACCCTAGTATTTGTCTATAAATAGGAACATTCAGCCCCCTCTTCATATCTTTTACTCTAGAATTTTAATTTCTGCCTTTTCTAGTATTTCTCCTAGGATTTCTCTCTCAAGCCATTGGGCTATGATGTTTGAGAGAGAATAGGAATGTAACTCTCTTACAATTTTAATTAATGAAAGTTTAATATTATGTCTCTCTTCTCTCTTCTCCTAATCCTCTATTTACTTTATGTCATTTATTTTATGTAGTTCTTTATTTTATTATTAGTAGTGTTATTTATTTTATTGTTCTTTAAATTCCATGTTCATTTACTTCTTTCTTTATATTTATTTAAGATATAAGAACATGGGTGGTCACTAAACCCCCTTACCAAGGTAAGGGGGAAGCACCACCATGAACATTATTAAATGAGATTTTTATGTTAAATTTTCCCTTGTTTAAAATCCTACAAGCTCTAGATTTTGATATTAAAATGAGAAAGAGATCTTCTTTCACCTATAATGTCATATATTATGGGTTGTTAGATCCTCTTTCCACATTTTAGCTTTATGGTTAATTGTTTTAAACACAAACTTTTTGAACTCTAGTTGTTCCTTAGTTTTGGTTTACTTGAGTTGCTTAAAATTTGTACTTTCTAAGCAAAATCAAGATCTACCATATAAATCTTCAATTCTTGTGCTCAATTCATATTTATCTTTATAAGAGGGCATCAAGTGACTCTTGGGTGCCCTCCTTTTTGGGAAAATTACTAAAAATCTCATTTAATATGTTCATAAGTAGTGTGGAACCCTAACCTTGGTTCTTATACCATTGTTTAGCTTCTATAACCAAAAAGTTGTTATTTTCCTTTCTAGATTTAATATTTCAATTCTTGCACCTTTATTTACCTTATTCTCTTTTCATTTACTTTATTTGCTTTTTAATTTAGTTGCATTTAATTTTAAGTTGCCTCACAAACCAACAAAATTTCCAAACTAGGTTAGCTTTAAATTAACTTAAGTTTAAGCTTAGTGTATCGTTTTTCATCACTCCTTGAGGTTTGACCTCGTTAATATACTACTAGACTCGTATATTTGCGAGTAAATAATATTTTACAACACTGGTCAATTGCATGAACTTTTGGAGTGTGTCCTCTAAAGGTGATGATGGATTTTGTTGTGGGGCAACACTTTGAGGAGTGGGATGAGGAACATGGGGAACATGGGAATATGAGGGATTAGGAGAACGGAATGAATTGTTTGGCATTGAATTTCCTCCCAAATGTGTTTGGGGTTGGCCTTGTCTCCAAGAAAAATTTGAGTGATTCTTCCAATTGGGGTTGTAGGTCTCGGAAAAGGTGCCTTGGTTCACAAACGGCTTCCTAAAATTGTTAAGGGCATTCGCATGCTCAACATTACTCTCGGAAAAAGTATACAAGGAAGGACACGCTTGGACATTATGCATCGGGCTAGCACAATGAGAATAAACCTCATTTTGGACATGGTTAACGACACTCATGGTTTGACTCAAGGCCAAGGCCTCCACCTTTCTCGTTAGGCTCTCAATCTTAGACCCTAAGTCTACATCGCCTCTCACTTCATACATCCCCCCACGCTTTGATTCTTTGGCTTGTCTATCATGTGGGTTGGAGAAATCCCTTTGTTGAGAACTTTCAGACAATTTTTCAAAGAAATCATAGGCTTGTTCTTCCCCAAGATTTAAAAACGCACCCCCATTCATGGACTCTACCATATTGCGATTTATTTGAGTTAAACCGTTGTAAAAGTATTGCACCAAACGCCACGTCTCGAAACCATGGTGAGGACATCTCAAAATTAAATCCTTGAATCGCTCCCAACTCTCATAAAACTGCTCATCATCTTTTTGTCTAAACTCCGAAATGTCTCTCCTAAGCGCGTTAGTCCTAGACATTGGAAAAAATTTTGACAAAAATTTTTTAACAAGTTGATCCCATGAAGTGATGGAACCGGGGGGTTGGGAGTTTAACCAAGCTTTCGCTTTGTCCTTGACTGAAAATGGGAATAAACGGAGACGCACGGACTCATCGGGAAAATTTTGGTATCTAGAGGTTGAGCAAATTTCAATGAATTCTTTAACATGTGTGTACGGGTCCTCTCGATCCAAACCGTGGTAGGAGGGCAACAATTGAATGATGTGGGGTTTAATCTCGAAATGAGTTGCGGTAGTGTGGGGCAAGACTATGCAAAAAGGGGTGTCAAGGATGACGGGAGCAAAATACTCTCTTAACGGACGAATTTCAATGTTTTCACCCATTTCAATTATCGGTTCAATTCTTTTTCTTAAATGTCTAAGTGTTCTCTCAATTTCAAGGTCAAAAGGTGCTAAATTGTGATTCAATGAACGACGACCAAGCATACACTAGACGGCTTTCAAGAAAAGAATTTCAAAAACTTTTTTTTTTTTTCAAAATTTTTAAATTTTTTTAATTAATTAACTACCTTTTTCAGACGAAAATATGAACAAACTAACAAACAAAGCAAACACAACTAAACAAAATCACAAAACAAGAAGTTAATCCAAACAAGCAATTTAATTATCTTTGATTTAGCCTTGGGAGGTGTCTTTTAGACAATCATAATCTTAATTAAGCACTAAACAAACTCCTCTTCTCTTTCAAAGCAAATTAGTGGCGTACCGATATAAGGTTCTCTAAAATACAATCAGGCCGGTTCTGGAGGGGGTGGAAGAGTCACAGACGATCTCTCTTAAAAACCAGTCCCCTTTAAGCATCAAGATGATTGCAACCTTAAAGAACCTTTCTAGACATTGTATTTTCAAAAACACTTACCGGAGTATCCGCTAATTGGCTCCTTCCAAGAGGGTCCTATGAGCTTCGTGAACCCTTTGGCCAATGTCTACTTGATTTTAATAAATTGAGTTTGGGATTAACAAATGAAAGAGATGGTTAGCCTAGGTGGGCAAGGACTTGGTGATTAAATCCATTCCTTATCTTGTTGGGGGTGAATGCCCTTACTAGTTGATTATGCAAGAATGCTAATTGAAGATGCAACAACCAACAAAACAACAATATATGGAAATTGAAATTGCACAAGTAAGGCAAACACCTACTCAAGAAAACTTTAAAAAGAAAAAGTTTAGAGTATACCACTAGTGTGGTGACATTGGCCACAACACACTAGGAGAAGGCAACCAAACTTTTGCTAGCAATTCCCCTTTCTTGATGACCACACCTTTACAAACTTCTCCCAAATGCAAGCACTAAAACGACAACAAAAGGAGAAAGGGAAATAGAACTAAAATAAAAATAAACAAGAGATGAAAAAATGAAATAAGAGGAAATAGAAATTACCTTATCTAATGTTGCAATGGATAAGATGCACAACACAACAATAAATAAGATCTAACCAAATTATACTAAATGACAAAAGTATTTGATTTTTTTTTTAACAATAAATAAAAGCAAGAAGAAAAATTCAACAATTGAAACTAGATGCAACAACCTAAAGACAAAAAAGAAATAAATATGCTACTATATATATAATTTTTTTTTTTTTTAGAAGGCAAAGAAGACAAAACTAATGGTAAAGAAAATAAAAGATGATGCTAGATACTAGTTATGGAAGCTATAAAGAAAGAGAAAAGTATAAATATGCTAAATAAAAGCAAGAATGTATATTTATCACAAGCACAAAATAAAGAAAACCACTAAAATAAAAAATAAACTATAAATATATAATTTTTTTTTCTTTCTTTTCTTCGCACCTACAAGAGAAGAGATGCAAGAAAGTGTAAAGAAAAAAAAAATTTTTCTTTTTTTCAGTACTTATAAAAGTGGGAAAAATAACAAGGAAACTAAAAAAAAAAAAACTAATTAAAGGAAAATTCGATTTTTTTTTTAATTTTTTTTTTAATTTTTTTTTATTTTATTGTTTTGTTTTGTTTTTTATTTGTTTTTTGAAAAGCAAAATAAATGAAAACTAGTAGAAGATTTAAACTAACAAAAAGCCTAAACTAGTGCATCAAAACACTCTCCGGCAACGGCGCCAAAAACTTGTTGTAAAATTTTATTTACTCGCAAATATACGAGTCTAGTAGTATATTAACGAGGTCGAACCTCAAGGAGTGATGACAACCAATACACTAAGCTTAAACTTAAGTTAATTTAAAACTAACCTACTTTGGAAATTTTGTTGGTTTATGAGGCAATTTAAAATTAAATGCAACTAAATTAAAAAGCAAATAAAGTAAATGAAAAGAGAATAAGGTAAATAAAGGTGCAAGAATTGAATATTAAATCTAGAAAAGAAAATAACAACTTTTTGGTTATAGAAGCTAAACAATGGTATACGAACCAAGGTTAGGGTTCCACACCACTTATGAACATATTAAATTAGATTTTTAGTAATTTCCCCTTAAAGGAGGGCACCCAGAGTCACTTGATGCCCTCTTACAAAGATAAATATGAATTAAGCACAAAAGTTGAAGATTTATATGGTAGATCTTGATTTTGCTTAGAAAATACAAACTTTAAGCAACTCAAGTGAACCAAAACTAAGGAACCACTAGAGTTCAAAAAGTTTGTGTTTAAAACAATGAACCATAAAGTTAAAATGTGGAAAGAGGATCTAACTACCCATAATATATGATATTATGGGTGAAAGAGGATCTCTTTCTCATTTTAATATCAAAATCTAGAGCTTGTAGGATCTTAATAAGGAAAAATTTAACATAAAGACCTCATTTAATAATGTTCATGGTGGTGCTTCCTCTTTACCTTGGTAAGGGGGTTTAGTGACCACCCATGAGCTTATATCTTAAATAAAAATAAAGGAAGAAGTAAATGAGCATGGAATTTAAAGAACAATAAAATAAATAACACTACTAAAAATAAAGTAAAGAACTACATAAAATAAAAGGCATAAAGTAAATAAAAGATTAGAAGAAGAGAGAAGAATATTAAAGTTAACCATAAAATAAAGAACTACATAAAATAAAAGGCATAAAGTAAATAAAGGATTAGAGAAGAGTGACATAATATTAAAATTTCATTAATTAAAATGCAAGAAAATTACATCATATTCTCTCTCAAACATCATAGCCAAATGGCTTGAGAGAGAAATCTTAGGAGAATACTAGAAAATGCAGCAAATTAAATTCTAGGGTAAAAGATGTGAAGAGAGGGCTGAATGTTCCTTTATATACTAGGGCTAGTGATAGGAAGAGGATCAGCACAAAATGGCTTGTGCAAGGCTTGAGACAGCTGGGATCGCCACGTGTCGCATGTTGATTGGCTGATAAAAGATATTTGTGAAAGGAGAGAGGCGGAAGGAAAAGGCTGGAGATAGCTGCAAGAGGTGCCACGTGTCGCATGCTGGTTGGAGGAGGAGTTGATTAATTAAATGCAATTCTGCTGGGCAGAAGGAAAAGAGAGGCGGCTTGTGGCTGGAGCTGGCTGAGTGGCGGCTGCATGGGAAGACGTGAGAGAGAGAGAGAGAGAATGAGGTGGCTTGCGGCTGGAGAAGCGGCTCGGCTTGGCTTACATGGGTGAGGAAAAAGATGGCATGCGGAAGGGAGAAAAGGTTGCCCACGTGGCGACGTGGTATTGGCTGGAGCCAATATTAATCAAAGCATTTGGGCGGAAGTGGCGAGTGACTCTTCGCCTCTCTCTGGGCCGGGCCGGGCTTCAGCGTGATTGGGCCTGCATACAGGGCCGGCAGATGGGCCTTTATTTCTTCTTCTCTTCTTTTATATTTTTGGCTTTTCAATTTAAAAACCTACAACATCAAATAAAACTAATTAATAAAAATTCTAATTTTAAAACTAGCCTAAATGAAAAATAAATGTAACTTAATTATGACAAAAAAATAATAAAACCCACTAATTACCTAAATAATAAAAATAAGAATTAAAATACTAAAAATGCTAAAAGACATAGACAAAAATGTATGGTTTTAAGGACAAAAATTATATATAAAATGAGCTCAACAAACCACGTTTAACTCTAAGACCTCATGTCACTCTTTAAAATCCCCCAGTTTTAAAACCAATTTATAAAACTTTCCGAAAACGTCATAAAGTCTTCAAACGCAAGGATTTAAAAATAACTCAAGTATATAAAGGCTTCAAAAATTCTCCCAAAGGATATGTTAAACAGTAAGAACGCGAATTAGTCAAATAGTTTGATATTACGATTAAAATCAACCAAGTAAGATCTCAATAAATTTCACAGAAATCACATCATACTAGTACTCGAGAAACTGCTGGTCATATGTGCACGCAGAGCTTATAATGCTGGTCATACATCACCGAGTTATCTCAAGACGAGTGCAGAGCAATATATTATGCTGTTCATACGTACACCACTGAGTCATCTCTAGGTGGGTGTAGAGCAATTTACTATACTGGTCATACACTACCGAGTCATCTCTAAGCGAGTGCAGAGCAATATACTATGCTGGTCATACAATGCCGACTAGGCAAGTGCAAAGCGAATATGTAATGCTGGTCATACACTGCCGAGTCATCTCTAGGCAAGTGTAGAGCAATTTATACCTGTTAAGAGAGGGTACTACTAGGACGGTTTAAATCCTCATCATTTTAATATCCAACAAAACATGTCCAAAACATGATTTTCTAACCGTTCAAGATTTCCTCATTTCAAACACATCTCAAGGATAAAAATACCTCATGAATCCATATATCCATTGTTAAATGAAAACCAATCCACAAAACACATTGATTTGGGCCTTTCCTTGAAAATTTCATTTGAAAACAATTTGACACAAATAAATATATATATATACATATAAAAACACCATTTTCCATTTATGTTGAGGATCTCATACTCAAAGTCAAGCCCATGACAAGAAATGTAATTCAATTATTGCAAATTTTGCAAAACATGTTCATAAACAAAATCCCACTAGAGAATCACAATTTTTAACCAAAACTTGAGATAACAAAACTAAATTAAAACATGAGTCATCAAGAAATACTTTCAAAACCAAAAGTCCACTCACCTCGAGAAGTCTAACTTCGATCCTTAGTCGGATCGTCTTGTGCCACGGTAGTCTCGCCTATAAAATAAACAAATAAAAAATACTTTTAGTCCCGACACAAAGGCATCAAGGTGTGTGTCCTAAACCTAATGTCTCACTCGACTCTCGTTCAATCACAATGATTTTCAACATACCCAAATTAAATCCATAAATGTCTCCTCATTAATTCACCCCGAAAGCTTCGCGGCTCAACCCAACGTCTCCCTCACTTCTAAAATCAAACCTAAAATTAAAAGATCTAGCACAAGACTTATATCGGTCGGAAATCTCATCTTAGAGAAATTTCAACAACAACAAAGTCTCACGTTTTCGCCCCAAACAATTTAGGCTTCTCCAACCACACTCGACGCAGCCAAGGTCAATACCCACTCAACAATCGCCTTAAAAATAAATTTACAAACACGAAATGACAAAGGGTTTTCGAAATGACAGTGGGTGCCACCCAAAGTGGCTGCCCCAAAACCAACTTTTAGCCGAAAAATACAAATTTCCCAAATCCACTTCAACTTTCGATTCTAAAACAACGAATTGAGGTTCCTAGAGATGAAATTTGCCCAAAACTATCATCAACAACACCTCTAGTCTGAAATCTGAGAGAAAATTCGAAAAGGCTCTAAATTCCAAAATCCAACTTCTCAAATTCTCAATTTAAACAACGAATTACATAGGGAGAAGAAAGCCAATGACAAGAGAATGATAACCTACCTAAATTTGAAGTGAAAGGTTCCGAAATTTTGTCGAAATTTGGCGAGGAAAGGACGGCGGTGGGTTGGCTTCCAGTCGCGGTTCGCGTAGCAGTAATGGCTGGCCGGTGCAAGGAGGTGCTGGGCTGGGTTAGCGCCGGGTGGGGAGTAGACCGGTGAGCTTGGGTCGTCGGGAAGGTGGCTGAAATTAGGCTGAGCTAGTTGGGTTGGTTGCGCGCAGTGGAGGAAGGAGAAGAGAGAGTCAGAGAGAGAGAGAGAGAACTGGGGGGGGGGGGGTCTGTAGGGTCAGCGACGACGAGAGGGACCTGTCGCTAGCCTCTAGTTGCCGGGAAATTGGCCGAAGCTGGCCCCGCCAAAGAGAGGAGAGAAGGGAGAGAGTGAGCTCGAGGAGAGAGAGAGAGAGAGAGAGAGAGAGAGAGAGAGAGAGAGAGAGAGACCTAGAACCATCTAGTGTGGGTTTTATTTTAAAAAAAAATCTTAGGCTATGAAAAGACTAAAATGACCCTAGCTTCAATTGCTCGTATCTTTCAAACAGTAGTTTTGATCAACAAACCGTTCACACCTATTCGTTCGTAGAGCCGAGCACTACCCAACCATGCCAAGAATCAAAGTGTCCATCAAATCAAAAGTCAACTTTTGGGTCAAACTAATCTAAAAACAAAATAAGATAAAATAAATTTAATCCAAAACATTTTATTTCTCATACAAATTCCCAAGATATTTAAAATATTTTTAAAAAATAAAACTTAGAAAATACGCGGTCTCACAGTTAAACTTTCTTTAAAGCCTTGTAAAACCAAAATTAAATAAAAACTCAAATTTCTAGTGAAATTTGGGTCGACTGTTACAATCCTCTCCCTTTACAAAAATTTTGTCCTCGAAATTTTGCAGAAATCATTAATTTATGTGAAATACAATTGCAAACTTCTTATCTCCCATCCTAATTTCTGATTCGTCTCCACAAATGTGTAATTTACTTACAAGACTAAACTTCATTCCTTGACTCAATTTGTAAGAAAAAGAAAATAAAAAATTCATGTAATAAAAATTTTCAGGACAAAAATCCAAATCGTAGTAAAACCTACAAACCAACCCTCTTTTTAGCAACATAAGTTAAAATATGCGTGATTTTGGCATTTCCTTCCGTTCAAGAAAACCAAGGATATTTAAGCTAAGGAGATCACTCTACATCGAACCTGAATAAATTAAGTGAGCCTCAAGAAATAAAAGCGAAAATGTGATAGAAACACCAGACCCTAGGTAAAGTTTTCATGGATAAGACCATTACGAAGTAAATCAATTAATACCCTTAAATCATTTGAAACAAGTCTAACCCACAAATCGAGAAAGTTTATCTCTTATCGACAATCAAAACAAGAATATCTGACATGCTAGAGTGTGTGTGTGTGTCCCGAAGTCTATCAAAAATATTGCATTAAGCTCAAGGTTAGATAACGTACCCATGATGAGATCCGGTGAAGCTTGAGCATCCTACTATATCATGGCAAAGACTCTGTCCTGGGCCCTAGGGCGTTCTGGCTGGCCCCTCTGTTGTCCTCCGCCTTTACTGACATGGCTGGACTGAGCACCACTACTAGATGTAGCACCACTACTAGGAAATACCCCATTAGATATCACTACATAGATATCAGTTTTAACAAAATTGATATAGTAGAAGTTTTTTATATCAGTTAGATTTTTAGTTTTTTCAAACTGATCTCTAAACACATTTATATATCGCCACATTTTTAAATCTGATATCTAATTTTTCGGTATAAGTTATTATTCTGTAAAAACCGATATCTAAATCCTTACTGATATCTTTGTTTCAGCTAAAAAAAATAAAATAAAAATTTGAAGACTATTACTTAAATTTTTGGACTAATTTCCCAATACTTGAACCCGATACCCTCCTCTCTCTAACACAAACATTCTCAAACTTTACTCACCCCAAGCTCTCTCTCTCTCTCACCCTCACTGATCGAGACCACACTCACCACCCTCGTTCTCTTCAACCTCCGAATCCAATCGCAGAGACAGAGATCGACATAGACAGATGGAGAGAGAGAAGAATAGCCATAGACGATAGCTGTGCGGTGTGCGGTCTGCTCCCCCTGCGTCGCTCACCTTCGCTTCATCTGCCAAGACCGCCGATGCTGCATCTTCAAGTCCGAGCCAGCGAAAGAGAAAGAGAGAGCGCGCGGGAGGGAGGGAGAGAGAGAGAGAGAGTGCGCGCGACAAGGAAGGTCAGGTTAGGGTTTTGAAAATCTCAGAAATTGATGGATCTCAGGGACTCCTCCCCCCTTCTCCTTCCGCCGCCACTCCCACACTTCCTAGTGAGTTCGTCTGTCTCTGTCACTCTCTCTCTCTCTCTCTCTCTCTCTCTCTCTCACCTTGTGACTCTCTGCCTTTCCATTCGCAGACGCATTTCTCACTTGACCAGTAGCAACCCCAGCCTCTCTCTTGTCGTCGTCGCCGCTGCTTCAAGATCCTCTCGACAGGTTATGGTAAGTGTTTATTAGTTTTTTAATTTTTTCCCCAATTCATTTTGTTGGTTTCTGGATTTTTTTATTAAGTTTGATTGAGCATTTGGTTTGTGATTTAGTTTTATTTGTGCTAGTTTATGGTTTATGAATTTCTGGGTAAATTAGTTTGCTCACAAGGGGGTTTCAACCTATTTGAGGAAATTGGCTAATATGTGAGCCACAATATTGGCTTCCCTGTTAACATGACAAAAGGTTGAACTAGGACAAGAAGAGAGCAATACATCCTCAATAATAGGACCCAACCAAGATAGATCATCACCAAAGAGCTATTGGCTGCTTGTATAATCTGCAGGGAGTCAACTGCACTATGTTCATGAACATAGGGGACAAAATCAGTGCGCCGACGCCAACTGTTGGAACTGCAGTGCCGCGGCTGAAACGGCGCCATTTCTGATGTGCTCGTCCTGTCGGTGTATTCAACCCGTGGATCAGTCGGTGGATTACTTTCAGATTTTCGGAATGTAAGTTATTAAGGTTCTAACAATCAGATGCTCATGCTCATCTGTGTTTCGTATACGCAATTGTGGTTTATATTCTCTTTCTTTTAAATGTGTGGTTTATGCTTGTTTGGTAGCTGAGAAAGCTGAGAGAAAAGTAGAAAGAAAGTGAAAATTTGAAACTCAGTTAGTCAGCACTCACCATGTGTGTGGTTATAAGAAAACAAAGCTAATGAATAATTGGTTTCAAAATTGTTAGTTTCTGTTATTCTTAAATAAAAAAGAATGAAACTTTTGAAGTTTCAGTCCTTACAGTGATTTTATTATATTTTATTATGTTTTATTTAACGTTAACAGGGAGAGAAAGTATGATAGTGTGGTGGACAGTCTGGAGGGAAAGTATAAAGCCTGGCAGAAAAAGTTGCACCCTGATCTTGTTCATACAAAATCAGAGGTATTTCTTTTACATTTCATTTAAAAATATTGGAAAGATATAAAACGATAATAATTTTCACGTATAGAAAAGAGAAAATTTTGCTTTGACTTTAATGTTTGTTATGTTAGGAGGAAAGAGAGTATGCTGCAGGACAGTCTGCTCGGGTGATTGATGCATACCGCACACTTAGCAATCCCTTGGCGAGGGCAATCTACATTGTAAGTGTACTTTTAGCCTATGAGATTTGTATATGATGTGCTCAGAGTTGATGAGTTTTATGGGTACTTTATTGTGTTCACACCATTGTTCTGGAAATATTGTAAAAAAATCCAGCCTTTTCTATTAGTATCCACCGAAATCGACAATCTCACCAATATGTCACCGAAATTCCGAAATTTTGGCGATTTCAGGGGAAGAAATGAACTTCCCACCATGTCTTTGTTGGACTTTGAAAATAACAAAATATCGCCCCAATATTTTGATATTTTCATCACTGGATGTCACATTCTTTGTTTGCTAAATTGCAAATGATGAAGAATCTTATTATTCAGTAGTTGGTTTTGAATCTGTGTATATTTCATATCTCTTCGTGGTTAGGTTTTTGCCTGCATTTTGGTTTCTGGGTCCCATGGTTTAAGAAATCAAAGCGAGAAAATCATCTAGGCAAAGTTTCTTGATGATGCTTATTATGAATGTCTGCTATTCAATATTTCTGCAAGTTTGTGAAATTAAATTGTGCTATTTCGTTTACAGCTGAAGCTTGAAGGTGTGGACATTGATGAAGAAGAGACACTTTCAGAACCAGAGTTGTTATCTGAGGTAATTTCAAATGTTGAATTTCCCGTATTTATGCAATCCATTTTCTGTCTATGCATAACAACTATATCTGTTTTGAAACTGGAGCCTTTTCCCATAATTAAAAAGTCTAGTTAAACAGTGGCTAAAAACTGGAGCCTTCCACACTTGCTTGTCTACAAGACTCTACAAGACTACAAGCATGACCTGTGTATCCTGCTTATACTCTATGCCAGGTGGAATCTTTGACATATTTGGAATTGGAGTGCACATGTTTTAGATGAATATCATCTATGAGGGTCTCTCCCCATCCTGGCAAATCTTTTATGGTGAAAATATTTTGTAAACTTCTAGATGGTTGAAGGCTGAAGCATGTTCATAGAGTTATTTACAGGGTATTTGAGGTTACAGTGTTGCAAGTGAAATGACAGTATTGTGGTGAAAATGGAGGTAAATGTGGAGGTGATCTGTTATTACAGGATTGTAAATTTAAAAAATGAGCTTGTGTTATTAATATTGGAGAAAGCATAGTTCCTATAGAGGTTTTGGTGTCACTGAGTTTTTCTTTTGTTTGCATGGATATGCTGAAGTTGATGAAATTCATTGAGTGAATAATTGAGTTTCTCATATTTGGTCTCCATTAAAGACACTGATTTTCTTATACCTTCTGACTCTTGAAATTTCAGATTATGGAAATCAGGGAAGCTGTTGAAGAGGCTGCTGACTCTGATGCTTTAAATCAGATTCAGTCTCTGGTATGACCCATTACCTTTTCAAATATAACAGTTCTGTTATCCCATCACATACATGTCTTGCACTCTAGATTGTAGAGCAATTTCCTAGAGTTTTCCCTAAACCTAGTCTTAGTTCTTAGAACTATCACACAGTTTCAAACTGCTGAAAGAAAAAAAGGTAAGTGATGGACTAAGGTTCTTCAATGGGATTCTTTAGATTCAAAAAAGGATTACTTATAGCATTTTGTTGATCTACTGGTCAGGAATGCTATTGTAATGGTTTTGTGTTTACTCCAGTTCCCAGAGCTTGCATGTTTACCTTTTTAATTCAATGTTTAGTTAATCATAATATGCTGATGATGACTATAATGTCCTTTATTCTATTTATTTATTTTTTAAATACCTATGTTTTTGTTCATCCAGATGCAAGAGAAACTGGAGCACTGGTCTAACTCTTTTGCAAATGCATTTCAAAGCCGGAACTTTGAAGAAGCTGTAAAAGCTATCCGGAGAATGACTTACTATGAGCTTGTATAATCATCACCAAAGTGTTTTTTGTTTTAATTTTTTTTTTCCCCTATGTTCATCAACCTCTTTACTGATTAGGCCTTTACATGGTAGGGTGTCAAGTGCACTTGACAGCTACCTTAGAGGACAGGTTGGCGCCACCAGCAGCAATACTCCATTTCCATGAGCCAGCTGATATGATCATAGTAAGAAGCTATTTCTAGTATTTTGATTGGTATTTTAGTTCAGTGAACATCCCCTTGAGGTGAAATTGAGTGAACTTGCTACTTTATATTTAGACATCAAGTTTGGTTAAAGGTGATGTGTTCACTGTTTTGATCTGTCTACTTGGTTCCATTTGGCGACCTTTTGTTTAGGGGAATGATTTTTAATATGTGATGTAATGGAGATGGCAGGCTGATAGGTCTAGTATGTTTTGGTCAACAAGTTTGGAACACTTGAGTATTTTATGGTATGTAATGGTTGACTTACAATATATAAATATGCAATTGGTTGTGGTTAGAAGTTTTTTTAGTGTTGCTAGCTGCTTTGGTCCTATGACAATTTTCAACTATGTGTAGATAATGTGCCTATGTGATGAGTTCTTTTAATAATTGCAGGCTTTTGAGGAAGTTGAGCTCCCTAGGCTAAAGAAAGAGACCCCAAGTATTACACTCTCAATAAAAGGACATGATATGGAAACTGTGGAAGTAATCTTCAGAATTTTTTGGACTAAGGAATATTACTGTATAGTTAGGTAACTTTTATCTATGTAAATGAATCCTTTTAATTTTGCTTATATTAAATCTGTATTGGTTTTGGATAATAATTATCAATTAGTTATAGACTCATAGGTGTGCATAATTTAGAACTAGTCATATATGTCTTATATTTTGTGTAGATTTTTGAAGTTGCTTAGGGGGTTATATATGGATTATGGTTATCCCTACTTGTAGAGGGATTTGTAATTCTTTTTTGTTAACTTGAATATGGGTTGAAATTGGAAGTTGGAAATGTATGAGAATGTTGGATGAAATTTATGGAAGCATTTAAATTGCACAAATTGGCAGAAAAAATTAATATCTAACAACCCATTTTATTTTATTTTTTTAATTCAAAAACATTTACAATATCAGTTAAACACTGATATCTAATGTGTATTAAATTTGATATTTATACAGGCATATACATCGAAATAACAAATAATACCGATATATAATGTTATTTTTATTTCACATTCTAACTCAAACATGATGTTTAAGAGACTTATAATATCTAAAACAACGAACAAATAGATATCTAATGTGTACATATATATCGGTTTTAGTTACAAATTCGATGTGTTAAAAATATTATATATCGCTTTGATAAAAAAAGTGATGTAACAACCTACCAAATATAGCTTTGGATGAGTTTATAATATCGAAAAATAGAATCAAACAGATATTTAATATACCTTTTAATGTCAGTTCTTGAAAAAATAATGATATTGAAAGTATATTACATATCGAAATCTGTTTATTTAGATATCGGAAACTTGAAAAATCGATATATATTATTTATTAACAATATCGGATATTTAACAAATAGGATGTCTAATTTGATATAGACATCGGCCCAAAACTGATATTGAAAATAGGGTACATTAGATATCACGTCTGCCCTTATCGGTCGCAAACCTAATAGACATCGGTGTTCCACTGATATCTAATGGGGTATTTCCTAGTAGTGCACCTGCAGTCTGCACTGCTTTCTGCCCCTGACTCTGGGCCCCAGAAGTCTGTTCCAGAGGGAGGGCTGAACCTGAAACTCCACTATCTCTCTAGTGTAAAGTTGGACAATCTTTCATGAAATGCCCTACTTGTCCACAGTGAAAACAACCTGTGCTTCCTCTCTGACACACCCCATCATGATATTTTTCACAAAGATTACATCGCGGACGATTTATCTTAAGGGTCCGAGTACTTATTTTCTATAGCCTCAAAATACTTAAATTACTTCCAGAACAATTATGAAAAATCCTCCTCTCATAATTTAATTCGAAAAATGAAAATAAACTTAATAATCATCAAACTCTGAATTTCCTTTCTCCAAAATTCACTAACAAGCAACTAAACACCAAAATCACAATCAAAGGTCTAAGTTAGTTAAAACATGGTTAAGGAAAACTTCAATTTCTTTAAACAAACCTTAAGAACAAGGTTAAAAGACTTAAGTAACAAAATTAACATAAACCAAAAATTCAAGGTGTTACAGTCACCTATTGTGCTACCTGAACTCTCAGACCAATCCTATAAATATAGCATGTTATAATAATTTAAAAACACAAACACAAACACATACAAAGTCCATAGTTAGGAATGTAGGATAAACCCCCTTACCTGGAATCCAATGCTCTTCTTGCCCATGCATCCTCATCCGTCTCGAATCCATCTCCTTCTTGTCACGTCACAATCCTTCGGTAACTGGTGTTCCCGGTTGTAGACCTCCAAAGCTAGAATAGAAAGAATAATAATCTTTCTAGAGAGAGAAAGAGAAACCAAAGTTAGAGTGAGAAGCTCTCAAACTCTATTTGGTGATGCAAGTGAGAATGAGGCACAAGGGTCTTTATTTATAGGCACAAGGGGGTGAGAAAAAGTTGTTAGTTTCCAATGTGGAACAAATTGCACTAAAAATGCACTAACAAGAGGAGAATTTCGAACTGGGTTAAATGGGGATTTGTGGGTCGAAAAACGGGTATTTTGGTAAGACAAAATGGGTGGATTCGGTGGGTCAATGAGGGGTCAAAGCGAGTCAACGCGCGTGTCAAAGGGGGATCCATATTGGCTAAGTGGGTTGCTTTAAAATGGATGGCTAAGATTAAAACATGGTTTAATGAACTCTAACGGTCAAGATTAAAACTTGGAGATTGATCCAATACAACCAAGCTTACACTACCCATGTGGTCTCACTTAAACCAGCACCTAGTCAACTTCTGCCCAACCACTCTCCATATGCCACGTGGCTGCGTGTCAGTCTACGTCAGCGCCACATCATTTTTCCAATTTTATAATTTCTCCAAACTTCGAAAATTCACCAAAAATAGCTCGAAACTCCAAATTATTTCTCGAAAAATTCTACAGACTCGTATTGATGAATACTAATTTCTTATAGTCTCAAAATAGTTAAATCACTTCCAGAAAAATTATGAAAAATCCTTCTCTCATAATTTAATTCTGAAAAAAAAAATGAATAAAATAATCACCAAACTCTTGAATTTCCTTTTCCAAAATTCACTTCCAATCATCTAAACTCTATAACCACAATCAAAGGTCTTGGTTAGTTAAAACAAAGTTAAGGAAAATTTTAATTCCTTTAAACAAACTTTAAGAACAAGGTTAAAAAGTTTAAGTACCAAATTTACATAAGTAGAAAATTCAGGGTGTTACAACGTGTTCATAGGAAGAAAAACTTTAGGAAACATATACACCTAATGTGTCTATCTCACTCATTACGTACGAGAAAAAATGAAATTGCCTAAAACACTATTTCTTTTATACAGTCTTCACCAAAAATAAAATTATCTAAAAGCACATACTTTCGTTAATGTAATTTATTAGTAAAATAGTTTATATTGCAACGAAATTAGTTGTCTATTAATCAATCATAATCCTAATTCATTACTTCTCTCTCTCACCAGTTGAGCTAACTCTAAGAATTTTAATTTCTTATATATATATTAATTTGCACAACCATAAATAATTATCAGCTCTGTCAAGCTATGCTAGAGCATATGTATTCGTCATCGTGCTCTAATTAGTTAAGTGATTGTAGTTAGAAGATAGAGAATAACTTACATGTCCCCGTGATAGGGACATGTGGTATCCAACTTAGAGAGAGAGAGAGAAAGAGAGAAAGAGAGAAAGAGAGAGAGAGTGGGGGAGGAAGAGATACCACATGTCTCTATCACATAGACAGGTAAGTTCTTCTCTAGAAGATATAGGTCGTGTATGTTTCATATGATAATGTGTTCATGAGAAGAAAAATTTATATGAGACATATACGCCTAATGTGTTTATTTATTTATCTCTCTCATTATATGAGAGATATAAAAAAACAAATTGCCTAAAACACTATTTCAATAATACACGTTTCACCAAAAATGAAATTATCTAAAATTGCAATTTGTTAGTGGAAAATTATATTTTGAAGGATAAAACTATAATGTGAAATAATTAAGTACAAAAAAAAAATTGCAGTTGTAGTTTTGTTATAAGTGAGTTGTTGCTATAGTTTTGTTATAGTTAATTTAATTACCAATGTACTATGTATATTAGTGAAATATGATAATTATTTCGAATAATTTGAAGAAACATTTGAATATATAGTAAAAACTAATTTGCGCGTATAGCTATAAAAAAAAAAAAATACTAGTTTGCATTTCGCAACTAATTCTGTGGCCTTGATGGAGAACAAAAAACAAAAATTCTTTGCCTCTTTGGCCTTAAGTTTGCTCCAACTGGCCACACTGTCACATTCAATACAAATTGCATCACGTATTCACTGACGCATGCATTGATTTCAAACAGGATCACAGATGAGAATAAGGAGAAACACACGCACTCCCTGACGTGAACGTGATGTAACATGCCAACGCCTAGAGAGGACAGGATACATGCAAAACAAAAGAAAACACTCCCTATTAATGTATTGCATACTATTCTTTTTTCCTAGAAGGTGATTATAGTTCGGGTCTGCCATGGGTGGTTGCGTGCATTCTTCTTTCCTATTAATGTATTGCATACTATTCTTCTTTCCTATTAATGTATTGCATACTATTCTTTTTTTCTAGTAAATGATCCGAATCATCCAGATGACTTTGACAACCAAAGACCCACGTAGCACTCAGACTATTCTTTTCATTACTTATAAATACCACATTTATATTAACCCAACCTCATCAAACCAAGCAAAAGCCAAAACAAGCCAAACCAATTATATGAGCCAAGCAAAAGCAACTTCATCATGGAAGTTATCGTGTTCTACACATCCCTCTCCCTTATCCTCTTCCTCTTCACTTTCAAGTTCCTACTCCAATCAAAACGACGCCGTTACACAAATCTCCCACCAAGCCCACTCTCCCTCCCAATCATCGGCCACCTCCACCTTCTAAAAACCCCAGTCCACCGCACCTTCCACCGCCTCTCTCAAAAACACGGCCCCATTTTCTCTCTCTGGCTTGGCTCGCGTCGCGTGGTTATAATCTCATCTTCCTCAGCAGTAGAAGAATGTTTCACCACCAACGACATCGTTTTGGCAAACCGCCCTCGCCCCCTCCTGGGCAAGCATCTCGGCTACAACTACACCATCATGACATTGGCCCCTTATGGCGACCACTGGCGCAACCTCCGCCGCATTGGCGCCATTGAGATCTTCTCCTCCGGCCGGCTCAATAACTTCTCCGGCATCCGAAAGGACCAAGTCAGACACTTGCTCCGAAAACTCTCCAAAAACTCGCTTCAAGACATGACGAAAGTGGAGCTCAAGTCGATGTTTTCCGAGCTGACCTTCAACATCATAATGACGATGGTGGCGGGGAAGAGGTACTACGGCGATGACGTGGCGGCGGACAAGGATGACAAGGCCAGGCAGTTCAGGGAGATCATGTCGGAGACGTTTCATTACAGCGGGGTCGGGAACGCAGGGGATTTCTTGCCCATCTTGAATTGGATTGGGAGAGGTGGGTTTGAGAAGAAGGTGATGAACTTGGCCAAGAGGACAGATGGGTTCTTGCAAGGTCTGATTGATGAGCATCGCAGTAAGAGTAAATCGGAGGGTGGAAATTCGTCCAACACCATGATCGACCATTTGCTTTCTCTGCAGGAGTCACAGCCAGAGTACTACACCGATCAAATTATCAAGGGGCTTATTCTGGTTAGTACAAATTCTCTCTCTCTCTCTCTCTCTCTCTTAGCAAACTCTGCTTTTGCATTTGCCGCATGCATTTATTTATTTTTAATAAATAAATGATGGAAAATCTATATCTTAATAAGAAATGAATTAATTCTCCATAAAGAATGTCAAAAACTGTCCACATACATGCATTAATTTAAATAATTTTTCTACTTGGGTCCCACCATTTTCTTGGCCGAAGTGTATATTGTTATGCTAAATTTTTGTGCTATTTTAGCATTTAGCACACGAGCAGAGTTGCAGTTGATTTTTTTTATCAAAAACTAATATTTTAGCTATAGAATTTAGCATTTAGCATTTAGCAACCTCATTGTGCATTTTAGCAAACTCATTACCTCATTGTGATATTTTAACTAGAGTGCCTTAATTTCAAGGAACTAACAACAACAAAAACTTAATCAAAACTACACACAAATTTAACTTCTAAGTCACATTCTAGAAAGACAATCCTAACACAAGCCCAAGTCATCCAAAATAAAAACTAAATTAATATAAGTCCAACTCACTCAAAATTAAAAAATGAAAATAACACAAGCTTAATCTACCAAAAACAGCTCCAACAAGCGCCAAACTGAAACTGCGAACTTTAATTGCGTCAGAAAACTGAAACTGTAGTTTACGAACTACAACTACATTAGAAAACTGAGACTGTAGTCTGTGAACTGAAGCTGCGACTGTTGACATATTTTCATTACACTTTGAACATTTATAAGTTTTATATACCAAAGATACTAAAACTAAAACTGCAACTGCAACTGTTGACATATTTTCATTACACTTTGAACAAATATAAGTTTTATATACAAAAGATACTAAAACTAAAACTGCGACTGCTGACATATTTTCATATATTACACTTTATAAGAATTTGAGAGAAGAAAATTCAAAACGAACAAAACTAAAAAAAACTAAAACTAAAACTAAACTAAATAAGCTAAGTGACCTAAATGTTACAAATATTACTTTATTGTTATATTTTAACAATAGGTGTACTAAAGGTTACATAGGATGCTTATCACGCATCCTATGTTAATTTATCCTTTTAATTAACTATGTTGTCACTAATAATTGTACTTCAAATGTAATTACTCATATAAAGCCATGTGGCAATACATAAAATTATTTTTCTACCAATTTTCAGGTCTTGTTATTGGCGGGTACCGATACATCAGCAGTGACATTGGAATGGGCCATGTCCAATTTGCTCAACAATCCTCATGTGTTGAAAAAGGTTAGAGCCGAATTGGATACTAAACTTGGCCAAGACCGCTTAGTGGATGAACCTGAAATTTCCAAACTACCTTACCTCCAAAGCATCATCTCTGAGACTCTCAGATTGTACCCATCAGTACCGTTGCTACTCCCACATTTCTCATCCGATGACTGCACTGTTGGGGGATTCGACGTTCCACGTGGCACGATGGTAATGGTCAATGCATGGGCCATACATAGAGACCCAAAGTTGTGGGATGAGCCTGAAAGCTTCAAGCCCGAGAGGTTCGAAAGTGGTGTGAATGAGTCACACAAGCTCATACCGTTTGGGCTGGGAAGAAGAGCTTGTCCTGGAGCGGGCTTGGCCCAACGTGTGGTGGGCTTGACTCTTGGGTCATTGATTCAATGCTTTGAGTGGGAGAGAGTTAGTGAGAAGGAGATTGATATGACTGAAGGTAAAGGAATTACCATGCCTAAATTTGTGCCATTGGAAGCCATGTGTAAAGCACGCCCAATTGTCAACAAGGTTCTCTATTGACTTATGGGTAATAGTTTAAAATTGTGTCAACAAATTAAGTAGGTTAATTGCAAGACATAATTGGAGTATTGTAATTTAGGACAGATACAGCAAGTCTATTGCAATAATTTTTTTTTTTAACTAGCTATTATGTATTATATTATAGTAATTGTACTTCTATCTTTTTTCTTTCTCCATATCAATCATTTTTATCTTTGTATGTATAAGTTTTGTTGAGAAAATAAGAGAGGACAATAATTGATTTGATAGCTGCCTTTCACAAAATCAGTGGGCACTGGTAGGGACAAATTCATCTTTTTCTTTTGAATTTTGACAAATTCATCTTTTTTTTTTTTTTAGATTTTGACTAATTCGTCTAAAAAAATTAACTTTCTTGCAATATATGTTGCAATATTAACAAAGAGAAATTAAGAGAGTTTTGGGACATTAAAATTTAAGATCCACACTCCTCTTTATTGGTAATGTCACATCATCAATTTATGTTACCATTGATGTTTTTCTCCTTAAACAAACAAAGTTTGTAAATAATACGTACAATATGTGTAAGCTGTCTGGCCTAACAACTTGTTTATCATCATCTTTGCCCTATTGGAGAAAGCTGTATCTTTGTCATGCACATATCTTTTTAATTAGTCAATACAGTATTTCTAGAATTGATTGCTTAATAAACGAAAATACAATAATACCATTTTATGGTTGAAACACTTAGCAAACAAAAATTCAAACCACAACACTTTACATCTAGGCCTTGACAGTGGCAACATTATCTCCGGGTGGGCCTCTTTGGTTCTTTGACTGTCTCTCATGGATATAAGGGACATGTGTCAAAATATTATCAAAACAAAAATGGACTTTTGGAGTGAAACGAGGTTGAACCCTAATTTTTTTTCATTTAATTAAGTATTAATAAGAGATAATGGAGTTAAGTGACTCTTAAGTGCTGGACATGTGTCAAAATATCAATTAATTAAGGAACAGATGGGGAAGGAGAGCAAATTTGCTCACCATGATGCATCACCAACTCTTCCTAAGCATGACATCTGTCTTAAAAATTAACTATAGTTAAATTTTTATAATCAATAAATTTATTAAATTTTAATTCATTTTTTAATTAAAAGCACATTGACCCAAAACCTTTCAATAACGAGTTAATTACACTTACACCCCCTGAGGTTTATCGTCTTTTCACATATACCCCCTGGGGTTTCAATAATTACACATACACCCCCTGAGGTTTCAAAACTGTTGCATATAACCCCTATAGTGAGACGAAAAATGATGAAAAATTATGCAAAAAGACATGCTAAGGGATTAAATAACCTGATAAGATTACTCAAAGTGTAAGGTCCAACCTCAATACAAATATTTTCTTTTTTATTTCTTTATTTTTTTCTCTTGTAGGGGGTTATATGCAATAGTTTTCAAACCTCAGGGGGTGTATGTGTAATTATTGAAACCTCAGGGGGTGTATCTGAAAAGACGATAAACCTCAGGGGGTGTAAGTGTAATTAACTCTTCAATAACCCTTTCACCTTTCAAACCCAGCTGGCCACCAACCAACTATACTCCCCCCTCTGGCCAATCCACACCGGTGACCTTCCACTATCGGCGCCGGCGCCGACTACCATAAACCCTTCTTTCTTTGGCTATGTTCGTCCTCTCTCCTCTTTATGCTCTCTCTAACCTTTTTTCTTTCATTAGCAAAAGCTCTCAATCCCAACGCTTGCCCAGCACATGGGTTGGAACCTTGGGGATTCCCATGGAGGTTGTTGCTTACTCCAACTTGCTTTAGCACTATACCACCACTGCTTCTCCACTATATATCTCCTCCACAATTTGTTTGAAAATTAAAAGATTACTACTACCTCTCTCTCTAATTGAATCGCTGCTTCTATCAATTGGGTTTTTCCGCACTTCCAAAAGAGATTTTAGAGATTTGGAATATGGGTTTTGTTTGATCTCACCCAAAAAACAAGAAAAAATCTCTCTTTAAGAGAAGCCATACGAGGAGAACACAGAGATCCTAGTTTTGCTATGGGTTTAGAGCGGTCGGCGCCGTCGCCGGTGGTGGGGAGGTCACCGGTGTGGACTGGCCGAAGGGGAGGAGGGTGTTGGTGGAGATAACGATCTTAAATTGTAAATAATGAATTATAGAAAAGATAACGATCTTAAGTACGTCTTAAAAACAATTCTTAAAAGTAATAAATAAGTTGGGTACTGCACGCAGGTTATAGTTCTATATATTTACCTTGAATCTAATGTGCAAATTGTTATTTCACGACTTTAGATGATAGGTGAAGATTTAGCATCTGATGGTCATCTTATGGACGAAACTAAGGGAGCTAGTATGGAGTTCATTTAATAATTCGATATGTCGACATGTCTTTAGAACTTGTCTTGTCTTGTGATCAAAGGGTAACCTGGGTTGATGAAACATCAGACTTGCTTCACAATCAATTGGCTCTAAACTATGCAACTCCCTTGTGGTTTCAATGAAATTTCTCATTCAATTAAAAAAAAAAAAAAGTGATACAACAAGTGTAAGGTACATAACAGATCAAAATTAACATATGGATGCCTTGATTATAAAGGCATGACGACACCCTTATTTAGAAGCATTCAAAATCCAAAAGGAAACTTGCGGTCCACTTTCTAAAATCAAGTCGTTGGACCCGTGCAAAATAGACAAAAAAGGATATGGTTAAACAATATAATTATAATCGTGCTCTCATCCCTACTAATGAGATTACCCATGTTTCATATCAGGCTATTGCCAAGTATATTTTCACTTACGAGAAAAATTTCCCTATAACAAGGATATTGACTAACTTGACATCTCAAAAGATATATAATTATGTGAAGTCATATTATTAAATTAAGATACCAAATCAGCTTTATCCTTATTACAGAGAAATTTCACTCTTTATTGAATATTTCGTACAAAGTAAAACTTGAAAGCCTGAAAAAGAAACTTTTTTCAGTTTTACATCAACATTGTTTTTGTGAAGGGTAAAGCTATAAAGCATTTAAACAAATTGGTTTTTGGCTTGACTTTAGTTGTCATTTTGCCCCCTCAACTATGACCCGGGTGTCAAATTGCTTCTCAAACTTAAAATATGGTTAATTTACCCCTCTAACTTTTAAAAATATGCCAATGTGACCCATTCCATCAATTTCTTAAGTTCCATCGGCATTTTTTTCCAAACACATGTCACGTGACATGCATGTGATGTTAAAATAGACAATTCGGTAAACTAACTATTATACCTAAAAACAAAAATAAAAATTGCAAAAAAAGCAATAAAAATAGAAAATAGAAAATAAAATAAAATGGCTACTATTGTTCTCTTTAGTTTTTTATTTAATTTTAAGCATAATGGTCATTTCAGCTCAACTTTGGACATTTTACCATCACTCACATGACACATGACATGTGTTAGATGGATATATGGATGAAATATTGACAGAATGGGTCACATTGGCCTATTTTTAAAAGTTATGAGGAGTAAATTAATCAAATTCTTATAGTGGGGAAATTTGAAACCTAGATCATAGTTGGGGGGATAAAATAAGTATTAAGTTTTTGAGAAATTTTATTCAATGAACTTTTTAAATATCAACTAAACTTTTTTGACCTTCTTTCTCCAAAACTCACTTTTATGACCTTTTTACATTTTCCAAATCAAAATACTCATTTATATATGAAAATTTCGACACAGTCCACTATGTGTCGACAAAAAATTCGACAAATTGCTGTACCTTCTTCCTGCAGCAGCCATGGAGAGCAACCTGCCTCACTGGCCAGCTTCCATCATCTTCTCACTTTATCTCTCTCCCATTCTCTTCCAACCCAAATTTGAAAAAAACAAAAAAAATTTGAAAACCCAGATTTGGGTGTTTTCTCTAATTGGGTGGGGAGGGAAGGAGAGAGAAATAGAGAGATGAGAGGTCGGTTGGGGAGGTGGAGGATGGTGGTGGGTTGAATCTGGTGGAATGCATGGTCGTCGGAGGAGGAGAAGAATATGGTCGCCACATGGTCGCCACATGGTCGACACAAGTCGATTTGTGTCGACCATGTGACAATCATGCAAAGACCAAAAATTTCACCATGTCTTGACAAAAAATTCCACAAAAGTGCAGATTTGGAAAAAAAAAAAAAAAAACAAACAAACAAAGAAACCCAGCAAACCCAAAGGAAATTACCTCAACCATTTTGTAAATACAATATCTAGTACTTAACATTATCTAATACAATATCCAATACTTAACATTAAATAAAATATTCAATGCAACCAGATCCATATAGCAAAATGACTAACATTAACTCATCATCTTCTTGTTCTTCTTCTGGTGGGCAAAGGTGATGAGCAAAACTCCAAAACCCCAACTAAACATCTTCACAAACTCCAAAATAAAGCAAAATGGAAACCCACCAGTGCGAGGAGGACGAGGGTGAGGGTGAGGGCAGGGGGCGAGGAGGAGGCTGACGAGTGGTGGTCGACGATGGGGGTGGGGAAGGGAGATTTGTAAATTTGTTTGATGACGGAAGGGAGAGAGAAGAGAGGTGGAAAATTTAGAAATTGTAGGGTTTCTGAAAAATGTTGTAGAATTTATATATATATATATATATGTAAATTCTACCCTCAACCCTATATATATATATATATGTAAATTCTACAATATTTTTCAAAAACCCTAAACCCTACAATTTCTGAATTTTCCACCTCTCTTCTCTCTCCCTTCCTTCACCCAACAAATTTACAAATCTCCCTTCCCTGCCCCCATCATCGACCACCACTCGTCGGCCCAAATTAATGTTTTGGTGAAAGTTGAGGGACTATTTGTGATAAAAAGCCTATGTGCAATAGAACAATATATAGAATACCAGCTACTTATACTGAAGACAACACAGTGTCTATATCTATATAATCATTGAAGCCAAAAAACTTAGAGAAATTTTATTCAATGACCCTTTTAAATATCAACTAAACTTTTTTGACCCCCTCTCTCCAAAACTTACTTTTATAACCCTTTTTAATGTGAAATACCCATAATACCCTTCATATATATATAATACCCTTAATACATATATAATACCCTTCATATATATATATGAAGGGTATTATGGGTATTTCACATTAAAAAGGGTTATAAAAGTAAGTTTTGGAGAGAGGGGGTCAAAAAGTTTAGTTGATATTTAAAAGGGTCATTGAATAAAATTTCTCTAAGTTTTTTGGCTTCAATGATTATATAGATATAGACACTGTGTTGTCTTCGGTGTATACATACATACATATATACATACATACATATATATACAGGGCCCTTCCAATAAGGGATCCCTCATTTAGTGTTAAATGAGGGATCACCTTGTGGGGTCCACACGAGTCGTTTTGTGTTAATCCGAACCGTCCATTTTTTGCATCTCTATTGATAGATCATCCCTACAAAAAATCAGCCAAATTGGAAATCGTTTACCCTTTCGATTAAGCGGTCAAAGTTTAGTTGTTTATAGAGGAATTTGCTATTCGTCCATTTGTTTTAAACTTTGACCGCTTAAATAAACAGCTAAACGATTTCCGATTTGGCTGATTTTTTGCAGAGATGATCTATCAATGAAGATGTAAAAAATGGACGGTTCGGATTAACACAAAACGACCCGTGTGGGCCACACAGGGTTATCCCTCATTTAGTGTTAAATGAGGGATCCCTTATTGGAAGGGCCCTGCATATATATATATGTAGGGTATTATGGGTTATAACTCTTTAGTTGATATATGTATATATATACATATGTATATATATGTATATATATGTATATGTATATATGTATATATACATATACATATATATATACATATGTATATACATATATATGAAGGGTATTATGGTATTTCACATTAAAAAGGGTTATACAAGTAAGTTTTGGAGAGAGGGGGTCAAAAACGTTTAGTTGATATTTAAAAGGGTTATTGAATAAAATTTCTCTAAGTTTTTTGGCTTTAATGATTATATAGATATAGACACTGTGTTGTCTTCGGTATAAGTAGCTGGTATTCTATATATTGTTCTATTGCATATAGGTTTTTTTATCACAAATAATTCCTCAACTTTCACCAAAACATCAATTTGGTCCCTAAAGTGCATTTTCACTTAATGTCATCCCTTATCTTTGCCATCGGACATCAATTTGGTCCATACTTTGAAAATTCACCAAATATAGCTCAGAATATGAAAAAATTCTCCGAAAATTCTTATGGACTCGTCTTAACTACTACTATTTTTATATAGAGTCAAATTATCAAATTGAGATTTAGTTTCTTCC
The DNA here is from genome assembly GCF_963921425.1 of Dryas octopetala. Lineage (NCBI taxonomy): Eukaryota > Viridiplantae > Streptophyta > Magnoliopsida > Rosales > Rosaceae > Dryas > Dryas octopetala. Next base: position 7,121,584 of record NC_141367.1, on the reverse strand, counting down.
AGAAAATTTCGGGAATTAGTTTGGGAATTCTGAATTTTCTAGAAAATCATTTTAATAATTTGACTCCATATAAAAAAAATAGTAGTCAAGACGAGTCCGTAGGAATTTTTGAGAAATTTTTTCGTATGCCAAGCTATTTTTGGCAAATTTTTAAAGTGTGTCTAGAAACCAAATTAATGTTTGATGTCAAATATGAGGGATGAAATTGATTGAAAATGCACTTTAGAGACCAATTTGAAGTTTGAGTGAAAGTAGAGAGACTATTGGTGATAAAAAGCCTTGCATATAAGGTTGAGGGTGTGTGATGGGAGACCAATTTTTATCACCAATATATTTTTTAGAGAGGGACCATAGGATTTAGTGAAAGTAAAGGGACCAATTTTTAGAGAGCCTAATGATATGTGTGTGTGAGGGACCAATTTGCATGTATCATTAGGCTCTCTCACACACACATATATTAAACACGTCACTACAAGAAATCTTGGCAACTCCAACTCTTTTTTTCCTACCTCTATTTCCCATTCAACAACCATATAGAGTTGCACAAGGGATTACCAACTATGCAGCAACACTAAAGGTGAAGGATGTAGGGGTTGGGGTCGCTAAAGCCTTTTTGCACCACCTGTTTTGGTAAGGTGGCTATATAATCTGAAGTCTGACAATGAGTTGATAGCCACAATAGAAACCAAATGGATTGAACAGGTGCTAATCTTATGCTACAGTTTCAAATTAGTTGGGATATTGGTTAGTTTAGGAGAGGTCTGATTCTGTTTTTCACCACTGCTACAACAACCTTTGTGCAGAATGTTGGCAACTACTGCAATCTTTGATAAAGGTTGACAATCTACTAACCAAATTCTGTAGAAATGGCTTTAGAAAGCATTTATACTTATTTCTATGCTAACCAACTATTTCTCAAAGCATTTATGCTAGGACCTAGTGTAGCTTTGGAGATGCACTACTACAAAAAAAGGCCTTTAATATCATTAGATATATATCTGTTTATCAAAAATCGATATTGTAAAAATTTTAATATCGATTGAGGTTTTTGATGATACATAAAGTAGATAACATATCACCACTTTTTTAAAAATGATATCTAATGTAACCCTTTTTCAGTAGATATAAGTAATGTTACCTGAACCGGTCTTTTCCTCCAACTTAAAATTTTTTTGGTGTACCTTCTCTCACTCATCTCGACTCTAACTCTCAGACCCTCCCTCTCGAGCTCTCTCTCTCTCTCTCACCGCGCCTCCTCACCAATCGAACTGCCACCGTCCAGCAGCGATGGCTGGCGAGACCACCGGCCATATCTTCCTCTCTTTTTCCTCTCCCTTCCCCAACCGAACCCAGGCAGAGCCAAAGGTCTACTCATGCGAAGCGATCTCCTAATTCCAGCGGCGTCGCGGCCCAACTCAGACCGCAATGGGTTCCTCTCATTGAGCTGAATTGATCCATGGCATCCCTTTTCTTCGACAACCACGCATGGTGGAATTTTGAAGCTTGAAAGCTCGCGACCTTCTCTGTCCGATTCTGGCAACTTCAGCGGTGGGTTGCAGCGGTTCGATAGGGGTTCTTCTCCTGTCAACTTGAGCTCTCTATTGGTGTGGGCAATTGAACCGGATTAAGGTTAGGGTTCCTCTTTCTCTTGGTCTCTGTCTAACTTTCACTGTGTCTAAATTATAATGAATTCAGGGTTTGGGTGCTTTCAAATTTAGGGTTTTCTTTATACTTGTCTTGGGTTTTTCACAAATTTTTGGAGAATTCAGCTTTAGGATATAACTTCAAGGTTTAGAATGAGGAGGATATATGTGTTGAAGCAACAAATAGAAAAATTTGAGGTGGGAGTTCTGATTATATATGTGTATATAAATTATGTATTTTGATTATACTTTATCCTAGAAATCTGCTTCGATTACTCAGTTCATTTGGAAATTTCTTGTGTTCTCAGTTTCCATATTCACATTTTTCAATTTTTGTGCTCTTTGAAATCTGTTACTAAATGGACTGTGGCAGTCAAAAAAATCTTTGTTGCTCTTTGAAAAATGATTGGATTTTGATCTGAAACTACAACCAGAGTACTTGACCCACCATAAATGCCTTGCTTTTGATGATTTGCATTACAAAGTATTGAGCTTTAATATTTATCTTTGATGAATTATTCAGCTTTATTATTGTTGATGATATGTATCTCCTTGTTTTTTAATTGGTTGGTTTAGATGTAAAAGTTGAGCTCCTTGTTCAATTTGTTGATCGTTTCATTTGTGGAAATTCAATCTATATGATGAAACTTGATTAGTTTAATTTGATGGTTCGTCAGACTTTGTGAAGCTATGTTTATGTGAACCATGATTTCCCTATGTATCAGCATCATCTTTGAATATGAATCAAATAATTGAATGATTTCCCTATGTATGCAGATTCAAATTCAAATACACAATAAATTGTGACTTTAGTTTTAATTTGTTTAGGTGTCTTGCTTATAGGTCCCACACATAAACCAGCTATATTCTTGGGATTGCGGCCTTGCCTGCGTTCTGATGATTTTTAGGACCATTGGCATTAACAACTACGATATTCAGACATTGGCAGAACTACGTTGCACAACTAGGTGTTCCCTTCTTTACAAAGTCAGAACTTAAGTTCCTTCCGTTATATACTCGAAATTTCCCTTATGAATATTGTTCTTTATAAATTAATTTATGTTTTATAGGATTATGAGTTCAGAGATTGGTGAAGATAGAAACTGTAGAAGAATGAAAGTGCTTCCTTGATCTAGTGTTGAAAATACTAGATTAGTATTTGTATGACTAGATAATTTACTCTTTCCTAAATGCTATTTTTTAATGAAGGTCATGCTATAGCTGGTCCTATTACAGAAATCTTGTATTGTTTGTATAAATGAATACTTCTTGTGAAGTTGGAATAGGTATGTAGTGCCATATGAATGCTGATAGCTTAAAGTTGCACTTAGGTTTATGCTTGATACTTAAGGTCAAATATTCAATATAAGTTTATGTGAAACGTTTTTGATATATCTGACTGAATACTGACATCTCGTTTGCAGCATTTGGACTGTTGATCTAGCATATTTATTACAGAAGTTCTCTATTAGTTTTTCTTACTACACTGTGACATTTGGAGCAAACCCAAATTATTCTGGCGAGACATTTTACAAGGTGATTCCCTGTTATTCAGATAGAGGCTGTTTGTTATAGATCTAGACCATATTGGCTGTTTGCAAGTTCCACAATGCAATTCTCACCCTGATGGTTCTATTAATTATAGACTGCATATATCATATGACATGAAAAGTCAAGTACTCTGATGATTTCTAAATGGACTATGGCAGTCAAAAAAAATCTTTGAAGGTGCAAGTGGCCAGAACATGTTCCTCAGTTAAAAAAATCTTTGAATGTCAATGCATATGCACATATTAGCTCCTTTGGTTGTTGGATGGTATTGTTGTTTTAAATAATTGGTCTTGATGGTCTGGTTATCATTACTAATGTATTTAATTTTAGAGTAATCAGTATTTAATTTTGTAGATTATTTGGTGAATTGGTCTCAGTCCTAGTGATAAATGGAATTAGACTCCAATATCTGAGCATTAAGTTTCTTATTTCTCCACTTTAATGGACTCTTTTCTCACTTCCTTCCTCTCCCTCTCCCCCTTTTTCTGTTTGCAGTTTTCAGAACTAATTGGTTTCGACTGGGAGCTCTGAATACCAATTGGGCCATGGCGAGATCGATTCATGGAGTTGGTATTGTATATGTTATCATTTTTGGTTTATTTATGTAGTTATGAACATTAAAGGAGGTATTTGCAGTAGTGTATGTTGTTTCCCACTTTTGCAGGTTATATATTATGTGATAACACTGATTTCTAGAAAAATGCTCGTCTTGCTGGTCTGGTGAGTACTAATGCATTCAGGTTCTTATAAAAGGGTTTATTCGGATTGTTGGGTTTTAGTTTTGTTGGTTCCTCCTTTTGAGCAAAATTTGATGTTTGTTTCCTTTTTACAATCTATTGTACTTGTTTAGTTGCTTTCTTCTCTTTTTTAATTTTAATGTCTTCTTTTGCAATGAACTAGTCTTAATCTGAAATGGGTTATGATTTGTGAGTAATTTTTGAGTGTTTGATCACTTTGATATCATTATTATCTTCTCTATGAGAACTCTGTCAAGCTTCACAAAAAGATAAGTTGTTTATAAATCTGCAGTATTTTGAAGTTGTCCCACAAATGGAGAAGCAGACGCAGTTGGACCAGATCCTTAGATGTTGGGAACAAGGTTCTAAGGTCATTGTTTTTTGTTCCACAGAGAGTTTGTGTGACCAGGTTGCAGACACTATTGGGGCTGCTGCAATTCATGGGGACAAGTCTCAACATGAGAGAGACTTGGTTCTACATGAGTTCTGTTGCGGAAAGTCCCCAATATTATTAATTGCCACTGATGATGCTGCTTGCCAGATTGACATCAAAGATATAAGGTTAGCTCATGTCATCGCACTTTCTTTTCTTCTTTTTTCCCCCAAGTTTTCATGCTCAACTTATTAATGAAAAATTAACAGCGACTCACTGGGACAAATATCAAGAGTGGTGAGAGATTAGCTATGATTTTTCATGTTACAGGGTGGTGATTAACTATGATTTCCCTAATGTGGTTGAGGACTATGTTTACCGAGTTGAAAGAAATGGGGTGTTGTACACCTCTTTCTCTGAGCATGATTGGAAATATGCAGCTAATTTGATACAAGTTCTGGAGCGAGCTAAGCATCTGATGCCCCCAGGGTACGTTAGCCATTTTGTGGCATTTAGATGCATGGCCAAGCCAATTTTTTGTAAAGGAAGAACAAGTGCATGCAGATTTTAGAACAATGTAGTCAAAGGTTAGAAAAATTGCTGCCATGCCAATATTTTGAAAGTGTAGGCAGCTTTGAATTGGAACAATTGATAGGGGTTATGAAATATTGATCATAGCTGTGACTATTGTTTTTGTGGGATTAATTTGTAATCCCTTTATTTTGTACTTAATTGAAATGTTTGGATGAATGGAATGCATTTTTGTACTTGGAATGTTTGGATGAAAGGAAAATTTGAAAATGCACCAATTTCAAGCCACACATTTGTGTACTTGCATGTTCAGGACATTTATATGAGTTTTTGCACAAAAAAAAAAATTATTTCACACCAACCTTACAGATCACTTTTTTCGGAGTTTTTAATATCAGTTCTATTAAAAAATTGATATATAAAGACGGGTTTAACATCCGTTAATAACTGAGAACCAATATCAAAGTTAATTTATATATCAGTTTAATAGGTAATGCGATATGTAAAGATGAGCTTAAAATAGATATCAGTTTAATAAGTAATGCGATATATAAAGATGATTTAATATCTGTTATTTACTGAAAACCAGTATCAAAGTCAATTAGATATCAGTTTAAAATACAAAAACGATATTTAAAATATGTTTAGATATTAGTTTGAGATATTTGGATATCAGTTTTTTCAAACATTCTGATATTAAAACATGTAATAGATATCGGTGTTACACTGATATCTATTATAGCGGTAGAATAGATATCACCCCTGGAAATATCGGTTTTGCACCTCAATAGATATCAGTGTATAACCGATATCTATGGTCTTTTTTGTAGTAGTGATGGCTTCCAAATATGCTTGCTACTAACCAATTAAAGAACAAGATAATAATCTAGTAACTTACCTCATACACCAAAAAACTCACAAGTTGATCCAAAAGCATTATAACATATATATATAGGCTCATTCTATTGAGGTATATCTCAATTTATTTATGTTAAAGTATATCCTATTGGGGCCCACACGAGTCGTTTGTGTCAATCCGAACTGTTCATTTTTTACATCTCCATTGATAGATCATTTTTGCAAAAAATTAGCCAAATCGGAAATCATTTGCCTATCTGACTTTGATCAAATAAATGGACGAATCAAATATTCTCGATGAAACTGTCCATTTGTTTTATCAAAGTTAGATAAACAAATGATTTCCAATTTGGCTAATTTTTTGCAAGGATGATCTATCAATGAAGATGTAAAAAATGAACGGTTCGAATCGACACAAAACTATTTGTGTGGGCCCCAATAGGGTATACTTTAACATAAATAAGTTGAGGTATACCTCAATAGAAGGAACGTAATACATATAACATATCTAGAGATCATCCATTACAAAAAACCTTTGGTGTTATAAATGTGTTGCTTTACAATACACTTAAGCAGGAAACTTAAACCTTCTACTCATCTTTTAAGTGTTCACCAACTTAAATTCACACCTCTGGCACATTCACAAAAACAAAATAATCCACTTTACAGCACTTCCCCGGTCCATATGTACTACCATCATCAAAATAAATCATAAAGATCAAGTCCAACCAAACTGGCATGACTTATATTATGGCCTCATTCCAAATATAAGTCAGCAAGTTCATAATCTAACTTCCAGGAGATTGACCATATATAGCATACTAATACTAAAAAGCAATAAACTAGCTTACTGAGAATCCAAAAAGCAGCCTAACAGGTTAGTTGGTCCCCCATTCGCACTGCTTGAAGGTGTGTTGCTTCCTTCACATGCAGATGTGATTTTCCTTTTCGACTGACACTGAGTCAACTTGGGGTAGTAGTAGGTTGCGCTTGACCTCCAGCAAGATCTGGAATTGTGGAAGTCACACTTGCAGCTGCTAATGGTTCTTGTAGGCTCGGCCCCATCACCATTTCTGGTGGGAATTGACTGGTGCAAGGGGTAGCACCCAACGACCCTCGGATGTAGTTGTCAACTGCATGAGACACACTTCCATTGAAGTTAACATCCATTTGTTGTTGTTGCCTTTGGAGCAGCATGATCTCTCCATTGTGCACTAGTCGAAGCCTTTCCATCATTATTATTAAAACAAAGAAGACATACATTAAAACCAAGAAATTACAAATTAAAAACTCATATACCATCTTTGAAGTGTTTATATTTTATAACAAGTGAAAATTAATTGAAACTGTACCCATGTGAACTCACAATAATTTACCCGGTAGTAGAGTTCACCGGTGTAACGACCCGACCCAAATTTCACTGGAAGTTTAAATTTTTATTTATTATTTTTATTATTATTTTTATTATTTAACTTTGGTTTTAAGAGGGTTTTAAGGAAGTTTAGTTTTGCGACCTTGGAAATTCTTTTAATTTACTTTGAGAGTTTATTTAATATTTTCACTGAAATTGATTTAACGTTATTTAAAATTTTAATTTAGATTTAAAATGTTTCATTTTAAGATTTGTAAGACCATGTAATTTTCCAAGTTTTATTTTGAAAAGTATTTTAAAGATTGGAGAGTTCATTGTGATTATTTTGGGAATTTATTGAGAAATAAAATGTTTTGGATTTATTTTAAATTTTCGTTTTAAATTAGACTTGACCCCAACGTTGACTTTTAAAATTAGTGGGCGTTCGTTTTTGACTTTTGGCCCGTTGGATAGATCCCGATCCCACGAGTTCGTAGACATAAAGCACGCGTAGAACAGAGTTACGGTTTGGATTTTACAGACGAACAAAGTTTGGAGGGCATTTTAGACTTTTGCATTCTAGGGATTTCTAGAAAGATCCAAATTTTTATTTAAATTTCTATCTCTCTCTCTCTCTCTCTCTCTCCTCAGGCACACCCCCCCGATTTTCTCTCTTTCCTCTCCTTTCTCTCTGGCCGACCGTCTCCTCCGTCGAGTGTCTCGCCGTCCGGCAGCCAATGGCGACGAGAGACCCACCCATCACCTCGCCTTCTCCTTCTCCATCTTCCCCTAGCCTCTAATCACCCAATCGGACCACCACCACGACGTGACGGCGCGAAATCCGAAGCCAGCCCCTGCAGATGACTTGGATTTTCCGGTCAAATTGCGAGGTCCGACCACTACAAATTGATTCCCCTCGACGTTCTGAGCTTCCCCGTACAATTCTTTCACTCCGACGTGTTAGGAACCTTGTGATTTTACTGTTACTCATTTACTCATTTACATTACAGTTTTACTATTGTAACTAGGATTGGGTCTTTTGGTTGTTATTGGGAGTGGGCCAGGTGGCACACGAGTTGTGGGTGGGAAGCCTTAAATTGTCTGATGGCTTTCCAAAGGAAAACAGTTTATATTTTATGGTTTACGAATATAACAGCAGTGACTCCATTGGAGCTCTGCTCCTTTCTTCTTCCTCTATCATCTCCACTCTTTTCTCAATTCTTTGCATAGTTAGGTTAAGGTTGAAAGAGGTTCACCATTTGGTATCAGAGCCAACCCGATCCTCTGTTCCCTTCCTTTTATGCCCCGCTATTTGACTCGACATCGTAAAATGGAGACCCGTTTCACCACCATTGAAACCTCGGTTGGTACTCTCACCGCCGACCTCCAGGCCCTCCGCGATTCCCTCCCTGACACGATCGATGACCGCCTCTCCCCTTACTTTGCCCAGCTTCGTCGCGATCTTGCTCGTGGTGGGGGTGGCGGCTCCGATGACGAGGCAGAGGTTGCGGCTGGTGGCCATTTCCGTTTTCGACGGCGTATCGATGCTGATGGGGGTGGGGGAGCTCAGCAACGTCACTAATGGCAGCCTCGGCTCGAATTTCCTCGATTCGCTGCCGGCGACGACCCGCTCGCCTGGATCTACAAGGCGGAGCAATTCTTCACCTTCTACGACACACCGGAGCATCAGAAGGTGGTTACCGTCTCCTTTAACCTTGAGCATGAAGCCTTGCAGTGGTTCAGGTGGATGAACTGCCTTGTCACCACGCCTCGTTGGGAGGACTTCATCGGGGCCTTTTGCAAAGAGTTTGGGCCTTCTGAATTTGATGATAGTGCCGAGGCACTGTTTAAGCTCAAGCAAACGGGTACTCTCAAGGACTATATCTATGAATTTCGTCGATTAGCTACCCGTACTAGAGATGTTGGACCTGTGTTGCTTAAGAGTTGCTTTTTAGGTGGTTTAAAAAATGAGTTGAAATTTGATGTTAAGCTATTTAAACCAGCCACTGTTCATGAGGCAATTTCCATTGCTGTCCAAATAGATACCAAGCTCACTGAATTGAAACCTGTTCCGCCCAAATCCAATCCCAATGTTAAAACCCAACCATTAGCCCTTCCAGCTCCACCAATCCACACCAATACAGACACTAAATTTGGATCCAACACCCTTTCCAAGTTTGGTAATATACCCGTTAGAAAACTCACTCCAGAGGAGGTGCAAAACAAGAGGTCCAAAGGGCTTTGTTTCTACTGTGATGAGAAGTATACTAGGGGCCATCGGTGCAATCAAAAGCAGCTTCTCTTGCTTGATGTGAACTTTGATATTGAGGAAGGGGAATTTACAGATGAGGAGCTTGTGGTGGACAAGGGAAACACCACTGATTCTATGGGTGCGTTGCAACATATGGAGTTAAGTGAGTGTGCATTTTATGGCACTGAAGCCAAACAGTCACTCAAAACCATGAAAGTGAAGGGAATGATTGGGAATTATGCTGTGAGAGTGTTGTTAGATTCTGGGAGTACACATAATTTTGTGGACTCTAGGTTGGTTAAAAGAATGGGGTGGTTAGCTCACACAACCAATCAGTTTGAGGTCATGATATATTGCAGATGGTGGGAAAGTAAAAAGCAGTGGGTGTTTGAAGGCTCCTTTAGATATGGGGAGTTATACTTATGATGCTGAAATGTATGTATTGCCTTTAGGGGGTTGTGACGTAGTATTGGGAATCAAGTGGCTAGCCTCTGTAAGCCCAATTTTGTGGGATTTCCAACTCCTCACTATGGAGTTCACTGTGAATTCAATCCCATACCACTTGTCTAGTATTGATACTCAAGCCCCCTTAATTCAAGAAGCATCTCTACATCAGATTGAAAAGGAGTTAATGACTTCTAGTTTGGGCCTACTCTTGTATTCAATTGAGGCTGAAAAACTTGAGGCCAGTGATTTGAGCAGCAAGCAAATGGAGGAATTGCAGACTGTGTTACATTCTTTCGACGCAGTGTTTCAAACTCCATCTACATTGCCTCCCAGCAGGCCTCATGATCACAAAATACCCTTGGTTCATGGTGCGAAACCCCCAAGTATAAGGCCCTACCATTATGGACCATTACAAAAGACAGAGATTGAGAAAGCAGTCCAAGAATTGCTCAATTTCGGGTTTATAAGGCCTAGTCACAGTTTTTTCTCTTCACCCGTGCTGCTAGTTAAGAAAAAAGAAGGCACTTGGAGGATGTGCATGGACTATAGGGAGCTCAATCAACTCACAATCAAGGACAAGTACCCAATTCCTCTTATTGACGACTTGCTGGTTGAACTATTTGGTGCCCAATACTTCACCAAATTGGACTTGAGATCAGGCTATCACCAGATAAGAATGAGCTCTGAAGATATTGAAAAGACAGCCTTCAGAACTCATGAAGGACACTATGAATTTATGGTGATGCCATTTGGGCTTACTAATGCTCCAGCCACTTTCCAAAACTTGATGAATGATTTGTTTAAGCCGTATTTGAGGAAATTTCTTCTGGTATTTTTTGATGACATCCTAATCTATAGCAGCACTTGGGAGGATCATTTGAAACACCTTCAACAGGCTTTGCAAGTATTACAAAACAATCAGCTATATGTTAAGAAACAAAAATGTGCTTTCGGACAATGTAAAGTGGAGTATTTGGGCCATATAGTCTCCAGGGAAGGGGTTTCTGCTGATCCCTCCAAGCTCAAGGCCATTGTGGATTGGCCAGTACCTCGAAATGTGAAGGAATTGAGAGGTTTCTTAGGCCTCACTGGTTACTACAGAAAGTTTGTACCTGGCTATGGCAAAATTTGCCAACCATTGTACAAGCTCACTAAGAAGGATGGATTTCATTGGGATAATGAAGCTACAGAGGTGTTTCAGAAGCTCAAAGATATAATGGTATCCCCACAAGTTTTGGCTCTCCCTGATTTTAACATTCCCTTTACTTTGGAATGTGATGCTTCTGGGAATGGGATAGGAGCTGTGCTACAACAAAGGGGAAGGCCCATAGCATTTACAAGCCAAGCTCTTGGGCCTAGGAATCAAGCCCTTTCAGTCTATGAAAAAGAGCTGATTCCAATTGTCTCTGCAATCAGGAAATGGCAGAGTTATCTTCAAGGAAGACATTTTGTGATAAAGACTGATCACAATAGTCTCAAGTTTTTCTTAACACAGAGAGCAAACACACCCTTTCAGCAAAAATGGGCAGCCAAACTCTTGGGGTATGACTATGAAATCCAGTACAAACATGGTGTGGACAATGTGGTTGCTGATGCACTATCAAGAATGCAAGGGTCTGAACAGCTAGAAGAGTCTACAATTAAGCTCCAAGCCATATCTTACCCATATTTTGGATGGCTGGATGAATTGAAGAAGCATGTAGAGCAGGATGAGTGGATCCTTAATAAATTACAAGAGGTAGCTTCTTTGGATCCTAACCTTGATGATCAACCTTGGCTGAGAAAATTTCATGTGGATAATGGTTTTCTCAAGTATCAAGCTAGAGTGGTTCTCAGTCCATCTTCTCCATGGAGACACAAGGTTTTTGATGAACACCATTCGACTCCTGCTGCAGGCCATCCAGGTGTGCTCAAAACATATCAGAGGCTGAAAAGAGGGTTTTATTGGCAGGGTATGAAGAATGATGTGAAGCAATGGGTAGCTGAATGTGCTATTTGCCAGCAAAACAAGTATGAAACAATCTCCCCTCCAGGTTTGCTGCAGCCTTTGCCAATCCCTGAGCATGTGTGGACTGATATAAGCATGGATTTTGTTGTAGGGTTACCACTAAGCAAGGGAAAAACAGTGATTTTGGTAGTGGTGGACAGGCTCACTAAATACGCTCACTTCATAGCATTGGCACACCCCTATACAGCAGCTGTGGTAGCTCAAGTATTCATTGACAATGTGTTTAAGCTTCATGGAATGCCAAGTACAATTGTTAGTGATAGAGATCCAATATTCCTCAGTTTATTTTGGAAGGAAGTGTTCAAACTGCATGGCTCAAAATTGTGTATGTCATCTGGTTATCACCCCTAAAGTGATGGACAAACAGAGGTTGTAAATAGGTGTTTAGAAACCTATTTAAGGTGTTTCACAGGCTACCAACCGAAGAAATGGGTCACATGGCTTCCCTGGGCTGAGTGGAGCTACAATACAGCTTATCACACTTCCACCAAGGCTACACCATTTGAGTTGGTGTATGGATACCTTCCACCACAAATTTCTTCTTATGAGTTAGGCTCAGCAAGGATAGACACAGTGGAGAAAAGCCTCATTGAGAGAGACAAAATGCTGAAGATGTTGAAAACTAATCTGGAAGTTGCTCAAAACAGAATGCAGGTTCAAGCAAATAAGCATAGGACAGAGAGGGAGTTTTCTATTGGTGATTTTGTATATCTTAAGTTGGTTCCTTATCAGCTTCAGTCTTTAGCTTCACATTCACATCATAAATTACATCCTAGATACTATGGCCCTTATGAGGTTCTAGAGAAGATCGGAAAGGTGGCTTACAAATTGAAACTCCCTACTGGCACAAAAGTTCATCCAGTATTCCATGTGAGTTGCTTAAAGAAGCACTTGGGCTCTCAGATTGTTCCAGGCGCAGTTCTGCCATTGATCACAGAAGAGGGAATCGTGCAAGTTGAGCCAGAAGCAATCTTACAGAGAAGAATCTACCGGAAAGGAAATGCTGCAGGTGTTCAAATTTTGGTGCATTGGAAGGGACACACTCCAGATGAGGCTACTTGGGAAGATTTTGATGAATTTGTTGTTAAGTTTCCAAATTTCCAGGTTTAGCAGACTAGTTTCTATCTCAGAAGTTTCTACCATAGAAGATTAGTCATAGATCAATCACAACCTTGTGGACAAGGTTGAACTCAAGGGGAGAATAATTGTTAGGAACCTTGTGATTTTACTGTTACTCATTTACTAATTTACATTACAGTTTTACTATTGTAACTAGGATTGGGTCTTTTGGTTGTTATTGGGAGTGGGCCAGGTGGCACACGAGTTGTGGGTGGGAAGCCTTAAATTGTCTGATGGCTTTCCAAAGGAACACAGTTTGTATTTTCTGGTTTACGAATATAACAGCAGTGACTCCATTGGAGCTCTGCTTCTTTCTTCTTCCTCTATCATCTCCACTCTTTTCTCAATTCTTTGCATAGTTAGGTTAAGGTTGAAAGAGGTTCACCACGACGACCTCCCAAAACGGTGGTGCGAAGCTAGAAGACCGCGGCTACTCCGGTGGCCGTTCCGGCGACGACGGGGCACCGGACCCACTGGGTCTTGATCCTCTCACCATTCATTCATGGTACTCCCATGCTCCGGTCATGCCCTATGACGGAGCAATGAGCCCGAGAAGCCCGACGCAGCCGCCGGCTTCCGCCGTCGATTCCGGCGAGATTTGGCCATCGACTCAGTTACGAAAATTGACCCTCTAGGTACGGGCTATCTTTCCCCTAAGGTGTGTTTTCCCAATTTTGAGAAATTGAAAATTTGATTTTAGGGTGTTTGTTATATTTCGAATTTCTTGAAATTGGACTTGAATTTGAATTGTTTTTGTGCAATTGAAGGTTTTATTATGCAATTAGAATTATTTGGAGTTGAATTGGGGTATTCCTAGGTTTGTGCCGCTGCTGCCACCGTTGGCCCCGCCCCTCATGGCGGCGGGTTGGATGGTTTCTCGTATTTTTTCCACTTCCTTAGGGTTCTAGTAGCTTAATTCTAGGTTCGCTGACTATCTAGGGTTATTTTTGTGTGTTGTTTACGGCCGGGCAGCCACCGTGTGTGGTGGTTGGTCGCTCGTTTTGGTTGTTTAACAGCTAGTTAAAGAATCTATTGTATATTGTTGGTTGTCTGGTCTTAACAGGTACATGGGCTCGGGAAATCTCATTCCCGATGCCGTTATGCTGTCGGATTTGGTATCCGAGCAATGATACCGTGAAGGGTATTTCGCTCTTTTACGTAATTAAAATGTGAGTGAAACGTATCGGACTTTAATGTAGAGTACCATTAAATAATGGTCGGTTTTGTGTGATTTGATGCTTTATGTTAGAGGAAGCTAAGTATAGGATTTAGACCATGGGAGGAATTAACGAGGATTGAGACTAAAGGATTAAGCGAGGGTTAAGCAATTATTATAAAATAGACTGTGAGTGGGAATGACAAACAAGTAAGGGGTTGTGAGTAGGAATCAATTTCGGAAATGTTTCGGTATAGTTTGGAGCAGACAGCGAGTGGACTTGGTTTCTTGAACGTTTTTATTTATTTCATGGAATTGTTCATATTTTATATCTTGAGTAATTGATTTATGAGTAGTGGGTTAGATTTTGTTTTTCTTTGAAATGATTTTTCATGAACTTTGAGATTTAAGTCATGGTTATTATAATGAGTTTTATCCAAATATGATGATTAGTGAGTTTGATCTTGATTTTAAATTGATTATGGGTTTTATGTGGTTATTTGCCTAATCAATCATTTGAAAATCAAATATGAGATTTTATCTAGTTTCTTGTTATATATATATACGCACGGATTATTGCATATTTTTATTTATGGTCAAACGTTTTGATTTGGTTTTATGTATTGGAACGTAATTTATTGAGTACTATTTTACTAGTTGTGTTTATATATTTTGGTTTGAGGATTAAAAGTTCTGAGAATGCTATAAAGTTGTTTTTCTATTGGTGGAATAAGGGATTTGGTTTGGTTATGAGAAATAGTTTTAAAACCACCTTTTCAGTACCCTCCAGGTTATCAGATAAATAGGTCTTTGGGACCCATCACGGCACACATATAGGCTTTGGGCCGTGTGTTGGGATGCTTCGCCCTTTGGGGGCCGCTCTGCATGCGTATGACAGATTCTCGGCTCTGCGCATGTATGACAGAATATATGGCTCTGCATGCGTATGATAGATTCTCGGTTCTGCGCATGTATGACAGATTCTCCGGGTAACTGACTGGTGTGTGTTTTCAATTGTTAAGTGTTTTAAGTGATGAGTTTGTGGCAGCAAAGGTTTTTAAGTAAGACGGTTTCAGTTGAACAGTTTTATTGATTTTCAATATATTGAGAATGTTCGAGAAGAAAGTTTTCAGCTCAAGATTATTTATTTATACTGACAGTATCGATTTCAGTTTGAGAACTTGAATTTTGAAAGTTTGATTTTCAGCTTCAAATTTTATTATTTTACTGGGAAATGGTTTTAAAAACTGGGGGATTTCAAAGGACATCGTAAGGTTTTAAAGTTAAACGTGTGTAAAAGGATTTTTCTGAAAAGATATTTAATCTTTTATTTTCATTTTCATTTAACTGTCCACTCACTGAGAGTTTTTCTCACAATTTTGTTTTTTTGACGTTTCCCCCAGGTAGTAGCGATCACCGAGGTCGGACCGTACCACGTCGAGGCATTCGAGTTTCACATCTCCAACTTATTGGTATAATAGGATCAATGTCTTCCTTAAAATTATTAAAATGAGATATGATTGTATAGTCGATTAGATGTGCTCTGATTAGAGTTGTATTACTTGTTGTGGGCCTGAGATTTTATTATTGGTTGTGGTAGAGGTGGTTGATATCTTAGAAGTGTTTTAACAGGTTTTGAAATTTCTGGATTAGTCAATTTTCAGGGGAGGTTCTGCCGAATTTTCGGTAGGATTTTCCTTGAATTTGGATTCCCGCAGGACCTCTCCGAGTTTTAGGGTGGAATCCGGGGGCGGTCCTGTCAACCGGAGTGCCGTTGGACTTGCAATGCATGAGCTTCAACAGTTTAAGATATTTCTACAAATATTTTCTAACTTAGGACACCAACAAAACTAACTTAGAAGTCTGACAAACATTTTTCCAGATTTGAAGGAAAAAATACACTTTGGCAATTGTAGCAATTACTGATCCTATTTATTGCAAGGTTAACCAACAAGCACATAAGCTCACAAACCATATAGGCCATGCACATGATTAAGTCTTTTTAGCTACCTATTTAAGGTTTTCACGTTTTATAAAACATTACAGGACCTTGCATCCTTAGATTAAGAATGTCGGAATTGTCATATACATTGCTAAGTCACCTTGATTGATAAAATCATATAAACACAATGACTACATCAAATACACATCCTACATATAAGAAAAACCGGGTATCTTAATTTGACTAACCAATTTTCCAAGCCATGTGCGCTGTTTTTTAAATAGAGTCCTTTAGATATATCCCCATTTTCAATATCCCATTTTAAAATAGGCCTATTAGGTAATCTAAGTTTTTTGGCTTTTTTGTTTCTGATGTCAGATAATAGTTTGGGTACTGTTTTTATTTTTATTTTTTTTTTAAATTTATTTATGGAATATGCGATGCCTCCTTATTAGGTATTCAAATATGTTTAGCAAAAATCATGCCTAAAATGTTGTTGCCATGACTCCTTTATGATGCCATATAATTAGCAAGAATTACTCCTATAGTCAAATACGTTTATTACCCTAAAACCCCTAAATCTTGTGATTGCAAGAATCACTCCTATAATAGATGAGAGAATTTATGGGTGAGTACATGTCTATTACGGCTAGGGCTGCCCATTGGTTTTGTATTTACCGAACCGACTGACTACCGATTGAAATTTTTTTGTCTGGTAAATCTATTTTAACAAGCCGAAAATCGAAAATTCGAAACAAAAAAATTGTTTAAAAATTGTTTAGAACAAATGGCAGAACGGTTCATGCAACAACTCGATCGCCAGAAGCCCAAAAAAAGAAACAAGCTTCAGCCCGGCCCAGTGTCAGAAATGGGCCCATGATATACCGATTCGAAGGAAACGACGAGACAAATTCAAATCATCGCCACAGGCGATGACCGAGGGCCTATTTTGGCCAAATTCCTTCGTTTAGGGCTTCAAATAAGCAATTTAGTGTTTTTGAATAAATTTCCTAAATTGCACTTTATTTCCATTTTTATTTTCGTTTTGAATTTCGAACGTCTAGGGTTCTGAACGTATTTAAACAACCTTTTGGTTGTTTGTAAGAGGGAGTTTTATTATTTTCAATCAGAAAAACCTTGAGATTTCTCTCATCTCTCTGGTGGATTCCAGATTCTATCTTAGGGATTAACGCTGGTTTTCCCTATAATTTCTTAATTGCGTGTTACGCTGCGTCAGCTGCCCATTGGTTTTGTATTTACCGAACCGACTGACTACCGATTGAAATTTTTTTGTCTGGTAAATCTATTTTAACAAGCCGAAAATCGAAAATTCGAAACAAAAAAATTATCGAAAAAGTTGGTTTGGTTTTGGTAAAAACCGAAAAAAGTTGGTAAACCGATCGATTACCGAATATTATGACTGAAAGCAACCGAATCGATTATTATCGAAAAAACCGAAATATATATCGAAAAATCTGAAACAATTACCGAAATTTAGTTATATATATTTATATGTAATATTATTACATTAATAATTTAATATGGTTAGTATATGGTTATATACATTTATATGTATTATTATCACATTAATATGCTAAGTATATAGTTTATAGTTTATAATACCATATAATTTATATAAATATATAGTTTATAAATTTACTAACTTTATATAGTATATAATTTAAAGTTAATGATTTTAACACCCAGTTTTGGGCTTTCTTTGCAGCCCTAGTGGTTTTGTTGATTTCCACTTTGGCCCAGTTCCCTCTTTGCCGGCTCACTTAATTTCCTTCCGGTCCACTGTTTTTTCTTCAAATGCCATTTTTACCCTTATTGTTATAAATCGTTATATTTAAATGTCGCGCTGCGATCATAGTTGCTCTGTGTCTCTGCTCGATCAACTGAACTTGGTATACTCGATCGACCAAGCTTTGTCTACTAGATCTGGTATGGTTTTTGTCTCTCTCGCTCTCTCTCTCTCTCTCTCTGTCTTTCTCTCTCTCTCTCTCTTGATCTCTCTCTTTATCTCTCTTTCTTTCACTTTCTCTCAGTTTGTGCTTCATCTGGTATGGTTTTTGTATTGTTGTTTGATTTCAATTTTTGTATTTTTGAAATTTTAGATTGATTGAAGATTTTAGGTTCAAAATCTGTTTGTTTTTTGTTTTGATTTATGATTTTAGGGTGTGGAATTTGTTTTAGTTTTTCATTGTTATTGTCATTAGAATAGGTACTGTTTGAATTGTTATTGTTATTGTTATTGCATGTCATTAACTTTTTAGTTTTGCTTATTTTTTTTGCTTTTTTAGGTTTCATGGATTCAAATCTTGTTGCAAGGGTTATTTACTCTTCTCAGACTGTGGTTTTGTCACTGTCTGTTAGTTGGATTTTTTTCTGATTTGTGCAATTCGATTTGTTTAAAGTTTAGTATGTTGAAGATTTGCTCATTTGTGTTGAAATATGTTCTTGGTGGTCAATCTGGATGTGTATTGGCAGATGATTAGGAGTTGAAGATGTTGTTTACGTGTTTGTCATTATTCAATTGTCAAATAGTTGATATTTTTGTTACTGACATTGGTTCTAGTAGCAAATCTTTGTGTTCTGCTGATAGTAGTGGGATTTCTTTTAGTGATTCAACAATTGTTGAAAATGATTATCTAGGGTGTAATAAGGCTGATGAGGAGAAGGTTTATTTGACCAAGGCTTAGGAAGGGTATATTGAAGGTGTTGTTGGTCAAAGATTTGAAGGTGGTGTTATTGAGTTTAGGAAGAATGCAAGTATGCTATTGAGATGGGTTTTAAGTTTGTGTATATTAAAAATTAAAAAACTCGTGTGTATGCTGAGTGCTTTAAAGAAGCTTTCTGATGGTTGTCATTGGCATGTAAGGGCGTATCTTTGTAGAGTCAATGGTTCTTTTTACATTAGGCATTTGAATAATGTTCATACATGTCGTGGTGTGATTCGGGAAACAAAGTCTTAAAGATTGGTTTCTCGTGTTGTGAAAAATATTGTCGTTGAAGATATTAGGTCTAATCCTGGGAAGAGGCCAATTGATATTGTGAAAGACATTAAAAATAGCTATGGTTTAGATGTGTCATACTGTACTGCCTGGTATGCTAAAGAGTTGGCAAAAGATGTTGTTTACGGTGATGACAAGGAGTCGTATAAGCAGCTTGTTTGGTATCTGAAATCTTTGGCATTGAGTAATGATGGTACTGATGCGAACTTGCAAGTGGATAGTGAGACACAATGTTTTCAGAAGCTCTTTATCTGTTTTGGTGCTTGCAAGAAGGGATTCATGGCATGTAGGTCGATGCTTTTTCTTGATGGTACTTTTTTGAAAAACAAGTTCAAAGGCCAATTGCTTGCTGCTATTAGAAAGAAGGGAAATGAAGGTAATTTATTTGCTTTTAATGTGATTGTATTTTGTGAATTTGGTTTGTTTTCATTTTGATTTGAAGTGTTAAAATTGTCTGATTTAATTGCTACTGTCAGTTAGTACGTAGCTTTCTTATAATGCTTTGTTTTTGCAGGTTTCTATTCTCTTGCCTTTGGAATTGTGGATTCAGAGACTGAAGATAATTGGTCGTGGTTCATGGAAAGGTTGGTTGATGTTTTGGTTCCTCAAAATCGGATAGTTACTTTCATTACTGATTGGAATGCTGGTCTCATCAACGCTATTGCTACTGTTTTCCGGGTTAGCTTCACAGTTTTTGTTTTCAGCGTTTGAAACGTAACCTTGCAAATTGGTATCAGACAACGCACAATAAGTATATGCGTGAGTGGGTTTTATATTTGTTCATGTGTTGTGCTTATGCACGTACTGAGTAGGCATTTAACTTATCTGCTAGGAAGCTGGAGGCAGAGGGTGGTCGTCCTGCTATTGACTTTTTGGCAGAAGCACCATATGAAAAATGGTCTAATGCTTTTTTTAAAGGTAACAGGTATGGGGAAATGTGCAAAAATATGTTCGAGTCATTTAATTTTTGGATTTTGGAGCTGAGGTCCCTCCCCATTTTAGATATGATTGAAGGCATTAGAACCAAAGTGATGGAGCATATGGCAAATCGAAAAATAGAGGCAGAATTGTGGTCTACTGAGCTTTGTCCTAATTTGGAACTGAAGTTGAGAGAGAGATCCAAAGTTGGTTTGCACTGGAAAGTGATTCGATCTTCATCTCATGTCTACCAAGTTGAAGGAAAGGTGACTGTGTGTGTAGATTTGGAAAAGAAGCTTTGTTCATGCCATGAGTGGTGTGTTTCAAGGTTTTCTTGTGCTCATGTTTTTGCTGCCATTTAGAGACATGGAGCTTCAATGTACAGTTTCATTGACAGTTATTTCAAAACTGAGTCTTTTAAGGGTTCTTAATTATGAGTTTCCAATTTTTCAAGTTCCAAATATTGCTCAATCATTATATGATTTTATTCAAGATGCTATGATAGTTCAGCCTCCTATTACTAAGAGACCTTGTGGCAGGCTGAAGACAAACAGTTCGAATAGATGAAGAAGCTGCTCGTGCCAGAAAGTGTAGCCGCTGCGGAAAACCTGATGGTCATAACCGGAAGACATGTAGAGAGCCAATTTAGTTTTATGGTTGCTCTAGGTTTTAGTAATAATGGTACTGCCTAATAGTTTATTGGCTTATAGGTTTTAAACAATTGAGGGAATTTTATGAATGTCACCTCCATGCATTGGCAATATGTGACTTTATTAATAGGAGCCCATAGTTTTCATTTTTAATTGGCTTAGGAATTTTCAATTATTTATTAAATGATATTTTGGATAGTAATATTTTGTTACTGTTGCATAGTAATATTTTATTACTATGTTGTTTTAGCTTTTGGAAATGATATTTTTTCATCTCTCGATTTTGGTTTATGTTATTCTTATGATTTTAAATTGTTATGCTTGTTTTAATATGGTGGTTTGTGAAGTCCATGCATGTGTTGTGGTTCCCTTGTTTTTAAATCACGTTATTGTTATTGCCTCGTAGTGGCAATCACAAATTGTTATAGTTTGATAGTGTTTTGTTACTGTATTGTGTTGTGTTTTTCATATTTTCAGTGTATTGTTATTGTTATTGTTTTTTACTGCTTGGCAGTGTGTGACGCCGCAAACCCCCGGGCTGGAAGATTCGGGTACGTTACATCACCACAATGACCATTTAGCCCTAGATGAAATTACGAAGCTCGACAACTCGCATTTAGAACCAAACAATCAATGTAAGGCTGAGTTTAAAAACAAAATACCGGGTTGGATCATACTGCAAATTACACATCAGAATAAATGAATCGAATAGTTTGATTAAAAACCAACCCCCAAGATTACATAAATAAATAGTAACCTTGTGCAACTGTTTCGAATATTAATGAGCTGAAGTAAATACAAAACTCTTTACAAATAAAAGAGAAAAATCACTTCTGAATTACCAATTGCCACATCTCCTCTATATTGCTTCTTCAGTCTTATTTAACCTACAAAACCAACCGCTGCCCAGTTGAATGGTGCACCGGGTTAAAGAACAAACCCGGTAAGCTATAAAGCTCGTATGGGTGAACCAACCCAAGCAAACATAAACAAATAACATTTAGCAGTACTATATATAAAAATACCCTGCAACACCAATTCTGGAATTTAACATCCAGATTATCACACACACAAATAGTGGCAACAACTATCATAATTCAGCATGAAGTAATATCAAAGCTGATAAACAACCACATTCAAATATTGGTAAACATCACCATTATTATCAACAATAAACAAGTAATGACATCTCAAGTTCATTACAAATCATGCATACACCATACAGTTTAATAGTTAACCAATAATTTAACTATTAATCAACATGTCACAATCAAATTCACATTTTAATGATTATGATGTCATATGAATTATATGTCATGCACACTAATGCATGTGTACCTAGCTAGCATGCAGAAGAGGCAACACATGGATACCTGTACAAATGACAGTGGACCCACACTAACCGATTATCAAATGTATCAACTACCTCCCTGTCAGTAAAAACTGAATGGGTAGCGAGACATCCAAACCATTTGATCCTCAGATCAAAACAACCTAGCTTACTCTTAAAAGTAGTAACCACACGGTTGTATATATTACAACAATCGTCCCTGGGGAGCCACAGCTCGCTAAGTAAACCCCATCGGTGGATTTAGGGGATCGAACCCAAGGTCATCACTATATGACTGTGAGACCCCGTATTTTACAAAGATTTATTTTGATTATTTTGAGAATTTATTTGGAAATTAAAAAGGTTTTAATTTAATTTTAATTTTCGTTTTAAATTGGGCTTGACCCTAAGTTGACTTTTAAATTTAGTGGGCTTTCGTTTTTGACTTTGGGCACGTTGAATAGGTCACGAGTCCACAAGTTCGTAGACACGAAGCACGCATAAATCGGAGTTACAGTTTAAAATATACGGGCTTTGAAGTGAGTGGCAAACTTATAATTTTTACAAAAGTAAGTTTTTAAACCCAAAAAGTCAGAAACCTCTCTCTCTCTCTTGATTTCTCTCTCCCTCCCGTGCATTCTCTCTTTCTCTCTTCCCGAATTCTCTCTTCTCTCTCCTCTTCTCCTCTTGACAAAACTTTGATCGGCTATAACTCTCGCTCCCGACCTCCGATTCAGGCATTCTTGGTGGCGTTGGAAATCTATCGACGATACCTTTCTATTGGTGGTCTCGGATCAGCCATCCGACCACCCACGACAGTGCAGCAAGCCACCAAGATCTCACTATTCTAGCAGAAATTGGATGACCGGACCTACTGGGCTTTGTTCCCCTCGTCATGGTGAGTCTAGCCATGTCTCCGTTCGTTCATACGATGCTCCACGACGGAGCAATGAGCTCGGGAAACCAAATCTCCACCGTCGGCCTCACTGCCAATTTCGACCGTTTCCGGCGGCTTTTGGCTGTCGGTCTAGTTATCAAAAATGATCCTCGAGGTTTGTGCCACCGCTGTCACCATCGGAACCACCACTTTTGGAGGCGGGTTAATGGTTGTTTGACCCGATTCCGCTCAATTAAGGTCCCAGGAACCTTTCTAAATCCTTTTGGTGAATTTTTGTTGATGTTTGTGTGTTGTTTGGGGTAGGGCAGCCACAGTGTGTGGTGGCGGCCGCTCGTTTCGGTCGTTTAGTGGCCAAATTGTGTTTCTGAATTGTATTTAATTAGTTGTCTGGTCTTAATAGGTACACGGGCTCAGGAAATCTTATTCCCGATGTCGTCATGCTGCCGGATTTGTTATCCGAGCGTGTTGCCGTCCAAGGGCAT
This sequence comes from Dryas octopetala, assembly GCF_963921425.1. Classification (NCBI taxonomy): domain Eukaryota; kingdom Viridiplantae; phylum Streptophyta; class Magnoliopsida; order Rosales; family Rosaceae; genus Dryas; species Dryas octopetala. The sequence goes on along the minus strand of NC_141367.1, from coordinate 7,098,322 downwards.
TTCGGTCTGTTCACGTGGTTACACTGTGAGTGAAACTCATCTGGTTATATTGTTGAGTACCGTGGGTGAATTGTCTGCTTTGTGTGATTTGTTGTTTTATGTTAGAGGAGGCTAAGTGTAGAATTTGGATCATAAGAATGAATTGACGAGGATTTGAGGCTAAGGGATTATAAGGGAAATATTAAAGATGCTCTGAAGATAATTGCTGAATTAGAGAAGGAATGTTTATTGTCGAGGTAAATAAATGATGATTAGGCAATTATTATACAGATTTGATCAAATTAATTTTTGAGGAAGTATTAGTATGATTTGAGTGGCAAAAAAGTGAGGGGTCGTGAGTAGGAATCAATTTCGGAAAGGATTCGGCATAGTTCGGAGTAAATAGTGAGTGGACCTTGTTTTATAAATGTTTTAAGAATAAATTTTCTCACAGCAAGTGTTGATGATGATGCATATGTAGAGGTGAATCTGAAAAGAAATACAAGGAGCATTAATATATTATTAAATAATGAAAGTTATGAGTTAGTTTCGAGAATGCTGTGATTGAGCTTGTGCGAGAATACCTGCCTGCCTGTGCGTCGATTCGCTCTGTACGAGAAGTGGCGAGCCTAGTTTCGTGCCTGCTCGTGTATAGATTCGCTCTGCATAGGAAGTGGCAAGCATCCTGCTTGCTCGTGCATCGATTCGCTCTGCACGGGAAGTGGCAAGCATTCCTACCTGCTCGTGCATCGATTTGCTCTGCACGAGAAGTGGCGAGCATTTTTGCTTGCCCGTGCATTGATTCGCTCTGCACGGGAAGTGGCGAGCCTATCTGCCTGCTCATGCCTATGCACGGGATGTGGCGAGCTTAATTACCTCAGTGTATGACCAGCAGTTCCCCATGTACTAGTGTGGCGTGAGGTTTCAGTTGTGGAGTATTTTGAGAAATGATTTTTCATTCAGTAAACATTTTAAATGACAGTTTCAGTCAAGCATTGCGTTTTATTTCAAACATTTTAATAGTTTTACAACTTGAGAGTATTATTTGTTATTCAGAGGTCGATTTACAGTTTTGAGATGATTTAAAAATGGATTTAAGAAATGGTTTAAAATTTGGGGATTTCAATGAGTGATGTGAGTGAAATTAGATAGTTTGATTTGTTGCTTTGCTTGCGTGTATGCATTTGTTTGCTAGAATTTAGTTAAGTCTAGGCTTGAATCTTGAGGATGGGAATGTAGATGATTTGCCATGAGATTATGGAATATGATGTGTGGATTGGATTATCGTGAATCAGTTGGAGATATGGTATAGGCATATAAATTATGTTTGAGGTTAATGGTGGATGATTAAGCTTGAATTGTTGGAATGACTATTACATTTTTATTGGTGGGATTTGATGTGGATATGAGGAATTATGATTATCTTGATGCTTGGATCATTGGTGATCGAAATATTATGTGAGTGGATAATTATTATTTATGCTTGGATTTTATTGTGGATTATTTATTGAATACAAAAATTGAGGATATTTTTTTCGTTATTTCACTCATACGAGCTCTAGTGAGCTTACCGGGTTGTTTGTTTGAATGACCCGGTGTACCATGGATATGGTGCAGTGTGGTTATTTGTGTTTTGCAGGTTAAGCAGGCTCAGGAGGCAATGAGGAGAAGACGAGGCAGTGAGACCCATTTTAATTTGATTTAAACCTATTTTAGAAAGTGATTTTACATAAATGTTTTTGGGCTCGCACTTTGTTTTATTATTTGTATTTACTTATTATATTAAGTGCATAACTCATTCTTTGAAAAGGGATTTAAATGGCAGTATTTTAGTATGTTTATTGGGCTCGAGGTTCGGGGTGTTACAATGACCCCTTCGTCTCAAGTTAGTGGTCCAAACACTTCAATATCATTAGTGTAATCCGATAATGATTGATATGCTCAATGTCATGTCAATTTTTAATGCACTCTAAGTAGCATATTCAATAATCATCCACATAATAAATTTATTAATTATTGATTATCATGCTTAGTTGCCATGCCAATTCATCATGCAATATAGGCAATAAATCAATCAATCATCAACATAAACTATTTTCAAATAAATCATATATCAATTTATATCTCTGCCCAACCTGGCCCAATTTTTGTGTCTTGGCTCAAACGGCTCAACAAAGACACAAATAAACAATAGTTCTCTAACAGACATTAATCGTCTTTACCGAGTAACTATTTAGTCAAATTATGATATCCAATTATGAGATATAGTAAGGTCTCACACACCCAACAACAAGAGTTTAAGTGAAGTCTCTAGAGTGTGTCTTAACTCATTTTAATTCACTAACAAATATACGACTTGTAAACCAACAAGTCAAATGCCAAGACAATGACCAATATCAATTCATATAGAAAATAGCTCAGAAGGAGCATTACTGGAAACAAGTCATTCCATCACAAATCCGCTCTATTAGCAAAGCAAATTGGCAACTAATGCGCCATCACACCCGTTTTGGGTATCATTCCAATTAATTGAATACATATGATTTACCTTTCAATAACAATAATACAATATATCATGTGACTTGTTTAATAAGTCAAATTCCGACCAGAACGGTCAATTATGCATTTACTACTTAACTCAGTACATAAATCATCTTCGGTAGTTAAGCATGCCGTAATATTCATCTTTGGTACTAAATCGTACCCATATAACAATCCATAAACATGATAGACAACCTAGCATCTCAGGAATGCATACAATCAAAACATATAATCTTCAAACCAATCTTTATCATCATAATAATCGAATAACTATTTAATCAAATTATGATGTCTGATTATGAAAAGTAGGGTCATACAATAATCAAACAGATTATATGAATTCACTAGCGGATGCCCTAATTCCTTTTCATTAGTCAATAACTCACATTCAGTAATCCACCAGTAATTATCAATGTCATTACCCAAAACCGTTACATAATCAAATTATGGTTTCCAAATTATGAAAATAAGGTCACACCACAATCAACCAAAAGATTTGTGAAATCTCTAAAATGTATCCTAATTCATTTCAATTAACAACATTTACTCGATCTACTTGTAAAACAACAAGTAAAATGCCAAATCAATGGCTAACAATAACTCAATCAAATAAATAGCTCAAACGAGCATCACTGGCATCTAGATGTGCCATCATAATTAATTTGTGTATCGTTCTAATTATGGTACCAACTAATTGAACAACAATAATTCACTATCATAAACAATAAGGTGTTACCTACAAAATTAAGGTTTCACACACCATTACTAAAATAATAAGTCAAATAAGGTAACCTTACCTTATACAATTAATTAAATAAATCATTCTCACAATTCCACAAATTACACAACAAAGGACTAATGACAAAACCACATGACTAGGATCACAAATCACCCACCTGGATTTCGTGCATCCTAAACTACCACAAGTACCTCACCACCTCCGCGGGCGAAGAGAAACTCAAGACAGCCTCTCAACTAAGATAGAGAACAGAGAGAAAATGAGAAAACTGAGAGAGAGATGTTGCGGATGAGAGAAATGAAAGCTGGGGGGGTAATTATATAAAACATTGTCGAGCCCTCGCTAAAACCACCGAGCCCTCGCCAGAACCGCCGAGCGCTCGGTGGGATTTTTCACAAAATTTCACCGAGTTCTCCATTCTTCTCATCGCTTCCTCCCCTGCCACCAGATGCTGCCATGTGTCAATATCTTGGCCGTTTGATCAAAATAGATCAATGGCCAAGATCTTCCCACTCAACAAACATCGAAAATTAACCAAAAATAATTCGGGACTTAGAAAAATACCCAGAAAAATACTACGTACTCGTAGTGAATTATACTATTTTCCCATTGGCTCAAAACCAATCTTGAAAATAAAATAAAACACGAAAAATTTTCGGGGCCTCACACAGTGGCAATCATGTATGTGTTATTTGTTATTGTTATTGTTTAACTTATTTGCCTGACAGTGGCAATCACATCTTGTTATTGCCTGACAGTGACAATTATGTATTGTTACTGCCTGGCAGTGGCAATCACGTATCGTTCTATTGTGTGGCAGTGGCAATCAAGTATTGTTCCATTGTGTGGCAGTGGCAACCTATTAAGCATTTTAAAATTCAATATAAAAACTGAAAGTAGTACAATAAAAAGCTGAAAGATTTCAATAAAAAAGACAAAAGAGTTCAACATAGAAATAAAATTCTGCAATATGTTTGAAACAAAAATACATAAACTTGAATTCTAAAACATAAAAAAGCAGTAGGTAAAGTCTTTCTTCGGCACAGCACAGAGTGTGATCAGTCCTTGTTCTGGATTTTCTTGAAGGATTGAAGTTGCTGTGAAGTCCAGCTTTGTTCATGGTTAATGAACCTTTCAATTACATTTGCTCTGAACTTATAAATGTCCTTTTTTGTGATTTTGTTGTTATTCAGCTCTTCTTTTGAAACTTTGTCCATATAATACATGACAAACACCCCACAATCCAATCTGCAAATTATAAAATTGAATGGCATCAGTTTAAGATTATTTTTTTAATAATTTTGTTGAAATTGATCTTTATGCATATGGTAGTCGACTTACGATGTCTCTGATTGTTGTGGACAAATTTTTGATTGGTGAAGTTCGTAGTCATTGCTAAAGTCTTTCAACCATCTGAGTGTTGCTTCATTGTCATCAGTGAATTTGAGCTCTCTTGCACTGCTTCTTTTGCTTAGCTTTCTTCTTATTCTTGATTTTAGAATCTCATCCGTTACTTCTTGCTTGCATGACATAGATCGAGCTGTCCACGCACGCTTTCTGCATTTTAAAGTACATTGTTCTTAAAAATTCAAACATATTTCATATCAATCTTTAAGTACATAGAATTTAGTTTTATGAAATTTAAACACATTTCATACCAGTTTTTGAGCTTTTTTGTAGCATATATCCATCTTGATCCTTCTTTGCTTCAGGGGGTTGAAGTGAAGCCAATTCACCGCATCCTTGTCCATCACAAGTAGTGTGTGATGAAAAGCTTTAGAAGTGACCATTGGGATGAATATCTTGTCCGACTTTCCCAAGCAATTAAGGAGAGGTTCAAAAAGGAATTGTTCTATCCCCAATTGATCATCTTCTGCATCCTTAATCTGTTATCAAAACATGTAATTTTTTAATGTTACTGAATTGCCACTGACTGTCAGTGACAATAATGAAGTCTTGGTTACTTTTGAGTAATGAAGTTTTAAATGAACTTACTGAAGCAAAGGTTGTGAGGAATGTTGACTTTGCAGGTGTTTCAGATTCTACTTTGTCCATTTCCTCTTGCAGTAGTTCTTCAAATGCATCAATCACTTGGTATGCAAGATTTAAACAATGTTAAGTAGTTTCAAATAATTTTTACTCTTTAAATTAATTTGAGTTTCCATAGTAATTGGTCTTACATTATTTGCCACTGCATTGTCCATGATCAAGTTTAGAACATCTTGTCTAGAGATTGAACTGATTACACCTTCTCCTTTTTGCCATAGTAAGGTGCTGCATAAACAATATATTGTAGTCAGTGTTTGTCAGTACCTTAAGCTATTGTTACTGTTTGACAATGGCAATCAGGTGTTTTAAAATTCAACATAAAAATGGAATTGTACCTGTGTGGGGCCTTTTGTCCAAAATTCAATTAGGAGTTGTTGAACTCTTTCATTCAATAATTTGAAGACCGGATACTTTGACCACTTTATGTTTTCAACAGTTTGTGCAATGAGATTTGGTCCTTTTGTAGCTTGTAGTGTTAAGTCTGTATCACCTTCCTGGGTCAGGTCCTCATCTTCCTAGGTCAGGTCCAGGTCCAGGTCCAAATCAAAGTTTGGTTGTTCACTTTTTCATTTGCCTTTTTCAACTCTTGTCTTTATCTTTCTTGTTTTGGGTGGCAATTCTGGTACGTCTTTTCTTGCAGGTGTCTTCTTCTTCCTTGGTTCAAAGTTGTATTCATATATATCATCAACCTTCTTAACTCTGTCTTCTCTCTCCTTTAACCTTCCCATCATTGAGTATTGTACAATTGCAAGGCAAGGAGAAGACTGTTTAGGTTGATGCTCTGCAGGTTGATTGGGAGTTAATTCAACTGAGGCAGCATTCTCAAAGGCAAAAGATGGTGGAGGCTCATCTTGATGCTCAGAAGACTCTTCAGCTGTATGCTTTTGTTGAGGAGTCCTTGCAGTTTGAGGCTCGTCTTGATGCTCAAAAGAATCTTCAGCTGGATGCTCTCCTTCTATTTGCTCGTCCCTTTCAGGTGAGACAAGTGGGCTTGACCTTTGTGCAAGGCAATTAATGTTCCCACTGCTATCCAACTTCTCAATCATCTCTTTCTGTCTTGAAATTCTTTCTTTCAGCTTCTCAATCTCTTCAAAGAGTGATTTTGTTTTGGCCTCTTGGACTTGTTGTTCCTTTTTATCAATTCTTCTCTTTTCTTTCTCTTCATTGAGTAATTGCTTAACTTTGTTGTTTATCATCTTCAATTTTTTATTTTCTTGGCTTAGTTCATAATTGTCACTCTTGAGTTTCCCAATTTCGTCATTTGCAGTGAGAACCATTTACCAATAATTTGCATTTTTCTCATCAAGTATGGCATTCTAAGTGGTGAGTTGTTTAATCAATTTTTTTTTTCCTGTGACTTCATCTTCATCTTCATCTTCATCTTCATTGTGATCTTCATCTTCATCTTCATTTACCACTAATGTCTTTAATTGTTTTATGACTTCTTCATAGATGTTAAGGAATTCTTCCATGTCCTTTTTATCCCCTTTACTGATTTGTTCACTTTCAAAGTGGTCTAACTGCATGCATAAAAGAAAATGTTAGTGTTTGCTATATTGTTACTGTGATAAAGTGACATTTTATTATAAAAGGAAATGTGAAATTCTATTTGTTACTACCAAGAAGTAACAATTAGAATGTCACATATTTGACAGTAGCAAATAGGCTTACTAATATGTGAAATTCCAGTTGTTACTACCAGGAAGTAACAATTAGAATCCCACATATTTGCTACTGTTTGGTTGCTTATAAAAGACAGAAAATAAAAAGAAGTATGACATATATATAACAATTAAGAAATATGCATAGGCAGTGGCAATTTCTGGTTTGTTGGTGTTTGTTACTGTCTAATAGTGGCAACTTATACAACAAACATGCACAATAAATATGCAGTGGCGTTTTGTTATTAGTTTTGAATTCTTACCCAAGCTTCGAGTGACGATTCTACTTCCATTTCCTCCTCTTTGTCTTTTTTATCTAACCAATCTTGGAGTGTCAGTTGTGGTTCTTCATCTTCTTTTGTTTCTTGTGTGTCTCCTAACCGGCATGTTTCCTCAGTAGGTGGTTTCTCCCCTCTTTCTTCATCATCAAACATGTTCTTCACAATTTAAAGTGAACATTGTTAGTATTTTGGTTTTGAAAATAGTTATTGGTATAAAGTAACTATGTTTTGTTTTGCTTTTTTACCTCAAAGTCTTTAAGTCTGTAATGTTTCAACTTGAGATTGAGATCATCTAGATCCCATTTGACTATGCCAGGAGTTTCTTCTTCTCTGCCCTTGATTGGATTAATGATGTTTGTCTTTTTGCATATCCAATACTGGAATTCATCAAAGAGAAAAATTATACAAAAATTTTTAAAAGTTGTAATAAACAATAAACATAGTGTCTAAAATAATACATTCATATTTAATGAATTCAGTTTAGTGCTTGCCAGTATGGCAACGACACAACCAGCCATTGATTTACTATCTTGCACAATGATTTGTGCAAGTAATCATGCACTCCCTTTGCCCATGCTTTATGTACCATTCCAACCAAGTCTTCAACATGCTTGTCCAAGTCCCTAGCAAGGTGGTATCCAAAGTTTGGGAATAGGAAAGTAGCCAACAGGTACAAAATTATAAAATGAACAACATTGTCACTGTTGTCTTTCAGTCTTCTCTTCCTTGAAGTTTTCTGATTCCCTGTTGGTATCTGAGGTTATTTTCCTTCCTCTATTGCTTTATAGAGAGCATTTTGCACTGAGGTTCTATTTATCCTTTGTTCATCATTCTTAAAGTGATATGTAATGAACTTGGATTTCTTGAAATCTTTTTTTGTCAAGAGAACTTCATTTCCCAATTCTGGCAGCCCAAATAAATCAGCAATGTCACTTGTTGTAAGTTCTATTTCCTTCTTACCAAAATCACTACAAGAAAAACAGGATATGACAACATCGAGAAGACAACGCACAAAATGCATGTTGTTGAAAGCAGTCATTAACAATGTGCAACAAAGTGTCCGTTGTCGTACACTATTATTAATCTTAATCTCACAATGTGCACACAATACGTTATTAACAGAATATACGACAACATGGAGTGCGTGTTCCGAATTTTTTTCGCATATGACCACTTGAAACTGCTCGTTGTCATTTATTTAGGAAAACACAACGTTTGTTTATTGTTGTGGATTCTCTAATAATGACCACATGCATAAATTGTTGTTATATCTTAAAATTATTGGCGCCGAAAAGAAATATCTAGAATTGGCGCCTACATTTCAGCTCCAAACCCAATAAACTAAACTTCAGGATTTGGTTTTTTTTTTTAAATAATTAAATTAACGTTGGGTTTATTTTTGGGATAAAAAAGAAATCAAACGTCAGTCTCATTCTCCTTCTTCCACCATTTTCTTCTGTCGACCTAATCCCACCTCCCTCACTCTTTAGACCATCTCCCTTACTTTCTATTTCTCTGCTTACCCTATTATCGGCGCGTCTACTCCGATAAGGTGAGCGTCTTCTTTTTTACTTTCTTTTCTCCAAAGTTTTAGTTTATGGGTTTTAGTTTCTGACTTTGATTGAGAAAAAGAGATTGGGTCAATTCTTAGGATCTTTCTTTGATACTTTATTTTATCTAGAGTTTTAGTTTATGAGTTTAATTTTTGGGTTTTAGTTTCTGGTTTTGATTGAGAAAAAAAAATGGGTTCAATTTTTAGGATATCTAGGTTTTAGTTTCTGTGTTTGATTGAGATAAAAAGAATGGGTCAATTTTTTTTCTTTTTTAATTGGTTAAATGATGGATTTGGATTGAAGTTTATGGTCTGGAATTTGGATTCAATTTGTGGGATTTTAATAGAAACCCATGTCAGTGATATTGGATTTTTCTATCTTTCTCTATGATTATTTTGCTCTATAGTAGTGTTCCTTCTTATATTGATGACCTTTTAAGTGCAGATTGCTTCTTATTCTTCCCTCTTTCTTTTTCTGCTTCTTGTACGGTTGCTTTTTTCCTTTCTTTTCTTTTTTATGAAAAAAGACCCAAATTTTTTCCATAATGATCAAAACAAAATGTAAACTCAAGTCACTGACCTATCGTAGAATAAAGTATTAGGATCTTCTAGGCCAAAATTATGTTTTGAAAATTAGAAACATGGTTTTGCTTTATTTATATATGTTTGTCTATATAGAAACATGGTGTGCTCTTCTTGTCTGTAAATACTCTAGGTTTTCGTTTCTGTGTTTGATTGAGATAAAAAGACTCAGTCAATTGTTTTTCTTTTTTAATTGGTTAAATGATAAATTTGGATTAAAGTTCAGGTCTGGATTCAATTTGTGGGAATTTTAAGAGAAACTCATGTCAGTGATAGTGGATGCAATATTCTTGTATTGTTGCTTTTTTCTTTCTCTATTTTTTGAAAAAATAAAAAACCCAAGGAAGTCACATTTTCTATCCACAACATGAAAGTCAATTTTTATGACCAAGAAGATGTTGTAATATTCAAAGTACATTGTAAGAATGTGAATGCACCATCGTGTAGCTACTTACACCACCGTGTAGCTACTTACTACACACATCTCTAATTACCATCTTAATGAATATTTGTGCTTTACATTTGTTGAGTGATATATACTCAATTCCAATTAAATTAAGTTCTACTTGATAATTAGTTGATAGGTATGACTTATGAATGTTAGGCTATAAGCCTACTCAGCAATCCTAGTATTAAGCTTATTTCAGCATAGTTGTTGCTTTGCTTAGTTAATGGAGGTGGCTAGTTCTGTTGTATTTTCAATTAGTTTTTTAAGTTTATTACGTAAAGAGCTAATTGTACCTTCTTTTATCTTCTAGTAATATATGTGTTTTGCTTTATTTATGTTTGTTTGTATAGCATCATAGTGGATTCTTGTCTGTGTATGCTTTTAAAGCAGATACGTCTACTATTATAAGATTCTCATTGTTGATCTCTCAATTTTTTCAGGGCACAATCAACTTGGTTTTGGCTGCAGAGAAGGAATTTAGGGCACTAGGTGGGTCTTTGAGTGATAAAAAAAGTCAAATGGTATTTAACTTACCGTAAATGTAGTTTGGTAATGAAGTTACTTGTCAAATTTATCTTTTGTTTGAGTTTCTTGGGATTGATTGTATTTGTGCTATTTGATTATAACTTTTCCATGGTGATAATCATCTTCTTTTAATAACAAAAATTAGTATATGTATTCTTGGGCTATAGTTTGTTTGTTTAGCCTTGATGTCTTGCATAGTCTTAGTTTTCTTTATGCTCTGTTTAGCTTTCCTTTTAGTGTTCTATTGTTACGATGATAGTTAAATTTTGAAATTGCTATATTCTAAGATATATATAATGTGTAAAAATTCTTGGTGTTACTAATATATATAGTCATATTTGAATTATGAACAGCTTTTACCTATTGGAACAATTTAACAAGTGAAGATGAGCTCTATAAGTTACTTTACTCCTTTAGTTTTGATTAACAAACTCATTTGCTCATTTGTCTTATTATAGAAGCATTACCTCTCTATCAAAATTCTATAGAGAGGTAATGTTTCTATAATCGACCATGCATTTCATAAGTAGTAACTAATAGATAAACAAAGAGGCATGTTTAGACAAAATGGTACTTTTGGATCATGAAGCAGAAAGAAATTAATGCACAAAGACAATATGAACATAACCTTTACCTCTGCTATTACATCATTGTGTATTTTTCTCCACTAATGCATGCTTATGTATTTCTATTTTGGACTTTGCTAATTTTTTAATTAAATTAAAATTGGACTTTGCCAATTTGCATCATTATCACAAGAGATATAAGAGATCCAGATACCAAAATTAAGATTGATTTTAACTGTTGACACTTACAAAAACAATGAAAGGGCAAATACATGTATCATATATATATAGTTCCTGGACGATGATTTGTCCAATGAAGTCCCAAGCTATTTTCAGATTGCTTTTGTAGTGTGAGAGCCCTTCTCCTATTGAAATGTGAATGACTTTTGAATTAAAGGGAGAGCTTGGGAATTACTTGCAAGGCCTTCAACAATTAAAAGGCTGATTTTACTTGTTTAAACAAAAAAATGAGCATTCTTAAAAATTTGTTGACCTTCCACCAAGGCTAACTGGTTATGCATTTTTTTATTTTAATTGAAATGGCAGGTTCATGAAAAGGAATTGCTCCAGAACTTGTGTATAGAAGCCTTATTTGGTGATGACAAAGAGTAGCTAAGCTTTATTGGAAGAGAAGTATCTTTTTGTAAGTGGATTTGCTGTCTTGAGGAAGAAACTTTGGCTCTAGGGTGGATGTTTGATCTTTTGGATAAGGAAACTTTAGTTATTTTGAGGAAGAAATTTTTGTTGAAGGATGAAATTTTGCTCTTTTGGAGAAGGGAAAAAAATATTATCAAAAAGTTTGGCACAGTAGGAGCTTGTATTGGATTTTAGGTGTTAGATTTTGTGCTAGTATGTTTGTTAACATGGCTGACTTGTGCTAAATAGTTGGTTTTTGTATTTTGACAGGTACTTGGTTGGTTGTATAAATGATATTAGTCATATTGGTTCTATTTAATGAATGATATTAGTCATATTGGTTATATTATTTTGTATGTTAATGATATTTAGGAAATATTGCATCTTTAATTTGTTTATGAACCAGGTTTAAGAATTTTTTTTTTAAATGTAAATTTTTATTTAACAACGTTCATATTTATGTTGCAAAGAACAATGACAACAATAAAAGCATGTAGTCAAAAGCAATAATAATAACAACATGCACAAGATGTTCTGGAAAATAAAAGAACAACGTTTTAAAAACGTAGTTATAAGATACCACGTTCTTTGAACGTTGTAGAAAAATATTTAGCAACGTTCATTAACATTTTAGACGACTTGAAAGGCGCGTTGTTGAATGGGCAAAACTTTTAACAACTTCAAGATACGCAACGTGCACTCGAACGTTGTTAAACGGCTTTGACAACATTTTTCGCATGTTGTTATATCATGTTTTTGTTGTAGTGAATGGAACTTCTTTGTTTCCTTGTTGTATGCTTGGATAAAGAATCCAACACCGTCATCTGATTTCACAGGGTTGCTTCCCATCATTTTATTACGAAATGCATTTATAAGTAGCCAAAAGGTGTTTTCTGTAGCTTCTCGTATGCCTTGGCAGTCAGGTCATCTTTAATTTTGTCCATAGTACTTTGGAATACAACCATGTTGCACCTGTATTGAATTTTTTCGGACTGTTTTGGTATAATCCTTTTTTTCTTTTGCAATTATTATTGCCTTTTTAGTGGCCATTTTCTTTGAATCCTGCAATATGGTTGCAAAAAAGCAGATAGTGAGACAATATTTGGAATTAGAATAGGCATAACAATTTGTGAGATTAGAATAGCTATTTTCCGTTTGTTACATATTAGCATATGCATAGGCAGTTGCAAACATAGGCAGTGGCAATATATAAGCAGTGGACATGCATATGTAAAATGTGAGATTCTAATTGTTACTACGAGCCAGTAACAATTAGAATATATTTGTCATTGGAAAATCTGCATAGTCAGTGCCAATATCTAATTGTGAGATTGTAATTGTTACTACTAGCTAGAAACAATTAGAATCCCACGTATTTGGCTACCTCTAACAAGCCCACTTCCTCCACTTTTCAGTCCTAAGAATCCTCACTCTTTTTCCTCAGTAACAAACTTCAACTGCAACATTGTTTTTAAGTCTAACCCAATGCCCCAGTTCCTCATGAAACAATATCATTTTGTTCTGCCTAGCTAGCTAGAGATCAATCATGCAAGGAGCTCCCTAGATAATCCAAATTACAGTTCATGGAATTCTTCAAAGTATTGCTCTTATTTTTTCTTCTTTCTACTTTCCAAGCCATTTTTGTAACTTGTACCCAATTTGAAGTTGGAGGCAAGAATGGATGGGAGGTCTTCAAATCAAAGAAAATATGCAATACATAGGCAGTGGACATAGGTAATATATGAGATTTTAATTGTTACTAGGAGCTAGTAACAATTAGAATTCCATGTATTTGTCATTGGAAAATCTGCATAGGCAGTGCCAATATCTATTTGTGATATTCTAATTGTTACTACCATCCAGTAACAATTAGAATCTTACATATTTGACATTGGGGAATATTACATAAACATAGACAATTTAACCAGACAATAGCATATATTACCAAGCAACCCAATAGTACCTGGTAGTCAGTAGCTTCTTCTTCTTTTTTCAATGTTTTATTGAGGTAGAAATTCATTAAAAATTTCAGTAATACATGCCACTGTACCTGGTAGTTGAAAATTTCAAGCAACCCAATAGTACCTGGTAGTCAGTAGCTTCTTCTTCTTCTTCTTCAATGTTTTATTGAGGTAGAAATTTGTTGTTGCTTTTTCTTCTTCTTTGACAATGGTGGTCAATAGTTATTAGGGTTTCTTTTCTCTCCACTTGGATCTCTTGTTGAGAATGGGTCTGGAAAACCATTGAAAAGCAACCGTTTAATAAATATCAAAATGGGTTTATGGCTATTAGTAGATATTGATAATACTTTCTTTCATTGAATTGAAATGGGTCTAGGGTTTTTTATCAAAATTGTTTTTGGTACTCGGTTCAATACATAATGTTTTGTAGAAGAAATTGTTCCTGGAAGTCAGTAGCTATTGAGGTAGAAATTGGGTGTTGCTTCTTCTTCTTCCTCGCAAATGGTGGTCAATAGCTACTAGGTTTTGTTTCTCTTTGCTTGAATCTCTCGTTCAGAATGGGTCTGTGGCTTTTTTATTCTACAAGGCAATCGAAGACGGCTTTTTGTTTTTGGTTTTTTTGATTCCAGAAGGCTCTTTGATTTGTTAGTTTTTGATAATTATCTGCTAATTATACGGTTTTAAGAGGTTAATTGCAGTTATTGCTTTGTCTAATGGATAGTTAAAGGAATCGGTGGCAGGGGCTGTAAATTTGCTGCTTTTTAATGGTTTTTGTTGCGACTCTTTCGGGCCATTTTAAAAGTGGGCCGCGTTAGTACCGCATTTTCGCAATTGGGCCACACAATCATTCCTATTTTATAATTGGGCTTTAAAAAAAAAAACCCTATAATTTATAACTTTATATAGTATTTAGTATAAAATATAAACTACTTATATAATAATATTTTAGTATATAATTTTAGTTATACTTATACGGTTATACCCTATATAATAAAATTACTAATTAGTATATAGTTTTAGACTTTTAGTTATAACTTATAGTTTTAGACACTACCTTATACAGTATATTATCTATAGTCTATACACTTTACCCTATATCCTAAACTTAAAACTTAAAAGTTAAATACACTAAACTCTATTAAATATCCTATACACTATAATTAAAAGTTAAACCTTAAAACCCAATTAAGCATACAATTCTAATTTCTAAACCCTAAACCCTATACACTAAGTCTATTATCATTTATTAATTACTCTATAATGTTATATATACCTAACATTGTTTATGTATATAGTATATATAGTTATATATATATATATAAAGTTATAAAGTTATAAATTAGTTAGTCTTAGTAGTTACTATAGTTTGATAGTATAAACTTATATATTTGATAGTATATAGTTTATAATACTATAAGACTATAATACTATAATTTATATATGCAACATATATAACATATAACATATAGTATTATAGTATTATATTAGGATTTAGTATTATGGTATTATAGTCTTATACTATAGTTTATATTAGGGTTTATGATATTTTGATTATTTATTTATATAGAAATGTATTATATAAATTAAAACAATCAAATGAAACCTCAAACAAAACCCCAATCGAAACCCTAATTGCCCAAACCCCAATCATTTTTTTTCTTTCCTTTCTTTCCTTTCTTTTTTTTCGTGCCCACCCACCCCTATCCCCGCCCCCCTGTGACTCTCTTCCTCACTTTCTCAGTTCTTCACTTTTTCTTTTCATTTTTTTTCCTTCTTCTCTCTCTTCCCTCTCTCTACTCCGATCACCTTCTCCGACGAGAACTCTCTCGTCCGGTGGACAATGGAGACAAGACCAGTCCGAAAAGTTTCCTCTCTCCCTCCTATTTCTCCACATGGCCATTGATTGCCCATAATCCAGCCGAAAACCCAAAACCTGAACCCATAATCCGGCACTGTTGCAGGCTTTGAGTTCCCTTCCCGGCGGCGTCGAGGCCTCCCACCACCCAAGTCTTCTTCCTCTTGACGTCCTGAGCATGATGGTGTGCTCGAATTTTGCATCCGATCAGCCACGACGGCAAATGGAAGTCAGAGATGTCGACGGCTGCCTCTCTCTTTCTCTCTCTCTACCTCCCTCAGACTCTCACTCTTCCATCTCTCATCTCTCTAACTCTCGATCTACCTCACGGTCCTCACCCAACTCAGTCGCCGATTTGGAACTGCAGGTAGCTCTTATTTTGATTAATGGTTTTTCTATTGTGTACTTGTGTAGGATTTGGAAATGCAGGGCATTAAGGGATTGATTGTGTTTTGTGATTAATACCGAAAAATACCGAATACCACAAAAGTTGATTCAGAAATCGGCATCGAAATTGAATTACCGAAATTTTCGATAATCGAATCGGTAAGGCCATTTACCGATTTGATCTTACCGATTGGCAGCCCTAGTTGAGACAAACGTAGATGAGTACTACTGGGCTTTAAGTTATGTACCATTTGTTGTTGTGAAATCTAGTGTTCGATCAGTTCTAATTATGTGTCCCTTTTGTGTTGCGAATTCAATTCTTGGTAGAGGACGAATCTTAATTATTAATTGTTTATTTATGATTGAATAAACATTTAAAAATAAATAATATATAGTACTGTTATAATTGTTTTTGTTGTTATTGTTATTATTATATCTAAAAAATCATAATAAATTTCATAATACCACAAACTAGTAATTGATCAAGTGATGTTTCTATTCACAATGTAAGAGAGGTCTCTAACAATCCAAAATTTTGAGTTTTATTATGTTCATAGCATTACTCTTTTAATTAAGTATTAATTAACTTAAATTTTTCCTAACGATGAAAATTTTAATTAAGGTGGCTTGTTTGGATAAACTGGCAAACAAAGCTTTGAGTTCCATAACCTTAGCTGAGAAACAGCTCATGACTGGAGAAGCCAAAGCCACCATGAGATCACCATTATCATCACACACCACAGCTCCAATACCCTGCCGTCTTGTTTTGTTAATCTAGCCAAACTCTCATTTTATTTTTTGTGATTTTATATTATATTCTCTCTCTTTTAAAACACATAGCAAAAAACGTACACCATTTCATTAAATAGTTCATATGGTTTTAAATTGGCAGGAACGAAGCTCGATTTATAAAAAAAAAGTCCGTAAAGTGATTTCAGTACAATTATTAAACCGTACAAGGATCGATACATAAGTAGGAAAGTGATGTTGTAGATGAATTAAGCAGGGTGGACATTCTTACTCACTAGCCTCGATCTGCCTAACTAATATCTTATTTACACTCGCAAGTATGTTCATTAATGGTCTCATCTATGGTACGTGTACCTTTCGCTTCTCACTCAATCTTGAAGCACCCAGACATATAAGAAAGATGGCAGGCCAAAGGGACAATTTGATAGGATTGTCAGCATGGCGACTGAAATAAACATACTCAAATGACGAGCAAAAGCACTGAGAGATGCCACCGATTAGTCCATACATGTCAGGAAGAGTACCAAAAATTGTGTAACGAGGAGGTGGATGATAAAACCACCACAGCATTCCCCACCTCTTGAATTCAACTCTTTCCTTTATACCCTTGTAAATGAGCTCACTTGTGCAAATGAGTAGAGCCCCAATAGCCAACAACATACCATATAGTGCATAGTGAGGCTTATTTGGGGTGGCAGCCTGATCAAAAGCAATTGACAAAATCTCTAGGAAGAGGCCGATGATTAAAAAGGCCCACTCTGCTGAAAAGCCCTACATAAGAAATTTGTAATGGCTTAAGTTAAAATTTAAAGATATCCAGCTAGAAATGTGCAATAGAAAATGTTGGGGTTTGATCATGGAATCCAACAGAAGGAAGAATCTCAACTTAACTTGTACAGTGGTTTAGATTCAAGTACTAAAAGTTAGGGATTCCAGGGAAGTTGGGGATATTTGTTAGAGATGTGCATCTTTCCAAATTTATAGATTTCATATGCTATAAATTCTTTAAGACAAAAATAGGAGGAAAATATGAAATGGTATGTTTTAAAGAAATTTACAAGGTATGTAGTTAAAAGTATAAACTATTCAAACTAACAACGGATGAAAATACTTTAAAATATTTTGAGAATCAGACTTGAATTCTCTCCTAAGCTAACTAATCTACTAACCTTCCTAAACTTTTTATTATAAGATGCCATGTGTACATTTTAAGATCTTACCGTCTACGATGATTAAAGACTTTATCTTTTATTTGATTTGTAAAACATGAATTTAGCTTAAATAAAAAAAAAAACGTGATTTGAGTGATCGACTTCTTGTTTTCTAATGGTGCCGTAAAAAAAAGAAACGTGGGTTCAGTGATCGACTTCTTGTTTTCTAATGATGCCGTAAGTCTCCTACCTAGAACAAAATCTTGGTAGAACAAGGTTTCTCTGCTACACATGGCATCTTATAATAAAAACTTTAGGAAGGTTAGAAGATTAGCTAGATTAGGAGAGGATCCAAGTCCTTTTGAATCCTCCCCCAATCCTAACATAAGTATAAACTAAATTGTGGGTGCCCATTTCATATTGGTTTGAGCTAAGTCAATATATATAACCCTACTAATTATGAATAAAAGCTAGAATTAAAAAAGATTTATAACTTTTAAAAGTTGTTTCCACCATGTGGAATTTGATATACAAACACATGGTCCCTTCTATTTCAATATATATATTTGGAGCATCATTACTGAAAATTATTTCATTGAAATATCTTCAAGTTTTAATAAATCAAATGTATTGAGATAATTTTAAGATTTTTTTTCGAAAATCATGCATTTAATTGAAAAGATTTACAAATGCATTTGATGGAACTTTAAATATTGATTATGACCCAAGTTGGTGGGCAGTCCAGTTGGAAGGGTTGTATAATTTGCCCCTCTGCACCCATGTTTAATTCTCTCTTCCCTTAAATCTTAAAATATATATATATATATATTGATTATGACCTATAGCATATTTTATAATATTATTTTATGCAGAATTAATTTTATCAAATAGCATGTTTATGAGATTTATTAAATTTCAAATTCAAGAAACTCTTTGAGCACAAGAACTTAGATTTATGAAATGAATTTTTAAGAATGTTTAAAAAATATTATCCTATTACGATTAGCATATATTATAAGAAAAACTTTGTCCAATAAAGTAATGACACGTCAGATGGTATAAAAATATGGTATATGTAGCACTACTGATATACTTATTGTTAAATATCGCTATATGAGTTATGGAAAGATACATGCATCAAGAGGAATTCTAATTATTTTTCTAACAAAAGGAAGTTGTTCGACATCGATCATCTTCTTGAGGATTTAAGATCAAGATTTTGTTTTGATCTAAGGTAATATATATAACCGTACTTATGAATAAAAGCTAGAATTAACAAAAGGGTAATGCTATTGGAGATTTTCCAACACATGGTACCTTTTTACTCCCAAAAAAAAAAAAGATGCATCATTTAAATTAAGACTGAACAGCTTTTATAAACACAGTAAATATGAAACATAGGCGTTGGAACTAAGTTGGTTTTTGAAAAAATTAACAATAATGTATATTTGATGGGAAAAAAAAAAAAAAAAACTTATAGTAGAATTAATTAGTAGTTTTGATGCAATCACAAATTATGAATATTAGGGAGTGTATCTTTCTACTAAATTTATATTACCTCATTATTCCAAAGTACTTGAAGGCCATCTGTATGATCCCATAACGAACTGGGTTTTCCTTCTTTCTGAGATTTGTGATGAACAATATCCTTTCCCATTTCCTGTAGTAAATTATGCATCCACAATTTTCCTCCTACAATAGATACTAAAGATTTTTCAAGGAGGACTGATATATTAATGTCTGCTTGGTAGCCACGACTTCTAAATATCTTTTTTACACGTTCTACATCCTCTCCTATGAAGAAACATGCAATGTCCAAAAATATTTTCTTTTGCTGAACCTCTAATCCATCAAAGGCCACTTTCAACTTATCAAGAATTTCTTCTCTTGGATGATCTTTTAAACTATCCAGTGTTCTAGACCATTCAAATAAACTTCTTCCAAATAGGGAGGAACCCAAAACTTTAAGAGCCAAAGGAAGACCATCAGCGTAATCAACAAAATTGTGTGACAAATTAGTATAATCTTCACTAGGATGGTCTTTCCTGAAAGCTTTCCTTGAAAATAGTATAAGAGCTTCATCAGCAGGAAGCTTTTCAACCTTGTACATTTTTGGCTCATATTTTCTTAACAAGCGTTCATCTCTTGTGGTTACAATGATTTTACTACCAGGACCAAACCATTTATATAAATCTTTGCCATCATCTCCCACTACAGCTTCTAATTGTTCTATATTATCCATGTCGTCAAGAAAGATAAGAATCTTTTTGTTACATAATCTGCTCCTTATCCTATGGACTTCCCCAACACTTACTTTTCTTTTCAACAAGTCACCATAAAGCTTTTTTTGCATATGGAATAAACCTTTCTTTTTATGTATCTCTGCAACACCATCAATGAAACTGCTAGCTTCAAACTGATTATGAATTCTTCGAAAAATAACTTGTGCAATGGTCGTCTTACCCATCCCGGGCATTCCACAAATCCCTATGATACGAACTTCATTGAACCCCATGCCCAAGTCCAATTCAATTTTCTTTACACGATCCATTCCGACAATGTCCATGGAATCACTTGGGAATATTGTGTGATCCAAATTACTGAAAATATATTCAATTACGTCCCTGATAACATTTATCTCGTTCCTGCAAAAAAGGTAGAACATGATGTTAATTATTTGATGAGTAAGTAAAGTAATTGATAAAAGACAAAGGTGGGGGATTGTAACTGATCAAATGGTAGTGAACACTTATCGTACACCAAAGAACAGGGTTCGAAACCTTCCCCTATCACTAGGCTTATCAAGGTATACATATTTTGTATTACCGGAAGATTAATTAGAAAGTAGAAAGATAAAAGAGTTTCTTGTATCCAAATTACGATCTACACACAGGTACCGGTGGTGGATTCCCACCTCGAAGAGCTTAATTGATTGGTAGCTTATTTATATATGCTTGCTGTAAGAATAATGTTTATAATTGTATCAACTTAGGTGCTAGTTGACTCATATATTGTTGGATTTTAGTATTGCTTTCTGAATTTATTTCGTCAGTGGTGACAAAAGGACATTAAATCACTAGTGGAGTAGCAGGTGGAGTGTAAGTGAGAGGCTAAGGGTTTGAGTCACTATTGGAACAATAAAAAAAAATAATTCAATGATTCCCCAGCTAAAGGGAGAACTTAATTACCACACAAAGGACTAGGAACAAAAAGGGGAAGATATTTTAAGAAGATCTTGAAGGAGATTTTGGGGAAAAAAAAAAAAAAAAAAACTCTCCCTATGGCCAGCCACCCCCTTTCCTACCCTTGCAAGCTATTTAGGACACACTCTAGATTAATTGGAAAAGGAAGCCTTCATCTAGATTAAAGGTCAAATGTGTGTGCTTGCTAATTAGGGCACACTCTAGAGACTTCACATAATCTCTTATTTGGTTGATGTGCTACTTTGCTTCACATAATTAGAACTCATAATCGGATTAAATAATTACTTAATAATAATAGATGTCGATTAATGTCTTGATCAACGTTTGTTGGTTGTGTGTGTATTTTCCACACATTCTTGAGTGGAAACATCTCCTAATATCGTTATGGTCAAAGTAATGGAGATCTCGGTTTTCCTACGGGTTTGGTCAATAAGGGATCCTTTACTCTCTAGTATTCTAGATCAATGGAGGTGTTTTGGCTTCTAGTATTAGCTGTAACTCATTTTTCTAAATGTAAATGTGAGTCTCCAGTTGGAGATTTTGTCCATTTGACATGATTGTGTATTATGTGCTCTTTTAATTCTTGGGATAGAGATACAGCTGAATGGCCCAAGTAGGCCATGATATAGTGTGACGGGTCAGGAAGGCCGGGATACAGCTTGATGGGCGGAGTAGGTTGAGATATAGTGTGAAGGGTCGAGTAGGCCGAGATACAGCTTGATGGGCCTAGTAGGCCGAGATACAGTGTGATGGGCCAGGTAGGCTAAGAAACCGAGAGAGAAAGAGAGAAAAGAAGAGAAGAAAAAGGAGAAGAAACCGAAAATCAGAGAAGAAGGAGAAGAAAGAAGATAAACTAAGAGAGAAAGAGAGAAAAGAGAATAAGGAGAGAGAGAAGAGAGAGAGAGAGAGAGAGAGAGAGAGAGAGAGAGAGAGAGAGAGAGAGAGAGAGAGAGAGAAGGAGGAAGAAGGGAAGAACATAGAGTGAAAGAGAAAGAAGTAAGGAAGAAGGTCAGCTTCAATCCCTTTTATGAACTCTTTGTTTTTATTTTGAATTGAACTTGGTTTTAATTTTTGGTTTTGTAAGGTTAAGTGAGTGATTAGAGAAGTTGATAGGATCACAAACACCTTAGGAATTGAAAGAGATTTCAGTTGGGTGTCCTTAGCATTTAATTTATGGTTTTGTAAGGCTAAGTGAGTGATTAGAGAAGTTGATAGGATCACAAGCACCTTAGGAATTGAAAGAGATTTCAGATGGGTGTCCTCAGCATTTTGGGGTTTGTGTTATTTAATGGAGTTTTGATTTCTAGTTTTGTTGGAGGTTGGTTGTTAGATTTGGAGGCTATAAACATGTTTTTAGAAAATTAAGAAACTAATTTGGGGTGTTAGAATCGAAGAAAATTGAAGTGGGTTGAAGTTTGGAAAATGTGGAAAATTTATGGAAAATTTGCAATGCCTACTTTGAGGCTAATTATCTGGCGTTTTATCCGTCCGTTTTGAATGATCTTTATATAGTTGTAAAATGAGTATAATTTTTATCAATTTGGTGGTTATTTGATAGGTTAAACATTAGGTCAAAATTGAGAAAAAATAAGGAAAATCTGGAAAAAAAAGGGGGCTGAAGGAAGAAGACAATGAATAGTGCTCGCTGGCCACCCCACTCGTACCACCGGCGCATGCGGCGGCTCTAGTCCCTCCCCACTGTATTTTCTATTTCGAGTCGAATGGTGGCCTCCGTTTTGTGATTTGAGACCCCTAACTTAGCGTTTGCACTACACACACTAGGATTAGAGAGTAAACGACTTTTGTTTTTTATTTAATTGTGGGTTTTTGTTATTTTCTTGTACGGGTTTAGGCTCAAAGGATGACCGGAAGGTACGGGACAACCTCTAGCGGCAAGTTAAGCACAAGTTCGAGGTAGGGGGATCTGGAAACCTTTGACTGCAAACTTGATCATATTGAATCTTTGTTGGAAAATATTATATGTGTGCTAATATGTGAATTATATGAATTATCTGAATGACTTGAGCTAGATATGTATTATTTATATATATATATTAATTAGTAATGCGCGCATTACATGAATGTGCATTTATTTGAATGTGAACCATGATTCATTGAGAATGGAGGTTACTAAGCTTGAATCTAGTTTGTGGCACAATAATAGTACGAAGTTTATTTATATTTATTTTATTTTCCTCCGTCACATTTTGGTTATAGAAGTTAATACTAAAATTAGAGTGTGATTCACCCCTTAATCCCGAATTGGGGCGTGACAAAATGGTATCATAGCCAGGTTATTAGATAACCTTGGGTATAACCTGTGGAGATGTGCTAAGTATAAGGATAACCTTGGGTAGAGCCAGTGGAGATTAGTTAAGTAAATGGAATAAGTTTTAATCAATGAGTTCTAGTGCACTTAGATTCTAGAATTTGTGTTTTAGATGACTGGATCTACACTATGGAGAAATTTAGTATTTATTAAAGTTGATTGACAAAATTATTCTTTAAAGATGAGTGTGGCATGCTTCCAGAGTGTTGGTAGGTAGTTAGTTGTGCCAGAAGTGTGATTGTTAGTGAGAAAACAATATATGTATTCATGTAATCACAATTTTGCTTTTGGATTAGGGAAAACGACTGGCCACCAGATCCCTGATACTGAAAGGTGAATATTTTGATTAATGAATATGGATCACATTTGATAGAATGTTAAAGAATTTGTGCGAAGGATCACCAGTAGGGATAGATTTACCCTGAGACCACCTTAAGAAGTATCTACAGATGAGGAAGACCTTAGTGAGGACCCAGACCAACCACAGGAATTTGAATCCATTTCGATAGCCCACCCGGGACAAGTCGAATCTTGAGGTTCTGTAGTAGGCCCTGTAGCTCTGGAAGATACGGAGGCTAATGCTACTTCTATTGTGTCAGTTAAAGAAGTTAGTAGCCCAAGTGATAGGAAGTAGTTACGATGGTGAAGTTTGCTGAACTTTGTTTGTGCTTTTGTGAAAATTTTAATGCATTGTGTATATTATTTTGAATCGTTTTGTTATATATAATATGTATGTTTTGTTTTGCATTTCTTTATTATTAATTTTATTTGTGTTCTTTTTTTTTTTTTTGGTAATAGAATTTTATTTTTGTTCTTTATTTGAGGAAATTTTTATTTCAAAGCAATTTAAAGATTTATTTAGAGAAATTTTTATTTAAATTGGTTGTTGATTTAATCCTCTTAAGAGATGGCAGAAAGACAAGGATTTCAGAACGAGAACGTGAACGGTAACCAAGACATGGTTGCAGCCGTACGAGAAATGACAAGTGCTATTCGAGAGATGACAAGTGCGAATTATGAGAATCCAAGGGAAATTTCGAAAGTCCAAACCACCTGTGTTTAAAGGTGAACTTGATTATATGGTAGCCGAGGAATGGCTATGCCAGATGAAGAGGAAGTTAAAAGAACAAAGGATCCCAGAAGAGTATCAAGTGATTATTGCTTGTTCATACCTGGAGGGACAAACATATCATTGGTGGGAATCAATAACGAGCACTCAAGAGGAGGAGGTCACGAACTAGGCAGGGTTTAAGAGACTTTTTCTGGAGAAGTATTTCCCTGATACAGTCAAAGCTATGAAGTCAAGGGAATTTTTCAACTTGGCTCAACGGGATCAATCAGTAGCTGATTATCAAGCAAAATTTGAAGAACTAATGCTCTTTGCATCGGAGTTGGTGCCAAATGAACACACGAAGGCCAATCGATTCTAGGAGGGTCTTAAACCAACTGTCAGGGAGAGAATTATAATCTTGAAGTTAGAAAAGTATGCGAATGTTGTTGATCGCGCTTTAATTTCCGAACAAGCAATGTTGGACACAAAAAGGATATGGGTTGCTAAAGCATCAAGTGAAGGTCAAATCAGTAAGTGTCTGAACTTAAGTCCTTTCTGTTACCAACAACCGAGGTCGTACTTTGATGAAAGACGTTGTTATTATTGCGAACAAGTAGGACACATTCATATCACCAGGCATCACAATTTCAGTCTCAAGCTCCCCTACTTCAATATAGAGCTCCACCTGCACCACAATTTCGTACCCCACCACCACCTCAAGTACGTGCACCCTTTCAGCCTCAATAGAGTTGGACTCGACCACCTAGTAGTCAACAACCACCACGTTCGAGAAGTCTAAAACTATTTTCTTAAAAATTGAGTGAGGGCGTGAAAACCACCCCAGGGGTGTACGTGAAAAAGGGCTGCCCATTGGTCAGTTCAGATCGATATTGGGGCTTACCAAACTAAAATCAAAAAATTCGGTATTTTTCGATTTCGATATTTTTTCGGTTTCGATATTTTTTGATTCGATAATTTTTGGTAAACTTTAGTTTCGGTTCGATTTTAGTAATTTTGGTATCGGTATGTCTTCGGTTCATTTTCGGTTTAATTATAATAATACTAATTATTATATACCAATAGAAATTAAAATTTAATCAAATATGATGCATAAAATATAATGTTTGATGAATATATATTTGCACGAGTAGTATTGGTAGTTTAGTATAGTACTAGTATTAATTGCAATAATATTAATATTAGTAATAATATATACTAGTATAATTAGTTTAATAATATGTATTAGTACATATTCTATTAATTTAGTACGTATATATACCGATAAATATGAGTAGATATATATATATATGTGCATTACTTATCTAAAGATGAGATTCTTATTTTTCTAAAAATAATAACATTTACTTTATTAGAGAATGACTCTATATCTTAACTCACACTTTTGATAATATTAATATGATAACATTATATAATTATACTTTCTTATAATTGTTTAAGATATTAGTAGTTTAATATTTATTGTACCACTAACATAATAGTATTATATAAGCATATATAACTAAATTTCGGTAATTGTTTCAGTTTTTTTGGGTATATATTTCAGTTTTTTCGGTAATAATCAATTCGGTTTCTTTCAATAATAATTTTCGATAATCGGTCGGTTTACCAACTTTTTTCGGGTTTCACCAAAACCAAACCAACTTTTTTCGGATTTTTTCAGTTTCAGATTTTTGATTTTCGAATTGTAAAAATCGGTATACCAAACCAAAAAAATTTCGGTCGGTAGTCAGTCAGTTCGGGAAAAACGAAACCAAAGGGTAGCCCTACGTGGAACCCTACTGAGCAATGAAACTTTGTGATACTTACCCCTACACAGGTTTTGGATGTAGGTAAACCTAAGGAGGCAGCATGGGGAGGACATTGCAATGGGCATTCTAGAAATCATATGTTATTCTTTTGATTTTGTAATTCTATTTGTAAATCATTTTGTCTTCACTTTGGCTCATTAATTTTTTTAAATATCTTTCAAGGTTGTAATTATTTATATGTAACCTCAAGGGATTGGTTTTGTTGTAAATTTTTTAATTAAATAATGTTTTTTTATTTTAATTTTTTTTTTATCTATGCTGCCCATTTTAGATCCAACCCGATTTTCAAACAAAAGGGCTTATCGTATTTTAAGGACTTGGGACTAGATACAAGAGGATGAGTGTTGCACTTTCAGGTTCCTAAAGTATTAATCTTGTCCGAAATAAGTTTAAAAGGTGAAAAATATAAAGTAAAAGCTTGCATCTGCTTCCCCTATTATATAACCAGTCACATCTCTCTCCAAACCTAACGTGGTCTTCCACAAAAAAAGTGTGTCGGCTCTTTAATTAAAAAACAAACATAATGCATAGAGAGAATGTATATATGTATATATAGATATATATATATATATATTGGGAGCAACAAGTAAGTATGTCTGTGCTTTAATAAAATAAGGATATAATATCTTAGGCCTAAAATTCAATGATCGAGACCGCCCATATTTTAAGACATCATTCAAAGATGGCCCTTGCCAAAAATCAGCCAAATCGAAAGATGTTTTATTAGTCTGGCGGATTTTGTTTGTTTGCATAGTTTAGAAGACTAAACAATTATCAATTTAGCCAATTTTTTATAGGGACAACCATGAGGAAGGATCTAAAAGATAAATGATTTTGATCATTGATCTGCATTGCTAAGTGATACCCCATAGAGGATGTTCTTACTTTTGTCAAAGGACATCATTACTTTAAACTCCCTAGGATGACTATATGGTCACATTTAGCTAGATAACTAAATGATTTTCGATTAATTTGATTGATTTTTTGCAATAATGATCTTTAAAATGGTCAGTTCGGATTATGAGATTAGTCATGTAGTGGGCTCAAAAAGGTGTTAGCTTCGATTAAGTTGTTAATCAATTAGCTTTAATTTAGAGTGTTCCTCTATATATACATATATATAATTGTGTTCTTATTGTATGGAGCTTCCTTTATAATTTCATTTAAAAAGGATGAGTATTTTGGCAGTAAAATGCTAACCCTAGTTTTTTACGATTTTTGCTTGTCAAAAAATTTAGACCCTTATTTTGATACATATCTGACGGTTTTTTGTGCTGGAAAATGAAGAAATGCTAATCTCTATTTAACAATTTGAAAAAAGTAAAAGATTTTTGAGGTTGAATTTACTGGTTACATTTTTTGTGCAATATAGCTAGAAGAGACCACTTGCAGATTTGATCGATTAACGGGTTCAAACAATTTCACTTTCTTATGGAGAGAGAGGCATGTTAAAGTAGATTTAAAAATATTTATGGAGAACGACTTTGAGATACGATTTGAATCGTTTCCTTAAAGTGTAGTTTGTCCCCACTCAAACGAGGTTGCTAATAGCTAGGTTCTTGGCAAATCACTTCTAGGATACTACAATCAAAGAATTCCCTTAGAAAATTCTAGAAGGAAAGTGTACTCAGAAATCATGTTTCAATATTCGAATTGTGTATTGTAATGGTTCTGTGTGGGTACATATATATTGATGGATCAACAACATAGATCCTACAATTAGGCCTACGATTAGTCTAGTTCCTACAATCAAGCTATTACTCTAATTACAAGCTCGTACATCTAGCTACACTATCTATAGAATAGGAAAGAATCAAGTGTTGACTATTCACCAATATTTCAACACTCCCCCTCAAATTGGTGCATGGATGTCAAAGATGCCCAACTTGCCCAAAAACTTTGAGAACGCTTGATTTGAAACTGCTTTGGTGAGGATATCGGTTAACTGATCCTCTGATCGAATCTTAGGCAACTCCACAATTTTCTCATCCAACTTTTCTTTGATGAAGAATCTATCTACTTCCATATGCTTTGTGCGATCATGTTGAACCAGATTATGACCAATATCACACGCTACTTTATTGTCACAATATAATCGAATTGGTTGCCTAGGTGGATATCCCAAATCCAGCAAGAGAAGTCTTAGCCATAATACTTCACAAACTCCAAGTGCCATATCTCTATATTCAGCTTCTGCACTTGAACGTGAAACAACGTTTTGTTTTTTGCTTCTCCATGTAACGAAATTACCACCTACGAAGGTCAAGTAACCTAAAGTAGATCACATGTCACCTACTGCCCCAGCCCAATCAGTATCAGTATATGCATCCACACTTCGATGATCTACATTTTTAGTGAATAAAATTCCCTTTCCAGGAGCAGACTTCAAGTACCTCAAAATTTCCATAACTGCATTCGTATGTTGCTCTCCAGGGTTATGCATAAATTGGCTGACAATACTCAATGCATAGGCAAGGTCTGGCCTTGTGTGTGCTAAGTACATCAATCTTTCTACGAGTCTCTGATATCTCCTTTTATCAATTGGTACCTGATTAGGCTCAACATATAACTTCAATCCTTCCTCTACTGGTGTATCAGCTGGTTGACATGCTAACATACCAATTTCTTGTAACAGGTCTAAGGCATACTTTCTTTGAGATAGAAAGATCCCTTTATTAGATCGAGATACTTCAATCCCAAGAAAATATTTCAAGGAACCGAGGTCTTTCATTTCGAGTTCTCTGGATAAGTAACTCTGTAGAGCCTTCCTTTCTTTCGGATCGTTCCCTGTGACCACCATGTCGTCCACATATACAATGAGTGCAGTAATCTTACCCTGCAGTTTCTTCAAGAATAAAGTGTGGTCTGAATTGCTCTGACGATAACCAAAGGCTCTCATAGACTTTGTGAACCTTCCGAACCAAGCTCTTGGAGATTGTTTCAACCCATACAACGATTTCTTTAATCTGCACACCTTCCGACTATGTATTTCTAATATCATACATCCTGGTGGGAGATCCATATATACTTCCTTTAAAAACTTGCTATGTAGAAAGGCGTACTTCACATCAAATTGTTGTAATGGCTAATCCAAGTTCGCAGCTAGAGACAACAAGACCCGAACCGTGTTGATTTTAGCTACAGGTGCAAAGGTCTCTGTATAATCGATCCCATAGGTTTGGGTGTACCCTTTCACCAACAGTCTTGCCTTAAAGCGTTCAATTGTACCATCTGCTTTATACTTCATAGTATAAACTCATCGACAACCAACTGGTTTCTTTCCTGGTGGACAGTCAACAAGTTCACAAGTTCTATTTTTCTGCAAGGACTTCATCTCCTCATTCATATATAGCGGCTTTCCACCTTAGGTCAGCTAAGGCTTCCTGCACACTATTAGGAATAGATACAGTAGATAATTGATTTACAAATGACTGATTTGATTCCGACAAACAATGGTTAGACACATAATGACTCATGGGATATTTAACTTTACTAGAAATTTTAGGTTCATATGTGGGCTTAGGGATACCTCTGGTGTGACGGTCTGGTAGTTGTTTTCTAGATGGTTCAGACACCAAATCAGGATCATCCTCAGCAAGCGATTGGCCTGGTGTATCAGTAACCTGTGGTGCGAGGGACTCGGACGGAGATGGAACATGTTCTTTATTTTATGGGTGATCACCACTTTGGTCCAAAGTTGTACCACTCATATATGATTCACCACTACACCAAAATTGAGCTTTCACGGCGTGCAATTTACGGCGTGCACTTGCTGATCGCCGTAAATAATTATGTTTTACAGCGTGCTTGCGTAGCGCGCCGTGTATTTTATTTCTATGTATCAATTTACGGCGTGTATTAACTGCATGCCATAATGGCATATAAATCATGGCAAACATATTTTGCGTCGTTAAATGTGAGACAATTTACGGCGTGCATTTTTATTATTAATGGCGTGCATACTTTATGCCATAATTAAAACTGATTTTTTTTATTTTACCCGCGAAACCAAAAAAAGAATGAAAAATTCCCTCGCGTATTTTCATTTGGCGCTTCAGTTTCTGGAACTTCACAATAGTCACTCCCTCTTTCTCTGTCTCTCCTACTCTTTCTCTCTCGCTCTCTCTCGCCAAAACACTCGATCAGTCTATCCATTCTCTCCCTCTCTCTCTCTCTCTCTCTCTCTCTCTCTCTCTCTGTGGATCCTCCCTCTTTACTTTTCTGGGCGTTGGTGCTGGATTTTTTTTAAGAAACACCCAAATGGTGTAAGGTACTAGTATTCCCCTTTTGTAATTTGCTCATTCTCTACTTTACTTAACTATTTTCTGCTCACCTAATTTTATGGGTTATGAATTATATTTTCTTATTCAAATTTTATACATTTTATGGGTTTTCTATTTTTTCAATTTATGGGTTAATGGGTTGTTTATGTTTTGCCAATTTAATGGGTACGTTCTATTGCCTTTTGGAAATCAAGATAACCAATCTTGATCCCTTTCAATATTTCAGGAATGTAATATATTGGGTAGCTTATTTGTTGAAAACCTTGGTTTCAATTTCAGGTTGGCAATGATCAAAATGCAAAACTGACACTTGCTTTGGTTAGTTAAGATGCGGAAGTGAAGGTATGTTTCAAACAGGCCCATGTGTTGTGTAAAAACTTTAACTTGATGTTAATATATTATACATATATCCTGAAGTGTAGAGTTCTCTTATTTTCTTTCCAATGTTATGCTAATAATCATGATAAGTTTTTGTTTTCTTAAAGCAGTCTTTGAAAACGACATGAACTCTAAATGTAATGTACACTTTCACCAACCAGAATGTATCTGCAATCATTTTATAATAGTGAAGATACTGTAACTGCTAAAGCTCATAAACGTAGAAAATTGGTTTACTGGTGTTTGCTACAGAACATTTGACTAATATTTGCTTAGTTTGTTTCTTGCTACAACTTAAAAATTAAGTAGTTTTGAAATCTGTACAGTATATGTTTCCTATGTTTGATGAATTGAAAGCTTTCTCATTTCCCTTCAGCATTTTCCTCTTTTGATGATACACTAAAATTTGATTGAGGCCATGCAAAGTTTGTTAACAATTTATTGTCGTGTAGAAAAAATTTTGGTGTGATGCAGAAACTTTATTAGAATGCTGATTGCAAAAGCCTAATATGTTGTACCAAGTGCATCTCAAACTTGGCATGACAAAATGGCCATCTGACATCATTCTTTACACTCAAAAAGTTTCATCTCATATTCTGTATATCTAGACCCCCACATAATATTGATTCTAACGTTTGTGTGTGTTTTGGATTTTTAAATTCTTCCACATATCCTCACCTAACCCCATTTTCCCCTCCAGAACCATGTCTATAATTCCTGAGTCTGGGAGTATTGGTTCTTTTGACTTTCATTTCTAAACGTTACACAGCATACTTCTCTGTCCTGCTTGACATCAATGGTGGATGAACTTTTGGACTGTATAGCATTTTTGTGCTTCACTTAGCAGCCAGGTGAGAACTGAGAACTTTCCTCTTCTTCTTCTCCACAATCACCTTCTTTATACTCTTCTTCCTTGTGACAATCTTTATAGCCTCCGTGTACTTTTACTTTATAAATACTGCATGCTTTGCATCTGATGAGGTCTGAGTGGCATAGGAATTTGGAGCCTGCACTCTGTATTGCTTGAAATTCATTTGGATATATCTTTTTCCCAGATTCAGTGACTAATGTTTTGTAAACCATCACTCTGCTTCATGTGAAAATCAGGGTAAGCCATGTTCCCATAATCTCACATGTTCTGCTACCTTTAGAATATGTAGTATAGAATATAAGTATAGAGCCATGTTCCCATAATCTCACATGTTCTGCTTCCTTATAATAAGTTGGTTTTACAAGAATAAGTTTTATTCATGAGTTTAACATTGTGGTCAATGGCCACTATATGTTATATTTGTATGTAGTCTATAGATGCTTAAATCTTGATCCAATGCTTTCTTTTTATGGTTCTGATCATTATTTTTAATTTTATATGAACATAGACTTCACATTTCCCCTGCCCCTAGTTGTGTGCATATTGACTGAATTTGATTGTTATATAATAGAGAAAAATATTTTACTGGTACAGTAATATGCTATCTGCATTAGTTGCACATTAATGCATATGTAGCTAACAGCTGTGAGCCTATGACTTGAATTGTGTGGTTGTTGTGGCTGTATGTTGTGTACTTGCAGGTGCGTGCATGTTTTTATGATGCACAATTTGGTTTCAATTTCTTAAACCAATTTAGAAGCCACACATTGTATTTCACAAACTGCTATAAATATAATCTGTAACCCTATCCTACTTCAGTTACATGCATTTTCAAACACTTTCTTCCTAAACAACATGGGCTACTACTTTGTATTCAACATAAATTAGTTTAGAAGCATTTTCTTGCACTTAGAATTAACTAGTTTTGCTAGTCTGCATCTAGCTTGCCAATGTCAAATCATTCCTAAGTATGAACTTAGATGTGCTCTGAATTTGAGTATAGAATGCAAACTCACAATAGTTTATTGAAATGATTAATAATTTAATATCTGGAAAATATTTCTTTAGTCAATTAACTGATGGCAAAGTATTGTACCTTGTTAAAGTCCAATGACAATTAAGGTAACTGTAATTGTCCTCGACTCATCAACTACCAAATATCAGTCACCTTTACTGTCTCAATTATAGGCAATCACTTTATTTCACTTTCATTTTTCATTGAGGTTGTTATTGTAATGAGTCATGACTTATCTTTTTATCCATCAAAGTAAAACTGAGTTCTATACCAAAAGAAAAAACAATAAAACAGAGGTTAAAAATTTGCACATTTTTCATTGTTATAATTGTTCTTTTAATTAAAATTCAATGTTTATTGCAGAGGGCTATGGAAAACGTTTTTTCCTCAAGCTTTGTTTGCAAAACTATTGAGCTTGCAAGACAGGTAGGCACACCTTTGCTACTTTGTTCATGTCAACTGAAGATATAGTAAAAACTAGAAGATTAAAGTAAAAATCTAGCACTAAAATAAAAAAGAAAATACAATATATTTGTACTTCTTTGATTTCTCCCACACTTCAATATGAGAATCTAGAGATAAACAGAAACTGCATTTTCTTATTTCAACTTCAATTATATTACCTTCATTTACATTACCTTTTATTGCTTGGTAGGCTTGAAAGAGTATATGAATGATAGAATTGGATTTCTTATGTATGTGTGGATTATATTCATTTGCTTTATGGAGTGAATACATACATAGCTGTGTGTGCATTTATACATGTATTGGTTTGCTGCACTACTGTATATTGTTTTCCTTGTGTTTTTTTTTTTGTGTAAGAATCATTTAATTCTTTTATTGACAAATATATTGTATAATTTTAAATTGGAAAGGTGTCTAGACATTAATTAGAGAGCAACACCAAGGAAAGACAGAGACCATGGATAAAGAATGGGTAAACTATGCAAGGTTATTTTTAAGGCCCTAGCTATACATATTTAGATAGTTTATATGCATGTAGTACTTATTAAAAATAAGATTTTTTTTCCTTTAGAAATTCTAAAGTGTATCGTGATGGAGCACGAAGGTTTGTTGATATGGTCCAAGCGAGTAAGGGGAATCCAGCAAAGATCCAATGTCCTTGCAGTCGTTGTATAAACCTCCAATACCAGCATTTTAATATAGTGTATGAGCATTTGGTCATGAATGAGATGGATTCTACATACACTACATGGGTGTTTCATGGAGAAAATCCAAGTTCATCTGTACAAGAGAGAACTGATGAATTGCCAGAGACATATAGAATGTATAGGGATGCATTCTGCCAAGATGATGATGATGATGATGATATTGCAGAACCACCACAAGAAAGAAGAGAGCCAAATTTTGAAAATTTAGTGGAGGATGCAGAACTTCCTTTATATACAGATTCTACTTACACAAGGATGTCTGCAACTGTTGTTTTATATAAGTATAAAGCTAGATATAGTCTAACTGACAAAGCTTTTGATGAGCTTCTTGAGATTTTTGGTGATATGCTACCACGTGATAATAGGCTTCCAGATTCCTTGTATTCAACAAAAAAATTACTCAAGGCATTTGATTTAGGCTATGAAAAGATACACGCATGTGTAAATGACTGTTGTTTATTTAGAAAAGAGTTTGAGCACATGGAGACATGTCCGAAATGTGGTTGTTCCCGGTGGAAAATGAATGACCGAACAAAAAAATTATACATTGGAGTCCCTGCAAAGGTCTTGCGGTACTTTCCAATCATACCGAGATTTAGGAGAATGTTTAAGTCACCGGAAATGGCAGAACAATTAACATGGCATTACACTCATAGAAGTCAGGATGGAAAAATGAGGCATCCAGTAGACTCGTTGGCATG
The DNA here is from genome assembly GCF_963921425.1 of Dryas octopetala. Classification (NCBI taxonomy): domain Eukaryota; kingdom Viridiplantae; phylum Streptophyta; class Magnoliopsida; order Rosales; family Rosaceae; genus Dryas; species Dryas octopetala. The sequence continues at coordinate 7,063,827 of NC_141367.1, read as the reverse complement.
GAATATAATTGATAATAAGTGGCCTTCTTTTGCTTCAGATCCACGTAACCTCAAGCTTGGCCTTTCTTCTGATGGATTCAATCCGTTTGGTGATCTTAGTTCAAGATATAGTTGTTGGCCAGTGATTTTGGTTACTTATAATCTTCAGCCATCTCTATGCATGTCCAAGGAAAATTTAATGTTGACTTTACTTATCCCAGGGCCAAAGCAACCTGGGAATGATATAGATATATACTTGGAACCACTTATAGAAGATTTAAAGGAATTATGGATCAACGGTGTAAGTGTTTATGATGCATTCAGTAAGTCCACATTTAATTTGAAAGCTATATTGATGTGGACAATAAATGACTTTCCTGCTTATGGGAATTTATCTGGATACTCCACAAAGGGTGAAAAAGCATGTCCAGTATGTGGTGTTGACACATGTTCAAAATGGCTGAATTGTAGTAAAAAATTTGCATATATGGGTCACAAAAGGTTTCTTCCACACAATCACCCATTTCGGGTTAAAAAAGATTGGTTTGATGGAACTAAAGAACATGGACGGAAGCCTAGAATATTAACTGGTTCAGATATTCATCAGTTTGTCGATAATTTTGAAAATGATTGGGGAAAGTCGAAGAATAAGAGAAACAAAAAGAGGAAGAAAGATAGAAGTCCTATTTGGCCATGGAAGAAGAAGTCGATTTTCTTTGAGTTACCATATTGGGAGGTTTGTCGCTTTCCCCTTTATTTTTATTAAATTTTAAAAATACTTCATAGTTTTTGTTGTTGAATTTTAGATAACTTTGGATAATATTGCAGACATTACTATTACGCCACAATTTGGACATGATGCATGTGGAGAAAAATATTTGTGAGAGCATTCTTGGTACTCTCTTGAATATGAAAGGCAAGACAAAAGATAGCTTAAATTCTCGTAAAGATTTGGAAGAGATGGGCATAAGAAAAGAACTACATCCAAAAAATGATGGGGCTGGTTTTCTTTGTGCAACTGCATCATATGTCTTATCCAAAAAAGAGAAACAAGTTTTCTGTAAAAGGCTATTAAATTTGACATTACCAGATGGTTATAGCTCCAACATTTCAAATCGTGTGTCATTGCAAGATTGCAAGATTTTAAGTCTCAAGTCTCATGATTGTCATGTCCTAATACAACAAGTGTTGTCAGTAGCATTAAGAGGACTTTTGCCAAAGGGACCAAGGGTTGCAATATTCAGATTATGTGCATTTTTCAATGAAGTATGTCAAAGGGTGATTGATAAAAATAAATTAGAAAAACTTGAAGATGATGTTGCAGAGACTTTGTGCATGTTTGAAAGGTTTTTTCCTCCATCCTTCTTTGACATTATGGTTCATTTAGTCATTCACCTTGGACAAGAAGCTAGGATTGGTGGCCCTGTTCATTTTCGTTGGATGTACCCATTTGAAAGGTGACATTCGGAATGTACTTTATTAATTATAACCGAAGTTAATATTAATTATAATTTTTAGTATGACTTTTTCTTGTGATTTAGGTTTATGAAGGTACTAAAAAGCTATGTTAAAAATCGTTCAAGACCTGAGGGATGCATAGCTGAAAAATATTTAGCTGAAGAGATCACACGGTTTTGTAGTGGGTACATGAAACAAGCAGCTGAAATAGGTGTTCAACATAGACGCAATGAGGATTTTGAAGATGAAAAAATAGTAGAAGGACGCCCAATTGGTTATGGAAAGTTGAAGACAATGAATTCTGACATGCTAGAAATTGCTCATCGTTATGTTTTGTTCAATATTTCAGAAGTAAAACCATACAAAGAGTAAGTAAAATTAACATTTGTGGCAGTGAGTTGTATTGGTTTATATTGTTGTTACTAACAGTAAGTAATTTCCTGTACAGCATGCATTTAGAGGAACTTAAGCGTTCAGATATGCGTCTTTTGAAAAATGAAAGCCTTTTACAGAAGAGACATATAGATACTTTCAGTGCATGGCTATCAAATAAAGTGAAAAAAAGTGGTAGTAGTGAAATGTCACATATGCTGAGGTGGATTGCATGTGGGCCTCTGAACTATGTTGAATCATTTTCTGGTTATATTGTTAATGGAAATCGATTTCACACAAGGAATGCTGAGAAAAGCACACAGAATAGTGGGGTTTCCATTGAAGCAGATACAATGTGTCGAGCAAGTGCAAGAGACACTTCACATGTTCTTGGAAAAATACCATACTTTGGTGTTATAAATGAAATTATTTTGCTAAACTATAACCATTATAAATTCCCTATCTTTCATTGTGATTGGGCAAATATAAGAAATGGTGTCAAGGTTGAAGATGGGTTTACATTGGTTAATCTCCACCAAGGGCAACATCAATTTGAGAAAGATCCATTTATATTGGCATCACAAGCAAAGCAAGTGTTTTACTCAAGAGAGAATGATACGTCCAACTGGTATGTTGTACTAAAGGCACCACCAAGAGGTTTTTATGAGTTTGAAAATGCTGATGAGAATGATTACACGCCATCTGCACCAGTAGATGTCTCTCGACTTGACCTAAACCTTGATGATGAAGATTATGTTAGACATGATTGTGAGGACATGACTTATAATTCGGTAATTATAATCGTCAATTATTGGTCTATTGGTTTCATTTGCATAGATTATTGTTTTACAAATTTTTGTTTATATACCTCTAATAATTTTTGTTTGCTTAACAGAGTGATAATGAAGAGTGACACTAGTAACAGAGCGTGCATGAGCTACTTCCTATAGCTTTCTTTCTGGGTTCCTGTAGCTTTCTTTCATTTGTATATATACTTCCCTGTAGCTTTCTTTCATTTGCATATATACCTCTAATAATTTTTGTTTATATTACATTTGCCATTGCTAATTGGACCTACATTGTGCACTGCAGGTCAGACTTGTTTAAGGTCTTAAGTAATGGCTGGGGAAGTAAGCTTCGACCTATTTCTCATTTAATATGTCATATACATTTCAAATTATGTTTTTTTAAAACAATTTTTTTATTTGTTGTGCTTGTTATTCTTATAAACTTTTTTATTTGTTGGGCTTGTTATTCTTATAAATTTTTTTTGTATGTTCTATGAAGTCTTCAAAAAAAGGAGCTAAGAGAGGGAAAAAGCAACAGTTAGCTGCTATAGCTGCAGCCATGCAACAAGGGAATGAACCCTTACGAATATCAGGTGGAGGGTCTAATTCTCCACTAACGGTTTCACCTAATGAAGTACCTAATAATCCAGAAATTCATGATGAATCTAACCCTGAAATATCAAAGAAAAAGCCTAGGGGAAAGACAAAAATGGTGAATCTTAGCAAAGGAAAAGCAAAAACGTCTCGTCTTATAGTGGAGTTCAATTATTCTGGCCAACCATATAGAGGTGATGTAGCAAAATTTGCTTCATTCCTTGGTACCACAGCAAGAGAGCTACTGCCAGTGACATTGGAGAATTGGAAGGACCTTTCACAAGAATTTAGAAATCAAATATGGGAGCATATCACGGTATTGTAGAGAAATATATTTCCCACATTCAATTGAATAATTTATCTATAATTTCACTCTAATTTTACTTTGTATACATTTTTTTTTGGTGCAGCAAAAAGTCGCTATTGAGGAATGCCACAAGAAATATACATTTCAAAAGTTGAAGAAGCATTGGAGAGATTTTCGATCCTTATTAATTAAAGAAGTGATGCAGCAAGCTAAAGTGGTCGGCCTACAACGTGCTGCTGCCCTCCTCAAACCAGATAACATTCACTCCATGGAGGAATGGCAATCTTTTGTCAAAAAACGAACCTCTACAACATTCAGGGTAATGGTTTTTGACATTTTCTTTCAAGTATACTTGTGGGCTATCTACTGTTTTCAGCCAATATTCTCCAACATTCTATTTGTTTTTTTATACTAACTAGTTATTTATATATTTTTTTCATAGGAAAAATGTGAAAGATTTAAAAGGATGAGGGCAAAACAAACTTTAGTGCATAGGACAAGCCGTAAAAGCTTTGCTCGTTTGGAAGAGGAAATGGTAAAATCTTTTTTAATTTCATATGAATTTTGTCCTGTGAGAAAGTCTGCAATGTAATATTAGCATTAGTTGATCTCTACTTGTTATTTTATAGCGACAAGAAAGTGAAACACCAGATGCAATTTCAAGGGTTGATGTCTGGATCCGTGGTTATGAAACGAAGAAAAATAATGAGGATGAAGAAGTTGAGGATCCAGAGATAGTGGTAAAAAATTATCTGCTGTATACTTTTATGTTTATGGTTAAATTTTTATTTTTCTATTTATATTTATATTTTCAATTATGTACTTGAAGCAAAAAGTGAAAAAATACAAGGCAGCAGACTTGGAGAAATGCTCTATTAAAGATGATGCCCTTACAAAAGTACTTGGTCCTGACCCACGAGGAAGACTAAGAGGGCTTGGATTTGGGGCAACCATTTCAAAGGTGGAAGGTCAAACACATATGCGTGATAAGTTCAATAAATTGGAGAATGAGATGCAGGACTTGAAAAATCAGATGCGAGATCTTATTTCTAAGTTAGACATAGGAGGGATTAACACTGTAAGTAATGAGGATAAACATAATGATTTCATTTTGTTCATATTAGATTTGTGTTAAAATTTGGTTTAATTGATGTCTTAAGCATTGTTACAGCAAAAAGAAAACACAAGTGTTCAACATTCTGCTAATGAGGCATCACAAAGAAAACAGACAACAAATCCAAGTGTTCAACGTTCTGCAACTAATACAGCACAAAGCAAACAAAAGGAAAATGCAGCTGTTCTATGTTCTGATCATCCTGAGAATACAAAGTGCAAGTTGTTAAGTTGGCTTGGGACAAATGAAGTTGTTGCAATTGGTGATATTGCATCCAAGGATCCCACTATATTGGTCCATCATGTGCCTCTTGGCCATGAGTGCTGGAAAGTTTGGGTGAATGATGTGTTAGATGATAGTGTGGCTCTATATCGACCAACACGTGAGTTCTTTCTTCTTCGTGAAGCATTAGGAAGTACAATTGCGTGGCCAATAAAGTATATCAAAGTATATTAGTCTCACATTTTCGAGGTACATTCTTTTTTCTTTACTTAATTTACTTAATAGCTTTATGGAATGTTGTAAGATAGGATGATATGTGATAATACCAAGCTTTAGCTTTTGCATACACATGCATTAATTATTGCGTACAGACTTTGAACCAATTCTATTTCACCATACCCATATAATTTTGCATCCTGGTGATGCTGAAGAGAGCAGCACCAACAAAAAAATAGCATGAACTATTTTTATTAGCCAACAATTTTATTATTCCAGTACATTAATGTACCCTAGTTTGACTAACTTTGGTACTATTTGTGGACTGTTTGGATTGTTCGACCTGCCTTTTGAAACAATTTTGTCGAAACTTCTTAAGTTTATGGACTGATTGCTTGTTCCAATGTGATTGTCAAACCGTGGGATGTATTTGGTACTTCAAAATGCAATTGATGATCCGGTTAAGGATAATCGCTAATTTAACAGTAAGCCTCTATAGTCCAAACTAAAGTTTGTGGCAAAATTTGTTGAAACAAGTTTAATTTCTAATTTGACCAAAACTCAAACCAGCCATATTTACACACTTAGACAGTACAGGCCCGTTTGGGGTTGTTGTTAGCCATTCAAAAGCGGCTTTGTATTACAATTTTAGGTGAGCCATAGCAAGTTTGGTGTTTGATAAAAAAAAATAAAAAGCTGTCTTTTTTTATAATATATTATGGTATTTTATCCGGATTTAAATACCAGCCATTGGATTTTGATCCAATGGCTGGTGAGCATGGATTCTGTGCTAACCAGTGAGGAGATAATAATTGTATATGTATGTAAAATGAGTGTCTTTTAGTTTCCAAAAGAAATAATCTCAAAAGCCAAGTTGGACTAGACATATATATGTATATATGTATTCATATATCAATATATAATATATGATGTAATTTTCTCTTACCGGACAATTTTAAGTAGTCAATCATGGTTCATGACACATATTCATACATGATTCCACCTTATTAATGGATAACCAAGATTGGTTTTATGTTGGAGGCATGCTAGATCCTTTAATTTTCGCAACTCTTCAGCCCCTGTTTGTAATTGTTGGCTGGGTGAATTTTGACCAATTGGCTGTAATTGAAGGCTTATAATTTTCTAGATTATAGGTAATTACACTTAATTTTGAGTTTGGCTACTAGTTCATCAATTCTGGGTTTTTTTTCTTTTGCCTTATCTTTTTGTTTTCTATCTTTCTTGGGTTTGGCTGCATAATCTTTGACTTTTGTTTTGAATAGATTGTTTTTCCTGATTGTTATGCATATTTGCTCAAGCTGTGGTATATTTGGTTGAGATGATGTTCTTACTAACTACTGGAACATCTTTCTTTCATTTATAGGATCCATTACTGATAAAATATCAAGTGCCACAATGATATGTTTCTAGATTAACCAATTTTCTTTTTGGCACTGCATTTGTTTCCAAATGTATTAATCATAACTGAGTACTACAGCTAATTGGGGTTGGAGCATGGATTTACTTAATTTTTCCTTTCAAGTCTAAACTTAATTTTTATTACTTGATGTCATACATTATGCTAAACTTCTCACTATTCTAATAATTATTTTCAGGTACAAGATGAGGTTCCTAGAGTAGTTAAAGGGAATGTCAACATTTTGTTGGTGGATCCAATATATGGCTGTATGGGAGGCTAGTTTATTGCACCTTTTTTTATATCAATCAGGGCAGCATATATAGTTAGGAACTCTTGGTACTTATGAAATATATCTTGTTTTGGCTTGCATTTTGTTATTTACTCTTTAATTTCTAACTCTTAAAAATGTGACTTTGTATTTGGAATTGATTACCATAATTTCAATGAAGTGTGTATTTCTCTTACATTTATCTTGATGCAGTATTTTATTTGGTAAAATTAATTGGCAGGTGTATGAAGCTAGATAGAAATTAAGTTGCATATGTATAAATAAGCAAAAAAAAAAAAAAAAAAAAACTCAAAGACGGCGTGCAGACTATGTCATAAATAACTGAAAGACGGCGTGCAAATGTAAGCCGTAATATGTAGACTAATTACGGCGTGCAGATCATGTCGTAAATAACTGAAAGACGGCGTGCAAATGTAAGCCGTAATATGTAGACTAATTACGGCGTGCAGATCATGTCGTAAATTGTAATCTTAAACGTGAAAGATCTTTATTTATGACGTGTTTTGTTTATATTTACGGCTTATATTGCACGCCATTATAAGTATAGACTTTTCACGGCATGCGCTTCAACGGCACACAGCGGCACGCCGTAAATATCAATTTACGGCATGCAACGCCCGCCGTGGAAGCTCCATTTTGGTGTAGTGCACCTAATTCACCTACATCTTCATTCACTTGCCTAGTCTGTGAGTGATCATCATCACTAACATCTAAATTTGTACCACTTGTATCCAAGTCACTCACATCCTACATGGTTACCAAATTTAGGATGCTCCCTAAATTTGGTAAATCAGAGATGCGAACCCTATAGTCTAGAGTCTGAACTTCCTCCTGGTACTCCCCCTGAATTGAAGTTCAGGCTTAGAGGAAAAATACATTGAGTCTTCATGGAAAATGACATCCAATGTAATAAAAAAATTTTGAGTTGGAGGGTGATAGCACCGATACCCTTTTTGATGAGCAAAGTACCCTAAAAAGATACAGCGCAACGCTCGAGGAGTCAATTTGCTGCGCTCATGCTTATGTAGGTGTACGAATGCGACACAACCAAAGACATGTGGAGGCAAGTTTGGGACGGCTGGACCAACAATCGCTTCAGTGAGAGCCTGGGAGGGTGTATGGAAAACAATAGTGCTGGACAGTATCCGATTGACCAAATACACTGTAGAGGAAAGTGCTTCTCCCCAATAAAACAACGGCATATGAGCTTCTATCAATGAAGCACGGACAACCTCCAACAAGTGACGATTCTTTCGCTCGGCCACCCCATTCTGCTGAGGTGTATAGGGACAAGTAGTTTGATGAACAATTCCGTGTGCGACCAAATACTGCTGAAATTCATAACTCAAGTATTCTCTGCCATTATCACTACGAAGAACCTTAACTTGTGCATTGTATTGAGTACAAACCAGTTTATGCAATTTTTGAAATAACAAGTTCACTTCCCCTTTGGATTTCATCAAGCACACCCAGGTCATCCTAGTGCAGTCGTCAATAAAAGTAACAAGCCAACGTGATCCACCCAAGGTAGTGACTTTGGATGGACCCCAAACATCCAAATGTATGATCATAAAAGGAACTGAACTCTTATTCTAAGTTGATGGAAAAGAAGCACGAAGGCTCTTTGCAAGTTCACAAATATCACAACGGAAACTAGAAACATCAAAGTTTGCAAATAAATGAGGAAATAATTTCTTCAGGTACCCAAAGGAAGCATGCCCCAGACGTTGATGTCATAACCAAATGTCACATTTCTTCTTCTCCTCTTTAGAGTCATCCATTATCAAAGCTTGACGCAACTTGTTCAAACTTTTTTGACACCAAGTCCAAGTAATACAGCTTCCCTCGCCTAACACCACAACCAATCATTTGCCTTGTTCGGATGTCCTTAAACACACAAAAATTAGGCCAAAAAGGTACAATACACAATATGGTAGAGGTTATTTGTGCAACAGACAAAAGGTTATAATCCAAAGACGGAACTTCTAAAACGAAATCTAAATTCAAAGTATCAGTGAGAGGTGATGATCCTTCCCCAATAACTGGGCAGGAGAACCATTGGCAGTGGAAACAAACTTCTGTGAGGATGGTTTAAGGGATGAGACTTGTCTAGAATCAAATGTCATATGGTTCGTAGCACCAGAATCAATTACCCATGCACTATTAGAAACAGATGCAGACATATTCAAAACCTTACCACCATTACCTGCAGCGGCTACCAACGCTGAGGCTTTTTCTTTAACACCATTATCATCATCCTCTGCTTTCTTAGTTTCGACAATTGCAGCAGTGGATGTTCTTTTGGAATTCCTCTTCCGTGTATCACGGTTATGATCCCACCATTTTGGATATCCCACGAGTTCATAGCAACGACTTTTGGTGTGGCCAGTTTGGTCACAATGAGTGCACTTGTAGGTGGACTTGTCAATGCCCTTAGGATTGTTGGATCGAGATCGATCCTGATTCTGAGAAGGCCGGATTCGTGCGACCATGGCTGAAGCTTCAGAATTCTCAAGCTCTCCATTCATGGTTGTACGGCGAACCAATTCACGGCGGACCAAAGCATAATATTCCTCTAATTCGGGAATAGGATCCTTTCGTAAAATTTCACCATAGATTTGTTCGAATTCACCATCTAATCCAGTAAGAAATATGCGCCCTTTGTCATTGAACTGATTTTCTGTAAGATTCAACATCGTTCTCATCTTCCATGATCACCGTATCATGATGATCTAATTCACCAAATATTTCAGTTAATTCTCCATAATATACGGAGAGTGCTTTGCCATTCTGTTTAGCAGAGAAAGCCCTCTGATTCAAGGTAAAAACCTATAACTCATCTGCTCCATCATAAAAGGCTTTAGACAGAGCTCTCCAAATTTCTCGAGTAGTAGGTAAGCGAATGTATCGCTTCATAATTTATGGGGACATAGACATCAATAGCCAGCTTTTGACCTTCTGGTTGTCTGCATACCACTTCTCATATCCATCATTCTTCTCGGTAGGTGGCTGTGAAGTACCACGAATGAAGGAGAGTTTCTCCTTCTCAGCAATATGCATCTCCATGATTTGAGACCATAAATTATAAATTGATTCGGTTAAGGTAATCCCTGCATTGAATCCTGATCCCTCTGGTTGAACAATAATAGGAATGAGCTTGGTTCCAGATGATTCAGATGAGTCCATATCATTCTTGCTCATGATGAACGAAGAAACAGCTGGAGGATGAACTACTGCTACAAAGTTTTAGTGAGGCAGCGTTAGAATGATTGGGCAGAGAGTGATCGAGTGTGTATAAGGTGAGTGATCAAATTGTGACAGAAAGAAGCAGTGGGCTTTTTTTTTTTTTTTTTTTTCACCTCTGGTACAGTGGTGGCTCTGATACCAACTTAGTAATTAGGTTTCAATATTTGAATTGTGTATTGCAATGGTTCTATGTGGGTACATATATATTGATGGATCAACAACTTAGATCCTACAATTAGGCCTACGATTAGTCCAGTTCCTACAATCAAGCTATTACTCTAATTACAAGATAATGAACCTGTACATGTCTATGTCTAGCTACACTATCTATAAAATAGGAAAGAATCAAGTGTTGACTATTCACCAATATCTCAACAAGTGTATCATTTGAAGAAGAGGAGGGGAGAGAAAGCAAAGAAACCAATTAGATTTCTGATATTATATCAAAGTACTGTTGGCATATGTAAGTTTATATAGAAAATAAAGGGTGCTAGAGATACCCATTCAATTTGAACGTACATACCTTTTCAAATTGAACATAAGTTGCATCCATTCAATTTGGACACAAGTGTCTAAATGATAATTAGGCATCCATTGAATTTAAACATAGGTGTCCAAATGATAAGGCACCCATTCAGTTTAGACATAAGTGTCTCAAACTAACTGTTTCATACAAAGGCTCTTCATTTCGAATTTTTCAATATAATTATTACACACACATATATATATATATATATATTGAAATCTTCAACAAGGTGTAGATGAGGAAGAAACAATTACCATTTGAATATCTCAATTTTAATATATAGCTGCTCAATTGTTTCTTTTGACAATCGGGTAGACGCTTGTTAGTTTGCTTTGTGTCACACAGATCGACATTCACATCAGATTTTATGATCATGATCTATTAAAATTCCTTTGTCATAAGCATGGTAGAAGTAGGTAAATTAAATTAATAGTATTTCTCAACATGCTCTAAGCCAGTCCGTCCCAAGCGATCTTAGAGTTCCTTGCTTTGGAGAAATTATTGTGTGTTTGGTCATGGAGTCCTAGACTCCCTACACACACTTAATTAAGTCTAATACCAAGCTTGTTGGTAAATCTTTCTGTAATTGTTTTGAAAATAATGCTATACTTACCACATTTCTTATACCACATTCTCATACCATCTCACGTGTCATTACTTTATTGGACATAGTTTTTCTTTTTCTTTTTAGGTTTTTCTTTTTATTTTTTAGTATCCAATGTATGAATGCCATGTAAGTTGCCACATAAGGTGGTATGAAATTATAGTATAAAAATGTGGTATATCTAGCACTACTGTTGTTTTGATGTCTTGAGTACTGCTAGAGACATTACAGCAAATCCCAAAATTTTCAATACAAACCAATACCAATGTTTTATTTGTTTATATTTGAAAATTTTCTCTAAATCTCATTTAATATTTCTAACCAGTAACTAGTTGCAAACCCCTTACCTTGCACGTACAGATAATATTTTTGAAATAATTAAGTTTAAAGATTAAAGTAAACGACAGTAAATATGCTTAGACCATGACATCTTATATATTTATAAATCAAATGACAAATGCTTAAAAAGAAACGGAATAAAAATTAATGTTAAAGAAGAAGAGTAGCATATTACCTATCTTGCACATCCCATCCCGATATGTTGCTTATTTGAGTCAAAGCCTCCCTCCACTTGTTCACCTTTTCCATGTTGTCTTTGAAAACTTCTTCATGTATTGCAAAAGCTTCCTCAAAATTTCCTGTTTGCTTCCGTACATCGGTTGGTTTCACCTCATAGAACACAGGCAAAACTACTAGTGTGGACATATTCATGCGTTCAACAATCTTCACAAGTTCATCGAGACACCATGTTGAAGAAGCATAGTTTCTTGAAAGAATGACAACTGAAATTCTTGATTCCTCAATTACTTTCAGGAGCTCTCGCGAAATGGGACTTCCCCTCGCAAGTTCTTCATCATCCCTAAAAGTGTGGATTCCTCTCTGAGTCAAAGCTGCGTATAAATGGTCTGTAAAACTTGTGCGAGTGTCTGCATCTCTAAAATCCAGGAAAACGTCATACTTCGGTGGAGTAGAAATTCGAGGAGGGAAAGTTGATGAGGAGATCGTTTGGGTGGTCATGGTGGCCTTTGGAAACTTAACGAAAATTTTATGACAGATCTGGCAAGCTATTAAAAAGTGTTTGCAGAACCAGCAGGGAATGATAGCAAGACTTACTTTATAGAAGCCATAAGCTTTGACTAAGTATATATATACAGGCACTAAGTCTTCATTTGTTTGACTTCAACTATTATCTTCATTGTTTAGAATAATATGTTCAGAAATTTCCGGTCCACATATTAATAGGGCAGGCGTCAACGGTAAAAAGAGCACCCAGGTTTTTTTTTTTCTCGTAGGGAAAAGCCCTAAAGCAACTTACGCTTTACCAAAGATAATAATTTAATAAGAGGCATTATTTTTTTTTTCGGTGCTCAATAAGAGCATTATTGATTTGTCTATATATGTGTTTGTACCATAGTTTTCAGAAGGTAAATTGAGCCCAAAGGAATTGATAGTCCGAGTCTTAAGCCAGTTTCAAGGCCCAATTTCGAGGCCCAAGTCTTTAGCAAATATGATTTGCTTTGGCGAAATAATTTCTTCTCGACTACACCAAGCCGAGAAGGTTATAAAAGAGGGGGCCAATAATGCAAAGCCACGTGTCCCATAAAGCTATTAAAAGCTGAGCAGCAGCTGTCATAGAAGGATAAGTACAAGATCTCAGACATGTTCAAAGCCCTACATGTGGGGATAATCCAAGGACACATTGTTTAAGGTTTCAGGTCCCTAATTCGAGTACAAATATCAAAGCTACAGCCAAAGTGTCCTCTCTCCAACAACTCATACAAAAAACTCTGACTCATTTTCTGAAATTATCTGCAAAGATGATTTGATCATTCTCATTGTCTCCTTTTTATTTTCGTTTAAATGTATTGATCTTATTTCTTTTAATGTAATAATTAATAACCCCCAATTAGTAGTAGAGTTATTTCAAAACCTCCAGTGTTTTTAAAATTAATTGATACCCCCTTAGTTGATGTTCCCCCTGATCAATGTAAATAATTAATAACCCCCAATTAGTAGTAAAGTTATTTCAAAACCTCCAGTGTTTTTAAAATTAATTGATACCCCCTTAGTTGATGTTCCCCCCAAGGGTTTAAATTTCGATTTTTAGGGGTTCTGAAATTTAAACATCCATTCGACCAAATTTCGGAATATATTTCGCCGAAATTTCAGGCGAAATTTCGAATACCCTAACAACAAATTTTTTTGAATTTGAGAGAAATTTCGTCGAAAGTTCGCTCACATACCCAGCTAACCCTCACTGCCTCACATTCTCACCTGCACAGTCGTCGCACACCTCTCTCGATCTCAAACCCGATCTGCAGCGCTGCTCTCTCGCCTTTCTCCTCCGTCTTCTCCTTGGCTTGCTAGTCGCCTGGACTGGACTGGATTGGTCTCTCTCTCTCTCTCTCTCTCTCTCTCTCTCTCTCTCCCTCTCTCTCTCTCTCTCTCTCCCTCTCTCTCTCTCTCTCTCTTCTCTCTCTCTCTTCTCTGTCTCTCTTTTCACCGGTTCTCTGTTTCTGTTCTCGGACGTCTCTGTCTTCTCAGCAACTCCGGCCACCTCGAAGCATCTGGCCACCGGCCACCTCGAAGCCACTCCGACCTTTCTCTCTCTTAATCCCGAAATCAGTTTGTGACTGTGATTCTGTGAGTAATAGATTTACAAATTACAATTACAAACTTATAAATTATAATATATTATCAGTTTATCACCTATTAATATTTAAGGATGATAAACCTTTGGTCGGTATAGTATATGATGTATATCTGTATATGTAATTAAATCTAAGATAGTCTTCTTAATTGGCTTTTCAGAATTCATTTCAGTAGTCACTGTAAAAATATATGTTAATTACCCACTTTTAAATATTATCTAACATCAATATCATATTTTGGGTTTACATGTAAATTATATTGATCTTGGGTTGATTTATATAAGATAAATTATATTGATCTTGGGTTGATTTATATAGATTTGGAATTAATTGTATGACTTTGGGTTGATTTTAATTTGTATAATTTGTATGATTTTGGGTTAATTTTGAATCTTTAATCGTATAATTTTGGAATTGATTGTATAATTTTAGGTTGATTTTGATTTGTATGATTTGTGTAATTTGTATGATATATAAATATTGATATGGAAGTTGAAAGTGGTGATATGATATGATTATGAAATTGGAATTGGTATGATTTGTTAATAATTAATATGGAATTTGTATGATTTGTTAATAGTATCTAATATGTATCATATATGGAATTGTCGAATTGTAATTTAGAATTAGTGAAATTAATATGGAGTTGGTAATAAATTAATAATTAATATGAAATTAGTAATATGGAATTGCCAATTGGTAATATGAATATGATATGAAATTACTAATTAGTAATAAGTTAATAACTAATATGATATTAATTTCTTGGTGATATACTGATATGATAATAATATGGAATTTAACTCTCTTGTTAATTGTTATTGTTAATTTGTTATTGTGTTACTGTGTTACTGTGTTACTGTGTTACTGTGTATGTCTTTTTGTTATTAGGAATTTAAGATTCAATGACCAATGGAGGGAGATCACGTGATCCAGCTTGGGATCATGCCGATCCATTACCAGGTAGCAGACAAGGTTCAATATGCAAATATTGTGGCCTAGTAATGAAGGGTGCTGGAGTGACACGACTGAAATACCACCTTAGTGGTTTGGATCCTGGAAACAATGTGCAACGATGCAATAGTGTCCCACCAGAAGTGAAACAATTCATCATTGCAGGGATGCAACACAAACAAGACCAAAAGATGGGGAAGAAATTGTGTGCATCACATTGCATTGATCTAATGTTTGAAGAGATGGGGAAGAAAGAGTAGGTTGCTAATGTGATTAAAAAAGCCAGAATGATCACGAATTATATTTACAACCATAACTGGTTGTTGGCAAAGATGCGAGAGATCACGAAGGGAGATATTGTTCGTCCTGGTGCCACCCGATTTGCTACAAACTATATTGCATTGGATAGTTTGTATGGTAAGATATATGATGGGGCTGAAGCAATTGTTCACCAGTGATGATTGGGGTCGTAGCAATTTCCGGCGTTCAGATGCAGGCATCATGGTTGAAAATATAGTTCTTGATCACTCTTTTTGGCAACAGGTGCATAAGGTGTGCGGTCTGTTTGAACCTCTCTACGTAGTTTTACGTATTGTCGACACAGAAGTGTATCCTACAATGGGATCAATTTATGAGTTGATGCGTGTTGTGAAGGAAGAGCTAGAAAAAAACAGGGTGCACGGTGGGTAATAAAAATCATCAACGATCGATGGTTTAAAACTTTACAACACAATTTGCACGCAGCAGGTAACCAAATAATTTATTTGTTATTTTGGTTCCGCATTTTTTTAATTGATTTAGCTTTCAATTAATGAACTAAATTACTAATTATGTATTTCTATATTTACTTGATGCATAATTGCAGCCTATTATTTGAATCCTCACTATCAATATAGATCTGGCATTGGAGATGATGGTGAACTGATTCGGGCTGTGCACAACGTATTCTCCAAATTGGATCCCTATTCACCAGAAGTTGGCCAATTTGGAAATGAGGTAAAAATAATTTACCATAAGGCCCATAAGAACCCTTACGAAAAATATTAATACTTTATAGAATTTGATTGTCTTAAATTATATATTTGATTGATATTGTATAATTTATATTGTATTTGTATCTAGTTAACATATTTTAAAGATGCCTGGAAAATGTTTGAAGAGCGAGCTGCAAAGGCCGCTAGATCACGAATGTCTCCTAGTGAGTATACATCGTACTTATATTAGTTACATTAACTTAATTATTTATTTTTATAGTTACACTTACACAAACAAATTTTTCATTTCAGGTGAATGGTGGATCATGTATGGGAATGATGCGCCTACTTTGAGGAAGTTAGTCATCAAAGTTTTATCACAAACGGCGTCATCATCAGCTTGTGAAAGAAATTGGAGCACTTTCGAACTCATACACACCAAACAACGAAACAGGCTCTCATATAGTAGGTTAGAACATATGGTATATTACTACTATAACATGAGGCTTGCACTTCGAGACAAGAAAGCAGAGGAGGATCGCGTCAATGAATATGATCCGCTGGATATATATATATATGATGCTGCTATAGAGGATGATGATGTGGAGGAAAACCAGCTTTATCAGTGGATTAGGCCCCTCCATTTAGATGATGATGCAGGCAATCCAGATCCTGATATTGCAGCTCAAGCACGTCAGAAAGGTGTCAATGTGGATAGAGTTTTAAATGAGGAAATGAGCCCTACTGCAAGTTTTAATGAACTTATGCAACCAAGGTCGACACATCGTAATGAGCCAGTTCCCACTAATCCTTCTCGATCAGGCAACTCTAGCACAAGATCGGGCACTCCTACCAACAGTGGAAGTAGAGGTAGTGGTGGTGGAAATGAAGATTTCACTGGACATTCTCAAGAGTATATGAGCTCATTTTCTGTCGAAACAAACTACACACATGCAACACAAGATGAGGATCATGAGAGTAGGCGTGCCGGACCAGGAATTGGTGCCATAGGAAAAGACTATAGTCGCAGACAAAGAGGTCATTAGAGTTTGGCACAAGAAGAATATGATTCATTATCCACCACTTTTGACTCTATGGGGGTAGGAAGTGACAATTACAATTATGGGCAAAACCCTCCAATATTCTACCCATTAGCACAACAAGAGACAAACTCTTCAAATGAGTCTGATAGTAACTCATTGGCATAACA
The DNA here is from genome assembly GCF_963921425.1 of Dryas octopetala. NCBI lineage: Eukaryota > Viridiplantae > Streptophyta > Magnoliopsida > Rosales > Rosaceae > Dryas > Dryas octopetala. The sequence continues at coordinate 7,046,903 of NC_141367.1, read as the reverse complement.
AGAGACAAACTCTTCAAATGAGTATTCTTATGGGCAAATTCAACCACAACAGGCTCCTGATCCATATGGTTGGCATGTTGGCAATTACATGCAAAATTATGCTGGAGAAGTATATTGGGATGATTATTCTTCGCATTACACCTACTCTGGACATGAGGACACTGAAGACGGTGAAAATTTTGAACCTCCTAGAAACTCTATGTAGTATTGATTACTTTTGTAATTCATGTGGCAATATTGTAGTAAAAATAAAATTGAGGTGTTATTGAAGTAATTATTAATTAGTGAAGCATTTTTTTAATAGTATTTGCCTACAACGCGCATTATATTCATCACATATCACATGAAACCTACTATACAATTTGGTTTCTTCAATATTTTTTATCAATGTAGTAGATAATATGTTAAATAAACATATGGTAAAGTTTCATTCAAAATTTTCGTCAAATTTTTGTCGAAATTTATAAATCTTCAAAATTTCCGTCGAAATTTCTATCGAAACCCGAAATTTTATTCCTTGGTTCCCCCTGATCAAAATAAAAATAACAATTTTGACTTTTTGTGCTACTCCCCTGCCCATGCGTGCCTTGGTCCACACGCTGCTCCTTGGCCCAAGGTGTTACTTCTCCCTCCTGGCCTACATTTCAGTAAAAACTAAATAAAAATAAGGTAGCCATGGAGGGTCGAACTCAAGACAAATGGCATAAACAAACAATTCCCAACCAACCCAACTAAACAACAAGTTGGAATATTGAATGGACTAATTTAATTTATAGAGTTTAACAAATATTAAATAATTACAATAAAAAAGTCTATATTGTCCATTATCATGATTAATATATATCTCTTGTATTATTTAGAGCAATTGTATAGATAATTAAGAGAAGTCTAGTTCATTGTAAAATAGGAGACCTCAAGGGTCCATCCTAAGTCATTCAAGAGCATATAAATAGAAGTCTTATATGAATGAGAAATACACTCTGATTCCTACCCAATTCTCTCTTATGTTCTCTCTACATTTCTTTTTATTCTATAACACGTTATCAGCACGAAAGTCTCTTATATTCTATTCTTTTATAAAATTAATCTTTTAGACCTAAGAGTCATATGGAGCAGCCTAGTTGCTAATGTCCAATACTCTAGAGATTTATTTTATTTCATAAGCTTGCGGTTTGATATGTAGATTCTCTTTCTTATATTTGATTATCCAAATCCACCATCATATGCACAACTTGAACGATGTTTAACTTTGATGTGCGATGTGGGTATTACATTTAAATTCTACTCCAAGATAGTTCTCGTGTTCAGTATTACAAATCATATGCACATATATGCTATTCATATATAATACATACTCCATGGAAGTATTTCAATTCCAATCATATAATCCTCTTCCTTTCATTTAATGCACTGGGGGTTTTAAATGGCATGTGAAATAATTATAATCACATACTATATATCCTATATGGTTCTCTATTTGAATAGGATCGATTGACTCGTATATTGTTTCTCACCCTCGATGAAAGACAATTTATCTTTAATTGGGTCGTATTGTCCAATCTACAAGTTCAAGAATTTTCTTAACTTGTAATATATTATCTATGCATATCTCTTGGGTATATACTGTAAAGCTATGATCTATACACGTATATCCTTTGGTTGATATTTATCTATATTTCTTTGTTGACTTTTGTATATTCTTAAATTGAGATGATTACAAGTATAGAATGCAGCTATTGACAAGAGGTATTCTGCAAAGCTTAAAAGCTTTCCTTCATATATATAATTTCATCGGAGAGTACTAGAAAGCTATGATTGTTAGCTTGTATCATTATTTTATTCATATGTGTACTCTTGTAAATAATATGGGTGCTGTAATTTAATCACTTCCTCCTCGTTAATCAGGATGAGCACTATCTTTTCTATTTGGTTAATTGGATATTTTATTATGTTATTTAACAACTATATAAGGATATCAGAATTGATTTTTGTTTGATCCTTAATTATCACAAAAATGATCAAGACCAGAAGTTCTTTGATCATTAAATTAAATTGAGGGCCTAATAATCCTCATAAAATGAGATAAGGGCCTGAAGTTTCTTATTCTCAACATTATAAGGACTTGAAGTTCTTTGACTTTAATTATTATAAGGGCCTGAAGTTCCTTATCATATAATCTAATTGAAACCTGAAGTTTTGCAATCCAATCGAAACTCAATGTTTCACAATGATCGATCAATATTGGAACAATATGCAGTGATAGCCATAATTACTTTTTGTTGAATTTTTCTCATATATTGTAATATGTGTATTATATATATGAGCTAAATCCTATGATATCAATGTTGCTTCATTGGCATATTGCCATTTATTATTGTTATTATATAAAGTTGGAACTAGGGATGTTCCTTAAATTTCTAATATTGTTGATTAAAACTTGAACAAGCAGTTCATTTAGAAAGAGGTGGAGGGCCTGAAAATCCTCAATCTTCATTAAATTAATTAATTCTCATGAAATTAAATGAGTGACCAGAAGTTCCTCAATCTTTTTACAATCGAATGAGAGTCAAGAGTGACTCAATTCTTATACAATTGAATGAGTGCAAAGTTTACTAAAATCAATGGGACCAGAAGTTCTATGTTTCTTGATTTCTTTTATTGGAACCAGAAGTTTCCTTATTGTTCTATTTTACTATTGCGTTTGTTCTATTTAATTCCTTATTTTAATTCTTAGCTATGCATTATTCTTTTTATATGGACCTATAGTTCTAATTAAACATCGAACCTAAAGCTTCGAGCATAGATATCATTTTGAACTTGATATTCTAATTAATGCAACCTCAACCTTGAAGTTTTGAGCAAATTACTTTGGCCTGAAGTTCAAAATATATGAATTTTGTTAAGAACCAGAAGTTCTAACATAGTACATACATAAAGGAAATAATGACTTGAAATCCAAATATGAACCTGAAGTTCAAAGCCCATATATTTATGAAATCAAAAGTTTAAAATTAAATTTATGCTCATGTTTTGAATCTGAAACCTGAAGTTTCAGAAATATGGTTAATGTGACATGATGTTTATGTTATGACTCTTGATGAACAAATATTTAGAACCCGAAGTTCTAACCTACTCCAAATTTGAGGTTTTGGGAATACATGGAAATGTATTATTTGTATTTTGTCAATATTGATTGAACCAGAAGTTCAGATCTATAAATTTAGATGTTGTACATTGTTAATTAATTCTATTCATTATGTACACGTACTAGTTGGTCATATCATTTTCTTTATATAGAACCTGAAGTTCTAAATTTTTTATCTATACTGTATTTATGCTTCCTATCACAGAATGAAGAGATCAAACTTATAAAAAAATTGATATTCTAAAGTATATAACTCGAAGTTCCTTATTCCTTGGTTTTACTCAAAACCTGAGAAATTTGAAGTTCATGAAAATAAGAATTAGAATTTGTAGTTCTACAAGAGTTAATGAGAACCTGACGTTGTTTGACTCTTTGTTTCTTTATCAGAAGTTGATGAAAATTGGAGATATGGTAGAACCTAGTTCTTTTGATTGATTAAAATTTGTAGTTCAATGTGCATTACTTAATCGTGTTAGAATCTGAAGTTCCTTGATTTTTATACTCTATGTTATAGAATCAAATTGAACATGAAGTTCTTTGATCTATCATTGTATTTAGAACTCAAATTTTTCACAACTCCATATTTTTTTTTCTTATAAACCTGAATTCTTGATTAAGTTTAGATTAAGCCGGAAGTCTTTATTCATATGATTCATTAAAGCCTATAGTTCTATGCTTTAACAACATTTAAGAAGCTTAAGTTCTGCCTATATTTTGTATAGAAACTTGAAATTTCATGGTTTTTAATGAACTTGAAAGTTTCATAGCTTCAATTTAGAACATATTGGCTTATATGTTCATAGCTGTTCATAATTAATTTATTGATTCTTATTATAACCTGAAGTTAGATGTTGAAGAATTATTTGAAACCAAAAGTTTCATATACCTATATGTGCATTGCAAACCAGATTATGTTTCGTCTTTATATAACCTGAAGTTATATAAGCATTTGAGTTTGTATAACCACTCACTCTATTGATTTTATATATGTACTTATGAAAATTTTCTCGCCGTTAGGGGGAGAAATGACCGTTCTTCAAGAACGGCGTGAAATAGCATAATATGCATGTACTAGTCTTTTTCATACCATTCAATATGAGAATGAGATATGAATGATAATGCAAATCTAGTGAATGTATTTATTTGAAAGTTAGATGCACATATATACAACGAAACTGCAAAGTCACATATGAAAGTTTTATATATGTCAACATGGATTGATGTCCTAACATGGTAGTCCATCAATTTGGCAAAAAATGGTTTATTTCACACCTGAAGCGTGACAAATCTATAGGTTCCAAAGTTTAGCTTCCCAGAAGTGGAGAGTGTATGAAATGGTCCACATAAGCCCAATTAATTAAATTTAAAGATCCACATTCTGTACACAAATCATCCTAGAAGAGATGACAGTCCCTGAAGAGACTATAAAAGCCCCTGAAGAGGCACGTGTACCGATTACAAAGATATATATATATCTAATGCATGCAAATGAGAATTGTGAGATCGTTGATATAATGATGATATATTTTGTTTATAGTGGCTACTAAATATCATAATGGGCTATAATAATGTGGAACCACGTTTACTATAAACGTCGACAAAATTAAATGATTGACCAAACTGGAAAAAGGCAATTCCAGTAGAATTGAACATCATTATAAACATGGAATAATGAGAACCTATACTTCAAACACCAAATATGTTAACCCTAAAGGTTATAGAGTGTTTGAAATAAAGTGAATAAAATCACTATTTATAATGGCACAAGGTTTCTCTAAAGAAACATGGGATTGTGGTTATATATTCTCCTGTTATAGATGCAACAGCATTTTAACAAATTTGGTAAATTTAATGTGTTCATTGCATATAGAGAAAATATTTAAAGATTATGAAATGCCTGAAACATATCGCCAGAAGCGATTTCTTACAAGATATATGACAAATTACTAAGTCAAATCCCAAATTGAAAGTGCCATGAAATATTATGTGCTTGAAGCAAATCCTTGAAGGATTGAAAGAGCCTGAAGCTCAAAGTATGTACTCAACCTTAACATTATGAATATGGTCAAAATTGCCTTATTTATTACTTTGATTAGAACCCGAATTCGGAAATTGTTGCAACATATTCAAACTTTTGAAAGAAGTTATGAATTAATTAAGGCTCCTAAAGAGCTCATAAAATTATTGAATGCTTGAATATTGGATTTGATATAAATAACATTGGGAAATGAAAATAGTGTCTCGAGCTGCAAATCAAGCACTGTATTAGTGAAATTCTTATGCCCAACGGTTATTCGGTCTATTGGCACTAAGAATGATCACTTACTTCCTAAGGAAGATGGAAGAAAGATCTTTGGTCCAGAAGCACCATATCTTAGGCTCCTGGGCTTCTAGACACCGACTTCCTAGGCTCAAAGACTAAGCCCTTCCTGGGCTCCTGGGCTCCTAGCCCCTGACCTCCTAGGCTCCGGCCTCCTAGGCGCTGACTTCCTAAGTTCCAGCCACCCTAGGCTCCGGCCTCATAGGCTCCGACCTCCTAGGTTCCGGCCTCCCAAGCTCCAGCCTCCTAGGCCCCGACCCGTGTCAACTCATTCGGATCCTCGAAATAGGTGACACGTGGCGCTCCTACAGTGCGAGTCGTTACAAGGGACACATGTCATCACTGGATTGGTTGACAATCTTTCAAAAGTACTATAAAAGAGGTATTTTCTTGTTGGAAAAAGAACATTCAATCAATATTATACTATTTACTCACTCTGCTCACAGATTCTCTGAACACTGACTTGATCGTCGGAGGAGGTTCGGCCGGTACCATACCGGTGCCCTTCCCGCTCACTTTTGTGTACTTGCGCAGGGTGCTTTGGATATTATTCTTTGTCCACTATTCATTAGTTGAACCCAGCTATTCGTTCCTTCCCCACTTCGACGTGTCATCCTCTCAGTGGGAGATCAACGGGTCCACGTGGTTTGACTTGACGTTGACTGCTTTACCATTTTTTAGCATCAACAGTTTGACGCTGTCTATGGGAAAGTTACAACTTTTCCCCATTTGATTCTCTACTCTCAGTTGAGGTGCAAAGATCTTCCGACCTTCCGACCCTCACTATGTCTGACGGAGGTCCTATTCTCGACCAAGTCGACAACACCCCATTGGGTGACAAACGAGGCAAGAAGATTGCCGAACCTGATCAAGAGGCATACATCCAACGGTTGGAAGCTCAACTCCAAAGAACTCAGGAACAGCTCGACCTCCAAAAGGACACAACACAGCTGTACGAGCGACTTCTCCAAGACAGGGAAGAAGATACCACTCTCCGGAGTGGTGAGAGGAGGAACCCTCAGAGGGACCGAAATGTTCCGCGTCAACTGGATGCAGGGCAAGCTAGCCGCCCACCCCCAGGTTTGCAAAAGAGACTTGTTCACCCGGTCACTCGGGCTCGATCTGGCGAGCATCCTATCCGCTCTAAAGAGTTCCACATTTATAGGGACTGTCGTCATTTGCCTGACGACAACCGTTCTAGACGAGAAGAGCAGCGGACGACCCGGGGTGAATCCAACCCACGTCCCCAAGACTTTGAGGAGGAGGAGGCTATTCGTCCCAAGCGACGACGGGGAGAAGAGCAGGCTTTCTTGACTGGACGCCGTGCAGAAGATGATGCTTTCACAGGCGAGCAAATCACTGACTCTGGTAACAGCAGATCTCTTCCACCAGACCAGCTCTAACAACTCCTCATGGACATCAGCAAGCGCCTGAGAAGAGTGGAGGGGGAAGTCGTGGTGGACACCAATCTTTGGAAACAAGGGAGCTACCTGGACCTTTCACAGCTCGCATCTTGTCAATTCCCCCGGTTGGCGACGTCCGACCTCCCAAAAAAACTCCGTACACAGGAAAGGAAGACCGATATAACCACCTCATGAGTTTCCGGTCAGCTCTGGAGTCCAAAGGTGTCGATGACATTATAAATGTCGGATCTTCCCTTCTACTCTCTCTGGCAGTGCAAGGGATGACCTGATGCAAGTCCGCCAGGGCAACAGGGAATCCTTTCGGGAATATATCACCCGATTTCAGCTAGAACGATCCACACACATACAAAGAACTCATGCAAGAGGCCATTGCCTATGCTACTACTGAATTCAAAACATATAGGAAGAAGCCGTCTACCATAGACCGTCCAAGTACCGACCAGGCCATCATAGTGCCACCCCAGCCCGAGCCCTACTCGGGTAACCAGTATAGCGGGTTCGAGAAAAAGTTCAAGAAATTCACCAAGAAACACTTTGGTGATGGTAGAGGTGGAGGACAACGAAGGGAGGAAACTTATCAGATATCATATGCCTCCATATTCAAAGTCTATACAATCCTCACAGTTACTTATACAGAATTATATCCCCAGATCAAGGACATACTTCCTAAGCTCCCACCCCGCCCACCACAAACACGGTACCGGGCTAACAAGAACTTTGGTACAGGCAGAAAAGTTGGATGGTTTTGTAGACAAGGAGGCCACTGAGAAGGCCAAGACCAAAGGACAGTGACGGAGGCGAGTAAATACTATCTGTGATGGCCCGACCCTCGCTGGCAACTCCAACAGGGCTAGGAAGGAATACGCCCGAAGTGCTCAGCAATGCTCCGACGTTATGGCTGTAGACTTCCACCGTGGCAAAAAGACTCCTAAGCTCGGGTGGTCGCCCATTTCCTTTGCTGAGGAAGAAGAACGTGATTTAATTTTTCCACATGATGACCCTTTGGTCATTGAGGCCACCATAGCTAATTTCGACGTGGCTTGGATCCTTGTCGATTGCGGTAGCTCCTTCCACATCATCTTCGCCTCAGCCTTCACAGCTCTTAGAATTGACCAGGAGAGGCTTGACCGATCGGTCGCTCCTTTACTCAGCTTTTCGGGCGACATGGTCACCCTTCTTGGTGGGATCTACCTACCACTCACCCTCGAGAGGTATCCTTCGTCCGCTACCACAACCACTCAATTTTTGGTGGTCGACTGCCCCACAGCTTACAACGTCATCCTAGGACGACCGGCTCTTAACCAACTCAAGGTTATGATCTCCACCCACTTGCTTTTGATTAAGTTCCCGGCCCCATGCGGAACAGGGGTAGTCAAAGACAATTAGGTATCAGCCAGGTCATGCTATACGACTTCTGTCAAGAAGCAAAAAGAGGCCAAGCCCTCTATGGCTATTTCTGTTTCTCCCACCTGCCCTACCCCGGATCCTCCTGAAGATCCCTGTGATGCGTCTTTCAAAGCTATTGCCCAACCAGATGACAATTGTGTGGAAGAAGTTCCCATCTCACCTACCTACCCAGACCGCAAGATTTGGGTCGGAACCCAGATAAGTGTTGGTCTCTGAGAAGAACTCATCCACTTCCTTCGTGCCAATGCCGAAGTCTTTGCATGGTCCTATGATGACATGCCCGGATCTCTCCAGAGGTAATCTCTCGTCGCCTGAGTCTTAATCCACAGCACCGCCCCGTCCGACAAAAGCGTAGACAGTACAAGCCCGAAATCTATGCTACTATGAAGGACGAAGTCGACAAGTTACAGCAAATTGATTTCATCCGCGAGGTTTCCTACCCGGATTGGCTCGCCAATGTTGTGATGGTCAAGAAGTCTAATGGCAAGTGGTGGATGTGCGTGGACTTCACCGACCTCAACAAGGCCTGCCCCAAGGACAGCTTTCCCCTTCCACGAATTGACCAGCTGGTTGATGCCACAGCAGGCCATGCACTCCTTAGTTTCATGGACGCCTACTCCGGCTATAACCAAATTCTTATGCACAGCCCTGACCAGGACAATACGGCCTTCATTATTGACATGGGCTTATATTGTTATAAGGTCATGCCCTTAGAACTCAAAAATGCCGGGGCCACCTACCAGTGCTTGGTCAACTCCATCTTCTCAGAGTATATCGGAAAGTCCATGGAGGTCTATGTGGACGACATGCTTGTCAAAAGTGTCCGGGCAGAAGACCACGTCCACAAAGTTTCAGAGATGTTTTCAGTGCTTAAGAAGTACCAGATGCACCTGAACCCTGCCAAGTCAACGTTCGGCATATTTTCGAAAAAGTTCTTTGGCTTCATGGTGAGCCAAAGGGGATCGAGGCAAACCCTGAGAAAATCAAAGCCTTGATCGATATGCAATCTCCCAGGACTTAGAAGAAAGTCCAGAGCCTAACAGGCCGGGTCGCCGCCTTGACACGATTCATATCTAAGGTCACCGATCGTTGTGCCCCATTGAAGACCAAGCTTGATGCAAAGAAGGGAAAGTGGCCTGACCTCCTACCCGAAGTCTTATGGTCCTATCGGACGACTTGTCGATCCTCGACCGGGGAAACCCCCTATTCCTTGGCCTTTGCTTCTGAAGCCGCCATCCCAGTTGAGGTCGGACTTGCCTCCTACCACCTCGACACATTTCAGCCTGAGGAAAATGCTGACCAACTAGCCCTAAGTCTCGACCTTGCTGAGGAGTTTCAGGTCCAGGCTGAGCTACACAAGTATGCCTACCAGCAACGGGTCACTCAGTACTACAATTCTAAAGTTAAGCCTCACCACTTCCGAGTGGGGGACTGGGTCCTGCGCAGCACTACCTTGGCCAAAACGGGTGCTCTGAAACCTAACTGGGAAGGACCATATGAAATCATTGAAGTCGTCCGTCCGGGCACATACAGGCTCCGCGCCACAACCGGCAAAGAACTCGGCCACTCTTGGCATGCTGAGCACCTCCGGTACTTTTACAAATAGACACATGTTGTACCCCCCGGGGACTTTTTTCAATTTCATCTATCTTATATCGCTTTAATAAATGAATGTCCTACCACGGATACATTTTTTCTTCATTTTCATTCAAAGTGTTAACTGTCTGTATGGACCCCCGGGCCATCAAACATCCGACCCTACCCATATCCGTACCATGCATTCAAGGGAAACTAAGTACCATGTATTCAAGGGTGGCTATGGAGAATGCATTCAAGGGAAACTAAGTACCATGCATTCAAGAAAAATTCCACAATACCATGTATTAAAAGGAAGGGCATCCTACCCCATAACGGGTCGGACACCTTCCAAATCATCCAAATATCATCAAGTACAAACTTAATAATCAGAAGAGTTTGCAATTTGGTACGGGCCACATCTGACCCGACCATATAACTCAAACAAAAATAGAGCGATGGTTCGCCCACCCCTGCCCCCAGGCCATGTTTGCTTCAAACATTTATTTGGGATCCTCTCCCATGTCATGCTCCCCATCTGTGGATGCTCTATCCTCGGGCTCTACCTCCTGGGTACCTCCCTCTGGGACGTTGGCATGCCCATCATTATTGCCAGCTCCTAGCAGACCACGCACGCGGTCCCAGTCAAAATCAGGGCACATCTCCTCGAGCTCTAATTTGCAATCGCCAAAGCTCATTGCATAGCGCCTGTTATACTCGTTGTCCAACTCCTTCTTGGCTTGGCTCAGCTCCTGCCCGCACTACTCCAACTCTTGTCTAGCCTAGTCCGCCTCCTTCCTGGCCTGCAGTAGCTCGGCCTGCAACGCATTGTTCTGGACGACCAGGGTACTGACCTTCTCCTCGGATGAGAGTGCTCTGTCCTTCCACACCACGAAGCTCGACATCTCGTCCTTCATCTTCTCCACCGTGGCAAGGACACTAACATGTGCCTGATAAGTAAAAAACAGTGCATGCCAGGTCGAATGTCACGAAAGTGTTATCACATGCTATAAAGTTTAACTTTGGACATCTCATCATGATATACCACCCTCCCTTACCTTGGACTGCTCGGAAAGGCCCGCTGCAGCACAGATAGAGGCTCAGTACCATCGCCGATCACCCGGTCATCCCTCCCCTTCTTCAGAGACCCTCCAAAGTCTGTCACCGCCTGCTGTACCAGACGATCCTCCACTGGGACCGGATCAGGCACATTAGCTGCCCTCTTGCCCTCTCTCCAGTGCTCGGCCGCATCTACTCCAGTCTTCCTTTTCTTCCCAGGAGAAGTAACCTTCGGAGCAAGGACGTTGGTAGACCCACTATGCCTCATACCCCCAGGCACTGGCGCACCTCTACTTGTATTCCCTTGGGACAAGCCACCCCAGGCCAACAGCGCCCCCATCATCAGCCTCCTCTGGGCAGGCGAGGCAGGACCGACCGGTCTACTTGTTTTCTTCGTATTGGCCATCTTCACTGTAAGACCCACACAACTAATGAGCACAAGTTATTTTCTCATCAACCAACACTTCAAAAGGGAAAGTACAGAAACTCACCTGGGGCTCCAAAGCCGTACTTGGCCAACTTCTCAAGAGACACGAGGGCGCTCAACTTTCGGGCGGGTCGACTAAGCACCCTCCGCACCTCTTCCACACTATCTTCCGACAATGGAAGTCTCTCCCACTCACCCCCTGCAAAAACAAACAACCAAAGATTACTATTAGTACAAGCACAACATCAGCTAATAATCCAAGTGTACACAGACCAATGCATCGGCTCAACCAGACAACCTATCATGTGGAAATTCGTCGGCACTCTATTTATGGCCATCCTCTCACTCCGGTCGAATTCCCAGGCTCTACTCGCGAAAAACCATTTTTTCTTCCAGTCCTTGTGAGCATCTGGGTGGCCCACTTGTATTTGGCGAGTCGTACCATCGGTGAACTGCCCGTTTGGCAATTGCGAGCAGTACACCCACCCTCGCAAATTGGGACTTGACCTAATTTCAAACTAGTGTGTGAATTGAGCCATACTCGGGGCACCATACCCCTCATCTCAGAACAATACATACAACCCAATTAATGTTCTCCAACTATTGGGTGTTAGTTGAGCTGGCGCAATTCCTAACTTCCTTAACATATATTGGAAATAGGGATGGAGAGGAAGTCTAAACCCATGGTGAAAACTTTTGGCAAAACACAAAATATGCCCCTCCGGCGGGTCACTCAAGACATCACCCTCTCCTGGGAGGCTCAGATGGATGTAATTAGGAATTTGGAACTCCACCCTCAATTTTTCAAGCTCCTTCTCTTTCATCCTGTTCTCACACAGCTCATCCACGGACCAGTACGTCCTAGGCACCCTGTGCCTACCCACATCACCACCACTTGTGGGCGTTTCTCTATCATCACTGTCCTCACTACCAGTGTCCTTTCCTTCACTTTCCCTCACCATGGACAGGCTCTCTTGGACGGTTTTGAGCACTTTGCCCACCTCCATGTTTCCACACCCCATCCGGGGTCGGGGCACACTTGGTCTCGTCAGTGTCCCATCACTTGTAGATGCCTGGTCGGACTCTCCATCATCCATGGAATTGTCCTCCCTTAACAAATCGTCTGAGGAAACCATGGAATGTCCGACCCCAACATACTTGCCCATCCAAGACAAACCAAAAAATCAAGATGGGAAGTGCTCGGAATACCAAGACAACACCATGGACATATCAAATCACTACTGGTTTCCCACCCCTCATATGTGCTCTTCCACCCCCAATTTCACAACATTCACCCTATCACTTTTCCCATGTTCAACCACCAATCATGCACTCATCAATATTCAAAAAATCAGTTCAAGAGGAAGAGCAATAAAAACTCAAGCCTTACCTGTATTCCGCGGCTTCAACAGCTCAGACGGGTTCCGACCCACTTATCTTGTTTCCTATGTACCTGGCCAACAACACAACAATGCCCAATAAATTACAAGTTCAAAATGAAGGCGTGTTGCCTACCCAGTGCTCGGCAAGGTTCATACCCACCTGCCCTTACTCACAATTTTCACAAATTCATAATCAGAATTCCAAGGTCCGCATGGGGTTGGACGATTACCATTTCTCACAATTCTACATTTTCTAAGGCAAAATCAACAAATCAAATGGCTAGGAAGAATTTCAATGTGCCTACCTCAAGTGCTCGGAACAAGCTCCAATTTTCCAACCCGCTCAACCCGAGTTACTGCCTTCGCGCAGCCACCCACCTGCGCAACTTCCGAGCAGCCACCCACATGCGCAACGCCCGAGCCAAGCAGCTCCTCTAAGCCGCTGTCAGCAGCTCTGGCCCAACCCGCACCCTCCGCGCAGTACCACACAGACCCGAGCCCCCATGTTCTCCCCCGAGCAGCTCCGGCCCGAGCTCCTGTTCCGATCCGCACACACTAGCTCTGGCCGACAAGTCTCTTCAACCCGCGCACCACCCCTCCAACCCGCGCCCTCTGAGCAGCACCGTTTCAGCCCGAGCTCCCCTGCGCAGCGCCCCCGAAACGCAACCAAGCCCAAAGCCTTGGCTCCTCCACTCCGCGCCGCTGACCCAAGCAGACCCAGGCTTTCCTGCTCCTCCGACCAGAGCCAAACGCCCCCTGCGCAACGCCATCGAGCCGCAACAAGTTTCGCCTTCCCCACAGCGCCCTTCCGCGCATTACCACACAGACCCGAGCCCCCCTGTTCCGATCCGCACACACCATCCCCGGCCGACAAGTCTCTTCAACCCGCGCACCACCCCTCCGCTCCGCGCCACCGACCCGAGCCAAACACCCCCTGCGCAGCGCCACCGAGCCGCAACCAGTTTCGGCCCGACCCTGATCTCTTTTCCTCTCGGCTTCCTCCGAGCTGCCAAGCCTTGGTACCTCCGAGCCGCAACCAAGACGACCCGACCCGAGCCTACAACTCGGCGACCCCTCCAAATCTGGCCCGAGCCCAGGCCCTGCCTAAGCCCCTCTCTTTCTGATCCGAGCCCACAGCACTTCCCTCGGTTCCGCGCCTCCACCTCGGATTCGAGCAGCCCCCCCCTCTTTTTTGGATCCGAGCCCTCACTTTCGCCCCTAGCAACAGCCCTCCGACCCGAGCCCTCCGACCAGCCTCTCTCCTCTCCCTCCAACCCGATCAGGAGAGCCCTCCCACCCGAGCTCTTTATAGTCTGTTTTGTTTCAAAACACAAACCCTTCTATTTGGGTTCTCCTACTAATAGTTAATCCCTCTCTCCAAGATAGTCACACAACAAAAAAAAAAAAATGGGAGATGTGGGTGTGGAATCTTTATATTTGGGCTCTCCTATTTAATTCCAGAATCTTATTTACAAAGGACAACATCCCACCATTCAATTGGACGGGATTCACTGGGATTTCGCAAAACATCTATGGCTCGGAATATGGAGTAATCAAAATTATAAAAAAAAAAAAATTATGATCTTTCATATCTAACCCTGCAAGCTTTCCTACAGTACAGTTTTTCTTGCTAAGGAATTTAGGGGACTTCTGGACAGTATCTTAAGCAGGAACAAGTATGTGGTCACTTGTCGTTCTGCTCGGACTTCTTTGTGTACAAAGTTCCCAACCAAGAAGTACCTTTTGCTCGGAAACTTGGGGGACTTCTGTTCGTATGACTAATCATCTGGGCATAACGACAAGTTACATAAGGCTTAACATCATGTCGTTTGGGCCTAGGCTCAAAGGATAAGCCCCTCCCAGGCTCCTGGGCTTCTAGACACCGACTTCCTAGGCTCAAAGACTAAGCCCTTCCTAGGCTCCTGGGCTCCTAGCCCCTGACCTTCTAGGCTCCGCCCTCCTAGGCCCTGACCTCCTAAGTTCCAGCCTCCCTAGGCTTCGGCCTCATAGGCTCCGACCTCCTAGGTTTGAGCCTCCCAAGCTCCAGCCTCCTAGGCCTCGACCCGTGTCAACTCATTCGGATCCTCGAAACAGGTGACACGTGGCGCTCCTACAGTGCGAGTCGTTACAAGGGACACGTGTCATCACCGGATTGGTTGATCTCTTCCAAAAGTACTATAAAAGAGGTAATTCTTGTTGGAAAAAGGACATTCAATCAATATTATACTATTCACTCACTCTACTCATAAATTTTCTGAACACTGACTTGAGCATCGGAGGAGGTTGGGCCGGTACCACACCGGTGCCCTTCCCGCTCACTTTTGTGTACTTACGCAGAGTGCTTTGGATATTATTCTTTCTTCACTATTCATTAGTCGAACCCAGCTACTTGTTCCTACCCCACTTCGACGTGTCATCCTCTCAATGGGAGGTCAACGGGTCCACGTGGTTTGACTCGACGTTGACTGCTTTACCATTTTTTAGCATCAACACAAGGTTTTAATGAGGCAAAGCGCATCCAACATTGTATCAATGATATTGCAAAAGTTGCACTCTTTTTCCTTTGCTTTGGTTTTGTCCCATTGGGTTTTTCAAAAGCAAGGTTTTAACGACACAACCTTCACTGATTGGAGAAATATATCAACATCAGGGGGAGCGTGCCATCAAACATTGTACTCTTTTCCTTCGTCCAAGGTTTTTGTCTCATTGGGTTTTCCTGGCAAGGTTTTAATGAGGCAGTATCGCGTGCCCATCATAGCTATCAGAAACACATGAAGATTGTACTATTTTCCTTAGATAGTCTTTTTCTTATAGGGTTTTTGGCTAGTAAGGTTTTTAGTTGTCATAGTCAATGGACATCCAATGGGGAGTATTGTAAATATCATTAATTATGTGGTTGTCCATTATCATGATTAATATTTATCTCTTGTATTATCTAGAGCAATTGTATAGATAATTAAGAGGAGTCCAATTCATTGTAAAATATGAGACCTCAAGGGTCTATGATAGGTCATTCAAGAGCCTATAAATAGAGGCCTTATGTGAATGAGAAATACACTCTGATTCCTCCTCAATTCTCTCTTATGTTTTCTCTACATTTCTCTTTATTTTATAACATATATACTATTATATATTTACAATAGAGATTGCACACAAATACTAAACAATAACATCCAATTAAATCCCACAAGCCCAATAAAACCTAAAACTAAAATTGAAAAAAAAAAAACGAAAAGGCCAAATATACAACATACAAGCTTGTTACAAAACGATTACGATTTTTAAAATTTCAACATTTTCACTTTCCTAAGTTTCAATTTCACACATATCATAATCGATTATCTTCTAAACAAACAATATTGAAACTGGATTAATCACAATGAAACTGAATCAATCACACTGAAACTAAAACAATCACTGAATCAATCACACTGAGATTGAATCAATCGCACTGAAACTGAATCAATCACACTAACACTGAATCGATCACACTGAAACTGAATCGATCACACTGAAACTAAATCGATCATATATACTGAGACTGAATCGATCACACTGAAATTGAATCGATAATACTAAGACTGAATCGATCACACTGAAACTGAATCGATCATATATACTGAGACTGAATCGATCACACTGAAACTGAATCTCACACTGAAATTGAATCGATCACACTAAGATTGAATCGATCACACTGAGATTGAATCGATCACACTGAAACTGAATCGATCACACTGACACTGAATCGATCACACTAAAATTGAATGATCACATTGAAACTTTATCGGTCACACTGAAATTGAATCAATCACACTGAAACTAAATCGATCACACTACTATATAACATGTCTTTATATGTGAAAAATATTATGATAATTTGTACACAATTAAGGTGACTCAAACCTAAGTCAAGCACGAGCAAAAAATAGTTACACTAATTTTCAATAAAATAAAAAAATTACACTAATTTGCAATAAAAAATAGTTACATTAAATTTGCAATAAAAAATTAATTACACTAAATTAGCAATAAAAAAACAATT
This sequence comes from Dryas octopetala, assembly GCF_963921425.1. Taxonomy (NCBI): domain Eukaryota; kingdom Viridiplantae; phylum Streptophyta; class Magnoliopsida; order Rosales; family Rosaceae; genus Dryas; species Dryas octopetala. The sequence goes on along the minus strand of NC_141367.1, from coordinate 7,030,119 downwards.
ACACAATTTTAAAAATTAAAATAGAAATAAGAAAGATTTCATATCTTTTAAAATGTGTATAAATATCATTAAATACCAACCTTTACACATCAATGTCCTTTGTCCAGGTGGTAGGGTGATCTCTTGAAAGCCTACTTTTCTTGGAACGAACCCCTTTGAAGCCAAAGTACGTCTCGCATGAAAGGGTTTGGCATTATATTGCTGGGGTTAAAAAAGGAATTGTAAGTATTAGGGGGTTTTGAGAAAGTTTTTAGATAGGTGGGGGTTTAGGCAAATTTTGTATGTAATTAGGGGTTTTAAATTAGGCACTATTTCTTTATTAACAGTTTATGTCCTCTTTGTCCTTTGAATTTTGTTATTCTTATCTGTGATTTGTGATTCTAATATGTATTGTTACCAGATTTGGATCTTGAGATAAGTTAATATTCATAGTTTTTAGTCCATTTATTCATTTTATTAAGTCATTTATCAAAGAACAGTATGAGCACATCTTAATTTAAGCAAAAGCTCTTGGCACTTAAAGTCCTGGAATGCCCAGGCACTTAAATCAACCAGACCCTAATGCCATGATAAACCCTGACGAACATGTACCTGGCGAGCAAATAGACCAGCGAATGGATGAGGTCCATTCTAGAAATATTAGAATTGAGAATGCGATGAATGATGGATTCAGGCAGATGACTATAGCCATCGAGAATATGCAAGCTGCCCTTGTGTAGGCTATTCAAAACCAAGTGACAGGACCATCCCCGGATTCCACCTCGAAACCCGGAGTGGTTTTGTGGGATCCAAATGCAAGGAAAATCCTACCGAAAATTCGGCAGAACCTCCCCTGAAAATGGATTAACCCAAATTTATAAAACCTATGAAGAACATGGACTACACTTCTATTTGTCAATAGCCAACCCCAACCACAAACCAAAAAGAGGGCTCAAACCAACACTAAGTAATACTTCACCAAAATCAGAGCATAACTATTAAGGGTTTACAATCACATCTCAAATTAACAAATGTGAGCACAATCTTAAATCCAAAATATCAATTGGCGTGGATGGACAACTAAGATGCCTCGACGTGGTATCGCTTGACCTCAACGATCACTAATACCTGGGGGGAAAACGTTTAAAAACTCAAATGTGAGACAATCTCAGTAAGTGGATAAAAATATAAAAGTAAAGCATTAAAATTATTTATTCTTTCAAAATTTCCTTTAGATCCAGTTTTGCTTTAAGACTTCACATCACTCTTTGAAATCTCTTAGTTTTAAAACCATTTCTCAAATCCATTTTTAAATCATCTCAAAACTATAAATTGAACTCTGAAGAACAAATAATACTCTCAACCTGTAAAACTATTAAAGTATCTGAAATAAAAATACAATGCTCTACTGAAATTATCATTTAAAATATTTACTGATGTAAATTCATTTCTCAAAATACTCCATAAACTGATACCTCACGATACACTTGTACCCGAAGAAAAACTGGTCATACGTGCACGCAGCTTATGATGCTGGTCATACAATGCCGAGTCATCTCTAGGCAAGTGCAGAGTAATATGTAATGCTGGTCATACACCGCCGACTAAGCAAGTGCATAACAATATATAATTCTGGTCATATACCGCCGACTAGGCAAGTGCAGAGCAAATGTTGGTCATACACCGCCGAGTCATCTCTAGGTGAGTGCAGAGTAAATCTATACCTGTTGAGGGGGTACTAATATGGCGGTTTGAAACTGCTTTTGAATATCTGAATAAACCACATCTCAGGAATACTCATCCAGATAAAACTGAAAATATAATTCTTTCAAAAAATCTGCTTAAATAAAATCAATCCCAAATCATAAATATACCGAGTATGTAAATCATAGCTTCTCAAGGTTTTCACAACCAATTTACCAAATTTTAAGCATCTTTGCGTTCTTCAAGTTCTCAAGTTTTCGAGTTTTTGTCTTTTGTTTTAGCTCTGTTAGGGTTTACTTTTTCTTAGTATTGATTTTCTTTTGGGTTTCGACTCTTGATTTCACGTGTTTTTACCAAGAGATTTGTTGTTAGGACCACTATTGTCACTCGATTTCATAATAATCATATTATTATTCACACCTTTTTTTTTTATTAAACTTCATTATTTTGATATTCATCCGATCACTCAAGAGATAATTTGTCGCACTTACGAGTTCGAGAATACAGTCACTGAAACCTATATTATTAAAGTCCTTGAGGATCAAGGCAGGTAGACCCTACGACGAGAACTTGTTCCTTGCTCGCTTGTAGTCGTTTGGTTAGAAGTTAGGTAAGATCCGACGCAAATCACAAAATACATATCTTTTATATTACGGCCTCTCGGCCGAGAATAGTGGCACACCCGCAAATTAACTAAGACTACAGTGTTCTTTTGCTAATGTTCTCAGCGATCTCTGCCGTGAATTTTAGGGGTAACAAATACCAATAAGCAATTATTGATGCTTTATTTTTTTTATTTTTTTTTCACATTATTGGTAATTGTGCAATCCTAGTCAAAAGTTGTTATCTTTGGATATCCAAAACCAATCCAAATAAGATATACACAAAGAATAATGCTATATTTACCACATTTTTATACCATATTTTTATACCACCTTACGTGTCATTATTTTCCTGGACAAAGTTTTTCTTTTTCTTTTTGGATTTTTGTTTTTATTTTTTAGTGTCCAATGCATGAATGCCATGTAAGTTGCCACATAAAGTAGTATGAAATTATGATATAAAAATGTGAGATGTCTAGCACTACTGATACACAAATTACCCCTTTTATATTCACCAATCATATGAATAATTCATCTACCTTTGGGCGTCCTTAAATTTCTTATGACTGATGAAAATCAATTAACTCATGATGTTCAAACCTTGAAAACTTTAATAAGGCTCAAGTCCATTTATATGCATCCATAAATCATAAGTAATTGATTAATTTTCACTTAATTCAATATTCATGGAACTTTCTAGTTTGACCACTTTGGTGACTAACAAACCAACTCATAATATGAATTTCAAATTAAATGAATAAAAATAATAATAGTTAATCTCATAAGATTAACAATGAGATATGACCTTCCTTAAAACAATAAAGGGCAATATAAAACTTGAGATTGCCTCTTCTTATAAGACCATTTAAGATACGGTAACAGTGAAATATATATTTGCATATATTCTCAATAACTTTAATTCACTATATATGTTTACAATAAAATCAATGCTTCATCAAATTCATAAACGGTCATATACATATATCATGAAACACCCAATGCGTTTAAACTTTCTATGCAGCCACATAATTGGATGCAAATTAATTGAAACAGTCTTGGGGCCTGTTTGGCACTGCTTCTTAGAAGCACTTTTATTTAGTAGCGCTTTTATCAGAAGCGCTTATGTTAAGAAGCACATATAAATTTTTATAAAACTTATAAGTTGTTTATGCAAAAGCACTTGAAAGTGCTTCTTGAGAAAGCACCTGTCAGGTGCTTCTTAAAAAACTCCTTAAAAGTGCTTTTATAACTCAAAAGCACTTTTAATTATTTTTGCCAAACGCTATCAAAAACGCTTTTACTAATTTGAAAGCGCTTTTGACAATTTTAAAAGCAGTGCCAAACGGGCCCTTGATCTAACATACAAAATCCTATTGTCGATCAAATCATAAGTACTGCTTCATGTATATATATATATCTAGTAACAAACTTAAAGAAAATAGAGGATCAGTATATATACATCATCCATGCTATTCACATTAGGCAAATTAATCAAAGGGTCGAAAACCATAAAGAGTCATGAGTGCAAACCAAGACATATACTAATATATATTTCATATATCAAAATTGGCCATATATACAACAATTAACCATGGAAACAAAACTAGAATTATATATCAATTAATTCAACCGATCATTAACATGCACTATTCATGCATATGTCAAAACGAAATTGAATCAGCCATATACCAAAGCAGATTCATATGCAATCATATATCAAAATATTCAAAAACCCAAAATTTCATTGAGTAATCATCAAATCACCTATATGTATTATCAGTAATATATAAATATATATAGGCTCCTTCTATTGAGGTACACCTTAACTTATTTATGTTAAGGTATACCCTATTAGGGCCCACACGAGTCGTTTTGTATCGATCCGAACCGTTCATTTTTTACATTTCTATTGATAGATCATCCTTGCAAAAAATTAGCCAAATCGGAAATCATTTGTCTATCTAACTTTGATCAAATAAATGGACGAACCAAATATTTTCGATGAAACCGTCAATTTGTTTTATCAAAGTTAGATAGACAAATGATTTCTGATTTAACTAATTTTTTGCAAGGATAATCTATTAATGAAGATGATCCTTGTGAACGGTTCGGATCGACACAAAACGACTCATGTGGGCCCCAACAAGGTCATACATCAACATAAATAAGTTGAGGTATACCTCAATAGAAAGAGCCTGTATATATGTATATATATATTACTAATTAAATTAAATATATAGTAGTAAAACCATTAAAACATACACATGTCCAATTCCAAATAAAATATTTGATATATATATATCAAGGGATTTTCTCTAGAGAGGATGTCCGCATTTTTAAATTTTGCGGATGTGTGGACTATCCAATCAAAATGTGCTGTAACAAGTTCACAGCAACCGAATAGTCCACACATCCAAACTTGCTACAGCGCTTATCAACTAGATAGTTCACATGGTGACCGGATATTCCACACATCTGCAAAATTTGGAAAATGCGGATATCCTCTCTAGAAAAAGACTGTATATATCAAAACTTGAAACATGTATATCATAATATATACTACATAAGTTTTAATAACTAATAATATAAGTTATTAAAATAAATCAAAATATTATAATCTGTAATGGAAAATTATGAAGGTTCTTAACCATGGCTCTGCTACCACATGTAAATTTTATATTGAGTAAATCATTAGACTCAATCCATAAATCTAAGATTTAGAACTTCATGATTCTCACAATTACTTAAAGCGGAAATTCAATTAATCATAAATACATACCTTGATCCAGCTTCTCGGTCTCGAGGTATATAGCGTCGTAGGTTGGATGTGCCTCTATGTATTGGTTCTTCATTTAGTAGTGCATAAGATGCTCAACACCCATGGCACATGTCGTGAGATTTGTGATTTCTTGATCCAACATTTCTAGTTAAATTAAACATCTCTTCCTTCTCATCATCTTCGTTGGTGAAAGACATCCTAAAATAGATTGTGATTGAAGCGTAGGTTTAGCCATGTTATTTATAGAGATACATGTGAAATCAAATATAACGATCCAACGGACTAAGTTTGTTAGTAAACTTGAAATCTAAACGAATCGGAATCTTAATTATCATCTTGGAAACCAAAACGCATCAGAATCTTATCATCTTGAAAACCAAAATGAATTATAATTTATCATATGGGAAAAGGTAAACGAATCAGAATCTTATCATCTTGGAAATGTAAAGGAATCTGAGGCATATTTAATAATAGGATATTTTATTTCAATTCATAATACTACATGACATAAAGTAGATGACAAACATAATTGAAATACAATGAAGCATTAGTCATATGGTGGAAAGTCGGTGTTTGGAAGTACCCTCCCGAGCTTGACGTGCTTTGATTGGCCTCGTTAGCAGTACTTGCATTCCATCTTGCCATAACTTCACGCTATCGTGCCTCCCAAAACGCTCGTTGTTCTCCGAACATGCATGGTGTTGACATCCATTTTCATGACCCCCAAGTCTTACTGCTTTTGTTTGTATTTGGTGTGCTCTTTGATTAATCGCTCGAGTGAAGCAGACAACGTCTTGATCTCTTGGCAAAGGATCTTGATACTCTCGGCAATTTCAGCCGCTTGGGGACTATCTTGTCTGGCCCTCTTTGACTTGTTTCTGCCAGGTGGCCTCAGGCGACTACCGCCAAGTGGTTGAAAGGCCGAAACATCCTCATTTGCGCTCAATTGATGTCACACACCAACCCTAAATAAAACTTAATAACTCAAAGTGAAGTGTGACTTACGTCCTAATCGCAGATAAATAAAATTATTTCTACAATTAAGATGTGAAAAGAAAGTAAAATAAAATAAAATAGAATAATTTAAGAGACTAATTAAAATAAGTATGAAAATTTTTTATTTAGCAAACTATTGTTCTAAGAGTACCACACTAGATGTTCATCTTCTTAGATATTACAATTTATTGATAATAAAACAAAACATGACATTCCAGCAAATTCTCTAAATTCTACTTGAGTATTCCACATCATCGGTCATATTCTCATCACCTACACAATCTATTAGGGAGTGAGCTTTTAAGGCTCAGTAGGGTATAGTGATCCCTCATGGCTTGTTATCACATTTAATCAATGTCTCAATGAAAGAAAAAAAAAAAAAAGGCTAATGATTATAGTTATATGCAATAAAAATGCATGAACTTACTCCTTAACTATTCATGTTAACACACATACAAGACAAATAGGCCTACATGTCCCATACCATGCATCCTCCACTGTGGCCTTGAATGTCCCATGTATGAGCCAACACTCGTCCGTCCCTCAACTTCAATTATTTTGAATATTATTTTTTCCACTTTTCCTTCAACAATTTCCACAAATCATGACATCACCAGGTACATTTCCCTTTCTCCTAGGTGTCTCCAATAAATCACGAGACCACCAAGTTCATCTCCCTCTCTTCTTGGTGTCTCAATAAATCATTTTCTTAATACTGTTCACAACCACACTTTTCTTATGTACTTATGATTATGCATGTAAAGATGAACACTAATGCATGTGTAGAGAAATTAAATTGTACATGAATGATAATACAATCTTATGCAATTTGAGTGTATCACAGACTTGAGAAATTTCACAATGCACGCCCACGGTATCAATAATAACAAGATTAATATATAATAAAAGTTTATCCACAAATATAATGAACTTGGTACATTTAATAAAGAAATATCATCACAAGAAAATAAATCACATAATATGACACAAAGATTAATTATAATATAGTCCAATCATTGGGGAATAGAGACCCTACCTTAATTTCTTGAGCACGGGTTCCCTCTCGGTCTGTTCCTATGTTCTCGGGTCTAAAAAATTTTAAAATGTATAGTTTAGACATAAATTAATTAAATTTAAATTTATCTCACTCTCTTTTTAAGGAGAGTGTAACTCACACTCTAACTTAGAGGTATCAGATTGACGTGAAACTTGTATCAATAGACTCGTATCGAAAAATGAAGTTGGGAGGGTCAAAATTGGGCAACAGAGGTCGCTTGAAACAGCCGCACGCGTCGGTGGTGCGTGTGGGGGTTGTTGGCCAGACACTATTCATCATCTTCTTCAAACAGTCCCTGTTTTCTAGAATTTTTTTCCAGTTTTTATCACATCTTTGGCTCGACTTTTAACCTATCAAACCTTCACCGAACTATGCAAACTTATACTTTTTTTTTAAGCTCTACATCACCTCTTTACAACCATATAAAAATCATGCAAAATGAACGGTTAAAACTCTAGTTATAAGGCCCGAAAGGAGGCCATACGAAAATACGAATTTTCTAGAAAAAAAATTTCAAATTTTTCATTTTTCTTTGTTTTTCATTTTATTTTGTTTTCAACCCTCAAAACCTGTTCCTATGGCTATAATAAGGTTATATGTGACCTAGTTTTAGTTCTACAACATTAAAAATTATGTATAAACAAAATTTAAAATAAAAGTTTTAAAAGAACACCCATGGTTCCTTGAGCTCACCTTTTTCTCTACCCTCTGAAGTTAAATAGAGGCTAAAAATTATGATTTCTACAGTAAAAAGAAAGACCACAGAGACTAAAATATGTTAGTTTAACCGTTTAAGTAAAGTCTAAACAACTAAGAAGGATAAAGTTTAAATTTTAACTCTAACCTTCTCAAGTTTCTTATCTCCCCTTTCTATGTCCCTTTTTACAGTTCACTCTCTCTTCTCTCTCTCTCTTTCTCTGTTTTTTTTCGTTGCTTGCTTAAGGGTGAGCTCTTCACACCATAGCCTTTTATTTATAAGCCAACCTTTTGGTTGGAGTAACCAATTAGTTGGCTCTAATTGGTTCTTCTAGTTATGTTAATTGGCTCTAATCATTGCATAGAGCTGACTCATCCCTGGCATCTAAGCAAAATCAACACCATTGATCAAAACTTATGTGTCTTATGCAATTAAGGGAATGGACGTTGATATTATCTTCATAATTCTTTTTTTTTTTTAAGTTGGGCTTTTAACCTTTTGTAAAACACATTTTACAATTGGGCTAAGAGTAGTATAGCCCAAAATTAGAAATTTTAGCCCATTTTAAAGCCCATAAATATAATTTTATTTATCTATTTATTTATTTATTTATTTATTTTTGGACATTACAATTGAAACGCTTCAGCATCATTGTCATCGGCATCAGCATTGGCATCAATGGGGGTGTCGGTTGGAGTGTCCGACGGTTTATGTTGCCACTTCACAAAGTGCTGCATTTTCGCAAAACAATGGTGCCAACCAAAAGGCGGTTTTTCGGATGGGTTGCTTGATATCGTGCATTGGCAAAGCTCGCCTAGTAAACATGAAAACAAACTAATGAATTATAAAACTCACCACATCAATGAATTATAAATGACACAAAATTATTTGAATTTAATTAACAAAAAAACTCACCACATCAATTTAATTGGCTTAATTTTGCCCGCTAGTGCGTGCTCGTTTCGTCGCCAAGATACATTTATGATACTTCGAGTTAGCTTACCCTATCTTCTTGAAGTGAGTTATGACCGCCCCAATTTGTGGCACATTAGCCACGACTCGAGGACAATTCTGAATAAAATGATTGTATACTTTACGCCAAAAATTCGTGTTTCTTTGATTGGAGCTGATTTCACAATCTTCAAAGCGTTCCATCCAAGCTACTACTAGAGCTACCTCTCACTCTCACCACAGTAGAAGGCCTTAAGGCAGTAGTTGAAACCCCCAAAAAGTAACCAGATCAGCCCACCAAGCTACTGCTTCTTCCGTCATGATTCCAATCAATAATCAACGACAACAAGAATGACGGCATCGATCAATTACTTAGTAGTGACAAATATGGAGTTCTTCTTTCACTAGGTAGGCTAGATTACTTGTTAGTATAACAAATTAGTGAACTATATTATGTGGAAAATTCACGTCATGCAGTCTAAAAATATGACACCCCTTTTTTTTATTTAGTAAAAATATGACCCCTAAATATTATAGTTAGTGTTGACAAAGTCCATTGTACTTTCTAATGTTGAAAAAACTCCCGTTTTAAATCTATATCAATTTGATTCATCTATTTGATCCATTTTTTAAATCAAGGTTCGGATGTTGCTTGGTATTGAAGATTACAATATTTTCTTTTAGACTAAAGATTTTCTCTTTTCTTTAAACTTGTATGTGTTAATACTAACAATGTATTAATATTCCACAAATGAATAGAAAATTATAGATGATTAAGGGTTTGTTTAGCAGTGCTTTTAGAAGGCTTAAAAGCGCTTTCAAATAATCAACAACGTTTTTGCTTGTCTTTTGGAGAAAAAAAAAACACCTACAAGAAAATTATTGGTTGTATGGATTAGAATAGGGGTGGGTTCTATACGGTTACCGAATCGGTGTACCGACCGGAACCCTCAAGTTGCCCTTTTTGGGTACCGAGTCCGGTATCGGTATGTCGGTAAACCGGCACTCGATTGGACCAGCATACTCAGTCGGCACGATTCAGACTGAGCCCTGACCGACGACGGTGAGGGAGATGCAACACAGGCGAGCGGCGACAACGACTGAAAAAGAAGCGCTGAGAGAGAGAGAGAGAGAGATAGAGAGATAGAGAGATCGTAGAGAAGGAGGAGAGAGAGCGATTGCAAAGAGGGAGAAGAGAGAGAAAAAAAGAGAATGAATGAGAGAGATAGAGAGAGGCAGATGAGTAAGAGTTTGTGATCGCAGAGAGGAAGGAGAGGGAGCGATCGCATAGAGGGAGAAGGAGAAGAGAGAGAAAGAGAGAGAAAGAGAGATAGAGAGAGGCGGCTGAGTTTGTTTTTTATTGAGTTTGGTTGTTTAACTTTTAACTTTTAAGCTTTGTACGTATTGCATTTTAGGGTTTGGTTGTTTTAATTTTAACTTTTAACTTCTAACTAATAAATAATAATATATAAACTAATTGTACACCCCTAGTCTTCAATGGCTTATCATTTATTAAAAAACTAACTCAGCTGCTTTAAAAACTAACTAATAAATAACAATATATAAACTAATTTTACTTTTTAAGTTTTTAATATATTACATATGTTTTAAAACATATTTTATAATTTATACAATACATTTTTATACCCTAAATTTAAAATACCTTTCTATATAATTTGTTTAATACATTTTTATACATATTGACAGGACCGTCCCCAAATTTCATCTTGAAACCCGAAGTGACCCTATGGAGTCCAACACCGACCTGGTGTTAGGCCGGTAATCTCCATTGCAATCTAAAATTTGTATCTAAATTTAAATAGAGCATAACTAAATAGAATTTTTACAACATCAAAATACATAAAAAGTTAAAAACAAATAAGACAAAAATATTGTGCCAACAATGTTGACAGACGAATGGTAGGGAAAACTGATGCCTCGATGTGGTGCGGTCCGACCTTAGCGATCTCTAAAACATGGGGGGAAATGTAAAAAAAATAAAATGTGAGAATAATCTCTGTGAGTGGACAAAAATAAACTTTAAAACAAAAGTTAACCCTTGAAAACCATTTGTAAAACTGCTCGTTTATTTTGAACTCATTTCTTTAAAGATCCCCCAGTTTTAAAACTATTTCTCAAATCCATTTTTAAACCATCTCAAAACTATAAATTGAACTTTAAAGAACAAATAATACCCTCAAGCTGTAAAACTATTAAAATATTTGAAATAAGAGCGCAATGTTCTACTAAACTGTTATTTAAAATATTGACTGATGTAAATTCATTTCTCAAAATACTCCACAAACTGAAACCTCACGCCACACTAGTACCCGAAGAAAAAATTGGTCATACGTGCACGCAGAGCTTATGATGCTGGTCATACACTACCGAATCATCTCTAGGCAAGTGTAGAGCAAATATGTAATGCTAGTCATACACCGCCGACTAGGCAAGTGCAGAGCAAATGCTGGTCATACACCGCCGAGTCATCTCTAGGCGAGTGCAGAGCAAATCTATACCTGCTGAGGAGGTACTAATATGGCGGTTTGAAACTGTTTTTGGATATCTCAATAAAGCACATTTCATGCATACTCATCCAGATAAAAACTGAAAATATAATTCTTTCAATAAAACTGCTTAAATAAAATCGTTCTCAAATCGTGAAAACTGCTTAATCAAAATCTTTTCCAAAGAAATAGGAATTTTAATCATAAACAACTTAGAATAATACCCAAAAACCATTTCCATAAACTTTCTTTATGAAAATCATGCAATGCATGCAACAATGATATCAAAATCTCACTTCCTTAACTCATATCAAACAATTATTTAACAAAAGATTTTCAAACTTATGCAATTCAACGAATTTCCAAAACATCTCATAACTCATTAATCGAAAATACCAAGATAGTTAATCATAAATTTAAGCTTCCAAACAATAATAGTAAATCATTATTATTTTCCTATTTTCCAAATGAATAAATGTTCACTAGCTTGTTTAAATCCCTCAATTAAATTAGCATGCAATAATTAAATAATTTTCTTTAAATAAATAATCATAAATTGCATAAAATATTTATAAAACAAGGTCCACTCACAGTTTACTCCGAGCTATGCCGAATTCTTTCCGTAATTGAATCCAACTCACGACTCCTCACTTGTTTGCCATTAGAATAGCCGAGAGATGAAGCTTTATTGACCGTGTAACTTGTGAAAAGACTCATTTGCCCTTCAGCAGCGCCCTTGCTCGGATTCCTAATTCGATAATCAATTTCCATAGAGATAGGGTTTCTAAACCAAGGTAACCTGTTGAGACCAGAAAATCAACCACAATCACAAATGGTCGTTCAACGGCCGAAACGGGCTGTAACCACAGCACACGGTGGCTTGCTGACCCCCAAACAACACAGAAAAATCACAGAATTCTCACCATAGCCTCGGATGACTGGCCAGAGATCAAAATCCAACAATTTGAGTCACCGGCACCACCACATGCAGCGAGACCTGCGGTGGTCCGTGGTGGTCAACTTGCACAACTTCCGAACTCAAAATCAGCCTAAATAAATTACACAAACATGAAGAAAACGTCGAGAGGATCAACTCTCATACCTGGGTCGACGGCCAAAAGTAGTCGAAAAAGCCAAAAAATCGCTGGAGAAGCCTCTGGCTTCTCGACGTCGATTCGTCACCGTGTGAACTCCAATGGACGATTGGAGGGTACCACCATGACGGGTTCAACGAGAGGATCACGTCTGGGCCAAAGCTGGGCCGCGAAGACGCCGGAAATAGCTAGTCTACGCCGGAGCTCCAAATGGGCACAAACTGGGTTCTCAAGTTTGGGGGATTTCTAGGCTGAACGGAGACCAGGGGAGGGAAGAGGGACTCGAGGTGAGCCCAACGGGCCAAAGCCTGAGCTCAGCCCGACGGGCCAAAGCTTGAGCTCAGCCGTCGCTGGACGCACCACCATGCGTCGGTGGCAAGCGCAGTTGCTCCTGTGCAGCGAGAGGCGAGAGAGAGAGAGAGAGAGAGAGAGAGAGAGAGAGAGAGAGAGAGAGAGAGAGAGAGAGAGAGAGAGAACCGGGGAGAGAGAGTGCGTGAGAGAGGAGAGAGAAATGAGAAAAATGAGGAGAGAGAAAGAGCTGAGGTGTTTTAAAAACTTAAAACACAAAATTATCCAAATGCCCGTAACTCTCAAATCGTAACTCCGATTTACGCGTGTTTCGTGTCTACGTTCTCATGGACTCGAGACCTATCCAACAGGCCCAAATTCTAAAACGAAAGCACATTAGAAATAAAAGTCAACTTTGAGTCAAGCCCACTTTAAAACGAAAATTAAAAATTAGCCCAAAACTTTTTTATTTCTCAAATAAATTCCAAAATAATCAAAATAAATCTTTGAAAAATATGGGGTCTCAACAATTTAAAAATATAACACTTTTAACCGATAATTTTTGAATAACGTTAAACAATTTCAGAGAAAATACCGAATAAATTCTTAAAACATTTCCAAAGTAATTTAGTAGAAATTTTCCGAGGTCTTTCAAAATTTTGTTTTCCTTATAAAGTCTCTTAAAATAAACAAAGTTAAATAAAAATTTTTAAATTTTCAAAAAAATTTGAGTCGGGTTGTTATACATATCTATAATTTATATAAAACATTTCTATAGACTATAGTAATTAGTTATATACTAACTATGAATTATTGAATTATTATCAATACTAAATATTTCTATAGACTATTATAGTTATTAGTTATTAGTTATAGACTAAACATTTATATAGACTATAGTTATTACTTATTAGTTATAGACTATATCATATTATACCATACTAAATATTTCTATAGACTATAGTTATTAGTTACATACCAACTATGAATTATTGAATTATTATCAAATATAGTCTTAGGGTATATGGTATATCGGAATAGGATATAAGCCTTATAAGGTATATGATTTAAAAATTTTAAAATGCACAATATGGTTTAGGATATGAGATATATGAATAGGATATAGGGTTTAGAATTTAGTTTATAGTTATATGGTATAAATTATTTAGGATATGGTATAACATTAGGATTTAGGGTATTTTTAATTACTTTTTATATAAAAATGTATTATATAAATTATTAATTATAAGGTTTAGGGTTTATAAATTTATATATTTTTTATATAAATTATAGAAATGTCTATAAATGTATTATGAGATTAATACCATTTTGCTCCCCCGACTATTACACTTGTATCAGTTTGCTCCCCAGACTTCTAATTTGGAAAATTAAGGACTCTGACTTTTTCAATTTTGCCAATTGAGGTTCTTTTGTCAATTTACACATTTTTTATCCAAATCTTTGGGGGCAAAATGGTCCCTTCCAATTAGATCTTATCATTTTTTCCTCATGCATCATTTTTCCTCTTTTATTTCTTGCTAAATTTTGCTTGATCATCTCGACATTTTAGATGAAAAATGTATAAATTGACGGAATAACCTTAATTGGCAAAATTGAAAAAGTCAGGGTCCTTAATTTTTCAAATTAGAAGTCTATGGAGCAAACTGATACATGTGTAATAGTATGGGGAGCAAAATGACATTAATCCCATGTATTATAGAAAGGTATTTTAGGATATAGAAATGTATAAAAATATAATATTTCGATAAACCGTCGACTTTAAGATCTGAGAATCGAAACTGAAACCAGACATATCGGTTCGATTGGTAAATCGATATTCTAGTTTGGTTCCTCTCTAATATGGTTATTCTCAACATTGATTGGGTCAATTTCGGATTCGATCTCAATTTTTTGATCAAACCGACCAATCCCCAGATTAGAACGTTACACCGGAGAGTGGAGACACAAATTTTCCTTGAAAAATTACAAGGAAATTCCATCTATTTTCTAATCGCAAATATATACGAATAAATCAGAAAATATAATTAAAAATTAAAAAAGAATAAAAAGATGCCCAAAATCTATCATGAGGGCACTACATGCGCAGTATGTCGCTCTGCCAGCGCAATCATCATTATTTCCTCTGTCTGTCTCTGTCTCTCTCTCTCTCTAAAATTCATACCATCTTCCAGTCTCTCTCTGCTCTTGTATTTCTTGTTCGTTCCTATTCTTGCATTCTTGAATTGCGCGCTCAATTCTCTGCTAAACAACTCCAACCAAGAAACCCAAAAAGCAATAAAGCAGAGAAAAGAAAACAAACCGTAAGACCCAGAAGAACAGAAAACGACATGTCGTCTTCAGACGAGGAGGGGTCAGGGGAGGAGTACCTGTTCAAGATCGTGATAATCGGCGACTCGGCGGTTGGAAAATCGAACTTGCTGTCTCGCTACGCGCGCAACGAGTTCAGTGCGCACTCCAAGGCCACCATAGGCGTAGAGTTTCAGACCCAGAGCATGGAAATCGATGGCAAAGAGGTCAAGGCTCAGATTTGGGACACTGCTGGCCAAGAACGCTTCAGAGCTGTCACCTCTGCCTACTATCGTGGCGCTGTTGGAGCTCTCATTGTCTACGATATCACGCGAAAGAGCACGTTCGAGAGTGTCGGTCGCTGGCTTGATGAGCTCAAGAGTAAGTGTTACTATTCATGGAACATTTGCTTTCGTTTTTATGAGCTGAAGCTATAGAAGTGAGAGTTGTGATGATAATAGCGATTGTTGAATTTGTGGCTTTGTCTTTGTTTTTCTGTATGTGGGTTTGTCTTTGTTTCTGTATGTGGGTTTGTGTTTGTTTTTGTGTTGATGTGATGGATATGACTTTAGATCTAAGCTTATGATGTCATGATGAGTCATTCATTCTGAAGAAATCTAATCTTGAACTTTGTCTTTTGTTTTGGGGGTTTAAGTTATCTTAAAATCGAAAAAAAAGATCTAAAGATCTCAGTGGCCCAAAAAAAAAAAGGATTCTGCTAACATTGGCTGGAATATGTATTTTTTTTTTTACATAGATTCCAGTATCTAATGGTTTAAATAAGTCTATGCTCATTCAGCTGTAGACTAGAGTCTAAGGTTTAGCCACATCTATTGGGTGGGTTGGAAAACTCAGATAATGTGATGATTCAGCCGTATTAATGTATCTGAGAGATTCAGGAATGAACATGCTTGGCTCCATACAGTAAAGAGCCATTCCTCCTCACTAGCCAATCACAATTTGACACGTATTAACTTACACGAAGAAATTGGTCATTAGAAAAAAGAAAAGGATGACAAATTATACATGTCAAATTGTGATTGGCCAGTAAGGAGGAATGGCTTCCTTATAGGGTATGTAGGCAAGCTTTTTTCTTTAGGAATTTGATAAACATCAGGACACATATGCACTTAACATTTGTAGTGGAATTAGTGCATGTAGTATGACATGGGAGCTTCTGCAGTAACTTTTAAGGAGGTAATAATGGAACCTTTAAGTTTCCTTAGAGGCTCAAATGGTTATATATAATCTAGTATTTTTGTTTGAGTTTGTGTACTAAGAATCTAAGATGCATAAATCAGGCTTCAAACCACTGAGGAGATGCTTGATAGGTAGATGATGATTAGCTGATTATACCATCAGAAATATGAGTGCTAACAAATTTGACCATCTGAATATATTTGTGAATGAGCAACGGTTAG